>NC_135239.1:215506011-216716011 GCF_051348905.1 Ranitomeya variabilis | reverse complement strand
TATATGTCTTCTCTTCCTCCTTCATGGTGATGAAATCTGGGAAGAGATCGGAGAGTCTCCTGAAGTGAGTGTCCCTCACTGCTGAGTATTTGGAGCAGTGTAGCAGGAAGTGGGTTTCGTCCTCTATGGCCTCCTGATCACAGTGTTGGCACAGTCTTTCCTCCCTGGGCTTGTAGTTCTGCCTGTGTCGGCCACATTCGATGGCCAGACTGTGGGCACTGAGTCTATATCGGCTAAGGATCTTGCGATCTCTGGGGTCCGGGAGTTTCTCCAGATATGGAGCCAGTCTGTAGTCTCTCTGAAGGCTCCGGTACATGATCAGTTTCTGTGAGTTGTTGATATCATTCTTCCAGTCACTGACATACCTCTCCTGGCCTTCGTCTGCCATCTTCCTGATTCCGGCTTTTGTCAGGTTGTTGTGATTGGTGTTCTGGTCCGGTTGGGTTTGGCTTGGCTGTTCCGAGGGTTCTGGTTTTTCTGTTTCACCTACATGTATCAGGGCTTTATGGTGATGGGAGCTTGGATTGCTCCTATGCAGGTGAGCCCGGAATGACAGCGCCCTCTTTAGAACTGTTAGGTGTAGAGGGAATCTGCCCAGCTCGGCCCGACAAGCACTGTTGGAGGTGCTCCGATGGACTTGGAGAAGGTGCTTGCAGAATTCCAGGTGGAATATTTCAGTTGGACTGGAATCCCACCTTGACCAGTCTGGGTAGGTGTGGGGACCCCAGACTTCGCTGCCATACAGGAGGATTGGGGCGATGATGGAGTCGAAGATTTTTAGCCAGACCCTCACTGGTGGCTTCAGATGGTAGAGTTTCCTTTGGATGGCATAGAAGGTTTTGCAGGCCTTGTCTTTCAGGGTCTCTATGGCTTGTTTGAAGCTCCCTGACCGGTGAATCTCTAGGCCCAGGTAGGTATATTTGTGCGTTCCTGTGAGGTCGCAGTTGTTGAGGACAAATGATGGGTGCTGGTCTGATTTTCTCTTTCTCCTCTGGAACACCATGGTGTTGGTTTTCTTTAGGTTGACCGGTAGAGCCCAGGTGGTGCTGAATTTCTCTAGGATTTTCAGGTTGTCCTGGAGGCCTTTCTCGGTTGGTGACAGCAGCAGCAGGTCATCTGCATACAGCAGGAATTTCACCTGCGTGTCGTGGAGGGTGAGACCTGGTGCTGAGGAGGATTCCAGGACGGTAGCCAGCTCGTTGATGTAAATGTTGAAGAGTGTTGGACTTAGGCTGCAGCCTTGTCTGACCCCGCGGTTCTGCTGGAAATAAGCCGTTCTTCTGCCGTTCACACTCACGCTACAGCGGTTCTCGGTGTAGGAGCTTTTGATGACATCATAGGTCTTTCCTCCTATTCCGCTCTCCAGCAGTTTCAGGAATAAGCCCGGGTGCCACACTGAATCAAAGGCCTTTTTAAAGTCCACAAAGCAGGCGTATATCTTCCCATTCTTTGTATTGTAGACGTGTCTCTGAATGAGGCTGTGCAGAGTGTAGATGTGGTCAGTGGTTCGGTGGTTCGGCATGAACCCTGCTTGGCTCTTGCTGAGGACGTTGTGCTCGGTGAGGAAGGTGAGGATCCTCTTGTTCAGGATACTGTTGAACAGTTTTCCCAGGTTGCTGCTGACACATATGCCTCTGTAGTTGGCAGGGTCATACCTGTCTCCACTCTTGTGGATGGGTGTGATGAGGCCTTGGTTCCAGGTACGAGGGAAGTAGCCGCCACTCAGCACAATATTGAAGAGTTTTACCATTGCAGCCTGTATTTCTGGTGGGCTGTACTTCAGCATTTCTGGTAGGATTCCATCCAGGCCACTGGCTTTTCTACATCTTATGGAGGGGAGTCTCTCGGCTACTTCCTGTAGTGTTATAGGTGTATCCACCGGGTTTTGGAAGTTTTTGATTTTTTCCTCCATTGCTTTTAGTTTCGCCATTATGTTTTCCTGTTCTTGGCTTAGCTCTTCCTTTGGAATGTCTTTATAGAGGTCTCTGAAGTATTGGAGCCAGAGGTTGCCATTTTGGATATGGGTGTTGTTTTTCTTGTCTTTGGTGCCCATGTGGTTCCATAGTTCCCAGAAGGAGTTGTCCTGGAGGGCGTCTTGGAGTTTGTTAAGCTTGGTAGAGATGTAACTCTGCTTCTTCCTCCTGAGGAGGGTTTTGTACTGCCTTTGTATGGAGTCATAGGCTTCCCTCAGACCCAGGTGGTTGGGGTCTCTGTGTTTCTTGTTGGAGGCTGTTCTCAGGGTCTTCCGTACAGCTTTACATTCTTTGTCAAACCAGCCATTGACCTGTGTTTCTTTTGGTTTCTTGTAGTCGACTTTTTTAAGGTCGGACAGTCTGGCCATTGCGTAGAATATATTGTTGAGGTCCTTTGCGGCTTGGCTCACTCCCTCTGGGTTTGGCTTGTACTTGAGGTTGTAGAAGTGGTGCAGCATCCGCTGTATTTCAGGTCTGCTGGAAGCTTCTTTATACTTTAGTGCCGACATTTTGGACCATTTATAGGATGGAGGCCGGGTGAAGAGGCCGCTCTGCTGTGGCTTCTGAGTGGATGGTTTCTCTGTAGATTTCATGTACAGAAGAAGTTGGCTGTGGTCTGACAGGTGCGTTTGTGGGGTGACTATGAGGGCGCTGACATCTGCCAGGTTCAGATCTGTAATGGCGTAGTCTACTACACTCCTCCCTACATGGGAGTTTAGTGTATACCTTCCTAAGGAGTCACCCTTGCTTCGTCCATTAAGGATATGAAGTCCTAGACTTCTACATACGTTCAGGAGCTTTCTGCCACTTTTGTTGACTGTAGTGTCATAGCTGTTTCTCTCAGTGTGTACAGGGTCTTGGTCGTCATTCTCTGCTCCAAGTATGTAGATGTTCCCATCCGTGGTCAGGAAGTCTCTCTCTCTCCCTGTTCTTGCATTGAGGTCTCCAAAGATGAGAACTTTGCCCAGGGCCTGATAATGGGCGGCTTCTCTTTGTAAGATCTCGAAGCAGTCTGGATTGAAGTAGGGGGACTCTGGCGGTGGTATATAGGTGGCACAGAGGTGGACATCAGACTGGCAGGTGAGGATGGAGCTGCTGATTCTGATCCATATGTGGCTGCCTCCTTTCTTCACCGGTTTGATGTACTGGTGAAGCTCCTCTTTATACCAGATCAATACTCCTCCTGAGCCCCGGCCCTGTTTGATGTTTTTATTTTTCTGGGCATGGACCGAGAATTCCTTGTATCCAATAGGCACCAGGGATTCGTTTTCGGCTCTGGACCATGTTTCCAGGAGGATCTGAATGTCTATATTTTTCAGTCTTTGTATAAAATCAGGGTCCTTTGTTTTAGATCCAAAGGTTGAGGCGTTGAGACCCTGAATATTCCAGCTGCTGATTGTAAGTGAAGACATTCTTCAGTGTATTTTGTGTGTATATACCTTGTAATGAGTATAGCTGTGTGGGACAAACTGGATTTCTGACTGTTTTATGGAAGTGCTTGGTTCCATCCAGTCACATTAGAATTCTGCACAGTGCATTGAGCAGGGTCTTTATCTCATCCCTATCTCTGCTCTGCATGTGTCTGTGCGGGCTCGGTGGTCTCCTCCATGGAGGTCTCCTCCTCTGATGGTCTGACACTGGGTGAAGAGCTTTGTTACCAGCTTCAGGAGGTAGCGTTGGGGTTTTCTGCTCTTTCGTTCTCGGGGGTCTTTCAGTGTGACTATGGCCACTGTTGGATCCAGGCCTGGGGTCTCTGTTTAGCACGATGTCCTTCAGCTCTTTGGCCAGGAGGCTGACCCCTTGTTTGTTGAGATGTTTATTATCGTGCAGGTGACTGATGTTTATGGGGAGGTGTTGTGCCAGGGTCACGTTGGGCACAGTCTTGATCCTTTCAGTCAGTTCTGTATTGATGGTTTGGGTGGTTTGCCTGGGTGTGTCCTTTCTTGGGAGCAGCGATGACAGAATGATTTTACTGTCCGGGAATTTTAGGTTTGCCATCTTTGCCAGTTTGATCAGTTGTTCTGCGATCTGCTGGTGCTGGTCTGGTAGATTGTTTGTACCCGTGTGTATAATAATGTGCGTTGGGTTTGTAAACCGTGGTTTACTGATGACCTCTGCCACCTGTTCAATATTCGCACAGCGGACATACATACATACATACATACATACATACATACATACATACATACATACATACATACATACATACATACATTCGCACATACAGATGTATATATATATATATACAGTCACCACTAGAGGGGGCTCCTCACATACAGATGTGTATATATATATATATATATATATATATATATATATATATATATATATATATATATATATATATATACAGTCACCACTAGAGGGAGCTCCTCACATACAGATGTGTATATATATATATATACAGTCACCACTAGAGGGAGCTCCTCACATACAGATGTATATATATATACAGTCACCACTAGAGGGGGCTCCTCACATACAGATGTGTATGTATATGTATATATATATATATATATATATATATATATATATATATATATATATATATATATATATATATATAAATTGTGGTGCCCGTGTTCACACTGAGGGGATCCTGGTGTTTCCTGCAGTGGATTTGATAGTTTCTTCCGTTTTGCTCCTGTCTGATCCATCAGCGCCCGATTTGCAGGTTTCCTTTTTCGTCACAGAAGGTGCTGCACTTTTTTTTTTTATTATTTCTCACCAGTTTTTTCTAAAATTCTTCATGAATTAAAAGACAAAAAAAGCAAAGATGACTCCTCCCATGAACAGCGGAGCGGATTCTCTATAGAATCGAATTGGACATTTTCATCAATGCTTCTATATTACTTCTAAACACTCTTTTTCGGTGATTCCTTTGTATCTTGTTCATACTGCACCCACACACACTAATGATACACCATTTGTAAGGTAAACTTGCCCCCTTCAGCAAGAAAATAGCCAAACAAACCACACATCCACGATGTGATCACAAAATACAGTTTAAACATTAATTTTCATAATCCAGAATTAAGAAAACAGCCGCACAACTCAAATCTCCTGTGAAATAAAAATCCTTTGTCCTTTATTTCATTTGCACAATGTGGACAAGGTTATAAGGGAGAGACGTTGGCAGAACATGCAGAAAAACAAAAGACTACGGCCGTTTCGCGTCTTGCACTCTTCAACAGGTCCTATGCTATGAATGGTCATTTCCTTTTATGCTGCAACAACTAATCTGATTAATTAAAATCACATCTGTGTGAATTTAAAAACATACAAAATGCACAAAAATGTGTACAAAAAATAACAAACTAGTTAAATATTTTCACAAAACAAAAAAGTGCACATTTTTGTGTATTTTGTATGTTTTAAAATTCACACAGATGTGATTTGAATTAATCAGATTAGTTGTTGCAGCATAAAAGGAAATGACCATTCATAGCATAGGACCCGTTGAAGAGTGCAAGACGCGAAACGGCCGTAGTCTTTTGTTTTTCTGCATGTTCTGCTAACGTCTCTCTCTTATAACCTTGTCCACATTGTGCAAATGAAATAAAGGACAAAGTTTTTTTTATTTCACGGATGATTCGAGTTGTACGGCTGTTTTCTTCTTATTTCTGGATTACTTCACACGTGTTTTTCAGCAAGCACCTCCACACACCGTGAATATACCGTGAAGGGTTTCGTTGAATCAGAGACCATCATCTCCACTAGAAAGTCGATTGTTTTGTCTTTGTGCCATTCAATTTTCTCTTTGTGATTTTCATAAAACTGCAATAAGGAAAAATGACCTGCAGGTGGCACCACACTACCCCAAAGCATACTACCACAAAGCTGAAACAAATCCTATCATTTGCCTTAGGGGCTTTCCAGCTTGCCGAACTCCTTGCCCGGCCGATTTCAGGCAGGTCCAAAAAATATTTGCTACATATGTGGAAGTAGAATAAAAGTAAAACTTTACCAGTTTAAGACTTCAGCTTTAAAACTGAAGATATAAATGAATGCAGCCTAAAAGGGACCGGACAGGTTCTGAACCATCGGATTTCCCGTATTATTGGACAGTCATTGAAAAGTCTATCTTCCTTCTAAGGTCGCCTCTGGTTCTAAGTAAAAGACTGCAGCGTTGACATAACTCAGACTGTACATTGTTTCCCGATGGGAGAGATTGGTGGAAACAACCTTGCAAAAATGTAAAAAAAAAAAAAAAATCCAACCGTAGGGGAAAAAAAAAGGTAAAATAATTTGCAGCTATTACTTTTTTTTTTTTTTTTTAAGGGATATTCCCAACTATTATACAAAGGTGTAAATACGGTCAGTTATGAGGTCAATTCTCCATCATTTTTACTGTCAAAGTGGCCCTGCTGTACAGGGAGCTGCTCCGGTCACATACACAGGGCTGTGCTGCACTTCCCTGCACTGCAGATAGATGGCAGTGCTGCTGTGGAGGGGAAAAAGTGCTGCTGCCCCTGTTCTTCTGCAAGGTCCTGACAACAGACCCCTTCTGATCAGTAAGTAAAATACCATTATGTGTAATGTTGGGGGATCTCCTTCAGGCTGGAGTCACACACAATGTATAAGATAAATCAGTCTGTTTTACACGGACGAGAATCGCAGAAATGTTCCCTGAACAGTGATCCGTATGTGTGATCCGTGTGCAGTGCGAGGAGGCGATTTCCTCACATGTAAGCATCAATGTGACATCTGTATGACGAGATTCTCTAGCCGGCATGCAAAATGGACATAAAATGGATCCATGGGCTCAAACATTCATGAAAACATATATACAGTGTATATAAACTGCTCAAAAACTAAAGGGAACACCACAATCCCACATCCTAGATATCACTGGATGAAATATTCCAGTTGTAAATCTTTATTCATTACATAGTGGAATGTGTTGAGAAGAATAAAACCTAAAAATGATCAACGTAAATCACAACTAATATCCCACGGAGGTCTGGAGTTGGAATGATGCTCAAAATCAAAGTGGAAAATGAAGTTACAGGCTGATCCAACTTCAGTGGAAATGTCTCATGACAAGGAAATGATGCTCAGTAGTGTGTGTGGCCTCCACGTGCCTGTATGACCTCCCTACAATGCCTGGGCTTGCTCCTGATGAGGCGGCGGATGGTCTCCTGAGGGATCTCCTCCCAGACCTGGACTAAAGCATCCGCCAACTCCTGGACAGTCTGTGGTGCAACGTGACGGTGGTGGATGGAGCGAGACATGATGTCCCAGATGTGTTCAATCAGATTCAGTTCTAGGGAATGGACAGGCCAGTCCATAGCTTCAATGTCTTCATCTTGCAGGAACTGCTGACACACTCCAGCCACATGAGGTCTGGCATTGTCCTGCATTAGGAGGAACCCAGGGCCAACCGCACCAGCATATGGTCTCACAAGGGGTCTGAGGATCTCATCTCGATACCTAATGGCAGTCAGGCTACCTCTGGCGAGCACATGGAGGGCTGTGCGGCCCCCCAAAGAAATGCCACCCCACACCATTACTGACCCACTGCCAAACCGGTCATGCTGAAGGATGTTGCAGGCAGCAGATCGCTCTCCACGGCGTCTCCAGACTCTGTCACGTCTATCACATGTGCTCAGTGTGAACCTGCTTTCTTCTGTGAAGAGCACAGGGCGCCAGTGGTGAATCTGCCAATCCTGGTGTTCTGTGGCAAATGCCAAGTGTCCTGCACGGTGTTGGGCTGTGAGCACAACCCCCATCTGTGGACGTCGGGCACTCAGACCATCCTCATGGAGTCGGTTTCTAACCGTTTGTGCAGACACATGCACATTTGTGGCCTGCTGGAGGTCATTTTGCAGGGCTCTGGCAGTGCTCCTCCTGTTCCTCCTTGCACAAAGGCGGAGGTAGTGATCCTGCTGCTGGGTTATTGCCCTCCTACGGCCCCCTCCATGTCTCCTGGCCTGTCTCCTGGTAGCGCCTCCAGCCTCTGGACACTACGCTGACAGGCACAGCAAACCTTCTTGCCACAGCTCGCATTGATGTGCCATCCTGGATGAGCTGCACTACCTGAGCCACTTGTGTGGGTTGTAGAGTCCGTCTCATGCTACCACGAGTTTGAAAGCACAACCAACATTCAAAAGTGACCAAAACATCAGCCAGAAAGCATTGGTACTGAGATGTGGTCAGTGGTCCCCACCTGCAGAACCGCTCCTTTATTGAGGGGGTCTTGATAATTGCCAATAATTCCCATCTGTTGTCTATTCCATTTGCACAACAGCATCTGAAATTGTCAGTCAGTGTTGCTTCCTAAGTGGACAGTTTGATTTCACAGAAGCTTCATTTACTTGGAGTTATATTCTGTTAAGTGTTCCCTTTATTTTATTTTAGTGTGTGTATATATATATATATCTCAGTGACACACATACCTCTCTGTGTTCATCATCTCATTAAATACATTAACATTTCACCAGCTTAATTTTCCTGACATTGCCTGCGCCTCCGACAACTAATGTGTGAAAATTTTGCACGGGCCAACTAGTATTTTAAGAATTTCCAAAAGTTTTTACTCAAAAAATGTCTGTGTGAACATCGTCTTAGAAAGAGGACGGAGCGTTTATTGTGCTCCTCTGTGATTAGGTCACCTGGGGGCCACCTAATGCTGCAGGGTCGGCTCCCGGACCCCCAACATTCATCTGGTCACATATCTGGGGGGTCATTTACTTAAATGTATGTAACAGATGTTGGTGCGGCCGAGCAGGAGCCCCCTGTATAACGTCTACACGCCCCATGCAGGAGGGTGGTCTGCGGGAGCAGTTACAGGCACATCATGGTGCCGAAGCTGCAGGCAGCCAGGAAGGGGTTACGCCGCACGCCTCACCCCGGGGGGCCATGTCAGTAAGTTCACAGGACATGGGGCTTCACATCTGGAAGACGTTGGTGCAGCAGGACGAGGCCCCGACACAGCGGCACAAAGTAACGGGGTGCAGCCGATTCCTGGGATAAGGGGTGGGCGAGTACAGAGGGCCCACCCTGAGGACCCCACCACCCCCTGCAGAGCTACACAGCGAGGAGCCAGAAACACATCTATGTCCAGCAGCAACGATTGCTGTCAGTGAATCTAAGCCCCCAGCGGAGGGTCTGCTACAATGGAACCTCTTGTCTCTTCAGTCCTGGACTGTTCCTGCACCGACACATTGTAACGAGCCGCCACTGTCAGCTTTGGGGATAAATGAAAGAAAAGAAAGTGCAGATCCCAGTGGTGAACAGGGATCTGCTGGCGGGATCCAGGGATCACGGAGACGAGGCGGTGGGCCGACACCAGCGCGGCCGGGCAGAGTAGGAATCCGGGGGGATTAGAAGAACTTGGTTCCTTGTTTCTCTGTCTCCATCACCAGGAAGGTGCGAATATACAATGAATCCCCTGCAGGAGGCGCCACCTACTGGTGAGGTATCCATGACGCTTCCTTACCTGCACCCGGATCCCCCCTCCCTCCCCCCCAAAAAAACCAAACAAACAAATATGTGATAATATGTAACGACTCCGGTAACTCTCGGCTTTTCTAGAATCCCCCGATGATGGCGGCAGCGGCACAATAAAGACCCCATGAGCCTGAAAGCATCAGTGGTCCCAGATGGGAGATCCCCCTAGACGCACCGCAGAGGCGCAGCATGAGGAGTCACATCGGATTTACAAATTAGCGGCAAAACCTGATGGCGGAAATGAAGAACAGAGAACAATAACGGATTGTGCGACGGGACGATGTAACCGCAGAGCGCCAGGATCGCACGCGGCGGAGACCTAGATGTCTAACTATAGTCTTCGTTTCATATTATTGATCAGCACTTGTTACTTTATCAGGTTTTGGTTTTATTTGGGGGGGGGGGGCAGGGTAATGACGCATCATGGACACCCACCACTAGGTGGTGCCTCCTGCAGGGGATTTCATTGTGTTTCCAGCTCCTGATGATGGAGAAACAAGGAGCCAAGTTCTTCTAGTCCTCCCTGGTGTCGGACCACCGCCTCCTCTCCTGCCCGCACATCACTTACTCTCGGGGGCCGAGCCCCTGTACACTGATCATTCCTGTAGGAAGACGGGCACCAGGATGGGAAAATACTTTATTGGTCTGTGTTTGTCGGATGTAGCAGAGCCGGGCTGCGCGGAGCTGCAGTGTCTGGATCACCAGCTCCAGATGAGGGGTTCACACGTCGGCCGGAGACCCCCGATGACCTCGCAGCCACACAACAGAGACTTCAGAAAATACTATAAAAACGGAGGAAGGCACCGGCGTGAGCGCAGGCACTGCGGATCCCTGCCGGAGGGGATGAGACCCTTATTGCACGGTTGTAGCCCTTGCACCCCGCGCCCCTGTGGAGGCGCGGAGATAATGGTTGGGTCCCGGAGGTAGGAATACACGGCGCCATCCCATGGCGGACACAGAGTTCAGCGCTAATAAATAAGAAGGTCCCCGGCTGTTGGCAGCGGCGCTCAGAGCAGCAGGAGTGACCCCAGCAGCAGTGACCCCAGCAGCGTGTGGCCCCTGAGGGGCCCGGGGACTCCGGCCCGGTTCTCTGTGCTTCTCTGGGTCCCGCAGCTGTCGCCGGACCAGTCCACATAACACTGGCAGCGGAAGTGAGCGCTCAGGTAGCGCTTGTCGTCCTCCGAGAGCCGCCCCTCCGCCCACACCGGGGCCGACGCATTGCTGCTGCTCCAGTCCTGCACGATGCGGAAGCTGGCGGCGCTGAGGTGCAGGAACCCCGACGTGTCATTGGCCAGTCGGACGCAACGGCCGCTCCCGCTGCACAGGAAATGGCTGCAAAGCTCCGCCGCCGTCGTCACATTCACCAAGTATTCACCAAAGCTCTGCTCCAGGTACGACTTCACCGCCAGGCACGAGTCCTGCAAAGACCAGAGAGCATGAGGAAGACGAAGAGGGCCGAGGAAAAGGATGGGGCCAGAGGAAGAGGGAAAGGGGGCCGAGGAAGAGGTGGGGCCGGGGAAAAGGATGGGGCCGGAGGAAGAGGAGCGGCAGAGGAAGAGGTGGGGCCGGGGAAGAGGGAAGGGGCCGAGGAAGGAGGGCCGAGGAAAAGGATGGGGCCGGAGGAAGAGGGAGCCGAGGAAGGAGGCCGAGGAAGGGGGAAGGAGGCCGAGGAAGGAGGGAAGGGGGCCGAGGAAGAGGGAAGGGGGACCGGAGGAAGAGGGACGAGGAAGGAGGGAAGAGGGCCGGGGGCCGGAGGAAGAGGGCCGAGGAAGGAGGGAAGGGGGCCGGAGGAAGAGGAAAGGGGGCCAAGGAAGAGGGAAGGAGGCCGAGGAAGGAGGGAAAGGGGGCCGAGGAAGGGGGCCGGAGGAAGTGGAAAGGAGGAAGAGGAAAGGGGGCCGGAGGAAGAGGGAAAGGGGTCCGGAGGAAGAGGGACGGGGGGCCGAGGAAGGAGGGAAGGGGGGCCGAGGAAGGGGGCCAGGGAAGGGGGACCGAGGAAGGGGGCCGAGGAAGGAGGGAGGGAGGGGGGGGTCGGAGGAAGAGGGAAGGGGGTCGGAGGAAGAGGGAAGGGGGCCGAGGAAGGGGGCCGGAGGAAGAGGAAAGGAGGAAGAGGAAAGGGGAAAAGAGGAAGAGGGACGGGGGCCGAGGAAGGGGGAAAGGGGTCCGAGGAAGAGGGAAGGGGGGCCGAGGAAGGAGGGCCAGAGGAAGAGGAAAGGGGGCCGGAGGAAGGGGGCCGGAGGAAGGGGGCCGAGGAAGAGGGAAAGGGGGCCGAGGAAGAGGGAAAGGGGGCCGAGGAAGGAGGCCGAGGAAGGGGGCCGGAGGAAGAGGAAAGGGGGCCGAGGAAGGAGGGAAGGGGGCCAGGGAAGGGGGCCAAGGAAGGGGGCTGGAGGAAGAGGGGGCCGAGGGAAGGGGGCAGGAGGCAGAGGAAGGGGGGAAGGGGGCCGAGGAAGGAGGGAAGAGGAAGAGGTGGGGCCGAGGAAGGAAGAGGTGGGGCCGAGGAAGGAAGAGGTGGGGCCGAGGAAGGAAGAGGTGGGGCCGAGGAAGGAAGAGGTGGGGCCGAGGAAGGAAGAGGTGGGGCCGAGGAAGGGGGAAGGAGGCCGAGGGAAGAGGGCCGGGGAAGAGGAGGGGGCCGGGGAGGGGTAAGGGGCACAGAGGCTGAGGGGAGGCACAGAGGTGGAAAGAGAGGAGTAAAAGGTCAAAAGAGGTGAGGAGGCCGGGACAGAGGAGGCCGGGACAGAGGAGGCCGGGACAGAGGAGGCCGGGACAGAGGAGGCCGTGCATCAGGCTCTAACGCACAGGGGGTACAGGACCTGCAGACCGGTTGAGCAGTAGTCTCCGCTGCAGGCTCTGGCATGCTGGGATTTGTAGTTTCATACCAGCTGCAGGACGGGTCACGAGCTTCCAATATGGGGGAGGGCGTTACATCACACACACCGGAGCAGGCACTTACCGCGTTCTTGGCGTATTCGGCGTCTCCCCAGAAGATGACCCCGGCGGCCCCCTGAGCAGCGCTCTCCCCGATGGTGGAGATCAGATCGACCTGAAAGAAACAAATGAAAGCTCAGAACGAGCGCTGGGTGCACAGCCGCCATGACAGCGCCCACAGGGATATCGCCCCCCGCACCACGGCTGCGCTGGTAGTCCATTCATGAATCAGGAGGCCCAGGATGAGCAGAGCAATGAGCTCTGTACAATACATGATTTCTGGGGGCTCCTGGTTATCGGGGGATATGAGGTATAAGCAGTATGGTGGGGTTTGGTCTCTGGGGGGCTGCTGGAAGAGCGCTCTGCCTTGTAATAAGCGGCTGCAGTGTGCGCAGGATTCTGGATTCTTCCGTGTCGGACGGGCCCGGTCCTGCACTCGATTCATTCCTCCCCAGATTCCATGTTGGGGGCTGTGGATTCCTGGATCACCCACGCAGCACAGCTCTACGCCGGCCGCAGGGGTGGGGGGTCCGCTGCATGTTATCCAGGGGACGGAGGCAGCGAGTCACCGACTGAACGATGCACCGCGCCCGACTGACCAGGACCACCGATATCGAGGGCGCCGGCCCCTCCAGACAAGTCAGGGGGCTTCTCTGTACACTCACATGTGACCCCTACATGACGCGGCACTCTGGGGGGTTCGGCGGAGTTGGCGCCATTCAGCGGCCGGGCTGCGGAGTCAGTATAACATGGAGCGACTCCGACTCCCATCATCTCTACCACACTGGGGGCAGCAGTGCTGGAGACGTCCGCTCAGACCTCGGCTTCTAGTGGCTGCACGTTCTGCCCACCTCAGCCGGGACCGGGGGAGGGGAGCGGGAGGTTTGTGTTACCGACCCCACACTGAGAAGACGACGGCACCGCATGGGGATCAGATACAAAATGGCGTCAGATCGGATCTCCGACAAACCAGTAATGTCGGCTCTGAACATGGGAACGGCGACTATCTGCTAGGTCAGACATAAAGCAAAACCTTAGTGAGCAGTGCATTGTGGGAACTGACAATGGGGAGGAGCTACATTTTGGATGTGGCCAGAGAACAGGAGGGGATTGGCCATGTTTACTTCAGCCGATCCGCTCTTGTCTGGTTCGAGCAGCGCTTGACCTAATGATGGGCAGACGCCATGTGACCCCCGCCAGACGCCCTGTGACCCCCGCCAGACGCCATGTGAGCCCCCCAGACGCCATGTGACCCCCGCCAGATGCCCTGTGACCCCCGCCAGATGCCCTGTGACCCCCGCCAGACGCCATGTGACCCCCGCCAGACGCCATGTGACCCCCCCCAGACGCCATGTGACCCCCCCAGACGCCATGTGACCCTGCCAGACGCCATGTGACCCCGCCAGATGCCATGTGACCCCCCCCAGACGCCCTGTAACCCCCCCCCCGACGCCATGTGACCCCCCCCAGACGCCCTGTAACCCCCCGCCAGACGCCATGTGACCCCGCCAGACGCCATGTGACCCCCCCCAGACGCCATGCCCCCCGCCAGACGCCATGTGACCCCCCCCAGACGCCCTGTGACCCGGGAGGGCTCACCTGGGACAGGGTGTCCATCTTCCTCATGTAGGTGGGCCGCGAGTACACGTAGACGGGCAGGGCGTAGTCCTTGTGGTGTTTGTTTGCGATCCTCATGGCTTCCTTCACCCGGTAGTGCACGAAGAGGCGTCCCTGCGCAGTGGAGGCCAGCGACAGGTTCAGGTAGATGGACGGGAAGAGCGCGGTGCTGGCCTCCCACAGCCAGGACAGCTGGTCGTTGCGGGCGATCTCCACGTCCGGGCACCTCCCGGTGTAGCTCTCCCAGTTCTGCAGGTAGTTGTGGTTGTAACAGTCGGGGAACAGGTAGAAGCCCCAGAGGCGCCGGGGCCGGACGCTCCGCGCGCGCTGCACTGTCTGCTCCATGAAGCTGCGGGCGGCGCTCTCAAACTCGAACTGCGCTTGCTTCAGCACATCTTCTGCCGGCCACGAGGGGTGATGGGTGGCCACCAATTTACGGGAAAAGTACCTGTATATATCCTTGGGGTACCAGTTTCTGAGCCAGATGGGGCGCCATTCCTCCCAGTCGATGACGGCCAGACCTTCCTCGTCCACGGTTTTATTAATGTATTTCTTTAACCCTTCCTGCATAGCGTTCAGGTGAGTGCTGAGGCTGGCGTTCTGGGGGAGGCCGCCATAGTGGGACGTGTTGGTATCGTCGATGTAGGGGTAGTAGCCGAGCCGCTCTTTGTAGAAGATGGCGAGTTTCTGGTCCACGAAGCCCTCGTTAGGAGAAGCATTGAAGTCAAAGACGCGCAAATCAAAAGGCACGTTGTGTCGCGGCAGACATTCCTGCGTCGGGGCGTTCCAGCCCACCACAAATGGACGCCGACTGTAAATAGGGCTCGCGGTCGGCTTCTCCATAGCCGGGGATGAGAGGCCATGATGGAAGAGGAGGAGAAAGCACCAGAGGAGGAACATGGAGGAGGGAAGCATGGCGACCACCGAGGAGACCCCTGAGGAGGAGAGAAAATCCATCAATTATCAGAAAATCGTCACCAACTAATAACCACAAATAAAACTCAACTGGGGCAAAACTGAGGCCGAGATAACGGAGCCGCGACCACCCCACCTACAAGTGCTGCGCTCCCCCCAGACACCGGCACTCACAGGTCAGCTGAGCCCCCCCTACCCAGACAGAGGTGGGCTGAGCCCCCCACTACCCAGACACAGGTCGGCTGAGCCCCCCACTACCCAGACAGAGGTGGGCTGAGCCCCCCACTACCCAGACAGAGGTGGGCTGAGCCCCCCACTACCCAGACAGAGGTGGGCAGAGCCCCTCACTACCCAGACAGAGGTGGGCTGAGCCCCCCACTACCCAGACAGAGGTGGGCTGAGCCCCCCACTACCCAGACAGAGGTGGGCTGAGCCCCCCACTACCCAGACAGAGGTGGGCTGAGCCCCCCAATGCCCAGACAGAGGTGGGCTGAGCCCCCCAATGCCCAGACACAGGTCGGCTGAGCCCCCCACTACCCAGACACAGGTCGGCTGAGCCCCCCAATGCCCAGACACAGGTCGGCTGAGCCCCCCACTACCCAGACACAGGTCGGCTGAGCCCCCCACTACCCAGACACAGGTCGGCTGAGCCCCCCACTACCCAGACAGAGGTGGGCTGAGCCCCCCCTACCCAGACAGAGGTGGGCTGAGCTCCCCACTAACCAGACAGAGGTGGGCTGAGCCCTCCACTACCCAGACAGAGGTCAGCTGAGCCCCCCCACTACCCAGACAGAGGTCGGCTGAGCCCCCCACTACCCAGACACAGGTCGGCTGAGCCCCCCACTACCCAGACACAGGTCGGCTGAGCCCCCCACTACCCAGACACAGGTCGGCTGAGCCCCCCACTACCCAGACAGAGGTGGGCTGAGCTCCCCACTAACCAGACAGAGGTGGGCTGAGCCCCCCACTACCCAGACAGAGGTGGGCTGAGCCCCCCACTACCCAGACAGAGGTCGGCTGAGCCCCCCAATGCCCAGACACAGGTCGGCTGAGCCCCCCAATGCCCAGACACAGGTCGGCTGAGCCCCCCACTACCCAGACACAGGTCGGCTGAGCCCCCCACTACCCAGACACAGGTCGGCTGAGCCCCCCACTAACCAGACAGAGGTGGGCTGAGCCCCCCACTAACCAGACAGAGGTGGGCTGAGCCCCCCACTACCCAGACAGAGGTCGGCTGAGCCCCCCACTACCCAGACACAGGTCGGCTGAGCCCCCCACTACCCAGACACAGGTCGGCTGAGCCCCCCACTACCCAGACAGAGGTGGGCTGAGCCCCCCCTACCCAGACAGAGGTGGGCTGAGCTCCCCACTAACCAGACAGAGGTGGGCTGAGCCCCCCACTACCCAGACAGAGGTCAGCTGAGCCCCCCCACTACCCAGACAGAGGTCGGCTGAGCCCCCCACTACCCAGACAGAGGTGGGCTGAGCCCCCCCTACCCAGACAGAGGTCGGCTGAGCCCCCCACTACCCAGAAAGAGGTGGGCTGAGCCCCCCCTACCCAGACACAGGTCGGCTGAGCCCCCCACTACCCAGACAGAGGTAGGCTGAGCCCCCCCCCTACCCAGACAGAGGTCGGCAGAGCCCCCCACTACCCAGACAGAGGTGGGCTGAGCCCCCCACTACCCAGACAGAGGTCGGCTGAGCCCCCCCCTACCCAGACAGAGGTGGGCTGAGCCCCCCACTACCCAGACAGAGGTCGGCTGAGCCCCCCACTACCCAGACAGCTGAGGGCTCGTTACATTGTGTCACTGCTGGGCAGGATTTTTAGCTCTGAGGATTCACCATCAGCAAGCAGAGATCTTACAAAACCCAGTGTGGTGTGCAGCGAGGTCACGACCCGTCGGATAGTTTTGGTGTCACCATACATCGCACGGTACGTACAACCCCCACCGTCGCCTGCGAGACAAGAAAGGACACCGCCGTGACCTCATGTGACGCTTCTGTACAGACGGTGTCAGGGCCTCGTCCATAGCGGCCATTACACCTGACAGGGCGACTGACGGAGACGAAGCGTCAGAGGACGATCCACCCGAGGCCGTTACCGGAGATTATATATAGAAACAAAGGGAACAGCCCCGCAAAGGAATGCGGAGCCGACGTCAGAGCACAGGGCGCTGCTGCCCCTATTCACTTCTATGGGAGCGGCGGCTGCCCTATCAGACTGCAGAGCAACAGCTAACAGGGAGTAATAGAGGGAAGTCAGCGCCCCGAGGAATGGCTGATAACAGGGAGTAATAGAGGGAAGTCAGCGCCCCGAGGAATGGCTGATAACAGGGAGTAATAGAGGGAAGTCAGCGCCCCGAGGAATGGCTGATAACAGGGAGTAATAGAGGGAAGTCAGCGCCCCGAGGAATGGCTGATAACAGGGAGTAATAGAGGGAAGTCACCTCCCCAGTAATGGCTGATAACAGGGAGTAATAGAGGGAAGTCAGCGCCCCGAGGAATGGCTGATAACAGGGAGTAATAGAGGGAAGTCACCTCCCCAGTAATGGCTGATAACAGGGAGTAATAGAGGGAAGTCACCTCCCCAGTAATGGCTGATAACAGGGAGTAATAGAGGGAAGTCAGCGCCCCGAGGAATGGCTGATAACAGGGAGTAATAGAGGGAAGTCACCTCCCCAGTAATGGCTGATAACAGGGAGTAATAGAGGGAAGTCAGCGCCCCGAGGAATGGCTGATAACAGGGAGTAATAGAGGGAAGTCAGCGCCCCGAGGAATGGCTGATAACAGGGAGTAATAGAGGGAAGTCAGCGCCCCAGTAATGGCTGATAACAGGGAGTAATAGAGGGAAGTCAGCACCCCGAGGAATGGCTGATAACAGGGAGTAATAGAGGGTAGTCTCCTCCCCCAGTAATGGCTGATAACAGGGAGTAATAGAGGGAAGTCAGCGCCCCGAGGAATGGCTGATAACAGGGAGTAATAGAGGGAAGTCACCTCCCCAGTAATGGCTGATAACAGGGAGTAATAGAGGGAAGTCAGCGCCCCAGTAATGGCTGATAACAGGGAGTAATAGAGGGAAGTCACCTCCCCCCAGTAATGGCTGATAACAGGGAGTAATAGAGGGAAGTCACCTCCCCAGTAATGGCTGATAACAGGGAGTAATAGAGGGAAGTCACCTCCCCAGTAATGGCTGATAACAGGGAGTAATAGAGGGAAGTTACCTCCCCAGTAATGGCTGATAACAGGGAGTAATAGAGGGTAGTCTCCTCCCCCAGTAATGGCTGATAACAGGGAGTAATAGAGGGAAGTCAGCGCCCCGAGGAATGGCTGATAACAGGGAGTAATAGAGGGAAGTCAGCGCCCCAGTAATGGCTGATAACAGGGAGTAATAGAGGGAAGTCACCTCCCCCAGTAATGGCTGATAACAGGGAGTAATAGAGGGAAGTCACCTCCCCCAGTAATGGCTGATAACAGGGAGTAATAGAGGGAAGTCACCTCCCCAGTAATGGCTGATAACAGGGAGTAATAGAGGGAAGTCACCTCCCCCAGTAATGGCTGATAACAGGGAGTAATAGAGGGAAGTCACCTCCCCAGTAATGGCTGATAACAGGGAGTAATAGAGGGAAGTCACCTTCCCATTAATGGCTGATAACAGGGAGTAATAGAGGGAAGTCACCTCCCCCAGTAATGGCTGATAACAGGGAGTAATAGAGGGAAGTCAGCGCCCCAGTAATGGCTGATAACAGGGAGTAATAGAGGGAAGTCACCTCCCCCAGTAATGGCTGATAACAGGGAGTAATAGAGGGAAGTCACCTCCCCCAGTAATGGCTGATAACAGGGAGTAATAGAGGGAAGTCACCTCCCCAGTAATGGCTGATAACAGGGAGTAATAGAGGGAAGTCAGCGCCCCGAGGAATGGCTGATAACAGGGAGTAATAGAGGGAAGCCAGCGCCCGAGTAATGGCTGATAACAGGGAGTAATAGAGGGAAGTCACCTCCCCAGTAATGGCTGATAACAGAGAGTAATAGAGGGAAGTCAGCGCCCCAGTAATGGCTGATAACAGGGAGTAATAGAGGGAAGTCACCTCCCCCAGTAATGGCTGATAACAGGGAGTAATAGAGGGAAGTCACCTCCCCAGTAATGGCTGATAACAGGGAGTAATAGAGGGAAGTCACCTCCCCAGTAATGGCTGATAACAGGGAGTAATAGAGGGAAGTTACCTCCCCAGTAATGGCTGATAACAGGGAGTAATAGAGGGAAGTCACCTCCCCAGTAATGGCTGATAACAGAGAGTAATAGAGGGAAGTCACCTCCCCCAGTAATGGCTGATAACAGGGAGTAATAGAGGGAAGTCAGCGCCCCGAGGAATGGCTGATAACAGGGAGTAATAGAGGGAAGTCACCTCCCCAGTAATGGCTGATAACAGGGAGTAATAGAGGGTAGTCAGCGCCCCAGTAATGGCTGATAACAGGGAGTAATAGAGGGAATTCACCTCCCCAGTAATGGCTGATAACAGGGAGTAATAGAGGGAAGTCACCTCCCCCAGTAATGGCTGATAACAGGGAGTAATAGAGGGTAGTCACCTCCCCAGTAATGGCTGATAACAGGGAGTAGTAGATTGCCGTAAGCCTCTGGTCCGTTTCGCTGCTGGGAGGACGGTGACACTGACCTGATTCTGGGGACAGACGGACGGATCTGTGTTTCGGGCGCTGACATTACAAGTACCAGAGGCCCCACCCCCCGTCCTGCCGCTCCGCGACCCCCCCCCGTCCTGCCGCTCCGCGACCCCCCCCGTCCTGCCGCTCCGCGACCCCCCCCCGTCCTGCCGCTCCGCGCCCCCCCGTCCTGCTGCTCCGCGACCCCCCCCCTGCCCCTCCGCGCCCCCCGTCCTGCCGCTCCGCGCCCCCCCTGCCCCTCCGCGACCCCAGTCCTGCCGCTCCGCGCCCCCCCCTGCCCCTCCGCGCCCCCCGTCCTGCCGCTCCGCGCCCCCCCTGCCCCTCCGCGACCCCAGTCCTGCCGCTCCGTGCCCCCCCCTGCCCCTCCGCGCCCCCCGTCCTGCCGCTCCGCGCCCCCCGTCCTGCCGTTGTCTGTCCGCCCCCGCCCTACAGGTGTGTATGAGAACGCAGCGATCGGTATGTGTCAGGGTGTAGAACAAGGAGGGTTTGGTCCGTGTCCTCCGGGGGGAAAACCAGACAATCGTGTAGTTCTGGGAGCTGGTGACGGCCGACAGATCGATGGCGTCAGACTTCTCAGGTTTCTTCCTCAGGACTAAAATCAAAGTTTGTGAAGAAACAAATCTATGCGAAAAAAGGCAACATCTAATACATGAACATTAAGCGTTAAAGGCAACATCTAATACATGAACATTAAGCGTTCTCTTATTTTTTTATATTCTTTTGCACATTTGTCACAAATGTTTCCGACCAAAAAATGTAAATATTACACAGAGAAATAATCAGGAGCCGACGTTTATAAATGGCCGATAAAGCCGCGGTCCGTCCAGCTGAGCCGAGATCCCGGCACAGATCTCCGTAATAACTGAAGGACACGACATTGTCACCTCCGGCCTCTCCGGAGCCCTCACAGCCGCCATCACCTCCTCCTCTGTGTTGTGGAGAACCCTTTGCCCCCCTGTGACCGGCGCCGTCCTCGGTAGAATCAGATCCTCCTCTGTGCCGTGGAGAACCCTTTGCCCCCCTGTGACCGGCGCCGTCCTCGGTAGAATCAGATCCTCCTCTGTGCCGTGGAGAACCCTTTGCCCCCCTGTGACCGGCGCCGTCCTCGGTAGAATCAGATCCTCCTCTGTGCCGTGGAGAACCCTTTGCCCCCCTGTGACCGGCGCCGTCCTCGGTAGAATCAGATCCTCCTCTGTGCCGTGGAGAACCCTTTGCCCCCCTGTGACCGGCGCCGTCCTCGGTAGAATCAGATCCTCCTCTGTGCCGTGGAGAACCCTTTGCCCCCCTGTGACCGGCGCCGTCCTCGGTAGAATCAGATCCTCCTCTGTGCCGTGGAGAACCCTTTGCCCCCCTGTGACCGGCGCCGTCCTCGGTAGAATCAGATCCTCCTCTGTGCCGTGGAGAACCCTTTGCCCCCCTGTGACCGGCGCCGTCCTCGGTAGAATCAGATCCTCCTCTGTGCCGTGGAGAACCCTTTGCCCCCCTGTGACCGGCGCCGTCCTCGGTAGAATCAGATCCTCCTCTGTGCCGTGGAGAACCCTTTGCCCCCCTGTGACCGGCGCCGTCCTCGGTAGAATCAGATCCTCGGAGAGATATTTCGATTGTCCCCTTATAGACGGTTATTACGTCGCCCCTCAGTCGTCTTTTCCAGACTAAATAATCCAATCCCGTAATAACGACCTTCATTTTATCATCTGCATTTTGAGATTATTCTCTTTTTGTAATATTTACCATATTTTCCAGATTATAAGACGCAGCCCAAATTTTGAGGACAAAAATAAGATTTTTTTTCTCTAATAACCGGTGGTGTTTGTTATAATGGCTGCGTGTTCTTGCTTCCCGGGGTGGTGGCTGCGGTGATGCGGGGTCCCAGGGTCGCTGCTGGGGAGGCCGGGGTGGGGGGTGTTCGGATGTGCGCAGTGCCGAGATCTCCAGCTAAGCATGCACTGCCCCCCACCGCCATTATCCCGGAGTCCACCGCACAGGAAACTACAGAACTACGGGGGGCTCTGGCAGAGCCCCCACAGCAGCGCCGGGCAGCCCCTCATCCCAGCCTGCGGCAACAGAGCCGGTGAGGTATATCCACATTATAACACGCACCCCCATTTACCCCCCACAAATCTGAGGGAAAAGGTGCGAGTAATAATCCGACAAATACGGGACATTTCTATGGTCGGAAACATTTAAGTGACAACATGGAAAAGAAAATACATCAGGAAGGCGGTGACCACTGGGACCCCCGCTCTCTGCAGACTCACTGGGGTAGAAGTATGTGACCCCCCTACACGGAATGGAGGGTCTGTAGGTTTTATCATAGGGGCACGACGTCACCTGGGAGGGACAGATATTAACCCCCTAACGACCGCCGATACGCCTGCTACCAGCGGCAGGTAAGGCGCCTGCACAGTGAGCCCGCCGAGATCTGCCGGCCGGCCCCCAACAACAATAGCAGATTCTTCCCATTGGTTCATTTTGATTACTATGAAAGACCCTATCACAGTGATCAAAATAAAAAAAAGTAAATCAACCCCCCCCCCCCCCCTTATCACACCCTTTTGTTAGTTTAAAAAAAAAGTATCTTTTTCCCCATTGGGGCTAAGGTTAGACTTGGGGGGTTTCCACTGTTTAGGCACACCAGGGGGGCTCCA
Source organism: Ranitomeya variabilis (assembly GCF_051348905.1). Classification (NCBI taxonomy): domain Eukaryota; kingdom Metazoa; phylum Chordata; class Amphibia; order Anura; family Dendrobatidae; genus Ranitomeya; species Ranitomeya variabilis. The sequence continues at coordinate 216,693,807 of NC_135239.1, read as the reverse complement.
AACACGACATGGCGCCACCATTGATTTCAGCCAATTTTTTGTTCAAAAAGTAAAACGGTGCCCCCTCCCTTCTGAGCGCTGCCGTGCGCCCAAACAGTGGCTTCCCCCCACACACGGGCATCAGCGCACTCAGGAGAAATTGCACAACAACTTTCGGGGTCCAGTTTCTCCTGTTTTCCTTGTGAAAGGAGAAAAAATAAATAAATAAATAAAAATTGGGGTCTAAAGTAATTTTTTTGTGAAAAGTAAAATGTTCATTTTCTCCTTCCACGTTGCTTTAGTTCTCGTGAAGCACCTGAAGGGTTAATAAACTTATGGAATGTGGTTTTACACCTGTCCACACAATCAATCACACTCCAACCTCTCCACCACGGCCAAGACCAAAGAGCAGTCTAAGGACACCAGGGACACAATTGTATCCCTGCACAGCTGGGATGGGCGACAGGACAATAGGCAGCAGCTGGGTGAGACGGCAACAACTGTTGGCACAATTATTAGACAATGGAAGAAACAAGATGACTGTCAATCTTCCTCGTTCTTGGGCTCCATGCAAGATCTCGCCTCATGGGTTAAGGAAGATTCTGAGAAAGGTCCGGAATCAGCCCAGAACTACACAGGAGGACCTGAACAATGTCCTGAAGAGAGCTGGGACCACAGTCTCACACATGACCATCAGTAACACACTACACCGTCATGGATAAGATCCTGCAGGGCTCCCCTGCTCACACCAGCACATGTCCAGGAACATCACACCAGCACATGTCCAGGAACATCACACCAGCACATGTCCAGGAACATCACACCAGCACATGTCCAGGAACATCTACAGTTCACCAATAACCATCTGGATGATCCAGAGGAGGCCTGCGAGAAGGACATGTGGTCAGATGAGAGGAAAATAGAACTTTATGGTTACAACTCCACTCACCGTGATTGTCGGAAGAAGGATAAGTTCAACCCCAAGAACACCATCCCAACCGTGAGACATGGTGGGAGAAACCTCATTCTTTGGGGGTGCTTTCCTACAATGGGGAGGAGACCACTGCACCGTACTGAAGGGAGGATGGACGGGGTCTTGTATCATGAGCTTTGAGCCAACAACCTCCTTCCCTCAGTAAGAGCATTGAAGATGGGTCATGGCTGGGGATTCCAGCATGACAATGACCCGAAACACACAGGTATATACATATACACTATACACATCACTGTACACACACAGGTATATACATATACACTATACACATCACTATACACACAGGTATATACATATACACTATACACATCACTATACACACACAGGTATATACATATACACTATACACATCACTGTACACACAGGTATATACATATACACTATACACATCACTATACACAGGTATATACATATACACTATACACATCACTGCACACACAGGTATATACATATACACTATACACATCACTGTACACACAGGTATATACATATACACTATACACATCACTGTACACACAGGTATATACATATACACTATACACATCACTGTACACAGGTATATACATATACACTATACACATCACTGTACACACAGGTATATACATATACACTATACACATCACTGTACACAGGTATATACATATACACTATACACATCACTATACACACACAGGTATATACATATACACTATACACATCACTGTACACACAGGTATATACATATACACTATACACATCACTGTACACACAGGTATATACATATACACTATACACATCACTGTACACACAGGTATATACATATACACTATACACATCACTATACACACAGGTATATACATATACACTATACACATCACTATACACACAGGTATATACATATACACTATACACATCACTGTACACAGGTATATACATATACACTATACACATCACTGTACACAGGTATATACATATACACTATACACATCACTGTACACAGGTATATACATATACACTATACACATCACTGCACACAGGTATATATATATACACTATACACATCACTATACACACAGGTATATACATATACACTATACACATCACTGTACACAGGTATATACATATACACTATACACATCACTGTACACACAGGTATATACATATACACTATACACATCACTGTACACAGGTATATACATATACACTATACACATCACTATACACACAGGTATATACATATACACTATACACATCACTGTACACAGGTATATATATATACACTATACACACACAGGTATATACATATACACATCACTGTACACACAGGTATATACATATACACTATACACATCACTATACACACACAGGTATATACATATACACTATACACATCACTGCACACAGGTATATACATATACACTATACACATCACTATACACACAGGTATATACATATACACTATACACATCACTGTACACACAGGTATATACATATACACTATACACATCACTATACACACAGGTATATACATATACACTATACACATCACTGTACACACAGGTATATACATATACACTATACACATCACCGCACACAGGTATATACATATACACTATACACATCACTGTACACACAGGTATATACATATACACTATACACATCACTATACACACACAGGTATATACATATACACTATACACATCACTGTACACACAGGTATATACATATACACTATACACATCACTATACACACAGGTATATACATATACACTATACACATCACTGTACACACAGGTATATACATATACACTATACACATCACTGTACACACAGGTATATACATATACACTATACACATCACTGTACACACAGGTATATACATATACACTATACACATCACTGTACACACAGGTATATACATATACACTATACACATCACTATACACACAGGTATATACATATACACTATACACATCACTATACACACAGGTATATACATATACACTATACACATCACTATACACACAGGTATATACATATACACTATACACATCACTGTACACAGGTATATACATATACACTATACACATCACTGTACACAGGTATATACATATACACTATACACATCACTGTACACAGGTATATACATATACACTATACACATCACTGCACACAGGTATATATATATACACTATACACATCACTATACACACAGGTATATACATATACACTATACACATCACTGTACACAGGTATATACATATACACTATACACATCACTGTACACACAGGTATATACATATACACTATACACATCACTGTACACAGGTATATACATATACACATCACTGTACACAGGTATATACATATACACTATACACACACAGGTATATACATATACACTATACACATCACTATACACACAGGTATATACATATACACTATACACATCACTGTACACACAGGTATATACATATACACTATACACATCACTATACACAAACAGGTATATACATATACACTATACACATCACTGCACACAGGTATATACATATACACTATACACATCACTATACACACAGGTATATACATATACACTATACACATCACTGTACACACAGGTATATACATATACACTATACACATCACTATACACACAGGTATATACATATACACTATACACATCACTGTACACACAGGTATATACATATACACTATACACATCACTGCACACAGGTATATACATATACACTATACACATCACTGTACACACAGGTATATACATATACACTATACACATCACTGTACACACAGGTATATACATATACACTATACACATCACTATACACAGGTATATACATATACACTATACACATCACTGTACACACAGGTATATACATATACACTATACACATCACTGTACACACAGGTATATACATATACACTATACACATCACTGTACACACAGGTATATACATATACACTATACACATCACTATACACACAGGTATATACATATACACTATACACATCACTGTACACACAGGTATATACATATACACTATACACATCACTATACACACAGGTATATACATATACACTATACACATCACTGTACACACAGGTATATACATATACACTATACACATCACTGTACACACAGGTATATACATATACACTATACACATCACTGCACACAGGTATATACATATACACTATACACATCACTGCACACAGGTATATACATATACACTATACACATCACTGTACACACAGGTATATACATATACACTATACACACACAGGTATATACATATACACTATACACATCACTGCACACAGGTATATACATATACACTATACACATCACTGCACACACAGGTATATACATATACACTATACACACACAGGTATATACATATACACTATACACACACAGGTATATACATATACACTATACACATCACTGTACACACAGGTATATACATATACACTATACACATCACTATACACACACAGGTATATACATATACACTATACACATCACTGTACACACAGGTATATACATATACACTATACACATCACTGTACACAGGTATATACATATACACTATACACATCACTGTACACACAGGTATATACATATACACTATACACATCACTATACACACAGGTATATACATATACACTATACACATCACTGTACACAGGTATATACATATACACTATACACATCACTGCACACAGGTATATACATATACACTATACACATCACTGTACACACACAGGTATATACATATACACTATACACATCACTGTACACAGGTATATACATATACACTATACACATCACTGTACACACAGGTATATACATATACACTATACACATCACTATACACACACACAGGTATATACATATACACTATACACATCACTGTACACAGGTATATACATATACACTATACACATCACTGTACACAGGTATATACATATACACTATACACATCACTATACACACAGGTATATACATATACACTATACACATCACTGTACACACAGGTATATACATATACACTATACACATCACTGTACACAGGTATATACATATACACTATACACATCACTGTACACACAGGTATATACATATACACTATACACATCACTGTACACACAGGTATATACATATACACTATACACATCACTATACACACACAGGTATATACATATACACTATACACATCACTGTACACACAGGTATATACATATACACTATACACATCACTATACACACAGGTATATACATATACACTATACACATCACTGTGCACACAGGTATATACATATACACTATACACATCACTATACACACACAGGTATATACATATACACTATACACATCACTGCACACAGGTATATACATATACACTATACACATCACTATACACACAGGTATATACATATACACTATACACATCACTATACACACAGGTATATACATATACACTATACACATCACTGTGCACACAGGTATATACATATACACTATACACACACAGGTATATACATATACACTATACACATCACTGTACACACAGGTATATACATATACACTATACACATCACTGTACACACAGGTATATACATATACACTATACACATCACTGTACACACAGGTATATACATATACACTATACACATCACTATACACACAGGTATATACATATACACTATACACATCACTGCACACAGGTATATACATATACACTATACACATCACTATACACACAGGTATATACATATACACTATACACATCACTGTGCACACAGGTATATACATATACACTATACACATCACTATACACACAGGTATATACATATACACTATACACATCACTGTGCACACAGGTATATACATATACACTATACACATCACTATACACACACAGGTATATACATATACACTATACACATCACTGTACACACAGGTATATACATATACACTATACACATCACTATACACAGGTATATACATATACACTATACACATCACTGTACACACACAGGTATATACATATACACTATACACATCACTGTACACAGGTATATACATATACACTATACACATCACTGTACACACAGGTATATACATATACACTATACACATCACTATACACACACAGGTATATACATATACACTATACACATCACTGTACACAGGTATATACATATACACTATACACATCACTGTACACACAGGTATATACATATACACTATACACATCACTGTACACAGGTATATACATATACACTATACACCGGTGTATATGTATATATATGTATATATATATATATATATATATATATATATATATATATATATATATATATACACACTATACACCGGTATATATATATATATATATATATATACACAGTATACACATCACTATACACACAGGTATATATATACAGTATACACCGGTATAACACATGTCCGGCGGTCTCCGCTGTCTCCACTGTCCCGGTGCCGCTCCCGCACTCACCCTCCGCTCCCCGCCGTCGCTCCCCGGGACACATTGTATCACTTCTCCGGTCTCGGTCCCGGGCCTTTCATTCTTCGCCCGGCACAACCACCGCTCACGGTAACAATGGGGGCGCCGCCGCTCTGTCCGGCTCTTCTCTTCATACTGAAGCTTGGGCTGTGCGGTCCCGGACACCCCTGCGAGTGGGACAGTCTATTATTAGGGGGCGGAGTCGGAGATTAAAGGGACAGGCGCCCAGGCAATGAGCCCCATGCGTCTGTAGAGTGCGAGCTCCGCGGTCGGCGCGCGTCCTGCTGGGCACGGGTCACGTGATGCCGCCGACTGTGAGCGGCTCCTGCAGGTGCGGATCACGTGGTATCTTCCTCCAGGACTCTCACTGCCGTCATCACAGACATCTCATGACGTCACTACTCGCCATGGCAGTCATATTGGCCTGTGCGGTGTCCAGTACATGGTCAGCTCCTGCGTCAGGGCTGTATATACCCGCTCCTCCAGAGGCGCTGCCAGGCTGTGGGGGGGATACAGAGGAGGAGCTCCCGGGCTGTGGGGGGGATACAGAGGAGGAGCTCCCGGGCTGTGGGGGGGGGATACAGAGGAGGAGCTCCCGGGCTGTGGGGGGGATACAGAGGAGGAGCTCCCGGGCTGTGGGGGGGATACAGAGGAGGAGCTCCCGGGCTGTGGGGGGGGGATACAGAGGAGGAGCTCCCGGGCTGTGGGGGGGATACAGAGGAGGAGCTCCCGGGCTGTGGGGGGGGGGGATACAGAGGAGGAGCTCCCGGGCTGTGGGGGGGATACAGAGGAGGAGCTCCCAGGCTGTGGGGGGGATACAGAGGAGGAGCTCCCGGGCTGTGGGGGGGGATACAGAGGAGGAGCTCCCGGGCTGTGGGGGGGGATACAGAGGAGGAGCTCCCGGGCTGTGGGGGGGGATACAGAGGAGGAGCTCCCGGGCTGTGGGGGGGAAACAGAGGAGGAGCTCCCGGGCTGTGGGGGGGATACAGAGGAAGAGCTCCTGGGCTGTGGGGGGAAAGAAGAGGAGCTCCCGGGCTGTGGGGGGGGGGGATACAGAGGAGGAGCTCGTGGGCTGTGGGGGATACAGAGGAGGAGCTCCCGGGCTGTGGGGGATACAGAGGAGGAGCTCCCGGGCTGTGGGGGGATACAGAGGAGGAGCTCCTGGGCTGTGGGGGGAAACAGAGAAGGAGCTCCCGGGCTGTGGGGGGGATACAGAGGAAGAGCTCCTGGGCTGTGGGGGGAAAGAGGAGGAGCTCCCGGGCTGTGGGGGGGGATACAGAGGAGGAGCTCCTGGGCTGTGGGGGGATACAGAGGAGGAGCTCCCGGGCTGTGGAGGGATACAGAGGAGGAGCTCCCGGGCTGTGGGGGGGATACAGAGGAGGAGTTCCCGGGCTGTGGGGGGATACAGAGGAGGAGCTCCCAGGCTGTGGGGGGGATACAGAGGAGGAGCTCCAGGGCTGTGGGGGGATACAGAGGAGGAGCTCCCGGGCTGTGGGGGGGATACAGAGAAGGAGTTCCCGGGCTGTGGGGGAATACAGAGGAGGAGCTCCCAGGCTGTGGGGGGGATACAGAAGAGGAGCTCCCGGGCTGTGGGGGGGATACAGAGAAGGAGTTCCCGGGTTGTGGGGGAATACAGAGGAGGAGCTTTCAGGCTGTGGAGGGGATACAGAGGAGGAGCTCCCGGGCTGTGGGGGGATACAGAGGAGGAGCTCCCGGGCTGTGGGGGGATACAGAGGAGGAGCTCCCAGGCTGTGGAGGGATACAGAGGAGGAGCTCCCGGGCTGTGGGGGGATACAGAGGAGGAGCTCCCGGGCTGTGGGGGGGATACAGAGGAGGAGCTGTGGGGGGGATAAAGAGGAGGAGCTCCTGGGCTGTGGGGGGGATACAACGGAGGAGCTCCCGGGCTGTGGGGGGATACAGAAGAGGAGCTCCCGGGCTGTGGGGGGATGCAGAGGAGAAGCTCCCGGGCTGTGGGGGGGATACAGAGGAGGAGCTCGGGCTGTGGGGGGGATACAGAGGAGGAGCTCCTGGGCTGTGGGGGGAAACAGAGAAGGAGCTCCCGGGCTGTGGGGAGGATACAGAGGAGGAGCTCCAGGGCTGTGGGGGGGATGCAGAGGAGGAGCTCCCGGGCTGTGGGGGGGATACAGAGGAGGAGCTCCCGGGCTGTGGGGGGGATACAGAGGAGGAGCTCCTGGGCTGTGGGGGGAAACAGAGGAGCTCCCGGGCTGTGGGGGGGATACAGAGAAGGAGCTCCTGGGCTGTGGGGGGAAACAGAGGAGGAGCTCCCGGGCTGTGGGGGGAATACAGAGAAGGAGCTCCGGGGCTGTGGAGGGGATACAGAGGAGGAGCTCGTGGGCTGTGGGGGATACAGAGGAGAAGCTCCCGGGCTGTGGGGGGATACAGAGGAGGAGCTCCCGGGCTGTGGGGGGGATACAGAGGAGGAGCTGTGGGGGGGATACAGAGGAGGAGCTCCTGGGCTGTGGGGGGAATACAGAGAGGGAGCTCCGGGGCTGTGGAGGGGATACAGAGGAGGAGCTTGTGGGCTGTGGGGGATACAGAGGAGGAGCTCCCAGGCTGTGGGGGGATACAGAGAAGGAGCTCCCGGGTTGTGGGGGGGATACAGAGGAGCTGTAGGGGGATACAGAGGAGGAGCTCCTGGGCTGTGGGGGGGATACAGAGGAGGAGCTGTGGGGGGGATACAGAGGAGGAGCTCCTGGGCTGTGGTGGGAATACAGAGAAGGAGCTCCGGGGCTGTGGAGGAGATACAGAGGAGTAGCTCGTGGGCTGTGGGGGATACAGAGGAGGAGCTCCCGGGCTGTGGGTGGGATACAGAGGAGCTCCCGGGCTGTGGGGGGGGGATACAGAGGAGGAGCTGTGGGGGGGATACAGAGGAGGAGCTCCTGGGCTGTGGGGGGATACTGAGGAGGAGCTGTGGGGGGGATACAGCGGAGGACCTCCCGGGCTGTGGCGGGATACAGAGGAGGAGCTCCAAGGCTGTGGGGGGGATTCAGAGGAGGAGCTCCCGGGCTGTGGGGGGGTCGGGATACAGAGGAGGAGCTGTGGGGGGGATACAGAGGAGGAGCTCCAGGGCTGTGGGGGGGATACAGAGGAGGAGCTCCCGGCCTGTGGGGGTGATACAGAGGAGGAGCTCCGGGGCTGTGGGGGGGGGGATACAGAGGAGGAGATCCCGGGATGTGGGGAGGATACAGAGGAGGAGCTCCCGGGATGTGGGGGGGGATACAGCGGAGGAGCTCCCGGGATGTGGGGGAGGATACAGAGGAGCTCCCGGGATGTGGGGAGGATACAGAGGAGGAGCTCCCGGGCTGTGGGGGGATACAGAGGAGGAGATCCCGGGCTGTGGGGGGGATACAGAGAAGGAGCTGTGGGGGGGATACAGAGGAGGAGCTCCTAAGCTGTGGGGGGATACAGAGGAGGAGCTGTGGGGGGATACAGCGGAGGAGCTCCTGGGCTGTGGGGGGGATACAGAGGAGGAGCTCCCGGGCTGTGGGGGTGATACAGCGGAGGAGCTCTCGGGCTGTGGGGGGATACAGAGGAGGAGCTCCCGGGCTTTGTGGGTGGGATACAGAGGAGGAGCTCCCGGGATGTGGGGGGGATACAGAGGAGGAGCTCCCGGGCTGTAGGGGGGGTAGGGATACAGAGGAGGAGCTATGGGGGGATACAGAGGAGGAGCTCCGGGGCTGTGGGAGGGATAACGAGGAGGAGCTTCCGGCCTGTGGGGGGGATACAGAGGAGGAGCTCTGGGGCTGTGGGGGGGATACAGAGGAGATCCCGGGATGTGGGGAGGATACAGAGGAGGAGCTCCCGGGCTGTGGGGGGATACAGAGGAGGAGCTCCCGGGCTGTGGGGGGAATACAGAGGAGGAGCTCCCGGGCTGTGGGGGGGATACAGAGGAGGAGCTGTGGGGGGATACAGAGGAGGAGCTCCTGGGCTGAGGGGGGAAACAGAGGAGGAGCTCCTGGGCTGTGGGGGGAAACAGAGGAGGAGCTCCCGGGCTGTGGGGGGGATACAGAGGAGGAGCTCCTGGGCTGTGGGGGGAAACAGGAGGAGCTCCCGGGCTGGGGAGGATACAGAGGAGGAGCTCCTGGGCTGTGGAGGGGATACAGAGGAGGAGCTCGTGGGCTGTGGGGGATACAGAGGAGGAGCTCCCGGGCTGTGGCGGGATACAGAGGAGGAGCTCCCGGGCTGTGGGGGGATACAGAGGAGGAGCTCCCGGGCTGTGGGGGGGATACAGAGGAGGAGTTCCCGGGCTGTGGGGGGATACAGAGGAGGAGCTCCCAGGCTTGGGGGGGATAGAGGAGGAGCTCCCGTGCTGTGGGGGGATACAGAGGAGGAGCTCCCGGGCTGTGGGGGGGATAAAGAGGAGGAGTTCCCGGGCTGTGGGGGATATAGAGGAGGAGCTCCCAGGCTGTGGAGGGGATACAGAGGAGGAGCTCTCGGGCTGTGGGGGGGATACAGAGGAGGAGTTCCCGGGCTGTGGGGGGATAGAGGAGGAGCTCCCGGGCTGTGGGGGGATACAGAGGAGGAGCTCCCAGGCTGTGGGGGGATACAGAGGAGGAGCTCCCGGGCTGTGGGGGGATACAGAGGAGGAGCTCCCAGGCTGTGGAGGGATACAGAGGAGGAGCTCCCGGGCTGTGGGGGGATACAGAGGAGGAGCTCCCGGGCTGTGGGGGGGATACAGAGGAGGAGCTTCTGGGCTGTGGGAGGAAACAGAGGAGGAGCTCCCGGGCTGTGGGGGGGATACAGAGGAGGAGCTGTGGGGGGGATACAGAGGAGGAGCTCCTGGGCTGTGGGGGGAAACAGAAGAGGAGCTCCTGGGCTGTGGGGGGAAACAGAGGAGGAGCTCCCGGGCTGTGGGGGGGATACAGAGGAGGAGCTCCTGGGCTGTGGGGGGGATACAGAGGAGGAGCTCCTGGGCTGTGGGGGGAAACAGAGGAGGAGCTCCCGGGCTGTGGGGGGGATACAGAGGAGGAGCTCCTGGGCTGTGGAGGGGATACAGAGGAGGAGCTCGTGGGCTGTGGGGGATACAGAGGAGGAGCTCCCGGGCTGTGGGGGGATACAGAGGAGGAGCTCCCGGGCTGTGGGGGGATACAGAGGAGCTGTGAGGGGGATACAGAGGAGGAGCTCCCGGGCTGTGGGGGGATACAGAGGAGGAGCTCCCGGGCTGTGGGGGGATACAGAGGAGCTGTGAGGGGGATACAGAGGAGGAGCTCCCGGGCTGTGGGGGGATACAGAGGAGGAGCTCCCGGGCTGTGGGGGGGATACAGAGGAGGAGCTGTGGGGGGGATACAGAGGAGGAGCTCCTGGGCTGTGGGGGGAATACAGAGAAGGAGCTCCGGGGCTGTGGAGGGGATACAGAGGAGGAGCTCGTGGGCTGTGGGGGATACAGAGGAGGAGCTCCCGGGCTGTGGGGGGATACAGACGAGGAGCTCCCGGGCTGTGGGGGGATACAGAGGAGGAGCTCCCGGGCTGTGGGGGGGATACAGAGCAGCTCCTGGGCTGGGGGGGGGATACAGAGGAGGAGCTGTGGGGGGGATACAGAGGAGGAGCTCCTGGGCTGTGGGGGGATACAACGGAGGAGCTCCCGGGCTGTGGGGGGATACAGAGGAGGAGCTCCCGGGCTGTGGGGGATACAGAGGAGGAGCTCCCGGGCTGTGGGGGGATGCAGAGGAGGAGCTCCCGGGCTGTGGGGGGGATACAGAGGAGGAGCTCCCGGGCTGTGGGGGGGATACAGAGGAGGAGCTCCTGGGCTGTGGGGAGGATACAGAGAAGGAGCTCCTGGGCTGTGGGGGGAAACAGAGGAGGAGCTCCCGGGCTGTGGGGGGAATACAGAGAAGGAGCTCCGGGGCTGTGGAGGGGATACAGAGGAGGAGCTCGTGGGCTGTGGGGGATACAGAGGAGGAGCTCCCGGGCTGTGGGGGGATACAGAGGAGGAGCTCCCGGGCTGTGGGGGGGATACAGAGGAGGAGCTCCTGGGCTGTGGGGGGAATACAGAGAGGGAGCTCCGGGGCTGTGGAGGGGATACAGAGGAGGAGCTTGTGGGCTGTGGGGGATACAGAGGAGGAGCTCCCAGGCTGTGGGGGGATACAGAGAAGGAGCTCCCGGGCTGTGGGGGGGATACAGAGGAGCTGTGGGGGGGATACAGAGGAGGCGCTGTGGGGGGGATACAGAGGAGGAGCTCCTGGGCTGTGGGGGGAATACAGAGAAGGAGCTCCGGGGCTGTGGAGGAGATACAGAGGAGTAGCTCGTGGGCTGTGGGGGATAAAGAGGAGGAGCTCCCGGGCTGTGGGGGGGATACAGAGGAGGAGCTCCCGGGCTGTGGGGGGGGGGATACAGAGGAGGAGCTGTGGGGAGGATACAGAGGAGGAGCTCCTGGGCTGTGGGGGGATACTGAGGAGGAGCTGTGGGGGGGATACAGCGGAGGACCTCACGGGCTGTGGGGGGATACAGAGGAGGAGCTCCGGGGCTGTGGGGGGGATTCAGAGGAGGAGCTCCCGGGCTGTGGGGGGGTCGGGATACAGAGGAGGAGCTGTGGGGGGGATACAGAGGAGGAGCTCCCCGCCTGTGGGGGTGATACAGAGGAGGAGCTCCGGGGCTGTGGGGGGGGGGATACAGAGGAGATCCCGGGATGTGGGGAGGATACAGAGGAGAAGCTCCCGGGATGTGGGGGGGGATACAGCGGAGGAGCTCCCGGGATGTGGGGGAGGATACAGAGGAGCTCCTGGGATGTGGGGAGGATACAGAGGAGGAGCTCCCGGGCTGTGGGGGGATACAGAGGAGGAGCTCCCGGGCTGTGGGGGGGATACAGAGAAGGAGCTGTGGGGGGGATACAGAGGAGGAGCTCCTGGGCTGTGGGGGGATACAGAGGAGGAGCTCCCGGGCTGTGGGGGTGATACAGCGGAGGAGCTCTCGGGCTGTGGGGGGATACAGAGGAGGAGCTCCCGGGCTTTGTGGGTGGGATTCAGAGGAGCTCCGGGGCTGTGGGGGGGATACAGAGGAGGAGCTCCCGGGATGTGGGGGGGATACAGAGGAGGAGCTCCCGGGCTGTGAGGAGGGTAGGGATACAGAGGAGGAGCTGTGGGGGGATACAGAGGAGGAGCTCCCGGGCTGTGGGGGGATACAGAGGAGGAGCTCCCGCGATGTGGGGGATACAGCGGAGCAGCTCCCGGCCTGTGGGGGGATACAGCAAAGCTGCTCCCGGGCTGTGGGGGGGGGATACAGAGGAGCTCCCGGGATGTGGGGGGGATACAGCGGAGGAGCTCCCGGGTTGTGGGGGGATACAGCGGAGGAGCTCCCAGGCTGTGGGGGGGATACAGAGGAGGAGTTCCCGGGCTGTGGGAGGATACAGAGGAGGAGCTCCCGGGCTGTGAAGGGGATACTGAGGAGGAGCTCCCGGGCTGTGGGGGGGGGATACAGCAGAGGAGTTCCTGGGCTGTGGGGGGGGATACAGAGGAGGAGCTCCCGGGCTGTGGGGGGGATACAGCAGAGGTTTTCCCGGGCTGTGGGGGGATACAGAGGAGCTCCCGGGCTGTGTGGGGGGATACAGCGAAGGAGTTCCCGGGCTGTGTGGGGATACAGAGGAGGAGTTCCCGGGCTGTGGGGGGGATACAGAGGAGGAGCTCTCGGGCTGTGGGGGGGATACAGAGGAGGAGCTCCCGGGCTGTGGGGGGGATACAGAGGAGGAGCTCCCGGGCTGTGGGTGGGATACAGAGGAGGAGCTCCTGGGCTGTGGGGGATAGAGCGGAGGAGTTCCCGGGCTGTGGGGGGATACAGAGGAGCTCCCGGGCTGTGGGGGGGGGAAACAGAGGAGGAGCTCCCGGGCTGTGGGGGGGATACAGCGGAGGAGTTCCCGGGCTGTGGGGAGATACAGCGGAGGAGCTCCAGGGCTGTGGGGGGGATACAGAGGAGGAGTTCCCGGGCTGTGGGGGGATACAGAGGAGGAGTTCCCGGGCTGTGGGGGGATACAGCGGAGGAGTTCCCGGGCTGTGGGGGGATACAGCGGAGGAGCTCCCGGGCTGTGGGGGGGATACAGCGGAGGAGCTCGCGAATGGTAGGGGGGATACAGAGGAGGAGCTCCCGGGCTGTGGGGGGAATACAGAGGAGCTCCCGGACTGTGGAGGGGATACAGAGGAGGAGCTCCCGGGCTGTGGGGGGGATACAGAGGAGGGGCTCCTGGGCTGTGGGGGATACAGAGCAGGAGCTCCCGGCTGTCGGGGGATACAGCGGAGGAGCTCCCGGGATGCTGTGTGGGGGATATAGCGGAGGAGGTCCCGGGATGTGGGGAGGATACAGAGGAGGAGCTCCCGGGCTGTGGAGGGATACAGCGGAGGAGCTCCCGGGCTGTGGGGGGATACAGAGGAGAAGCTCCCGGGCTGTGGGGGGATACAACGGAGGAGCTCCCGGGCTGTGGGGGGATACAGAGGAGCTCCTGGCTGGGGGGGGATACAGAGGAGGAGCTCCCGGGCTGTGGAGGGGATACAGAGGAGGAGCTCCCGGGCTGAGGAGGGATACAGCGGAGGAGCTCCCGAGCTGTGGGGGGATACAGAGGAGGAGCTCCCGGGCTGTGGGGGGATACAACAGAGGAGCTCCCGGGCTGTGGGGGGAATACAGAGAAGGAGCTCCCGGGCTGTGGAGGGGATACAGAGGAGGAGCTCCCGGTCTGTGGGGGGATACAGAGGAGGAGCTCCCGGGCTGTGGGGGGGGGATACAGAGGAGGAGCTTCTGGGCTGTGGGGGATACAGAGGAGGAGCTCCCGGGCTATGGGGGGAATACAGAGGAGTTCCCGGGCTGTGGAGGGGATACAGAGGAGGAGCTCCCGGGCTGTGGGGGGGATACAGAGGAGGAGCTTCTGGGCTGTGGGGAATACAGAGGAGGAGCTCCCGGGCTGTGGGGGGGATACAGCGGAGGAGCTCCCGAGCTGTAGGGGGGATACAGAGGAGGAGCTCCCGGGCTGTGGGGAGGATACAGAGGAGGAGCTCCCGGGATGTGGGGGGGATGCAGAGGAGGAGCTCCCGGGCTGTGGGGGGGGGTAGGGATACAGAGGAGGAGCTGTGGGGGGGATACAGAGGAGGAGCTCCGGGGCTGTGGGGGGGATACCAAGGAGGAGCTCCCGGCCTGTGGGGGGGATACAGAGGAGGAGCTCTGGGGCTGTGGGGGGGGATACAGAGGAGATCCTGGGATGTGGGGAGGATACAGAGGAGGAGCTCCCGGGCTGTGGGGGGATACAGAGGAGGAGCTCCCGGGCTGTGGGGGGGATACAGAGGAGCTCTCGGGCTGTGGGGGGGATACAGCGGAGGAGTTCCCGGGCTGTGGGGGGATACAGAGGAGGAGCTCCCGCGATGTGGGGGATACAGCGGAGGAGCTCCCGGCCTGTGGGGGGATACAGCAAAGCTGCTCCCGGGCTGTGGGGGGGGGATACAGAGGAGCTCCCGGGATGTGGGGGGGATACAGCGGAGGAGCTCCCGGGCTGTGGGGGGATACAGCGGAGGAGCTCCCAGGCTGTGGGGGGGATACAGAGGAGGAGTTCCCGGGCTGTGGGAGGATACAGAGGAGGAGCTCCCGGGCTGTGAAGGGGATACAGAGGAGGAGCTCCCGGGCTGTGGGGGGGATACAGCAGAGGAGTTCCTGGGCTGTGGGGGGGGATACAGAGGAGGAGCTCCCGGGCTGTGGGGGGGATACAGCAGAGGAGTTCCCGGGCTGTGGGGGGATACAGAGGAGCTCCCGGGCTGTGTGGGGGGGATACAGCGGAGGAGTTCCCGGGCTGTGGGGGGATACAGAGGAGGAGTTCCCGGGCTGTGGGGGGATACAGAGGAGCTCCCGGGCTGTGTGGGGGGGATACAGAGGAGGAGCTCCCGGGCTGTGGGGGGATACAGAGGAGGAGCTCCCGGGCTGTGGGGGGGATACAGAGGAGGAGCTCCTGGGCTGTGGGGGGATAGAGCGGAGGAGTTCCCGGGCTGTGGGGGGATACAGAGGAGCTCCCGGGCTGTGGGGGGGGGAAACAGGAGGAGCTCCCGGGCTGTGGGGGGGATACAGCGGAGGAGTTCCCGGGCTGTGGGGAGATACAGCGGAGGAGCTCCAGGGCTGTGGGGGGGATACAGAGGAGGAGTTCCCGGGCTGTGGGGGGGATACAGCGTAGGAGTTCCCGGGCTGTGGGGAGATACAGCGGAGGAGCTCCAGGGCTGTGGGGGGGATACAGAGGAGGAGTTCCCGGGCTGTGGGGGGATACAGAGGAGGAGTTCCCGGGCTGTGGGGGGATACAGCGGAGGAGTTCCCGGGCTGTGGGGGGATACAGCGGAGGAGCTCCCGGGCTATGGGGGGGATACAGCGGAGGAGCTCGCGAGTTGTAGGGGGGATACAGAGGAGGAGCTCCCGGGCTGTGGGGGGAATACAGAGGAGCTCCCGGACTGTGGAGGGGATACAGAGGAGGAGCTCCCGGGCTGTGGGGGGGATACAGAGGAGGGGCTCCTGGGCTGTGGGGGATACAGAGCAGGAGCTCCCGGCTGTCGGGGGATACAGCGGAGGAGCTCCCGGGATGCTGTGTGGGGGATATAGCGGAGGAGGTCCCGGGATGTGGGGAGGATACAGAGGAGGAGCTCCCGGGCTGTGGAGGGATACAGCGGAGGAGCTCCCGGGCTGTGGGGGGATACAGAGGAGAAGCTCCTGGGCTGTGGGGGGATACAACGGAGGAGCTCCCGGGCTGTGGGGGGATACAGAGGAGCTCCTGGCTGGGGGGGGATACAGAGGAGGAGCTCCCGGGCTGTGGAGGGGATACAGAGGAGGAGCTCCCGGGCTGTGGGGGGATACAGAGGAGGAGTTCCCGGGCTGTGGGGGGATACAGCGGAGGAGTTCCCGGGCTGTGGGGGGATACAGCGGAGGAGCTCCCGGGCTATGGGGGGGATACAGCGGAGGAGCTCGCGAGTTGTAGGGGGGATACAGAGGAGGAGCTCCCGGGCTGTGGGGGGAATACAGAGGAGCTCCCGGACTGTGGAGGGGATACAGAGGAGGAGCTCCCGGGCTGTGGGGGGGATACAGAGGAGGGGCTCCTGGGCTGTGGGGGGGGGAACAGGAGGAGCTCCCGGGCTGTGGGGGGGATACAGCGGAGGAGTTCCCGGGCTGTGGGGAGATACAGCGGAGGAGCTCCAGGGCTGTGGGGGGGATACAGAGGAGGAGTTCCCGGGCTGTGGTGGGATACAGAGGAGGAGTTCCCGGGCTGTGGGGGGATACAGCGGAGGAGTTCCCGGGCTGTGGGGGGATACAGCGGAGGAGTTCCCGGGCTGTGGGGGGATACAGCGGAGGAGCTCCCGGGCTATGGGGGGGATACAGCGGAGGAGCTCGCGAGTTGTAGGGGGGATACAGAGGAGGAGCTCCCGGGCTGTGGGGGGAATACAGAGGAGCTCCCGGACTGTGGAGGGGATACAGAGGAGGAGCTCCCGGGCTGTGGGGGGGATACAGAGGAGGGGCTCCTGGGCTGTGGGGGATACAGAGCAGGAGCTCCCGGCTGTCGGGGGATACAGCGGAGGAGCTCCCGGGATGCTGTGTGGGGGATATAGCGGAGGAGGTCCCGGGATGTGGGGAGGATACAGAGGAGGAGCTCCCGGGCTGTGGAGGGATACAGCGGAGGAGCTCCCGGGCTGTGGGGGGATACAGAGGAGAAGCTCCTGGGCTGTGGGGGGATACAACGGAGGAGCTCCCGGGCTGTGGGGGGATACAGAGGAGCTCCTGGCTGGGGGGGGATACAGAGGAGGAGCTCCCGGGCTGTGGAGGGGATACAGAGGAGGAGCTCCCGGGCTGAGGAGGGATACAGCGGAGGAGCTCCCGAGCTGTGGGGGGATACAGAGGAGGAGCTCCCGGGCTGTGGGGGGATACAACAGAGGAGCTCCCGGGCTGTGGGGGGAATACAGAGAAGGAGCTCCCGGGCTGTGGAGGGGATACAGAGGAGGAGCTCCCGGTCTGTGGGGGGATACAGAGGAGGAGCTCCCGGGCTGTGGGGGGGATACAGAGGAGGAGCTTCTGGGCTGTGGGGGATACAGAGGAGGAGCTCCCTGGCTGTGGGGGGGGGATACAGAGGAGGAGCTCCCGGGCTATGGGGGGAATACAGAGGAGTTCCCGGGCTGTGGAGGGGATACAGAGGAGGAGCTCCCGGGCTGTGGGGGGGATACAGAGGAGGAGCTTCTGGGCTGTGGGGAATACAGAGGTGGAGCTCCCGGGCTGTGGGGGGGATACAGCGGAGGAGCTCCCGAGCTGTAGGGGGGATACAGAGGAGGAGCTCCTGGGCTGTGGGGGGATACAGAGAAGCTCCCGGGCTGTGGAAGGGATGCAGAGGAGGAGCTCCCGGGCTGTGGAAGGGATACAGAGCAGGAGCTCCCGGGCTGTCGGGGGGATACAGCGGAGGAGCTCCCGGGCTGTCGGGGGGATACAGCGGAAGAGTTCCCGGGCTGCTGTGTGGGGGATATAGTGGAGGAGCTCCCGGGCTGTGGGGGATGCAGCGGAGGAACTCCCGGGCTGTGGGGGAGGATACAGAGGAGCTCCCGGGCTGTGGGGGGGGGTACAGAGGAGGAGATCCTGGGCTGTGGAGGGATGCAGCGGAGGAGCTCCTGGGCTGTGGGGGGATACAGAGGAGGAGCTCCTGGGCTGTGGGGGGGATACAGAGGAGGAGCTCTCGGGCTGTGGGGGGGACATAGAGGAGGAGCTCCTGGGCTGTGGGGGGGATACAGCGGAGGAGCTCCCAGGCGGTGGGGGGACACAGAGGAGCTTCCGGGCTGTGGGGTGGATACAGAGGAGGAGCTCCTGGGCTGTGGGGGGATACAGCGGAGGAGCTCCCAGGCTGTGGGGGGATACAGCGGAGGAGCTCCTGGGCTGAGTGGGATGCAGAGGAGCTCCCGGGCTGTGAGGGGGATACAGAGGAAAAGCTCCTGGGCTGTGGGGGGGATACAGAGGAGGAGCTCTCGGGCTGTGGGGGGGACATAGAGGAGGAGCTCCTGGGCTGTGGGGGGGATACAGCGGAGGAGCTCCCAGGCGGTGGGGGGACACAGAGGAGCTTCCGGGCTGTGGGGTGGATACAGAGGAGGAGCTCCTGGGCTGTGGGGGGATACAGCGGAGGAGCTCCCAGGCTGTGGGGGGATACAGCGGAGGAGCTCCTGGGCTGAGTGGGATGCAGAGGAGCTCCCGGGCTGTGAGGGGGATACAGAGGAAAAGCTCCTGGGCTGTGGGGGGGATACAGAGGAGGAGCTCCCAGGCTGTGGGGGGATACAGAGAAGGAGCTCCCGGGCTGTGGGGGGATACAGAGAAGGAGCTCCCGGGCTGTGGAGGGGATACAGAGGAGGAGCTCCTGGGCTGCTGTGTGGGGGATATAGCGGAGGAGCTCCCAGGCTGTGGGGGGATGCAGCGGAGGAACTCCCGGGCTGTGGGGGGGGTACAGAGGAGGAGCTCCTGGGCTGTGGGGGGATACAGCGGAGGTGCTCCCAGGCTGTGGGGGGGATACTGAGGAGGAGCTCTCGGGCTGTGGGGGGGATACAGAGGAGCTCCTGGGCTGTGGGGGGGATACAGCGGAGGAGCCCCCAGGCGGTGGGAGAGACACAGAGGAGGAGCTTCCGGGCTGTGGGCGGGATACAGAGGAGGAGCTCCTGGGCTGTGGGGGGATACAGCGGAGGAGCTCCTGGGCTGAGTAGGATGCAGAGGAGCTCCCGGGCTGTGAGGGGGATACAGAGGAAAATCTCCCTGGCTGTGGGGGGATACAGAGGAGGAGCTCCCGGGCTGTGGGGGGATACAGAGAAGGAGCTCCCGGGCTGTGGAGGGGATACAGAGGAGCTCCCAGGCTGTGGGGGGAATACAGAGGAGGAGCTCCCGGGCTGTGGGGGGAATAAAGAGGAGGAGCTCCTGGGCTGTGGGGGATACAGAGGAGGAGCTCCCGGACTGTGGGGGGGATACAGCGGAGGAGCTCCCGGGCTGTGGGGGGGATACAGAGGAGAAGCTCCCGGGCTGTGGGGGGAATACAGAGAAGGAGCTCCCGGGCTGTGGGGGGGATATAGAGGAGGAGCTCCCCGGGCTGTGGGGGGATACAGAGCAGGCGCTCCCAGGCTGTCGGGGGGATACAGCGGAGGAGCTCCCGGGCTGCTGTGTGGTGGATATAGCGGAGGAGCTCCCAGGCTGTGGGGGGATGCAGCGGAGGAACTCCCGGGTTGTGGGGGGGG
The DNA here is from genome assembly GCF_051348905.1 of Ranitomeya variabilis. Lineage (NCBI taxonomy): Eukaryota > Metazoa > Chordata > Amphibia > Anura > Dendrobatidae > Ranitomeya > Ranitomeya variabilis. Next base: position 216,673,096 of record NC_135239.1, on the reverse strand, counting down.
GGATACAGAGGAGGAGCTCCCGGCCTGGGGGGGGGGGGATACAGAGGAGGAGCTCCCGGCCTGTGGAGGGATACAGCGGAGGAGCTCCCGCGCTGTGGGGGGATACAGAGTAGGAGCTCATGGGCTGTGGTGGGGATACAGCCGAGGAGCTCCCAGGCTGTGGGGGAATACAGCGGAGGAGCTCCTGGGCTGTGGGGGGGATACAGAGGAGGAGTTCCCGGGCTGTGGGGGGATACAGAGGAGGAGCTCCCAGGCTTGGGGGGGATAGAGGAGGAGCTCCCGTGCTGTGGGGGGATACAGAGGAGGAGCTCCCGGGCTGTGGGGGGGATAAAGAGGAGGAGTTCCCGGGCTGTGGGGGATATAGAGGAGGAGCTCCCAGGCTGTGGAGGGGATACAGAGGAGGAGCTCTCGGGCTGTGGGGGGGATACAGAGGAGGAGTTCCCGGGCTGTGGGGGGATAGAGGAGGAGCTCCCGGGCTGTGGGGGGATACAGAGGAGGAGCTCCCAGGCTGTGGGGGGATACAGAGGAGGAGCTCCCGGGCTGTGGGGGGATACAGAGGAGGAGCTCCCAGGCTGTGGAGGGATACAGAGGAGGAGCTCCCGGGCTGTGGGGGGATACAGAGGAGGAGCTCCCGGGCTGTGGGGGGGATACAGAGGAGGAGCTTCTGGGCTGTGGGAGGAAACAGAGGAGGAGCTCCCGGGCTGTGGGGGGGATACAGAGGAGGAGCTGTGGGGGGGATACAGAGGAGGAGCTCCTGGGCTGTGGGGGGAAACAGAAGAGGAGCTCCTGGGCTGTGGGGGGAAACAGAGGAGGAGCTCCCGGGCTGTGGGGGGGATACAGAGGAGGAGCTCCTGGGCTGTGGGGGGGATACAGAGGAGGAGCTCCTGGGCTGTGGGGGGAAACAGAGGAGGAGCTCCCGGGCTGTGGGGGGGATACAGAGGAGGAGCTCCTGGGCTGTGGAGGGGATACAGAGGAGGAGCTCGTGGGCTGTGGGGGATACAGAGGAGGAGCTCCCGGGCTGTGGGGGGATACAGAGGAGGAGCTCCCGGGCTGTGGGGGGATACAGAGGAGCTGTGAGGGGGATACAGAGGAGGAGCTCCCGGGCTGTGGGGGGATACAGAGGAGGAGCTCCCGGGCTGTGGGGGGATACAGAGGAGCTGTGAGGGGGATACAGAGGAGGAGCTCCCGGGCTGTGGGGGGATACAGAGGAGGAGCTCCCGGGCTGTGGGGGGGATACAGAGGAGGAGCTGTGGGGGGGATACAGAGGAGGAGCTCCTGGGCTGTGGGGGGAATACAGAGAAGGAGCTCCGGGGCTGTGGAGGGGATACAGAGGAGGAGCTCGTGGGCTGTGGGGGATACAGAGGAGGAGCTCCCGGGCTGTGGGGGGATACAGACGAGGAGCTCCCGGGCTGTGGGGGGATACAGAGGAGGAGCTCCCGGGCTGTGGGGGGGATACAGAGCAGCTCCTGGGCTGGGGGGGGGATACAGAGGAGGAGCTGTGGGGGGGATACAGAGGAGGAGCTCCTGGGCTGTGGGGGGATACAACGGAGGAGCTCCCGGGCTGTGGGGGGATACAGAGGAGGAGCTCCCGGGCTGTGGGGGATACAGAGGAGGAGCTCCCGGGCTGTGGGGGGATGCAGAGGAGGAGCTCCCGGGCTGTGGGGGGGATACAGAGGAGGAGCTCCCGGGCTGTGGGGGGGATACAGAGGAGGAGCTCCTGGGCTGTGGGGAGGATACAGAGAAGGAGCTCCTGGGCTGTGGGGGGAAACAGAGGAGGAGCTCCCGGGCTGTGGGGGGAATACAGAGAAGGAGCTCCGGGGCTGTGGAGGGGATACAGAGGAGGAGCTCGTGGGCTGTGGGGGATACAGAGGAGGAGCTCCCGGGCTGTGGGGGGATACAGAGGAGGAGCTCCCGGGCTGTGGGGGGGATACAGAGGAGGAGCTCCTGGGCTGTGGGGGGAATACAGAGAGGGAGCTCCGGGGCTGTGGAGGGGATACAGAGGAGGAGCTTGTGGGCTGTGGGGGATACAGAGGAGGAGCTCCCAGGCTGTGGGGGGATACAGAGAAGGAGCTCCCGGGCTGTGGGGGGGATACAGAGGAGCTGTGGGGGGGATACAGAGGAGGCGCTGTGGGGGGGATACAGAGGAGGAGCTCCTGGGCTGTGGGGGGAATACAGAGAAGGAGCTCCGGGGCTGTGGAGGAGATACAGAGGAGTAGCTCGTGGGCTGTGGGGGATAAAGAGGAGGAGCTCCCGGGCTGTGGGGGGGATACAGAGGAGGAGCTCCCGGGCTGTGGGGGGGGGATACAGAGGAGGAGCTGTGGGGAGGATACAGAGGAGGAGCTCCTGGGCTGTGGGGGGATACTGAGGAGGAGCTGTGGGGGGGATACAGCGGAGGACCTCACGGGCTGTGGGGGGATACAGAGGAGGAGCTCCGGGGCTGTGGGGGGGATTCAGAGGAGGAGCTCCCGGGCTGTGGGGGGGTCGGGATACAGAGGAGGAGCTGTGGGGGGGATACAGAGGAGGAGCTCCCCGCCTGTGGGGGTGATACAGAGGAGGAGCTCCGGGGCTGTGGGGGGGGGGATACAGAGGAGATCCCGGGATGTGGGGAGGATACAGAGGAGAAGCTCCCGGGATGTGGGGGGGGATACAGCGGAGGAGCTCCCGGGATGTGGGGGAGGATACAGAGGAGCTCCTGGGATGTGGGGAGGATACAGAGGAGGAGCTCCCGGGCTGTGGGGGGATACAGAGGAGGAGCTCCCGGGCTGTGGGGGGGATACAGAGAAGGAGCTGTGGGGGGGATACAGAGGAGGAGCTCCTGGGCTGTGGGGGGATACAGAGGAGGAGCTCCCGGGCTGTGGGGGTGATACAGCGGAGGAGCTCTCGGGCTGTGGGGGGATACAGAGGAGGAGCTCCCGGGCTTTGTGGGTGGGATTCAGAGGAGCTCCGGGGCTGTGGGGGGGATACAGAGGAGGAGCTCCCGGGATGTGGGGGGGATACAGAGGAGGAGCTCCCGGGCTGTGAGGAGGGTAGGGATACAGAGGAGGAGCTGTGGGGGGATACAGAGGAGGAGCTCCCGGGCTGTGGGGGGATACAGAGGAGGAGCTCCCGCGATGTGGGGGATACAGCGGAGCAGCTCCCGGCCTGTGGGGGGATACAGCAAAGCTGCTCCCGGGCTGTGGGGGGGGGATACAGAGGAGCTCCCGGGATGTGGGGGGGATACAGCGGAGGAGCTCCCGGGTTGTGGGGGGATACAGCGGAGGAGCTCCCAGGCTGTGGGGGGGATACAGAGGAGGAGTTCCCGGGCTGTGGGAGGATACAGAGGAGGAGCTCCCGGGCTGTGAAGGGGATACTGAGGAGGAGCTCCCGGGCTGTGGGGGGGGGATACAGCAGAGGAGTTCCTGGGCTGTGGGGGGGGATACAGAGGAGGAGCTCCCGGGCTGTGGGGGGGATACAGCAGAGGTTTTCCCGGGCTGTGGGGGGATACAGAGGAGCTCCCGGGCTGTGTGGGGGGATACAGCGAAGGAGTTCCCGGGCTGTGGGGGGATACAGAGGAGGAGTTCCCGGGCTGTGGGGGGGATACAGAGGAGGAGCTCTCGGGCTGTGGGGGGGATACAGAGGAGGAGCTCCCGGGCTGTGGGGGGGATACAGAGGAGGAGCTCCCGGGCTGTGGGTGGGATACAGAGGAGGAGCTCCTGGGCTGTGGGGGATAGAGCGGAGGAGTTCCCGGGCTGTGGGGGGATACAGAGGAGCTCCCGGGCTGTGGGGGGGGGAAACAGAGGAGGAGCTCCCGGGCTGTGGGGGGGATACAGCGGAGGAGTTCCCGGGCTGTGGGGAGATACAGCGGAGGAGCTCCAGGGCTGTGGGGGGGATACAGAGGAGGAGTTCCCGGGCTGTGGGGGGATACAGAGGAGGAGTTCCCGGGCTGTGGGGGGATACAGCGGAGGAGTTCCCGGGCTGTGGGGGGATACAGCGGAGGAGCTCCCGGGCTGTGGGGGGGATACAGCGGAGGAGCTCGCGAATGGTAGGGGGGATACAGAGGAGGAGCTCCCGGGCTGTGGGGGGAATACAGAGGAGCTCCCGGACTGTGGAGGGGATACAGAGGAGGAGCTCCCGGGCTGTGGGGGGGATACAGAGGAGGGGCTCCTGGGCTGTGGGGGATACAGAGCAGGAGCTCCCGGCTGTCGGGGGATACAGCGGAGGAGCTCCCGGGATGCTGTGTGGGGGATATAGCGGAGGAGGTCCCGGGATGTGGGGAGGATACAGAGGAGGAGCTCCCGGGCTGTGGAGGGATACAGCGGAGGAGCTCCCGGGCTGTGGGGGGATACAGAGGAGAAGCTCCCGGGCTGTGGGGGGATACAACGGAGGAGCTCCCGGGCTGTGGGGGGATACAGAGGAGCTCCTGGCTGGGGGGGGATACAGAGGAGGAGCTCCCGGGCTGTGGAGGGGATACAGAGGAGGAGCTCCCGGGCTGAGGAGGGATACAGCGGAGGAGCTCCCGAGCTGTGGGGGGATACAGAGGAGGAGCTCCCGGGCTGTGGGGGGATACAACAGAGGAGCTCCCGGGCTGTGGGGGGAATACAGAGAAGGAGCTCCCGGGCTGTGGAGGGGATACAGAGGAGGAGCTCCCGGTCTGTGGGGGGATACAGAGGAGGAGCTCCCGGGCTGTGGGGGGGGGATACAGAGGAGGAGCTTCTGGGCTGTGGGGGATACAGAGGAGGAGCTCCCTGGCTGTGGGGGGGGATACAGAGGAGGAGCTCCCGGGCTATGGGGGGAATACAGAGGAGTTCCCGGGCTGTGGAGGGGATACAGAGGAGGAGCTCCCGGGCTGTGGGGGGGATACAGAGGAGGAGCTTCTGGGCTGTGGGGAATACAGAGGAGGAGCTCCCGGGCTGTGGGGGGGATACAGCGGAGGAGCTCCCGAGCTGTAGGGGGGATACAGAGGAGGAGCTCCCGGGCTGTGGGGAGGATACAGAGGAGGAGCTCCCGGGATGTGGGGGGGATGCAGAGGAGGAGCTCCCGGGCTGTGGGGGGGGTAGGGATACAGAGGAGGAGCTGTGGGGGGGATACAGAGGAGGAGCTCCGGGGCTGTGGGGGGGATACCAAGGAGGAGCTCCCGGCCTGTGGGGGGGATACAGAGGAGGAGCTCTGGGGCTGTGGGGGGGGGATACAGAGGAGATCCTGGGATGTGGGGAGGATACAGAGGAGGAGCTCCCGGGCTGTGGGGGGATACAGAGGAGGAGCTCCCGGGCTGTGGGGGGGATACAGAGGAGCTCTCGGGCTGTGGGGGGGATACAGCGGAGGAGTTCCCGGGCTGTGGGGGGATACAGAGGAGGAGCTCCCGCGATGTGGGGGATACAGCGGAGGAGCTCCCGGCCTGTGGGGGGATACAGCAAAGCTGCTCCCGGGCTGTGGGGGGGGGATACAGAGGAGCTCCCGGGATGTGGGGGGGATACAGCGGAGGAGCTCCCGGGCTGTGGGGGGATACAGCGGAGGAGCTCCCAGGCTGTGGGGGGGATACAGAGGAGGAGTTCCCGGGCTGTGGGAGGATACAGAGGAGGAGCTCCCGGGCTGTGAAGGGGATACAGAGGAGGAGCTCCCGGGCTGTGGGGGGGATACAGCAGAGGAGTTCCTGGGCTGTGGGGGGGGGATACAGAGGAGGAGCTCCCGGGCTGTGGGGGGGATACAGCAGAGGAGTTCCCGGGCTGTGGGGGGATACAGAGGAGCTCCCGGGCTGTGTGGGGGGGATACAGCGGAGGAGTTCCCGGGCTGTGGGGGGATACAGAGGAGGAGTTCCCGGGCTGTGGGGGGATACAGAGGAGCTCCCGGGCTGTGTGGGGGGGATACAGAGGAGGAGCTCCCGGGCTGTGGGGGGATACAGAGGAGGAGCTCCCGGGCTGTGGGGGGGATACAGAGGAGGAGCTCCTGGGCTGTGGGGGGATAGAGCGGAGGAGTTCCCGGGCTGTGGGGGGATACAGAGGAGCTCCCGGGCTGTGGGGGGGGGAAACAGGAGGAGCTCCCGGGCTGTGGGGGGGATACAGCGGAGGAGTTCCCGGGCTGTGGGGAGATACAGCGGAGGAGCTCCAGGGCTGTGGGGGGGATACAGAGGAGGAGTTCCCGGGCTGTGGGGGGGATACAGCGTAGGAGTTCCCGGGCTGTGGGGAGATACAGCGGAGGAGCTCCAGGGCTGTGGGGGGGATACAGAGGAGGAGTTCCCGGGCTGTGGGGGGATACAGAGGAGGAGTTCCCGGGCTGTGGGGGGATACAGCGGAGGAGTTCCCGGGCTGTGGGGGGATACAGCGGAGGAGCTCCCGGGCTATGGGGGGGATACAGCGGAGGAGCTCGCGAGTTGTAGGGGGGATACAGAGGAGGAGCTCCCGGGCTGTGGGGGGAATACAGAGGAGCTCCCGGACTGTGGAGGGGATACAGAGGAGGAGCTCCCGGGCTGTGGGGGGGATACAGAGGAGGGGCTCCTGGGCTGTGGGGGATACAGAGCAGGAGCTCCCGGCTGTCGGGGGATACAGCGGAGGAGCTCCCGGGATGCTGTGTGGGGGATATAGCGGAGGAGGTCCCGGGATGTGGGGAGGATACAGAGGAGGAGCTCCCGGGCTGTGGAGGGATACAGCGGAGGAGCTCCCGGGCTGTGGGGGGATACAGAGGAGAAGCTCCTGGGCTGTGGGGGGATACAACGGAGGAGCTCCCGGGCTGTGGGGGGATACAGAGGAGCTCCTGGCTGGGGGGGGATACAGAGGAGGAGCTCCCGGGCTGTGGAGGGGATACAGAGGAGGAGCTCCCGGGCTGTGGGGGGATACAGAGGAGGAGTTCCCGGGCTGTGGGGGGATACAGCGGAGGAGTTCCCGGGCTGTGGGGGGATACAGCGGAGGAGCTCCCGGGCTATGGGGGGGATACAGCGGAGGAGCTCGCGAGTTGTAGGGGGGATACAGAGGAGGAGCTCCCGGGCTGTGGGGGGAATACAGAGGAGCTCCCGGACTGTGGAGGGGATACAGAGGAGGAGCTCCCGGGCTGTGGGGGGGATACAGAGGAGGGGCTCCTGGGCTGTGGGGGGGGGGAACAGGAGGAGCTCCCGGGCTGTGGGGGGGATACAGCGGAGGAGTTCCCGGGCTGTGGGGAGATACAGCGGAGGAGCTCCAGGGCTGTGGGGGGGATACAGAGGAGGAGTTCCCGGGCTGTGGTGGGATACAGAGGAGGAGTTCCCGGGCTGTGGGGGGATACAGCGGAGGAGTTCCCGGGCTGTGGGGGGATACAGCGGAGGAGTTCCCGGGCTGTGGGGGGATACAGCGGAGGAGCTCCCGGGCTATGGGGGGGATACAGCGGAGGAGCTCGCGAGTTGTAGGGGGGATACAGAGGAGGAGCTCCCGGGCTGTGGGGGGAATACAGAGGAGCTCCCGGACTGTGGAGGGGATACAGAGGAGGAGCTCCCGGGCTGTGGGGGGGATACAGAGGAGGGGCTCCTGGGCTGTGGGGGATACAGAGCAGGAGCTCCCGGCTGTCGGGGGATACAGCGGAGGAGCTCCCGGGATGCTGTGTGGGGGATATAGCGGAGGAGGTCCCGGGATGTGGGGAGGATACAGAGGAGGAGCTCCCGGGCTGTGGAGGGATACAGCGGAGGAGCTCCCGGGCTGTGGGGGGATACAGAGGAGAAGCTCCTGGGCTGTGGGGGGATACAACGGAGGAGCTCCCGGGCTGTGGGGGGATACAGAGGAGCTCCTGGCTGGGGGGGGATACAGAGGAGGAGCTCCCGGGCTGTGGAGGGGATACAGAGGAGGAGCTCCCGGGCTGAGGAGGGATACAGCGGAGGAGCTCCCGAGCTGTGGGGGGATACAGAGGAGGAGCTCCCGGGCTGTGGGGGGATACAACAGAGGAGCTCCCGGGCTGTGGGGGGAATACAGAGAAGGAGCTCCCGGGCTGTGGAGGGGATACAGAGGAGGAGCTCCCGGTCTGTGGGGGGATACAGAGGAGGAGCTCCCGGGCTGTGGGGGGGGATACAGAGGAGGAGCTTCTGGGCTGTGGGGGATACAGAGGAGGAGCTCCCTGGCTGTGGGGGGGGGATACAGAGGAGGAGCTCCCGGGCTATGGGGGGAATACAGAGGAGTTCCCGGGCTGTGGAGGGGATACAGAGGAGGAGCTCCCGGGCTGTGGGGGGGATACAGAGGAGGAGCTTCTGGGCTGTGGGGAATACAGAGGTGGAGCTCCCGGGCTGTGGGGGGGATACAGCGGAGGAGCTCCCGAGCTGTAGGGGGGATACAGAGGAGGAGCTCCTGGGCTGTGGGGGGATACAGAGAAGCTCCCGGGCTGTGGAAGGGATGCAGAGGAGGAGCTCCCGGGCTGTGGAAGGGATACAGAGCAGGAGCTCCCGGGCTGTCGGGGGGATACAGCGGAGGAGCTCCCGGGCTGTCGGGGGGATACAGCGGAAGAGTTCCCGGGCTGCTGTGTGGGGGATATAGTGGAGGAGCTCCCGGGCTGTGGGGGATGCAGCGGAGGAACTCCCGGGCTGTGGGGGAGGATACAGAGGAGCTCCCGGGCTGTGGGGGGGGGTACAGAGGAGGAGATCCTGGGCTGTGGAGGGATGCAGCGGAGGAGCTCCTGGGCTGTGGGGGGATACAGAGGAGGAGCTCCTGGGCTGTGGGGGGGATACAGAGGAGGAGCTCTCGGGCTGTGGGGGGGACATAGAGGAGGAGCTCCTGGGCTGTGGGGGGGATACAGCGGAGGAGCTCCCAGGCGGTGGGGGGACACAGAGGAGCTTCCGGGCTGTGGGGTGGATACAGAGGAGGAGCTCCTGGGCTGTGGGGGGATACAGCGGAGGAGCTCCCAGGCTGTGGGGGGATACAGCGGAGGAGCTCCTGGGCTGAGTGGGATGCAGAGGAGCTCCCGGGCTGTGAGGGGGATACAGAGGAAAAGCTCCTGGGCTGTGGGGGGGATACAGAGGAGGAGCTCTCGGGCTGTGGGGGGGACATAGAGGAGGAGCTCCTGGGCTGTGGGGGGGATACAGCGGAGGAGCTCCCAGGCGGTGGGGGGACACAGAGGAGCTTCCGGGCTGTGGGGTGGATACAGAGGAGGAGCTCCTGGGCTGTGGGGGGATACAGCGGAGGAGCTCCCAGGCTGTGGGGGGATACAGCGGAGGAGCTCCTGGGCTGAGTGGGATGCAGAGGAGCTCCCGGGCTGTGAGGGGGATACAGAGGAAAAGCTCCTGGGCTGTGGGGGGGATACAGAGGAGGAGCTCCCAGGCTGTGGGGGGATACAGAGAAGGAGCTCCCGGGCTGTGGGGGGATACAGAGAAGGAGCTCCCGGGCTGTGGAGGGGATACAGAGGAGGAGCTCCTGGGCTGCTGTGTGGGGGATATAGCGGAGGAGCTCCCAGGCTGTGGGGGGATGCAGCGGAGGAACTCCCGGGCTGTGGGGGGGGTACAGAGGAGGAGCTCCTGGGCTGTGGGGGGATACAGCGGAGGTGCTCCCAGGCTGTGGGGGGGATACTGAGGAGGAGCTCTCGGGCTGTGGGGGGGATACAGAGGAGCTCCTGGGCTGTGGGGGGGATACAGCGGAGGAGCCCCCAGGCGGTGGGAGAGACACAGAGGAGGAGCTTCCGGGCTGTGGGCGGGATACAGAGGAGGAGCTCCTGGGCTGTGGGGGGATACAGCGGAGGAGCTCCTGGGCTGAGTAGGATGCAGAGGAGCTCCCGGGCTGTGAGGGGGATACAGAGGAAAATCTCCCTGGCTGTGGGGGGATACAGAGGAGGAGCTCCCGGGCTGTGGGGGGATACAGAGAAGGAGCTCCCGGGCTGTGGAGGGGATACAGAGGAGCTCCCAGGCTGTGGGGGGAATACAGAGGAGGAGCTCCCGGGCTGTGGGGGGAATAAAGAGGAGGAGCTCCTGGGCTGTGGGGGATACAGAGGAGGAGCTCCCGGACTGTGGGGGGGATACAGCGGAGGAGCTCCCGGGCTGTGGGGGGGATACAGAGGAGAAGCTCCCGGGCTGTGGGGGGAATACAGAGAAGGAGCTCCCGGGCTGTGGGGGGGATATAGAGGAGGAGCTCCCCGGGCTGTGGGGGGATACAGAGCAGGCGCTCCCAGGCTGTCGGGGGGATACAGCGGAGGAGCTCCCGGGCTGCTGTGTGGTGGATATAGCGGAGGAGCTCCCAGGCTGTGGGGGGATGCAGCGGAGGAACTCCCGGGTTGTGGGGGGGGGATACAGAGGAGGAGCTCCCGGCCTGGGGGGGGGGGATACAGAGGAGGAGCTCCCGGCCTGTGGAGGGATACAGCGGAGGAGCTCCCGCGCTGTGGGGGGATACAGAGTAGGAGCTCATGGGCTGTGGTGGGGATACAGCCGAGGAGCTCCCAGGCTGTGGGGGAATACAGCGGAGGAGCTCCTGGGCTGAGTGGGATACAGAGGAGCTCCCGGGCTGTGAGGGGGATACAGAGGAGGAGCTCCCTGGCTGTGAGGGGGATACAGAGGAGGAGCTCCCGGGCTGTGGGGGGGATAAAGAGGAGGAGCTCCTGGGCTGTGGGGGATACAGAGGAGGAGCTCCCGGGCTGCGGGGGGATACAGCGGAGGAGCTCCCGGGCTGCTGTGGGGGGGGATACAGCGGAGGAGCTCCTGGGCTGTGGGGGGATTCAGAGGAGGAGCTCCCGGGCTGTGCGGGGGATACAGAGGAGGAGCTCCTGGGCTGTGGAGGGGGTACAGAGGAGGAGCTCCCGGGCTGTGGAAGGGATACAGCGGAGGAGCTCCCGGGCTGTGGAGGGATAGAGGAGGAGCTCCCGGGCTGTGGGGGGATACAGCAGAGGAGCTCCCGGTCTGTGGGGGGATACAGAGGAGGAGCTCCTGCTGTGGGGGGGATACAGTGGAGGAGCTCTCGGGCTGTGGAGGGATACAGAGGAGGAGCTCCCGGGCTGTGCGGGGGATACAGAGGAGGAGCTCCTGGGCTGTGGGGGATACAGAGGAGCTCCCGGGCTGTGGGGGGGATACAGCGGAGGAGCTCCCGGGCTGCTGTGTGGGGGATACAGAGGAGAAGCTCCTGGGCTGTGGGGGGAATACAGAGAAGGAGCTCCCGGGCTGTGGAGGGGATACAGAGGAGGAGCTCCCGGGCTGTGGAGGGGATACAGCGGAGGAGCTCCCTGGCTGTGGGGGGATACAGAGGAGTGGAGCTCTCGGGCTGTGGAGGGATACAGTGGAGGAGCTCCCGGGCTGTGGGGGGGATACAGCGGAGGAGCTCCCGGGCTGTGGGGGGGGATACAGCGGAGCAGCTCCCGGACTGTGGGGGGGATACAGCGGAGGAGCTCCCGGGCTGTCTATTGGTTCTGGGTTGAGGGAAGCAATGTGGCGTCTCTTCTTTCCACGTTGCTCAGCATTTAACTTGATCAGTAGGAAGCCTCCATTAGACCTTCTTATTACAGGTCTCCCGGGGTCTTCTGTGCATCAGCGGCCCTTCTCCCTACCATTAATCAATCCGGACTCCTGCAATTACCATTAATGTCCAAAGCCACAAATGAGGGATCTTGATCTGTCGGCAGCGACGTCCTCCCTTTTTACTGTTCACGTCTGATGTAAATCAGAGCAATTTAGTGCGAACTGCACTGTTTTTTTCCTCGCAAACCATCGGTCCATGTGGAATATCGCCCTGTCTGGGCCCGTGTGTGGTCCGTGTGGAATATCGCCCTGTCTGGGTCCGTGTGTGGTCCGTGTGGAATATCGCCCTGTCTGGGCCCATGTGTGGTCCGTGTGGAATATCGCCCTGTCTGGGCCTATGTGTGGTCCGTGTGGAATATCGCCCTGTCTGGGCCCATGTGTGGTCCGTGTGGAATATCGCCCTGTCTGGGCCCATGTGTGGTCCGTGTGGAATATCGCCCTGTCTGGGCCCATGTGTGGTCCGTGTGGAATATCGCCCTGTCTGGGCCCATGTGTGGTCCGTGTGGAATATCGCCCTGTCTGGGCCCATGTGTGGTCCGTGTGGAATATCGCCCTGTCTGGGCCCGTGTGTGGTCCGTGTGGAATATCGCCCTGCCTGGGCCCATGTGTGGTCCGTGTGGAATATCACCCTGTCTGGGCCCGTGTGGAATATCGCCCTGTCTGAGCCCATGTGTGGTCCTTGTGGTATATTGTCCTGTCTGGGCCCGTGTGTGGTCCGTGTGGAATATTGTCCTGTCTGGGCCCGTGTGGAATATCGCCCTGTCTGGGCCCATGTGTGGTCCATGTGGAATATCGCCCTGTCTGGGGCCGTGTGTGGTCCGTGTGAAATATCGTCCTGTCTGGGCCCGTGTGTGGTCCGTGTGGAATATCGCCCTGTCTGGGTCCGTGTGGGGTCCGTGTGAAATATCGTCCTGTCTGGGCCCGTGTGTGGTCCGTGTGGAATATCGCCCTGTCTGGGTCCGTGTGGAATATCGCCCTGTCTGGGCCCATGTGTGGGCCGTGTGGAATATCGCCCTGTCTGGGTCCGTGTGCGGTCCGTGTGGAATATCGCCCTGTCTGGGGCTGTGTGTGGTCCGTGTGGAATATTGTCCTGCCTGGGTCCGTGTGGGGTCCGTGTGGAATATCGCCCTGTCTGGGTCCGTGTGGAATATCGCTCTGTCTGGGTCCGTGTGGAATATCGCTCTGTCTGGGTCCGTGTGGAATATCGCTCTGTCTGGGTCCGTGTGGAATATCGCCCTGTCTGGGTCCGTGTGCGGTCCGTGTGGAATATCGCCCTGTCTGGGGCTGTGTGTGGTCCGTGTGGAATATTGTCCTGCCTGGGTCCGTGTGGGGTCCGTGTGGAATATCGCCCTGTCTGGGCCCATGTGTGGTCTGTGTGGAATATCGCTCTATCTGGGTCCGTGTGGAATATCGCCCTGTCTGGGCCCATGTGTGGTCTGTGTGGAATATCGCTCTATCTGGGTCCGTGTGGAATATCGCCCTGTCTGGGGCTGTGTGTGGTCCGTGTGGAATATTGTCCTGCCTGGGTCCGTGTGGGGTCCGTGTGGAATATCGCCCTGTCTGGGTCCGTGTGGAATATCGCCCTGTCTGGGCCCATGTGTGGTCTGTGTGGAATATCGCTCTATCTGGGTCCGTGTGGAATATCGCCCTGTCTGGGCCCATGTGTGGTCTGTGTGGAATATCGCTCTGTCTGGGTCCGTGTGGAATATCGCTCTGTCTGGGTCCGTGTGGAATATCGCTCTGTCTGGGTCCGTGTGGAATATCGCTCTGTCTGGGGCTGTGTGGGGTCCGTGTGGAATATCGCCCTGTCTGGGTCCGTGTGGAATATCGCTCTGTCTGGGGCTGTGTGGGGTCCGTGTGGAATATCGCTCTGTCTGGGTCCGTGTGGAATATCGCTCTGTCTGGGGCTGTGTGGGGTCCGTGTGGAATATCGCACTGTCTGGGTCCGTGTGGAATATCGCCCTGTCTGGGTCCGTGTGGAATATCGCTCTGTCTGGGCCCATGTGTGGTCTGTGTGGAATATCGCACTGTCTGGGTCCGTGTGGAATATCGCCCTGTCTGGGCCCTGTCTGGGCCCGTGTGTGGGCCGTGTGGAATATCGCCCTGTTTGGGCCCATGTGGGGCTCACGGACCGACCATCCGCTGACGGATCACCACATACGAGACGCCGACATCCTGCAGCAGCTGAGCCTCCAGGACATTCCTGGGATGATATGCAGCCAACAAGCTCCGCAGCGCAGTACAGACAAGCTCCGACCCCAGCATTGCCACATAATGGCAGGGCACGTCCCTCCCGGGCTCCCAGTCTATGGCGGTAATATTGGTTGTCACCGACTGTGGGGTGATCACTGGATTCTGCCCCTGGTTGGCGTCTGTTCTGCCTCTACATGAATGAGCCCTGTGGGAATTTCCAGTGGCGGTGACCTATGACCCCGCCGCCATCTGCCCCCTCTGATCTCCAGAGACAAGTGTGACTGCGACATAAGAGTGTGAACGCGGCACAAACAATGGCGGCGCTGACGCCCGGACAGTAGAGGCTTTGTGTCAGCCGCAGATCACAGGCACCGAGCGGCAGCCGCTTCTGTCAGGGCAGCGGTTCTACAGCCGCACGGGCCCCATCATCAGCAGCAATCACATTATTTTATCTGCTCCGTATTTACATCAGAGGTGAGAATCTGCTCCGCCATATTGTGGCCTCTGAACCCGCACTCACAGGTCGGAGATCCCGCTGTTCTACTGCCGCCATGGTGGGCTCACTTCTCCAATATCTTCTCTGCAGCACAAGGATTTGCTATTAATGCCACAAACTGAGAAACACTTGTGTCTGGGTACGGGCAGTGTGTGTTGGTACGGGCAGTGTTTGCGGGCAGTGTGTGTGTGTGTGCGGGCAGTGATGGGGGCCAGGGGTGCATTGGGGCACAGTGTGTGGGTACGGGCAGTGTGTGTGGGTACGGGCCATGATTGCAGGCATTGTGTGTGGGTACGGGCAATGTGTGTCTGGGTATGGGCAGTGTGTGTGTGGGCAGTGTGTGTGTGCGCAGGCAGTGTGTGTGTGTGGGCAGTGTGTGTGTGTGGGCAGTGTGTGTGTGTGGGCAGTGTGTGTGTGTGGGCAGTGTGTGTGGGGTACGGGCAGTGTGTGTGTGTGGGCAGTGTGTGTGTGTGGGCAGTGTGTGTGTGCGCAGGCAGTGTGTGTGTGTGGGCAGTGTGTGTGTGTGGGCAGTGTGTGTGTGTGGGCAGTGTGTGTGTGTGGGCAGTGTGTGTGGGGTACGGGCAGTGTGTGTGTGTGGGCAGTGTGTGTGTGTGGGCAGTGTGTGTGTGCGCAGGCAGTGTGTGTGTGTGGGCAGTGTGTGTGTGTGGGCAGTGTGTGTGTGTGGGCAGTGTGTGTGTGTGGGCAGTGTGTGTGTGTGGGCAGTGTGTGTGTGTGGGCAGTGTGTGTGGGGTACGGGCAGTGTGTGTGTGTGGGCAGTGTGTGTGTGTGGGCAGTGTGTGTGTGCGCAGGCAGTGTGTGTGTGTGGGCAGTGTGTGTGTGTGGGCAGTGTGTGTGTGTGGGCAGTGTGTGTGTGTGGGCAGTGTGTGTGTGTGGGCAGTGTGTGTGGGGTACGGGCAGTGTGTGTGTGTGGGCAGTGTGTGTGTGTGGGCAGTGTGTGTGTGTGGGCAGTGTGTGTGGGGTACGGGCAGTGTGTGTGTGTGGGCAGTGTGTGTGTGTGGGCAGTGTGTGTGTGCGCAGGCAGTGTGTGTGTGTGGGCAGTGTGTGTGTGTGGGCAGTGTGTGTGTGTGGGCAGTGTGTGTGTGTGGGCAGTGTGTGTGTGGGCAGTGTGTGTGGGGTACGGGCAGTGTGTGTGTGTGGGCAGTGTGTGTGTGCGCAGGCAGTGTGTGTGCGGACAGTGACGGTGGCCAGGGGTGTATTGGGGCTCAGTGTGTAGCGATTGTTACATTGTGTCTCTGGTGGGCGACGTTTCGGTGCAGTTGATCCCCCTCTTATTTTAGCGCTCGCACCCTGCAGCTGTTGTGGAGGCGCGAGGTTCAGGATGTCACCGACCTGCAGTTACTGCTAAACCATGAGGAAGATGCCGGGAAAATGAAAATAAATAGTTGCGGAGCCGCGCTGAGCAGTGCCGCCGCACCGTCCTGATAGACGCGGCCCTGATTCGTCACTTCTGTCACTTTTCTTTACCGTCTCATTTTTGTTTCCGTTATTTTGCACCAAATTCTTTGAAATGGGACAAGTGGTTCATGAATTTTGTGCAAAGTCAAAAAACGGCCTTGATTTCTGCTTCGATCTGTTTTATGACTTCCAGTTGCACAAAAAATGAAGCCAAAATAATTGGTGTAAAACCCCCCCCCCCCCCCCCCCCCCCCGGGGCGGCCGGAGAACATTTGCTCCAAAAGTCGTAATTGAAGAATCAAACATCTGGAAGCCCCAAATCACAAAGGTGAATGTAAAACAGGAACAAATAGGAAAAAAGTAAAAACAGAATTGGGTGAAAAATAGATAAAAATGAACAAAAACGAGACAGAAACTTGTGCAAATGCCAGAAAGAATCAGACTCCTAATGTTCTAATTCTTCACCTTCTTTAAGATCTCTGCTTGTTAAGGAATGAAAGGTTCTAGAAAACCCAGTGTGACCTAATACTTCACAGCTACAAGTGTTACACTGGGGGACGCTGTTACCTGTGATGTCCGCTGCTGTCAGTCCTCCAGGTGATGTCCGCTGCTGTCAGTCCTCCAGGTGATGTCCGCTGCTGTCAGTCCTCCAGGTGATGCCCGCTGCTGTCAGTCCTCCAGGTGATGCCCGCTGCTGTCAGTCCTCCAGGTGATGCCCGCTGCTGTCAGTCCTCCAGGTGATGCCCGCTGCTGTCAGTCCTCCAGGTGATACCGGCTGCTGTCAGTCCTCCAGGTGATGCCCGCTGCTGTCAGTCCTCCAGGTGATGCCCGCTGCTGTCAGTCCTCCAGGTGATGTCCGCTGCTGTCAGTCCTCCAGGTGATGTCCGCTGCTGTCAGTCCTCCAGGTGATGCCTGCTGCTGTCAGTCCTCCAGGTGATGTCCGCTGCTGTCAGTCCTCCCGGTGATACCGGCTGCTGTCAGTCCTCCAGGTGATGTCCGCTGCTGTCAGTCCTCCAGGTGATGCCTGCTGCTGTCAGTCCTCCAGGTGATGCCCGCTGCTGTCAGTCCTCCAGGTGATGTCCGCTGCTGTCAGTCCTCCAGGTGATACCGGCTGCTGTCAGTCCTCCAGGTGATGCCCGCTGCTGTCAGTCCTCCAGGTGATGCCCGCTGCTGTCAGTCCTCCAGGTGATGCCCGCTGCTGTCAGTCCTCCAGGTGATGTCCGCTGCTGTCAGTCCACCAGCTGATGCCCGCTGAGGTAACTCCTCCAGGTGATGCCTGCTGCTGTCAGTTCTCCAGGTGATGCCTGCTGCTGTCAGTCCTCCAGGTGATGCCAGCTGCTGTCAGTCCTCCAGGTGATGTCAGCTGCTGTCAGTCCTCCAGGTGATGTCCGCTGCTGTCAGTCCTCCAGGTGATGCCCGCTGCTGTCAGTTCTCCAGGTGACGCCCGCTGCTGTCAGTCCTCCAGGTGATGCCGGCTGCTGTCAGTCCTCCAGGTGATGCCGGCTGCTGTCAGTCCTCCAGGTGATGCCAGCTGCTGTCAGTCCTCCAGGTGACGCCAGCTGCTGTCACTCCTCCAGCTGATGCACACTGAGGTAACTCCTCCAGGTGATGCCGGCTGCTGTCAGTCCTCCAGGTGACGCCCGCTGCTGTCAGTCCTCCAGGTGATGCCTGCTGCTGTCAGTCCTGCCTCCACTGTGTCTCTCTGACTCTGGCGCTGCTATAAATCCTGCCGGCTTTGCACTTGTGCTGGTGGTGCGTGTCCAGTCCTGCTCCCCTCTTTCCTTCCTGCCCCACCGCCCCACCCGGACTCTGCTGATTTCCTCTGTTGAATGAATAGGATGTTTTCCGATCTCTGCTGACAGAGGGGCCGCGATCACTTATCATTATTATTGTAGCAGGATCCGGCTTTTCCTTCGGAGGGTCTTGTGACGCCCGCCGGCCTGGAATCTGCTGACAGGTGAAATTCTCCTTCAGAACATTTTGTGGATTGGAACGTTTTCTTATCTCCTTCCTGTGCCCCCTCCTTAATGGTGGGGAGACGGTGGAGCCCCCATAACTGTAGGCAAATTCTGGTGGCACCTAAGGTTCTGCACCGGGGGTCCTGACAACTCAAGGGGCTCTCTCAGTGGGTGATATATATATATATATATATATATATGTATATATTGTGCACTGATGACAGTTACTGGGGTGTATAGGCGTCTGTGGCTCTCCAGCTCATGTGAAACTACAAATCTCAGCATGTCTGGCATCTTCCTACCATGGAGATGAGCACAGGGGAGTAGTAGTGCAGAGGAGAGGAATGCTGCCTGGCACTATAACCGTGGGACATGGAATCCGGGCACCACCACTCCGGGGGCCACAGCCTCCATGCCAGCTGCGAAGCTGACACCGCACCCAGCCGGGCAGGAAGGAAGTCTGGGCTGAACTGGGAGAACTATCCCCAACACTGACAGATCGGGCACAGTGTCCTGGCATTCAGGAGGCAGCAGACGGGGTTAACCCCTTCAGTCTGCACACAGGATAGCGGGATCTATACATCTGTAAGTCTAGTGGTACCCTGAAAATGCCGTACTACCACCACCGCCTGTCACATCACAGGTACAATATACCGCACTACCACCACCGCCTGTCACATCACAGGTACAATATACCGCACTACCACCACCGCCTGTCACATCACAGGTACAATATACCGCACTACCACCACCGCCTGTCACATCACAGGTACAATATACCGCACTACCACCACCGCCTGTCACATCACAGGTACAATATACCGCACTACCACCACCGCCTGTCACATCACAGGTACAATATACCGCACTACCACCACCGCCTGTCACATCACAGGTACAATATACCGCACTACCACCACCGTCTGTCACATCACAGGTACAATATACCGCACTACCACCACCGCCTGTCACATCACAGGTACAATATACCGCTACCACCACCGCCTGTCACATCACAGGTACAATATACCGCTACCACCACCGCCTGTCACATCACAGGTACAATATACCGCACTAGCACCGCTGCCTGTCACATCACAGGTACAATATACCGCACTACCACCACCGCCTGTCACATCACAGGTACAATATACCGCACTACCACCACCGCCTGTCACATCACAGGTACAATATACCGCACTACCACCACCGCCTGTCACATCACAGGTACAATATACCGCTACCACCACCGCCTGTCACATCACAGGTACAATATACCGCACTAGCACCGCTGCCTGTCACATCACAGGTACAATATACCGCACTAGCACCGCTGCCTGTCACATCACAGGTACAATATACCGCACTACCACCACCGCCTGTCACATCACAGGTACAATATACCGCTACCACCACCGCCTGTCACATCACAGGTACAATATACCGCTACCACCACCGCCTGTCACATCACAGGTACAATATACCGCACTAGCACCGCTGCCTGTCACATCACAGGTACAATATACCGCACTAGCACCGCTGCCTGTCACATCACAGGTACAATATACCGCACTACCACCACCGCCTGTCACATCACAGGTACAATATACCGCTACCACCACCGCCTGTCACATCACAGGTACAATATACCGCTACCACCACCGCCTGTCACATCACAGGTACAATATACCGCTGCCACCACCGCCTGTCACATCACATGTACAATATACCGCACTATCACCACCGCCTGTCACATCACAGGTACAATATACCGCACTACCACCACCGCCTGTCACATCACAGGTACAATATACCGCACTACCACCGCCGCCTGTCACATCACAGGTACAATATACCGCACTACCACCACCGCCTGTCACATCACAGGTACAATATACCGCTACCACCACCGCCTGTCACATCACAGGTACAATATACCGCACTAGCACCGCTGCCTGTCACATCACAGGTACAATATACCGCACTAGCACCGCTGCCTGTCACATCACAGGTACAATATACCGCACTACCACCACCGCCTGTCACATCACAGGTACAATATACCGCTACCACCACCGCCTGTCACATCACAGGTACAATATACCGCACTACCACCACCGCCTGTCACATCACAGGTACAATATACCGCACTACCACCACCGCCTGTCACATCACAGGTACAATATACCGCTACCACCACCGCCTGTCACATCACAGGTACAATATACCGCTAAAACCACCGCCTGTCACATCACAGGTACAATATACCGCACTACCACCGCCGCCTGTCACATCACAGGTACAATATACCGCTACCACCACCGCCTGTCACATCACAGGTACAATATTCCGCACTACCACCACCGCCTGTCACATCACAGGTACAATATACTGCACTACCACCACCGCCTGTCACATCACAGGTACAATATACCGCTACCACCACCGCCTGTCACATCACAGGTACAATATACCGCTACCACCACCGCCTGTCACATCACAGGTACAATATACCGCACTACCACCACCGCCTGTCACATCACAGGTACAATATACCGCACTATCACCACCGTCTGTCACATCACAGGTACAATATACCGCACTACCACCACCGCCTGTCACATCACAGGTACAATATACCGCACTACCACCACCGCCTGTCACATCACAGGTACAATATACCGCACTACCACCACCGCCTGTCACATCACAGGTACAATATACCGCACTACCACCACCGTCTGTCACATCACAGGTACAATATACCGCACTACCACCACCGTCTGTCACATCACAGGTACAATATACCGCTACCACCACCGCCTGTCACATCACAGGTACAATATACCGCACTATCACCGCCGCCTGTCACATCACAGGTACAATATACCGCTACCACCACCGCCTGTCACATCACAGGTACAATATTCCGCACTACCACCACCGCCTGTCACATCACAGGTACAATATACTGCACTACCACCACCGCCTGTCACATCACAGGTACAATATACCGCTACCACCACCGCCTGTCACATCACAGGTACAATATACCGCTACCACCACCGCCTGTCACATCACAGGTACAATATACCGCACTACCACCACCGTCTGTCACATCACAGGTACAATATACCGCACTACCACCACCGTCTGTCACATCACAGGTACAATATACCGCTACCACCACCGCCTGTCACATCACAGGTACAATATACCGCTACCACCACCGCCTGTCACATCACAGGTACAATATACCGCACTACCACCACCGTCTGTCACATCACAGGTACAATATACTGCACTACCACCACCGCCTGTCACATCACAGGTACAATATACCGCTACCACCACCGCCTGTCACATCACAGGTACAATATACCGCTACCACCACCGCCTGTCACATCACAGGTACAATATACCGCACTACCACCACCGCCTGTCACATCACAGGTACAATATACCACACTACCACCACCGCCTGTCACATCACAGGTACAATATACCGCACTACCACCACCGCCTGTCACATCACAGGTACAATATACCGCACTACCACCACCACCTGTCACATCACAGGTACAATATACCGCACTATCACCGCCGCCTGTCACATCACAGGTACAATATACCGCACTACCACCACCGTCTGTCACATCACAGGTACAATATACCGCACTACCACCGCTGCCTGTCACATCACACGTACAATATACCGCTACCACCACCGCCTGTCACATCACAGGTACAATATACCGCACTATCACCGCCACCTGTCACATCACAGGTACAATATACCGCACTACCACCACCGTCTGTCACATCACAGGTACAATATACCGCACTACCACCACTGCCTGTCACATCACAGGTACAATATACCGCTACCACCACCGCCTGTCACATCACAGGTGCAATATACCGCACTACCACCACCGTCTGTCACATCACAGGTACAATATACCGCACTACCACCACCGCCTGTCACATCACAGGTACAATATACCGCACTATCACCGCCGCCTGTCACATCACAGGTACAATATACCGCACTACCACCACCGCCTGTCACATCAAAGGTACAATATACCGCACTACCACCACCGCCTGTCACATCACAGGTACAATATACCGCTACCACCACCGCCTGTCACATCACAGGTACAATATACCGCACTACCACCGCCGCCTGTCACATCACAGGTACAATATACCGCACTACCACCACCGTCTGTCACATCACAGGTACAATATACCGCACTACCACCACCGCCTGTCACATCACAGGTACAATATACCGCACTACCACCACCGCCTGTCACATCACAGGTACAATATACCGCACAACCACCACCGCCTGTCACATCACAGGTACAATATACCGCTACCACCACCGCCTGTCACATCACAGGTACAATATACCGCACTACCACCACCGCCTGTCACATCACAGGTACAATATACCGCACTACCACCACCTCCTGTCACATCACAGGTACAATATACCGCACTACCACCACCGTCTGTCACATCACAGGTACAATATACCGCACTACCACCACCGCCTGTCACATCACAGGTACAATATACCGCACTACCACCACCGCCTGTCACATCACAGGTACAATATACCGCACAACCACCACCGCCTGTCACATCACAGGTACAATATACCGCACTACCACCACCGCCTGTCACATCACAGGTACAATATACCGCACTACCACCACCGCCTGTCACATCACAGGTACAATATACCGCACTACCACCACCGCCTGTCACATCACAGGTACAATATACCGCACTACCACCACCGCCTGTCACATCACAGGTACAATATACCGCACAACCACCACCGCCTGTCACATCACAGGTACAATATACCGCTACCACCACCGCCTGTCACATCACAGGTACAATATACCGCACTACCACCACCGCCTGTCACATCACAGGTACAATATACCACACTACCACCACCGCCTGTCACATCACAGGTACAATATACCGCACTACCACCACCGCCTGTCACATCACAGGTACAATATACCGCACTACCACCACCGCCTGTCACATCAAAGGTACAATATACCGCACTACCACCACCGCCTGTCACATCACAGGTACAATATACCGCACTACCACCGCCGCCTGTCACATCACAGGTACAATATACCGCACTACCACCACCGCCTGTCACATCACAGGTACAATATACCGCTACCACCACCGCCTGTCACATCACAGGTACAATATACCGCACTACCACCACCGTCTGTCACATCACAGGTACAATATACCGCACTACCACCGCCGCCTGTCACATCACAGGTACAATATACCGCACTACCACCACCGCCTGTCACATCACAGGTACAATATACCGCACAACCACCACCGCCTGTCACATCACAGGTACAATATACTGCACTACCACCACCGCCTGTCACATCACAGGTACAATATACCGCTACCACCACCGCCTGTCACATCACAGGTACAATATACCGCACTATCACCGCCACCTGTCACATCACAGGTACAATATACCGCACTACCACCACCGTCTGTCACATCACAGGTACAATATACCGCACTATCACCGCCGCCTGTCACATCACAGGTACAATATACCGCACTACCACCACCGTCTGTCACATCACAGGTACAATATACCGCACTACCACCACTGCCTGTCACATCACAGGTACAATATACCGCTACCACCACCGCCTGTCACATCACAGGTGCAATATACCGCACTACCACCACCGTCTGTCACATCACAGGTACAATATACCGCACTACCACCACCGCCTGTCACATCACAGGTACAATATACCGCACTATCACCGCCGCCTGTCACATCACAGGTACAATATACCGCACTACCACCACCGCCTGTCACATCAAAGGTACAATATACCGCACTACCACCACCGCCTGTCACATCACAGGTACAATATACCGCTACCACCACCGCCTGTCACATCACAGGTACAATATACCGCACTACCACCACCGTCTGTCACATCACAGGTACAATATACCGCACTACCACCACCGCCTGTCACATCACAGGTACAATATACCGCACTACCACCACCGCCTGTCACATCACAGGTACAATATACCGCACAACCACCACCGCCTGTCACATCACAGGTACAATATACCGCTACCACCACCGCCTGTCACATCACAGGTACAATATACCGCACTACCACCACCGCCTGTCACATCACAGGTACAATATACCGCACTACCACCACCTCCTGTCACATCACAGGTACAATATACCGCACTACCACCACCGTCTGTCACATCACAGGTACAATATACCGCACTACCACCCCCGCCTGTCACATCACAGGTACAATATACCGCACTACCACCACCGCCTGTCACATCACAGGTACAATATACCGCACAACCACCACCGCCTGTCACATCACAGGTACAATATACCGCACTACCACCACCGTCTGTCACATCACAGGTACAATATACCGCACTACCACCACCGCCTGTCACATCACAGGTACAATATACCGCACTACCACCACCGCCTGTCACATCACAGGTACAATATACCGCTACCACCACCGCCTGTCACATCACAGGTACAATATACCGCACTACCACCACCGCCTGTCACATCACAGGTACAATATACCGCACTACCACCACCGCCTGTCACATCACAGGTACAATATACCGCACTACCACCACCGCCTGTCACATCACAGGTACAATATACCGCACTACCACCACCGCCTGTCACATCACAGGTACAATATACCGCACTACCTCCAAAGCCTGTCACATCACAGGTACAATATACCGCACTACCACCACCGTCTGTCACATCACAGGTACAATATACCGCTACCACCACCGCCTTTCACATCACAGGTACAATATACCGCACTACCACCACCGCCTGTCACATCACAGGTACAATATACCGCTACCACCACCGCCTGTCACATCACAGGTACAATATACCGCTACCACCACCGCCTGTCACATCACAGGTACAATATACCGCACTACCACCACCGCCTGTCACATCACAGGTACAATATACCGCACTACCACCACCGCCTGTCACATCACAGGTACAATATACCGCACTACCACCACCGCCTGTCACATCACAGGTACAATATACCGCACTACCACCACCGCCTGTCACATCACAGGTACAATATACCGCACTACCACCACCGCCTGTCACATCACAGGTACAATATACCGCACTACCACCACCGTCTGTCACATCACAGGTACAATATACCGCTACCACCACCGCCTGTCACATCACAGGTACAATATACCGCACTACCACCACCGCCTGTCACATCACAGGTACAATATACCGCTACCACCACCGCCTGTCACATCACAGGTACAATATACCGCTACCACCACCGCCTGTCACATCACAGGTACAATATACCGCACAACCACCACCGCCTGTCACATCACAGGTACAATATACCGCTACCACCACCGCCTGTCACATCACAGGTACAATATACCGCACTACCACCACCGCCTGTCACATCACAGGTACAATATACCGCACTACCACCGCCGCCTGTCACATCACAGGTACAATATTCCGCACAACCACCGCCGCCTGTCACATCACAGGTACAATATACCGAACTACCACCACCGCCTGTCACATCACATGTACAATATACCGCACAACCACCACCGCCTGTCACATCACAGGTACAATATACCGCACTACCACCACCGCCTGTCACATCACTGGTACAATATACCACACTACCACCACCGCCTGTCACATCACAGGTACAATATACCGCTACCATCACCGCCTGTCACATCACCGGTACAATATACCGAACTACCACCATCGCCTGTCACATCACATGTACAATATACCGCACAACCACCACCGCCTGTCACATCACAGGTACAATATACCGCACTACCACCGCCGCCTGTCACATCACAGGTACAATATACCGCACTACCACCACCGACTGTCACATCACAGGTACAATATACCGCTGCCACCACCGCCTGTCACATCACATGTACAATATACCGCACAACCACCACCGCCTGTCACATCACAGGTACAATATACCGCACTACCACCGCCGCCTGTCACATCACAGGTACAATATACCGCACTACCACCGCCGCCTGTCACATCACAGGTACAATATACCGCACTACCACCGCCGCCTGTCACATCACAGGTACAATATACCGCACTACCACCACCGCCTGTCACATCACAGGTACAATATACCGAACTACCACCACCGCCTGTCACATCACAGGTACAATATACCGCACTACCACCACCGCCTGTCACATCACAGGTACAATATACCGAACTACCACCACCGCCTGTCACATCACAGGTACAATATACCGCTACCACCACCGCCTGTCACATCACAGGTACAATATACCGCACAACCACCACCGCCTGTCACATCACAGGTACAATATACCGCACTACCACCACCGCCTGTCACATCACAGGTACAATATACCGCACTACCACCGCCGCCTGTCACATCACAGGTACAATATACCGCACTACCACCAGCGCCTGTCACATCACAGGTGCAATATACCGCACTACCACCACCGCCTGTCACATCACAGGTACAATATACCGCACTACCACCGCCGCCAGTCACATCACAGGTACAATATACCGCACTACCACCACCGCTTGTCACATCACAGGTACAATATACCGAACTACCACCACCGCCTGTCACATCACAGGTACAATATACCGCACTACCACCGCCGCCTGTCACATCACAGGTACAATATACCGCACTACCACCGCCGCCTGTCACATCACAGGTACAATATACCGCACTACCACCACCGCCTGTCACATCACAGGTACAATATACCGCTACCACCACCGCCTGTCACATCACAGGTACAATATACCGCACTATCACCACCGTCTGTCACATCACAGGTACAATATACCGCACTACCACCACCGCCTGTCACATCACAGGTACAATATACCGCACTACCACCACCGTCTGTCACATCACAGGTACAATATACCGCACTACCACCACCGCCTGTCACATCACAGGTACAATATACCGCACTATCACCGCCGCCTGTCACATCACAGGTACAATATACCGCACTACCACCACCGTCTGTCACATCACAGGTACAATATACCGCACTACCACCACTGCCTGTCACATCACAGGTACAATATACCGCTACCACCACCGCCTGTCACATCACAGGTACAATATACCGCACTACCACCACCGTCTGTCACATCACAGGTACAATATACCGCACTACCACCACCGCCTGTCACATCACAGGTACAATATACCGCACTATCACCGCCGCCTGTCACATCACAGGTACAATATACCGCACTACCACCACCGCCTGTCACATCACAGGTACAATATACCGCACTACCACCACTGCCTGTCACATCACAGGTACAATATACCGCACTACCACCACCGTCTGTCACATCACAGGTACAATATACCGCACTACCACCACCGCCTGTCACATCACAGGTACAATATACCGCACTACCACCACCGCCTGTCACATCACAGGTACAATATACCGCACAACCACCACCGCCTGTCACATCACAGGTACAATATACCGCTACCACCACCGCCTGTCACATCACAGGTACAATATACCGCACTACCACCACTGCCTGTCACATCACAGGTACAATATACCGCACTACCACCACCGCCTGTCACATCACAGGTACAATATACCGCACAACCACCACCGCCTGTCACATCACAGGTACAATATACCGCTACCACCACCGCCTGTCACATCACAGGTACAATATACCGCACTACCACCACCGCCTGTCACATCACAGGTACAATATACCGAACTACCACCACCGCCTGTCACATCACAGGTACAATATACCGCACTACCACCACCGCCTGTGTCACGATTCACACCGTGACTGTCAAGATCCCTCAGCCGCTGCCCACAATATGTCACGGATTGGGGTGACTTTAAACGAACAGACGGCTATCACATGTGCAGGGGGCTTATCCCAGGTATCCCTCCACTGCCACAATGTGATGGAAAAACACACACGAGGCTATTGACCTCTTAGTTTACAGCAGGGGCTTATTCTAGGTATCCCACTGCTCTTCAATATACCATGAACTGCAGGGATTTGTGTCTATCCCGCTTACAGTTCCACTTAACACTTGCAGCTCTCTGGCGCCCCCCTTACTCTCAGGTCAGATTAGGTACTGCACCTGGGGTAATTAGTCGCCAGAAACGCTGCCTGCTATGTACTGGCTATTGGGAACACTGCAGCGATGCGATAACTACTCCCACTCAGGCAGGAACAATAATTATCAAGCCGCAGTCGCTACAGGGACCCCCAAAAGCCGGCACACGGTCGCTGCCACCAGCTCCAATTGAAGGGGTCTGGAGCAAACCCCCAAAAACAGTAGCGTAATTCCCTTCAGAGACAGGGTACGGTTTAGGGCAGGAAGAACGAACTAGTATTAAATAATATACCCCATAAATGATTTTTAGGCAGTGTTTATAAAATATTTTACAAAGATGTTACAAATGAGACAATTGCAAATATGTACAAGGTAATTATGAAAATAAAAGGATTAAAGGAAGAAACGATAACACTCACATTTCTTAGATCATTGCATGGCAGTCAGCCAGACATCCCAGCTCATTGGATGTGCTGCTCAGGGCTGTCCAGGAAAAACTCCAAATCTGCCTCCTGAAAGTCTCCCAGCAACTTAAAACCTGCAGGCTGTGACCTCACAGAAAGGGCTGGCTCTTCCAACCCCTCCTACCTCTTCAGTATCACTCACTGGGCATTAAATATATCTGATGCCCGTAACTTCGCCACAGAACATAAAATAATCGCACCATACCCATCACTCATCTCGCAGTACCGTGGGCACTCCGACGAGACCAAACGAGTCCTATTTGTCACGCACACTGACTGAGAAATCCCTACTTCTTCACCAGATGGAGCTACATGCCTGTGATTATAGTGATGCGTAGATCCTCCGAGTGTGATTATGACGATATATTTTGGTGTTCGTAACTTAAACGGTTTGCATAATATCTTTCAAAAACAGAACAAAGGATTTTCACGATTCTAGAAGTTTCTCTAACAGTTCCTGCTAACACAAATTTCTCTTGCAGCTATGCTAGTCGTAAATACCTTTCGTCAATAAAACTCCCCCACAAGGCAAGCTCTTCTACACAGACAGATAGAAACACAGGGAAGGAAAGAGAACCAGAGAGAGGGGGGGTTTTAGCCCCCGCATGCTAGCAAGAAAACTAACTTATGATATTTCATACCATATCGTGACAGCCTGTCACATCACAGGTACAATATACCGCACTACCACCGTCTGTCACATCACAGGTACAATATACCGCACTACCACCACTGCCTGTCACATCACAGGTACAATATACCGCACTACCACCACCGCCTGTCACATCACAGGTACAATATACCGCACAACCACCACCGCCTGTCACATCACAGGTACAATATACCGCACTACCACCACCGCCTGTCACATCACAGGTACAATATACCGCACTACCACCACCGCCTGTCACATCACAGGTACAATATACCGCTACCACCACCGCCTGTCACATCACAGGTACAATATACCGCTACCACCACCGCCTGTCACATCACAGGTACAATATACCGCACTACCACCACCGCCTGTCACATCACAGGTACAATATACCGCACTACCACCACCGCCTGTCACATCACAGGTACAATATACCGCACTACCACCACCGCCTGTCACATCACAGGTACAATATACCGCACTACCACCACCGCCTGTCACATCACAGGTACAATATACCGCACTACCACCACCGCCTGTCACATCACAGGTACAATATACCGCTACCACCACCGCCTGTCACATCACAGGTACAATATACCGCTACCACCACCGCCTGTCACATCACAGGTACAATATACCGCACTACCACCACCGCCTGTCACATCACAGGTACAATATACCGCACTACCACCACTGCCTGTCACATCACAGGTACAATATACCGCACTACCACCACCGCCTGTCACATCACAGGTACAATATACCGCACAACCACCACCGCCTGTCACATCACAGGTACAATATACCGCACTACCACCACCGCCTGTCACATCACAGGTACAATATACCGCACTACCACCACCGCCTGTCACATCACAGGTACAATATACCGCTACCACCACCGCCTGTCACATCACAGGTACAATATACCGCTACCACCACCGCCTGTCACATCACAGGTACAATATACCGCACTACCACCACCGCCTGTCACATCACAGGTACAATATACCGCACTACCACCACCGCCTGTCACATCACAGGTACAATATACCGCACTACCACCACCGCCTGTCACATCACAGGTACAATATACCGCACTACCACCACCGCCTGTCACATCACAGGTACAATATACCGCACTACCACCACCGCCTGTCACATCACAGGTACAATATACCGCACTACCACCACCGCCTGTGACATCACAGGTACAATATACCGCACTACCTCCACCGCCTGTCACATCACAGGTACAATATACCGCACTACCACCACCGTCTGTCACATCACAGGTACAATATACCGCTACCACCACCGCCTGTCACATCACAGGTACAATATACCGCACTACCACCACCGCCTGTCACATCACAGGTACAATATACCGCTACCACCACCGCCTGTCACATCACAGGTACAATATACCGCTACCACCACCGCCTGTCACATCACAGGTACAATATACCGCACAACCACCACCGCCTGTCACATCACAGGTACAATATACCGCTACCACCACCGCCTGTCACATCACAGGTACAATATACCGCACTACCACCACCGCCTGTCACATCACAGGTACAATATACCGCACTACCACCACCGCCTGTCACATCACAGGTACAATATACCGCACTACCACCGCCGCCTGTCACATCACAGGTACAATATTCCGCACTACCACCGCCGCCTGTCACATCACAGGTACAATATACCGAACTACCACCACCGCCTGTCACATCACATGTACAAAATACCGCACAACCACCACCGCCTGTCACATCACAGGTACAATATACCGCACTACCACCACCGCCTGTCACATCACTGGTACAATATACCACACTACCACCACCGCCTGTCACATCACAGGTACAATATACCGCTACCATCACCGCCTGTCACATCACCGGTACAATATACCGAACTACCACCACCGCCTGGCACATCACATGTACAATATACCGCACAACCACCACCGCCTGTCACATCACAGGTACAATATACCGCACTACCACCGCCGCCTGTCACATCACAGGTACAATATACCGCACTACCACCACCGACTGCCACATCACAGGTACAATATACCGCTGCCACCACCGCCTGTCACATCACATGTACAATATACCGCACAACCACCACCGCCTGTCACATCACAGGTACAATATACCGCACTACCACCGCCGCCTGTCACATCACAGGTACAATATACCGCACTACCACCACCGCCTGTCACATCACAGGTACAATATACCGCACTACCACCACCGCCTGTCACATCACATGTACAATATACAGCACTACCACCACCGCCTGTCACATCACAGGTACAATATACCGCACTACCACCACCGCCTGTCACATCACAGGTACAATATACCGAACTACCACCACCGCCTGTCACATCACAGGTACAATATACCGCACTACCACCACCGCCTGTCACATCACAGGTACAATATTCCGCACTAGCACCGCCTGTCACATCACAGGTACAATATACCGCTACCACCACCGCCTGTCACATCACAGGTACAATATACCGCACTAGCACCACTGCCTGACACATCACAGGTACAATATACCGCACTAGCACCACCGCCTGTCACATCACAGGTACAATATACCGCACTAGCACCACCGCCTGTCACATCACAGGTACAATATACCGCACTACCACCGCTGCGTGTCACATCACAGGTACAATATACCGCACTACCACCGCTGCCTGTCACATCACAGGTACAATATACCGCACTAGCACCACTGCCTGTCACATCACAGGTACAATATACCGCACTACCACCGCTGCCTGTCACATCACATGTACAATATACCGCACTAGCACCACTGCCTGTCACATCACAGGTACAATATACCGCACTACCACCACCGCCTGTCACATCACAGGTACAATATTCCGCACTACCACCACTGCCTGTCACATCACAGGTACAATATACCGCACTACCACCGCTGCCTGTCACATCACAGGTACAATATACCGCATTACCACCACCGCCTGTCACATCACAGGTACAATATACCGCACTACCACCGCTGCCTGTCACATCACAGGTACAATATTCCGCACTAGCACCACCGCCTGTCACATCACAGGTACAATATACCGAACTACCACCACCGCCTGTCACATCACAGGTACAATATACCGCACTACCACCGCTGCCTGTCACATCACAGGTACAATATTCCGCACTAGCACCACCGCCTGTCACATCACAGGTACAATATACCGCATTACCGCCACAGCCTGTCACATCACAGGTACAATATACCGCATTACCGCCACCGCCTGTCACATCACAGGTACAATATACCGCACTACCTCCACCGCCTGTCACATCACAGGTACAATATTCCGCACTACCACCACCGCCTGTCACATCACAGGTACAATACACCGCACTACCACCACCGCCTGTCACATCACAGGTACAATATACCGCTACCACCACCGCCTGTCACATCACAGGTACAATATACCGCACTACCACCACCGCCTGTCACATCACAGGTACAATATACCGCACTACCACCGCCGCCTGTCACATCACAGGTACAATATACCGCACTACCACCACCGCCTGTCACATCACAGGTACAATATACCGCACTAGCACCGCCGAC
This sequence comes from Ranitomeya variabilis, assembly GCF_051348905.1. Lineage (NCBI taxonomy): Eukaryota > Metazoa > Chordata > Amphibia > Anura > Dendrobatidae > Ranitomeya > Ranitomeya variabilis. The sequence goes on along the minus strand of NC_135239.1, from coordinate 216,640,549 downwards.
TGTCACATCACAGGTACAACACACCGCACTACCACCACCGCCTGTCACATCACAGGTACAATATACCGCTACCACCACCGCCTGTCACATCACAGGTAGAATATACCGCACTACCACCACTGCCTGTCACATCACAGGTACAATACATCGCACTACCACCACCGCCTGTCACATCACAGGTACAATATACCGCACTAGCACCACCGTCTGTCACATCACAGGTACAATATACCGCTACCACCACCGCCTGTCACATCACAGGTACAATATATCGCTACCACCACCGCTTGTCACATCACAGGTACAATATACCACACTACCACCGCCGCCTGTCACATCACAGGTACAATATACCGCTACCACCACCACCTGTCACATCACAGGTACAATATACCGCACTACCACCGCCGCCTGTCACATCACATGTACAATATACAGCGCTAACACCACCACCTGTCACATCACAGGTACAATATACCACCACCGCCTGTCACATCACAGGTACAATATACCGCACTACCACCACCGCCTGTCACATCACAGGTACAATATTCCGCACTACCACCGCCGCCTGTCACATCACAGGTACAATATACCGCACTACCACCACCGCCTGTCACATCACAGGTACAATATACCGCACTACCACCACCGCCTGTCACATCACATGTACAATATACCGCACTACCACCACCGCCTGTCACATCACATGTACAATATATCGCACTACCACCGCCGCCTGTCACATCACAGGTACAATATTAAGCACTACCACCACCGCCTGTCACATCACAGGTACAATATACCGCACTACCACCACCGCCTGTCACATCACATGTACAATATACCGCACTATCACCGCCGCCTGTCACATCACAGGTACAATATTAAGCACTACCACCACCGCCTGTCACATCACAGGTACAATATACCGCACTACCACCACTGCCTGTCACATCACAGGTACAATATACCGCACTACCACCGCCGCCTGTCACATCACAGGTACAATGTACTGCACTATCACCGCCGCCTGTCAGATCACAGGTACAATATTAAGTACTACCACCGCCGCCTGTCACATCACAGGTACAATATACCGCACTACCACCACCGCCTGTCACATCGCAGGTACAATATACCGCACTACCACCACCGCCTGTCACATCACAGGTACAATATACTGCACTACCACCACCGCCTGTCACATCACAGGTACAATATACCGCACTACCACCACCGCCTGTCACATCACATGTACAATATACCGCACTACCACCGCCGCCTGTCACATCACAGGTACAATATTAAGCACTACCACCGCCGCCTGTCACATCACAGGTACAATATACCGCACTACCACCGCCGCCTGTCACATCACAGGTACAATATACCGCACTACCACCGCCGCCTGTCACATCACAGGTACAATATTCCGCACAACCACCACCGCCTGTCACATCACAGGTACAATATACCGCTACCACCACCGCCTGTTACATCACAGGTACAATATACCGCTACCACCACCGCCTGTCACATCACAGGTACAATATACCGCTACCACCACCGCCTGTCACATCACAGGTACAATATACCGCTACCACCACTGCCTGTCACATCACAGGTACAATATACCGCACTACCACCACCGCCTGTCACATCACAGGTACAATATACCGCACTACCACCACCGCCTGTCACATCACAGGTACAATATACCGCACTACCACCGCTGCCTGTCACATCACAGGTACAATATACCGCACTACCACCACCGCCTGTCACATCACAGGTACAATATTCCGCATTACCACCACCGTCTGTCACATTACAGGTACAATATTCCGCACTAGCACCACTGCCTGTCACATCACAGGTACAATATACCGCACTACCACCGCCGCCTGTCACATCACAGGTACAATATACCGCACTACCACCACCGTCTGTCACATCACAGGTACAATATACCGCACTACCACCACCGCCTGTCACATCACAGGTACAATATACCGCACTACCACCACCGCCTGTCACATCACAGGTACAATATACCGCACTACCACCACCGACTGTCACATCACAGGTACAATATACCGCACTACCACCACCGCCTGTCACATCACATGTACAATATACCGCACTACCACCACCGCCTGTCACATCACAGGTACAATATACCGCACTACCACCGCTGCCTGTCACATCACAGGTACAATATACCGCACTACCACCACCGCCTGTCACATCACAGGTACAATATTCCGCATTACCACCACCGTCTGTCACATTACAGGTACAATATTCCGCACTAGCACCACTGCCTGTCACATCACAGGTACAATATACCACCTGTTATGGACTGGTAATGTAGGAGCGACATGCGACTAGCTCTGAGCAGGTGGTAACTATACAGACCGCAGTTCCTGATCTTAACACAACACTAGAAGTAGCCGTGGGATGTTCCTGTCACTCCCTGGACACCTCGTCACAGCCGGAGAACTAGCTACCCCTAAAGGTAGAAACAGGAAAGCTATCTTGCCTCAGAGAAAATCCCCAAAGGATAGGACAGCCCCCCACAAATATTGACTGTGAGAGGAGAAGGAAATGACATACGTAGTATGAAACAAGATTTAGCAAAGGAGGCCACTTCTAGCTATATACATAGTAAGGAAAGAACACTGTGCGGTCAGTAATAAAAACTAGAAAAAGTCCACCGCAGAGATATGCAAAAATCTCCACACCTGACTAAAGGTGTGGAGGGCAAAATCTGCTGCCCAGAGCTTCCAGCTTAGCTGAATAGATCCATACTGATAAGCTGGACAAATGAGCAAAACATAGAATGTGCTGAACAATAAAGTCCACAACAAATGGACTGCAAAAGGACAAGCAAGGACTTATCTTTGCTGAACTGGACAGAGTGTCAGGGAAATCCAAAAGAGCAGTGGCTCCAAGCAGGAACAATTGACAACTGGCATTGATTGAGGGATAAGGCCAGACTAAAATAGCTGAGCCAGAAAGACGATCAGTGGAAGCAGCTGCTAATGCTAAATCCAAGAAGCAGCTTTACCACTCAAAACCACAGGAGGGAGCCCAAGAGCAGAATTCACAAAAGTGCTACTTACAACTACCGGAGGGAGCTCAAGAGCGGAATTCACAACAGTTACCCCCCCCCCCCCTTGAGGAGGGGTCACCGAACCCTCACCAGAGCCCCCAGGCCGATCAGGACGAGCCAAGTGAAAAGCACGAACCAAATCGGCAGCATGGACATCGGAGGCAACCACCCAAGAATTATCCTCCTAGCCATAACCCTTCCACTTAACAAGATACTTAAGCCTCCGCCTCGAAAAACGAGAATCCAAAATTTTCTCAACCACATATTCCAACTCCCCCTCAACCAACACCGGGGCAGGAGGATCAACAGAGGGAACAACTGGTACCACGTATCTCCGCAACAAAGATCTATGGAAAACATTGTGGATGGCAAAAGAGGCTGGAAGGGCCAAACGAAAAGACACCGGATTGATAATCTCAGAGATCTCATAAGGACCAATAAACCGAGGCTTGAACTTAGGGGAAGAAAACTTCATAGGAACATGACGAGAAGATAACCAGACTAAATCCCCCACACGAAGCTGAGGACCAACACACTGACGGCGGTTAGCAAAACGCTGAGCCTTTTCCTGAGACAACGTCAAATTGTCCACCACATGAGCCCAAATCTGCTGCAACCTGTCCATCACAGAATCTACACCAGGACAATCAGAAGGCTCAACCTGCCCCGAAGAAAAACGAGGATGAAAAACAAAATGACAAAAAAAAGGCGAAACCAAAGTAGCCGAACTGGCCCGATTATTAAGGGCAAACTCGGCCAACGGCAAGAAAGCCACCCAATCATCCTGATCAGCAGACACAAAGCATCTCAAATAGGTTTCCAAAGTCTGATTAGTTCGCTCAGTTTGGCCATTTGTCTGAGGATGAAATGTCGAAGAAAAAGACAAATTAATGCCCATCCTAGCACAAAAGGCCCGCCAAAACCTAGAAACAAACTGGGAACCTCTGTCAGACACAATATTTTCCGGAATGCCATGCAAACGAACCACATGCTGAAAAAACAATGGAACCAAATCAGAGGAGGAAGGCAATTTAGGCAAAGGTACCAAATGGACCATTTTAGAGAACCGGTCACAAACCACCCAGATAACAGACATCCTCTGGGACACAGGAAGATCCGAAATAAAATCCATGGAAATATGCGTCCAGGGCCTCTCAGGGACCGGCAAAGGCAAAAGCAACCCACTAGCACGGGAACAAGGCTTGGCCCGCGCACAAGTCCCACAGGACTGCACAAAAGAACGCACATCACACGACAAGGAAGGCCACCAAAAGGACCTAGCCACCAAATCTCTGGTACCAAAAATCCCAGGTACCAAAAATCCCAGGATGACCGGCCAACACCGAACAATGGACCTCAGAAATTACCGTACTTGTCCATCTACCAGGAACAAACAGCTTCCCCACAGGACAGCGGTCAGGTTTATCAGCCTGAAATTCCTGAAGAACCCGCCGTAAATCAGGGGAGATGGCAGAAAGAATCACCCCTTCCCTAAGAATGCCAACCGGCTCAAGAACTCCAGGAGAATCAGGCAAAAAACTCCTAGAGAGGGCATCAGCCTTAACATTCTTAGAACCCGGAAGATATGAAACCACAAAATCGAAACGGGAGAAAAACAGGGACCATCGAGCCTGTCTAGGGTTCAGCCGCTTGGCCGACTCGAGGTAAATCAAATTCTTATGATCGGTCAAGACCACAACGCGGTGCTTGGCTCCCTCAAGCCAATGTCGCCACTCCTCAAATGCCCACTTCATAGCCAACAACTCCCGATTGCCGACATCATAATTGCGTTCAGCAGGCGAAAACTTTCGGGAAAAGAAGGCACATGGTTTCATCAAGGAACCATCAGAATTCCTCTGAGACAAAACGGCCCCTGCCCCAATCTCAGAAGCGTCAACCTCAACCTGAAAAGGAAGAGAAACATCCGGCTGACGCAACACAGGGGCAGAAGTAAATCGGCGTTTAAGCTCCTGAAAGGCCTCAACAGCCGCAGAGGACCAATTCGTCACATCAGCGCCTTTCTTCGTCAAATCGGTCAGGGGCTTAACCACACTAGAGAAGTTGGCAATGAAACGGCGATAAAAATTAGCAAAGCCCAAAAATTTCTGAAGGCTCTTCACAGATGTGGGTTGAATCCAGTCATGAATGGCTTGGACCTTAACAGGATCCATTTCTATAGACGAAGGAGAAAAAATAAACCCCAACAAAGAAACCTTCTGAACTCCAAATAGGCACTTAGACCCCTTCACAAATAGAGCATTATCACGAAGGATCTGGAATACCATCCTGACCTGTTTCACATGAGACTCCCAATCATCGGAAAAAATCTAAATATCATCCAAATATACAATCATGAATTTATCAAGATAATTGCGGAAAATATCATGCATGAAGGACTGAAATACAGAAGGCGCATTAGAAAGCCCGAAAGGCATCACCAGGTATTCAAAATGGCCTTCGGGCGTATTAAATGCAGTTTTCCATTCGTCACCCTGTTTAATACGAACAAGATTATACGCCCCTCGAAGGTCAATCTTGGTAAACCAGCTAGCCCCCTTAATCCGAGCAAACAAATCAGAGAGCAAAGGTAAAGGGTATTGAAATTTGACCGTGATCTTATTCAAGAGGCGATAATCAATACAGGGTCTCAAGGAGCCATCCTTCTTGGCAACAAAAAAGAATCCCGCTCCCAATGGTGAAGACGATGGCCGAATATGCCCCTTCTCCAAAGACTCCTTAATATAGCTCCGCATGGCGGCATGTTCTGGCACAGACAGGTTGAAAAGTCGGCCCTTAGGGAACTTACAGCCTGGAATCAAGTCAATAGCACAATCACAGTCCCTATGTGGAGGAAGGGAACTGGACTTGGGCTCATCGAATACATCCTGGAAATCTGACAAAAATTCAGGAACATCAGAAGAGGGGGAAGAGGAAATTGACATTAAAGGAACGTCACTATGTACCCCTTTGACAACCCCAACTAGTCACAGACATTGATTTCCAATCCAACACTGGATTGTGTACTTGTAACCATGGAAAACCCAGTACAACAACATCATATAAATTATGCAACACCAGAAAACGACAATCTTCCTGATGTGCTGGAGCCATGCACATGGTCAGCTGAGTCCAATACTGAGGTTTATTCTTGGCCAACGGTGTAGCATCAATACCCCTCAAAGGAATAGGGCTCTGCAAGGGGTGCAAAGAAAAACCACAGCGCCTGGCGAATTCTAAGTCCATTAAGTTCAGGGCAGCACCTGAATCCACAAATGCCATGACAGAAAAAGATGACAATGAGCAAATCAGGGTCACAGACAGGAGAAACTTAGGCTGTACAGTACTAATGGTAACAGACCTAGGGACCCTCTTAATACGCTTAGGGCAATCAGAGATAGTATGAGCAGAATCCCCACAGTAAAAACACAGCCCATTCTGACGTCTGTATCCCCTCTGTTCTGCTCTAGTCAGAATCCTATCACATTGCATAGGCTCAGGACTCTGTTCAGAGGATGCTGCCATATGGTGCACCACTTTGCGCTCACGCAGGCGCCGATCGATCTGAATGGCTAGAGACATAGATTCGCTCCGACCAACAGGCGTGGGGAACCCCACCATAACATCTTTAAGGGCTTCAGAAAGACCCTTTCTGAAAATTGCTGCCAGAGCGTCCTCATTCCATTTAGTGAGCACAGACCATTTTCAAAATTTCTGGCAGTATAATTCTGCCGCTTCCTGACCCTGACACAGGGCCAACAAGGTTTTTTCCGCATGATCCACAGAGTTAGGTTCGTCATACAATAATCCGAGCGATTGAAAAAATGCATCTACATTAAGCAATGCCGGATCCCCTGACTCAAGGGAGAATGCCCAGTCCTGAGGGTCACCACGCAGCAGAGAAATAACTATTTTAACTTGCTGAGTGGGGTCACCAGAGAAACGGGGTTTCAGAGCAAAAAACAATTTGCAGTTATTTTTAAAGTTCAAAAACTTAGATCTATCCCCGTAAAACAAATCTGGAGTAGGAATTCTAGGCTCTAAGGCTGGAGTCTGAACAACATAATCTTGGATACTCTGAACTCTTGCAGCAAGCTGATCCACACGAGAAAACAACCCCTGAACATCCATGCCCGCATCCAAATCCTGAATCACCCAGAGATTAAGAGGAAGGAAAAAGACAAAACAGACTAAAGAAAAAAAAATGGCTCAGAACTCTTTTTCTTTTCCTTCTTTTGAGATGCATTCAGCTCATTTTTGGCCAGTTGTACTGTTATGGTCTGGTGATTAAGGAGCGACATGCGACTAGCTCTGAGCAGGTGGTAACTATACCGACCGCAGTTCCTAATCTTAACACAGACACTAGCAGTAGCCGTGGGATGTTCCTGTCACTCCCTGGACACCTCGTCACAGCCGGAGAACTAGCTACCCCTAAAGGTAGAAACAGGAAAGCTATCTTGCCTCAGAGAAAATCCCCAAAGGATAGGACAGCCCCCCACAAATATTGACTGTGAGTGGAGAAGGAAATGACATACATAGAATGAAACAAGATTTAGCAAAGGAGGCCACTTCTAGCTAGATACATAGTACAGGATAGAACACTGTGCGGTCCATAATAAAAACTAGAAAAAGTCCACCGCAGAGAAATGCAAAAATCTCCACACCTGACTAAAGGTGTGGAGGGCAAAATCTGCAGCCCAGAGCTTCCAGCTTAGCTGAATAGATCCATACTGATAAGCTGGACAAATGAGCAAAACATAGAATGTGCTGAACAATAAAGTCCACAACAAGAGGACTGCAAAAGGACAAGCAAGGACTTATCTTTGCTGAACTGGACAGAGTGTCAGGGAAATCCAAAAGAGCAGTGGCTCCAAGCAGGAACAATTGACAACTGGCATTGATTGAGGGATAAGGCCAGACTAAAATAGCCGAGCCAGAAAGACGATCAGTGGAAGCAGCTGCTGATGCTAAATCCAAGAAGCAGCTATACCACTCAAATCCACAGGAGGAAGCCCAAGAGCAGAATTCACAAAAGTGCTACTTACAACCACCGGAGGGAGCCCAAGAGCAGAATTCACAACAACCACCACCGCCTGTCACATCACAGGTACAATATACCGCACTACCACCACCACCTGTCACATCACAGGTACAATATTCGGCACTACCACCGCCGCCTGTCACATCACAGGTACAATATACCGCACTACCACCACCACCTGTCACATCACAGGTACAATATTCCGCACTACCACCGCCGCCTGTCACATCACAGGTACAATATACCGCACTAGCACCGCCGCCTGTCACATCACAGGCTTTGTATCTAATCCTCTCCTGTGTGATACTGTCTGCTGAGCCGTGTATCTAATCCTCTCCTGTGTGATACTGTCTGCTGAGCTGTGTATCTAATCCTCTCCTGTGTGATACTGACTGCTGAGCCGTGTATCTAATCCTATCCTGTGTGATACTGCTGAGCCGTGTATCTAATCCTCTCCTGTGTGATACTGTCTGCTGATCCATTGTATCTAATCCTATCCTGTGTGATACTGTCTGCTGAGCCGTTTATCTAATCCTATCCTGTGTGATACTGACTGCTGAGCCGTGTATCTAATCCTCTCCTGTGTGATACTGTCTGCTGAGCTGTGTATCTAATCCTATCCTGTGTGATACTGTCTACTGAGCCGTGTATCTAATCCTCCCCTGTGTGATACTGACTGCTGAGCCGTGTATCTAATCCTATCCTGTGTGATACTGTCTACTGAGCCGTGTATCTAATCCTCCCCTGTGTGATACTGACTCCTGAGCCGTGTATTTAATCCTATCCTGTGTGATACTGACTGCTGAGCCGTGTATCTAATCCTCTCCTGTGTGATACTGACTGCTGAGCCGTGTATCTAATCCTCTCCTGTGTGATACCGTTGGCTGAGCCGTGTATCTAATCCTATCCTGTGTGATACTGTCTGCTGAGCCATGTATCTAATCCTCTCCTGTGTGATACTGACTCCTGAGCCGTGTATCTAATCTTATCCTGTGTGATACTGACTGCTGAGCTGTGTATCTAATCTTATCCTCTGTGATAGTCTGCTGAGTCGTGTATCTAATCCTCCCCTGTGTGATACTGTCTGCTGAGCTGTGTATCTAATCCTATCCTGTGTGATACTGTCTGCTGAGCTGTGTATCTAATCCTATCCTGTGTGATACTGTCTGGTGAGCTGTGTATCTAATCCTCTCCTGTGTGATACTGTCTGCTGAGCCGTGTATCTAATCCTATCCTGTGTGATACTGACTGCTGAGCCGTGTATCTAATCCTATCCTGTGTGATAGACTGCTGAGCCGTGTATCTAATCCTATCCTGTGTGAGGGTATGTGCACACGTCAGGATTTCTTGCAGAAATTTCCTGAAGAAAACCGGAAATTTTCTGCAAGAAATCTGCATTTTTTTTAGCTTGCAGAATGCTAAAGTTTTCCAAGCGATCTGTAGCATCGCTTGGAAAACTGACTGACAGGTTGGTCACACTTGTCACTGCTTATGCAGCATCAATAGTAAAAGATAGAATGTTAAAAAAAATAAAAAAAATGGTTATACTCACCTGCAGACAGCCGATCTCCTCAGCGGCTTCTGTTCCTATAGATGGTGTGTGCAGGATCTTCGATGACGTCGCGGTCACATGAGCGGTCACGCGACCAATCACAAGACCGCGACGACATCACAGGTCCTTCACACACACCATCTATATGAACGGAAGAGAGAGCATGCACCGCTGAGAGGCGGGAACACTCCGGGGCCATCAGAGGGTGAGTGTATGACTATTTTTTATTTTAATTCTTTTTTTTTGACCAATTATATGGTGCCCAGTCCATGGAGGAGAGTCTCCTCTCCTCCACCCTGGGTACCAACCGCACATGATCTGCTTACTTCCCGCATGGTGGGCACAGCCCCGTGCGGGAAGTAAGCAGATCAATGCATTCCTACAAGCCTACAACCTGCAGTAACCACTGATCAACCAACCGCTGCACGATCAGCTCTATCCTCACCTACTGTATCCTCACCCATCCTGTGTAGATTGTGAGCTCTCGCGGGCAGGGTCCTCTCTCCTCCTGTATCCTCACCCATCCCTTGTAGATTGTGAGCCCTCGCGGGCAGGGTCCTCTCTCCTCCTGTATCCTCACCCATCCCTTGTAGATTGTGAGCCCTCGCAGGCAGGGTCCTCTCTCCTCCTGTATCCTCACCCATCCCTTGTAGATTGTGAGCCCTCGCGGGCAGGGTCCTCTCTCCTCCTGTATCCTCACCCATCCCTTGTAGATTGTGAGCCCTCGTGGGCAGGGTCCTCTCTCCTCCTGTATCCTCACCCATCCCTTGTAGATTGTGAGCCCTCGCGGGCAGGGTCCTCTCTCCTCCTGTATCCTCACCCATCCCTTGTAGATTGTGAGCCTTCGCGGGCAGGGTCCTCTCTCCTCCTGTATTCTCACCCATCCCCTGTAGATTGTGAGCCCTCGCGGGCAGGGTCCTCTCTCCTCCTGTATCCTCACCCATCCGTTGTAGATTGTGAGCCCTCGCGGGCAGGGTCCTCTCTCCTCCTGTATCCTCACCCATCCCTTGTAGATTGTGAGCCCTCGCGGGCAGGGTCCTCTCTCCTACTGTATCCTCACCCATCCCTTGTAGATTGTGAGCCCTCGCGGGCAGGGTCCTCTCTCCTCCTGTATCCTCACCCATCCCTTGTAGATTGTGAGCCTTCGCGGGCAGGGTCCTCTCTCCTCCTGTATCCTCACCCATCCCTTGTAGACTGTGAGCCCTCGCGGGCAGGGTCCTCTCTCCTCCTGTATCCTCACCCATCCCTTGTAGACTGTGAGCCCTCGCGGGCAGGGTCCTCTCTCCTCCTGTATTCTAACCCATCCCTTGTAGACTGTGAGCCCTCGCGGGCAGGGTCCTCTCTCCTGTATCCTCACCCATCCCTTGTAGATTGTGAGCCCTCGCGGGCAGGGTCCTCTCTCCTCCTGTATCCTCACCCATCCCTTGTAGACTGTGAGCCCTCGCGGGCAGGGTCCTCTCTCCTCCTGTATCCTCACCCATCCCTTGTAGATTGTGAGCCCTCGCGGGCAGGGTCCTCTTTCCTCCTGTACCAGTTATGACTTGTATTGTTTAAGATTATTGTACTTGTTTTTATTATGTATACCCCTCCTCACATGTAAAGCGCCATGGAATAAATGTCGCTATAACAATAAATAATAATAATAATAATAATAATTCCTAGGTGTGCGGAATCCCCGCAATTCCGCATATTTAATGAACATGTTGCTTTTTTTCCCGCGATGTGATTTTTTAGTGGAAAAAAATGCAACATTTGCACAAGAAATGCGGAATACACTGTAAATAATAGGAGGCATATGTAAGCGTTTTTTTCGCGTTTTTATCACGTTTTTATAGCAAAAAAAACGCGAAAAAAACGTGAAAAATACTGATCGTGTGCACATGGCCTGATACTGACTACTGAGCCGTGTATCTAATCCTCTCCTGTGTGATACCTTTGGCTGAGCCGTGTATCTCCCGGGGCTATGTTGTCTGCGCTCCCCTCTTCCTGGCCGCAGACTCGGGGTCTTCTCTGTCCCCTGCATGCAGCGCCTGTGACTTGCTCCCATGGACAGCAGGGGGCGCTCTGGTGCAGCGCCTGTGACTTGCTCCCATGGACAGCAGGGGGCGCTCTGGTGCAGCGCCTGTGACTTGCTCCCATGGACAGCAGGGGGCGCTCTGGTGCAGCGCCTGTGACTTGCTCCCATGGACAGCAGGGGGCGCTCTGGTGCAGCACCTGTGACTTGCTCCCATGGACAGCAGGGGGCGCTCTGGTGCAGCGTCTGTCCTTGCTCACACACCTGAAGGATATGAATCAGATAAGAAGCTTTGTTATCCTGGTTTCAGGCTCCAGGGCGTCCACCCGCCTGAGATCTGAGAAAAGAAGTGTGTACATAATAGTCCAGATCACCAAAAAATGATGACATCAAATACGTTTTTATTATTAAGCGCAGATGAACACCTGGATAAAAAAAACTAAAAAGCCAAAACGGCTGAAGGCCGAGTATAAAGTGTACCGTATGTCACGATAATATGAATATGCCATGTTTTGAGTATATACCTAAAAGGTCCATGGCTTTTCCGACCCCCCCCCCCCCTCCCCCCGCCTAGAAAGTTCTCTTTTTGCCTGCAGGCAACTCCCTCCCCCCTGCTATATACAACCCCTGGTAAAAATGATGGAATCACCGGCCTTGGATAATGTTCATTTAGTTGTTTAATTTTTGGGAAAAAAGCAGATCCCACACATTGCACAAAACTAAAGTCATTTCAAATGGCAACTTTCTGGCTTTAAGAAACACTAAAAGAAATCAAGAACAAAAGATGTGGTAGTCAGTAATGGTTACTTTTTATAACCAAGCATAGGAGAAAAATTATGGAATCACTCAATTCTGAGGAAAAAAAATATGGAATCACCCTGTAAATTTTCATTCCCAAAACTAACACCTGCATCAAATTAGATCTGCTCGTTAGTCTGCATCTAAAAAGGAGTCATCCCACCTTGGAGAACTGTTGCACTAAGTGGACTGATATGAATCATGGCTCCAACACGAGAGACGTCAATTGAAACAAAGGATAGGATTATCAAACTCTTACAAGAGGGTAAATCATCACGCAATGTTACAAAAGATGTTGGTTGTTCACAGTCAGCTGTGTCTAAAATCTGGACCAAATACAAACAACATGGGAAGGTTGTTAAAGGCAAACATACTGGTAGACCAAGGAAGACATAAAAGCTTCAAGACCAGAAACTTAAAGCAATATGTCTCCAAAACAGGAAAAGCACAACAAAACAAATGAGGAATGAATGGGTGGAAACTGGAGTCAACGTCTGTGACCGAACTGTAAGAAACCGCCTAAAGGAAATGGGATTTACATACAGAAAAGCTAAACGAATGCCATCATTAACACCTAAACAGGAAAATACAAGGCTACAAAGGGCTAAGGAAAAAGCAATCGTGGACTGTGGATGACTGGATGAAAGTCATATTCAGTGATGAATCGCGAATCTGCATTGGGCAAGGTGATGATGCTGGAACTTTTGTTTGGTGCCGTTCCAATGAGATTTATAAAGACGACTGCCTGAAGAGAACATGCAAATTTCCACAGTCACTGATGATATGGGGCTGCATGTCAGGTGAAGGCACTGGGGAGATGGCTGTCATTACATCTTCAATAAATGCACAAGTTTATGTTGATATTTTGGACACTTTTCTTATCCCATCAATTGAAAGGATGTTTGTGGATGATGAAATCATTTTTCAAGTTGATAATGCATCCTGCCATAGAGCAAAAACTGTGCAAACATTCCTTGTAAAAAGACCCATAAGGTCAATGTCATGGCCGCAAATAGTCCGGAGCTCAATCCAATTGAAAATCTTTGCTGGAGGTTGGAGAAAATGGTCCATGACAAGGCTCCGACCTGCAAAGCTCATCTGGCAACAGCAATCAGAGAAAGCTGGAGCCAGACTGATGAAGAGTCCTGTGTGACCCTCATTAAGTCCAGGCCCCAGAGACGGCAAGCTGTTATAAAAGCCAGAGGTGCTGCAACAAAATACTAGTGATGTGTTGGAGGGTTTTGTTTGTTTGTTTTTCATGATTCCATATTTTTTTCCTCAGAATTGAGTGATTCCATAATTTTCGCCTATGCTTGGTTAAAAAAAAAGTAACCATTACTGACTACCACATTTTTTTGTTCTTGATTTCTTTTAGTGTTTCTTAAAGTCAGAAAGTTGCTGTCACAATATTGTATGAAATATACAATATAAGTTAGTCTCTCTTGCCTGATAGTGCCATGCGGTGGGCTAAACCACCCCCCCCTTCACTCTGTTTTGCTTGCTGGAATGTGTGTGAAGCTTTTCTTTTCAATGGGGGCAGAAGAGCTCTTATTGCTCTGGCTGTAAACCCAGGACTTTGAGCAACTCACTCTGCATGCCCCTCCCAAAATAATTTTTACGATCGCTTGGGTAGGCTCAAACTTTCCTCCAGCTAGAACTGGATTAGAAGTCTCCAGAATCCATGAGGGTCTTTTGTTCTAATATAATAAGATATTGGGCCAACGGTTTAAGCTAGGAAAATGATGGGTCCAGTTTGTGAAAGTCCATCGGTGCATCTATCCATCACTATAAGAAGGAGCTTCCAAGTCCAACAGGGACAGAATACGGATTTCTCTGGAACTGAGTGTCCCTACTAGCCTGAATTTAGTATCTATAGAGAGCAAATCTTAATACAAGATGAATGCTGGGTGTGTTATGATTCTGACATGTTCTGGAGCGGAGATACAGGCATTAGACAAACTTGTGTGAAATTTACTAAGACTGAAGAGAGAGGAGGGTCTGGGGAGCCAGCCCTTTTGGTGATGTCACCAAGCTACCCTTTATAAGTTTCTACCCTCACCCCAGCCTGATGTCTGTCTGCTGGAGCCTATGTGAGTCTGACTTTAAGAGCTGTTCCTAACCAGAGTACTGATGCATTGGGACATATGGGAACTCCAGTAGCCTGGTTGCCTCAAATGATCTGAACACATGTAAGTGTTATTTCTCATTTAACCCGTTATTTTTATAGTGACCTCTGTACATATTTGCAATTGTCTCTTTTGTAACATCTTTGTAATATTTTTTTCTATAAACACTGCCTAAACTTTAATGGAGTATAATATTTAAAACTACCGTATTTCGCGGCATATAAGACGCACCGGACCATAAGACGCACCCCAAATTTGGGGTGAAAATTGCAGAAAAAAAGATTTTTTATAAGATGGGGGTCCGTCTTATTGTCCGAATTTACAGTATCTTACCTGAGGGCTGGTGGTGGCAGAGCAGGGTCACAGGAGGCATGGTGGCGGCAGAGGTGGGGTGATGCGGTACGGCGTGCACCTGAGCAGGGTCCCTTCCTGCTTAGGTGGGCGACGCCACGGCCTGGTGTCCATGGGAGGGTGGCAGCAGTGGTTACCGACAGAGGTGCTGGGATGAGGAAGCACAGTGAGAGGTATGGCGTGAGAGGGGTCCCTTTCCCCGGTGAGGTGATGGAAGGATCTCGTGGGCACATGGACTGGAGATGATGGAGGTAGTGGTGTACATTGTGAAGCGAGTATTCCACAGGAGCTCAGATGTCTGAGCGCCGGGAAGCGGCAAGGACTCAGACATATGAGCGCCTGTGGAATACTCGCTTCACAATGTACACCACTACCTCCATCATCTCCAGTCCATGTGCCCACGAGATCCTTCCTGAACCTTGCTGCACCCATCCTGGGAAGCAAAAGGATACAGGATACAGAGTCCAAAGTCCCGGTGAGGTGATGCAGCAGCCGGTAATGCTTACCGTGGACCGTGGCGGTGGAGATGAGGAGGCGCAGTGAGCGGGGTCCCTTTCCCCGGTGAGTTGATGCTGCAGCCCCGGTAATGCACAGAGCCGGGTGAATCCTGTTGATATCGGTGGGCGCGGCCATCTTCCTGAGGCCGCGCGTTCGCAGATGGAGCTCTAGTGCCCGGGGCTTCAGGAAAATGGCCGCCGCGATCCCCATCTGCGCACGCGCGGCATCTCGCGGCCATTTTCCTAAAGCCCCGGGCACTAGAGCTCCATCTGCGAACGCGCGGCCTCAGGAAGATGGCCGCGCGCACCGATAACAACAGGATTCACCCGGCTCTGTGCATTACCGGGGCTGCAGCATCAACTCACCGGGGAAAGGGACCCCGCTCACTGCGCCTCCTCATCTCCACCCCCACACCTCTGCCGCCGCACCTCTGCCGCCACGGTCCACGGTAAGCCTGCATTGCGCATATAAGACGCACCCCCCATTTTCCCCCCTTTTTTTGGGGGGAAAAAGTGCGTCTTATATGCCAAAAAATACGGTAGATTCGTTCTTCATGCTCTAAAACGTATCCTAAGCCTTCTGAAGGGAATTACGCTACTGTGTTGGGTTAGCTTCGGACCTGTTTAATCGAAGCTGGTGGCAGCATACCGTGTGCGGGCCTTTGGGTGTCGTTGTAGCGACTGCAGCGTTGATAATTATTGTTCCTGCCTGAGTGGGAGTATTTATATCGCCTCGCTGCAGCGTGCCCAATAGCCAGTACATAGCAGGCAGCCTTTCTGGTGACTAATTACCCTAGATGCAGTACCTAATCTGACCTGAGAGTAAGGGGGGCGCCAGAGAGCTGCAAGTTTCAAGTGGGACTGTAAGCGGGATATACATAAATCCCTGCAGTTCGTGGTATATTGAAGAGCAGGGGGATACCTAAAATAAGCCCCTGCTGTAAACTAAGAGGTCAATAGCCTTGTGTGTGTTTTTTCATCACATTGTAGCAGTGGAGGGAACTATGATAAGCCCCCTGCACATGTGATAGCCGTCTGTTAGCCTAAATTCACCCCGATCCGTGACGTAGGGGTGACGGTCACCATGTGAATCGTGACATATTGGTGGCAGCGATCAGGATTCGTGACAGTTGCCATTTGAAATTACTGTAGTTTTGTGCCATGTCTGTGATCTGCTTTTTTTCTACAAAATTAAACAACTGAAGTAACATTCTCCAAGGCCAATGATTCCATAATTTTTGCCAGGGGTTGTAGTTGTAATGGGAGACCAGTGTTGCAGCCAGATGAATTTTTATGGCTATGAGCTGCAAAATCAGGTCTCCTTAAACCCCTCATTCCCCCCTCCCGCCTAATAACAGCAAAAACTGGTACAGAAACTGCATGGCACTCTATTGTTCTTTTAAGGTTATGTATATTGGCACCGATCCGGGCTAGAGATATAAGGATTATTCCACATGTCCACCGAGAGATCTATAGCTCACTGAAATCGCTAGGAGATAAACACGAGCTATACACTTGGCCTGGGAGAACTCAAAGTCTCATGGATTCCAGTACCACCTTTATGCTGATGACACTCAGATCTACCTTTCTGGCCCAGACGTCACCTCCCTGCTGTCCAGAATCCCAGAGTGTCTAACAGCCATATCCTCCTTCTTCTCCTCTCGCTTCCTCAAATTCAATGTGGACAAATCTGAACTCATCATCTTTCCTCCATCTCATAGATCTTCACTACCTGACCTATCTATTGCAGTAAAGGACATCACGCTTTCCCCCGTACCGGACGTCCGCTGCCTCGGAGTATCCCTTGACTCTGCCCTATCCTTCAAACCGCACATCCAAGCTCTTTACACCTCCAGCTCAACAATATCTCTAGAATCCGTCCTTTCCTCAACCGTCAATCTACTAAAATGCTTGTGCGTGCCCTCATCATCTCCTGCCTTGACTACTGCAACATCCTTTTCTGCGGCCTCCCTGCTAACACCCTTGCACCTCTCCAGTCCATCCTTAACTCTGCTGCCCGACTAATCCACCTCTCTCTCGCTACTCCCCCGCTTCCCCCCTCTGCAAATCTCTTCACTGGCTCCCATTCCCTCAGCGGATCCAGTTCATATTACTAATACTGACCTACAAAGCCATCCATAACCTGTCTCCTCCATATGTCTCTGACCTAATCTCCCGATATCTTCCCTCACGTAATCTCCGGTCCTCCCAGGACCTCCTTCTCTCCCCTACACTTATTCGCTCCTCACCCAACCGCCTCCAAGACTTCTCCCGAATATCCCCCATCCTCTGGAATTCAGTACCCCAACACGTCCGACTATCAACCACATTTGGATCCTTCAGACGGAACCTGAAAACCCACCTCTTCAGGAAAGCCTACAGCCTGCACTGACCCCGCTGCCTCCTCACCACTACCGGAGATACTGCCTCACCAACACCGGAGCTCCTGCAATCCTCAACCTATTGTCTCCACCCCCACCATCCTGCAGAATTTAAGCCCGCAAGGGCAGGGTCTTCGCCCCTCTGTATCAGTCTGTAACTGTTAGTTTGCTTACTGTGATATCTGTAATTTGTATGTAACCCCTTCTCATGTACAGCACCATGGAATCAATGCTGCTATAGAAATAATAACCCAACGAGTTGTGAGGAGTGGATTTCTCCGTAAGCAGGTCATGTATCTACATTGTGTTTACACTTAAAAGAACCCCCCTGACGTGGTGAACATCCTGATCATAGTGTCGTGCTCATACGAGGTTCATACAGTGAGTTATGTATAGAAATGGTTTGTCATAACTCTAAGAAAAGGGAGGATTCAGCCTCTGAGTGAGGTCACCACAGGGGGAGTGCCCTGGTTTTAGGCTGGGAGATAAGGGAGTCAGACAGCAGTCTTCAATGTCTTTTGTCCTGGGTCTAGCTGCGAGACGGGGGTGTAATGCATCTTGATGTGTCCCCTGAGCACATGGTCAGCCATGAGATGAAATGATCTGTAAGTGTTTTTTCAACTTTAATCCCATTTTATTTGCAATTGTACTGTACATAAGATACTTGTCTTCTTTGTAATACTGTTTTATACTTCTGTAAACACTGCCTACTTTTTTGGAGTAAAATATATAAAATTACTAGCTTTGTTTCTCCTTGTTCTATAACTAACTGTCACGTCCTCTGAAGTGAATTACGCCACTGATTTGGGTTGGCTCCGGATCCATTCATAATTAAGAAATCGAAGCACTGAAATCGATGGCATTGCACTACCTGAGCCACTTGTGTGGGGTGTAGAGTCCGTCTCATGCTACCACAAGTGTTAAAGCACAACCAACATTCAAAAGTGACCAAAACATCAGCCAGAAAGCATTGGTACTGAGAGGTGGTCTGTGGTCCCCACCTGCAGAACCGCTCCTTTATTGAGGGGGTCTTGATAATTGCCAATAATTTCCATCTGTTGTCTATTCCATTTGCATAACACCATGTGACATTGATTGTCAATCAGTGTTGCTTCCTAAGTGGACAGTTTGATTTCACAGAAGTTTGATTTACTTGGAGTTATATTCTGTTGTTTAAGTGTTCCCTTTATTTTTTTGAGCAGTGTATATATATTTACAATCCCTTTTTCCTCTCCCAGATTTCGGAGTCTGAATCATTAATGGCGTCTTAGCACGCGTTCTCAAGGTTCCAGCCTTCGTTTCCCTGATCTGATCTTGGATTTTTCTTTGTGACTAATGACATCCGTCACATTTGTATCCATTCGGTATCTCATACTTCCTATTTGCGCAGGGTCTTTTCCAGGAATATTTCATCAGTGCGGAATTAGTTCGTTACGGAATTGCCATTTTTTCCATCTAAGCTGATTTTTCACTTTATGCGCTTCTTGCGGACAATCATCCATCCTCATAAGCCGTGTACTCATTAAAAACGTTTCTTCTCATTTTCTTGCTGCATTGATTACAGATGTAGGCAATATACTATACTTTAGCTTTTTTCACTTGCAGCTAATAGTTAAGTATCCCTATTTCTATATTTATACATAGTATTCATCTTTTTAGATGCACTTGTTGGATTCTTTGTGACACGGAGGCATGAACTATACTCGTATATGGGCATTTAGTCTATAGACTCCATACTAAACTCTACATGGGAACCAGTGGTCTATTTGTCATCAGGAGTCTATCTGTACACGGTGTCGGCAATCGCACCAGGATTAGTCGTAGTTTTACCATTCTGCGCATGCGCGTATCCAGCCTGCTATGTCACCCTCAATGGTTATGCTGCTAACTTGGGGTCTAGGCTGCACACATGCAGTCAGCGCTTCTGGACACCATTTTTGCCCATGCGATGTTTCAGTTCTTTACGTCACCTTCAATGGTGATGTCGCCAACAGAGAGCTCAGATCGCACACGTGCCGCTTCCACAAGTGTACGCACCGACGTGGTAATTATCTTTTATTATTTTTTGTATTTAGATGACACATTTCGTGAACGGCAAGTCCACCCTTTCTATCCCCAGCAGAAGCCACGCTTATAGGTGGCGATACACAAGGGGCCCTTCATCTTACCACCAGGCTGCAATATGGCTGCAATATTACAATGAATGAATGAACCCTTTTGGTTGTGCTTCCTTTATTAGGCTTTTCCTGCATCTTCTCATTATCTTGGTTTATATTCTCCATCTCGGCACTTACATCGGGGCATGCTTGCTTTGCTCTGTGTATTGCACTTCTTTGTCTATCTAGACATTGTGCCGTGGTGCAGACGTGGATCTGTTTTTGTTTGGTCTCATGGAGCTTTTATTATAACCATGTAGCATTATCTGCATATGAATATATGATCAGCTTCGGCTTTATGGATTTTACTGTCAGAAACTACCAACTACAGTACCTTGCGAAAGTATTCAGCCCCCTGGATCTTTTCCCACATATCATGCTTCAATCATAAAGATACCAAATGTAACTTTTTGGTGAAGAATCAACAACAAGTGGAACACAATTGTGAAGTTGAACGAAATTTATTGGTTATTTAAATTTTTTGTGGAAATTCAAAAACTGAAAAGTGGGGCGTGCAATATTATTCGGCCCCTTTACTTTCAGTGCAGAAGTTCATTGTGGATCTCTGAATGATCCAATGTTGTCCTAAATGCCTAATGATGATAAATAGAATCCACCTGTGTGTAATCAAGTCTCCGTATAAATGCACCTGCTCTGTGATAGTCTCAGGGTTCTGTGTGAAGCACAGAGAGCATCATGAAGACCAAGGAACACAACAGGCAGGTCCGTGATACTGTTGTGGAGACGTTTAAAGCCGGATTTGGATACAAAATGGTTTCCAAAACTTTAAACATCCCAAGGAGCACTGTGCAAGCGATCATATTGAAATGGAAGGAGTATCATACCACTGCAAATCTACCAAGACCCGGCCGTCCCTCTAAACCTTCATCTCAGACAAGGAGAAGACTGATCAGAGATGCAGCCAAGAGGCCCATGATCACTCTGGATGACCTGCAGAGATCTACAGCTGAGGTGGGACAGTCTGTCTATAGGACAACAATCAGTCGTACACTGCACAAATCTGGCCTTTATGGAAGAGTGGCAAGAAGAAAGCCATTTCTCACAGATATCCATAAAAAGTGTCGTTTAAAGATTGCAACAAGCCACCTGGGAGACACCAAACATGTGGAAGAAGGTGCTCTGGTCAGATGAAACCAAAATCAAACTATTTGGCAACAATGCCAAAGATATGTTTGGCGTAAAGGCAACACAGCTCATCACCCTGAACACACCATCCCCACTGTCAAACATGGTGGTGGCAGCATCATGGTTTGGGCCTGCTTTTCTTCAGCAGGGACAGGGAAGATGGTTAAAATTGATGGGAAGATGGATGGAGCCAAATACAGGACCATTCTTGAAGAAAACCTGTTGGAGTCTGCAAAAGACCTGAGACTGGGACGGAGATTTGTCTTCCAACAAGACAATGATCCCAAACATAAAGCAAAATCTACAATGGAATGGTTCACAAATAAACGTATCCAGGTGTTAGAATGGCCAAGTCAAAGTCCAGACCTCAATCCAATCGAGAGTCTGTGGAAAGAGCTGAAAACTGCTGTTCACAAACGATCTCCATCAAACCTCACTGAGCTCGAGCTGCTTGCCGAGGAAGAATGGGCGAGAATTTCAGTCTCTCCATGTACAAAACTGAGAGACATACCCCAAGGGACTTGTAATCGCAGCAAAAGGTGGCGCAACAAAGTATTAAGTTACAGGGGCCGAATAATATTGCACGCCCCACTTCTCAGGTTTTGAATTTCTACAAAAATTTAAAATAACCAATAAATTTCGTTCAACTTCACAATTGTGTTCCACTTGTTGTTGATTCTTCACCAAAAATTTACATTTGGTATCTTTATGTTTGAAGCACGATATGTGGGAAAAGGATGAAAAGTTCCAGGGGCCGAATACTTTCCCAAGGCACTGTATTACCAAGTGACCTTTTCCTTGTAATACAACTGTACTTAGTCTGCTTGCAGCTCGCACTTTGGAGGAGGTTTGGTTGGTGCGTATACATTTTATACACGGGTACATGTTTTTACACTGGGGTACGTGTTATACACGGGGGTACATGTTTTTACACGGGGGTACGTGTTATACACGGGGGTACGTGTTACACAGGGGTACGTGTTACACAGGGGTACGTGTTACACAGGGGTACGTGTTACACAGGGGTACGTGTTACACAGGGGTACGTGTTACACAGGGGTACGTGTTACACAGGGGTACGTGTTACACAGGGGTACGTGTTACACAGGGGTACGTGTTATACAGGGGTACGTGTTATACAGGGGTACACTTTATACACGGCCTTCTGGTGTTATTAGTTCAGCCATTTTGACTTTTTAGTTGTTTTTATCCAGGTGTTCATCTGCGTTTAATAATAAAACTTATTTGATGCGATCACTTTTTGGTGATCTGGACGGTTATATACGCACTTTTCTCCTTTTTCAGTGGTTTATTTGAGCGTGTGGTCAGTGATTCCCCCAGTATTTGTTGTGAGCTCACGTTTCTTTGATCTAACACCCATCTGAGATCGTGGGCCATGCGCCCGCTGCCATCTTGTATCGATTATTGCTGATTATCACCACGACCCGAACGTTGCAGACTGCCTCCTCACCACCAAGGAGAAGATCTCTGCCGGCTGCCAGTGAATGGAAACCCTCGTTTAGATACGGGAGCCTGAACAGCTGTCCAGCAGAGGGTTTGGTACAGTCGCATCAGTGCAGACATCAGCTGCACCATCGCTCCCTTATGCTGATCGTCTGTTACAATGTATCAGTCCGGAGCTGGCTTTTCTCCATGCTGCCGTGCCTAGTATGCACCCTACAGCGCTCCGTGCTCTACCCTCATCGCTCCGTCCTGCCCTCCCGCTGCCATACTGACCAGCACAGCGCTGCCAGCAGGTCCTCCCTGGGAGCGGAGGTCCTCTGTGACCCCTCTATTGGTCGCCTGATAACTAGGAGGCTGCTCAGATTTTGGGTTGGGTGACATAATGTGATAACTTGCGCTTTCGTAGTACATAGTGTGACTGGCGGCCTCTCCCTCAGGATTTCCTCTGGGGTCCCCCATAACGTCAGCGCAGGCAGAGGAAAAGGATGTGAGGACACAGCGTGAGGCTGGGATGTCACGGCGTCTCCCCTGCTATCTAGTGCCATCTGTCAGTGACTTCGCACGCAGCCATTGACTGCACTATTAATCTAAAAAAGCCCAGAGCCGATGTCCAAAGCCCCCCATAAGAACCTGCCGTGTGCGGGGGATTCATAATACCAGAGCTTCGGGGCTGAGATGGAGAACGTGCGGCGCCGATCACTGGAGACTGATGGCGCGGCAGATTCTCGGGACGGCCTCCTCGTGTGGACGGACACAGGGACCACAAGGATTAGATCTCCAGGTTTAGGGCGATGGAAGGAGTCAGATGGTCACTGGGGTCCGAACTCTGCTGGTCCCTCACAGTGTGCAGGAGTGATGGCGGCGGCTGGGGTGGAATAAGGACAGTGATGTCCCCGGGCTCCATGGTCACTAATCTCATCTATGCAGCATATATATCTATACTATGGGGTATTCAGCAGCACCGTGCCCTCCGCTTCCCACCCGGGGTGAACACACACAACCATAGAACAGAAAGGAACAAAAGGACCCAGGCAAGATGGTCGACCACAGTCTACTTAACCGCACAACATGCAGAAAGCCACAGAAGTGAAGACACCCTGAGCGCACCTAGGGTAGGATGGGGGATGCTGTCCCTTTAGAAGGGATGCGACAACCCATAGGAACAAAGCAACACGTCTGATCACAGATGGCAGATGCTGGGGGGACGATGGGACCATTACACCTTGCAGTGTCGGCCATGGCAGAAAGGAAACTACATGAATCAGGACTACTACGACCCCCATCATGAGTCAGGAGGCTTGTGAGGAGCGGCGAAGAAGTGAGAAGACATCCAGGACCTTCCATCCTCTCATTATAACCCCCAGAACTTTCCAGAGTTTGACACCCAATATCCACCTGCCGCCTCAGGTGCGGGCAGCGTTCAGCTGGAGGCTCATGATGCCGTGCGATCTTCTCTCCAGATCCGGAGCCAGCAGATGTTTACCAGGATCAGGAATAACAGTGACACCAGAAGTCCAACTTACAAACACAGGGTTTATTGGGGGGGGAATGTCCAGAGCCCCGAATATCTCCTGCTGCCATGTAGAATAATCACAGTTTGGTCAGGGGCGAGAGGCTTCACAGCTCAGGAATATAGAACACAAACTAAAACATACATGTAATAAATAAACGAAGGCGTGAGCCCCCCGAACTGTACATACATGTGATTGTACCAGGGAACGTCCGACAGCAGCAGTGCATCACACAGAGGAGCGTCCCCCGAATAGTGCAGAGCAGCCCCTTACCAGGGACACACGGGTTACCGACCACTCAACCTGTGCTGGAGAACAGTAAGACCACTGAGATTGATGCCGGACCGTGAGGCCAGAAGACTGGGGACCAGAGCGGATCCCCTCGATGGTGCCAGGTTGGCATCTATGCTACGTCTGGAGCCGAGTGCACTGGGCAGCTGTGGGCCGTCACATCGTCAGTGAGCCACTTCCCCCAGAAGAGGCCGGAGACTGAGCCTCCATGAAGGACAGTGCAGACACCGGTGAGGATTAAAGCCAAAGAGAGAAAGGTCCAGCAGCCCACAGAAGAAGGAAGCCGCAGAACGTTACACCCCAGTAGTGTCGGCCCTGGCAGAGAGCGGGTTAATTGTCTCTTTTCACAGCTCAGTCAGTGTCTATGCACATACCACTCCGAAGTCTGCACCTCCCCGTCACTGTCCTCGCTCCCGGACCCAGGAGCACAGCAGAGGGTGCAAAGGTGGCAGAGGAGGGCGCAGCCTGGCAGGCGAGGGTGCTGGCGTCAGACCTCACATAGGACGACCGGGAAATCCACATGGATACGCGGATGGTCTAACCTGATGGTGCCCTGTGTGGAAGAAAAAGGAGCAGCTACTGCCTCATGGCTGAAAACAGAAAACAATAGATTGTGGTCTCCTCCCCAGTAATGGCTGATAACAGGGAGTAATAGCTTGTAGTCTCCTGTCCTACAGTCTCCTCCCCCAGTAATGGCTGATAACAGGGAGTAATAGATTGCAGTCACCTCCTCCCAGTAATGGCTGATAACAGGGAGTAATAGATTGCAGTCACCTCCCCCCAGTAATGGCTGATAACAGGGAGTAATAGATTGCAGTCACCTCCCCCCAGTAATGGCTGATAACAGGGAGTAATAGATTGCAGTCCCCTCCCCCCAGTAATGGCTGATAACAGGGAGTAATAGATTGCAGTCACCTCCCCCCAGTAATGGCTGATAACAGGGAGTAATAGATTGTAGTCTCCTGTCCTACAGTCTCCTCCCCAGTAATGGCTGATAACAGGGAGTAATAGACTGCAGTCTCCTCCCCAGTAATGGCTGATAACAGGGAGTAATAGATTGCAGTCCCCTCCCCCCAGTAATGGCTGATACCAGGGAGCAATAGATTGCATTCTTCTGTGGATTTACCTGGGGCCGCAGGTTCTTGTGGATCCGCTTCAGTTTTGCCCGCTTCCGGCCGTTCTTGGTCACAATTGTTTCCTCGTAGAATTCGTGCGCCAGGTCACCGTCCTCATCAAAGTACATGGAGCTGTGGAAAAAAAAAGAAAAAAGATCAATGTAATCAGATCCAAACAAAAGAATTAACGTCGGCGCCAAAGAAGAACTATCTGAGGAAAACACTAAAGAATCTGAGGATTTGCTTATGAAGGGGCTCCCCCGATGCTTGGAGGGTCTTCTCCGGGCACTGCCCAGTCCTCTCTGATGCAGGTGCCATCCATATGAATGCAGAGACCCTCACAGCGCCCCCCAGAGTGGCAGATCAGCCCACTGACGCCGCACATCTCAGAGCGTTCAGCCATCCATGCTCATTACACAGGCCAGCTCCTGCCAGCGCGGCGGCTCCTCAGGGGTCCAGCGACGGTCTATTACAGCACCGTTATATAGTGCAGACCCCCAGGAGCCGGCAGGACAGTGAGGATGATCTCTGGGGTGAACGATACGTGTGCAGGGTCCGGGGGCACCGGCTGTAAAGCTGTCCGCAACACATGGCAGCGGGGGACGAAGGGTGGAGTGGTGGGTCCATACAGGGCGCTCAGCATTGGGGTGGGCTCATCCTTAGCTCATGCTCCATTTCGGGGGGCTCCTGCTACGTGTCGTGGGGGGGGGGGGGGGGGGCTCACGTTCAGTATCAGCTCGTGGTCAGTATCGGGGGGCTCATGTTCAGTATCGGCTCGTGGTCAGTATCGGGGGGCTCATGTTCAGCATCAGCTTGTGGTCAGTATCGGGGGGCTCATGTTCAGCATCAGCTCGTGGTCAGTATCAGCTCGTGGTCAGTATCGGGGGGCTCATGTTCAGTATCGGCTCGTGGTCAGCATCAGGGGGCTCATGTTCAGTATCGGCTCGTGGTCAGTATCGGGGGGCTCATGTTCAGCATCAGCTCGTGGTCAGTATCGGGGGGCTCATGTTCAGTATCGGCTCGTGGTCAGTATCGGGGGGCTCATGTTCAGCATCAGCTCGTGGTCAGTATCGGGGGGCTCATGTTCAGTATCAGCTCGTGGTCAGTATCGGGGGGGCTCATGTTCAGTATCAGCTCGTGGTCAGTATCAGCTCGTGGTCAGTATCGGGGGGCTCATGTTCAGTATCGGCTCGTGGTCAGTATCGGGGGGCTCATGTTCAGCATCAGCTCGTGGTCAGTATCGGGGGGGGCTCATGTTCAGTATCAGCTCGTGGTCAGTATCAGCTCGTGGTCAGTATCGGGGGGGGGGGGGCTCATGTTCAGTATCAGCTCATGGTCAGTATCAGCTCGTGGTCAGTATCAGGGGGGCTCATGTTCAGTATCAGCTCATGGTCAGCATCAGCTCGTGGTCAGTATCGGGGGGGCTCATGTTCAGTATCAGCTCGTGGTCAGTATCAGCTCGTGGTCAGTATCGGGGGGGGGGGGCTCATGTTCAGTATCAGCTCGTGGTCAGTATCGGGGGGGCTCATGTTCAGTATCAGCTCGTGGTCAGTATCGGGGGGGCTCATGTTCAGTATCAGCTCGTGGTCAGTATCGGGGGGCTCATGTTCAGTATCGGCTCGTGGTCAGTATCGGGGGGCTCATGTTCAGCATCAGCTCGTGGTCAGTATCGGGGGGCTCATGTTCAGCATCAGCTCGTGGTCAGTATCGGGGGGGCTCATGTTCAGTATCAGCTCGTGGTCAGTATCGGGGGGGCTCATGTTCAGTATCAGCTCATGGTCAGTATCAGCTCGTGGTCAGTATCGGGGGGGCTCATGTTCATTATCAGCTCGTGGTCAGTATCAGCTCGTGGTCAGTATCGGGGGGGCTCATGTTCAGTATCAGCTCGTGGTCAGTATCGGGGGGCTCATGTTCACTATCAGCTCGTGGTCAGTATCGGGGGGCTCATGTTCACTATCAGCTCGTGGTCAGTATCGGGGGGCTCATGTTAGGTATCGGGGGGCTCAGGTTCAGTATCGGGGGGCTCAGGTTCGGTATCGGGGGGCTCATGTTCGGTATCGGGGGGCTCATGTTCGGTATCAGCTCGTGGTCAGTATTGGGGGGCTCATGGTCAGTATCAGCTCGTGGTCAGTATCGGGGGGGCTCATGTTCAGTATCAGCTCGTGGTCAGTATCGGGGGGGCTCATGTTCAGTATCAGCTCGTGGTCAGTATCGGGGGGCTCATGTTCAGTATCGGCTCGTGGTCAGTATCGGGGGGCTCATGTTCAGCATCAGCTCGTGGTAAGTATCGGGGGGCTCATGTTCAGCATCAGCTCGTGGTCAGTATCGGGGGGGCTCATGTTCAGTATGAGCTCGTGGTCAGTATCAGCTCGTGGTCAGTATCGGGGGGGCTCATGTTCAGTATCAGCTCGTGGTCAGTATCAGCTCGTGGTCAGTATCGGGGGGCTCATGTTCAGTATCAGCTCGTGGTCAGTATCGGGGGGCTCATGTTAGGTATCGGGGGGCTCATGTTCGGTATCAGCTCGTGGTCAGTATTGGGGGGCTCATGGTCAGTATCGGCACGTGGTCAGTATCGGGGGGCTCATGTTCAGCATCAGCTCGTGGTCAGTATCGGGGGGGCTCATGTTCAGTATCAGCTCGTGGTCAGTATCAGCTCGTGGTCAGTATCGGGGGGGGCTCATGTTCAGTATCAGCTCGTGGTCAGTATCAGCTCGTGGTCAGTATCGGGGGGCTCATGTTCAGTATCAGCTCGTGGTCAGTATCGGGGGGCTCATGTTAGGTATCAGCTCGTGGTCAGTATTGGGGGGCTCATGGTCAGTATCGGCACGTGGTCAGTATCGGGGGGGCTCATGTTCAGTATCAGCTCATGGTCAGTATCAGCTCGTGGTCAGTATCGGGGGGCTCATGTTCAGTATCAGCTCTTGGTCAGTATCGGGGGGGCTCATGTTCAGTATCAGCTCGTGGTCAGTATCGGGGGGGCTCATGTTCAGTATCAGCTCGTGGTCAGTATTGGGGGGCTCATGTTCAGTATCAGCTCGTGGTCAGTATCGGGGGGCTCATGTTAGGTATCGGGGGGCTCAGGTTCAGTATCGGGGGGATCATGTTCGGTATCAGCTCGTGGTCAGTATTGGGGGGCTCATGGTCAGTATCGGCACGTGGTCAGTATCGGGGGGCTCAGGTTCAGTATCAGCTCGTGGTCAGTATCGGGGGGCTCATGTTCAGTATCAGCTCGTGGTCAGTATCGGGGGGCTCATGTTAGGTATCGGGGGGCTCAGGTTCAGTATCGGGGGGCTCAGGTTCGGTATCAGCTCGTGGTCAGTATTGGGGGGCTCATGGTCAGTATCAGCTCGTGGTCAGTATCGGGGGGCTCATGTTCAGTATCAGCTCTTGGTCAGTATCGGGGGGGCTCATGTTCAGTATCAGCTCGTGGTCAGTATTGGGGGGCTCATGTTCAGTATCAGCTCGTGGTCAGTATCGGGGGGCTCATGTTAGGTATCGGGGGGCTCAGGTTCAGTATCGGGGGGCTCAGGTTCAGTATCGGGGGGATCATGTTCGGTATCAGCTCGTGGTCAGTATCGGCACGTGGTCAGTATCGGGGGGCTCAGGTTCAGTATCAGCTCGTGGTCAGTATCGGGGGGCTCATGTTCAGTATCAGCTCGTGGTCAGTATCGGGGGGCTCATGTTAGGTATCGGGGGGCTCAGGTTCAGTATCGGGGGGCTCAGGTTCGGTATCAGCTCGTGGTCAGTATTGGGGGGCTCATGGTCAGTATCGGCACGTGGTCAGTATCGGGGGGGCTCATGTTCAGTATCAGCTCGTGGTCAGTATCGGGGGGCTCATGTTCAGTATCAGCTCGTGGTCAGTATCGGGGGGCTCATGTTCAGTATCAGCTCGTGGTCAGTATCAGGGGGCTCATGTTAGGTATCGGGGGGCTCAGGTTCAGTATCGGGGGGCTCAGGTTCAGTATCAGCTCGTGGTCAGTATTGGGGGGCTCATGGTCAGTATCGGCACGTGGTCAGTATCGGGGGGCTCATGGTCAGTATCAGCTCGTGGTCAGTATCGGGGGGCTCATGTTAGGTATCGGGGGGCTCAGGTTCAGTATCGGGGGGATCAGGTTCAGTATCAGCTCGTGGTCAGTATTGGGGGGCTCATGGTCAGTATCGGCACGTGGTCAGTATCGGGGGGGCTCATGTTCAGTATCAGCTCGTGGTTAGTATCGGGGGGCTCATGTTCAGTATCAGCTCGTGGTCAGTATTGGGGGGGCTCATGTTCAGTATCGGCTCGTGGTCAGTATTGGGGGGGCTCATGTTAGGTATCGGGGGGCTCAGGTTCAGTATCGGGGGGGGATCATGTTCGGTATCAGCTCGTGGTCAGTATTGGGGGGCTCATGGTCAGTATCGGCACATGGTCAGTATCGGGGGGCTCAGGTTCAGTATCGGGGGGGATCATGTTCGGTATCGGGGGCTCATGTTCAGCATTGGGGGGCTCATGTTAGGTATCGGGGGGCTCAGGTTCGGTATCGGGGGGGGGGATCATGTTCGGTATCGGGGTCGCCTCCCTCCCGCAGGCCCGTCGCTCACCCGCGCCGGGTGAAGATGAATGGGGTGGCTTTGCGGATCCGGGCCACGCTCTGCTCGCTGTTGCTCCCGGGGCTCTCGGTCCCCTGTGACGAGAAAGGCCATAGACCGCGGGCTCTGGATCCGCTGCCGCCCATGACAGCTCGTGCAGGCTGACTCGCACTGTGCGGTGTACACCGGGCACCCCGAGGACTGACCTCCGGTGCCCGCTGCCTCCTGTCACTCCACTATCTCACTGCGTCACTTCCGGGAATGGACCGGAGCGTGCTGTCATCACAGCCAATCAGAATCAAGAACAGGGGCGTGACCAATGCTAACAGCGAGGCTTGGTTGCACACGTGACTGTAGGTGACCATAAGATGACCGGTCACGTGACGCATGTCACTCCAATTCTCATAGGCTTCGAAAGAGCACGTGACGGTGAAAAACGGTCAAGCAGCCAATCAGAACCCATCTTTCACGCGTCCAGTACAAAATAGAAAATGAAAGGAGTCATCTTATTGGTTATCATAGAAACTATATTACGTGGCTGCCCTCCTAGTCTGGGCGATTGTCTCTGACATTGTGTCTGGTCTCAGATCCCTGCAGTGCTGTGTGCGCTGAGGAGTGTGAGGATGAGGGGTCACCGCGCTCTGCTGTAGGGAGTGTTATGGCGGAGGCTTCCTATACATGCAAGGCCGCACAGTGGTGTCTATCTCCTGCGCTCCACCCTGTGGCCGCCCCGCTGGTCTCCAGGCGAGAGCGCACAGGTGTCACACAAGGACGGTCCGGCCCCCGCGGAGCCCTGTTATGTCCGGCCCCCGCGGAGCCCTGTTGTTATGTCCGGCCCCCGAGGAGCCCTGTTGTTATGTCCGGCCCCCGCGGAGCCCTGTTGTTATGTCCGGCCCACGTGGAGCCCTGTTGTTATGTCCGGCCCCCGCGGAGCCCTGTTGTTGTGTCCGGCCCAGAGACGCACCCTTATCTCACTTCTTATGTATTTTCTGCCTTGAGACTTTTGTGGCAGACCACAAACATCCCATCAAGTGATGACTGATTGCTGGGACCCCCGATCACGAGAGCTGGGATCCAAGAGTCTCAAGCCCAATATATGTATGCATGTAGTGTATTTATGAAGATTTCGGAATAATGCAATGAATACACAGGATTCGGCCGGCCGGGCGCGACCAATTAGCGAAGCATGGTTCAAATCCCGCACCAATTTGCGGCCGGCCGGGCGCGACCAATCAGTGAAGCCAGGGCGAGCTCCAGATTTGTGAGGGACCTGGGCGAAAGAGTCTCACAGCCTACTTAGCATATAACACAGCCCACTTAGTATATAGCACAGCTTCGTAGTATATAGCACAGCCACGTAGCATATAACACAGCCACGTAGCATATAACACAGCCCACGTAGTATATAGCACAGCTTCGTAGTATATAACACAGCCACGTAGTATATAACACAGCCACGTAGTATATAGCACAGCCACATAGTATATAGCACAGCCCATGTACATTGCACAGTCACGTAGTATATAGCACAGCCACGTAGCATATTGCACAGCCATGTAGTATATAGCACAGCCCACGTAGTATATTGCACAACCACGTATGATATAGCACAGCCACGTAGTATATAGCACAGCCCACGTAGTATATTGCACAGCCACATAGTATATAGCACAGCCACGTAGTATATTGCACAGCCCACGTAGTATATAGCACAGCCACGTAGAATATAGCACAGCCATGTAGTATATTGCACAGCCACGTAGTATATTGCCCAGCCACGTATTATATTGCACAGCCACGTAGTATATTGCACAGCCACGTAGTATGTTTCCACAATCATCACTAGTGCAAGACACCCTGAATGACGATGCCAGGGACCATCGGCAGGAAACACTGGGAAAAAAAAGGGAGACGAGAGCGCCCCTCAGCCGGCCTGCAGTACCCAGTGCAGCCTGTGCCGTGGGGGGTACTATTGTGATGACAGTTTGGTTTTCACACATTGCTGCTTCGGTGGTTTTTCAATTTTTAGGCCTCATTCAGACATCGGTGGTTCAAGTACGACTCCTGTGATTTCCATAGGTAGAACATGCATCTATCACAGTGTATGAAATCAGGGAAACAGCCATACAAGTCTATGGGTCCACGACACTCCGTACCCGTCCGCATGGTCTGGGAGTCACAAAGCAATGGATGGGAGAAGCTGGGTCACTTATCAGAAATATCGCTGATTAAACAGATGATAAAACACGGGACACGGACAAACATGGATGACACTCAGCGTGAACAATCACAGAGGCCAGAATAAGGCTTAGTCACTGTTTCTATGGTTACTGACAAACGATTATAAACATTCCGCACGTTGTTACATTTTCTGATAATTCCATGAAGTTCCTGTGAAGCCCCAATATTCACAGCGCTGCCCCTTATTCTCCACACTCCTGGTCCTTATTCTCCAGACTCCTGCCCCTTATTCTCCGCACTCCTGCCCCTTATTCTCCGCACTCCTGCCCCTTATTCTCCGCACTCCTGCCCCTTATTCTCCACACTCCCGCCCCTTATTCTCCACACTCCCGCCCCTTATTCTCCGCACTCCTGCCCCTTATTCTCCGCACTCCTGCCCCTTATTCTCCGCACTCCCGCCCCTTATTCTCCGCACTCCCGCCCCTTATTCTCCACACTCCCGCCCCTTATTCTCCACATTCCCGCCCCTTATTCTCCGCACTCCCGCCCCTTATTCTCCACACTCCCACCCCTTATTCTCCGCACTCCCGCCCCTTATTCTCCGCACTCCTGCCCCTTATTCTCCGCTCTCCTGCCCCTTATTCTCTGCACTCCTGCCCCTTATTCTCCACACTCCTGCCCCTTATTCTCCACACTCCTGCCCCTTATTCTCCACACTCCTGCCCCTTATTCTCCACACTCCCACCCCTTATTCTCCGCACTCCCGCCCCTTATTCTCCGCACTCCTGCCCCTTATTCTCCGCTCTCCTGCCCCTTATTCTCTGCACTCCTGCCCCTTATTCTCCACACTCCTGCCCCTTATTCTCCGCACTCCTGCCCCTTATTCTCCGCACTCCCGCCCCTTATTCTCCGCACTCCCGCCCCTTATTCTCCACACTCCTGCCCCTTATTCCCCACACTCCTGCCCCTTATTCTCCAGACTTCTGTCCCTTATTCTCCACACTCCTGCCCCTTATTCTCCACACTCCTGCCCCTTATTCTCCACACTCCCGCCCCTTATTCTCCGCACTCCTGCCCCTTATTCTCCAGACTGCTGTCCCTTATTCTTCACACTCCTGCCCCTTATTCTCCACACTCCTGCCCCTTATTCTCCACACTCCTGTCCCTTATTCTCCACACTCCTGCCCCTTATTCTCCACACTCCTGACCCTTATTCTCCACACTCCTGCCCCTTACTCTCCACACTCCTGCCCCTTATTCGTCACACTCCTTCCCCTTATTCTCCACACTCCTGCCCCTTATTCTCCACACTCCTGCCCCTTATTCTCCACACTCCTGCCCCTTATTCTCCACACTCCTGCCCCTTATTCTCCACACTCCTGCCCCCTATTCTACACACTCCTGCCCCTTATTCGTCACACTCCTTCCCCTTATTCTCCACACTCCTGCCCCTTATTCTCCACACTCCTGCCCCTTATTCTCCACACTCCTGCCCCTTATTCTCCACACTCCCGCCCCTTATTCTCCACACTCCTGCCCCTTATTCGTCACACTCCTTCCCCTTATTCTCCACACTCCTGCCCCTTATTCTCCACACTCCTGCCCCTTATTCTCCACACTCCTGCCCCTTATTCTCCACACTCCTGCCCCTTATTCTGCACACTCCTGCCCCTTATTCTCCACACTCCTGCCCCTTATTCTCCACACTCCTGCCCCTTATTCTCCACACTCCTGCCCCTTATTCTCCACACTCCTGCCCCTTATTCGTCACACTCCTTCCCCTTATTCTCCACACTCCCGCCCCTTATTCTCCACACTCCTGCCCCTTATTCTCCACACTCCCGCCCCTTATTCTCCACACTCCTGCCCCTTATTCTCCACACTCCTGCTCCTTATTCTCCGCACTCCTGCCCCTTATTCTCCACACTCCTGCCCCTTGTTCATCAGACTCCTGCCCCTTATTCTCCACACTCCCGCCCCTTATTCTCCACACTCCTGCCCCTTATTCTCCACACTCCTGCCCCTTATTCTCCGCACTCCTGCCCCTTATTCTCCACACTCCTGCCCCTTGTTCATCAGACTCCTGCCCTTTCCCCCGGTAGCTGGATATTGGCTTCTGGGCAGATCCTGATTGATGTCCGCCCGTTCTTGTCTCATCAGAGCTCGGATTTATGATTATTTTGGGGTTTTCTCACTTTTTGAGGATTGACCGCAGGTTCTCGCTGAGACGAGATCTGGGGCGTTTCCGGCTATGGACACAAACTTTTTGCTTTTTTACTCATCATTTTTATCTTGTGATGTAATCTTCATCTAGCAGCGCTGGCAATACTGAGGTTTCAATGAACTTCATGGATTTGTTAATAAAATGTAACAATGTGCAGAATGTTTATAATTGTCCATCAGTAATCATAGAAACAGCGACTAATGAGCAAAAAGACTGGAGGGAAAATGTGAAAACCCTTAATCTGTCAAACACTGCCCTGCAGTACCCAGTACAGCCAGTGATGTGGG
The DNA here is from genome assembly GCF_051348905.1 of Ranitomeya variabilis. Taxonomy (NCBI): domain Eukaryota; kingdom Metazoa; phylum Chordata; class Amphibia; order Anura; family Dendrobatidae; genus Ranitomeya; species Ranitomeya variabilis. The sequence goes on along the minus strand of NC_135239.1, from coordinate 216,605,733 downwards.
GGGCGCTCTTTGCTCAATTCTGATTCTTGTTTCCTACCTGAGATAACATTACAAGATCCCGGCTCAGATCCTGGAGATAATGAGGACGCTGGGTCTTTAAATAAAATAAGGATATGATTCAGATTGAATAACGTTTTCTCTGAATGAACTGTCCCCCATCTGCAGGAAATGACTCATACGTGGCAGAACATGGTGCAATACTCTGCAGCGCCAGTGACGGGAAAGGGGAGATTTTACTAAGTGTCATTACTGCAAATGTCCAATCAGCCCCTGTCCACAGGATAAAAGCCATAAATAATGAGATTTCTACTGCTGCAAAACTGTCATGTCTTATCCTCCAGAGCTGCGGTCACTATTCTGCTGTTACATCATATCTTATCCTCCAGAGCTGCAGTCACTATTCTGCTATTACATCATTCCTTGTCCTCCAGAGCTGCAGTCACTATTCTGCTGTTACATCATTCCTTGTCCTCCAGAGCTGCAGTCACTATTCTGCTGTTACATCATTCCTTGTCCTCCAGAGCTGCAGTCACTATTCTGCTGTTTCTTATCCTTCCGAGCTGCACTCACTGTTCTGCTGTTTCTTACCCCCCAGAGCTGCACTCACTGTTCTGCTGTTTCTTACCCCCCAGAGCTGCAGTCACTATTCTGATGTTACATCGTCAGGGCTGCCTGCCACTAGAAATTTTTTGGGCCCCCTTAAGACTCCGCCCAGGCTCCACCCCAGCCCCGCCTCCAACCCTCGAACTGACCACAGCCCCACCGCTCTCTTGGAAAAACTCCACTTCTCACCAATCACACATTAACAGTTCCCATCACCAGATCACACACATAGCCAGCAGCTTTTGTTTTGGCCAAAAGGATTTTTTAATCTGCCACGATGACAAGGTAGACTCTTTTGGCCGGACCCTACTCTACTCTAAATTATTAAACATTTGTTAAAATATGCAATACAATTTAGGTATATTTTTATTTATTTTTCAATTTTTCAAATGACCAATAATACCACATACAAGGGACAAATACCACAACACCATGGCCAGACACCACATTATCACCACATAGTGACCTATAATACTATCTACAAGGAATAAATACCGCCACACCATGTGCAGACCACATATTACCACCACAGTGACCGAACAATATCGCATACAAGGGACAAATACCACCGCAGCATGTACAGACCACATATTACCACCACATGGTGACCAACTACATACAAGGAACAAATACCAACACATGACCAGACCACATATTACCACCACACGGTGACCGAATAATAGCACATACAAGGAACAAATACCGCCACACCATGACCAGACCACATATTATTACTACCACATAGTGACCAAATAATAGCACATACAAGGAACAAATACCGCCACACCATGGCCTGACAACATATTACCACCACATTGTGACTGAATAGTACAATACTGATCATTAATAAAAAAAATACTATCATCATAAGTGCCATTATACACAGGAGATCTGTACTTAGTATGCAGTGTCTGTGTACAGGTAATACACTGGTCACCGGTGCCATTATACACAGGAGCTCTATATACAGGTCCTTCTCAAAAAATTAGCATATAGTGTTAAATGTCATTATTTACCATAATGTAATGATTACAATTAAACTTTCATATATTATAGATTCATTATCCACCAACTGAAATTTGTCAGGTCTTTTATTGTTTTAATACTGATGATTTTGGCCTACAACTCCTGATAACCCAAAAAACCTGTCTCAATAAATTAGCATATCAAGAAAAGGTTCTCTAAATGACCTATTACCCTAATCTTCTGAATCAACTAATTAACTCTAAACACATGCAAAAGATACCTGAGGCTTTTAAAAACTCCCTGCCTGGTTCATTACTCAAAACCCCCATCATGGGTAAGACTAGCGACCTGACAGATGTCAAGAAGGCCATCATTGACACCCTCAAGCAAGAGGGTAAGACCCAGAAAGAAATTTCTCAACAAATAGGCTGTTCCCAGAGTGCTGTATCAAGGCACCTCAATGGTAAGTCTGTTGGAAGGAAACAATGTGGCAGAAAACGCTGTACAACGAGAAGAGGTGACCGGACCCCGAGGAAGATTGTGGAGAAGGACCGATTCCAGACCGTGGGGAACCTGAGGAAGCAGTGGACTGAGTCTGGTGTGGAAACATCCAGAGCCACCGTGCACAGGCGTGTGCAGGAAATGGGCTACAGGTGCCGCATTCCCCAGGTAAACAGCGGCAGAAGCGCCTGACCTGGGCTACAGAGAAGCAGCACTGGACTGTTGCTAAGTGGTCCCAAGTACTTTTTTCTGATGAAAGCAAATTTTGCATGTCATTCGGAAATCAAGGTGCCAGAGTCTGGAGGAAGACTGGGGAGAAGGAAATGCCAAAATGCCTGAAGTTCAGTGTCAAGTACCCACAGTCAGTGATGGTGTGGGGTGCCATGTCAGCTGCTGGTGTTGGTCCACTGTGTTTCATCAAGGGCAGGGTCAATGCAGCTAGCTATCAGGAGATTTTGGAGCACTTCATGCTTCCATCGGCTGAAATGCTTTATGGAGATGAAGATTTCATTTTTCAGCACGACCTGGCACCTGCTCACAGTGCCAAAACCACTGGTAAATGGTTTACTGACCATGGTATTACTGTGCTCAATTGGCCTGCCAACTCTCCTGACCTGAACCCCATAGAGAATCTGTGGGATATTGTGAAGAGAAAGTTGAGAGACGCAAGACCCAACACTCTGGATGAGCTTAAGGCCGCTATTGAAGCATCCTGGGCCTCCATAACATCTCAGCAGTGTCACAGGCTGATTGCCTCCATGCCACGCCGCATTGAAGCAGTCATTTCTGCCAAAGGATTCCCGACCAAGTATTGAGTGCATAACTGAACATTATTATTGGATGGTTTTTTTGTTTGTTATTAAAAAACACTTTTATTTGATTGGACGGGTGAAATATGCTAATTTATTGAGACAGGTTTTTTGGGTTATCAGGAGTTGTATGCCAAAATCATCAGTATTAAAACAATCAAAGACCTGACAAATTTCAGTTGGTGGATAATGAATCTATAATATATGAAAGTTTAATTGTAATCATTACATTATGGTAAATAATGAATTTTAACACTATATGCTAATTTTTTGAGAAGGACCTGTATAGTGTCAGTGTACAGGTAATACAGGGATCACCAGTGACATTATACACAGGAGCTCTATATATAGTGTCAGTGTACATGTAATACAGTGATCACCAGTGACATTATACACAGGAGCTCTGTATATAGTGTACAGATAATATAGTGATCACCAGTGACATTATACACAGGAGCTCTGTATATAGCGTCAGTGTACAGGTAATACAGTGATCACCAGTGACATTATACACAGGAGCTCTGTATATAGTGTACAGATAATATAGTGATCACCAGTGACATTATACACAGGAGCTCTGTATACAGTATACAGTATACAGGTCCTTCTCAAAAAATTAGCATATAGTGTTAAATTTCATTATTTACCATAATGTAATGATTACAATTAAACTTTCATATACTATAGATTCATTATCCACCAACTGAAATTTGTCAGGTCTTTTATTGTTTTAATACTGATGATTTTGGCATACAACTCCTGATAACCCAAAAAACCTGTCTCAATAAATTAGCATATTTCACCCGACCAATCAAATAAAAGTGTTTTTTAATACCAAACAAAAAAACCATCAAATAATAATGTTCAGTTATGCACTCAATACTTGGTCGGGAATCCTTTGGCAGAAATGACTGCTTCAATGCGGCGTGGCATGGAGGCAATCAGCCTGTGACACTGCTGAGATGTTATGGAGGCCCAGGATGCTTCAATAGCGGCCTTAAGCTCATCCAGAGTGTTGGGTCTTGCGTCTCTCAACTTTCTCTTCACAATATCCCATAGATTCTCTATGGGGTTCAGGTCAGGAGAGTTGGCAGGCCAATTGAGCACAGTAATACCATGGTCAGTAAACCATTTACCAGTGGTTTTGGCACTGTGAGCAGGTGCCAGGTCGTGCTGAAAAATGAAATCTTCATCTCCATAAAGCATTTCAGCCGATGGAAGCATGAAGTGCTCCAAAATCTCCTGATAGCTAGCTGCATTGACCCTGCCCTTGATGAAACACAGTGGACCAACACCAGCAGCTGACATGGCACCCCACACCATCACTGACTGTGGGTACTTGACACTGGACTTCAGGCATTTTGGCATTTCCTTCTCCCCAGTCTTCCTCCAGACTCTGGCACCTTGATTTCCGAATGACATGCAAAATTTGCTTTCATCAGAAAAAAGTACTTGGGACCACTTAGCAACAGTCCAGTGCTGCTTCTCTGTAGCCCAGGTCAGGCGCTTCTGCCGCTGTTTATGGTTCAAAAGTGGCTTTACCTGGGGAATGCGGCACCTGTAGCCCATTTCCTGCACACGCCTGTGCACGGTGGCTCTGGATGTTTCCACACCAGACTCAGTCCACTGCTTCCTCAGGTTCCGGTCACCTCTTCTCGTTGTACAGCGTTTTCTGCCACATTGTTTCCTTCCAACAGACTTACCATTGAGGTGCCTTGATACAGCACTCTGGGAACAGCCTATTTGTTGAGAAATTTCTTTCTGGGTCTTACCCTCTTGCTTGAGGGTGTCAATGATGGCCTTCTTGACATCTGTCAGGTCGCTAGTCTTACCCATGATGGGGGTTTTGAGTAATGAACCAGGCAGGGAGTTTTTAAAAGCCTCAGGTATCTTTTGCATGTGTTTAGAGTTAATTAGTTGATTCAGAAGATTAGGGTAATAGGTCATTTAGAGAACCTTTTCTTGATATGCTAATTTATTGAGACAGGTTTTTTGGGTTATCAGGAGTTGTATGCCAAAATCATCAGTATTAAAACAATAAAAGACCTGACAAATTTCAGTTGGTGGATAATGAATCTATAGTATATGAAAGTTTAATTGTAATCATTACATTATGGTAAATAATGAAATTTAACACTATATGCTAATTTTTTGAGAAGGACCTGTATGGTGTCAGTGTACAGGTAACATACGGACTCACCAGTGACGTTATACACAGGAGCTCTGTATATAGTGTATAGTGTACAGATAATATAGTGATCACCAGTGACATTATACACAGGAGCTCTGTATATAGTGTCAGTTTACAGGTAATACAGTGATCACTAGTGATATTATACACAGCTCTGTGTATAGTGTACAGATAATATAGTGATCACCAGTGACATTATACACAGGAGCTCTGTATACAGTATACAGTGCATGGTGTCAGTGTACAGGTAACATACTGACTCACCAGTGACGTCTCTAGCTGAAGTCCTTCATCTTTGTGTTTCTTTTTAATCCAGCGCAGACCGCCATCACTTCTTTCAGCCAGGACTCGTCTCTGCATAAAATAACAGTTATCTAGAGCACATTCGCACTTTTTCCCTTCCTTCTACACTACCCATCTGAATACAGACATTCACCCACCATTAATATATACTGTAATTAGTTATTATGCAACCCACCATTCCAAATATAAATTATAATCTGCCACTGAGCCCCTTCTAGCTATACATAGCCACTTTCCCCATTTAATATATAAATTAATTAGCACCTGTACTCTTTCCCCCAATTTATCACTTTATCCTCAACGATCCCACTATGTACCTCCCGCTCTAATCCTAACTCCGATTCATTATAGTTACATGCCCCTTCTGCCTCAATTCATTGTCTTCTCTCTCCCACCCTCAAAATTCATTATTTGCTCTCCCCACCTTCAATACACCATTGGCTCTCCCCACCTTCAATTCAATTGCCGTCCACCGTCCCTCACACTCACTTCATGTGCAGTCCCCATCACCCCCACTTCATCATTTGCAGCCCACCTTACTTCATCATTTAGTCCCCTATCCCCCTTCACTTCATCTGCAGTCCCCCTTACTTTATAATTTGCAGCCCCCTATCATTTCATCATGTGCAGTGCCCCCTCAAACAGAATTCATCATGCGCAGTCCCCATCACCATCACCTCATCATCTGCAGTCCCCATCACCCCCAGTTCATCATCTGCAGCCCCCTATCATTTCATCATGCGCAGTCCCCATCACCCCCACTTCATCATCTGCAGCCCCCTATCATTTCATCATGCGCAGTCCCCATCACCCCCACTTCATCATGCGCAGTCCCCATCACCCCCACTTCATCATGCGCAGTCCCCATCACCCCCACTTCATCATGCGCAGTCCCCCTTACTTCATCATCTGCAGCCCCCTATCATTTCATCATGCGCAGTGCCCCCTAAAACACACTCCATCATCTGCAGTCTCACCCCCCCCCCCCCCTTACCCATTTAAAAAAACAAAGCTGTTTTTTATACTGACCTCAGTAGTTCCGGGGCGTCGTGTTTCCAGCAGTGAAGCAGCAGCTAGAATGGATGGGCTGCTGAGAGGACCTGACAGGAGCCCCTACATTCTAGCACATTCACTCCTGAGACGGCTAGAATGGATGGGCTGTAGTCAGGACCTGCAGGGAGCCCACACATTGTAGCTACAGCCGAGCAGGAGCTGCACAGCCGACTAGGTAAGTCTACGTTCACATTTGCGGTCTGCGCTGCAGCGTCGGGCGCCGCCGCATGCGTCATGCGCCCCTATATTTAACATGGGAGCGCATGGACATGCGTTGCACTTGCGTTTTGTGACGCATGCGTCACTGCGGCGCCCGCGTCCAGGCACAGAGGACGCAGCAAGTTGCATTTTTGCTGCGTCCAAAATCAACCAAAAAAAGGACGCATGCATCGCAAAACGCAGCGTTTTTCATGCGTTTTTGTTTGCGTTGTGCGTTGCCGACGCGGCGCACAACGCAAATGTGAACGTAGCCTTAGACGGCCGTGCACAGCTCCAAAACGGCTCCCGGGCCCCAGCGCCGACGTTTGCGCCGCAGTGCACAGTATTTTACCGCATGATGGGGCCCGGTCAGTAGAAGCACAACAGTGGGGCCCCGGATCTGCGGGCCCCTCTGTGCACTGCTGCTGACCGGGCCCCATACAGCAGTAACGGCTGTAATGCCCTGATGGCGGCCCGGTACATCGTGTCTTATCCTCCAGTCACCCGCAGAGCTGCGTCACTATTCTGCTATTGCATCGTGTCTTATCCTCCAGAGCTGAGGTCACTATTCTGCTGTTACATCATGTCTTATCCTCCGGTCACCTCCAGAGCTGCAGTCACTATTCTGCTGTTACATCATGTCTTATGCTCCAGAGCTGCACTCACTGTTCTGCTGTTTCTTATCCTCCAGAGCTGCAGTCACTATTCTGCTGTTTCTTATCCTCCAGAGCTGCACTCACTGTTCTGCTGTTTCTTATCCTCCAGAGCTGCAGTCACTATTCTGCTGTTACATCATACCTTATCCTCCAGAGCTGCACTCACTATTCGGCTGTTACATCATACCTTATCCTCCACAGCTGCAGTCACTATTCTGCTGTTTCTTATCCTCCAGAGCTGCACTCACTGTTCTGCTGTTTCTTATCCTCCAGAGCTGCACTCATTGTTCTGCTGTTACATTGTGTCTTGTCCTCCAGAGATTAGCATATGGTGGTAACACTTTGGGTGCGATTCGTTGAGGAGATGGAGTCAGATGCTCCGTATTTGTGGGCGAACGCCTTTTCATGAATCGGGAGTATCGGCGAGCACCTGTGCGCCTCCGCTGGAGTAAGATTTGTGGTGTAGCGAATGCCGCCGGTTGTCGTGAAGTTGATGAGCAGAGAGTGCTCTGCCCACGTCACCCATTGTGGAGAAACTGGTGTGAAAATGCCAGAAATCTAAGTTTAGGAGCAACTTTGATTTGTGCATATTTCCTGCAACTTTTCGTGGCTTTTCCGCGGTGTACTGGGGTGAAAGCTGTGACGGGTCGGCCCTGTGCCTCCCATTGTGCAGAGCAGAGTTTCTACAGCGACAGGAAATAGTAAAAGCAAACTGCAAGTACAAAGCAGCACAAAACTTTATTAGTGCCAGAAACACAAACACATAGAACCAGACGGCGCACCTCCTCCCCGCCTGCCCCATCGCCTGCACGTGTCCGGCGCAGCCTCATGAAGGGCGCAGTCACAGAGCCGCGCGCTGAGGTTCCTGCTCAGTTACGCCGGGACGTTCATCCTGTCCCCTCGGTGTCATCGGCCACCATTGCAGATGCACTCTCTCTCTTCCGCTCGCTCACATGTATTCTGCGGGGGGAGATCTCCGAGCCCCCGGCAGTCGCTCTCCCACACTCCAGTCACACCGCATCCTCTGGATCAGTCGTGCAGTCTTCATGCGCTCATTTCCTTCAGGTGTATGCATGGCGCGTCAACCAGGAGTCCGCGACACCAAGGCCTCCTGCATCTGCTGCCGGCAACGGGCGTAGCGCTGCACAATCTGCCGCAGGTGCTCCTCTTCCTCCCGCTGAAGAATACGCAGGAAGTTCTGCAGCTCCGGCATGCTGAACGCATCCCACTGCGAGGGAGAGACAGGGTGAGTGCAGCAGAGGAAAGACGGCAGAGGAGAATCGAGAGCGGCAGAGGAGAAGCCAGAGCGGCAGAGGAGCAGCGAGAGGGAAGAGGCGAAGCGAGAGCGGCAGAGGAGAAGCGAGACTGGAAGAGGAGAAGCGAGAGCGGGAGAGGAGAAGCGAGACTGGAAGATGAGAAGCCAGAGCGGCAGAGGCGAAGCGAGACTGGAAGATGAGAAGCCAGAGCGGCAGAGGAGCAGCGAGAGGGAAGAGGCGAAGCGAGAGCGGCAGAGGAGAAGCGAGACTGGAAGAGGAGAAGCGAGAGCGGCAGAGGAGAAGCGAGACTGGAAGATGAGAAGCCAGAGCGGCAGAGGCGAAGCGAGACTGGAAGATGAGAAGCCAGAGCGGCAGAGGAGAAGCGAGACTGGAAGAGGAGAAGCGAGAGCGGCAGAGGAGAAGCGAGACTGGAAGAGGAGAAGCCAGAGGCGAAGCGAGACTGGAAGAGGAGAAGCCAGAGGCGAAGCGAGACTGGAAGAGAAGCCAGAGGCGAAGCGAGACTGGAAGAGGAGAAGCCAGAGCGGCAGAGGAGAAGCCAGAGCGGCAGAGGAGAAGCCAGAGCGGCAGAGGAGAAGCCAGAGCGGCAGAGGAGCAGCGAGAGGGAAGAGGCGAAGCGAGAGCGGCAGAGGAGAAGCGAGACTGGAAGAGGAGAAGCCAGAGCGGCAGAGGCAAAGCGAGACTGGAAGAGGAGAAGCCAGAGCGGCAGAGGCGAAGCGAGACTGGAAGAGGAGAAGCCAGAGCGGCAGAGGCAAAGCGAGACTGGAAGAGGAGAAGCCAGAGCGGCAGAGGCGAAGCGAGACTGGAAGAGGAGAAGCCAGAGCGGCAGAGGCAAAGCGAGACTGGAAGAGGAGAAGCCAGAGCGGCAGAGGAGAAGCGAGACTGGAAGAGGAGAAGCCAGAGGCGAAGCGAGACTGGAAGAGAAGCCAGAGGCGAAGCGAGACTGGAAGAGGAGAAGCCAGAGGCGAAGCCAGAGCGGCAGAGGAGAAGCCAGAGCGGCAGAGGAGAAGCGAGACTGGAAGAGGAGAAGCCAGAGCGGCAGAGGAGCAGTGAGAGGGAAGAGGCGAAGCGAGAGCGGCAGAGGCGAAGAGACAGCGGCAGAGGAGAAGCGAGAGCGGCAGAGGCGAAGAGACAGCGGCAGAGGAGAAGCGAGAGCGGCAGAGGCGACGCGAGAGCGGCAGAGGCGAAGCCAGAGCGGCAGAGGCGAAGCCAGAGCGGCAGAGGAGAAGCGAGATACAGGTGAGGCAGCAGAGGAATAACTTACATTCACTTCACCAGTCTCATTCTCCTTCAGGATGAAGCTCAGAGTCTTCTCACACGGCCCCGAGAGCAGCCGCAACCTCAAGGGCTCCTCATCATCGGAAAGTCTCCGCATACAGACTGCAAGAAATAGTATCAGTACTGGAGCGTTATAAGAGGGGCTGATATCAGTCACATATGATGTAATGTCTGGAGGTTATATCAGTACTGGAGCGTTATAAGAGGGGCTGATATCAGTCACATATGGTGTAATGTCTGGGGGTTATATCAGTACTGGAGCGTTATAAGAGGGGCTGATATCAGTCACATATGATGTAATGTCTGGGGGTTATATCAGTACTGGAGCGTTATAAGAGGGGCTGATATCAGTCACATATGGTGTAATGTCTGGAGGTTATATCAGTACTGGAGCGTTATAAGAGGGGCTGATATCAGTCACATATGGTGTAATGTCTGGGGGTTATATCAGTACTGGAGCGTTATAAGAGGGGCTGATATCAGTCACATATGGTGTAATGTCTGGGGGTTATATCAGTACTGGAGCATTATAAGAGGGGCTGATATCAGTCACATATGGTGTAATGTCTGGAGGTTATATCAGTACTGGAGCGTTATAAGAGGGGCTGATATCAGTCACATATGATGTAATGTCTGGAGGTTATATCAGTACTGGAGCGTTATAAGAGGGGCTGATATCAGTCACATATGGTGTAATGTCTGGGGGTTATATCAGTACTGGAGCGTTATAAGAGGGGCTGATATCAGTCACATATGATGTAATGTCTGGGGGTTATATCAGTACTGGAGCGTTATAAGAGGGGCTGATATCAGTCACATATGGTGTAATGTCTGGAGGTTATATCAGTACTGGAGCGTTATAAGAGGGGCTGATATCAGTCACATATGGTGTAATGTCTGGGGGTTATATCAGTACTGGAGCGTTATAAGAGGGGCTGATATCAGTCACATATGGTGTAATGTCTGGGGGTTATATCAGTACTGGAGCATTATAAGAGGGGCTGATATCAGTCACATATGGTGTAATGTCTGGAGGTTATATCAGTACTGGAGCGTTATAAGAGGGGCTGATATCAGTCACATATGATGTAATGTCTGGAGGTTATATCAGTACTGGAGCATTATAAGAGGGGCTGATATCAGTCACATATGGTGTAATGTCTGGAGGTTATATCAGTACTGGAGCGTTATAAGAGGGGCTGATATCAGTCACATATGATGTCTGAGGGTTATATCAGTACTGGAGCGTTATAAGAGGGGCTGATATCAGTCACATACGGTGTAATGTCTGGGGTTATATCAGTACTGGAGCGTTATAAGAGGGGTTGATATCAGTCACATATGGTGTAATGTCTGGAGGTTATATCAGTACTGGAGCGTTATAAGAGGGGCTGATATCAGTCACATATGGTGTAATGTCTGGAGGTTATATCAGTACTGGAGCGTTATAAGAGGGGCTGATATCAGTCACATATGATGTAATGTCTGGGGGTTATATCAGTACTGGAGCGTTATAAGAGGGGCTGATATCAGTCACATATGATGTCTGAGGGTTATATCAGTACTGGAGCGTTATAAGAGGGGCTGGTATCAGGCACATATGATGTAATGTCTGGGGGTTATATCAGTACTGGAGCGTTATAAGAGGGGCTGGTATCAGGCACATATGATGTAATGTCTGGGGGTTATATCAGTACTGGAGCGTTATAAGAGGGGCTGGTATCAGTCACATATGGTGTAATGTCTGGAGGTTATATCAGTACTGGAGCGTTATAAGAGGGGCTGATATCAGTCACATATGATGTAATGTCTGGAGGTTATATCAGTACTGGAGCGTTATAAGAGGGGATGATATCAGTCACATGTGATGCTGTATATTTGCGGAGCAGCCATCGATGCTGCTGGCTCTGCGGGGAGTACAGGGCCGGAGGACGCCATCTTTGGGCAGGGTCTCACCTTGACCTTCCTTCTCTGTTCTCTGAAACAAGGCGAATTTGCGGGGATTATCCAGCACGGTGAACTTGCGCAGCAGCGCCTGGATGACCTCGCTGGCCGGGGTGCGGGAGCTGAGGTGCAGGTGTTTGGAGGCGTCCTTGGGGAGGTAGAAGGAGGTTCTGCGCTTCACCTGGGAGCGCACAGCTCCTCTCCTCTCATGAGTACAAGATGGCTTCTTAGATTCGGGCACCGAGACCGGGCGGATGAGCTTCAGCTGCACCTTGATGAATCCGGTGTAGGAGCCGTCTTTACTCTGAGGAGGGGAGAACAGGTTCATGTATCCCCCCGAAAATGGGACCCTGGTGCCTAGAGGGAGAACCAGGTCCTGAGACCAGAACCGGCCCAGTCACCGCAACTGTCACAGGGGACATAGTCACCACCGCCCCGTCACTCCACAGCCCCCCAACAGTCAGCCCCCGTCACTCCAGATCCCCCACCCCCGACAGTCGGCCCCCATCACTCCACAGCCCCCCAACACTCAGCCCCGTCACTCCAGATCCCCCACCCCCGACAGTCGGCCCCCATCACTCCACAGCCCCCCAACACTCAGCCCCATCACTCCACAGCCCCCCCAACAGTCAGCCCCCGTCACTCCACAGCCCCCCAACAGTCAGCCCCGTCACTCCAGATCCCCCACCCCCGACAGTCGGCCCCCATCACTCCACAGCCCCCCAACAGTCAGCCCCCGTCACTCCACAGCCCCCCCAACAGTCAGCCCCGTCACTCCAGATCCCCCACCCCTGACAGTCGGCCCCCATCACTCCACAGCCCCCCAACAGTCAGCCCCCGTCACTCCACAGCCCCCCCAACAGTCAGCCGTCACTCCACAGCCCCCCTACAGTCAGCCGTCACTCCACAGCCCCCCTACAGTCAGCCACCCGTCACTCCGGATCCCCCACCCCCAACAGTCGTCTCTCCACAGCCCCCTTAAAAGTCAGCCCCCGTCACTCTGGAGCCCCCACCCCCAACAGTCAGCCCCCGTCACTCCACAGCCCCCCACCCCTCTGACAGTCAGCGCTGGTCACCCTGCCGTCCCCCGTCAGCGACGTCTCGCAGGTGTCAGCCAGGAGGACGCACCAGGCTCATGAAGAGGTTGCTTTTGATCTTGGAGTTGTAGTCCTTGATCATCTGCTGCGTCTCCTTCGGGCTCAGGGCCGGCGGCTGCTTCTCATCCTGTAAAGACAAGAGATGATGGGAGTCATGATCCACCGTCAGGCAGATGTGGAGATCACCTTTAGGCGGCTGCGGATCCCCGGACGGGTTCTTCTGGTTCCTCCGCACTTTCCTCCTAGGTTTGGGAGGTGAAGACTCGGAGATTCCTGAGCTCACTGACTGACAGCAGCTAATCACCGGGGCAGATTAACCCTTCACAGCTGGACACGATTTCCTCCTGGGGCTGGTCCTCTGCTCGGACTGTAAAGAATCCTTTCCTACACTAGATGCCGCTCCTCCATCATTTGCCTCTAGGACACAGACTGATTGGATCATGGGGTTTCCTTGGGATGAACAGGGCGGCACAGAGACTTCCCTGCACCCCTGCCCTTCACACTCGCCCCCTCCCGTAACGGGCACCCGTACTTTATACCTACATGATACACCATGTGAGATACGGAGTAACAATAAGAACTATCATAGGCACAAAACCCAGAAAGTAGTTTCCATCCAGCCGGCGTTACACTGTGACGACACCACCTCTCTGCCCCCTGTTTTCTCCACACTCCCCCTCCTTCCGCTTCTTGCTCACAGTTGCATCACTCCATTTGTTGTAGATGATGGGGGTTGGGAGCCATTGGACGGCCGCCAGCCTCCGGCAACCCGGCTCTGAAGTTTAGCTGAAGTGAAAGGAGTCCCGAGAACCAGAAACGGAGAGGAAGGACACTCCAGAATCAGGCCCCGCACCCAGCCTGACTCGGCTCCCACCGGGCCCCGCACCCAGCCCGACACGGCTCCCACCGGGCCCCGCACCCGGACAGACCCGGCTCCCACCGGGCTCCGCACCCGGACAGACCCGGCTCCCACCGGGCCCCGCACCCGGACAGACCCGGCTCCCACCGGGCCCCGCACCCGGACAGACCCGGCTCCCACCGGGCCCCGCACCCGGCCCGACCCGGCTCCCACCGGGCCCCGCACCCGGCCCGGCTCCCACCGGGCCCCGCACCCGGACAGACACGGCTCCCACCGGGCCCCGCACCCGGACAGACACGGCTCCCACCGGGCCCCGCACCCGGACAGACACGGCTCCCACCGGGCCCCGCACCCGGACAGACACGGCTCCCACCGGACCCCGCACCCGGACAGACACGGCTCCCACCGGGCCCCGCACCCGGACAGACACGGCTCCCACCGGGCCCCGCACCCGGCCCGACACGGCTCCCACCGGGCCCCGCACCCGGCCCGACACGGCTCCCACCGGGCCCCGCACCCGGCCCGACACGGCTCCCACCGGGCCCCGCACCCGGCCCGACACGGCTTCCATCGGGCCCGACACGGCTCCCACCGGGCCCCGCACCCGGCTCCCACCAGGCCCCGCCTATGGCCCGACACTGCTCACATCCACATGGTGCCCCTTATACATATCCTGCCTCACACCCGGTCTTATACCCTTACTGAGGCTTCACCCTCTCATGTCCCCCCCCCTCACCTGTTCCTCCTCCTATCCCCCCTCACCTGCTCCTCCTCCTATCCCCCCCTCACCTGCTCCTCCTCCTATCCCCCCCTCACCTGCTCCTCCTCCTATCCCCCCTCGCCTGCTCCTCCTCCTATCCCCCCTCGCCTGGTCCTCCTCCTATCCCCCCCTCGCCTGCTCCTCCTCCTATCCCCCCCTCACCTGCTCCTCCTCCTATCCCCCCCTCACCTGCTCCTCCTCCTATCCCCCCCTCACCTGCTCCTCCTCCTATCCCCCCCTCACCTGCTCCTCCTCCTATCCCCCCCTCACCTGCTCCTCCTCCTATCCCCCCTCACCTGCTCCTCCTCCTATCCCCCCTCACCTGCTCCTCCTATCCCCCCCTCACCTGCTCCTCCTCCTATCCCCTGCTCCTCCTCCTATCCCCCCCTCACCTGCTCCTCCTCCTATCCCCTCCTCTCCTGCTCCTCCTCCTATCCCCCCCTCACCTGCTCCTCCTCCTATCCCCTCCTCCTCCTATCCCCCCTCACCTGCTCCTCCTCCTATCCCCCCTCACCTGCTCCTCCTCCTATCCCCCCTCACCTGCTCCTCCTCCTATCCCCCCTCACCTGCTCCTCCTCCTATCCCCTCCTCTCCTGCTCCTCCTCCTCTTCCCCCCTCACCTGCTCCTCCTCCTATCCCCTCCTCCTCCTATCCCCCCCTCACCTCCTCCTCCTCCTATCCCCCCCTCACCTGCTCCTCCTCTTCCCCTCCTCCTCCTATCCCCCCTCACCTGCTCCTCCTCCTATCCCCTACTCTCCTGCTCCTCCTCCTCTTCCCCCCTCACCTGCTCCTCCTCCTATCCCCTCCTCCTCCTATCCCCCCTCACCTGCTCCTCCTCCTATCCCCCCCTCACCTCCTCCTCCTCCTATCCCCCCCTCACCTGCTCCTCCTCTTCCCCTCCTCCTCCTATCCCCCCTCACCTGCTCCTCCTCCTATCCCCCCCCTCACCTCCTCCTCCTATCCCCCCCTCACCTTCTCCTCCTATCCCCCCCTCACCTTCTCCTCCTATCCCCCCCTCACCTCCTCCTCCTATCCCCTCCTCACCTCCTCCTCCTATCCCCCCCTCACCTGCTCCTCCTCTTCCCCTCCTCCTCCTATCCCCCCTCACCTGCTCCTCCTCCTATCCCCCCCTCACCTTCTCCTCCTATCCCCCCCTCACCTCCTCCTCCTCCTATCCCCCCCTCACCTCCTCCTCCTCTTCCCCTCCTCCTCCTATCCCCTCTCACCTGCTCCTCCTCCTATCCCCCCCTCACCTTCTCCTCCTATCCCCCCCTCACCTCCTCCTCCTCCTATCCCCCCCTCACCTCCTCCTCCTATCCCCCCCTCACCTCCTCCTATCCCCCCCTCACCTCCTCCTCCTATCCCCCCCTCACCTCCTCCTCCTATCCCCCCCTCACCTTCTCCTCCTATCCCCCCCTCACCTTCTCCTCCTCCTATCCCCCCCTCACCTCCTCCTCCTATCCCCCCCTCACCTCCTCCTATCCCCCCCTCACCTCCTCCTCCTATCCCCCCCTCACCTCCTCCTCCTCCTATCCCCCCCCCTCCTATCCCCCCTCACCTGCTCCTCCTCCTATCCCCCCTCACCTGCTCCTCCTCCTATCCCCCCCCTCACCTCCTCCTCCTATCCCCCCCTCACCTCCTCCTCCTCCTATCCCCCCCTCACCTCCTCCTCCTATCCCCCCCTCACCTGCTCCTCCTCTTCCCCCCTCACCTGCTCCTCCTCCTCCTATCCCCCCCTCACCTCCTCCTCCTCCTATCCCCCCTCACCTGCTCCTCCTCCTCCTATCCCCCCCTCACCTCCTCCTCCTCCTATCCCCCCCTCACCTCCTCCTCCTCCTATCCCCCCCTCACCTCCTCCTCCTCCTATCCCCCCCCCTCACCTCCTCCTCCTATCCCCCCCCTCACCTCCTCCTCCTATCCCCCCCTCACCTCCTCCTCCTATCCCCCCTCACCTGCTCCTCCTATCCCCCCCTCACCTCCTCCTCCTATCCCCCCCTCACCTCCTCCTCCTCCTCCTCCTATCCCCCCCTCACCTCCTCCTCCTCCTATCCCCCCCCCTCACCTCCTCCTCCTATCCCCCCCCCTCACCTCCTCCTCCTATCCCCCCCTCACCTCCTCCTCCTATCCCCCCTCACCTGCTCCTCCTATCCCCCCCTCACCTCCTCCTCCTATCCCCCCCTCACCTCCTCCTCCTCCTCCTCCTATCCCCCCGGTAAGTGTCGCATTTCGCTGCCTTTTCTCCCGGCGCTGCGGCGTGTGTTGGCGCCATCTGCAGGGTGCGGCCTCGCCTCTGACCTGGCTCTTGGCCGGGGGTCTCCGGGGCAGTATGGAGGTCCTGGCGGTGTAGTAGAGCTCCAGCTCCGGGTCGGACTCCTCCTGGCTGCAGTATCCGCTGCTCGTGGTGCTGCTCCAGCTCCGCTCAAATGTCGCACTGTCCTTGTCTCCCTTCCCCATGGTGGCGCAGATAATGGAGCAGATCGCACGGCGGCGTCCTCTCTGCGGCAGAGATCACACAGAGTGATCTGCGAGGAGGATCGGGCGGGGCGAGGAGGATCGGGCGGGGCGATGACTTCATGCCCCGAGGCCCCACCACACCCACATCCGCCCGGACCGGAGCAGCAGCGTCTGCATCATTCAAAGCGGCGAGAAACACCCAGATCCGGAGCCAGAGCCAGAGCCAGTGCTAGAACAAGATCCAGCGCTAGAATAAGATCCAGCGCTAGACCCAGATCCAGTGCTAGACCCAGATCCAGTCCTAGAATAAGATCCAGTGCTAGATCCAGATCGAGCCCTAGACCCAGATCCAGTGCTAGCCCAGATCCAGTGCTAGACCCAGATCCAGTGCTATATCCAGATCCAGTGCTAGCCCAGATCCAGTCCTAGAATAAGATCCAGTCCTAGACTCAGGACCCAGATCCAGTGCTATATCCAGATCCAGTGCTAGACCCAGCTCCAGTCCTTGAATAAGATCCAGTCCCAGTCCTAGATCCAGTCCTAGACCCAGATACTGTGCTAGACCGAGCCCCAGTGCTAGACCCAGATCCAGTGCTATATCCAGATCCAGTGCTAGACCCAGATCCAGTGCTAGACCCAGATCAAGTGCTAGACCCAGATCCAGTGCTAGATCCAGATCCAGTGCTAGATCCAGATCCAGTGCTATTAGACCCAGATCCAGTGCTAGACCCAGATCCAGTGCTAGACCCAGATCCAGTGCTAGCTCAGATCCAGTGCTAGACCCAGATCCAGCCCTAGACCCAGATCCAGTGCTAGACACTGATTCAGTGCTGCTAGACCCAGATCCAGTGCTACTAGACCCAGATCCAGTGCTACTAGACCCAGATCCAGTGCTACTAGACCCAGATCCAGTGCTAGAATAAGATCCAGTCCTAGAATAAGATCCAGTGCTAGACCCAGATCCAGTCCTAGACCTAGATCCAGTGCTAGACCCTGATCCAGTGCTGCTAGACCCAGATCCAGTGCTGCTAGACCCAGATCCAGTGCTAGACCCAGATCCAGTGCTATATCCAGATCCAGTGCTAGACCCAGATCCAGTGCTAGACCCAGATCAAGTGCTAGACCCAGATCCAGTGCTAGATCCAGATCCAGTGCTAGATCCAGATCCAGTGCTATTAGACCCAGATCCAGTGCTAGACCCAGATCCAGTGCTAGACCCAGATCCAGTGCTAGCTCAGATCCAGTGCTAGACCCAGATCCAGCCCTAGACCCAGATCCAGTGCTAGACACTGATTCAGTGCTGCTAGACCCAGATCCAGTGCTACTAGACCCAGATCCAGTGCTACTAGACCCAGATCCAGTGCTACTAGACCCAGATCCAGTGCTAGAATAAGATCCAGTCCTAGAATAAGATCCAGTGCTAGACCCAGATCCAGTCCTAGATCCAGTGCTAGACCCTGATCCAGTGCTGCTAGACCCAGATCCAGTGCTGCTAGACCCAGATCCAGTGCTAGACCCAGATCCAGTGCTATATCCAGATCCAGTGCTAGACCCAGATCAAGTGCTTGACCCAGATCCAGTGCTAGATCCAGATCCAGTGCTAGATCCAGATCCAGTGCTAGATCCAGATCCAGTGCTAGATCCAGATCCAGTGCTACTAGACCCAGATCCAGTGCTAGACCCAGATCCAGTGCTAGACCCAGATCCAGTGCTAGCTCAGATCCAGTGCTAGACCCAGATCCAGTGCTAGACCCTGATCCAGTGCTGCTAGACCCAGATCCAGTGCTACTAGACCCAGATCCAGTGCTACTAGACCCAGATCCAGTGCTACTAGACCCAGATCCAGTGCTAGAATAAGATCCAGTCCTAGAATAAGATCCAGTGCTAGACCCAGATCCAGTCCTAGACCTAGATCCAGTGCTAGACCCTGATCCAGTGCTGCTAGACCCAGATCCAGTGCTGCTAGACCCAGATCCAGTGCTAGAATAAGATCCAGTGCTAGAATAAGATCCAGCGCTAGACCCAGATCCAGTGCTAGACCCAGATCCAGTGCTAGACCCAAATCCAGTGCTAGACCCAAATCCAGTGCTAGACCCAGCCCCAGTGCTAGACCCAGCCCCAGTGCTAGACCCAGATCCAGTGCTAGACCCAGATCCAGTGCTAGACCCAGATCCAGCGCTAGAATAAGATCCAGTGCTAGACCCAGATCCAGTGCTAGACCCAGATCCAGTGCTAGATCCAGATCCAGTGCTAGATCCAGATCCAGTGCTAGACCCAGATCCAGTGCTACTAGACCCAGATCCAGTGCTACTAGACCCAGATCCAGCGCTAGAATAAGATCCAGTGCTAGACCCAGCCCCAGTGCTAGACCCAGATCCAGTGCTATATCCAGATCCAGTGCTAGACCCAGATCCAGTGCTAGACCCAGATCCAGTGCTAGACCCAGATCAAGTGCTAGACCCAGATCAAGTGCTAGATCCAGATCCAGTGCTACTAGGCCCAGATCCAGCGCTAGAAGAAGATCCAGTGCCGGACCCACAATCAGCGCTACATCCAAATCCAACCCCAGTGCTAGACCCAGATCCAGCGCTAGACCCAGATCCAGTGCTAGACCCAGCCCCAGTGCTAGACCCAGATCCAGTGCTATATCCAGATCCAGTGCTAGACCCAGATCCAGTGCTAGACCCAGATCCACTGCTAGATCCAGATCCAGTGCTAGACCCAGATCCAGTGCTAGACCCAGATCCAGTGCTAGACCCAAATCCAGTGCTAGACCCAGATCCAGTGCTAGACCCAGATCCAGCCCTAGACCCAGATCCAGTGCTAGACCCTGATCCAGTGCTGCTAGAGCCAGATCCAGTGCTAGACCCAGATCCAGTGCTACTAGACCCAGATCCAGTGCTACTAGACCCAGATCCAGTGCTAGAATAAGATCCAGTCCTAGAATAAGATCCAGTGCTAGACCCAGATCCAGTCCTAGACCTAGATCCAGTGCTAGACCCTGATCCAGTGCTGCTAGACCCAGATCCAGTGCTGCTAGACCCAGATCCAGTGCTAGAATAAGATCCAGTCCTAGACCCAGATCCAGTGCTAGAATAAGATCCAGCGCTAGACCCAGATCCAGTCCTAGACCCAGATCCAGTCCTAGACCCAGATCCAGTGCTAGAATAAGATCCAGCGCTAGACCCAGATCCAGTCCTAGACCCAGATCCAGTCCTAGACCCAGATCCAGTCCTAGACCCAGATCCAGTCCTAGACCCAGATCCAGTGCTAGACCCAGATCAAGTGCTAGACCCAGATCAAGTGCTAGATCCAGATCCAGTGCTACTAGACCCAGATCCAGCGCTAGAAGAAGATCCAGTGCCGGACCCACAATCAGCGCTACATCCAAATCCAACCCCAGTGCTAGACCCAGATCCAGCACTAGACCCAGATTCTGTGCTAGACCCAGCCCCAGTGCTAGAATAAGATCCAGTCCTAGACCCAGATCCAGTGCTAGAATAAGATCCAGGGCTAGACCCAGATCCAGTGCTAGAATAAGATCCAGTGCTAGACCCAGATCCAGTGCTAGACCCAGATCCAGTGCTACTAGACCCAGATCCAGTGCTAGAAAAAGATCCAGCGCTAGACCCAGATCCAGTGCTAGACCCAGATCCAGTGCTAGAATAAGATCCAGTCCTAGACCCAGATCCAGTCCTAGACCCAGATCCAGTGCTAGACCCAGATCCAGTGCTAGACCCAGATCCAGTGCTACTAGACCCAGATCCAGTGCTAGAATAAGATCCAGTGCTAGACCCAGATCCAGTGCTAGACCCTGATCCAGTGCTACTAGACCCAGATCCAGTGCTAGAATAAGATCCAGCGCTAGACCCAGATCCAGTCCTAGACCCAGATCCAGCCCTAGACCCAGATCCAGTGCTAGACCCTGATCCAGTGCTAGACCCAGATCCAGTGCTAGACCCAGATCCAGTGCTGCTAGACCCAGATCCAGTGCTACTAGATCCAGAGCTAGAATAAGATCCAGTCCTAGACCCAGATCCAGTGCTAGACCCAGATCCAGTGCTAGACCCTGATCCAGTGCTAGACCCAGATCCAGTGCTAGACCCAGATCCAGTGCTAGAATAAGATCCAGCGCTAGACCCAGATCCAGTCCTAGAATAAGATCCAGTGCTAGATCCAGATCGAGCCCTAGACCCAGATCCAGTGCTATATCCAGATCCAATGCTAGACCCAGATCCAGTGCTAGACCCAGATCCAGTGCTAGCCCAGATCCAGTCCTAGAATAAGATCCAGTCCTAGACTCAGGACCCAGATCCAGTGCTATATCCAGATCCAGTGCTAGACCCAGCTCCAGTCCTAGACCCAGATCCAGTCCTTGAATAAGATCCAGTCCCAGTCCTAGATCCAGTCCTAGACCCAGTCCTAGACGCAGATGCAGTCCTAGAATAAGATCCAGTCCTAAACCCAGTCCTAGATTTAGTCCAAGACCCAGATCCAGTCCTATATACAGTCCCAGTTCCATATCCAGTCCCAGTCCTAGACCTCCGCAGCTGCTGGCAGTTATTTGTCAGTGCAGCAGATTTTGATACCAGGCTGAAGTTGTTTCTTATTTACAAAATGTTCTTTTTTGTTTTTTTACAGGTTTAATAACAATAAGAAATGGTGAGAATAATATAATGGTGCGGAGCCCGGACATGAACACACAGAAGAGCAGCTGCAACAATTATGAAAGTGGCAAAAAAATGGGCAACAAAG
Organism: Ranitomeya variabilis; assembly: GCF_051348905.1. Lineage (NCBI taxonomy): Eukaryota > Metazoa > Chordata > Amphibia > Anura > Dendrobatidae > Ranitomeya > Ranitomeya variabilis. The sequence continues at coordinate 216,584,032 of NC_135239.1, read as the reverse complement.
TGGGCACCGAAGGCGTAATCCACAGGGTCACAAGACTCTGGGCCGCTGGAGGGAAAGCTAACACTAGAGAAGACAGGAAGGATTCAGAAGGATCTACAGAAGCTGGAACAATGGGCAGCGATTAATAGAATGGGATTTAACAGGGAGAAACGCAAGATTCTACATCTGGGCAAGAAAAACAAAAATTACATCTACAGAATGGGAGGAATAGAACTAAGCAACAGCACGTGTGAAAAAGACTTGTGTATACTATACTAATAGATCACAGACTGCACATGAGTCAACAGTGCGATGCAGCAGCAAAAAAGGCAAATGCAGTTCTAGAATGTATAAGAGAAGCATAGAGTCCAGATCACGAGAAGTCATTATCCCCCTCCTCCTTGGTCAGGAATCATCTGGGTACTGGGTCCAGTTCTGGGCTCCACATTGTATACAAGACATTGAAAAACTGGAGCAAGTTCAGAGAAGAGCGACCAGGATGGGAGCTCCTGTCAGTGCTGTACATGGACCCTGTGATTAGCACATGACGCCCCTTCCCCCGCCGCTCTACTTCATATTAATCTTTGTTCTTGTGATTTTGGCAGCAACTCTTGATCACATGACCGTGCATCCTGAGGCCGGGGGTCAGCTGCCAGATGTGGGAACATCCTGCTGTTAATAGTTACCGGCCCCTCGGGGTCATCGCTGTAAAATCAGGCTGTAATCCAACCACGGCCATTACTCTGCGACACTGAGCAGCCTCCACTCACAGAGGCCCGGCCTCCACTCACAGAGGCCCGGCCTCCACTCACAGAGGCCCGGCCTCCACTCACAGAGGCCCGGCCTCCACTCACAGAGGCCCGGCCTCCACTCACAGAGGCCCGGCCTCCACTCACAGAGGCCCGGCCTCCACTCACAGAGGCCCGGCCTCCACTCACAGAGGCCCGGCCTCCACTCACAGAGGCCCGGCCTCAACTACAGGCCTGCCGCACTTTCACAGGGATTGGATGCGGTGGTTGATATTTAAAGGGATATTTTATGTAACAAATGATATGGCATCACTATCATCAGTGGGGTCCGACATCCGGGACCCTTTAAGATCCCGAGTTGCATTTGTTCCTCCTTTCCCCTTTGAAAACACATGCACACTGGGCTGACAACTCTCTTATTGTCTGACAACCATGCTCAGAAGATGCGGATAAGGATGAAGCCCCCAGATACAGTCCGTACGTCGGACGTTTCTGACAGTGCAGATTATTTCAGGGTCAGAAAATTATACACAGTCCAAGGGTCACTATGGGTTAACTACGGGACCAGCGTTGTCTTAAAGGGACAGATCCCTGGCCGGCACAGCAGGGGGTGACTAATCATCAATTTATATGGATTCTGCAGTGGCTGCAACCCAACTTTACAGAGGGCACATTTTACGTTCTACAAAAATCAATGGTCCCTTCCTTCAGACTACTCTGCCCCCCTCCTCCAGACTCCTCTGCCCCCTCCTCCAGACTCCTCTGCCCCCATCCTTCAGGCTCCTCTGCCCCCTCCTCCAGGCTCCTCTGCCCCCTCCTCCAGGCTCCTCTGCCCCCTCGTTCAGACTCCTCTGCCCCCCTCCTTCAGACTCCTCTGCCCCCTCCTCCAGGCTCCTCTGCCCCCTCCTCCAGGCTCCTCTGCCCCATTCCACCAGACTCCTCTGCCCCCTCCTCCAGGCTCCTCTGCCCCATTCCACCAGACTCCTCTGCCCCCTTCCTCCAGACTCCTCTGCCCCCTTCCTCCAGACTCCTCGGCCCGCTTCCTCCAGACTCCTCGGCCCCCTTCCTCCAGACTCCTCGGCCCGCTTCCTCCAGACTCCTCGGCCCCCTTCCTCCAGACTCCTCGGCCCGCTTCCTCCAGTCTCCTCTGCCCCCTTCCTCCAGATTCCTCTGTCCCTTCCTCCAGACTCCTCGGCCCGCTTCCTCCAGTCTCCTCGGCCCGCTTCCTCCAGATTCCTCTGTCCCTTCCTCCAGACTCTTCTGCCGCCTCATCCAGACCCCTCTCCGATCTTCCAGTCATGGGTAGTGTTCAGTGCCGGGTAATATGGGGGTCACCAGACATGGCGGTCTTACCACATTAGTGTCTTTCTCCCAGGCAGTGTCCTGTGATTGGTCGCTGTCACTGTCTGCGTCGTCTTCTCTGCTGCAGTCCAATCGGATGAGAGCGCGGCATCGGTAGTGACAGGTGAAGCTGCAATCTGCGAGACACGAGTAATGCAGTTGACTGGTGAGGCCCAAACACAGCACATCCCCAGCAGGGGGCGCCACGTGTCATTTCTGCTCCATGGGAGAAAAAGCAGAGATGTTGGAGGTAAATGAGCCAGCACAGAGGACGCGCAGCGGCACAGGAGGAAGCGCAGCGGCACAGAGGATGCACAGAGGATGCACAGAGGATGCACAGCGGCACAGAGGGAAGAGCAACGGCACAGAGGAAGGAGCAGCGGCACAGAGGACGCACAGCGGCACAGAGGGAAGCGCAGCGGCACAGAGGAAGGAGCAGATGAACACAGGGAGGCGCGGTGGCACAGAGGGAAGCACGGCGGCACAGAGGAAGGAGCAGCGGCACAGAGGATGCACAGAGGATACACAGCGGCACAGAGGGAAGAGCAACGGCACAGAGGACGCGCAGCGGCACAGGAGGAAGCGCAGCGGCACAGAGGATGCACAGAGGATGCACAGAGGATGCACAGAGGATGCACAGCGGCACAGAGGGAAGAGCAACGGCACAGAGGAAGGAGCAGCGGCACAGAGGACGCGCAGCGGCACAGAGGGAAGCGCAGCGGCACAGAGGAAGGAGCAGATGAACACAGGGAGGCGCGGCGGCACAGAGGGAAGCGCGGCGGCACAGAGGGAAGCACGGCGGCACAGAGGGAAGCGCGACAGCGCAGAGGAGGTGCGGCGGCACAGAGGGAAGCGCAGCGGCACAGAGGGAAGAGCAGTGGCACAGAGGAAGGAGCAGATGAACACAGGGAGGCGTGGTGGCACAGAGGGAAGCGCGACGGCGCAGAGGAGGCGCGGCGGCACAGAGTGAAGTGCGGCGGCGCAGAGGGAAGCGCGACGGCGCAGAGGAGGCGCGGCGGCACAGAGGGAAGCGCGGCGGCACAGAGGGAAGCGCGGCGGCACAGAGGGAAGCGTGACGGCGCAGAGGGAAGCACGACGGCACAGAGAAGGCACGGCGGCACAGAGGAGGCGTGGCGGCACAGAGGGAAGAGCGGCGGCACAGAGGAAAAAGCGGCGGTACAGGAGGAAAAGCAGCGGCACAGAGGGAAAAGCAGCGGCACAGAGGGCCATTATGCGTGTATCTGGTGCAGATGCTTCACTCGTGGACGGAGCAGCTGAACTTCCACCACAGATCATTGCTTTATACAAACACATGTGGAGTATATGTGGCCAGAACATAGCGCCCCCTAGTGGCAGCAGCATAGAAGGGGCCCTAGATGTTTGGTGTGAGCCTCAATCTCTGAAATTGGAGAGTTGTCGAAAAACAAGCCTTCATCCACGTTCACACGCTCAGTATTTGGTCAGTATTTCACATCAGTGTCTGTAGCCAAAACCCGGAGGTGAGAATGCAGAAGTGGTGCAGATGTTTCTATTCTACTTTTCCTCTGATTGTTCCACTCCTGGTTTTGGCTACAAACACTGATGTAAAATACTGACCAAATACTGAGCGTGTGACGTGGCCTTAGGCTGGGACCAGACAAGTGTATGATAAATAATCCCGGAATAGAAGGCCCCTTTTCCTCGCAGCCCCCATAGCCCCCTCCCAGGAGTCATCCGTGTGTCTGTATATAAACATCCGACTCCTACGATTATAACCGCAATGAAAAAAAGGCAGATGCGAAATACACGAACCTTCTGGAACGTTCCGGAGCCATTATTTTTCGTGCACTGAGTGTCATCCAGAAAACGGACGGGACGAACACAGACTGAGATGTTGTCACACGGACACTCGGCCCGGCTGAGCAGCGCTGATCTGTGGCGGCTGCAGCTTTACCCTGCGTGTCCTCCGCCACGGACCAACTGTGACTTTCAGGCGGCAAGAAAATAAAAACTGCAGAAACAGGAGCTGAACTCCAGAAGTAGCCGACACTGGAGAGCTGACACTGCAGCGCAGGTCTCCATAGAATAACTATCACCAACAGTCAGCTGATGCATCATGTGACTAAAGGACGGTGGGAGTGGTCACCACCCACATCAGCTGACCAGCAAACACAGAAGCTGCCAGCAAGGATACTGACATTCACCCTTGCTGGCCCAAAAGGAAAAAACACATTTAAAGGGACTCTGTCACCTGAATTTGGAGGGAACAATTTTCAGTCATAGGGGCGGGGTTTTCGGGTGTTTGATTCACCCTTTCCTTACCCGCTGGCTGCAATATTGGATTGAAGTTCATTCTCTGTCCTCCATAGTACACGCCTGCGTAAGGCAAGATTGCGGCCAGCATGCAGCCAGCGGGTAAGGAAAGGGTGAATCAAACACCCGAAAACCCCGCCCCTATGGCTGAAAATTGTTCCCTCCAAATTCAGGTGACAGAGTCCCTTTAAACTAAAGCAGAACCAGAGCTGCCATGACTTCCACAAAATGAGTCGTGACACTGGGACAGAGAGGGATCATATGCGGCTGCCGTCCCTGCGCTGATCGTACGCGGCTGCCGTCCCTGCGCTGATCGTACGCGGCTGCCGTCCCTGCGCTGATCGTACGCGGCTGCCGTCCCTGCGCTGATCGTACGCGGCTGCCGTCCCTGCGCTGATCGTACGCGGCTGCCGTCCCTGCGCTGATCGTACGTGGCTGCTGTCCCTGCGCTGATCGTACATGGCTGCCGTCCCTGCGCTGATCGTACGCGGCTGCCGTCCCTGCGCTGATCGTACGTGGCTGCCGTCCCTGCGCTCATCGTACGTGGCTGCCGTCCCTGCGCTGATCGTACGCGGCTGCTGTCCCTGCGCTGATCATATATGGCTGCCGTCCCTGCGCTGATCGTACGCGGCTGCCGTCCCTGCGCTGATCGTACGCGGCTGCCGTCCCTGCGCTGATCGTACGCGGCTGCCGTTCCTGCGCTGATCGTACGTGGCTGCCGTCCCTGCGCTGATCATATATGGCTGCCGTCCCTGCGCTGATCGTACGTGGCTGCCGTCCCTGCGCTGATCATATATGGCTGCCGTCCCTGCGCTGATCATATATGGCTGCCGTCCCTGCGCTGATCGTACGTGGCTGCCGTCCCTGCGCTGATCGTACGCGGCTGCCGTCCCTGCGCTGATCATATATGGCTGCCGTCCCTGCGCTGATCGTACGCGGCTGCCGGGATCTGCACCAGCTTCTGTAGGTGATTTTTGTGACACTGGGGCCATGAACATGGTCGGCTCCACAGACTGTAGTGAGTACCAGGTCTGTCCACAAAAATCAGAGAACAGTCACGTAGAAGAAGAGTGGGGATGTGCGCGGCGTGGGAGGCGGAGGGTGGGCGGCGGAGGGTGGGCTGCAGTCAGCCAGAAGTCACCACTAAACCTCTCCAGTGTCACTGGGGTTTTCATGTGTTTTTTATCACCGTCTGGCTGTAGGATGATGGAGTTTGGGGTCAGGAGAGCAGGTCGCCCCCCAGACCCGCAGGTATGAAAATCAGGGCTGTAATGGTGGCAGAGGGTGGAAGAATGTGGGGACCTCACAGCCCCTCTAATAGGTTGTCCTACTATCACGTGTCCACATCACACATACACCATCATCCATACGTGTGCACATCATCATACACTGAGCATACACCATCACACATACAGTGGGTGCGGAAAGTATTCACACCCCTTTACATTTCTCTCTCTTTGTTTCATTGCAGCCATTTGGTAAATCCTATAAAGTTCATTATTTTTCTCATTAATGTGCACTCCGCACCACGTCTACACCGAAAAAGAAACAGAAATGTAGAAATTTTTGCAAATGTATTAAAAAAGAAAACCTGAGATATCCCGTGGCCATAAGTCTTCAGCCCCTTGGCTCAGTATTGGGTAGAAGCCCCTTTTGAGCTCGTACAGCCAGGAGTCTTCTTGGGAACGATGGAACAAGTTCTTCACCCCTGGATTTGGGGATCCTCGGCCATAAAGGCCTGACTGGTGGAGGCTGCAGTGATAGGTGACTTTGTGGAACTTTCTCCCATCTCCCTATTGCGTCTCTGGAGCTCAGCCACAGTGATCTTGAGGTTCTTCTTTACCTCTCTCACCAAGGCTCTTCTCCCACGATTGCTCAGTCAGGTCTGGGAAGACTTCTGCCGGTCCTAATCTTCCTATATTTATAGGATTATGGAGGCCACTGTGCTCTTAGGAACCTTGAGTGCTGCAGAAGTTCTGTTGTAACCTTGGCCAGATCTGTGCCACAATTCTGTCTCTGAGCTCCTTGGACAGTTCCTTTGATCTCATGATCCTCATTTGGTCTGACATGCACTGTGAGCTGTGAGCTCTTATATAGACAGGTGTGCGCCTTTCCCAATCAAGTCCTATCAGTGTAATTACACACAGCTGGACTCCAATGACGGAGTAGAACCATCTCAAGGAGGATCACAAGGAAATGGAGGACAGCAGGTGACTTACATATGAGAGTCTGAGCAAAGGGGCTGAAGACTTATGACCATGTGTTATTTCAGTTTTTCTTTTTTAATAACTTTTCAAAAATTTAAAAATGTTCACATTTGTTTTTTTTCAGTGTAGATGGGGTGCAGATTGTACATTAATGAGGAAAAATGAACTTTTGTGAATTTACCAAATGGCTGCAATGAATCAAAGAGTGAAATATTTAAAAGGGGTCTGAATACTTTCCATACACACTGTAGGAGCAGAATAGTGAGTGCAGCTTTGGAGGTGACTGGAGGATAAGACACAATGTAACAGCAAAATAGTGAGTGCAGCTCTGGAGGTGAGTAGAGGATAAGACACGATGTAACAGCAGAATAGTGAGTGCAGCTCTGGAGGTGACTGGAGGATAATACACAATGTAACAGCAGAATAGTGAGTGCAGCTCTGGAGGTGACTGGAGGATAATACACAATGTAACAGCAGAATAGTGAGTGCAGCTCTGGAGGTGAGTAGAGGATAAGACACGATGTAACAGCAGAATAGTGAGTGCAGCTCTGGAGGTGAGTAGAGGATAAGACACGATGTAACAGCAGAATAGTGAGTGCAGCTCTGGAGGTGACTGGAGGATAATACACAATGTAACAGCAGAATAGTGAGTGCAGCTCTGGAGGTTAAGACATGATGTAACAGCAGAATAGTGAGTGCACCTCTGGAGGTGAGTGGAGGATAATACACAATGTAACAGCAGAATAGTGAGTGCAGCTCTGGAGGTGACTGGAAGATAAGACACGATGTAACAGCAGAATAGTGAGTGCAGCTCTGGAGGTGACAGGAGGATAAGACATGATGTAACAGCAGAATAGTGAGTGCAGCTCTGGAGGTGACTGGAAGATAAGACACGATGTAACAGCAGAATAGTGAGTGCAGCTCTGGAGGTGAGTAGAGGATAAGACACGATGTAACAGCAGAATAGTGAGTGCAGCTCTGGAGGTGACTGGAGGATAATACACAATGTAACAGCAGAATAGTGAGTGCAGCTCTGGAGGTTAAGACATGATGTAACAGCAGAATAGTGAGTGCAGCTCTGGAGGTGACTGGAAGATAAGACACGATGTAACAGCAGAATAGTGAGTGCAGCTCTGGAGGTGACTGGAAGATAAGACACGATGTAACAGCAGAATACTGTGGGTTTTTTTTACCATTGAAGTCTATGGACACTGGATCCGTTATTTTGCCATCTGTTGTTCTCCCATTTGAACTGGATCCATTAAGTGGATGGTGAAATAACGGATCCGGTTTCCATAGACTTCAATGGTAACAAAACCAAACCAAACCGGACCCAATTGAAATGAGGTTTTTATCATCAGACAAGAGTTGTGTGCAGAAGTCAGTGCTCGCTGCGGACCCGACGGATGATTGCCGCACATGTGAACACGGCCTTATCCTTTTGCGTTCCGGCTGCGGCCGCGCTGCCATTAACCCCTTCCACCCCCGAGGCTTGTACTCACAGGCGCAGCGCAGGCTCTTCCGGTAGATGCCCCAGATGAAGTCCCCACAGAGGTCGCACCAGGTGTACTGCGTGGGGGACGTGGGCTGGAAGTAGTGCCCCTTCCCGATGTTGCCTGGTGGCAGCAGGTCCTCCTGTCCTCTTCTCCGCAGACTCCGCTGTAGGATGAGGGGCGCTCTGCCCGGGGGGATCCGCACCGCATTCGTCCGCTCCAGCCGGTGACCTCCTTTGGGGACCTTGGCCAGATCCAGCCCATCCAGCTCCTCGCATGGACTCAAGGTCCGCAGTTCTATCATCTCATAAGACATCAGGTAAAGCTTGGGGTGCAGCCCGGGGGTCCTCTCACTGCCCGCTGCCTCTGCTGCTGCGGCTCCTCTCACTGCCCGCTGCCTCTGCTGCTGCGGCTCCTCTTCCCTTCTTCTCGCTCTTCTGTCTCATTTCTGGCTTCCTTCCCTCCTCCCCTCGGTCTTATTCTTCCGTCTTTCTTTCTTCGCTTTCTTGCAGTTTGAACTTCTCATCATCGGTGGCAGAAAACGTTATCAGGGTCCCCAAAATCCGAGCTGCAGCGGGGGCTGCGGAGCCAGTGGGCTGTTAGCTGTGGGGGTCTCAGGAATTCGCAGACCACCCCCTGAAGTTCAGTGTCATGTCCCGAACACCACAGTCTGGTGACAATCAGCAGGATGGACGGCGGGAGAGTGTGGGATCTAATCTGGCCATGAAGGGGTTAGGGAAGCCATGCCAACAGCTGCTGCGGGGGTCCGGGGGAAACGAAGAGGGGACCTGGCAACTCCACCAAAGATCCCGCAAAGTCAGGACAAAGAAAAGCAAAAGTGGAGAAAAAGACGTCGCCAGCCCGAAGTGACCGACGAAATCGCTGTGTAGCATGGAAAATGTCTGGAGTAAAGGAGAACGTCAGCAGCGGAGGAGAAACGGAGGGGCGGAGGAGACCCCGGCCGGCGCTGCCCCCCCAGCCGACGCTGCCCCCCCCCCGGCCGGCGCTGCCCCCCCCCCGGCCGGCGCTGCCCCCCCCGGCCGGCGCTGCCCCCCCAGCCGGCGCTGCCCCCCCCGGCCGGCGCTGCCCCCCCCCAGGCCGGCGCTGCCCCCCCAGCCGGCGCTGCCCCCCCCAGCCGGCGCTGCCCCCCCGGCCGGGGCTGCCCCACACTGCCCCAGTGTCCACAGAAAGAGCACAAAACAAAACTAGATTAGTGAAAAGCCGGAATGTGGAGGCAGCGGTGACGAGAGGAGAGCGAAAAATGCTGAAAAGTTCCCTCAGCCTGATGATCGAGCAGCAGAAGAGCCCCAGGGGCCACTGACCGCAATCAGCGCCACGCACCCCTACCTATAAATGTGCCACGGAGCCGGGTACGACGAGCGATATATGGGGGCCGGGGTACGATGAGCGAAACATGGGGGCCGGGGTACGACGAGCGATATATGGGGGTCGGGGTACGATGAGCGAAACATGGGGGCCGGGGTACAGCGAGCGATACATGGGGGCCGGGGTACAGCGAGCGATACATGGGGGCCGCGGTACAGCGAGCGAAACATGGGGGCCGGGGTACAGCGAGCGATACATGGGGGCCGGGGTACAGCAAGCGATACATGGGGGCCGGGGTACGACAAGCAAAACATGGGGGCCGGGGTACGACGAGCGATACATGGGGGCCGGGGTACAGCGAGCGAAACATGGGGGTCGGGGTACGATGAGCAAAACATGGGGGCCGGGGTACGATGAGCGAAACATGGGGGCCGGGGTACAGCGAGCGAAACATGGGGGTCAGGGTACAGCGAGCGAAACATGGGGGCCGGGGTACAGCCAGCGATACATGGGGGCCGGGGTACGACGAGTGAAACATGGGGGCCGGGGTACGACGAGTGAAACATGGGGGCCGGGGTACGACGAGTGAAACATGGGGGCCGGGGTACGACGAGTGAAACATGGGGGCCGGGGTACGACGAGTGAAACATGGGGGCCGGGGTACGACGAGTGAAACATGGGGGCCGGGGTACGACGAGTGAAACATGGGGGCCGGGGTACGACGAGTGAAACATGGAGGCCGGGGTACGACGAGCCATACATGGGGGCTGGGTACGACAAATGAAACATGGGGGCCGGGGTATGATGAGCGATACATGGGGGCCAGGGTACGACGAGTGAAACATGGGGGCCGGGGTACGACGAGTGAAACATGGGGGCCGGGGTACGACGAGCAGTGCAACATGGGGGACAGAGCATGATTAACAAACAATACAACATTGGAGCCGGGATCTGGAGAATAATTCAAGATGGATTAGGAGGATAAATTACACATTCCTGGGTCTGGTGTAGGGGGGTAGTTATAGGACAACTGGCAGGGCCGGACAGGGACTTAAAGGGCCACTGTCACCCCCTCCAGCCGTTATAAACTAAGAGCCACCTTGTGCAGCAGTAATGCTGCATTCTAACAAGGTGGCTCTTTTAGTTTTTGGTTCAAGTATTCCCAAAATAAAGCGTTTGCATAAGGTATTTTGGCTAAGTTTCAAAACGCTTTATTTTGGGGTATACTTGAACCAAAAACTAAAAGAGCCACCCTGTTAGAATGCAGCATTACTGCTGCACAAGGTGGCTCTTAGTTTATAACGACTGGGGGGGGACAGTGGCCCTTTAAATTCAGCCCTGGCATTTGAAGTTACACAGGCCCACTTGTCACATGGTGACTGTATAATATCTTTGTACACTTGTAGGCAGGGCCGGTTTTAGGCAAAGTGGGGCCCTAGGCAAAGTTTAAAATGGGGCCCCAAATGCTAACATATTGCACATCACACAAATGCATTTCGGTTGTATTTACAAGCGCAGAGTTCAGGCCGCTAAATGAGTTTGATCAACACTACTGAAGTTGTTCAACACTTGTTTCCTGGCCTCTTTCCACCGTCTGAGAAAGAATGATGGGACAGAACGATCACTAATAGATCACTAACAGATCACCATACAGGATCATGTTATCAGCAGCACATCTACAGTTTACACCGGCGATGTGCTGCTGAGAACAAGGATTTTTGTTCCAGCAAAAACAATCTGAATATGCAGCATTTTACTTTTACTTGTTTAGTAAAATACACCCCATAGTCCTCCATATATTCTAATGTGCACCACAGTCCTCCATATAGTATAATACGCTCCCTATAGTCCTCCATATATTCTAATGTGCACCACAGTCCTCCATATAGTATAATACGCTCCCTATAGTCCTCCATATATTCTAATGTGCACCACAGTCCTCCATATAGTATAATACGCTCCCTATAGTCCTCCATATATTAAAATATACTGCTCAGTCCTCCACATAGTATAATACACTCCTCATAGTGCTCCATATAGTATAATGCACCGCCATAGTCATCCACGTACTGTAGTACAATTCATCCCATAGTTCTTTATATAGTATAATATATTCCCCATAGTCCTCGATACAGTATAATGCAGCCAACTGTTGTGATTCGGTTCGTGGGCTCCCCCGGTGGTCTCTTGTGGTACTGGTGTCCTGCAAGCTTTGCCTTCTCAGTTCACCTGTTCCTATCAGGATGTGGGAGTATCCTATTTAACCTTGCTCCTCTGTCATTCTAATGCTGGCCATCAATGTATCCATAGTGATTCTGTTGCATGTTCCTGCTCCCAGTTTTCTGCTCAGCTAAGTTGGACACTTTAGTCCTTAAGTCTATTTTTGTATGTTTTGTCCAGTTTGCACTTATGTGAATCTCTGCAGCTGGAAGCTCTTGGGCTGAAATTACCACTCCGGTGTCATGAGTTGTCACATGAGTTAAGGTAATTTCAGGATGGTGTTTTGAAGGGTTTTGCAGCTGACCGCGAAGTCCTCTGTTGTATCTTTCTGCTATTTAGTTAGCGGGCCTCTCTGTGCTAAATCTGCTTTCATACTACGTGTGTCTTTTCATCTGCTCTCACCGTTATTATATGTGGGGGGCTGCTATCTCCTGTGGGGACATTCTCTGGAGGCAAGCCAGGACTGTGTTTTCTTCTACAAGGGGTAGTTAGTTCTCCGGCTGGCGCGCGGCATCTAGAGACAACGCAGGAATGCCCCCTGGCTACTTCTAGTGTGGTGTGTAGGTTTAGCATCGCGGTCAGCTCTAGTTTCCATCACCCGAGAGCTTGTCCATTTATTCTATGCTTCTGATGTTTCCTTGCCATTGGAAACCATAACAGTATGGCCAGCCAAAATGTTTAATCTATAGGCTGAAGCAGGAGAGAAAAGGAACTGTGTGAAACCTTTTTTTTTTTTTTTTTCCTTCCTCTGAAGTTGCACTCCAGCTCTAATTGCAGTCTCCTGTTTTCCTCTCCTCTTAACCCCTGAATGGCTCAGACTTTATCTGTTGAAATATGGATCCCCAGAGTCTGGCTACCAATTTGTATAATCTTGCCTCTAAAGTTCAGAATATACAAGATTTTTTGTTACATGCTCCTCGGTCTGAACCTAAAATTCCTATACCGGAGTTTTTTTCTGGAGATCGATCTTGTTTTCTAAATTTTAAATACAATTGTAACTTGTTTCTTTCGCTGAGATCTCATTCTGCTGGAGATCCTGCCCAGCAAGTAAAAATTGTTATTTCTTTACTGCGGGGTGACCCCCAAAATTGGGCATTTTCATTGGCACCAGGGGATCCTGTGTTGCTCAATGTGGATGCGTTTTTTCTGGCTTTGGGGTTGCTTTATGAGGAACCAAATTTGGAGATTCAGGCTGAGAAAGCCCTAATAGCCCTCTCTCAGGGGCAAGATGAAGCCGAAATATATTGCCAAAAATTTCGAAAATGGTCTGTGCTTACTCAGTGGAATGAGTGCGCTCTGGCGGCAATTTTCAGAGAAGGTCTCTCTGATGCTGTAAAAGACGTCATGGTGGGGTTTCCTGCGCCTACTGGTCTGAATGAGTCCATGACAATGGCAATTCAGATTGATCGGCGTTTGCGGGAACGCAAACCTGTGCACCAGTTGGCGGTGTCTTCTGAAGAGGCACCACAGAGTATGCAATGTGATAGCTTTCTGTCCAGAAGCGAACGACAGATTTATAGGCGCAAAAATCATTTGTGCTTCTATTGTGGAAATTCTACTCATGTTATATCAGCATGCTCTAAACAAACAAAGAAAGTTGATAAATCCTCTGCTATTGGCACTTTGCAGTCCAAGTTTATTTTGTCTGTAACTCTAATTTGTTCGTTATCTTCTATTGTTGCGGATGCGTATGTGGATTCTGGCGCCGCTTTGAGTCTTATGGATTGGTCCTTTGCCAGGCGCTGTGGGTTTGATCTAGAGCCTCTGGAAGTTCCTATACCTTTAAAGGGTATTGATTCTACACCATTGGCTAGTAATAAACCACAATACTGGACACAAGTGACTATGCGTATGACTCCAGACCATCAAGAGGTGATTCGCTTCCTTGTACTGTATAATCTACATGATGTGTTGGTGCTGGGATTGCCATGGTTGCAAACTCATAACCCAGTCCTTGACTGGAAAACAATGTCTGTACTAAGCTGGGGATGTCAGGGAAATCATGGGGACACACCTTTGGTCTCCATTGCTTCATCTATTCCCTCTGAAATTCCTGAGTTTTTGTCTGATTATCGTGAGGTTTTTGAGGAATCTACTCTTAATTCTCTTCCTCCTCACAGAGATTGCGATTGCGCCATAGATTTGATCCCTGGCAGTAAATTTCCTAAGGGTCGTCTATTCAATCTGTCTGTACCTGAACATGCTGCCATGCGAGAGTATATTAGGGAGTCCTTGGAAAAGGGACATATTCGTCCTTCTTCGTCTCCTCTTGGAGCGGGGTTCTTTTTCGTAGCTAAAAGCGATGGTTCTTTGAGACCTTGTATTGATTATAGACTCTTGAATAAGATCACAGTCAAGTATCAGTATCCTTTGCCATTGCTGACAGATTTATTTGCTCGCATTGAGGGGGCGAAGTGGTTCTCTAAGATTGATCTTCGCGGTGCGTATAATTTGGTGCGAATTAAGCAGGGGGATGAGTGGAAAACCGCATTTAATACGCCCGAGGGCCATTTTGAGTATTTGGTGATGCCTTTTGGTCTGTCAAATGCCCCTTCGGTCTTTCAGTCTTTTATGCACAATATTTTCCGTGAATATCTGGATAAATTTATGATTGTGTATTTGGACGATATCTTGATTTTTTCGGATGACTGGGAATCTCATGTTCAACAAGTTAGGAGGGTTTTTCAGGTTTTGCGGACCAATTCTCTGTTTGTTAAAGGTTCAAAGTGTGTTTTTGGGGTACATTTTTTCCCCCTCTTCTATTGAGATGGATCCTGTGAAGGTTCGGGCTATTTGTGACTGGACGCAACCGACTTCTCTTAAGGGCCTTCAGAAATTTTTGGGCTTTGCTAACTTTTATCGTCGATTCATAACTGGTTTTTCTAGCGTTGTCAGGCCTTTGACTGGTTTGACTAAAAAGGGGCTGATGTTGCAGATTGGTCTCCTGCGGCCGTGGAGGCCTTTCGGGAGCTTAAGCGCCGTTTTTCTTCTGCTCCGGTGTTGTGCCAGCCTGATGTTTCTCTTCCTTTTCAGGTGGAAGTTGATGCTTCCGAGATCGGAGCGGGGGCGGTTTTGTCGCAGAAAAGTTCAGATTGTTCAGTGATGAGACCTTGTGCGTTCTTTTCTCGAAAATTTTCGCCCGCCGAGCGAAATTATGACGTCGGTAATCGGGAGCTTTTGGCGATGAAGTGGGCATTCGAGGAGTGGCGTCACTGGCTTGAGGGTGCTAGACATCAGGTGGTGGTCTTGACTGATCACAAAAATTTGATTTATCTTGAGTCGGCCAGACGTCTGAATCCTAGACAGGCGCGCTGGTCGTTGTTTTTCTCCCGGTTTAATTTTGTGGTTTCGTATCTGCCAGGTACTAAGAATGTGAAGGCGGATGCCCTTTCTAGGAGTTTTGAACCTGATTCCCCTGGTGATTCTAAACCTACGGGTATACTTAAGGATGGGGTGATATTGTCTGCTGTCTTCCCAGACCTGCGACGTGCTTTACAAGAGTTTCAGGCGGATCGGCCTGATCGTTGTCCGCCTGGTAGATTGTTTGTGCCGGATGAGTGGACCAATAGAGTCATCTCAGAGGTTCATTCTTCTGCGTTGGCAGGTCATCCGGGAATTTTTGGTACCAGAGATTTGGTGGCTAGGTCCTTCTGGTGGCCTTCCCTGTCTCGGGACGTGCGTACTTTTGTGCAGTCTTGCGATGTTTGTGCTCGGGCCAAGCCTTGTTGTTCTCGGGCTAGTGGGTTGTTGTTGCCCTTGCCTGTTCCTAAGAGGCCTTGGACACACATCTCTATGGATTTTATTTCTGATCTCCCTGTTTCTCAGAAGATGTCCGTCATTTGGGTGGTGTGTGACCGCTTTTCTAAGATGGTTCATTTGGTGCCCTTGCCCAAGCTGCCTTCCTCATCTGAGTTGGTGCCCCTGTTTTTTCAGAATGTGGTTCGGCTGCATGGTATTCCGGAGAATATCGTTTCCGACAGGGGATCCCAGTTTGTGTCCAGATTTTGGCGGGCGTTTTGTGCCAGGATGGGCATTGATTTGTCTTTTTCGTCTGCATTTCATCCCCAGACAAATGGCCAGACAGAACGTACTAATCAGACCTTGGAGACTTATTTGAGGTGTTTCGTGTCTGCTGATCAGGATGACTGGGTCTCCTTTTTGCCGTTGGCTGAATTTGCCCTTAATAATCGGGCCAGTTCTGCCACTTTGGTCTCCCCTTTCTTTTGCAATTCAGGGTTCCATCCTCGTTTTTCATCTGGTCAGGTGGAGTCTTCGGATTGTCCTGGAGTGGATACCATGGTGGATAGGTTGCATCGTATTTGGGGGCAGGTGGTGGACAATTTGGAGTTGTCCCAGGAGAGGACTCAACGTTTTGCTAATCGCCATCGTCGTGTTGGTCCTCGTCTTCGTGTTGGGGACTTGGTGTGGTTGTCCTCCCGTTTTGTCCCTATGAGGGTCTCTTCTCCTAAGTTTAAGCCTCGGTTCATCGGTTCTTATAAGATTTTGGAAATTCTTAACCCTGTGTCTTTTCGTTTGGACCTCCCAGCATCCTTTGCTATCCATAATGTCTTCCATCGGTCATTATTGCGGAGGTATGAGGTACCACTTGTGCCTTCTGTTGAGCCTCCTGCTCCTGTGCTGGTTGAGGGTGAATTGGAGTACGTGGTGGAGAAAATCTTGGACTCCCGTGTTTCCAGACGGAGACTTCAATATCTGGTGAAATGGAAGGGCTACGGTCAAGAGGATAATTCTTGGGTTACAGCTTCTGATGTTCATGCTTCTGATTTGGTCCGTGCCTTTCATAGGGCTCATCCAGATTGCCCTGGTGGTTCTTGTGAGGGTTCGGTGCCCCCTCCTTAAGGGGGGGGTACTGTTGTGATTCGGTTCGTGGGCTCCCCCGGTGGTCTCTTGTGGTACTGGTGTCCTGCAAGCTTTGCCTTCTCAGTTCACCTGTTCCTATCAGGATGTGGGAGTATCCTATTTAACCTTGCTCCTCAGTCATTCTAATGCTGGCCATCAATGTATCCAGAGTGATTCTGTTGCATGTTCCTGCTCCCAGTTTTCTGCTCAGCTAAGTTGGACACTTTAGTCCTTAAGTCTATTTTTGTATGTTTTGTCCAGTTTGCACTTATGTGAATCTCTGCAGCTGGAAGCTCTTGTTGGGCTGAAATTACCACTCCAGTGGCATGAGTTGTCACATGAGTTAAGGTAATTTCAGGATGGTGTTTTGAAGGGTTTTGCAGCTGACCGCGAAGTCCTCTGTTGTATCTTTCTGCTATTTAGTTAGCGGGCCTCTCTGTGCTAAATCTGCTTTCATACTACGTGTGTCTTTTCATCTGCTCTCACCGTTATTATATGTGGGGGGCTGCTATCTCCTGTGGGGACATTCTCTGGAGGCAAGCCAGGACTGTGTTTTCTTCTACCAGGGGTAGTTAGTTCTCCGGCTGGCGCGCGGCATCTAGAGACAACGCAGGAATGCCCCCTGGCTACTTCTAGTGTGGTGTGTAGGTTTAGCATCGCGGTCAGCTCTAGTTTCCATCACCCGAGAGCTTGTCCGTTTATTCTGTGCTTCTGATGTTTCCTTGCCATTGGAAACCATAACAGTATGGCCAGCCAAAATGTTTAATCTATAGGCTGAAGCAGGAGAGAAAAGGAACTGTGTGAAACCTTTTTTTTTTTTTTTTTCCTTCCTCTGAAGTTGCACTCCAGCTCTAATTGCAGTCTCCTGTTTTCCTCTCCTCTTAACCCCTGAATGGCTCAGACTTTATCTGTTGAAATATGGATCCCCAGAGTCTGGCTACCAATTTGTATAATCTTGCCTCTAAAGTTCAGAATATACAAGATTTTTTGTTACATGCTCCTCGGTCTGAACCTAAAATTCCTATACCGGAGTTTTTTTCTGGAGATCGATCTTGTTTTCTAAATTTTAAATACAATTGTAAATTGTTTCTTTCGCTGAGATCTCATTCTGCTGGAGATCCTGCCCAGCAAGTAAAAATTGTTATTTCTTTACTGCGGGGTGACCCCCAAAATTGGGCATTTTCATTGGCACCAGGGGATCCTGTGTTGCTCAATGTGGATGCGTTTTTTCTGGCTTTGGGGTTGCTTTATGAGGAACCAAATTTGGAGATTCAGGCTGAGAAAGCCCTAATAGCCCTCTCTCAGGGGCAAGATGAAGCCGAAATATATTGCCAAAAATTTCGAAAATGGTCTGTGCTTACTCAGTGGAATGAGTGCGCTCTGGCGGCAATTTTCAGAGAAGGTCTCTCTGATGCTGTAAAAGACGTCATGGTGGGGTTTCCTGCGCCTACTGGTCTGAATGAGTCCATGACAATGGCAATTCAGATTGATCGGCGTTTACGGGAACGCAAACCTGTGCACCAGTTGGCGGTGTCTTCTGAAGAGGCACCACAGAGTATGCAATGTGATAGCTTTCTGTCCAGAAGCGAACGACAGATTTATAGGCGCAAAAATCATTTGTGCTTCTATTGTGGAAATTCTACTCATGTTATATCAGCATGCTCTAAACAAACAAAGAAAGTTGATAAATCCTCTGCTATTGGCACTTTGCAGTCCAAGTTTATTTTGTCTGTAACTCTAATTTGTTCGTTATCTTCTATTGTTGCGGATGCGTATGTGGATTCTGGCGCCGCTTTGAGTCTTATGGATTGGTCCTTTGCCAGGCGCTGTGGGTTTGATCTAGAGCCTCTGGAAGTTCCTATACCTTTAAAGGGTATTGATTCTACACCATTGGCTAGTAATAAACCACAATACTGGACACAAGTGACTATGCGTATGACTCCAGACCATCAAGAGGTGATTCGCTTCCTTGTACTGTATAATCTACATGATGTGTTGGTGCTGGGATTGCCATGGTTGCAAACTCATAACCCAGTCCTTGACTGGAAAACAATGTCTGTACTAAGCTGGGGATGTCAGGGAAATCATGGGGACACACCTTTGGTCTCCATTGCTTCATCTATTCCCTCTGAAATTCCTGAGTTTTTGTCTGATTATCGTGAGGTTTTTGAGGAATCTACTCTTAATTCTCTTCCTCCTCACAGAGATTGCGATTGCGCCATAGATTTGATCCCTGGCAGTAAATTTCCTAAGGGTCGTCTATTCAATCTGTCTGTACCTGAACATGCTGCCATGCGAGAGTATATTAGGGAGTCCTTGGAAAAGGGACATATTCGTCCTTCTTCGTCTCCTCTTGGAGCGGGGTTCTTTTTCGTAGCTAAAAGCGATGGTTCTTTGAGACCTTGTATTGATTATAGACTCTTGAATAAGATCACAGTCAAGTATCAGTATCCTTTGCCATTGCTGACAGATTTATTTGCTCGCATTGAGGGGGCGAAGTGGTTCTCTAAGATTGATCTTCGCGGTGCGTATAATTTGGTGCGAATTAAGCAGGGGGATGAGTGGAAAACCGCATTTAATACGCCCGAGGGCCATTTTGAGTATTTGGTGATGCCTTTTGGTCTGTCAAATGCCCCTTCGGTCTTTCAGTCTTTTATGCACAATATTTTCCGTGAATATCTGGATAAATTTATGATTGTGTATTTGGACGATATCTTGATTTTTTCGGATGACTGGGAATCTCATGTTCAACAAGTTAGGAGGGTTTTTCAGGTTTTGCGGACCAATTCTCTGTTTGTTAAAGGTTCAAAGTGTGTTTTTGGGGTACATTTTTTCCCCCTCTTCTATTGAGATGGATCCTGTGAAGGTTCGGGCTATTTGTGACTGGACGCAACCGACTTCTCTTAAGGGCCTTCAGAAATTTTTGGGCTTTGCTAACTTTTATCGTCGATTCATAACTGGTTTTTCTAGCGTTGTCAGGCCTTTGACTGGTTTGACTAAAAAGGGGCTGATGTTGCAGATTGGTCTCCTGCGGCCGTGGAGGCCTTTCGGGAGCTTAAGCGCCGTTTTTCTTCTGCTCCGGTGTTGTGCCAGCCTGATGTTTCTCTTCCTTTTCAGGTGGAAGTTGATGCTTCCGAGATCGGAGCGGGGGCGGTTTTGTCGCAGAAAAGTTCAGATTGTTCAGTGATGAGACCTTGTGCGTTCTTTTCTCGAAAATTTTCGCCCGCCGAGCGAAATTATGACGTCGGTAATCGGGAGCTTTTGGCGATGAAGTGGGCATTCGAGGAGTGGCGTCACTGGCTTGAGGGTGCTAGACATCAGGTGGTGGTCTTGACTGATCACAAAAATTTGATTTATCTTGAGTCGGCCAGACGTCTGAATCCTAGACAGGCGCGCTGGTCGTTGTTTTTCTCCCGGTTTAATTTTGTGGTTTCGTATCTGCCAGGTACTAAGAATGTGAAGGCGGATGCCCTTTCTAGGAGTTTTGAACCTGATTCCCCTGGTGATTCTAAACCTACGGGTATACTTAAGGATGGGGTGATATTGTCTGCTGTCTTCCCAGACCTGCGACGTGCTTTACAAGAGTTTCAGGCGGATCGGCCTGATCGTTGTCCGCCTGGTAGATTGTTTGTGCCGGATGAGTGGACCAATAGAGTCATCTCAGAGGTTCATTCTTCTGCGTTGGCAGGTCATCCGGGAATTTTTGGTACCAGAGATTTGGTGGCTAGGTCCTTCTGGTGGCCTTCCCTGTCTCGGGACGTGCGTACTTTTGTGCAGTCTTGCGATGTTTGTGCTCGGGCCAAGCCTTGTTGTTCTCGGGCTAGTGGGTTGTTGTTGCCCTTGCCTGTTCCTAAGAGGCCTTGGACACACATCTCTATGGATTTTATTTCTGATCTCCCTGTTTCTCAGAAGATGTCCGTCATTTGGGTGGTGTGTGACCGCTTTTCTAAGATGGTTCATTTGGTGCCCTTGCCCAAGCTGCCTTCCTCATCTGAGTTGGTGCCCCTGTTTTTTCAGAATGTGGTTCGGCTGCATGGTATTCCGGAGAATATCGTTTCCGACAGGGGATCCCAGTTTGTGTCCAGATTTTGGCGGGCGTTTTGTGCCAGGATGGGCATTGATTTGTCTTTTTCGTCTGCATTTCATCCCCAGACAAATGGCCAGACAGAACGTACTAATCAGACCTTGGAGACTTATTTGAGGTGTTTCGTGTCTGCTGATCAGGATGACTGGGTCTCCTTTTTGCCGTTGGCTGAATTTGCCCTTAATAATCGGGCCAGTTCTGCCACTTTGGTCTCCCCTTTCTTTTGCAATTCAGGGTTCCATCCTCGTTTTTCATCTGGTCAGGTGGAGTCTTCGGATTGTCCTGGAGTGGATACCATGGTGGATAGGTTGCATCGTATTTGGGGGCAGGTGGTGGACAATTTGGAGTTGTCCCAGGAGAGGACTCAACGTTTTGCTAATCGCCATCGTCGTGTTGGTCCTCGTCTTCGTGTTGGGGACTTGGTGTGGTTGTCCTCCCGTTTTGTCCCTATGAGGGTCTCTTCTCCTAAGTTTAAGCCTCGGTTCATCGGTTCTTATAAGATTTTGGAAATTCTTAACCCTGTGTCTTTTCGTTTGGACCTCCCAGCATCCTTTGCTATCCATAATGTCTTCCATCGGTCATTATTGCGGAGGTATGAGGTACCACTTGTGCCTTCTGTTGAGCCTCCTGCTCCTGTGCTGGTTGAGGGTGAATTGGAGTACGTGGTGGAGAAAATCTTGGACTCCCGTGTTTCCAGACGGAGACTTCAATATCTGGTGAAATGGAAGGGCTACGGTCAAGAGGATAATTCTTGGGTTACAGCTTCTGATGTTCATGCTTCTGATTTGGTCCGTGCCTTTCATAGGGCTCATCCAGATTGCCCTGGTGGTTCTTGTGAGGGTTCGGTGCCCCCTCCTTAAGGGGGGGGTACTGTTGTGATTCGGTTCGTGGGCTCCCCCGGTGGTCTCTTGTGGTACTGGTGTCCTGCAAGCTTTGCCTTCTCAGTTCACCTGTTCCTATCAGGATGTGGGAGTATCCTATTTAACCTTGCTCCTCAGTCATTCTAATGCTGGCCATCAATGTATCCAGAGTGATTCTGTTGCATGTTCCTGCTCCCAGTTTTCTGCTCAGCTAAGTTGGACACTTTAGTCCTTAAGTCTATTTTTGTATGTTTTGTCCAGTTTGCACTTATGTGAATCTCTGCAGCTGGAAGCTCTTGTTGGGCTGAAATTACCACTCCAGTGGCATGAGTTGTCACATGAGTTAAGGTAATTTCAGGATGGTGTTTTGAAGGGTTTTGCAGCTGACCGCGAAGTCCTCTGTTGTATCTTTCTGCTATTTAGTTAGCGGGCCTCTCTGTGCTAAATCTGCTTTCATACTACGTGTGTCTTTTCATCTGCTCTCACCGTTATTATATGTGGGGGGCTGCTATCTCCTGTGGGGACATTCTCTGGAGGCAAG
The DNA here is from genome assembly GCF_051348905.1 of Ranitomeya variabilis. NCBI lineage: Eukaryota > Metazoa > Chordata > Amphibia > Anura > Dendrobatidae > Ranitomeya > Ranitomeya variabilis. Next base: position 216,562,080 of record NC_135239.1, on the reverse strand, counting down.
CCAGGACTGTGTTTTCTTCTACCAGGGGTAGTTAGTTCTCCGGCTGGCGCGCGGCATCTAGAGACAACGCAGGAATGCCCCCTGGCTACTTCTAGTGTGGTGTGTAGGTTTAGCATCGCGGTCAGCTCTAGTTTCCATCACCCGAGAGCTTGTCCGTTTATTCTATGCTTCTGATGTTTCCTTGCCATTGGAAACCATAACAGCCAACATATAGTATAATGCAGCCACCACCCTACAAAGTATAATGCAACCACCCCACAGAGTATAATGTAACCCCCATAGAATAATGCAGCCCCCCTAATAGTTTAATGCTGCCCCCTCATAGAGTATGATGCAATCACCCCTCATAGAAAATAAATATAATACAGCCCCCCATAGAATATAATGTAGCCCCGAACAGAATACAGCCCACCTCCCCATAGAATATAATGCAGCCCCATCTCATAAAATCTAATACAGCCCCCCATAGAATATAATACAGCCCACCTCCCCATAATATATAATATACTCCCCCATAGAATATAATGCAGCCCCTCATAGTATATAACACAGCCTCCCCCATAGTATATAGCACAACCCGCACAGTATATAGCACAGCCTGCATAATATAGCACAGCCCACGTAGTATATAACACAGCCCACAGAGTAGTATACAGCACAGCCCACGTAGTAGTATACAGCACAGCCCACACAGTAGTATACCGCACAGCCCACGTAGTAGTGTACTGCACAGCTCTTATGACGCTCCCTCTCCCATCATTGCATTAAACTGTACCGGCGTCATAGACGCCGGTATAGTTGAATGCGGCGGCGCTGGCGCCACTGACAACGGCACAGCATGCAGTGGCCCACTACTGGCACCGGCCCTTCTGGCATTTGCCAGAACTGCCCGATGGCCAGTCCGGCCCGAACCCCTGGGTTCGGTGTAGGGGGGTAGTTATAGGACCCCTGGGTCTAGTGTAGAGGGATAGTTATAGGACCCCTGGGTCTGTTGTAGGGGGGTAGTTATAGGACCCCTGGGTCTGGTATAGGGGGGTAGTTATAGGACCCGAGTCTAGTGTAGGAGGGTAGTTATAGGACCCCTGGGTCTGGTGTAGGGGGGTAGTTATAAGACCCCTGGGTCTGGTGTAGGGGGGTAGTTATAGGACCCGAGTCTAGTGTAGGAGGGTAGTTATAGGACCCCTGGGTCTGGTGTAGGGGGGTAGTTATAAGACCCCTGGGTCTGGTGTAAGGGGTAGTTCTAGGACCCCTGGGTCTAGTGTAGGGGGTAGTTCTAGGACCCCTGGGTCTGGTGTAGGGGGGTAGTTATAGGACCCCTTGGTCCGGTGTAGGGGGGTAGTTATAGGACCCCTGGGTCTGGTGAAGGGGGTAGTTCTAGGACCCCTGGGTCTAGTGTAGGGGGGGTAGTTATAGGACCCCTTGGTCCGGTGTAGGGGGGTAGTTATAGGACCCCTTGGTCCGGTGTAGGAGGGGTAGTTATAGGACCCCTGGGTCTGGTGAAGGGGGTAGTTATAGGACCCCTGGGTCTAGTGTAGGGGGGTAGTTATAGGACCCCTGGGTCTAGTGTAGGGGGGTAGTTATAGGACCCCTGGGTCTAGTGTAGGGGGGTAGTTATAGGACCCCTGGGTCTAGTGTAGGGGGGTAGTTATAGGACCCCTGGGTCTAGTGTAGGGGGGTAGTTATAGGACCCCTTGGTCCGGTGTAGGGGGGTAGTTATAAGGCCTCTGTTTCTGGGACAGGTATATGGACGGAGGCGCAGTCTGCAGAAACAATGGCCCCGCTTTCCTTGTGTGAACGCTCCTCTGTCGTCCTGACATTCAGGTCTCAGGAGCATCATGAAGCCATTCATCCCCCCCATCCATGAATATCAGGAAGCCCCCCGCTCTCTGTCCGGACTTTTTTTCTTGTATTTGAACTAAACTTCCTGTCGCTTTATCTACAGAGAGCAGCGTCCATTACTAATTACTGGGGGTGACTGCGCCCATCGCCCCAGACCTCACGCCAGACCCTGCCCGCTTCCTCCTAAAGTCAAGAAATCACAAAGAAAAAGAAGTTTCTGCGAGTCACACAGCTGGCACTGGGAGAACGAGGAGACAACCAAGATGGCCAACGTTACAGGTCATCAGTCATCACCCAGGTCACCGGCAGAAGAGGAGGCTGAACAGCACACCGACCAGGAGAGCAAGTCATGTCGGGTCTAGTTCTAACTGATGGGGACAGCACGGCCCGCGCGGGGGGGAGAGAGAGAGAGAGCGGCCCGCGCGGGGGGGAGAGAGAGAGAGAGAGAGCGGCCTGCGCGGGGGGGAGAGAGAGAGAGCGGCCCGCGCGGGGGGGAGAGAGAGAGAGAGCGGCCCGCGCGGGGGGGAGAGAGAGAGAGAGCGGCCCGCGCGGGGGGGAGAGAGAGAGAGAGCGGCCCGCGCGGGGGGGAGAGAGAGAGAGAGCGGCCCGCGCGGGGGGGGGAGAGAGAGAGCGGCCCGCGCGCGGGGGGGGGGAGAGAGCGGCCCGCGCGGGGGGGGGGGGGGGGGGGAGAGAGCGGCCCGTGTGCTGCCTGATGATTGCTGCTCCTGCTGACGTCAGTACCATGTGCTCCGTGGCCGCCACATCCCATCATCTCGCGCTTGATTCTGCAGCGGCAGGAAACCACAGTGATGCGCTCGCCGGCATCTCGATACCTCGCAGCTTTTATGTCTGATGACATCTCTAGCACATCGGAGCCTCTCCCAGCAGCGCTGACAGTCTGCAGTGGTCGTGTCATGCTGGGAGTAGTAGTCCCATATATTAGTCCAGTCCTGTACAACAGAAAAGGTGCAGGAAGACTGGAGAATGTGGTGTGAACAGGAGCCAAGATTAGCAAGGGACTCAGGCCGTCATGCTGACGTCCTCCCGTGGTGTGAGATGTGAGAGCGCAGCTCTGAGGCACAGACAGCAGCCATAACAGTCTACATTCTCAGAACGAGACATTTCTTACAAAAAAAAAAATCATTTAATAAAAGAAACAAAACAAAATCTGAATATTTACAACCGAGCGCAAAATTCACCGAGACGCCAAATCTACCGAATAGCGCTGGGCAGAGTCATGGCGAGCCGGCACAATCCGATTGGCTCTTGGACATGTAAAGGTTCATGAGGTCAGAAGATGGGGCAGAGCGACGATTCCCACAGTTACAGTGTCACATCGGAGTCTTCATATCATCCTTCATCTTCTTCATGGCAGCACTCACTAGATCACAGGCCTTCTTATGCTTCTGCCAATGACTGACCTGACACTGCCTGCGACAAATGAGAAAAACGTCCTGCAGGTCATAATCCACTGAACAAAGGAGCTGCGCTCACTATTCTGCTGGTGCAGTCACTGTGTACATACATTACATTACTGATCCTGAGTTACCTCCTGTATTATACCCCAGAGCTGCACTCACTATTCTGCTGGTGCAGTCACTGTGTACATACATTACATTACTGATCCTGAGTTACCTCCTGTATTATCCTCCAGAGCTGCACTCACTCTTCTGCTGGTCCAGTCACTGTGTACATACAATACATTACTGATCCTGAGTTACATCCTGTATTATACCCCAGAGCTGCACTCACTATTCTGCTGGTGTAGTCACTGTGTACATACATTACATTACTGATCCTGAGTTACATCCTGTATTATAACCCAGAGCTGCACTCACTATTCTGCTGGTGCAGTCACTGTGTATATACATTACTGATCCTGAGTTATATCCTGTATTATACTCCAGAGCTGCACTCACTATTCTGCTGGTGCAGTCACTGTGTACATACATTACATTACTGATCCTGAGTTACATCCTGTATTATACTCCAGAGCTGCACTCACTATTCTGCTGGTGCAGTCACTGTGTACATACATTACATTACTGATCCTGAGTTACATCCTGTATTATACTCCAGAGCTGCGCTCAGTATTCTGCTGGTGCAGTCACTGTGTACATACATTACATTACTGATCCTGAGTTACATCCTGTATTATACCCCAGAGCTGCACTCACTATTCTGCTGGTGCAGTCACTGTGTACATACATTACATTACTGATCCTGAGTTACCTCCTGTATTATACCCCAGAGCTGCACTCACTATTCTGCTGGTGCAGTCACTGTGTACATACATTACATTACTGATCCTGAGTTACCTCCTGTATTATCCTCCAGAGCTGCACTCACTCTTCTGCTGGTCCAGTCACTGTGTACATACAATACATTACTGATCCTGAGTTACATCCTGTATTATACCCCAGAGCTGCACTCACTATTCTGCTGGTGTAGTCACTGTGTACATACATTACATTACTGATCCTGAGTTACATCCTGTATTATAACCCAGAGCTGCACTCACTATTCTGCTGGTGCAGTCACTGTGTATATACATTACTGATCCTGAGTTATATCCTGTATTATACTCCAGAGCTGCACTCACTATTCTGCTGGTGCAGTCACTGTGTACATACATTACATTACTGATCCTGAGTTACATCCTGTATTATACTCCAGAGCTGCACTCACTATTCTGCTGGTGCAGTCACTGTGTACATACATTACATTACTGATCCTGAGTTACATCCTGTATTATACTCCAGAGCTGCGCTCAGTATTCTGCTGGTGCAGTCACTGTGTACATACATTACATTACTGATCCTGAGTTACATCCTGTATTATACCCCAGAGCTGCACTCACTATTCTGCTGGTGCAGTCACTGTGTACATACATTACATTACTGATCCTGAGTTACCTCCTGTATTATACCCCAGAGCTGCACTCACTATTCTGCTGGTGCAGTCACTGTGTACATACATTACATTACTGATCCTGAGTTACATCCTGTATTATACCCCAGAGCTGCACTCACTATTCTGCTGGTGCAGTCACTGTGTACATACATTACATTACTGATCCTGAGTTACCTCCTGTATTATACCCCAGAGCTGCACTCACTATTCTGCTGGTGCAGTCACTGTGTACATACATTACATTACTGATCCTGAGTTACATCCCGTATTATACTCCAGAGCTGCACTCACTATTCTGCTGGTTCAGTCACTGTGTACATACATTACATTACTGATCCTGGGTTACCTCCCGTATTATCCTCCAGAGCTGCACTCACTATTCTCTTACCTGGTGCAGTAGCGCTCACTCTGGCAGCGGGCGCAGCGTTTCGCAGCCTCGGCTCCACAGGATCCACACTTGGGTTTCTCCGGCACTAGTGCCTCCATGACGTCCATGTTGTAGGTCTGCGCCCACCTGCGGGTGATAATAGAGCTCAGGGGTTGTGCCCCTGCAGCTCGGTACACGGTGATCTCGGGTCACTGACCTCTGGGCCTGGCGGCGCAGTTCGCTGTCGCTGGGGGAGAAGTTGTGCTTGATCTGGTGCTTCGCTATCGCCTTCCATTTCCCAGAATCCTCTCTGATAATGGAGTCGTAGACTTCTGGAACCTGAAAACTCCAGAGAGGTGAGAAAGTGATGGGAGGACGGAGCCGTAACGCAGGGGAGGGGCAGAACCGCAATCTTCACCACGGGGTGCAGACGATTCGGGGTCCAAGCTCAGAGACGTCAGGAGGGGACAACACAGAATTCTGCAGCTTTCTTACAGACCATTTTCTTGGGATTCCTGCTTGCTGTGGGTGAATAGCACTTGTCTTAGCTGAGTGGCCCTTCTGAGAACCGGCCCTGCACAGGGGCCTACGTCCGGCCGGTCTCCACCGCCATAGACAGGCCCTGCACAGGGGCCTACGTCCGGCCAGTCCCCACCTCCATAGACAGGTCCTGCACAGGGGCCTACGTCCGGCCGGTCCCCACCGCCATAGACAGGTCCTGCACAGGGGCCTACGTCCGGCCGGTCCCCACCGCCATAGACAGGTCCTGCACAGGGGCCTACGTCCTGCCGGTCCCCTCCGCCATAGACAGGTCCTGCACAGGGGCCTACGTCCTGCCGGTCCCCTCCGCCATAGACAGGTCCTGCACAGGGGCCTACGTCCGGCCGGTCCCCACCGCCATAGACAGGTCCTGCACAGGGGCCTACGTCCGGCCGGTCCCCACCGCCATAGACAGGTCCTGCACAGGGGCCTACCTCCTGCCGGTCCCCTCCGCCATAGACAGGTCCTGCACAGGGGCCTACGTCCTGCCGGTCCCCTCCGCCATAGACAGGTCCTGCACAGTGGCGTAAGTCCGTCCAGTCCCTACCGCCATAGACAGGTCCTGCACAGGGCCCTACGTCCAGCCGTTCCCCGCCGCCATAGACAGGTCCTGCACAGGGCCCTACGTCCAGCCGGTCCCCGCCATCATAGACAGGTCCTTTAAGTCAGCTGGAGTAATGGATGGAAACAGGACCGTTCTCATTCACTTACCACAAGCAGAGATCTTAGATATGGGGAGGAACTGAAGCACAAGGCTGCCCCCCCTGGATGCCAAGACCCCCGCTCATACCTGCTCTAAGATCAGCTCTTTCTTTGGGGGGGCCGCGTCGCTCACCGACAGATGACTGAGGAATCGCTGCAGCTCTGACAGGTTCGGCAGCTGATCGATGAGGACCTCGGTGAGATGAGAGCGGAGCTGAAACGACAGGACATGGGGTGACGTAATGATGGCAGAAAGCTGCATGGTCGGCACCGGGGGTCTGCACCGGGGATCTGCACCGGGGATCCGCATCAAGAGTCTTCACCAGGGATCCGCATCAGGAGTCTTCACCAGGGATCTGCACTGGGCGTCCGCATCGGGGTTCTGCACTAGGAATCTGCACCAGGGACCTACACTTGGGGTCCGCACCAGGGATCTGCACCGGGGGTCTGTACCAGGTCCCCACCTTCAGCAGCTGTCCTCGGGTGAAGCTGTCGATGTGGTACTTCCGCTGGCACTCCGGCCTCAGCAGCAGGTTGTACAGCGATATCCACACCTGACCATCCAGCTTGGTCATCTTCTGCTGGTCCTCGGCCGGCACTGACAACCAGCGGCCGCTCTCGTACTTCTGCATGAGGCCTGCAGGGGGAGACAGTGAGGGTGGAGTATTTATGAGGAGGGGGCTACGTGCCGTGGTGCTGGGGCGGCCCCTCGTACCTTTGCTCCGCCGGCTCCAGGGGCAGAGGTGCAGTAGTTCCACCAGGACACAGGGCAGGTTGTGGGTGTTGAGCAGGCGGGTGCTGGCGCTCAGCGGGAGGCTGTGGGTATACGATGTGTATCACTCTCAGGCCGATACCCTGTACCCATCACCCCAGGGACTTACCTGTCCGTGTGGTCGGTGATGTACCGCAGGACAGACAGACACTTCAGGGCAACATCAAAGTCCAGCGCCTGGGCCTGCAGCTTCAGCTCCTGGGGATGATGGAGTATCAGTCATTCGTGGTGTATACAGGTGGCGGTTTTACGCACACCTCGCTGCAGGTCGCATGTGATCTGAGTGCAGCTCCACAAATCTGACTGCACTCAGGAGGAAGCAACAGCTGGCGAAACCAGCAGGAAAACAATAGTGGTCACAAAAGGTTAGCACTTAGCACAACTCTGGAGTTACCCAAAATGTTGGAAACTTTTCAAAGTTTGTTTTAAAAGAATTCTGCAGTAAAAGCTTTGATGAATCAGGACCAAAGTATAATGTCTATTTCCAATCTATTACTCCCTGTTATCAGCCATTACTGGGGGAGGTGACTGTAGGACAGGAGACTACAATCTATTACTCCCTGTTATCAGCCATTACTGGGGAGGAGACTGTAGGACAGGAGACTACAATCTATTACTCCCTGTTATCAGCCATTATTGGGGAGGTGACTGTAGGACAGGAGCCTACAAGCTATTACTCCCTGTTATCAGCCATTACTGGGGGAGGAGACTGTAGGACAGGAGCCTACAAGCTATTACTCCCTGTTATCAGCCATTACTGGGGGAGGTGACTGTAGGACAGGAGCCTACAAGCTATTACTCCCTGTTATCAGCCATTACTGGGGGAGGTGACTGTAGGACAGGAGACTACAATCTATTACTCCCTGCTAGGAGCAGCGCCTGTCTTGAGAGCTCCAGGACTTCCAGCAGGAGGCTCAGAGTCGGCCTCTCTTCTCCCCAGGGAGAGGCAGGCTTCCTGGGAGGCCGGCATGGCTTCCCAGGCTTCTGTTCCCCGGTCTGTGCCGGCGGGGAACAGAGAGCAGCAGCAGCAGCAGCAACCGGCCCAAGAAGGACTGAGGAGGTCGGGACGGGTGAGAAAAACCTTACCCACCTACTCCAACCCTGAGACGGCTCATCGTCCGCCCAGAGAGGGAGACAGGGGCACCCCAGGCCCCAGGAAGGAGAGCCCAGGAACATCCTGGGGGGAGAAGAGCTCCAGCGTGTCCACGAGTACCTTCTCCTCCCGAGTGGTCGCCATGCTACGTGAGTATGAGGACGCCGGCAAAGCACTGACCGGGCTGAAGGAGAAGCTGAGGGTAGCTCGGATCCTGAACACCCGAGCCTCTAACAAGGAGAAACCCGTGACCTCCCAGAGGTTCAGAGCCCTCAGAGATGAGGTGGTCCGGTTAGTGCTCCTCCGGGAGGGGATTGAGAAAAGCGCAGGTCCCTTCCTGGAGAGGTTTAAGAACCAGCGGCGGTTCTCAGAAATGAAGGGGTTAAATACCTCAGGAGAGCCGCCAGCCGGCGTCCTAAGCGACGAGGAGGAGGAGGAGGAGGACGAAGACGTGGCTGTAACTGGAGTCCTACAAGCTGGAACCAGCCGGGAGAGTGAGTCGCAGAGCCGACAACAGGGAAGCGGCCTCCCGGCACGGCAGAGGACTCCGACAGCACAGGCTGGAGTGTCAGCGGAGGAAGAGGAGGAGGGCGGTCTGCTACAGGAGATCCGACAGCTGGAGTCTCCAGTGAACCTGGACCGCTTTTCCTTTGGTGAGGACGAGCCAGCAGAGGAAACAAAGAAGAGGAAGAAGAAGACGAAGGAGACCGCACGGGAGGTGGTGAGTTACAAATATGTACCTATGGCTGATGTTACACCTACCACCTCCTGTGTAAACCCCACCAAACCTAAACGCACGGGCTCTGCAGTGGGTCCGGGGCATAGGCAAGGTGGGGAGAGGAGGAGGACGTCCGGCGGTGCTGCCGTCTGTGCGGGGAACAGTGCAGGGGGCGAGGCTGTGGAGGTACTCACGGCACCGGACATAGGGGACCCCGAGGAGTTTCCCTCCCTGCCCTCTGCGGCTAAGCCGGTTATCACCGGGGCTGAGGAGGGTGAGGTGGGTGTCCACGCCGTTGCGAAAGGGGGACGGTGTGGGCAGACTCCATCCCTGCTCACTACGACTGAGCCGGGGAGCAGGTCCGAGGAACATGGTGCGGCGAAAGGAGGGTGCACTGTTGTGACAGGGGCGCAGTGCGCCTTAAAGGAGAACAGGCACGCAGCTGCGACAGGGGAGCAGCGTGTCCAAAAAGGACAGAAAAAGGATAAATCATCTGCAGGGAACACGAGGCGCCCTGCTGCGACAGGGGGACAGAGTGCTCCAGCGCCCCAGCATGCCACCAGGACCCCGAAGTCTGTGGGTGCAGGGCAGGCGGCGCCCCCCAACAAGCAGCGGGCCCAAAATAATAAAGTACAAACTGCTGCAGTGGGGGGGCAAGGTGCTCCAAGGACACAACAGAGAGTCAGCACCAATCAAGGGAAACCGGGTGTGGTGCTGCACCCCTCCCCCGGTCCAGCAGGTGTGAGTGCAGAGAAGCCAGCAGACACAAGTGAGGAAGGAATGGATGTGACTGTGGCAGGTGCAGAGAACACTGGGACAAATGGTGGTGAGAATACTGGTAATAAAGTGATGGGAAGTGGTGGCAGTGGTAAGGGGAATGAAAGGAGCTGTGCAGGAAATGATGGTAGTAGTGGAGTGAATGGTGGGAGTAGTGGTGGAGTGAATGATGGGAGTAGTGATGTTGCAAATGATGGGAGTAGTAGTGGAGTGAATGGTGGGAGTAGTGATGTTGCAAATGATGGGAGTAGTGGAGGAGTGAATGAGGAGAGCATTACTGGTGTTGGTGGAGGGGAAGCAGGTAGTGGTCCCGCTGCCCCCCCAGCGGTGGCGGGGGCTTCAGCCCCAAGCTATTCAGCAGCTGTCACTGCTGGAGGTAGTAGTGCGCCCTTGTCTGGTGACCCTGAGGATGGTGACTTGCAACAGCGCTTCCTGGACGCCCTGAGGAGAGGGGAGAGTTCCATCAATGTAGAGGGGAGGGAGGTTGATCTGTCTTTCTGGATAGAGAGACACGGTCTTTCCGCCTTCCGAGATAGAGGGGCAGAGACTGTCTGGTCTCTGCCGACACCGGGGCAGAGGAGTAACCGTAGGAACGTGGCCCGTCTCCAGTGGGTAAGCAAGGATGCCTGTCCTGATCGGTCAAAGGTTGCTGAGCTCCTGCTGGGGATGGGCTTCGTGGCATATGACATCTTCGCCTTGATCCATCCCTATGGGACCTCCTACTTCGATGTCAGCTTCGTGAGACCGGAGGGCCTTGAGCTTTTCTGGTCTCGCCATGAGCTGGCTCGGGGTCGCCCCGAATGGCAGGGTTTCCACACTGTAGCAATATCCCGCCAGAACTCGGTCAGGAAGGTGACCGTTTTGACCAGTAACGAGTCACTTTCCTGTGTCGACATCTCCACCTGGGTTGGACGATACGGCGACATCATCGGTATTCCCGAGAAGACCCTCGATGAGCATGGTATCTGGTCAGGAGCCTGGACCTTCATGGTGAAATTGAAGGTTTCAGGAAACACCGTTACCCATATCCCTTCCTCAACATTTTTGGGGAGGGACAGGATCTTGATTTTCTACCGGGGGCAGCCTAAGGTCTGTCACAGGTGCGGCAGCCCCACACACTTCAGTGCGCAGTGTACCACCCAGAAATGCGCACTGTGTGGGGACCTCGGCCATCTCGCTGCTACCTGTGGCAGGATTAGGTGTAACCTGTGTGGTGACCTCGGTCACCCGTTCAGTCGCTGTAAGCGTTCCTTTGCCAATGCGGTCCTGAAAGCGGCGAGTGCGGGACAGGCGAAAGCCGGGACTAATCTCGCCGGTGAAGGGACCAGCAGAGGCGGAGGAGGCAGGGAACCGGTGAGGAGCAGGCTGCCGCCATCCAATATCAGGCGGCAGGAGCAGCGCCATGGGAACGGGGCAGGGAGTAATGACCCTAAACTCTGACCCGGGTGCTTCACTTGCAGCTGAGGATCCTAAAAATGGCGAATTGAGCGAGGAAGTCAAGAGACTTGAAAGGGAGGAGCAAAAGGACGCCATGTCTGCCCAGGAACCTTCATCCGGTGACAGTCTGGATGAGGGAGATGGGGAGTGGTCACAGCAAAAGAAAAAGGGTAACAGGAAAACAACTAAGGATAAGAGGGGGTCCGGGCCTCGAGCCTCTTCCTTGGAGTGCGACCCCTCTGACTCCGTAGCCCTGATCCAGGTGCCATTGGAAGGTCCAGCCGCCCCCCCTCTGGTGGATCTCTCTAACCGGTTCCGGGCCCTCCAGGACTCCCCTCCAGAGGGGGGCAATGGGGACCCGGGGCCGGAGGTAGCGGACAAGGTTGTTGGGGCTCAGGAGGTCGCTGGGTCTTCTTCTCAGGGGGCAAATACAAAGCCTTCCGGGGGGGGGGGGGACTACCTCAGGACCACCAGACAAGGGCCAGAGTGTATGTAAGGAGAGAATGGATGAGTCAGTTTGTCTTAAGCGCACTAAAAACTCATCATTGTCAGAGGAAGAGGGTGAAACTGTTGGTGGTGGGAAGAAAAAGGCTATCTAATTCAATCAATCATGATGGCGGCACCCACCCCGTTGACGCTGGCAACCATTAATGTTGCCAGCATAAAGTCAGAAGCGGCAAGGTACACGGCCTTTCATTTTCTCGGCCAACTTGACGCCGACATTTTGTTTTTGCAGGAGACCAGGTTGACCGACCTATCAACCATGCATAAAGCAAGGCGGGAGTGGAGGCACGGGCCCTCCTACTGGTCTCTTGCGGCCGAGCCGTATAGCGGGGTGGCGGTCCTTTTTAAGACTGCAGCGGTTGAATGCAGACGATTGATCGAGTTAGAAATGGGGAGATGCTTGATCCTAGATGTCTCCATGGGGGGACAGGAGCTTCGGCTCATTAACATCTACGGTCCCCAGTCCAAGTGGGACCGCAAGTGTCTCTTCATGAAGATCAAACCTTTCTTATTTTCGAGTCGGCAGGTGGTCTTTGGAGGGGATTTCAACAATGTCACGAGACCCTGTGATAGAGGAGGTTCCGGAGACCGGCTGGCTTACGATTGCGTCGCGCTAAATAGGATAGTAAGTGAGGCACGCCTGGTGGATGTCCACATCCGGCACAACACAGGCCACGCGGGGTTCACCTTTTTTAGAGGTAGTCAGTGCAGGTCTAGGTTAGACAGGTTTTATTTGAAGGAGGATGCCGTCTCCTCTCTGTTGTCGGTTGTGGAGGTGGAATTCTCCGATCACGGTTTGATTATGTTTTCTCTGAGCGTTGCAGAGACTCCTCGGATGGGAAGAGGTTATTGGAAGCTGAATTCGTCACTCCTTGAGGAAGAAGCTGTAAGACGGTCCTTTGAGGAATTTCTTCAGAGCCAGGTACCGCTGCTGGGCCTAAGTAACACTAAGTCTGAGTGGTGGGAGATGTTCAAACATCGGGTGGCGAGATTCTTCCGGCAACTCTCGAACCTCAGAAGCCTGAACAGGGATCGCCTGTATCAGAGCCTGAGGAGGAAACTCGAGCATCTTGTCTCGACTGGGGGTAGCCGCGAGGCGATCTCCAGTTTGAAATCCTTGCTAATGAGGTGTCAGTACGATAGGCACGCATCTTTGGTTTTTGAGAGGGACTACGGGAAGTACTACTCGCCCGACCCCTACAGAAGCTGCAAGATGTCAGTGAGTAGTAAGATAGTGACGGGGCTGATGGACAGTACGGGATCCCTGAGAAGGTCCAGATCAGGGATCTTGGAGGTCGTCAGTTCATACTACTCGCACCTCTTGGGAAGGAAGGAACTGGATCGTGACACGATGTCGGCTTTCCTGGCTGAAGCTGTTCCTGAGCCAGGGGCTGACCTCTCGCTGGGCGGTTTGGCAGAAGCGATCAAAGAAGAGGAAGTGAGACTGGCGATCGATGGGCTCCGGCCCAAAAAATCGCCAGGTCCGGATGGCTTAACATCCGAGTTCTTTAAGACCTTTAGGGACTCCTTGGTCCCCCTCTTGACTCAGGTGTTTAATGAGTGTCTCTCCTCGGGCACTCTGCCGAGATCATTAAGGAGGTCGGCTCTGATCATTTTGTCAAAGGGTAAGGATCCGTCACGCATTGAGAATTGGCGTCCCATATCACTTCTCAATGTGGACAGGAAGGTTTTGGCTAAGATACTCTTCAACAGGCTGGTGAAGTTTGCCCCGCGGCTCCTTTCGGAGGCCCAGCACTGTTGCGTTCCTGGCCGTAGCACTTTCAGTGCTGTTCTGGGTGTCCGAGAGGCCGTGGAGCGGGGCAGGGCGGGCCTTTGGAAGGGGTTCTTGCTGACCCTGGATCAGGCAAAAGCCTTTGATTGGGTTGACCACGAGTACCTCTGGTCCACTCTTTTGAGGCATGGTCTGCCTGGAGGGTTTGTGGACTGGCTTAAGACCTTGTACGCAGGGGCTGAGACTTTCCCTCTGGTAAACGGGTGGATTGGACAACCTTTCGGGGTAGGATCCGGTGTCCGCCAGGGCTGCCCTCTTAGCCCTTTGCTTTACGCGTTTGCGATCGATCCCTTCCTCAGAAGGGTTGATTGTGGACCGTTGGCGGGGGTGAGGATGGGCGGGTTGGCGCCAGAGGCTATCCTGAGGGTAGTGGCCTATGCGGATGATGTCACCGTCTTTGTTTCTTCGCAAGAGGAGGCGATGGTGGTGATGTCAGAAGTGGAGAGCTACTCGGAGGCATCCGGGTCCAAGGTCAACCAGGACAAATGTGAGAGTCTCTGGCTGGGAGGCGGGGATCCCGCGTTTGATCTTCCGGACACCCTCCCCGAACCCCAAGAACATGCCAAAGTCCTAGGCATCGAATTTGGCCAGGGTGATTACCCCATGAAAAACTGGGAAGGCAGAATCAAAGGTGTCGCCCAAAGAGTGGACCAATGGAAGGGTTGGTCTTTGACCCTGAGGGAAAGGGTTGACCTGTGCAAAGCTTTCCTGCTCCCCTTGCTAATCTACCTGGGCAGCGTCTGTGTCTTACCAGAGCCTCTCTGGACACGGGTCTACAGTCTGTTCTTCCAGATGTTATGGGGGAATAGACTGAACCTAGTCAAACGGGAGGTCACTTACCGCACGAGGAGACTAGGGGGGTTGAATATGGTGAACCCCGTGGTGTTCCTAGTGAACACCTTTTTGAAAGTTAACGTGGCAAACCTCTGGAAAGAGAGGGCTCCTCCGTGGGTATTCTCCTGCAAGGGATGGTTTCAGCCTTTCTTCCAGGAATGGGAGACAGGGGGAAGATTGAAGGATCTCCGCACACCGCACGGGCATCTCCCGGCTTAGGTTACCCCGGTTCTGAAAATGATGCGCCGGTGGGGTCTGGGAATGTGGGAAGTGAGGTCCCTCCCGAGGAAACTCCTCGACATGCGGGTCTTGCTTTCGCATTTTCAGAAACCATTGGTCCTCAAGGACTGCCCAAGTCGGGATCTAGAGGTTGGGTTAAGTTTGCTAAATTCTAGTAGGATCCCCAAGAAGTATTGGGACTTGACTTGGCGCTGCTTCCAAGGTAAGTTGTATGTGAAGGACAATTTGAAGCACAGGAGCTCCGTGGACAGGAATTGTCCCCGTGAGGCTTGTGCTACCATGCTGGAAAGCATGGAGCACTTCCTGCTTCATTGTCCTTTTAATAGAGGTGTACAACAGGCTGGGCGCTTCCATTGGTTGGCCGCGGCTGGCCACTCTGTCCTATGCCGAGTGGGCCTATGGAGCGTTCAGAGACCTCGGGAGAAGGGACCGAGCCACTTTATTCTTAGTCAACGCAGTGGTCAGGTACTTCACGTGGAACGCACGAGTTTTAGTTTCGACGCAGAGTAAAATCCTCCGTGTAGATGAAGTTTGTAGCAGCATCCTAGGTGCCCTGGTGAAGGTGCTTTCTCTGGAGTGCGAAAGACTGGGTGCCCGGAGGGCGGCCCATCTCTGGAGGGGTTTCTCCTTCGGGGTGCTTTAGTCCGTTAGCGCTCCTATATCCTGGTGGTGGGCTGATATCTTTACACCCTAGATTTTTGTTTTGTATTTTTGTTCCCTGAATAGAAGGTTTGCAGGCATCGAACTTGAGCCTTGGGTGGTGAGTATGTAGGTTGTGTTCTGTGATGTTGATTTTTGTATATATTGTATATAGTGTATTGTATATAGTGTGTATAATAGAGGGTCTTAGTTAGGTTGGGTGGGGGGATTGGGGGGTTTCAACGGCGGTGATAAGAGACTGATCTGGCCTGGCCCAGGCCCCGCCTGGGGAAAAACTTTGGGGCCTGATCCTAGCTCGGATAATTCCTGAACTTTGTGGCCAGAGCTGGATCAGGGGTGGCGGGATAGTTAGTGTAGGTGTGTGTTTATAAATATATTAAAAAAAAAAAAAAAATGGAAAAAGAGAGAAAATTTTTTTTTAAAAAATGTTAATTTTGTACACTGTATCGTATTTAGGTTTGTTGTAGGGTGAATGTGGTGGTGTAAGGGGGTGGCTGTAAGGTAAGGCAGTGGGACCGGTAGGGTTTTGTTGTGTTTGCGGCGTTGTATAAATCGGTATATAATGTGTTTATAGTGTATAAATTGTATATAATATTGTATATAGGACGGTGTGAATGTAGTTGGGGTTGTATATAGTAGTATGAATGAAGCTGGGCCGGGGGTCTTACATGATTTTATACTATTTATTATTTATAATTTTTTACAGGGGTATTCATGTAAGTTATGAGTATTTTGTTTGTTGTCTTTTGTTTTTGCTTTCTTTATTTAATTGGAATTTTTCTTTCTTGTCCCTGATTAGTAGGTTTCTTTTTTGTCGTTTGTTGCCGTCTGATTGGAGCTTTGTTCTTATGTTTTGTTCTGTTGTGTTTTATTTGTAATGTATCATAGTTCGTGTCATGTGAAATTTTTTTTTATTTAATAAAAGACCTACAATCTATTACTCCCTGTTATCAGCCATTACTGGGGAGGTGACTACCCTCTATTACTCCCTGTTATCAGCCATTACTGGGGAGGTGACTACCCTCTATTACTCCCTGTTATCAGCCATTACTGGGGAGGTGACTACCCTCTATTACTCCCTGTTATCAGCCATTACTGGGGGAGGTGACTGTAGGACAGGAGACTGCAATCTATTACTCCCTGTTATCAGCCATTTCAGGTCAGGGAGCGTCGGATTTCGTGAGTGACAGTTGTAGACCCCCTTTTTCCCCCATGATAATTTCTTGATCTCACACATCTCCAGGGTCATTACTAGCCCCTTAATATTGGCACAGAGCAGAGTGTAGCCCCCTATGTATGAGGCCGGGGGTCCTGCACGTTTCGTCTCTTCTATGTGCAGACAGGGCTGTGCGGCGGGAGGAATATTCTGCGGTGAATGGCGCGTTGTCTCTAGGCAGAGCCTCGTGTACTGTACCTGGAGAGAAGAGCTCGGCAGCAGCCTGTCCTGACTCGCTGTAACTCCTGCAGAACATCGCGACAGCAGCACCGTCAGCTTCCGATGACAATAGTCAATGAGATCCAGCAGCAGATCCTCGGCCGATTCACACACGTCCTGCGGAGATCACGAGACATCACACACTGCACCTTACACCGCAGCACTGCTCTCAGGATCTCCGCTTGCTGTCTATGAACGGAAGCTGTCACACGGGGCCTGATGTGAGCAGTGATGTCCCAGCACAGGACCGTGTCGGAGCATCAGTCTCTGCAGTGGCTCACAATGGGCACAGCCCAGTAATGGCGGGTACATTATAGTGACGCGCTGGGACATCACCGGTTCACACCAGGCTGGGTGGTCTGGGAGATCCGCTCGCCGCTCTGGGGCCTATAGGAACCCGAAGGATCTGCCCTTTATCAGAAAGAAAATGAGAATCAGTAGAATCCGGAGAGGGCGCTCCGCTTTGGATATCACCCTCAGCGCCTGCAGCTATCGCCCCTGGGTGAGAATCCGGGCTCCGGAGAGGACGCTCCGCTGTGTATATCACCCTCAGTGGCTGCAGCCATCGCCTGCCTGCATATCATGTGACACGACATGTGTGGACCCTGACAGCTCCCCGGAAGTGTGCACAAAGCTGCGTTACCCTGCAGTCACCGGAGCACGCCGACATCTGACAGTTTAGGTTGTTACTGTTGTGAAATAAGATTTGTAAATAATGAGCTGGTGGCACAAGGTGCTCAGGTTGGTGACGGGCGCTCAGGTTGGTGACAGGCGCTCAGGTTGGTGACAGGCGGTGACGGGCGCTCAGGTTGGTGACAGGCGCTCAGGTTGGTGACAGGCGCTCAGGTTGGTGACAGGCGCTCAGGTTGGTGACGGGGTGACAGGCGCTCAGGTTGGTGACGGGCGCTCAGGTTGGTGACGGGCGCTCAGGTTGGTGACGGGCGCTCAGGTTGGTGACGGGCGCTCAGGTTGGTGACGGGCGCTCAGGTTGGTGACGGGGTGACAGGCGCTCAGGTTGGTGACGGGCGCTCAGGTTGGCGACGGGCGCTCAGGTTGGCGACGGGCGCTCAGGTTGGCGACGGGCGCTCAGGTTGGCGACGGGCGCTCAGGTTGGTGACAGGCGCTCAGGTTGGTGACAGGCGCTCAGGTTGGTGACAGGCGGTGACAGACGCTCAGGTTGGTGACAGGCGGTGACAGGCGCTCAGGTTGGTGACAGACGCTCAGGTTGGTGACAGACGCTCAGGTTGGTGACGGCGGTGAGAGGTGAAGAGCTTGGGTACTTGTCTGGTGCCTCCAGGATTATTGTATGGGGCTTCCCTGGACCCTGCAAGTCTCACCTTGTGGTAGAATATGGTTTCCAGGAGATTAATTATAGTCGCCTCATGATGAATCTGAAGGAAGGAGACACTGGTCAGTATGTGACCCGGCAGTCGCTGCTGGGGGGGGGGCTCATAAGATGCACTTACCACCATGTACAGGGGGAAGGTGCTTCTGGGCTGGAAATCCTGCAGTTCAGAGATCACAGGGAAAACCTTCTGCTTCCAGATCTCTACAGCGATCAACTCCCGGATCAATGTGGAAACCTGAGGGAACAGCAGAGAAGGCGACATCTGAGATGGAGATATATAGAGGCCGAACCGCCAGTGAGATAGGGTGATGCAAAGAAGACAGAACTAAACAAGGAGCGCACAACACCATGACGTTTAGACGCTGCACATTTTCATTATGCAAAAAAACAACATCTTACAGCAAAGTGGACGGGAATGACAGAAAACAGCTGCTTAAAAAACCTGACACCAAAAGAGAAAAATCTGCGAGCAAATAAAAGTGTATCTTATTAGTGCAGAAACACTGGAAAAAAAAATCTGTAAATTCACACGAGATCCTTATTGTGTGAACAAGACGTGATCGGCCCAATCTACTACTGAGACAAGTTAAGGTTTTTAAAAGTAATGTCGCCACGTGGGGCAGTAAATGTGCAGTATGGAGAGAGGCCGAAACAAAGCTGTGCAGACATCACTGAAAAGTATCACAACGTGACACATGGCGGAAAACTGGGACGTAAATGTGGGAAAAGCCAAACATCAGCATTACAGAACAATCACACACAGAGGATAGATACATAATAGATAGATAGATAGATAGATGATAGATAATATGTCGTGAAATGTGTGTATGTTTCCTGGGACAAGTAGACTTCTGTCTCCAATCTCACCAGGGGGTCCTGCTGGAAGCCAAGAAGAAAGGGAACATTTGACACCTCCTAGCTCTTGGAAGAGAGATGTTAATTACGGCCTGATAGTATCTCTGGGAGAGCTTTTACACAAAGGATCTCAAGAGAAAATAATATATTCATTGGGGGGGGGGGGGGGGGGGGGCGCGGCAGTGGTCCACTCAAAAAAACAAGCAATTATGATATTAACCTGAGGGGATGGTCTAGAAACCTGACCTCCAGACCAAAGTTATAAATTAGGGCTGTATACATAGAATCGTGTACACATGTCAGGGCGGCCTGAGATGCTGTTGTGTTTCATCAACTCCATTCACACCCCCAGGGAGCAGAAAGCAGACTACCAGTTAGATGATTTCTGCAAGTTTCTCTTGTTTATTTTTGTACTGTTTTGCATAAGTTGTATGTCTTTATTATCATATTTTTATACCTTCTCTTATTGTAAGCACTGAAACTTTTTGTATTAAAGTATAAAACTTTAACAAGTTGAACCTTGAATGTTCTAAAAGAATCCATAGCCTAAGGTGTGTGAGCCTTATGAGTGATAGACGTTATTAGTATTAATATTTCCGGGACTCATCGCCTGTGTGTTCGGTGAGTGGTGGCAGCGTGTATGAGCGGGTCCGTGGCCTGGGTCGGTGTGTGATTTATGCTCCCATTACAGCATAGGACAGAGGTTGAATGCTGGACTGAGAGTGGGGAGATAGATTAACCCTTGCAGGCACAACCCAAAGTCACGTGTGAGAGCAGGTACGTGACAAATTAGATACACCACGGAGTAAGGGATCCGTGACAAATACATAATAGATACATAGATAATATATAGATGATAAATAGATAGATAGATACCTTTCCATGTGTCACCAGTAAATCCTTGATCATCTCCTCTTGGCCGGCGGAGGCGTTGACGATCGCCTGCATGTTCAGCTTCTCCAGGTACTCGTGCTGCTTCAGCCATCTGAGACCAAGGAATAAAACATCAATAACTGCATAAGAGATCAGTGTGCGACAATTTAATTTTTTTTTTGTTTTATAGTCTGTTAACAGAAAGCGAAACACCCCACTCTGACCACCAGTATACAGGTCACATGATTACTGTGTCAGCACCGAGACCCCAATAATCAATGAAAAAAGGGTCTTCACTCACTGCACAAGCACAGCAATTAAAAACAGCTCTACAGGACAGGAGAACAGCAATGGTGCAGTCACTGTGTACATACATTACTGATCCCGAGTTACCTCCTGTATTATACCCCAGAGCTGCGCTCATCATTCTGCTGGTGCAGTCACTGTGTACATACATTACATTACTGATCCTGAGCTACATCCTGTATTATACCCCAGAGCTGCACTCACTACTCTGCTGGTGCAGTCACTGTGTACATACATTACATTACTGATCCTGAGTTACAGCCTGTATTATAGTCCAGAGCTGCACTCACTATTCTGCTGGTGCAGTCACTGTGTACATACATTACTGATCCTGAGTTACCTCCTGTATTATACCCCAGAGCTGCACTCACTATTCTGCTGGTGCAGTCACTGTGTACATACATTACTGATCCTGAGTTACCTCCTGTATTATACCCCAGAGCTGCACTCACTATTCTGCTGGTGCAGTCACTGTGTACATACATTACTGATCCGGAGTTACCTCCTGTATTATACCCCAGAGCTGCACTCACTATTATGCTGGTGCAGTCACTGTGTACATACATTACTGATCCTGAGTTATCCCGGAGTTATCCTGAGTTTCTTTCTCTCCGCTGACATCCCCACCATCATCATGGGTGACTTTAATATCCCTACTGACACCCGCCAGCCAGCAGCCTCCAAACTCCTGGCCTTACCTCATCCTTTGGACTCACCCAGTGGTCCTCCACAGCCACCCACGCAGACGGACATACACTAGACCTCACCTTCACCCGCCTCTATTCCTTATCTAATCTCACAACCTCTCCCTTCCCCTTATCTGATCACCATCTACTCACCTTCTCATCCTTGTCCTCCTCACCTGCCCCCCATGTCCAGCCAGTACCACATCCTCGCAGAAGCCTCGCACATCTAGACATTCACAGACTCTCAGACTCTCTCCTACCCCTGTCCTCCATATCTTCACTCCACGACACGGACAGCGCCACCGCTTTCTATAACTCCACCCTCACATCAGCTACAGACTCAGTCGTCCCTCTCATGTATGGCAAAGTGCAACAAATCAATAGGCAACCGTGGCATAGCAGCCTCACCAAAAAACTCCAACAAGCATCCAGGGTCGCAGAAAACACGCCTGCCAGACAACTTCACCGCTTTCAAACAAGCTACACTTGCCTTCAAACTAGCCCTCACCTCCGCTAAACAGACCTATTTCACTAACCTTGTATCTTCACTATCCTACAACCCAAAACAACTGTTCAGCACATTTAACTCTCTCCTCCGCCCCCCACTGCCACCTTCAACTCCCCTCATCTCTTCCGAGGACTTTGCCATCTACTTCAAAAACAAGATCGCCCAAACAAGGCAAACCTTTACTGTTCCACCACCCCAACCACTCCATATACCAGACCTCAGCCCTTCCCTAATAACCTCCCTCTCCAACATCACTGAAGGAGCACTTACTCGCCTTTCCAAATCACACCTCACCACCTGTGCAGTTGACCCCATCACCTCCCACCTGCTCCCCAACCTCACTAACACGCTCATTCAAGCCCTAACCCATCTCTTCAACCTATCGCTATCTTCTGGTACCTTCCCCTCTGCCTTAAAACATGTCACCATGAAAACCCATCCTCAAAAAAAAAAACTAACCCCTGACCCAACTGCTATGCCCAGCTATCGCCCCATATCACTGCTCTCGTTTGCTTCAAAACTCCTTGAGCAGCATGTCCATGGTCAACTTTCCTCCCACCTCTCATCTAACTCTCTCCTTGACAACCTTCAATCTGGCTTCCGCCCCACCACTCCACCGAAACTGCCCTGACCAAAATTACCAACGACTTACTCACAGCCAAAGCTAACAGACAGTTCTCCGTCCTCCTGCTTCTTGACCTGTCCTCTGCTTTCGACACAGTCGACCACTGCCTACTGCTACAGATGCTTTCTTCCCTCGGCATCAAAGGCCTTGCCCTGTCCTGGATTGCCTCATACCTTTCTGACCACACATTTAGCGTTTCCCACTCCCACACTACCTCCTCATCCCACCCTCTCTCTGTTGGAGTCCCTCAAGGCTCTGTCCTAGGGCCCCTACTTTTTTCCATCTATACCCTTGGCCTAGGACAACTCAAAGTCCCATGGCTTCCAGTACCACCTGTATGCGGACGACACTCAGATCTACCTCTCTGGCCCAGATGTCACCTCTCTGCAGTCCAGAATCCAGGAGTGTCTATCAGCCATATCCTCCTTCTTCACCTCTCGCTTCCTAAAACTCAATGTAGACAAAGCCGAACTCATCATCTTTCGCCCACCTCACGTATCCGCCCTACCTGATCTATCTATTATGGTAAACGGCATCACGCTCTCTCCCGCACCAGAAATACGCTGCCTTGAGGTAACTCTCGACTCTGCCCTGTCTGTCAAACTGCACGTCCAAACTCTTGCCACCTCCTGTCGCCTCCAACTCAAAAATATTGCCAGAATCCGTTCCTTCCTCAGCCCACAATCTACTAAAACTCTTGTGCATGCCCTAATCATCTCCCGCCTCGACTACTGCAACACCCTCCTCTGTGGCCTCCCCGCTAACTCTCTTGCACCTCTCCAGTCTGTCCTCAACTCTGCTGCCCGGGTAATCCACCTCTCTCCTCGCTACTCCCCTGCTTCTCCCCTCTGCAAATCCCTTCACTGGCTCCCAATTCCCCAACGAATCCAGTTCAAACTACTAACACTGATCTACAAAGCCATCCACAACCTGTCCCCTCCCTATATCTCTGAACTAATCTCCCAATACCTTCCCTCACATAATCTTCGATCCTCCCAAGACCTCCTACTCTCATCCACACTTATTCGTTCCTCACACAACCGCCTCCAAGATTTCTCCCGAATATCCCCCATCCTCTGGAATTCCACGCCTCAACATGTCCGACTATCCACCACCCTTGGATCCTTCAGACGGAACCGGAAAACCCATCTCTTCAGGAAAGCCTACAGCCTACAATAACCATTCTGCCGCCTCGCCACCTCCAGAGCAGCCGCCTCACCACCACCAGAGCTGCCGCCTCACCAACCACCCCTGCTGCCGCCTCACCACTACCCGAGCTGCCACCTAACCACCAGAGCTGCCGCCTTACTAACCACCCGTGCTGCCGCCTCACCACCAGCAGAGCTGCCACCTCACCAACCACCAGAGCTGCCGCCTCACCAACCACCAGAGCTGCCGCCTCACCACCACCAGAGCTGCCGCCTCACCACCACCAGAGCTGCCGCCTCACCACCACCAGAGCTGCCACCTCACCACCAGAGCTGCCACCTCACCACCAGAGCTGCCACCTCACCACCAGAGCTGCCTCCTCACCACCACCTGAGCTGCCGCCTCACCACCACCAGAGCTGCCACCTCACCACCAGAGCTGCCTCCTCACCACCACCAGAGCTGCCGCCTCACCACCACCTGAGCTGCCGCACCCCCGACCTTCTGTCTCTTCCCCATTAATCCATAGAATGTAAGTCCGCAGTCCATGGAATTACTTGGGCTATATTAACCCCTTCCCGACCTTTGACGCCACGTAGGCGTCATGAAAACCCGTGCCAATCCGACCCATGACGCCTATGTGGCGTCATGGAATGATCGCGTCGCTGCAGAGCGGGTGAAAGGGTTAACTCCTATTTCACCCGATCTGCAGGGACAGGAGGAGTGGTACTTCAGCCCAGGGGGGGTGGCTTCACCCCCCCCCCCCGTGGCTACGATCGCTCTGATTGGCTGTTGAAAGTGAAACTGCCAATCAGAGCGATTTGTAATATTTCACCTAAAAAACTGGTGAAATATTACAATCCAGCCATGGCCGATGCTGCAATATCATCGGCCATGGCTGGAAATACTGAAGTGACCCCCCCCCCACCGATCGCCCCCCCAAGCCACCGATCTGTCCCGTAGTCCCCTTCGTCCTGTGCTCCGCTCCCCCGTCCTCCTGTCCGCTCCCCCCGTGCTCCTATGTCACCCCCCCGTACTCCGACGCCCCCCCTGTGCCCCGATCTCCCCCCCACCTTATACTTACCGAGGCTCCCGGTGCCCGTCCGCCTCCTCCATGGGCGCCGCCATCTTCCAAAATGGCGGGCGCATGCTCAGTGCGCCCGCCGAATCTGCCGGCCGGCAGATTCATTACAAAGTACATTTTGATCGCTGTGGTAGGTTCTATCACAGCGATCAAAATAAAAAAAATAATAAATAAACCCCCCCCCTTTATCACCCCCATAGGTAGGGACAATAATAAAATAAAGAAAATATTTTTTTTTCTTTTTCCACTAGGGTTAGGGTTAGAACTAGGGTTAGAACTAGGGGTAGGGTTAGGGTTAGGGTTATGGCATGTGCACACAGTGCGGATTTGGCTGCGGATCCGCAGCGGATTGGCCGCGGATCCGCAGCGGATTGGCCGCAGATCTGCAGCGGATTGGCCGCGGATCCGCAGCGGATTGGCCGCTGCGAATTCGAAGCAGTTTTCCATCAGGTTTACAGTACCATGTACACCTAAGGAAAACCAAATCTGCTGTGCCCATGGTGCGGAAAATTCCGTGCAGAAACGCTGCATTGTATTTTCCGCAGCATGTCAATTCTTTGTGCGGATTCCGCAGCGTTTTACACCTGTTCCTCAATAGGAATCCGCAGGTGAAATCCGCACAAAAAAACACTGGAAATCTGCTGTAAATCCGCAGGCAAAACGCAGTGCCTTTTACCTGCAGATTTTTCAAAAATCGTGCGGAAAAATCTCACACGAATCCGCAACGTGGGCACATAGCCTTAGGGTTAGGGTTGGAATTAGGGCTAGGGTTGGAAATAGGGTTAAGATTAGGCTTGTGGTTAGGGTTACGGATAGGGTTAGGGGTGCGTTGGGGTTACAGTTGTGGTTAGGGTTGGGATTAGGGTTAGGGTTGGGATTAGGGTTAGGATTAGGGTTGGAATTAGGGTTACGGGTGTGTTGCGGTTAGGGTTGTGGTTAGGGGTGTGTTGGGGTTAGGGTTGTGATTAGGGTTATGGCTACAGTTGGGATTAGGATTAGGGGTGTGTTGGGGTTAGTGTTGAAGTTAGAATTGAGGGGTTTCCACTGTTTAGGCACATCAGGGGTCTCCAAACGCAACATGGCGCCACCATTGATTCCAGCCAATCTTGCGTTCAAAAAGTCAAATGGTGCTCCCTCCATTCCAAGCCCCGACGTGCGCCCAAACAGTGGTTTACCCCCACATTTGGGATACCAGCGTACTCAGGACAAACTGGGCAACAACTGTTGGGGTCCAATTTCTCCTGTTACCCTTGCAAAAATAAAAAATTACTTGCTAAAACATAATTTTTGAGGAAAGAACAATTATTTATTTTCACGGCTCTGCGTTATAAACTTCTGTGAAGCACTTGGGGGTTGAAAGTGCTCACCACACATCTAGATAAGTTCCTTGGGGGTCTAGTTTCCAAAATGGGGTCACTTGTGGGGTGTTTCTACTGTTTAGGCACATCAGGGGCTCTGCAAATGCAACGTGACGCCCGCAGACCATTCCATCAAAGTCTGCATTTCAAATGTCACTACTTCCCTTCCGAGCCGTGACGTGTGCCCAAACAGTGGTTTACCCCCACATATGGGGTACCAGCACACTCACAACAAACTGGGCAACAAATATTGGGGCCCAATTTCTCCTGTTACCCTTGTGAAAATAAAAAATTGCTTGCTAAAACATCTTTTTTGAGGAAAGAAAAATGATTTTTTATTTTCACGGCTCTGCGTTGTAAACTTCTGTGAAGCACTTGGGGGTTGAACGTGCTCACCACACATCTAGATAAGTTCCTTGGGGGGTCTAGTTTCCAAAATGGGGTCACTTGTGGGGGGTTTCTACTGTTTAGGCATATCAGGGGCTCTGGAAACGTAACATGATGCCCGCAGACCATTCCATCAAAGTCTGCATTCCAAAACGTCACTACTTCCCTTCCGAGCCCCGGCATGTGCCCAAACAGTGGTTTACCCCCATATATGGGGTATCAGCGTACTCAGGAGAAACTGGACAACAACTTTTGGGTCCAATTTCTCCTGTTACTCTTGCAAAAATAAAAAATTCTGGGCTAAAAAAATATTTTTGAGGAAAGGAAACACATTTATTATTTTCACGGCTCTGCGTTATAAACTTCTGTGAAGCACTTGGGGGTTCAAAGTGCTCACCACACATCTAGATAAGTTCCCTTGGGGGTCTAGTTTCCAAAATGGAGTGAATTGTGGGGAGTTTCTACTGTTTAGGCACATCAGGGGCTCTGCAAACGCAACGTGACGCCCGCAGAGCATTCCATCAAAGTCTGCATTTCAAAACGTCACTACTTCCCTTCCGAACCCCGACGTGTGCCAAAACAGTGGTTTACCCCCACATATGGGGTATCAGCGTACTCAGGAGAAACTGGACAACAACTTTTGGGGTCCAATTTCTCCTGGTACCCTTGGGAAAATAAAAAATTGTGGGCTAAAAAATCATTTTTGAGAAAAGAAAAATTATTTTTTATTTTCATGGCTCTGCGTTATAAACTTCTGTGAAGCACTTGGGGGTTCAAAGTGCTTACCACACGTCTAGGTTAGTTCCTTGGGAGGTCTAGTTTCCAAAATGGAGTCACTTGTGCGGGAGCTCCAATGTTTAGGCACACAGGGGCTCTCCAAACGCGACATGGTGTCCGCTAATGATTGGAGCTAATTTTCCATTCAAAAAGCCAAATGGCGTGCCTTCCCTTCCGAGCCCTGCCGTGCGCCCAAACAGTGGTTTATCCCCACATATGGGGTATCATCGTACTCAGGACAAACTGGACAACAACATTTGGGGTCCAATTTCTCCTATTACCCTTGGGAAAATAAAAAATTCTGGGCTAAAAATCATTTTTGAGGAAAGAAAAATTATTTTTTATTTTCACGGCTCTGCGTTATAAACTTCTGTGAAGCACCTGGGGGTTATAAGTGCTCACTATGCATCTAGATAAGTTCCTTGGGGGGTCTAGTTTCCAAAATGGGGTCACTTGTAGGGGATCTCCAATGTTTAGGCACACAGGAGCTCTCCAAACGCGACATGGTGTCCGCTAACGATTGGAGCTAACTTTCCATTCAAAAAGTCAAATGGCACGCCTCCCATTCTGAGCCTTGCCGTGCACCCAAACAGTGGTTTACCCCCACATATGAGGTATCAATGTACTCAGGAGAAATTGCCCAACAAATTTTAGGATCCATTTTATCCTGTTGCCCATGTGAAAATGAAAAAATTGA
Source organism: Ranitomeya variabilis (assembly GCF_051348905.1). NCBI lineage: Eukaryota > Metazoa > Chordata > Amphibia > Anura > Dendrobatidae > Ranitomeya > Ranitomeya variabilis. The sequence continues at coordinate 216,534,805 of NC_135239.1, read as the reverse complement.
GGCTAAAATAATTTTTTGGGGAAAAAAAGTACTTTTTCATTTTTACGGATCAATTTGTGAAGCACCTGAGGGTTTAAAGTGCTCACTATGCTTCTAGATAAGTTTCTTGGGGGGGTCTAGTTTCCAAAATGGGGTCACTTGTGGGGGAGCTCCAATGTTTAGGCACACGGGGGCTCTCCAAACGCGACATGGTGTCCGCTAAAGATTGGAGCCAATTTTTCATTCAAGAAGTCAAATGGCGCTCCTTCCCTTCCGAGCCCTGCCGTGCGCCCAAACAGTGGTTTACCCCCACATATGAGGTATCAGCGTACTCAGGAGAAATTGGACAACAACGTTCGTGGTCCAGTTTCTCCTTTTACCCTTGGGAAAATAAAAAAATTGTTGCTAAAAGATCATTTTTGTGACTAAAAAGTTAAATGTTCATTTTTTACTTCCATGTTGCTTCTGCTGCTGTGAAACACCTGAAGGGTTAATAAACTTCTTGAATGTGGTTTTGAGCACCTTGAGGGGTGCAGTTTTTAGAATGGTGTCACTTTTGGGTATTTTCAGCCATATAGAACCCTCAAACTGACTTCAAATGTGAGGTGGTCCCTAAAAAAAATGGTTTTGTAAATTTCGTTGTAAAAATGAGAAATCACTGGTCAAATTTTAACCCTTATAACTTCCTAGCAAAAAAAAAGTTTGTTTCCAAAATTGTGCTGATGTAAAGTAGACATGTGGGAAATGTTATGTATTAACTATTTTGTGTCACATAACTCTCTGGTTTAACAGAATAAAAATTCAAAATGTGAAAATTGCAAAATTTTCAAAATTTTTGCCAAATTTCCGTTTTTTTCACAAATAAACTCAGAAATTATCGACCTAAATTTACCACTAACATGAAGCCCAATATGTCACGAAAAAACATTCTCAGAACCGCTAGGATCCGTTGAAGCGTTCCTGAGTTATTACCTCATAAAGGGACACTGGTCAGAATTGCAAAAAACGGCCTGGTCATTAAGGCCAAAATGGGCTGGGTCATGAAGGGGTTAATAATAATCCCCCAGAGCTTCGCTCTCATCACCACCATCTGTCCGGTATCTCACCCCCCGGAGCCGGTATCGCGCACGGTGAAGCTCTGCAGGCTCTGGACCATTCCCTCCGCTTCTCCGTACAGCAGCACCGGGTTGGATTCCATCTTCCCTCACCGGAGCCAACTACGTTACGCTGTTGCTATAGGAATAAAACACTGTTTCTGGGCATGCGCAGCTTGCTATCACCTTGACAACAACTTCCTGTCCGCAAGCGCAGTAATCTCCTTTGTTTGCTAGTTCACGCATGCGCGGGGGGTTATTGTGCGCTAGATCTGATTTGTAACGTGAGCGGAAGTTGATGCTGTTCCCTCTGTTGTTTTGTCCCGGCTGTTGTGTAACCACCGGAAGTTCCGGAGCTGCCATCTTTGCATACCCAGGGCTTTGTTGTGGTCCTTACACTAGATCATTAATGCTCATGAAGAAAGAAGCGATGACGCGTTCTCTTGTCAGATTTCCAAATGGTTCATTCTCAGTGTGAGATCAGGTGTTAGAGGTGAAGATGCAAAAAAGCCCTGTGATCACACATTAGATACTGTATCTAATCCTATCCTGTGTGATACTGACTGCTGAGCTGTGTATCTAATCCTATCCTGTGATACTGACTGCTGAGCTGTGTATCTAATCCTCTCCTGTGTGATACTGTCTGCTGAGCCGTGTATCTAATCCTCTCCTGTGTGATACTGACTGCTGAGCCGTGTATCTAATCCTCTCCTGTGTGATACTGTCTGCTGAGCCGTGTATCTAATCCTCTCCTGTGTGATACTGACTGCTGAGCCGTGCATCTAATCCTCTACTGTGTGATACTGTCTGCTGAGCCGTGTATCTAATCCTCTCCTGTGTGATACTGACTGCTGAGCCGTGTATCTAATCCTCTCCTGTGTGATACTGACTGCTGAGCCGTGTATCTAATCCTCTACTGTGTGATACTGTCTGCTGAGCCGTGTATCTAATCCTCTCCTGTGTGATACTGACTGCTGAGCCGTGTATCTAATCCTATCCTGTGTGATACTGACTGCTGAGCTGTGTATCTAATCCTATCCTGTGATACTGACTGCTGAGCTGTGTATCTAATCCTCTCCTGTGTGATACTGTCTGCTGAGCCGTGTATCTAATCCTCTCCTGTGTGATACTGACTGCTGAGCCGTGTATCTAATCCTCTCCTGTGTGATACTGTCTGCTGAGCCGTGTATCTAATCCTCTCCTGTGTGATACTGACTGCTGAGCCGTGCATCTAATCCTCTACTGTGTGATACTGTCTGCTGAGCCGTGTATCTAATCCTCTCCTGTGTGATACTGACTGCTGAGCCGTGTATCTAATCCTCTCCTGTGTGATACTGACTGCTGAGCCGTGCATCTAATCCTCTACTGTGTGATACTGTCTGCTGAGCCGTGTATCTAATCCTCTCCTGTGTGATACTGACTGCTGAGCCGTGTATCTAATCCTCTCCTGTGTGATACTGACTGCTGAGCTGTGTATCTAATCCTCTACTGTGTGATACTGTCTGCTGAGCCGTGTATCTAATCCTCTCCTGTGTGATACTGACTGCTGAGCCGTGTATCTAATCCTATCCTGTGTGATACTGTCTGCTGAGCCGTGTATCTAATCCTCTCCTGTGTGATACTGACTGCTGAGCCGTGTATCTAATCCTCTCCTGTGTGATACTGACTGCTGAGCTGTGTATCTAATCCTCTCCTGGGTGATACTGTCTGCTGAGCCGTGTATCTAATCCTATCCTGTGTGATACTGACTGCTGAGCCGTGTATCTAATCCTCTCCTGTGTGATACTGACTGCTGAGCCGTGTATCTAATCCTCTCCTGTGTGATACTGACTGCTGAGCTGTGTATCTAATCCTCTCCTGGGTGATACTGACTGCTGAGCTGTATCTAATCCTCTCCTGTGTGATACTGACTGCTGAGCCGTGTATCTAATCCTCTCCTGTGTGATACTGTGTGCTGAGACGTGTATCTAATCCTATCCTATGTGATACTGACTGCTGAGCCGTGTATCTAATCCTATCCTGTGTGATACTGTCTGCTGAGCCGTGTATCTAATCCTCTCCTGTGTGATACTGTCTGCTGAGCCGTGTATCTAATCCTCTCCTGTGTGATACTGTCTGCTGAGCCGTGTATCTAATCCTCTCCTGTGTGATACTGTCTGCTGAGCTGTGTATCTAATTCTGCCCTGTGTGATACTGACTGCTGAGCCGTGTATCTAATCCTGTGGTGTGATACTGACTGCTGAGCTGTGTATCTAATCCTATCCTGTGTGATACTGCTGAGCCGTGTATCTAATCCTCTCCTGTGTGATACTGCTGAGCCGTGTATCTAATCCTCTCCTGTGTGATACTGCTGAGCCGTGTATCTAATCCTGTGGTGTGATACTGACTGCTGAGCTGTGTATCTAATTCTATCCTGTGTGATACTGTCTGCTGAGCTGTATCTAATCTTATCCTGTGTGGTACTGCTGAGCCGTGTATCTAATCCTCTCCTGTGTGATACTGTCGGCTGAGCTGTGTATCTAAGGTGTTAAACTTTGAAACTAAAAGTTTAATTGTAAAACGTAAGAACACCAGAATGTGACAATCTCTTAGATTTTATCACACAGAACAGATCGGACGTTCTTCTGGTTCATAAAATTAATTATCCAAGTTATAAATTGATGTTGGCGACACAGTTGTGCCCAGGTCGTGTCCCCCATTGTGCCCTCGGCTTTGTCCCCCATTGCACACGGGTCGTGTCCCCCATTGTGCCCTCGGCTTTGTCCCCCATTGTGCCCTCGGCTTTGTCCCCCATTGCACACGGGTCGTGTCCCCATTGTGCCCTCGGCTTTGTCCCCATTGCACACGGGTCGTGTCCCCCATTGTGCCCTCGGCTTTGTCCTCCATTGCACACGGGTCGTGTCCCCCATTGTGCCCTCGGCTTTGTCCCCCATTGCACACGGGTCGTGTCCCCATTGTGCCCTCGGCTTTGTCCCCTTTGCACACGGGTCGTGTCCCCCATTGTGCCCTCGGCTTTGTCCCCCATTGCACACGGGTCGTGTCCCCCATTGTGCCCTCGGCTTTGTCCCCTTTGCACACGGGTCGTGTCACCATTGTGCCCTCGGCTTTGTCCCCCATTGCACACGGGTCGTGTCCCCCATTGTGCCCTCGGCTTTGTCCCCCATTGCACACGGGTCGTGTCCCCCATTGTGCCCTCGGCTTTGTCCCCCATTGCACACGGGTCGTGTCACCATTGTGCCCTCGGCTTTGTCCCCCATTGCACACGGGTCGGGTCCCCCATTGTGCCCTCGGCTTTGTCCCCCATTGCACACGGGTCGTGTCCCCATTGTGCCCTCGGCTTTGTCCCCTTTGCACACGGGTCGTGTCCCCCATTGTGCCCTCGGCTTTGTCCCCCATTGTGCCCTCGGCTTTGTCCCCCATTGCACACGGGTCGTGTCCCCCATTGTGCCCTCGGCTTTGTCCCCCATTGCACACGGGTCGTGTCCCCCATTGTGCCCTCGGCTTGTGCCCCCTTGCACACGGGTCGTGTCCCCCATTGTGCCCTCGGCTTTGTCCCCCATTGAACACGGGTCGTGTCCCCATTGTGCCCTCGGCTTTGCCCCCACTGTACCCGGGCTGAGTATGGGATATTGAACGTCTTTGCCATTTGCTCGTGGACGTGACACACCGCTAGATGAAAACTGAACTGAAAAAGAATGAATTACCCCTCAGATTTCTCCTTTCTTTCTCTGAGATCAGACACGAGGAGACGCCGTACAGCGCGGACATGTGGTCGTCACCCACCGATACCCGGAATCTCCGACCCTCAGCGAGCAGCACAATGTGCATGGTACAACGCCGGCACTAACGACACCAGTCACCGAATGATTCTAGCCGCCGGTGATTATCATCTTTGTCTCAGTGCGTGTTCTCTCACCGGGGACAGAATCATCTGGGGCTGAGACATGAAGGGAGATCATAATCCCCCCATATCTGCACTGCAGACCACTGCCGGCTTATAGTGTCCTCCTTCTGTCAGGGGCTGTAAATTGTCCCAGGTTCTATGCCCGCCTGTGCCCTGTATCGTCATCCTGAGGAGCAGAACGCGTCGTCACGACCAGGGACAGAACGCGTCGTCACGGCGAGCGGCAGAACGCGTCACGGCGAGCGGCAAACGAGACGTCACGGCGAGCGGCAAACGAGACGTCACGGTCAGAATGCGTCGTCACGGCCAGGGGCAGAACGCGTCGTCACGGCCAGAACGCGTCGTCACGGCCAGAACGCGTCGTCACGGCCAGGGGCATTTCTCTGAAGTTGTTCCACTTTACACGCAGTCGTGTGACTTATTTGAGGCTCAGTCCTCCTGCTGTTCTTCGTTGGTGGCATTGTTCCTGCCCGACACTGTCAGATTTGTCACTACTGTCAATTTCGAGAGGAGTTATTTTCTGTGCGAGTGAATACGAGGATCCAAGGTTTCCTGATCATCATATTCTGGTATTCTTACATTTTCCACAGCCGGCGGCTCACATTGATGGAGTTGGGGTTGTACTTGACTAATCCTTTTAAGTGTGATTCAGTCTCCTGATCCGTTGTATCTAACGATGTCACTTCAGACACTGCTTACTGAGCTGCATATCTAATAAAGACCCGGTATTGATCCTCCCCATCCGACCCATCCCCCCGGTATTGATCCGACCCATCCCCCCGGTATTGATCAAACCCTTCCCCCCGGTATTGATCAAACCCTTCCCCCCGGTATTGATCCTCCTCATCCGACCCATCCCCCCGGTATTGATCCTCCTCATCCGACCCATCCCCCCCGGGTATTGATCCTCCTCATCCGACCCATCCCCCCCGGGTATTGATCCGACCCATCCCCCGGTATTGATCCTCCTCATCCGACCCATCCCCCCCCCGGTATTGATCCGACCCATCCCCCAGTATTGATCCACCTAATCTGACCCATCCCCCAGTATTGATCCTCCTAATCTGACCCATCCCTCAGTATTGATCCTCCTCATCTGACCCTTTCTACTTGTCAGATGAGGAGGATCAGTATCTGGAGATACAAGTGCTACTCACAAAATTATATTATTATCAAAAAGTGAATTTATTTCAGTTCTTCAATACAAAAAGTGAATCTCGTATATTCTATAGAGTCATTACACACAGAGTGATCTATTTCACGTGTTTATTTCTGTTAATGTTGATGATTATGGCTTACAGCCAATGAAAACCCAAAAGTCATTATCTCAGTAAATTAGGAGTCTTTACAAGTAATAATAATAATAATAATAATCATCTTTATTTATATAGCGCCAACATATTCCGCAGCGCTTTACAGTTTAACAGTTTCAAACACAACAGTCATAGGTAACAATGTTAACAATACAATAATAAAGCAGGATAAGACAAAATAAGACGACCCTGCTCGTGAGAGCTTACAATCTACAATGAGGTGGGGAGATACAAAGTACAGGTGTGTATTTACAATGATGTATTTACAATGATGGTCCAGCCATCTTCAGGGGGTGGGGGATAGATGGAGATAGTGAATGGGCTACACACACACAAACATAAAATGACTGATTAGTTTGATTAGGGAACGTGATAGGCCGCTCTGAACAAATGAGTTTTGAGCGAGCGCCTAAAACTATGCAAGTTGTGGATGGTTCTAATATCTTGGGGTAGAGCATTCCAGAGGATTGGCGCAGCACAGAAGTCTTGGAGTCGGGAGTGGGAGGTACGGATTAGGGCAGAGGTTAGTCGTTTGCAGAGCGCAGCGGTCGGCTAGGCCGATAGACAGAAATGAGGGAGGAGATGTAAGGCGGTGCCGCACTGTGCGGAGCTTTGTGGGTGAGAACAAGTACTTTGAATTGTATCCTGTAATGAATGGGCAGCCAGTGTAACGACTGGCGAAGAGTGGACGCGTCCGAGTAACGATTAGCCAGATGGACGACCCTGGCTGCTGCATTAAGGATGGACTGGAGAGGGGAAAGTCGCGTGAGGGGGAGGCCAATTAATAGAGCGTTACAGTAGTCCAGACGGGAGTGGATTAGGGCGACAGTGAGAGTTTTTGTTGTCTCCATGGTGAGAAAAGGGCGGATTCTAGAGATGTTCTTTAGGTGTAAGCGGCACGAGCGGGCATGAGATTGTATGTGGGAGGTGAAGGAGAGATCGGAGTCAGACATAACACCCAGACAGCGCGCCTGCTGCCGGGGTGTTATTATGGTGCCACCCACAGAGAGGGAAATGTCAGATTTAGGGAGGTTAGTAGAAGGCGGGAGCAGAAGAAGTTCAGTTTTGGAGAGGTTGAGCTTCAGATAGAGAGCGGACATGATGTTAGAGACTGCAGACAGACAGCCAGTGGCGTTCTGTAGTACAGCGGGGGTAAGGTCAGGGGATGACGTGTATAGTTGTGTGTCATCAGCGTAAAGATGGTACTGAAAGCCAAATCTGCTGATGGTCTGTCCAATTGGGGCCGTGTAGAGGGAGAAGAGAAGGGGCCAAGGACTGAGCCCTGGGGTACCCTGACAGTGAGAGGAAGAGGAGATGAAGTGGAGCCAGAGAACAGAACACTGAAGGAGCGGTCAGAAAGATAGGAGGAGAACCAGGAGAGAGCAGTGTCCTTAATGCCTACAAGTGTTTATTGTTAATTATTCTAAGTGTTTATAAAGGTCCCTTAGTCTGTTTCAGTAGCTCCACAATCATGGGGAAGACTGCTGACTGACAGATGACCAGAAGACTGTCAAATAACCCTAAACGTCTCTGACGCTTTCCAGTCCCTACTCAACCCAAGAGTGCAGGCCCCAACCACGGATCTCCGCGCTGACGATCTGGCCAACTATTTCAAAGAAAATATTGATCACATTCGACAGGAAATCATCTCCCAATCTCTTCATACCATGCACTGTCCTCCCTCCCCCACTGCATCTCGCTCACTCTCTGAACCAGTTACAGAAGAAGAATTAATCAGGCTCCTCGCATCTTCTCGCCCGACCACTTGCACCAGTGACCCCATTCCGTCACATCTCCTCCAGTCCCTTTCCCTGGCTGTCACCCCTCACCTAACAAAAATATTCAACCTTTCCCTCACTTCCGGTATTTTTCCCTCCTCATTGAAGCATGCCATCATACATCCATTACTTAAAAAACCCTCCCTCGACCAAAACTGTGCCGCTAATTATAGACCTGTCTCTAATCTTCCCTTCATCTCTAAACTCCTGGAACACCTGGTCCATTCCCGTCTTACCCGCTATCTCTCAGATAACTCTCTTCTCAACCCTCTTCAATCTGGCTTCCGCTCTTTACACTCTACTGAAACTGCCTTCACTAAAGTCTCTAATGACCTACTAACAGCTAAATCTAATGGTCACTACTCCATGCTAATTCTCTTGGATCTCTCCGCAGCATTCGACACTGTGGATCATCAGCTCCTCCTCACTATGCTCCGCTCCATCGGCCTCAAGGACACCGTGCTCTCCTGGTTCTCCTCCTATCTCTCTGACCGATCCTTCACTGTATGTTTTGCTGGTTCCTCCTCCTCTCACCTTCCCCTTACTGTTGGGGTTCCTCAAGGATCAGTCCTAGGCCCCCTCCTCTTCTCTTTGTACACTGCCCCTATTGGACAAACAATCAGTAGATTTGGTTTCCAGTACCATCTCTATGCTGACGACACCCAATTATACACCTCTTCTCCTGTTATCACGCCGACCTTCTTAGAAAACACCAGTGATTGTCTTACCGCTGTCTCTAACATCATGTCCTCCCTCTATCTGAAACTGAACCTGTCAAACTGACCTCCTCGTGTTCTCTCCCTCTACTAACCTACCTTTGCCAGACATTGCCATCTTCGTGTGCGGTTCCACCATTACTCCCAAGCAACATGCCCGCTGCCTTGGGGGTCATCCTTGATTCCGAGCTTTCATTCACCCCCCACATCCGATCACTGGCTCGCTCTTCTTATCTGCATCTCAAAAACATTTCTAGAATTCGCCCTTTTCTTACTTTCGACTCTGCAAAAAACCCTTACTGTCTCACTTATTCATTCTCGTCTGGACTATTGTAACTCTCTACTAATCGGCCTCCCTCTTACCAAACGCTCCCCGCTCCAATCTGTCCTGAATGCTGCTGCCAGGATCATATTCCTCACCAACCGTTACACCGATGCCTCTACCCTGTGCCAGTCATTGCACTGGCTACCCATCCACTGCAGAATCCAGTACAAAACTACTACCCTCATCCACAAAGCACTCCATGGCTCAGCACCACCCTACATCTCCTCTCTGGTCTCAGTCTACCACCCTACCCGTGCCCTCCGCTCCGCTAATGACCTCAGGTTAGCATCCTCAATAATCAGAACCTCTCACTCTCGTCTCCAAGACTTTACATGTGCTGCGCCGATTCTTTGGAATGCACTACCTAGGTTAATACGATTAATCCCCAATCCCCACAGTTTTAAGCGTGCCCTAAAAACTCATTTGTTCAGACTGGCCTACCGCCTCAACGCATTAACCTAACTATCCCTGTGTGGCCTAATTAAAAAAAAAAAAAAAAAAATCAGGTTCCTCGCATCATGTTCTCATACACTTTATGCAGTTAATAGCCTCTGTGTCTGTACTGTTACATACTTAGGCTGATAACTGGTCCATGCAGCTTTACATGAACACCCGAGCCTTACACTATGGCTGGTCCAGATAACTAAAGCAATTGTCACCATCCACCTCTCGTGTCTCCCCTTTTCCTCATAGTTTGTAAGCTTGCGAGCAGGGCCCTCATTCCTCCTGGTATCTGTTTTGAACTGTGATTTCTGTTATGCTGTAATGTCTATTGTCTGTACAAGTCTCCTCTATAAGTTGTAAAGCGCTGCGGAATATGTTGGCGCTATATAAATAAAAATTATTATTATTATTATAAGGCGTCACTGACACACTCCACAAGGAGAGGAAGCCACAAAAGGTCATTGCTAAAGAAGCCGGCTGTTCACAGAGTGCAGTATCCAAGAATATTAATGGAAAGTGGAAGGAAAAAGTGTGGTAGAAAAAGATGCACAAAAAAACGGAATAACTGCAGCCTGGAAAGGATTGTTAAAGGGAACCTGTCACCCCCGAAATCGAAGATGAGGTAAGCCCACCGGCATCAGGGGCTTATCTCCAGTATTCTGTAATGCATTCTGTAGTGCTGTAGATAAGCCCCCGATGTATCCTGAAAGATGAGAAAAAGAGGTTAGATTATACTCACCCAGGGGCGGTCCGGTCTGATGGGCGTCGCAGTCCGGGGCCTCCCATCTTCATATGATGACGTCCTCTTCTGGTGTTCACGCTGCGGTTCTGGCGCAGGCGTACTTTGTCCTGTTGAGGGCAGAGCAAAGTACTGCAGTGCACAGGGTCCGGGAAAGGTCAGAGAGGCCCGGCGCCTGCGCACTGCAGTACTCTGCTCTGCCCTCAACAGGACAAAGTACGCCTGCGCCAGAGCCACAGCGTGAATACAAGAAGAGGACGTCATCATATGAAGATGGGAGGCCCCGGACTGCGACGCCCATCGGACCAGACCGCCCCTGGGTGAGTATAATATAACCTCTTTATCTCATCTTTCAGGATACATCGGGGGCTTATCTACAGCATTACAGAATGCATAACAGAATGCTGGAGATAAGCCCCTGATGCCCGTGGGCTTAGCTCATCTTCGATTTTGGGGGTGATAGGTTCCCTTTAAGAAAAGGCCATTCAGTAATGTGGGGGAGATTCACAAGGAGTGGACTGCTGCTGGAGTCATTGCTTCACCACACACAGACGTGTCCAGGACATGGACTACAAGTGTCACATTCCTGGTGTCCGCCACTCATGACCAATAGACAACGCCAGAAGCGTCTTACCTGGGCCAAGGAGAAGAAGAACCGGACTGTTGTCAGTGGTCCAAGGTCCAGAGTCTGGAGGAAGAGTGGAGAGGACACAATCCAAGCTGCTGGAGGTCTGGTGTGAAGTCTCCACAATCAGTGATGGTTCGGGGAGCCATGTCATCTGCTGGTGTAGGTCCACTGTGTTTTATCAAGACCAAAGTCAGCGCAGCCGTCTACCAGGACATTGTAGAGCACTTCATGCTTCCCTCTGCTGACAAGATTTTTGGAGATGGAAATGTCATTCTCCAGCAGGACTTGGCCCCTGTCCACACTGACAAAAGTACCAATACCTGGTGTAAAAACAACAGTATCACTGGGCTTGATTGGCAGCAAACTCGCCTGACCTTAACCCCATAGAGAATCTAAAGAGTATTGTGAAGAGGAAGATGAGACACCAGACCCCACAATGCAGACGAGCTGAAGGCTGCTTCAAAGCAACCTGGGCTTCCATAACCCCTCAGCAGTGCCACAGGCTGATCGCCTCCATGCCACGCCGCATTGATGCAGTAATTGATGCACAAGGAGCCGCGACCAAGTACTGAGGGCATTTACTGAACACACATTTCAGAAGGGAACATTTCAGATTTTACAAGCTGGTGTTATAAAGTATTCTAATTTACTGAGATAATGACTTTTGGGTTTTCATTGGCCGTAAGCTATAATCATCAACATTAACAGAAGTAAACATGTGAACTAGATCACTCTGTGTGTAATGACTCTATAGAATATAGGAGATTCACTTTTTGTATTGAAGAACTGAAATAAATTCACTTTTTGATGATATTCTAATTTAGTGAGAAGCCCCTGTAGGTCACATGAGAAGGATCAGTACCGGGGAACAGGTCAGATGAGGAGGGTCAGTGCCAGGGGACGGGTCAGATGAGGAGGGTCGGTGCCGGGGGACGGGTCAGATGAGGAGGGTCGGTGCCGGGGGGCGGGTCAGATGACGAGGGTCGGTGCCGGGGGACGGGTCAGATGACGAGGGTCGGTGCCGGGGGACGGGTCAGATGACGAGGGTCGGTGCCGGGGGACGGGTCAGATGACGAGGGTCGGTGCCGGGGGACGGGTCAGATGACGAGGGTCGGTGCCGGGGGACGGGTCAGATGACGAGGGTCGGTGCCGGGGGACGGGTCAGATGACGAGGGTCGGTGCCGGGGGACGGGTCAGATGACGAGGGTCGGTGCCGGGGGACGGGTCAGATGACGAGGGTCGGTGCCGGGGGACGGGTCAGATGACGAGGGTCGGTGCCGGGGGACGGGTCAGATGAGGAGGGTCGGTGCCGGGGGACGGGTCAGATGAGGAGGGTCGGTGCCAGGGGACGGGTCAGGTGAGGAGGGTCGGTGCCGGGGGACGGGTCAGATGAGGAGGGTCGGTGCCGGGGGGACGGGTCAGATGAGGAGGGTCGGTGCCGGGGGACGGGTCAGATGAGGAGGGTCGGTGCCGGGGGACGGGTCAGATGAGGAGGGTCGGTGCCGGGGGACGGGTCAGATGAGGAGGGTCGGTGCCGGGGGACGGGTCAGATGAGGAGGGTCGGTGCCGGGGGACGGGTCAGATGAGGAGGGTCGGTGCCGGGGGACGGGTCAGATGAGGAGGGTCGGTGCCGGGGGACGGGTCAGATATGAGGATTATCACTTTATATCGGAGCAGTATGTTCTCACACTATTACATGTGACTCTCGCCCTCTGTAGTCTCTTCCCCCGTTATTACACGGTTCTCTAGCACTCGGGCTCCTCCACAGCACTGACTCTGCTCTGCTCTCCATACACTGGCATTACATTACATAGGATTGCTCTGTATCACACTCTTACACCGCAGGGTCTGACGTGCAGTCGGTGATACCGGACACACATCACGGTAACCACCGTCCAGCACGTGGCACCGGCTCAGTCCCGGGTTACGGTCGCAGTTCCCCGCCTAACCTGTGTCAGTCCCGTGAGGCGGAACCTTTCTTGCAGGTCGGAACGTTCTGTGCCTTGTCCTGTGTTCCCGGCGGGGCGGCGCTGAGCGGACAGGCCTGCAGGGACTGAGCGGAGGCGGGGGAGACTCGCAGAGGCCGGAACAGGAGTCAGGGAAACGGGGAGCCCCGGAGCTGGGGAGAGCCCGGTCTGAGGGCAGAACCGAACCGGTGTGAGGTGAGTGTGAGCGGCCGCCCCTCGGTGCCCACCGCCGCTCCGCACGGAGACGTTGTTGTGTACACGTGTGTTATATAGGGGTCCCGGGAACCATGACAAAGCCCCTCCCCCAGGTTAGTGAGTACGGGAGCCTGGGTCTATAGGCGATGGTGGATCAGTGAGTATGAGCTCATGTGTCTATAGCAGATGATGAATCAGTGGCTACAGAAACCTGGATCTATGGTGGATGATTGATCAGTGAGTATAGGACCCAGTGTTTAGAGAGGGTGATGGATCAGTGAGTATGAGACCCAGGGTTTATAGTGAGTGATGGATTAGTGAGTATGAGACCCAGGGTTTATAGTGGGTGATGGGTCAGTGAGTATGAGAGCCTGGGTTTATAGTGAGTGATGGGTCAGTGCGTATGAGACCCAGGGTTTATAGTGGGTGGTGGATCAGTGAGTATAGGACAGTGTTTAGAGTGGGTGATGGATCAGTGAGTATGAGACCCAGGGTTTATAGTGAGTGATGGATTAGTGAGTATGAGACCCAGGGTTTATAGTGGGTGATGGGTCAGTGAGTATGAGAGCCTGGGTTTATAGTGAGTGATGGGTCAGTGAGTATGAGACCCAGGGTTTATAGTGAGTGATGGATTAGTGAGTATGAGACCCAGAGTTTATAGTGGGCGATGGATCAGTGAGTATGAGAGCCTGGGTTTATAGCAGGTGGTGGATCAGCGAGTATAGGACACAGTGTTTAGAGTGGGTGAAAAATCAGTGAGTATGAGACCCAGGGTTTATAGTGAGTGATGGATTAGCGAGTATGAGACCCAGAGTTTATAGTGGGCGATGGATCAGTGAGTATGAGAGCCTGGGTTTATAGTGGGTGATGGATCAGTGAGTATAGGACTCAGTGTTTAGAGTGGGTGATGGATCAGTGAGTATAGGACACAGTGTTTAGAGTGGGTGATGGATAAGTGAGTATGAGACCCAGGGTTTATAGTGAGTGATGGATTAGTGAGTATGAGAGCCTGGGTTTATAGTGGGTGGTGGATCAGTGAGTATAGGACACAGTATTTAGAGTGAGTGATGGATCAGTGAGTATAGGACACAGTGTTTAGAGTGGGTGATGGATCAGTGAGTATGAGAGCCTGGGTTTATAGTGGGTGGTGGATCAGTGAGTATAGGACACAGTGGTTAGAGTGGGTGATGGATCAGTGAGTATAGGACACAGTGTTTAGAGTGGGTGATGGATCAGTGAGTATGAGAGCCTGGGTTTATAGTGGGTGATGGATGAGTGAGTATGAGACCCAGGGTTTATAGTGAGTGATGGATCAGTGAGTATGAGAGTCTGGGTTTATAGTGGGTGATGGATCAGTGAATAAGATCAATGAGTCTGTAACCCATGGCTTTTACTGGGTAATGGAATACTGTGTGAGACTCATTGTCTATAGAGAATCCTGGATCAGTGAATATGGGGCCCTCTGACTGTAGAAAATGGTGGATCAATGAGTGCAAAACCTTGAGTCTTTAGTGAGTGGATTGGTGTCTATGAGGCTCTGGGTTTATAGAGGATAATGGGTCAGTGAGTGCAGAATCCTGGATGGAGTTAGTATGGGCTCCTGGGTCAGTAGATAATGGTGGATCAGTGAGTATGGGACCCTGGGTTTATAGTTTGTGATGGATCAAGGTATGAGACATTGGATGTATAGTGAATGATAGTTTGGTATACAGTGGGTGCGGAAAGTATTCAGACCCCTTTAAATTTTTCACTCTTTGTTTCATTGCAGCCATTTGGTAAATTCTATAAAGTTCATTTTTTCTCATTAATGTACACTCCGCACCCCATCTACACTGAAAAAACAGAACTGTAGAATTTTTTTCCAATTTATTAAAAAAGAAAAACTGAAATAACACATGGTCATAAGTCTTCAGCCCCTTTGCTCAGACTCTCATATGTAAGTCACCTGCTGTCCTCCATTTCCTTGTGATCCTCCTTGAGATGGTTCTACTCCGTCATTGGAGGCCAGCTGTGTGTAATTACACTGATAGGACTTGATTTGGAAAGTCGCACACCTGTCTATATAAGACCTCACAGCTCACAGTGCATGTCAGACCAAATGAGAATCATGAGGTCAAAGGAACTGGCCAAGGAGCTCAGAGACAGAATTGTGGCACAGATCTGGCCTAGGTTACAACAGAACTTCTGCAGCACTCAAGGTTCCTAAGAGCACAGTGGCCTCCATAATCCTTAAATGGAAGAAGTTTTGGACCACCAGAAGTCTTCCTAGACCTGGCCGTCCAGCCAAACTGAGCAATCGTGGAAGAAGAGCCTTGGTGAGAGAGGTAAAGAAGAACCCCAAGATCACTGTGGCTGAGCTCCAGAGATGCAGTAGGGAGATGGGAGAAAGTTCTACAAAGTCACCTATCACTGCAGCCTCCACCAGTCAGGCCTTTATGGCAGAGTGACCGACGGAAGCCTCTCCTCAGTGCAAGACATATGAAAGCCGCATAGAGTTTGCTAAAAACACATGAAGGACTCCCAGAGTGAGACATGAGATTCTCTGGTCTGATGAGATGAAGATAGACCTTATTGGTGATAATTCTAAGCGGTATGTGTGGAGAAAACCAGGCACTGCTCATCACCTTCCCAATACAATCCCAACAGTGAAGCATGGTGGTGGCAGCATCATGCTATGGGGGTGTTTTTCAGCTGCAGGGACAGGACGACTGGTTGTCATTGAAGGAAACATAAATGCGGCCAAGTACAGAGATATCCTGGATGAAAACCTCTTCCAGAGTGCTCTGGACCTCAGACTTGGCCGAAGGTTCACCTTCCAACAAGACAATGACCCTAAGCACACAGCTAAAATAACCAAGGAGTGGCTTCAGAACAACTCTGCGACCATTCTTGACCGACCCAGCCAGAGCCCTGACCTACACCCAACTGAGCATCTCTGGAGAGACCTGAAAATGGCGTCCACCAACGTTCACCATCAAACCTGCCGGAACTGGAGAGGATCTGCAAGGAAGAATGGCTGAGCATCCCCAAATCCAGGGGTGAAAAACTTGTTGTATCATTCCCAAGAAGACTCATGACTGTACTAGCTCAAAAGGGGCTTCTACTCAATACTGAGCAAAGGGGCTGAAGACTTATGGCCACGGGATATCTCAGGTTTTCTTTTTTTAATAAATTTGCAAAAATTTCTACATTTCTGTTTTTTTTTTTCAGTGTAGATGGGGTGCGGAGTGAACATTAATGAGAAAAATAATGAACTTTATAGGATTTACCAAATGGCTGCAATGAAACGAAGAGTGAGAAATGTAGAGTCTGAATACTTTCCATACCCACTGTATATTATTATTATTATTTATATAGCACCATTAATTCCATGGTGCTGTACATGAGAAGGGGCTACATACAGGGTTATAGATAACGTTTACAGTACACAAGTTTACAGAGACAGACTGGTACAGAGGGGAGAGGACCCTGTCCTTGCGGGCTTACATTCTACGGGATAATGGTTCTATAGTAGCTGATGGCTCAGTGTGTATGAGGCTCTAGTTCTTTATTGGATGATGGAACAGCGAGTATACCAAGTTATGTGTGATAGATCGGCGTGTACCAGTCTCCTGACATTTAGTCAATAATTGGTTTTTGCTTATAGGTTGCTGGTTCTATACCAAGTGATTGATGAGACCATAGTTGTTTAATGGGTTATTGAGTCACAGCGCCTGGTTGTATACTAGATGATGGATCAGTGTGTATGGGCCCTTGGTTGTATATGAGATGGATCAGTGAGGGCGAGCCCAGACTGTGTATGATATGATGGATCAGTGTGTATGTGCTCCTGATTGTGTATGAGATGATGGATCAGTGTGCATGGGCCCCTGGTTGTGCATGATATGATGGATCAGTGTGTATGAGCCCCTGGTTGTGTATGAGATGATGGATTAGTGTGTATGAGCCCCTGGTTGTGTATGAGATGATGGATCAGTGTGTATGAGCCCCAGGTTGTGTATGAGATGATGGATCAGTGTGTATGAGCCATGGGCCCCTGGTTGTGTGTGAGATGATGGATCAGTGTGTATGAGCCCCTGGTTGTGTATGAGATGATGGATCAGTGTGTATGAGCCCCCTGGTTGTGTATGAGATGATGGATCAGTGTGTATGAGATGATGGATCAGTGTGTATGAGCCCCTTGTTGTTTATGAGATGATGGATCAGTGTGTATGAGCCCCTGGTTGTGTATGAGATGATGGATCAGTGTGTATGAGCCCCTGGTTGTGTATGAGATGATGGATCAGTGTGTATGAGCCCCCTGGTTGTGTATGAGATGATGGATCAGTGTGTATGAGATGATGGATCAGTGTGTATGAGCCCCTGGTTGTGTATGAGATGATGGATCAGTGTGTATGAGCCCCCTGGTTGTGTATGAGATGATGGATCAGTGTGTATGAGCCCCTGGTTGTGTATGAGATGATGGATCACTGTGTATGAGCCCCTGGTTGTGTATGAGATGATGGATCAGTGTGTATGAGCCATGAGCCCCTGGTTGTGTGTGAGATGATGGATCAGTGTGTATGAGCCCCTGGTTGTGTATGAGATGATGGATCAGTGTGTATGAGCCCCCTGGTTGTGTATGAGATGATGGATCAGTGTGTATGAGATGATGGATCAGTGTGTATGAGCCCCTGGTTGTGTATGAGATGATGGATCAGTGTGTATGAGCCCCTGGTTGTGTATGAGATGATGGATCACTGTGTATGAGCCCCTGGTTGTGTATGAGATGATGGATCACTGTGTATGAGCCCCTGGTTGTGTATGAGATGATGGATCAGTGTGTATGAGCCCCTGGTTGTGTATGAGATTATGGATCAGTGTGTATGAGCCCCTGGTTGTGTGTGAGATGATGGATCATGTACCTGCTTCTCAGCACGTGACTTGGGAGTTGCGGCTGCAAGGGTTAATCTATCTCCCCTCTCTCAGTCCAGCATTCAGCCTCTGTCCTATACTGTATTGGGAGCATAAATCACACCCCGACCCAGGCCACACACCCGCTCATACACGCTGCCACCACTCACCGAATACACGGGTGATGAGTCCGGGAAATTTTACTACTACTGTCTGCCAATCATAAGGCTCACACACTCTAAGGCTATGGATTATTTTAGAACATACGAGGTTCAGACTTATTAAAGTTTTAAGCTTTAATAGAAAAGGTACAGCGCTTACAATAAGTATCATAGGCATCAGAGGTGTGAAATGGCTCCAATCCAGTGCGTTCTCAGGAAGGCCCCCTGGGGTCTGAGAACCTGCCAGCAGGAAAGCTTCATTTGCGATAGATAACATAGGTTATGGCATTTTTGAAGAGCTACAGCCTTAAGGTACCGTCACACTCAGCAACTTTACAACGAGAACGACAACGATCCGTGACGTTGCAGCGTCCTGGATAGCGATCTCGTTGTGTTTGACACGCAGCAGCGATCTGGATCCTGCTGTGATATCGCTGGTCGGAGCTAGAAGTCCAGAACTTTATTTGGTTGTCAGATCGGTGTGTATCGTCGTGTTTGACAGCAAAAGCAACGATGCCAGCAATGTTAAACATGGAGCTAACGACCTGTGAGAACGATAAGTGAGCCACCGCTACGTCACAGGATCGCTCCTGCATCGTTCTGGAGCTGCTGTGTTTGACGTCTCTACAGCGACCTAAACAGCGATGCTCCAGCGATCTAGTTTAGGTCGGCTCGTTGTCTATATCGCTGGAGCGTCGCTGAGTGTGACGGGACCTTAAGAACAGATGCTAATTTATGGCCGGTCATACGTCGTCTACAAATACATATTTTCACTACATGATGGATCATTGTGTATGAGCTCCTGGTTGAGTATGAGATGAGTGATCACTGTATGAGTCCCTAGTTGTGTATGTGTTGTTGGATCAGTGTGTATGAGAGGATGGATCAGTATGTATGATGTATCACTGTGTATGAGATGATGGATCAGTGTGTATGAGCCCCAGGTTGTGTAGGAGATGATGGATCAGTGTGAATGAGCCCCTGGTTGTGTATGAGATGATGGATCAGTGTGTATGAGCCCCAGGTTGTGTAGGAGATGATGGATCAGTGTGTATGAGCCCCTGGTTATGTATGAGATGATGGATCAGTGTGTATGAGCCCCAGGTTGTGTGTGAGATGATGGATCAGTGTGTATGAGCCCCTGGTTGTGTATGAGATGATGGATCAGTGTGTATGAGCCCCAGGTTGTGTAGGAGATGATGGATCAGTGTGTATGAGCCCCAGGTTGTGTATGAGATTATGGATCAGTGTGTATGAGCCCCAGGTTGTGTAGGAGATGATGGATCAGTGCGTTTCGGACACTTTCCTGTGACTGGATCGGTATGTACGGGTCACTGTGATCAGGAAGCAGACTCCATGTGGTCTGTTAGTATGGCTGCAATGCTTCCTGGTGACGGTGACCCACACTGCACGCCCTCCGCCAGGCCCTCCGCCAGGCCCTCCGTCACGCCCCGTGAGTTTAGGCTCAGTGATTTGCCTGATATCAGACTGTCTCCTGCAGATTGTCGCCGGTGAGCCGGGGGGGATCGGTTTGGCTTCGGCCACAGTCGTCTCACTCTGGCAGTTGTAGAATAACGTCTCCTGCACGGCCGGCGTCGCACGTCTGCTGCCGAGAGCGGAAATCCGAGTACATGCCCCACGGCAGGATCCATCCATGAGATGTTCCCCATCACCGGTGGTCGCACTACTTTACAGCAGGGTAGTCGTACTCCTCTTGGCATCTGAGGAGGGACAAGTATTGTTAGGAGCTCGCTGTGTCTGCAGAGAAACACAACGACGTCGTTTTTTCACCAACACACGCCAATGAGTACACCGGTCAAGGTGGCCCCAATATCCCCCCATGTCTGGCTGTGTCATCTCGCCTTCTAGGAGAAACACGTTTTGGTTAATGGGTCCCGGTTTCGGTACAGGGAAGTCTGTGGATGATGGACGTCACAGCCTCCATATACAGGAGCTTCTCACAAAACTAGAATGTCACCAAAAAGTGCATTTATTTCAGTTCTTCAATACAAAAAGTGAATCTCATACAGTTGTGCGTAAAAGTTTACACACCCCGGCAGAATTTTTGCTTTCTTGGCCTTTTTTCAGAGAATATGAATGATGACACCAAAACTTTTCCTCCACTCATGGTCAGTGGTTGGGTGAAGCCATTTATTGCCAGACTACTGTGTCTTCTCTTTGTAAATCATAATGACAACATAAAACATCCGAATGACCCTGATCAAAAGTTCACACACCCCATTTCTTAATACCGGGTGTTGCCCACTCTAGCATCAATGACAGCTTGAAGTCTTTTGTGGTAGTTGTGGTTGAGGGTCTTTATTTTCTCAGATGGTAAAGCTGACCACTCTTCTTGGTAAAAAGCCTCCAGTTCCTGTAAACTCCTGGGATATCTAGCATGAACTGCACGCTTGAGATCTCTCCAGAGTGGCGCAATGATACTGAGGTCAGGAGACTGAGATGGCCACTCCAGAACCTTCACTTTATTCTGTTGTAGCCAATGACAGGTCGACTTGGCCTTGTGACTTGGATCGTTGTCATGTTGGAACATCCAAGTACGTCCCATGTGCAGCTTCCGGGCTGATACTGTTGTTTGTACACCAGGTATTGCTACTTTTGGCAGTGTGGACAGGGGCCAAGTCGTGCTGGAGAATTAAATTTCCATCTCCAAAAAGCTTTTCGTCAGAGGAAAGCAGGAAGTGCTGTGTGCGGTGGCTCTTGGAGAAATGACTCCAGCATCCGTCCACTCCTTGTGAATCTCCCCCACATGAATGGCCTTTTCTGAACAATCCTTTCCAGGCTGCGGTTATCCCGGTTGCTTGTGCACCTTCTCCTACCACACTTTTTCCTTCCACTTACCATTAATATACTTGGATACAGCACTGTGTGAACAGCCGGCTTCTTTAGCAATGGTCTTTTGTGGCTTCCCCTCCTTGTGGAGTGTGTCAATGACGCCTTCTGGACATCTGTCAGGTCAGCAGTCTTCCCCATGATTGTGGAGCTACTGAAACAGACTAAGGGACCTTTATAAACACTTAGGAGCCTTTACAGGTGATTATTGTTAATTATTCTAATTTACTGAGATAATGACGTTTGGGTTTTCATTGGCTGAAAGCCATAATCATCAACATTAACAGAAATAAACCCGTGGAATAGATCACTCTGTGTGTAATGACTCTATAGAATATAGGAGATTCACTTTTTGTATTGAAGAACTGAAATAAATTCACTTTTTGATGATATTGCAATTTAGTGAGAAGCTCCTGTACAATATCCATAATATCGGGAAGTTTTCCCAAGAATGCTCCAAGTCTGTTTTCCTGCTGGGGGTAGTAGTTCAGCACTGGTTCTCCTGCTGGGGGTAGTAGTTCAGCGCTGGTTCTCCTGCTGGGGGTAGTAGTTCAGCGCTGGTTCTCCTGCTGGGGGTAGTAGTTCAGCGCTGGTTCTCCTGCTGGGGGTAGTAGTTCAGCACTGGTTCTCCTGCTGGGGGTAGTAGTTCAGCGCTGGTTCTCCTGCTGGGGGTAGTAGTTCAGCGCTGGTTCTCCTGCTGGGGCTAGTAGTTCAGCGCTGGTTCTCCTGCTGGGGGTAGTAGTTCAGCGCTGGTTCTCCTGCTGGGGGTAGTAGTTCAGCACTGGTTCTCCTGCTGGGGGTAGTAGTTCAGCGCTGGTTCTCCTGCTGGGGGTAGTAGTTCAGCGCTGTCCTTCACAGGTACTGGTGCAGACGGGGCGTATGTGGGGGGTTTCATTGCATAGTGGGGGTCTCTCGCAGACATTGGGGGCACGACAGAGTCCTTGCCGGTGTCATCGTGGCCTCTGCTCCTCACCCATAGGTTCTGGTCCCGGGATGCCATGTTTGGGGCAGGAGGACAGTTCCTGCATGCTAAGATTGCAGCAGACAGGGGTCTCATCCCCCCAGTCCTCGTGTGACTGAGAGGAGCAGGGGGCGCCAGTCATACACAGCGGGTGCGAGACCTGGTCCTGCAGGTGAATGTATGGAGATCCGCCATGTCTGAAAGTCCGGGCTCCCTGCTAGTCCAGCACTTGGCCGGCGTCTTCCCCTGGGCCAGGTTGGGCGCACGGTTCTGATCTCTGCACCTGGTTCTGCCAGACGTCATCTGCTTCTGACTTTGCTTGTAAGATCAGTGCAGGCTGTTGCTCTCTGTTATCAGCCGAGCTCCCAGCGTGTTTTCTTCTCGGTCTCACCAGGTGACGGTGATCGTAGTCTGATCTGCTGCACTGTCGGGTCACATGACAACCATCCACCAATCCGATCTATTTATTACTGCACCAATTACAGTGTGATGGGAACGGACCCAGGTGCACCCTGAAAATGCTTCCCCCACATTCCATGCTGCATTTTTTTTTACTTAAGTTATGCGACTTTCTAATTTATTTGGCTCTTTAACTTCTTTCTATGAAATATCTCTGCTTGCTGTGTCCTGATGTCGGTGTGTTTGTATCTACAGCTCCCCGCTTGTCCCAGGACGATGCGCTGGTAACGTGCTGCTCCCCGGAAGGATTTGCAATGTCTGACGCATCCATCTCTCCAAGCGAGCCAGACCTGGATCCACAGGAAGAGGAGGAAGAGGAGGAGGACGAGGAGGAAGATGACGACGACGACGACGAGGCTGATGAAGAGGATGGGTTGGATGATGAAAATGATGGGGATGATGAAGATGAAGTGGATGACAAGAAAAGTGAGTGTAGTTTGTGACCTCTGCACGTGGGGGGGCAGGTGAGGGTGTGGGGGGGGGCGGCGGACGAGGGTGCAGGGGGGCAGGTGTGGGGGTGGGCGAGGGTGCAGGGGGGCAGGTGTGGGGGTGGGCGAGGGTGCAGGGTGGCGGCGGGCGAGGGTGCCGGGGGCAGGTGAGGGTGTGGGGGTGGGCGAGGGTGCAGGGGGGCAGGTGTGGGGGTGGGCGAGGGTGCAGGGGGGTGGCGGGCTGCAAGGGTCTGGGTCTGCTCCAGACTTCCAAGTATCACTCCATTAGGTCATGTCCAGAGGATAATTATATTGTGCTAGAAAACCGCTCACAGCTGCAGGAGACGATTGGACTGATATTGTGGGAGGTTACACTGTACATCTATCTATATATATAATTGTCTAAGGGTTTTTCTGTCTGTCTGTCTGTCCTGGAAATCCCGCGTCTCTGATGGGTCGAGGCCGCCCAATCAGCGACGGGCACTGCATGGCGACTATGATGTCATAAAGGTTGCCTCGACCAATCAGCGACGGGCACAGTCTGCCGCGAATTCTGGAATCATCATTGTCCATATACTACGGGGACATGCATATTCTAGAATACCCGATGCGTTAGAATCGGGCCACAATCTAGTATACATATATACACTGTACAGGGCTGTGGAGCGAATCCTATCTTATATAGCCATTCCTGCTGGGGGAGACTGCAATCTATTACTCCCTGTTATCAGCCATTCCTGCTGGGGGAAAACTGCAATCTATTAAGGTACCTTCACACTAAGCGACGCTGCAGCGATATCGACAACGATGCCGATCGCTGCAGCGTCGCTGTTTGGTCGCTGGAGAGCTGTCACACAGACAGCTCTCCAGCGACCAACGATGCCGAGGTCCCTGGGTAACCATCGGGTTACTAAGCGCAGGGCCGCACTTAGTAACCCGATGTTTACCCTGGTTACCAGTGTAAAATGTAAAAAAAGAAACACTACATACTTACATTGCCGTGTCTGTCGCGTCCCTCGCCTTCAGCTTCCCTGCACTGTGTAAGCGCCGGCCCTAAAGCAGAGCGGTGACGTCACCGCTGTGCTCTGCTTTACGGCCGGCCGGCACTGACACAGTGCAGGGAAGCAGAACGCCGGGGAACGCGACAGACATCCGCGTCACACACACCGACTCAGCGATGTCAGCGGGTGATCCAGCAACGAAATAAGGTGCTGGCCTTCTAGCTCCGACCAGCGATGTCACAGCAGGATCCAGATTGCTGCTGCGTGTCAAACACAACGATATCGCTATCCAGGACGCTGCAACGTCACGGATTGCTATCGTTATCGTTGTAAAGTCGTTTAGTGTGAAGGTACCTTTACTCCCTGTTATCAGCCATTCCTGCTGGGGGGAGACTGCAATCTATTAAGGTACCTTCACACTGAACAACTTAACAACGATAACGATAGCGATCCGTGACGTTGCAGCGTCCTGGATAGCGATATCGTTGTGTTTGACACGCAGCAGCAATCTGGATCCTGCTGTGACATCGCTGGTCGGAGCTAGAAGGCCAGCACCTTATTTCGTTGCTGGATCACCCGCTGACATCGCTGAGTCGGTGTGTGTGACGCGGATGTCTGTCGCGTTCCCCGGCGTTCTGCTTCCCTGCACTGTGTCAGTGCCGGCCGGCCGTAAAGCAGAGCACAGCGGTGACGTCACCGCTCTGCTTTAGGGCCGGTGCTTACATTGCAGGGAAGCAGAACGCCGGGGGACGCGTCAGACACCGGAATGTAAGTATGTAGTGTTTGTTTTTTTTTACATTTACACTGGTAACCAGGGTAAACATCGGGTTACTAAGCGCGGCCCTGCGCTTAGTAACCCGATGTTTACCCTGGTTACCCGGGGACTTCGGCATCGTTGGTCGCTGGAGAGCGGTCTGTGTGACAGCTCTCCAGCGACCAAACAGCGACGCTGCAGCGATCGGCATCGTTGTCTAGATCACTGCAGCGTCGCTAAATGTGACGGTACCTTTACTCCCTGTTATCAGCCATTCCTGCTGGGGGAGACTGCAATCTATTACTCCCTGTTATCAGCCATTCCTGCTGGGGGGAGACTGCACTCTATTAAGGCCCCGTCTCACATAGCGAGATCGCTAGCGAGATCGCTGCTGAGTCACTAGTTTTGTGACGCAACAGCGACCTCCATAGCGATCTCGCTATGTGTGACACGTACCAGCGATCAGGCCCCTGCTGTGAGATCGCTGGTCGTGTCGGAATGGCCTGGACCTTTTTTTGGTCGTTGAGGCCCCGCTGACATCGCTGAATCGGTGTGTGTGACACCGATCCAGCGATGTCTTCACTGGTAACCAGGGTAAAGATCGGGTTACTAAGCGCAGGGCCGCGCTTAGTAACCCGATGTTTACCCTGGTTACCAAAAAAAACAAACAGTACATACTCGCCTTTCGGTGTCCAGGTCCCTTGCCGTCTGCTTCCTGCTCTGACTGAGCAGCCGTACAGCGAGAGCGCAGCGGTGACGTCACCGCTGCGCTCTGCTCTCACTGTACGGCCGGATCTCAGTCAGAGCAGGAAGCAGACGGCAAGGGACCTGGACACCGAAAGGCGAGTATGTACTGTTTGTTTTTTTTGGTAACCAGGGTAAACATCGGGTTACTAAGCGCGGCCCTGCACTTAGTAACCCGATGTTTACCCTGGTTACCCGGGTGCTGCAGGGGGACTTCGGCATCGTTGAAGACAGTTTCAACGATGCCGAAGTCGTTCCCCTGATCGTTGGTCGCTGGAGAGAGCCGTCTGTGTGACAGCTCCCCAGCGACCACACAGCGACTTACCAACGATCACGGCCAGGTCATATCGCTGGTCGTGATCGTTGGTAAATCGCTTAGTGAGACGGGGCCTTTACTCCCTGTTATCAGCCATTCCTGCTGGGGGGAGACTGCAATCTATTACTCCCTGTTATCAGCCATTCCTGCTGGGGGGAGACTGCAATCTATTACTCCCTGTTATCAGCCATTACTGGGGAGGGGGTGACTACAATCTATTCCCCTGTCTTCGGTCTGAAGTGGATGATACAAGTCGACATACTCGGCTCTGTCACACATGTGAGCGGTGTTGGTGTGCTGCGCCCCAGGGGTTAGGTAGGAGCGGTGAGTGGGTCCCGGGGCTCCTCCAGGTGCAGTCCCCGCTCGCTGTCTTGTCGCTCCGGTCCTCACTGCCGCCCCCTCCTTACATACGTGCAGGGAGCCGGCTGCCCGGTTTTATCATGGCGGCTGCCGGCGCCGGACACCATCAATCCCATGAATAAAAGAGCGGATTCCTGCATGTGTGAGATGTCATCCTTCAATTATAAGGGCATGCTGGGGCTTGTGGTGAGGAGATAGGTATCACAGATATCATTGACCACACTTGCCCACCCTGTGGGGTCTGTGCTCACCCTCTGGGGTCTGTGATCACCCTCTGGGGTCTGTGCCCACTCTTCGGGGTCTGGGCTCGGAGTCTGTGTCCTCCCTGTGGGGTCTGTGCTCCGGGTCTGTGCCCACTCTGTGCGGTCTGTGCTCACTCTGTGGGGTCTGTACTCGGGGTCTGTGCCCACCCTCCGGGGTCTGTGCTCGGGGTCTGTGCCCACCCTGTGGGGTCTGTACTCAGGGTCTGTGCCCACCCTCCGGGGTTTGTACCCACCCTCCGGGGTCTGTGCTTGGGGTCTGTGCCCACCATGTGCGGTCTGTGCCCACCATGTGCGGTCTGTGCCCACCCTCCGGGGTCTGTGCTCGGGGTCTGTGCCCACCCTGTGGGGTCTGTACTCAGGGTCTGTGCCCACCCTCCGGGGTCTGTACCCACCCTCCGGGGTCTGTGCTCGGGGTCTGTGCCCACCATGTGCGGTCTGTGCCCACCCTCCGGGGTCTGTGCTCGGGGTCTGTGCCCACCCTGTGGGGTCTGTACTCAGGGTCTGTGCCCACCCTCCGGGGTCTGTACCCACCCTCCGGGGTCTGTGCTCGGGGTCTGTGCCCACCATGTGCGGTCTGTGCCCACCCTCTGGGGTCTGTGCTCGAGGTCTGTGCCCACCCTGTGCGGTCTGTGCCTACCCTCCGGGGTCTGTGCTCCGGGTCTGTGCCCACCCTGTGCGGTCTGTGCCCACCCTCCGGGGTCTGTGCTCGGGGTCTGTGTCCTCCCTGTGGGGTCTGTGCTCCGGGTCTGTGCCCACTCTGTGCGGTCTGTGCTCACTCTGTGGGGTCTGTGCTCGGGGTCTGTGCCCACCCTCCGGGGTCTGTGCTCGGGGTCTGTGCCCATCCTGTGGGGTCTGTACTCGGGGTCTGTGCCCACCCTCTGGGGTTTGTACCCACCCTCCGGGGTCTGTGCTCGGGGTCTGTGCCCACCCTGTGGGGTCTGTACTCAGGGTCTGTGCCCACCCTCCGGGGTCTGTACCCACCCTCCGGGGTCTGTGCTCGGGGTCTGTGCCCACCATGTGCGGTCTGTGCCCACCCTCTGGGGTCTGTGCTCGAGGTCTGTGCCCACCCTGTGCGGTCTGTGCCTACCCTCCGGGGTCTGTGCTCCGGGTCTGTGCCCACCCTGTGCGGTCTGTGCCCACCCTCCGGGGTCTGTGCTCGGGGTCTGTGTCCTCCCTGTGGGGTCTGTGCTCCGGGTCTGTGCCCACTCTGTGCGGTCTGTGCTCACTCTGTGGGGTCTGTGCTCGGGGTCTGTGCCCACCCTCCGGGGTCTGTGCTCGGGGTCTGTGCCCATCCTGTGGGGTCTGTACTCGGGGTCTGTGCCCACCCTCCGGGGTTTGTACCCACCCTCCGGGGTCTGTGCTCGGGGTCTGTGCCCACCATGTGCGGTCTGTGCCCACCCTCCGGGGTCTGTGCTCGGGGTCTGTGCCCACCCTGTGGGGTCTGTACTCAGGGTCTGTGCCCACCCTCCGGGGTCTGTACCCACCCTCCGGGGTCTGCTCGGGGTCTGTGCCCACCCTGCGGGATCTGAGCCCTCCCTGCAGTGCCTGTTCTTGGTGATTGTGCCCGGCTTTTGTCCAGCCTTCAGGGTCCGATTCCGGCCTTCCTGGGGTCTGCGTCGTCTGGTCCTTGCAGCGTTATGTAACGTCGCGGCCTCTTTATGTAACACCCGGCAGATTAACCCGCTTATATAACAGGAGGCCAAATATTGAGCTGTGTAACCCCTTATGTCCCAGATCCCTCCCCACTGACATGGCGTCTCCTCGCGCACATAGTAACGCCGGGCGTTGCACTCGCTGTTAGTGTGGAGGGCGCAGGACGGTGTCTGTGCAGGACACAGATGGCGATAAGTAGGGAGACACACTGTGACCTATATTCCGGGGTGACTGCTGGATAGATCCTGGTGGGAAAGTTGTCGGGGGTACACGGACTGTCCGCCCATCGTTACACCGCTCCCATCCACCCCACTGGAAACCTGCCCTAATCTCCCTCCTGAGCGCCCCCTACTGGATGCTGCCCAAATGTTCACTTATTGTGAGGAACGTCTCAGATTTCTTCTCTCTTTTGCAGAAAAGTCTCAGAGCGCCGCACTTGGTGCAGAAAGTTCTGAGCACGGCTCCGGTGGCGAGGATGAATGGAAATGCTCATCTACCTCAGAGCAGAGCGAAAAAGGGGAGAAGGCGACATCAAATGAGGAGGAAACGAAGAAACGATTACAGAAGCCAACCAACATGAGGAGGAACATCAGGTGAGGAAATGCGGGGGCGGGTCTGATCTCCTAGTGCGGGGGCGGGTCTGATCACATAGTGCGGGGGCGGGTCTGATCGCATAGTGCGGGGGCGGGTCTGATCGCATAGTGCGGGGGCGGGTCTGATCGCATAGTGCGGGGGCGGGTCTGATCGCATAGTGCGGGGGCGGGTCTGATCGCATAGTGCGGGGGCGGGTCTGATCGCATAGTGCGGGGGCGGGTCTGATCTCAGTATGGGGGCGGGTCTGATCACATAGTGCGGGGGCGGGTCTAATCGCATAGTGCGGGGGCGGGTCTGATCGCATAGTGCGGGGGCGGGTCTGATCACATAGTGCGGGGGCGGGTCTGATCGCATAGTGCGGGGGCGGGTCTGATCGCATAGTGCGGGGGCGGGTCTGATCACATAGTGCGGGGGCGGGTCTGATCGCATAGTGCGGGGGCGGGTCTGATCGCATAGTGCGGGGGCGGGTCTGATCTCATAGTGCAGGGCGGGTCTGATCTCATAGTGCGGGGGCGGGTCTGATCTCATAGTGCAGGGGCGGGTCTGATCACATAGTGCGGGGGCGGGTCTGATCTCAGTGCGGGGGCGGGTCTGATCTCATAGTGCGGGGGCGGGTCTGATCTCATAGTGCGGGGGCGGGTCTGATCTCAGTGCGGGGGCGGGTCTCATCTCATAATGCGGGGGCGGGTCTGATCTCATAGTGCGGGGGCGGGTCTGATCTCATAGTGCAGGGCGGGTCTGATCTTATAGTGCGGGGGCGGGTCTGATCTCATAGTGCTGGGGCGGGTCTGATCTCATAGTGCGGGGGCGGGTCTAGTCTAATAGTGCGGGGGCGGGTCTGATCTCATAGTGCGGGGGCGGGTCTGATCTCATAGTGCGGGGGCGGGTCTGATCGCATAGTGCGGGGGCGGGTCTGATCGCATAGTGCGGGGGCGGGTCTGATCTCAGTGCGGGGGCGGGTCTGATCTCATAGTGCGGGGGCGGGTCTGATCTCATAGTGCGGGGGCGTGTCTGATCTCAGTGCGGGGGCGGGTCTGGTCTCATCGTCCGGGGGGCGGGTCTAATCTCATGGTGTGGTGAGTGGGGTCTGATCTCATGGTGCAGGGGCGGTCTAATCTTGCATTCAAAGGTAGGGGGTCTGATCTCGCCGTCTGGGGGTGGATTTGATTGCACAGTCCGGAAGGGTGGGTCTGATCTCGCAGTCCATGGGGGCGGGTCTGATCTCGTAGTCCATGGGGGCGAGTTTGATCTCTGTCTAGGTGGGCGGGTCTGATCTCTCAGTCCAGGCGGCAGGTCTCATCTCGCAGTCCTTGGGGGCGGGTCTCAATTCGCAGTCCATGGTGGCGGGTCTGATCTCACAGTCCAGGGGGTGGGTCTGATCTCTGTCTACGTGGGCGGGTCTGATTTCTCAGTCCAGGGGGCGGGTCTGATCTCACAGTCCAGGGGGCGGGTCTCATCTCGCAGTCCATGGGGCGGGTCTCATCTCGCAGTCCAAGGTGGCGGGTCTGATCTCGCAGTCCAGGGGGTGGGTCTGATTTCTTTCTAGGTGGGCGGGTCTGATCTCTCAGTCCAGGGGGCGGGTCTGATCTCGCAGTCCAGGGGGTGGGTCTGCATTATACCTACCTGTATGAGCACACAGGGGTTGGGTCCTCCTGTGTGTGACGCCCTGAATAATGATGCTTGTCTCGCTGTGACGCAGGAAGCTGCTCCGTGAGGATCAGTTGGAGGCGGTGACCAAGACCGCGCAACAGGAGGAGCTGGAAAGACGGAAGCGTCTGGAGCAGCAGAGGAAGGACTACCCCGTACCCCTGATCCCTACGCTGCCTGCTGACTCTCTGGACTTCCTCAGTGGTACGGGCGCAGGGGCTGATTGGGGCCAGGAGGGACGGTAGAGCCGGGACCACCACTAGAGTGATGTGCAATTTACTTTACAGAAGAGATCGGGCTGAGGACGGCAGACGTGTCACACATTGTGGGGAACCAGGAGATCATCTGCCTGGACAGCAGCAGCGGGGACAGTGAGGACGAGGCCCAGAGGAAAGTTCTGGCTGGTGAGGACATACGTTGGGGGGTGTAAGGCCTCGGAGGCTTCTCTTCAGTGTTTGGTTCTAGGGTCCAGGAGTGAACGTACCACAACTCCCATCATTATCACTCTCCCTCTTTGTGTGCTCCTTACAGAGGTGATCGAGCTGAGCTCGGGGGAGGAGGAATCTCTGCAGACCGTGGACACTGGCGATTCCACTGGTGAAGTCGATGACGCTGATCTCGGGGGTGAGAACAGCGGCTCCCATGTCAATGACACTTTGAACCTGCCGGATGCCATTGGACGGGTCCTTGTCAATATTAACCACCCGCCCAATGAGAAGGACATTTTCCTGGCACCACAACTGGCCGGATCTGTGAAACCACATCAGGTGAGTGCACAGCCTCCGTTCTGCTTCTAATGACTCCCCCATATCTCCTGCTGTGCCATGTAACCCCCACTATCTGCGGTTCTCTCCTGGGCAGATTGGCGGCATCCGCTTTCTGTACGATAACCTCGTGGAGTCTCTGGAGAGATTCTCCAGCAGCAGTGGGTTTGGCTGCATCCTGGCGCACAGCATGGGATTGGGCAAGACCCTGCAGGTCATCTCGTTCCTGGACGTTCTCTTCCAGCACACGCCGGCCAAGACCGTGCTGGCGATTGTACCGGTGAGGAGCTCTCGTGTTTCATTACCTGGGTATCCACATACTGCAAAACTATGGACAGCATCACAGCCAGAGTATAGTCATATAGTAGTGAAACCTGCAAGGAGGCTACCACAAAATGTCATCGATGAAAGCAAAACGTGGCCTGGAGCTAAAGGCCCAGAATCAGGTCTGATCATTGCACAGGTTATAGATAGGATTTAATAGGCAGCATCACCTGAGTTACATCCTGCATTATACTCCAGAGCTGCACTCACTATTCTGCTGGTGCAGTCACTGTGTACATACATTACATTACTGATCCTGAGTTACATCCTGTATTATACTCCAGAGCTGCACTCACTATTCTGCTGGTGCAGTCACTGTGTACATACATTACATTACTGATCCTGAATTACATCCTGTATTATACCCCAGAGCTGCACTCACTATTCTGCTGGTGCAGTCACTGTGTACATACATTACATTACTGATCCTGAGTTACATCCTGTATTATACTCCAGAGCTGCACTCACTATTCTGCTGGTGCAGTCACTGTGTACATACATTACATTACTGATCCTGAGTTACAGCCTGTATTATATCCCAGAGCTGCACTCACTATTCTGCTGGTGCAGTCACTGTGTACATACATTACATTACTGATCCTGAGTTACATCCTGTATTATACCCCAGAGCTGCACTCACTATTCTGCTGGTGCAGTCACTGTGTACATACATTACATTACTGATCCTGAGTTACATCCTGTATTATACTCCAGAGCTGCACTCACTATTCTGCTGGTGCAGTCACTGTGTACATACATTACATTACTGATCCTGAGTTACATCCTGTATTATACTCCAGAGCTGCACTCACTATTCTGCTGGTGGAGTCACTGTGTACATACATTACATTACTGATCCTGAGTTACCTCCTGTATTATACCCCAGAGCTGCACTCACTATTCTGCTGGTGCAGTCACTGTGTACATACATTAAATTACTGATCCTGAGTTACATCCTGTATTATACCCCAGAGCTGCAGTCACTATTCTGCTGGTGCAGTCACTGTGTACATACATTACTGATACTGAGTTACATCCTGTATTATACTCCAGAGCTGCACTCACTATTCTGCTGGTGCAGTCACTGTGTACATACATTACATTACTGATCCTGAGTTACCTCCTGTATTATACCCCAGAGCTGCACTCACTATTCTGCTGGTGCAGTAACTCTGCAGGTGATATAACACTTGTTTACCTATATAGGAGGGGATGTGCTCTCAGCTTTGGACCTCTTTAAGGTTGGGGTCTTATATGGTAATTTCTCTTGTCAGGTGAACACTCTGCAGAATTGGCTAGCTGAGTTTAATATGTGGCTTCCTGCTCCTGAGTCGTTACCTCCTGATCACGACCCTGAGTTTGTGCAGCCACGAGCCTTCAAAGTTCATACGCTGAATGATGAGCACAAGTAAGTGTCTCCGCTCTGTGTGTGGGGGAAGTTACTTACATATCTAAGTCTGTCGGTTCCCTGCGGTCTGACTCAACCAGTGCTGGGTATGTGAGTGACCCTGGGCTGGACACCGCCAGTGCTGGGTATGTGAGTGACCCTGGGCTGGACACCGCCAGTGCTGGGTATGTGAGTGACCCTGGGCTGGACACCGCCAGTGCTGGGTATGTGAGTGACCCTGGGCTGGACACCGCCAGTGCTGGGTATGTGAGTGACCCTGGGCTGGACACCGCCAGTGCTGGGTATGTGAGTGACCCTGGGCTGGACACCGCCAGTGCTGGGTATGTGAGTGACCCTGGGCTGGACACCGCCAGTGCTGGGTATGTGAGTGACCCTGGGCTGGACACCGCCAGTGCTGGCTATATGGGTGTCCCTGGGTTGGACCCCACCAGTGCTGGCTATATGGGTGTCCCTGGGTTGGACCCCACCAGTGCTGGCTATATGGGTGTCCCTGGGTTGGACCCCACCAGTGCTGGCTATATGGGTGTCCCTGGGTTGGACCCCACCAGTGCTGGCTATATAGGTGTCCCTGGGTTGGACCCCACCAGTGCTGGCTATATAGGTGTCCCAGGTTGGACCCCACCAGTGCTGGCTATATGGGTGTCCCTGGGTTGGACCCCAGCAGTGCTGGCTATATGGGTGTCCCTGGGTTGGACCCCAGCAGTGCTGGCTATATGGGTGTCCCTGGGTTGGACCCCACCAGTGCTGGCTATATGGGTGTCCCTGGGTTGGACCCCACCAGTGCTGGCTATATAGGTGTCCCTGGGTTGGACCCCACCAGTGCTGGCTATATAGGTGTCCCAGGTTGGACCCCACCAGTGCTGGCTATATGGGTGTCCCTGGGTTGGACCCCAGCAGTGCTGGCTATATAGGTGTCCCTGGGTTGGACCCCACCAGTGCTGGCTATATAGGTGTCCCAGGTTGGACCCCACCAGTGCTGGCTATATGGGTGTCCCTGGGTTGGACCCCAGCAGTGCTGGCTATATGGGTGTCCCTGGGTTGGACCCCAGCAGTGCTGGCTATATGGGTGTCCCTGGGTTGGACCCCACCAGTGCTGGCTATATGGGTGTTCCTGGGTTGGACCCCACCAGTGCTGGCTATATGGGTGTCCCGGGTTGGACCCCACCAGTGCTGGCTATATGGGTGTCCCTGGGTTGGACCCCACCAGTGCTGGCTATATAGGTGTCCCTGGGTTGGACCCCACCAGTGCTGGCTATATGGGTGTCCCGGGTTGGACCCCAGCAGTGCTGGCTATATAGGTGTCCCTGGGTTGGACCCCACCAGTGCTGGCTATATGGGTGTCCCGGGTTGGACCCCACCAGTGCTGGCTATATGGGTGTCCCTGGGTTGGACCCCAGCAGTGCTGGCTATATGGGTGTCCCTGGGTTGGACCCCACCAGTGCTGGCTATATGGGTGTCCCTGGGTTGGACCCCACCAGTGCTGGCTATATGGTTGTCCCGGGTTGGACCCCACCAGTGCTGGCTATATGGGTGTCCCGGGTTGGACCTGCCTATCGGACATACTGTTTAATCATTCCTCATTTCCTCTAGAACAACAGCTGCTCGAGCCAAGGTTGTGAATGAGTGGGCAGCAGATGGAGGTGTCCTCTTAATGGGGTATGAGATGTACCGGCTCCTGTCCCTCAAGAAATCCTTCACTGTGGGTAGAAAGAAAAGGAGCAAGAAAGCAGCCGGGCCGGTGATTATTGACCTGGATGAGGAGGATAGGCAGCAAGAGATGCTAAAAGGTTGGTGGTGTTCTGGTCGCGGTGCTTCAGGAAGTCCCAGGAGAGACGTAGCTTGGACCCATCACCACATATCTCCCTAGTGTATCTTCTTACTAACATCCCCCTTTGTTCCTAGGGATGGAGAAGGCTTTGTCTCGGCCAGGCCCTGACGTGGTCATCTGTGATGAAGGCCATCGTATAAAGAACTGTCACGCCAGCACATCCCAAGCCCTGAAGAACATCCGGTCCAGGCGGCGGGTGGTCTTGACCGGATACCCTCTGCAGAACAACCTCATTGAGTACTGGTGCATGGTGGACTTTGTGCGACCGGACTTTCTGGGCACCAGACAAGAATTCAGTAACATGTTTGAGCGGCCCATCCTGAATGGTCAATGTACGGACAGTACGCCGCAGGACAAGCGGCTGATGAGGTACCGCAGCCACGTGCTCCACAGCCTGCTGGAAGGCTTCGTGCAGAGGTGAGGATGGGGCACCACTCGCTGGCTGGGCTTATAGGGGCCTCCTGCAGGAGCACAAGGGCAGCAGAATCCAGGAATGCATACGATTGTCTGGATTATTGGAAAATCTGAACATACATGGCGCACATGTATTCCCTCACCTGACAGTCCGGCACGTGGTGTGTCAGATCTGGGGTCAATTCATGGGCGCTTTAGTATCACTAAACCCATGAGGTGCCTTGACCCTCATCTGACCTGTGCCGGACTATCAGATGATTTTCTGATATTAGGATTAATGTTTGGCATCTGCAGACCTACGTAACGCTGATGGAATTGTCCAGTCCTGGGCTCTGAGGCTTCTGTTCTCTGTTTTCACCCGTGTGGTGTAGGCGTGGGCATACAGTTTTAAAGGCGCAGCTCCCCTCTAAAGAAGAACATGTGATCCTGGTTCGTCTGTCCCCGATACAGAGGGCGCTGTACACAGAGTTCATGAACAGGTTCCGGGATGCTGGGAACAGTGGATGGCTCGGGCTCAACCCGCTGAAAGCTTTCTGTGTCTGCTGCAAGGTGAGCGCCGATTCTGGGAGTTACCAGGAGTGGTGACGGTCCGGACCCTCACACCACCCCGTCATGTCCGGCAGTCTTCATACAGTGCTGACGGTCCGGACCCTCACACCACCCCGTCATGTCCGGCAGTCTTCATACAGTGCTGACGGTCCGGACCCTCACACCACCCCGTCATGTCCGGCAGTCTTCATACAGTGCTGACGGTCCGGACCCTCACACCACCCCGTCATGTCCGGCAGTCTTCATACAGTGCTGACGGTCCGGACCCTCACACCACCCCGTCATGTCCAGCAGTGTTCATATAGCGGTAACAATCCGGACCCTCAAACCGCCCCCTGTCAGGTCCGGCAGTGTTCATACCGTTCCTTGTCAGGTCCGGCAGTGGTGATAGTCCGCACCCTGACAACTCCCCCTGTCAGGTCCGGCAGTGGCGACGGTCTGGACCCTCACACCATGACTTGTCAGATCCAGCAGTGGTGACGGTCCGCACCCTCACACCACGACTTGTCAGGTCCGGCAGTGGGGACGGACTGGACCCTCACACCATGACTTGTCAGGTCCGGTAGTGGTGACGGTCCGGACCCTCACACAGCCCCCTGTCAGGTCCGGTAGTGGTGATGGTCTGGACCCTCATACCATGACTTGTCAGGTCCGGCAGTGGTGACGGTCTGGACCCTCACACCATGACTTGTCAGGTCCGGCAGTGGTGACGGTCCGGACCCTCTCACCATGACTTGTCAGGTTCAGCATTGTTGACGGTCCGCACCCTCACACAATGACTTGTCAGGTCCGGCAGTGGTGACTGTCCGCACCCTCACACCACGACTTGTCAGGTCCGGCAGTGTTGACAGTCCGGACCCTCTCACCATGACTTGTCAGGTCCGGCAGTGGTGACGGTCCGGGCCCTCTCACCATGACTTGTCAGGTCCAGCATTGTTGACGGTCCGCACCCTCACACCATGACTTGTCAGGTCCGGCAGTGGTGACTGTCCGCACCCTCACACCATGACTTGTCAGGTCCGGCAGTGTTGACGGTCCGGACCCTCTCACCATGACTTGTCAGGTCCAGCAGTGTTGACGGTCCGCACCCTCACACCATGACTTGTCAGGTCCGGCAGTGGTGACTGTCCGCACCCTCACACCACGACTTGTCAGGTCCGGCAGTGTTGACGGTCCGCACTCTCACACCACGACTTGTCAGGTCCGGCAGTGTTGACGGTCCGCACTCTCACACCACGACTTGTCAGGTCCGGCAGTGGTGACGGTCTGGACCCTCACGCCACGACTTGTCAGGTCCGGCAGTGTTGACGGTCCGCACCCTCACACCATGACTTGTCAGGTCCGGCAGTGGTGACTGTCCGCACTCTCACACCACGACTTGTCAGGTCCGGCAGTGGTGACGGTCTGGACCCTCACACAACTACTTGTCAGGTCCGGCAGTGTTGACGGTCCGCACTTTCACACCACGACTTGTCAGGTCCGGCAGTGTTGACGGTCCGCACTTTCACACCATGACTTGTCAGGTCCGGCAGTGGTGACTGTCCGCACCCTCACACCACGACTTGTCAGGTCCGGCAGTGGTGACTGTCCGCACCCTCACACCACGACTTGTCAGGTCCGGCAGTGGTGACGGTCTGCACCCTCACACCACGACTTGTCAGGTCCGGCAGTGGTGACGGTCCGCACCCTCACACCATGACTTGTCAGGTCCCGGCAGTGGTGACGGTCCGGACCCTCACACCGCCCCCTGTCAGGTCCGGCAGTGGTGATGGTCTGGACCCTCACACCATGACTTGTCAGGTCCGGCAGTGGTGACTGTCCGCACCCTCACACCACGACTTGTCAGGTCCCGGCAGTGGTGACGGTCCGGACCCTCACACCGCCCCCTGTCAGGTCCGGCAGTGGTGATGGTCTGGACCCTCACACCATGACTTGTCAGGTCCGGCAGTGGTGACTGTCCGCACCCTCACACCACGACTTGTCAGGTCCGGCAGTGGTGACGGTCCGCACCCTCACACCATGACTTGTCAGGTCCGGCAGTGGTGACGGTCCGGACCCTCACACCGCCCCCTGTCAGGTCCGGCAGTGGTGATGGTCTGGACCCTCACACCATGACTTGTCAGGTCAGACAGTGTTCATACAGTGGATGTAACTACGTTTTCTCCTTCCAGATCTGGAATCATCCGGACGTTTTGTACGAGGCTCTCCAGAAGGAGAACTTGGCCAATGAACAGGATTTGGATGTTGATGATCTCGGAACAAACACCCGATGTCAGACCCAGGGATCAAAAGTCAAAGTGGAAACTGGGGCATTAGGGGCCCTTATGGGGGAGGCAGCCAATAGCAAACTTCTGCAAGGCATGGGCTTCCATCCCGGCCAGGAGAAAGCCAACCAAGTTGTTACGTATGAGTGGGTGAGTGCCCGGACCTCCGCCTGCTCACCTCCGTATACCGGGTGGCAGGGCTGCGGCACATCACGTCGCCCTCTGTTTCCCCTTTACATGTCATTACAGTGCTACATTTCCCCTGCACCCCCACAAATTCTAAAATCAGCAGTGACCCCGTTGTGGGATCATTGACAGTCTGTTCCTTTCTGTCCTCTTCAGGCCAAAGAGATTCTGTGTGACTACCAAACGGGCGTCCTGACAAACTCCCCAAAGATGGTCCTGTTGTTCCACCTCATTGAGGAAAGCATGAAACTGGGGGACAAGATCCTGGTGTTCAGGTGTGTGGTTCTGGGGGCGAGCAGTGATTCTGGGAGGTGGGCATGCACTGCTCCTGGGGGCCGAGCAGTGATTCTGGGAGGTGGGCATGCACTGCTCCTGGGGGGGATACCTGGGGGCGAGCAGTGATTCTGGGAGGTGGTCGTGTACTGCTCCTGGGGGCGAGCAGTGATTCTGGGAGGTGGGCATGCACTGCTCCTGGGGGCGAGCTGTGATTCTGGGAGGTGGGCATGCACTGCTCCTGGGGGATACCTGGGGGCGAGCAGTGATTCTGGGAGGTGGGCATGCACTGCTCCTGGGGGCCGAGCAGTGATTCTGGGACGTGGGCATGCACTGCTCCTGGGGGGGGATACCTGGGGGCGAGCAGTGATTCTGGGAGGTGGTCGTGTACTGCTCCTGGGGGCGAGCAGTGATTCTGGGAGGTGGGCATGCACTGCTCCTGGGGGCCGAGCAGTGATTCTGGGAGGTGGGCATGCACTGCTCCTGGGGGGGATACCTGGGGGCGAGCAGTGATTCTGGGAGGTGGTCGTGTACTGCTCCTGGGGGCGAGCAGTGATTCTGGGAGGTGGGCATGCACTGCTCCTGGGGGCGAGCAGTGATTCTGGGAGGTGGGCATGCACTGCTCCTGGGGGATACCTGGGGGCGAGCAGTGATTCTGGGAGGTGGGCATGCACTGCTCCTGGGGGCCGAGCAGTGATTCTGGGACGTGGGCATGCACTGCTCCTGGGGGGGGATACCTGGGGGCGAGCAGTGATTCTGGGAGGTGGTCGTGTACTGCTCCTGGGGGCGAGCAGTGATTCTGGGAGGTGGGCGTGCACTGCTCCTGGGGGATACCTGGGGGCCGAGCAGTGATTCTGGGAGGTGGGCATGCACTGCTCCTGGGGGGGATACCTGGGGGCGAGCAGTGATTCTGGGAGGTGGTCGTGTACTGCTCCTGGGGGCGAGCAGTGATTCTGGGAGGTGGGCGTGCACTGCTCCTGGGGGCCGAGCAGTGATTCTGGGAGGTGGGCATGCACTGCTCCTGGGGGATACCTGGGGGCCGAGCAGTGATGCTGGGAGGTGGGCATGCACTGCTCCTGGGGGGGATACCTGGGGGCGAGCAGTGATTCTGGGAGGTGGTCGTGTACTGCTCCTGGGGGCGAGCAGTGATTCTGGGAGGTGGGCGTGCACTGCTCCTGGGGGCCGAGCAGTGATTCTGGGAGGTGGGCATGCACTGCTCCTGGGGGCCGAGCAGTGATTCTGGGAGGTGGGCATGCACTGCTCCTGGGGGGGATACCTGGGGGCGAGCAGTGATTCTGGGAGGTGGTCGTGTACTGCTCCTGGGGGCGAGCAGTGATTCTGGGAGGTGGGCATGCACTGCTCCTGGGGGCCGAGCAGTGATTCTGGGAGGTGGGCATGCACTGCTCCTGGGGGATACCTGGGGGCGAGCAGTGATTCTGGGAGGTGGGCATGCACTGCTCCTGGGGGCCGAGCAGTGATTCTGGGAGGTGGGCATGCACTGCTCCTGGGGGGATACCTGGGGGCGAGCAGTGATTCTGGGAGGTGGTCGTGTACTGCTCCTGGGGGCGAGCAGTGATTCTGGGAGGTGGGCGTGCACTGCTCCTGGGGGATACCTGGGGGCCGAGCAGTGATTCTGGGAGGTGGGCATGCACTGCTCCTGGGGGGGATACCTGGGGGCGAGCAGTGATTCTGGGAGGTGGTCATGTACTGCTCCTGGGGGCGAGCAGTGATTCTGGGAGGTGGGCGTGCACTGCTCCTGGGGGATACCTGGGGGCCGAGCAGTGATTCTGGGAGGTGGGCATGCACTGCTCCTGGGGGATACCTGGGGGCCGAGCAGTGATTCTGGGAGGTGGGCATGCACTGCTCCTGGGGGCCGAGCAGTGATTCTGGGAGGTGGGCATGCACTGCTCCTGGGGGATACCTGGGGGCCGAGCAGTGATTCTGGGAGGTGGGCATGCACTGCTCCTGGGGGCCGAGCAGTGATTCTGGGAGGTGGGCATGCACTGCTCCTGGGGGATACCTGGGGGCGAGCAGTGATTCTGGGAGGTGGGCATGCACTGCTCCTGGGGGCCGAGCAGTGATTCTGGGAGGTGGGCATGCACTGCTCCTGGGGGATACCTGGGGGCGAGCAGTGATTCTGGGAGGTGGGCATGCACTGCTCCTGGGGGATACCTGGGGGCGAGCAGTGATTCTGGGAGGTGGGCATGCACTGCTCCTGGGGGCCGAGCAGTGATTCTGGGAGGTGGGCATGCACTGCTCCTGGGGGATACCTGGGGGCGAGCAGTGATTCTGGGAGGTGGGCATGCACTGCTCCTGGGGGCCGAGCAGTGATTCTGGGAGGTGGGCATGCACTGCTCCTCGGGGATACCTGGGGGCCGAGCAGTGATTCTGGGAGGTTGGCGTGCACTGCTCCTGGGGGATACCTGGGGGCCGAGCAGTGATTCTGGGAGGTTGGCATGCACTGCTCCTGGGGGATACCTGGGGGCCGAGCAGTGATTCTGGGAGGTGGGCGTGCACTGCTCCTGGGGGCAAGCAGTGATTCTGGGAGGTGGGCGTGCACTGCTCCTGGGGGCAAGCAGTGATTCTGGGAGGTGGGTGTGCACTGCTCCTAGGGGATACCTGGGCGCGAGCAGTGATTCTGGAAGGTGGGCATGCACTGCTCCTGGGGGATACCTGGGGGCCGAGCAGTGATTCTTGGAGGTTGGTGTGCACTGCTCCTGGGGGCGAGCAGTGATTCTGGGAGGTGGGCGTGCACTGCTCCTGGGGGGATACCTGGGGGCGAGCAGTGATTCTGGGAGGTGGGCATGCACTGCTCCTGGGGGATACCTGGGGGCGAGCAGTGATTCTGGGAGGTGGGCGTGCACTGCTCCTGGGGGATACCGGGGGGCGAGCAGTGATTCTGGGAGGTGGGCATGCACTGCTCCTGGGGGATACCTGGGGGTCGAGCAGTGATTCTGGGAGGTGGGCGTGCACTGCTCCTGGGGGATACCTGGGGGCCGAGCGGTGATTCTGGGAGGTGGGCGTGCACTGCTCTTGGGGGCAAGCAGTGATTCTGGGAGGTGGGCGTGCACTGCTCCTAGGGGATACCTGGGCGCGAGCAGTGATTCTGGGAGGTGGGCGTGCACTGCTCCTGGGGGATACCTGGGGGCCGAGCACTGATTCTTGGAGGTTGGTGTGCACTGCTCCTGGGGGCGAGCAGTGATTCTGGGAGGTGGGCGTGCACTGCTCCTGGGGGGGATACCTGGGGGCGAGCAGTGATTCTGGGAGGTGGGCATGCACTGCTCCTGGGGGATACCGGGGGGCGAGCAGTGATTCTGGGAGGTGGGCATGCACTGCTCCTGGGGGATACCTGGGGGCCGAGCAGTGATTCTGGGAGGTTGGTTTGCACTGCTCCTGGGGGATACCTGGGGGCCGAGCAGTGATTCTGGGAGGTTGGCGTGCACTGCTCCTGGGGGATACCTGGGGGCCGAGCAGTGATTCTGGGAGGTGGGCATGCACTGCTCCTGGGGGATACCTGGGGGCGAGCAGTGATTCTGGGAGGTGGGCATGCACTGCTCCTGGGGGATACCGGGGGGCGAGCAGTGATTCTGGGAGGTGGGCATGCACTGCTCCTGGGGGATACCTGGGGGTCGAGCAGTGATTCTGGGAGGTGGGCGTGCACTGCTCCTGGGGGATACCTGGGGGCCGAACAGTGATTCTGGGAGGTGGGCGTGCACTGCTCCTGGGGGATACCTGGGGGCCGAGCACTGATTCTTGGAGGTTGGTGTGCACTGCTCCTGGGGGCGAGCAGTGATTCTGGGAGGTGGGCGTGCACTGCTCCTGGGGGGGATACCTGGGGGCGAGCAGTGATTCTGGGAGGTGGGCATGCACTGCTCCTGGGGGATACCGGGGGGCGAGCAGTGATTCTGGGAGGTGGGCATGCACTGCTCCTGGGGGATACCTGGGGGCCGAGCAGTGATTCTGGGAGGTTGGTTTGCACTGCTCCTGGGGGATACCTGGGGGCCGAGCAGTGATTCTGGGAGGTTGGCGTGCACTGCTCCTGGGGGATACCTGGGGGCCGAGCAGTGATTCTGGGAGGTGGGCATGCACTGCTCCTGGGGGATACCTGGGGGCGAGCAGTGATTCTGGGAGGTGGGCATGCACTGCTCCTGGGGGATACCTGGGGGCGAGCAGTGATTCTGGGAGGTGGGCGTGCACTGCTCCTGGGGGCAAGCAGTGATTCTGGGAGGTGGGCATGCACTGCTCCTAGGGGATACCTGGGCGCGCGCAGTGATTCTGGAAGGTGGGCGTGCACTGCTCCTGGGGGATACCTGGGGGCCGAGCAGTGATTCTGGGAGGTGGGCGTGCACTGCTCCTGGGGGCCAGCAGTGATTCTGGGAGGTGGGCGTGCACTGCTCCTGGGGGATACCGGGGGGCGAGCAGTGATTCTGGGAGGTGGGCATGCACTGCTCCTGGGGGATACCTGGGGGCCGAGCAGTGATTCTGGGAGGTTGGCGTGCACTGCTCCTGGGGGATACCTGGGGGCGAGCAGTGATTCTGGGAGGTGGGCGTGCACTGCTCCTGGGGGATACCTGGGGGCGAGCAGTGATTCTGGGAGGTGGGCATGCACTGCTCCTGGGGGATACCTGGGGGCGAGCAGTGATTCTGGGAGGTGGGCATGCACTGCTCCTGGGGGATACCTGGGGGCGAGCAGTGATTCTGGGAGGTGGGCATGCACTGCTCCTGGGGGATACCTGGGGGCGAGCAGTGATTCTGGGAGGTGGGCATGCACTGCTCCTGGGGGATACCTGGGGGCGAGCAGTGATTCTGGGAGGTGGGCATGCACTGCTCCTGGGGGATACCTGGGGGCGAGCAGTGATTCTGGGAGGTGGGCGTGCACTGCTCCTGGGGGATACCTGGGGGCCGAGCAGTGATTCTGGGAGGTTGGCGTGTACTGCTCCTGGGGGCGAGCAGTGATTCTGGGAGGTGGGCGT
The DNA here is from genome assembly GCF_051348905.1 of Ranitomeya variabilis. Taxonomy (NCBI): domain Eukaryota; kingdom Metazoa; phylum Chordata; class Amphibia; order Anura; family Dendrobatidae; genus Ranitomeya; species Ranitomeya variabilis. The sequence continues at coordinate 216,491,656 of NC_135239.1, read as the reverse complement.
GCACTGCTCCTGGGGGATACCTGGGGGCCGAGCAGTGATTCTTGGAGGTTGGTGTGCACTGCTCCTGGGGGCCGAGCAGTGATTCTGGGGGGGATACCTGGGGGCGAGCAGTGATTCTGGGAGGTGGGCATGCATTGCTCCTGGGGGCCGAGCAGTGATTCTGGGAGGTTGGCGTGCACTGCTCCTGGGGGATACCTGGGGGCCGAGCAGTGATTCTGGGAGGTGGGCGTGCACTGCTCCTGGGGGATACCTGGGGGCCGAGCAGTGATTCTGGGAGGTGGGCGTGCACTGCTCCTGGGGGATACCTGGGGGCGAGCAGTGATTCTGGGAGGTGGGCGTGCACTGCTCCTGGGGGATACCTGGGGGCCGAGCGGTGATTCTGGGAGGTTGGCGTGCACTGCTCCTGGGGGATACCTGGGGGCCGAGCAGTGATTCTGGGAGGTGGGCGTGCACTGCTCCTGGGGGATACCTGGGGGCGAGCAGTGATTCTGGGAGGTTGGCGTGCACTGCTCCTGGGGGATACCTGGGGGCGAGCAGTGATTCTGGGAGGTTAGCGTGCACTGCTCCTGGGGGATACCTGGGGGCCGAGCAGTGATTCTGGGAGGTGGGCGTGCACTGCTCCTGGGGGATACCTGGGGGCCGAGCAGTGATTCCGGGAGGTTGGCATGCACTGCTCCTGGCGGATACCTGGGGGCGAGCAGTGATTCTGGGAGGTGGGCATGCACTGCTCCTGGGGGATACCTGGGGGCGAGCAGTGATTCTTGGAGGTGGGCGTGCACTGCTCCTGGGGGATACCTGGGGGCGAGCAGTGATTCTGGGGGATACTAGGTGGGCTTGCAGTGATTCTGGGGGATGCATTGGGGCTGTGCAGTGGTTCGTGGAGGTGGGGTGCAGGGCTCTTTGGTAATGCTGTGGACCGTGCAGTAGTCTTGGGTAATGCGGGGGGCCATGCAGTGGTCTTGGGTAATGTGGGGGGCTGTGCAGTGGTCTTGGGTAATGTGGGGGGCCGTGCACTGCTCCGGGGAGATGGGGTGCAGGGCCCCTGGGTAATGCGGGGGGCCATGCAGTGGTCTTGGGTAATGTGGGGGGCTGTGCAGTGGTCTTGGGTAATGTGGGGGGCCGTGCAGTGGTTCGGGGAGGTGGGGTGCAGGGCCCCTGGGTAATGCGGGGGACCGTGCAGTCGTCTGGTTTGCAGCTCTTGAGCTCACAGCCTTTCTCTTGCAGTCAGAGCTTGTCAACACTTTCCATCATTGAAGATTTTTTATCGAAGAGGCCGATGCCCGTCGCTCCGGGGAAGGAAAGTCAAGACAGGAACACCTGGGTCAGGAACATCAACTACTACAGTGAGTGCCGCCTGGCGCAGCGCCCCCGGCCTGTAATAATCTTTCTAACATGATGGGGTGTGCAATGACATCGCCAAGCATTAACGCTTCCCAGCAGAGATGGCCCCTGTCATTAACCCTTCCCAGCAGAGATGGCCCCTGTCATTAACCCTTCCCAGCAGAGATCGCCCCTGTCGTTAACCCTTCCCAGCAGAGATGGCCCGTCATTAACCCTTCCCAGCAGAGAGGGCTCCTGTCATTAACCCTTCCCAGCAGAGAGGGCCCCTGTCATTAACCCTTCCCAGCAGAGATGGATCCTGTCGTTAACCCTTCCCAGCAGAGAGGGCCCCTATCATTAACCCTTCCCAGCAGAGATGGATCCTGTCGTTAACCCTTCCCAGCAGAGATGGATCCTGTCATTAACCCTTCCCAGCAGAGATGGATCCTGTCATTAACCCTTCGCTCACACCCTGATAAGAGCAATAGAACATGACTTGGTTTAGCGTCCTCTGCTGACATCTAGTGGCCACTGCTGAAACTGCATCATAAAGTTTAGTGTGCTTTCATTTGATGCTTATTAGGGAAGGATCTGATTTGTCAGGAGACCTCCGACGTGACCTCTGTATTTTTTTAATTGCTTTCTACTCGTCTTCTCTTTTATCAGGGTTGGATGGAAGCACTTCGGCCTCAGAACGGGAGAGGTTAATAAATCAGTTTAACGATCCCGGTAATGAGAATGTCTGGCTGTTCCTGTTGTCCACCCGGTGAGTGGGGGAGGGGGCAGGCCTTGTCAGACAATGATGGATCTTTTTCCATCAGTCTGGAGCTGACAACAGCAGTTTTTTTCCAGTGCCGGCTGCCTGGGTGTCAACCTGATTGGCGCTAACCGAGTGGTTGTGTTTGATGCCTCGTGGAACCCGTGTCATGACGCCCAGGCCGTGTGCCGCGTCTACAGATATGGCCAGCGGAAACCTTGTCACATTTACCGCCTAGTGTCTGACTTCACCTTAGAGAGGAAGATATACGACCGGCAGATCACCAAGCAGGGCATGTCAGGTGAGTGTGCGGCTGACGGTGACTCCCCGCGTCCTGCGCCCGGGGAGGTAACGCCACCGTCTCTCTCCAGATCGTGTGGTCGATGACCTGAACCCAGATGTAAACTTCACCCGACGAGAAGTGGAGAATCTGCTGCATTTTGTGGAAGAGGAACCGGATCTGTCCCGTCAGCACCTGGATCCCGAGAAATTCAATGAGACTGTGCTGCAGAAAGCTTGTACGGCGTATCCTCAGCTGATCACCAAGGTGAGCCGCCCCTGGCACCGCCGCCCCGACCATGGGGGAGACTCGCGTCCTGCACCCCGGCCCATCGCCTGCAGTCATTCATAATGTCCGCGCATTGTTCCATCATCACCTTCGCTCTCGTCCTGCAGGATCCTTTCCAACACGAATCTCTTCTCCTGGATCGTAAGGAACAAAAACTGACTCTGGCTGAGAAGAAAGCGGCAAAGCGCAGCTATGAGGAGGAGAAGAGGGCATCTGTGCCCTACACCCGGCCATCCTATACCCAGTACTACCCGGCACCAGACCACAACCTGGCAAACATCCCAGCTTTCAGCCAGAGGAACTGGTGAGGGAGCAGGAGCCGACAAGACGCGCACGGTGCCTGTAGCTTAAGGAGCTCACTGTCTTTTTGTTTGATCCCAGGCGGCCATTGCTGAAGAGCGACGATCGGCCGGTGGCCAGTGTCCGACCTCTGCAGTCCACACCCATCCCCATGATGCCCCGGCACATTCCTGTCGGCCATGGTTCTGCCTCCGGCTCTGTCCCTTCCTTTAACTTCCCAGTGAACTACCTTCAGAGGGCGGGGGTCATTGTTCAGAAGGTGGTGACCACCACAGGTAGGTGCTGGAGCCAGCGGTCTCATGGGGTCACTGTGGTGGGCAGCTCAGATTGCTTTTATGCTGAGACCCTCCGTCCATATTCTGATGGTCTCTCTTGTAGATATTGTAATACCGGGAATGACGACATCCACGGACGTGCAGGCGCGAATCAGTGCGGGCGAGAGCATTCACGTTATCCGGGGAACAAAAGGTGAGGAGAGCCTGCTGACCATTAGTGACTTGCTAAGACGTCTTTGAAATTCCTCATTATTTAGAAGATCTCTGCTTGCTGTCAGCAGATTTCAGCATTTAGGACAGTAGTGAGATTTGTGATCACAGAGGATTCCTTACCGATAGATAACAATGTCTTAGTATTTATTGACAGCAAGCAGAGATCTTGGAAATAAGAAATGGAATCACAGCGTTATTAGAAAGTAGCAGAAGTCCTAATAACTCTGCGGTATCGCTCAGCTTTGTTATCCTCTTCATTGCAGGAACGTACATCCGTACCAGTGACGGGCGGATATTCGCCATCAGGTCAAGCAGCAAACAGAAAAGTTCTGAACTGCGGCGTTCGATGCAGTTAGGTAATACGCCGCCCTCTCATTCCTCAGCCCCAGTATTGCAGCCGATCTAACCTCCCTGACACCGAGGACTTACTTGTCTTGTCTCTGTTTCCATCTGCAGGTGCCCAGGGCCCGGGCCAAGGTCAGCCAATGCCCTATGTGAGTAATGGGCGTCACACGTCTAGCTCCCCTTCCCAGGACCGCGAGGAGCCATCACGGCCGCTCTCTCCGGACAGCCCGCAGATTCTGAGCGAGCTGCAGCAGTATGCACGTGCCGCGGGGCCACGCGGCTCACAGAGTGCCCCCCAGCTCCCGATCCCCAACATTCAGCCTCACGGTGTGATTCAGGTGCCCAAAATACAGTCCAGAAAGCGCAAAGAGCTGCCGGACCAGTCCAGCCAGTGGTCGTCCAGTAAGCGGCACCCCTTCAGCCAGCTGCCTTTCCCCGGTTTGGCAGGGTTTGGCGTCACTCCCTCCTCTCTGAATCACAGCTTATCGAGGGCAGCGAACTCTGTGTATATGGGGGCCGGCGGTGGTGCTCCCCACTTTCAGCTGCCCTCCTTGCTATCGGACCCACAGTTAGGTCTCCCGATGGTTCCTGACCCCCTACTGCCCCCCACCTCAGGCACCTCCTCAGCCTCCTCCAGTGTGCCCCCGTACCTTCTGCCCCCGTCCTTCTCTATGCCCTTCACACAGTCATTGCCCGCTCAGACACGAATGTTTGCCCCATTTCCATCTTCAATGCTGAACCGAGGTCTCTCCACTAACAGCGCGGCTTCGACCTTCCCTGGCTACCTCTCCTCCCAGCCCGGCTACCAACCTCCAGCTGCCGGAGCTGCTTCCCGCTCCCTTCCTCTGGGCGAGGGCGAGCTGGAGTCCAGCGAGGAGGATGGGAAAGACGATGACGTGGTGGAGGTACCAGGGCAGTGAGGACTCGGTGCCGATAGGCATTGGCAGAGGACTGTGCCTCCCCCCACTCCGCTGGATCTTCAGTTGTAGGGGGAACCGCTCCAGGGCCCTGACTAAGCGCTGCGGGGGCAACAAGCACAGAGTCATCATTCTTGTCATTCCACAGGGAAGGGGACAGGACGGGGGGCACCTCCCCCCTCCTCGGGACTAATGACCTACCTGATAAAATGAGTGTCGGTTGTCAGACTTCCAGAGAAACTCAACTTCCGAAACGCTTTCCTACATCGTCAGGATGGTCTGGGACGCCGTCCTGCACAGGGAGCGGCCATTGTAGTCAAACGTCCACCATCGTAGAGCGGCACTGAGCCGCCGTCAGTGAGGGAGGAGCGTGCGCCGATGTGGGGGGTTCGTACGGTCCGTGCGCAGACGCCCCGCTCGCCCGACGCTTTCCTGCGTGTAGTCAGTGACTCGTCGGATGTCGCAGGAAGTCGCCTCGAGAAGTTCTGCTGCATTAAGTTTAGTCACAGATTTGTCGGGCAGGGTGTAAAGCGCACCCCCAGCAGGGAGGGGGTTAATACGTTGCGGTTCGTCAGGTATTTTACTGTATTTCCTTTTAAATCTTATTTTTTTATTGTACGTTTTCCCTCGTCACCTGATATAAAGTACAGAGACCGACATCAGTTTTGGGCACAGTGTTAATATAGGAGGTGGGGTGAGGGGAAAGGGGTGGAAATCTGCCGCTCGCACACCCCCTGATTGCTGCGCCATTCCTGGGGGACAACTCCTCTGTCACGTCCACATTATACATGAAAGGGGCACAATGTACTGATCACGGGGGCCCGATCTCTAGACATCCCCCCTGGGCTCCACTGCTGCCATGTGCTCGGTGTGAAAGGGACAGCTAACCGCTCAGTCTCTAGCTAAGCCAGACCCCTGCGTCTGCGAATTGGCCGTGACCGAGGAGGCGGCTGGGTTAGCTGTGGAAATGCGCAGCTATCCTCACACAGCGCAGGTTACTATTATGGCCCCAAAAAGGAGAAGGATGATGGGAGATCACAGGACGGAGATGTCACTCGTCTGCTAGTGATGGAAACTAAATTGTCCCAACCTCTGGATTCTCCAGTCCAGAGTCAGAACCTCGTGCAGAAATCCTGGCACCTCCGGCCTCGGCTGCTGTCACTGAGGTCATTAATGGTCATCTGAGGAAGGTTCTGCTGCTGATTGTTCAAATCATCAGGATCCGCTGCCGGCAGCTTCCGTGTGACCACCGACCAATGACGTCCCTGATGGCAAGACCGGAGACGCTGCAGCCACAGGAGACAAGTCCGGAGACGCTGCAGCCACGGGAGACAAGTCCGGAGACGATGCAACCACAGGAGACAAGTCCGGAGACGCTGCAGCCACGGGAGACAAGTCCGGAGACGATGCAGCCACAGGAGACAAGTCCGGAGACGCTGCAGCCACGGGAGATAAGTTTGGAAATGCTACAGCCATGGGAGAGAAATCCAGAAATGCTGCAGCCACGGGAGAGAAATCCAGAAATGCTGCAGCTAGGGGTTCAGGTCTAGGCCACACTGGCGGCTCACAGTAGTGTGAGGAACATGTGGCTTGGACATGTCTAGGGACACTGGAGAAATGGACCCCACTGTTTCCACCAACAAATTAACATCGAGATGTTAGTGCACCTGAAATGAAGACAGGAGGGGTCCGGCTATTGAATATTGTGCCATGCACACGTCTCCTGGTATTTTGTGTAGACTCTGACGCCTCAAGCTCAATATATGACATATAATTTCACTTGCAGTACACAATAGATCAATCATGGATACACTGGTGCGGCCATTTTACAACACAACCAAAGGCTGCATATTCCTTGTACTTCCTGCATGGCCTAAACCTGCTCTCGTGACTGCAGCGTCTCAGGACTTGTCTCCTGTGGCTGCAGCATCACCGAACTTGTCTCCCGTGGCTGCAGCGTCTCCAGACTTGTCTCCCGTGGCTGCAGCGTCTCCGGACTTGTCTCCCGTGGCTGCAGCGTCTCCGGACTTGTCTCCCGTGGCTGCAGCGTCTCCGGACTTGTCTCCCGTGGCTGCAGCGTCTCCGGACTTGTTTCCCGTGGCTGCAGCGTCTCCGGACTTGTTTCCCGTGGCTGCAGCGTCTCTGGACTTGTCTCCCGTGGCTGCAGCGTCTCCGGACTTGTCTCCCGTGGCTACAGAGTCTCCAGACTTGTCTCCCGTGGCTGCAGCGTCTCCGCACTTATCTCCAGTGGCTGCAGCGTCACCGGACTTGTCTCCCGTGGCTGCAGAGTCTCCGGACTTGTCTCCTGCAGCAGCGTCTCCGGACATGTCTCCCGTGGCTGCAGTGTCTCCGGACCTGTCTCCCTTAGCTGCAACGTCTCTGGACATGTCTCCTGTGGCTGCAGTGCCGCCGGACTTGTCTCCCGTGGCTGCAGCTTCTCCGGACTTGTCGCCATCAAGCACGTCAGGGACGTCATTGGTCGGTGATTACACTGGAGCTGCCAGCAGCAGACTGAGGATTTCCTTCCTCAAGTGACTTAATAACCCCAGTGACAGCAGCCGAGGTCGGAGGTGCCGGGATTTCTGCACGAAGCTCAGACTCTGGACTGGAGAATCCAGAGGTTGTAAATATCGTTCCAATTTTTCCGTCATTTTTTGATCAGTTACGTCTGCGGTGATTTCATGTGTAATACTTTCAACTGGACAAATCCTGATTTCCTGTATGGCAGAGGTGCGGGGGATCCACACAGCAGCCGTGATCAGTGGCGGCAGCAGCGCGGAGCGGCCACGGGGATCAACCTCATATACAACCAAGTAATGGCTGAGCAGCAGCGAGGACTAGTCCTGACCGGTGAGGGGGACGTCCTGTGCCGAAAACCCTCCATAGTTACAGAACTCGATCCTGTCTTATGGTATTAAAGAAATGTTTAACTCTTTCCCATTCCCTTTCCAAATGTGACGGGTAGATTACTGACGATCAAATGGCTTTAAATTCCTAATAAAATCCTAAACCGAACTATACAAAAAGAATAAGATTCAGGGTTCAAATTCTGCGATATGGCGGTCCTGTCTGCGATATGGCGGTCCTGTCTGCGATATGGCGGTCCTGTCTGCGATATGGCGGTCCGGTCTGCGATACGCGGTCCTGTCTGCGATACGCGGTCCTGTCTGCGACATGGCGGTCCCATCTGTGATACGCGGTCCTGTCTGCGACATGGCGGTCCCATCTGTGATACGCGGTCCTGTCTGCGACATGGCGGTCCCATCTGTGATACGCGGTCCCATCTTTGATACGCGGTCCTGTCTGTGATACAGCGGTCCTGTCTGTGACACGGCGGTCCCATCTGTGACAGCGGTCCCGTTAGTGATATGGCGATCCTGTCTGTGATACGGCGGTCCTGTCTGTGATATGGCGGTCCCATCTGTGACAGCGGTCCTGTCTGTGATACGGCGGTCCTGTCTGACACGGCGGTCCCATCTGTGACAGCGGTCCTGTTAGTGATACGGCGGTCCCATCTGTGACAGCGGTCCTGTCTGTGATATGGCGGTCCTGTCTGTGACAGCGGTCCTGTCTGTGATATGGCGGTCCTGTCTGTGACAGCGGTCCTGTCTGTGATACGGCGGTCCTGTCTGTGACAGCGGTCCTGTCTGTGATATGGCGGTCCTGTCTGTGACAGCGGTCCTGTCTGTGATATGGCGGTCCTGTCTGTGACAGCGGTCCTGTCTGTGATATGGCGGTCCTGTCTGTGACAGCGGTCCTGTCTGTGATACGGCGGTCCTGTCTGTGACAGCGGTCCTGTCTGTGATATGGCGGTCCTGTCTGTGACAGCGGTCCTGTCTGTGACAGCGGTCCTGTCTGTGACAGCGATCCTGTCTGTGATATGGCGGTCCTGTCTGTGATATGGCGGTCCTGTCTGTGACAGCGGTCCTGTCTGTGACAGCGGTCCTGTCTGTGACAGCGATCCTGTCTGTGACAGCGGTCCTGTCTGTGATACGGCGGTCCTGTCTGTGATATGGCGGTCCTGTCTGTGACAGCGGTCCTGTCTGTGATATGGCGGTCCTGTCTGTGATACGGTGGTCCTGTCTGTGATACGGTGGTCCTGTCTGTGATACGGCGGTCCCATCTGTGACGGCGGTCCTGCCTGTGATACGGTGGTCCCATCTGTGACAGCGGTCCTGTTAGTGATACGGCGGTCCTGTCTGTGACAGCGGTCCTGTCTGTGACAGCGGTCCTGTCTGTGATATGGCGGTCCTGTCTGTGATATGGTGGTCCTGTCTGTGATACGGTGGTCCTGTCTGTGATACGGCGGTCCCATCTGTGACGGCGGTCCTGCCTGTGATACGGTGGTCCCATCTGTGACAGCGGTCCTGTTAGTGATACGGCGGTCCTGTCTGTGACAGCGGTCCTGTCTGCGATACGGCGGTCCTGTCTGTGACAGCGGTCCTGTCTGCGATACGGTGGTCCCATCTGTGACAGCGGTCCTGTTAGTGATACGGCGGTCCCATCTGTGACGGCGGTCCTGCCTGTGATACGGTGGTCCCATCTGTGACAGCGGTCCTGTTAGTGATACGGCGGTCCCATCTGTGACAGCGGTCCTGTCTGCGATACGGCGGTCCTGTCTGTGACAGCGGTCCTGTCTGTGAGAGCGGTCCCATCTGTGACAGCGGTCCTGTCTGCGATATGGCGGTCCCACGTGATCTATCTTTGGACAGACGGCAGTTAACCCCCGTACTGCCGCAGCTCTTAGAACACTAGTTAGGTAGACGCTCAGGATCTCCCGGTGATGTCCGGTCGTTTTATGACCTCTTGTTCCTCGACGTTGTAACATCTCTCACAAATTTGCCAAATACAACGTGTGCAGCGAACCTCGGCCAGGGACAGCGGAGAGGAGCCGGCACCTCCACCACCGGGACCTCGGCGCAGTGTCAGGACGGTCATTATACCGCCACTCACCTCTGTTTATAGATATCTATTTATTTCTTTCGTCTCGTGCCCCATTGTCATTTTTTTTAAACCATATATATAAGAAAAAAAAATAAATGGCCCAATTACTGGAGGCTCCATGTGCTGCGGTGACGACGCCTTTATCAATTCCTTTTTTGTAAAATAAATGTTAAATCTTGAAAAAAAAAAACAGAAACATCGTCTGTCAGTGATTCCTCTAATGCGGGAAGCAAATATATGCGTGTACAGCAAAGTGCTCAACTCCCAGCATGCAACTCACCAGAACACCGAGGAATGCTGGGAGATTACAGCTCCAAAGTATCAGAATGGTGAGTGCAGCTCTGGAGTATAATACAGGATGTAACTCAGGATCTGTAATGTAATGTATGTACACAGTGACTGCACCAGCAGAATAGTGAGTACAGCTCTGGAGTATAATACAGGAGGTAACTCAGGATCAGTAATGTAATGTATGTACACAGTGACTGCACCAGCAGAATAGTGAGTGCAGCTCTGGGGTATAATACATGATGTAACTCAGGATCAGTAATGTAATGTATGTACACAGTGACTGCACCAGCAGAATAGTGAGTGCAGCTCTGGAATATAATACAGGATGTAACTCAGGATCAGTAATGTATGTACACAGTGAGTGCACCAGCAGAATAGTGAGTGCAGCTCTGGAGTATAATACAGGAGGTAACTCAGGATCAGTAATGTAATGTATGTACACAGTGACTGCACCAGCAGAATAGTGAGTGCAGCTCTGGAGTATAATACAGGAGGTAACTCAGGATCAGTAATGTAATGTATGTACACAGTGACTGCACCAGCAGAATAGTGAGTGCAGCTCTGGAGTATAATACAGGATGTAACTCAGGATCAGTAATGTAATGTATGTACACAGTGACTGCACCAGCAGAATAGTGAGTGCAGCTCTGGAGTATAATACAGGAGGTAACTCAGGATCAGTAATGTAATGTATGTACACAGTGACTGCACCAGCAGAATAGTGAGTGCAGCTCTGGGGTATAATACATGATGTAACTCAGGATCAGTAATGTAATGTATGTACACAGTGACTGCACCAGCAGAATAGTGAGTGCAGCTCTGGAATATAATACAGGATGTAACTCAGGATCAGTAATGTATGTACACAGTGACTGCACCAGCAGAATAGTGAGTGCAGCTCTGGAGTATAATACAGGAGGTAACTCAGGATCAGTAATGTAATGTATGTACACAGTGACTGCACCAGCAGAATAGTGAGTGCAGCTCTGGGGTATAATACATGATGTAACTCAGGATCAGTAATGTAATGTATGTACACAGTGACTGCACCAGCAGAATAGTGAGTGCAGCTCTGGAATATAATACAGGATGTAACTCAGGATCAGTAATGTATGTACACAGTGACTGCACCAGCAGAATAGTGAGTGCAGCTCTGGAGTATAATACAGGAGGTAACTCAGGATCAGTAATGTAATGTATGTACACAGTGACTGCACCAGCAGAATAGTGAGTGCAGCTCTGGGGTATAATACAGGATGTAACTCAGGATCAGTAATGTAATGTATGTACACAGTGACTGCACCAGCAGAATAGTGAGTGCAGCTCTGGGGTATAATACAGGAATGTAACTCAGAATCAGTAATGTATGTACACAGTGACTGCACCAGCAGAATAGTGAGTGCAGCTCTGGGGTATAATACAGGATGTAACTCAGAATCAGTAATGTATGTACACAGTGACTGCACCAGCAGAATAGTGAGTGCAGCTCTGGGGTATAATACAGGAGGTAACTCAGGATCTGTAATGTAATGTATGTACACAGTGACTGCGCCAGCAGAATAGTGAGTGCAGCTCTGGGGTATAATACAGGATGTAACTCAGGATCAGTAATGTAATGTATGTACACAGTGACTGCGCCAGCAGAATAGTGAGTGCAGCTCTGGAGTATAATACAGGATGTAACTCAGGATCAGTAATGTAATGTATGTACACAGTGACTGCACCAGCAGAATAGTGAGTGCAGCTCTGGGGTATAATACAGGATGTAACTCAGGATAAGTAATGTAGTGTATGTACACAGTGACTGCACCAGCAGAATAGTGAGTGCAGCTCTGGGGTATAATGCAGGATGTAACTCAGGATCAGTAATGTACTGTATGTACACAGTGACTGCACCAGCAGAATAGTGAGTGCAGCTCTGGGGTATAATACTGGATGTAACTCAGGATCAGTAATGTAATGTATGTACACAGTGACTGCACCAGCAGAATAGTGAGTGCAGCTCTGGGGTGTAATACAGGATGTAACTCAGGATCAGTAATGTAATGTATGTACACAGTGACTGCACCAGCAGAATAGTGAGTGCAGCTCTGGAGTATAATACAGGATGTAACTCGGGATCAGTAATGTAATGTATGTACACAGTGACTGCACCGGCAGAATAGTGAGTGCAGCTCTGGAGTATGATACAGGATGTAACTCAGGATCAGTAATGTATGTACACAGTGACTGCACCAGCAGAATAGTGAGTGCAGCTCTGGGGTATAATACAGGAGGTAACACAGGATCAGTAATGTAATGTATGTACACAGTGACTGCACCAGCAGAATAGTGAGTGCAGCTCTGGAGTATGATACAGGATGTAACTCAGGATCAGTAATGTATGTACACAGTGACTGCACCAGCAGAATAGTGAGTGCAGCTCTGGGGTATAATACAGGATGTAACCCAGGATCAGTAATGTAATGTATGTACACAGTGACTGCACCAGCAGAATAGTGAGTGCAGCTCTGGAGTATAATACAGGATGTATCCTCGGAAAAGTAATGTAATGTATGTACACAGTGACTGCACCAGCAGAATAGTGAGTGCAGCTCTGGGGTATAATACAGGAGGTAACTCAGGATCAGTAATGTAATGTATGTACACAGTGACTGCACCAGCAGAATAGTGAGTGCAGCTCTGGGGTATAATACAGGATGTAACTCAGGATCAGTAATGTAACGTATGTACACAGTGACTGCACCAGCAGAATAGTGAGTGCAGCTCTGGGGTATAATACAGGATGTAACTCAGGATCAGTAATGTAACGTATGTACACAGTGACTGCATCAGCAGAATAGTGAGTGCAGCTCTGGGTTATAATACAGGAGGTAACTCAGGATCAGTAATGTAACGTATGTACACAGTGACTGCACCAGCAGAATAGTGAGTGCAGCTCTGGGGTATAATACAGGATGTAACTCAGGATCAGTAATGTAATGTATGTACACAGTGACTGCACCAGCAGAATAGTGAGTGCAGCTCTGGGGTATAATACAGGAGGTAACTCAGGATCAGTAATGTAATGTATGTACACAGTGACTGCCCCAGCAGAATAGTGAGTGCAGCTCTGGGGTATAATACAGGATGTAACCCAGGATCAGTAATGTAATGTATGTACACAGTGACTGCACCAGCAGAATAGTGAGTGCAGCTCTGGAGTATAATACAGGATGTAACTCAGGATCAGTAATGTATGTACACAGTGACTGCACCAGCAGAATAGTGAGTGCAGCTCTGGGGTATAATACAGGAGGTAACTCAGGATCAGTAATGTGATGTATGTACACAGTGACTGCACCAGCAGAATAGTGAGCGCATCTCTGGGGTATAATACAGGATGTAACTCAGGATCAGTAATGTAATGTATGTACACAGTGACTGCACCAGAAGAATAGTGAGTGCAGCTCTGGGGTATAATACAGGAGGTAACTCAGGATCAGTAATGTATGTGCACAGTGAGTGCACCAGCAGAATAGTGAGTGCAGCTCTGGGGTATAATACAGGAGGTAACTCAGGATCAGTAATGTGATGTATGTACACAGTGACTGCACCAGCAGAATAGTGAGCGCAGCTCTGGGGTATAATACAGGATGTAACTCAGGATCAGTAATGTAATGTATGTACACAGTGACTGCACCAGCAGAATAGTGAGTGCAGCTCTGGGGTATAATACAGGAGGTAACTCAGGATCAGTAATGTGATGTATGTACACAGTGACTGCACCAGCAGAATAGTGAGTGCAGCTCTGGGGTATAATACAGGATGTAACTCAGGATCAGTAATGTGATGTATGTACACAGTGACTGCACCAGCAGAATAGTGAGTGCAGCTCTGGGGTATAATACAGGAGGTAACTCAGGATCAGTAATGTAATGTATGTACACAGTGACTGCACCAGCAGAATAGTGAGTGCAGCTCTGGGGTATAATACAGGATGTAACTCCGGATCAGTAATGTAATGTATGTACACAGTGACTGCACCAGCAGAATAGTGAGTGCAGCTCTGAAGTATAGTACAGGATGTAACTCAGGATCAGTAATGTAATGTATGTACACAGTGACTTCACCAGCAGAATAGTGAGTGCAGCTCTGGAGTATAATACAGGATGTAACTCAGGATCAGTAATGTAATGTATGTACACAGTGACTGCACCAGCAGAATAGTGAGTGCAGCTCTGGGGTATAATACAGGATGTAACTCAGGATCAGTAATGTAATGTATGTACACAGTGACTGCACCAGCAGAATAGTGAGCGCAGCTCTGGGGTATAATACAGGATATAACTCAGGATCAGTAATGTAATGTATGTACACAGTGACTGCACCAGCAGAATAGTGAGTGCAGCTCTGGGGTATAATACAGGATGTAACTCAGGATCAGTAATGTAATGTATGTACACAGTGACTGCACCAGCAGAATAGTGAGTGCAGCTCTGGGGTATAATACAGGATGTAACTCAGGATCAGTAATGTAATGTATGTACACAGTGACTGCACCAGCAGAATAGTGAGTGCAGCTCTGGGGTATAATACAGGATGTAACTCAGGATCAGTAATGTATGTACACAGTGACTGCACCAGCAGAATAGTGAGTGCAGCTCTGGAGTATAATACAGGATGTAACTCAGGATCAGTAATGTATGTACACAGTGTGTGCACCAGCAGAATAGTGAGTGCAGCTCTGGGGTATACTTCTGGCACCTTCTAGTGTTCCATCTCACGGACCTCTGCTCTGACATTAGTAGTTGGGGGATGGACTGTTTCCATGACAACCCTGCTGCAGTGCTGACATGAAATTCATAAAGTGAGGCAGTCAAGCAGCGATTCCTAATTTCAACCAATCACATTGAAGACGCTGAATGCTGATTGGTCGATATTCCTAGTTCTGAAGATGAGCTCTGAGGCGTCTGAAAAGGCGGGAATGACCTAGAAATGAATAACCGCCCGCCAGTCACAATATGGCGGACGACATTTAATCGGATTCTCCATTCGAAACATGTCCGACAACTGCCTTTGCATTAGCGTCACCATTGGACTGCACTACCCAGAGTCCTGTGCGCGTTAGGGGTGGGATTGTTTGTAGAGGGACAGACAAGGCTCGTACACGGTGACGTAAGAACCGTGCGACACAAGAGCTGAGAACGTGAGGCACAGCGGCCGAGAGGTGAGAGACCGACACACCGGGGAACAGCGGAGACACTGGACATAACGGAACCGGGGGAGGAGAAGAGACTGACGGGAGAGGAGGAGAAGGAGAGACTGAGGGCAGAGGAGGAGAAGAGACTGACGGGAGAGGAGGAGAAGGAGAGACTGAGGGCAGAGGAGGAGAAGAGACTGACGGGAGAGGAGGAGAAGGAGAGACTGAGGGCAGAGGAGGAGAACAGACTGACGGGAGAGGAGGAGAAGAGACTGACGGGAGAGGAGACTGACAGGAGAAGAGACTGACAGGAGAGGAGGAGAAGAGACTGACGGGAGAGGAGACTGACGGGAGAGGAGGAGAAGAGACTGACGGGAGAGGAGGAGAAGAGACTGACGGGAGAGGAGGAGAAGAGACTGAGGGGAGAGGAGGAGAAGAGACTGACAGGAGAGGAGGAGAAGAGACTGACAGGAGAGGAGGAGAAGAGACTGAGGGGAGAAGAGACTGACGGGAGAGGAGGAGAAGAGACTGACGGGAGAGGAGGAGAAGAGACTGACGGGAGAGGAGAAGAAGAGACTGAGGGGAGAAGAGACTGACGGGAGAGGAGGAAAGAGACTGGCAGGAGAGGAGGAGAAGAGACTGAGGGGAGAAGAGACTGACGGGAGAGGGGGAGAAGAGACTGACGGGAGAGGAGGAGAAGAGACTGACGGGAGAGGAGGAGAAGAGACTGACGGGAGAGGAGGAGAAGAGACTGACGGGAGAGGAGGAGAAGAGACTGACGGGAGAGGAGGAGAAGAGACTGACGGGAGAGGAGGAGAAGAGACTGACGGGAGAGGAGGAGAAGAGACTGACGGGAGAGGAGGAGAAGAGACTGACGGGAGAGGAGGAGAAGAGACTGACGGGAGAGGAGGAGAAGAGACTGACGGGAGAGGAGGAGAAGAGACTGACGGGAGAGGAGGAGAAGAGACTGACGGGAGAGGAGGAGAAGAGACTGACGGGAGAGGAGGAGAAGAGACTGACGGGAGAGGAGGAGAAGAGACTGACGGGAGAGGAGGAGAAGAGACTGACGGGAGAGGAGGAGAAGAGACTGACGGGAGAGGAGGAGAAGAGACTGACGGGAGAGGAGGAGAAGAGACTGACGGGAGAGGAGGAGAAGAGACTGACGGGAGAGGAGGAGAAGAGACTGACGGGAGAGGAGGAGAAGAGACTGACGGGAGAGGAGGAGAAGAGACTGACGGGAGAGGAGGAGAAGAGACTGACGGGAGAGGAGGAGAAGAGACTGACGGGAGAGGAGGAGAAGAGACTGACGGGAGAGGAGGAGAAGAGACTGACGGGAGAGGAGGAGAAGAGACTGACGGGAGAGGAGGAGAAGAGACTGACGGGAGAGGAGGAGAAGAGACTGACGGGAGAGGAGGAGAAGAGACTGACGGGAGAGGAGGAGAAGAGACTGACGGGAGAGGAGGAGAAGAGACTGACGGGAGAGGAGGAGAAGAGACTGACGGGAGAGGAGGAGAAGAGACTGACGGGAGAGGAGGAGAAGAGACTGACGGGAGAGGAGGAGAAGAGACTGACGGGAGAGGAGGAGAAGAGACTGACGGGAGAGGAGGAGAAGAGACTGACGGGAGAGGAGGAGAAGAGACTGACGGGAGAGGAGGAGAAGAGACTGACGGGAGAGGAGGAGAAGAGACTGACGGGAGAGGAGGAGAAGAGACTGACGGGAGAGGAGGAGAAGAGACTGACGGGAGAGGAGGAGAAGAGACTGACGGGAGAGGAGGAGAAGAGACTGACGGGAGAGGAGGAGAAGAGACTGACGGGAGAGGAGGAGAAGAGACTGACGGGAGAGGAGGAGAAGAGACTGACGGGAGAGGAGGAGAAGAGACTGACGGGAGAGGAGGAGAAGAGACTGACGGGAGAGGAGGAGAAGAGACTGACGGGAGAGGAGGAGAAGAGACTGACGGGAGAGGAGGAGAAGAGACTGACGGGAGAGGAGGAGAAGAGACTGACGGGAGAGGAGGAGAAGAGACTGACGGGAGAGGAGGAGAAGAGACTGACGGGAGAGGAGGAGAAGAGACTGACGGGAGAGGAGGAGAAGGAGAGACTGACGGGAGAGGAGGAGAAGGAGAGACTGACGGGAGAGGAGGAGAAGGAGAGACTGACGGGAGAGGAGGAGAAGGAGAGACTGACGGGAGAGGAGGAGAAGATACTGACTGGAGAGGAGGAGAGGAGACTGACGGGAGAGGAGGAGAAGAGACTGACGGGAGAGGAGGAGAAGAGACTGACGGGAGAGGAGGAGAAGAGACTGACGGGAGAGGAGGAGAAGAGACTGACGGGAGAGGAGGAGAAGAGACTGACGGGAGAGGAGGAGAAGAGACTGACGGGAGAGGAGGAGAAGAGACTGACGGGAGAGGAGGAGAAGAGACTGACGGGAGAGGAGGAGAAGGAGAGACTGACGGGAGAGGAGGAGAAGGAGAGACTGACGGGAGAGGAGGAGAAGGAGAGACTGACGGGAGAGGAGGAGAAGGAGAGACTGACGGGAGAGGAGGAGAAGGAGAGACTGACGGGAGAGGAGGAGAAGAGACTGACTGGAGAGGAGGAGAGGAGACTGACGGGAGAGGAGACTGACGGGAGAGGAGACTGACAGGAGAAGAGACTGACGGGAGAGGAGGAGAAGAGACTGACGGGAGAGGAGGAGAAGAGACTGACGGGAGAAGAGACTGAGGGGAGAGGAGACTGACTGGAGAGGAGGAGAAGGAGAGACTGACGGGAGAGGAGGAGAAGGAGAGACTGACGGGAGAGGAGGAGAAGATACTGACTGGAGAGGAGGAGAAGAGACTGACGGGAGAGGAGGAGAAGAGACTGACGGGAGAGGAGACTGACAGGAGAAGAGACTGACGGGAGAGGAGGAGAAGAGACTGACGGGAGAGGAGACTGACAGGAGAAGAGACTGACGGGAGAGGAGGAGAAGAGACTGACGGGAGAGGAGGAGAAGAGACTGACGGGAGAGGAGGAGAAGAGACTGACGGGAGAGGAGGAGAAGAGACTGAGGGGAGAGGAGACTGAGGGGAGAGGAGACTGAGGGGAGAGGAGACTGAGGGGAGAGGAGACTGAGGGGAGAGGAGACTGAGGGGAGAGGAGACTGAGGGGAGAGGAGACTGAGGGGAGAGGGGGAGAAGAGACTGACGGGAGACGAGGAGAAGAGACTGAGGGGAGAAGAGACTGACGGGAGAGGAGGAGAAGAGACTGACGGGAGAGGAGACTGACGGGAGAGGAGGAGAAGAGACTGACGGGAGAGGAGGAGAAGAGACTGACGGGAGAGGAGACTGACGGGAGAGGAGGAGAAGAGACTGACGGGAGAGGAGAAGGAGAGACTGACGGGAGAGGAGGAGAAGAGACTGAGGGGAGAGGAGGAGAAGAGACTGACGGGAGAAGAGACTGACGGGAGAGGGGGAGAAGAGACTGACGGGAGAGGAGGAGAAGAGACTGACGGGAGAGGAGACTGACGGGAGAGGAGGAGAAGAGACTGACGGGAGAGGAGAAGGAGAGACTGACGGGAGAGGAGACTGACGGGAGAGGAGGAGAAGAGACTGACGGGAGAGGAGGAGAAGAGACTGACGGGAGAGGAGACTGACGGGAGAGGAGGAGAAGAGACTGACGGGAGAGGAGAAGGAGAGACTGACGGGAGAGGAGGAGAAGAGACTGAGGGGAGAGGAGGAGAAGAGACTGACGGGAGAAGAGACTGACGGGAGAGGGGGAGAAGAGACTGACAGGAGAGGAGGAGAAGAGACTGAGGGGAGAAGAGACTGACGGGAGAGGGGGAGAAGAGACTGAGGGGAGAGGAGGAGAAGAGACTGAGGGGAGAGGAGGAGAAGAGACTGATGGGAGAGGAGGAGGAGAAGAGACTGAGGGGAGAGGAGGAGAAGAGACTGATGGGAGAGGAGGAGGAGAAGAGACTGAGGGGAGAGGAGGAGAAGAGACTGAGGGGAGAGGAGGAGAAGAGACTGAGGGGAGAAGAGACTGACGGGAGAGGGGGAGAAGAGACTGAGGGGAGAAGAGACTGACGGGAGAGGAGGAGAAGAGACTGACGGGAGAGGAGACTGACGGGAGAGGGGGAGAAGAGACTGACGGGAGAGGAGGAGAAGAGACTGACGGGAGACGAGGAGAAGAGACTGAGGGGAGAAGAGACTGACGGGAGAGGAGGAGAAGAGACTGACGGGAGAGGAGACTGACGGGAGAGGAGGAGAAGAGACTGACGGGAGAAGAGACTGACGGGAGAGGAGGAGAAGAGACTGAGGGGAGAGGAGGAGAAGAGACTGATGGGAGAGGAGGAGAAGAGACTGAGGGGAGAGGAGGAGAAGAGACTGATGGGAGAGGAGGAGGAGAAGAGACTGAGGGGAGAGGAGGAGAAGAGACTGAGGGGAGAGGAGGAGAAGAGACTGAGGGGAGAAGAGACTGACGGGAGAGGGGGAGAAGAGACTGAGGGGAGAAGAGACTGACGGGAGAGGAGGAGAAGAGACTGACGGGAGAGGAGACTGACGGGAGAGGGGGAGAAGAGACTGACGGGAGAGGAGGAGAAGAGACTGACGGGAGACGAGGAGAAGAGACTGAGGGGAGAAGAGACTGACGGGAGAGGAGGAGAAGAGACTGACGGGAGAGGAGACTGACGGGAGAGGAGGAGAAGAGACTGACGGGAGAAGAGACTGACGGGAGAGGAGGAGAAGAGACTGACGGGAGAGGAGACTGACGGGAGAGGAGGAGAAGAGACTGACGGGAGAGGAGACTGACGGGAGAGGAGGAGAAGAGACTGACGGGAGAGGAGAAGGAGAGACTGACGGGAGAGGAGGAGAAGAGACTGAGGGGAGAGGAGGAGAAGAGACTGACAGGAGAGGAGGAGAAGAGACTGAGGGGAGAAGAGACTGACGGGAGAGGGGGAGAAGAGACTGACGGGAGAGGAGGAGAAGAGACTGAGGGGAGAAGAGACTGACGGGAGAGGAGGAGAAGAGACTGACGGGAGAGGAGAAGAAGAGACTGAGGGGAGAAGAGACTGACGGGAGAGGAGGAAAGAGACTGGCAGGAGAGGAGGAGAAGAGACTGAGGGGAGAAGAGACTGACGGGAGAGGGGGAGAAGAGACTGACGGGAGAGGAGGAGAAGAGACTGACGGGAGAGGAGGAGAAGAGACTGACGGGAGAGGAGGAGAAGAGACTGACGGGAGAGGAGGAGAAGAGACTGACGGGAGAGGAGGAGAAGAGACTGACGGGAGAGGAGGAGAAGAGACTGACGGGAGAGGAGGAGAAGAGACTGACGGGAGAGGAGGAGAAGAGACTGACGGGAGAGGAGGAGAAGAGACTGACGGGAGAGGAGGAGAAGAGACTGACGGGAGAGGAGGAGAAGAGACTGACGGGAGAGGAGGAGAAGAGACTGACGGGAGAGGAGGAGAAGAGACTGACGGGAGAGGAGGAGAAGAGACTGACGGGAGAGGAGGAGAAGAGACTGACGGGAGAGGAGGAGAAGAGACTGACGGGAGAGGAGGAGAAGAGACTGACGGGAGAGGAGGAGAAGAGACTGACGGGAGAGGAGGAGAAGAGACTGACGGGAGAGGAGGAGAAGAGACTGACGGGAGAGGAGGAGAAGAGACTGACGGGAGAGGAGGAGAAGAGACTGACGGGAGAGGAGGAGAAGAGACTGACGGGAGAGGAGGAGAAGAGACTGACGGGAGAGGAGGAGAAGAGACTGACGGGAGAGGAGGAGAAGAGACTGACGGGAGAGGAGGAGAAGAGACTGACGGGAGAGGAGGAGAAGAGACTGACGGGAGAGGAGGAGAAGAGACTGACGGGAGAGGAGAAGAGACTGACGGGAGAGGAGGAGAAGAGACTGACGGGAGAGGAGGAGAAGAGACTGACGGGAGAGGAGGAGAAGAGACTGACGGGAGAGGAGGAGAAGAGACTGACGGGAGAGGAGGAGAAGAGACTGACGGGAGAGGAGGAGAAGAGACTGACGGGAGAGGAGGAGAAGAGACTGACGGGAGAGGAGGAGAAGAGACTGACGGGAGAGGAGGAGAAGAGACTGACGGGAGAGGAGGAGAAGAGACTGACGGGAGAGGAGGAGAAGAGACTGACGGGAGAGGAGGAGAAGAGACTGACGGGAGAGGAGGAGAAGAGACTGACGGGAGAGGAGGAGAAGAGACTGACGGGAGAGGAGGAGAAGAGACTGACGGGAGAGGAGGAGAAGAGACTGACGGGAGAGGAGGAGAAGAGACTGACGGGAGAGGAGGAGAAGAGACTGACGGGAGAGGAGGAGAAGAGACTGACGGGAGAGGAGGAGAAGAGACTGACGGGAGAGGAGGCTGACGGGAGAGGAGACTGACGGGAGAGGAGACTGACGGGAGAGGAGACTGACGGGAGAGGAGACTGACGGGAGAGGAGACTGACGGGAGAGGGGGAGAAGAGACTGAGGGGAGAAGAGACTGAGGGGAGAAGAGACTGACGGGAGAGGAGGAGAAGAGACTGACGGGAGAGGAGAAGAAGAGACTGAGGGGAGAAGAGACTGACGGGAGAGGAGGAAAGAGACTGACGGGAGAGGAGGAGAAGAGACTGAGGGGAGAAGAGACTGACGGGAGAGGGGGAGAAGAGACTGACGGGAGAGGAGGAGAAGAGACTGACGGGAGAGGAGGAGAAGAGACTGACGGGAGAGGAGGAGAAGAGACTGACGGGAGAGGAGGAGAAGAGACTGACGGGAGAGGAGGAGAAGAGACTGACGGGAGAGGAGGAGAAGAGACTGACGGGAGAGGAGGAGAAGAGACTGAGGGGAGAGGAGGAGAAGAGACTGAGGGGAGAGGAGGAGAAGAGACTGACGGGAGAGGAGGAGAAGAGACTGACGGGAGAGGAGGAGAAGAGACTGACGGGAGAGGAGGAGAAGAGACTGACGGGAGAGGAGGAGAAGAGACTGACGGGAGAGGAGGAGAAGAGACTGACGGGAGAGGAGGAGAAGAGACTGACGGGAGAGGAGGAGAAGAGACTGACGGGAGAGGAGGAGAAGAGACTGACGGGAGAGGAGACTGACGGGAGAGGAGACTGACGGGAGAGGAGACTGACGGGAGAGGAGACTGACGGGAGAGGAGACTGACGGGAGAGGAGACTGACGGGAGAGGAGACTGACGGGAGAGGAGACTGACGGGAGAGGAGACTGACGGGAGAGGAGACTGACGGGAGAGGAGACTGACGGGAGAGGAGACTGACGGGAGAAGAGACTGACGGGAGAAGAGACTGACGGGAGAAGAGACTGACGGGAGAAGAGACTGACGGGAGAAGAGACTGACGGGAGAGGAGGAGAAGAGACTGACGGGAGAAGAGACTGACGGGAGAGGAGGAGGAAAGACTGACGGGAGAAGAGACTGACGGGAGAGGAGGAGAAGAGACTGACGGGAGAAGAGACTGACGGGAGAGGAGGAGAAGAGACTGACGGGAGAGGAGGAGAAGAGACTGACGGGAGAGGAGACTGACGGGAGAGGAGACTGACGGGAGAGGAGACTGACGGGAGAGGAGACTGACGGGAGAGGAGACTGACGGGAGAGGAGACTGACGGGAGAGGAGACTGACGGGAGAGGAGACTGACGGGAGAGGAGACTGACGGGAGAGGAGACTGACGGGAGAGGAGACTGACGGGAGAGGAGACTGACGGGAGAGGAGGAGAAGAGACTGACGGGAGAAGAGACTGACGGGAGAAGAGACTGACGGGAGAAGAGGAGAAGAGACTGAGGGGAGAGGAGGAGAAGAGACTGATGGGAGAGGAGAAGAGACTGACGGGAGAGGAGGAAAAGAGGCTGAGGGGAGAGGAGGAGAAGAGACTGAGGGGAGAGGAGGAGAAGAGACTGACGGGAGAGGAGGAGAAGAGACTGACGGGAGAGGAGGAGAAGAGACTGACGGGAGAGGAGGAGAAGAGACTGACGGGAGAGGAGGAGAAGAGACTGAGGGGAGAAGAGACTGAGGGGAGAAGAGACTGAGGGGAGAAGAGACTGAGGGGAGAAGAGACTGAGGGGAGAAGAGACTGAGGGGAGAAGAGACTGAGGGGAGAAGAGACTGAGGGGAGAAGAGACTGAGGGGAGAAGAGACTGAGGGGAGAAGAGACTGAGGGGAGAGGAGGAGAAGAGACTGAGGGGAGAGGAGGAGAAGAGACTGAGGGGAGAGGAGGAGAAGAGACTGAGGGGAGAGGAGGAGAAGAGACTGAGGGGAGAGGAGGAGAAGAGACTGAGGGGAGAGGAGGAGAAGAGACTGAGGGGAGAGGAGGAGAAGAGTCTGAGGGGAGAGGAGGAGAAGAGACTGAGGGGAGAGGAGGAGAAGAGACTGAGGGGAGAGGAGGAGAAGAGACTGAGGGGAGAAGAGACTGAGGGGAGAAGAGACTGAGGGGAGAAGAGACTGAGGGGAGAAGAGACTGAGGGGAGAAGAGACTGAGGGGAGAAGAGACTGAGGGGAGAAGAGACTGAGGGGAGAAGAGACTGAGGGGAGAAGAGACTGAGGGGAGAAGAGACTGAGGGGAGAAGAGACTGAGGGGAGAAGAGACTGAGGGGAGAAGAGACTGAGGGGAGAAGAGACTGAGGGGAGAAGAGACTGAGGGGAGAAGAGACTGACGGGAGAGGAGGAGAAGAGACTGACGGGAGAAGAGACTGACGGGAGAAGAGACTGACGGGAGAAGAGACTGACGGGAGAAGAGACTGACGGGAGAGGAGGAGAAGAGACTGACGGGAGAGGAGGAGAAGAGACTGACGGGAGAGGAGGAGAAGAGACTGAGGGGAGAGGAGCAGAAGAGACTGACGGGAGAGGAGGAGAAGAGACTGACGGGGGAGGAGGAGAAGAGACTGACGGGAGAAGAGACTGAGGGGAGAGGAGACTGACGGGAGAAGAGAAGAGACTGACGGGAGAGGAGAAGAGACTGACGGGAGAGGAGAAGAGACTGACGGGAGAGGAGAAGAGACTGACGGGAGAGGAGAAGAGACTGACGGGAGAGGAGGAGAAGAGACTGAGGGGAGAGGAGGAGAGACTGAGGGGAGAGGAGGAGAAGAGACTGACGGGAGAGGAGGAGAGACTGAGAGGAGATGGAGTGTGATAATCCAGGAGAGCCGGGTTCTCGGGTCACAATGGGGAGATGTCACAATCAGGTGACCGTTCACCTTGGTGACACTACAGGAAGCAAAGAGGAGGATGTTGGGTGTTGTAGTTGCCGCCAGTGACAGCCTCCAGACAGTGAGCAGCGGGTGAGAGAATGCTGTGAAGTCAGAGACACTTTGATTTTCCAGCCGATCTGGAACTACAGCTCCCAGCACGATCATAGTTGATGCGGAGTTGAGATGGAACGAGTGTTTGGGTCATACCATTTCCATAGTTTGGCCGGGGTTGTTTAGAGAGACATTTATAAATATAGATGTCCAGTGGGAGTGGTGTCACCTGGTGGATGTCCGGGTTCAGAGGTCGCTCACTGACAGCTGCTCCAGTCCCCGGCTCCTCATGTTAGGATGCAGGAAACGACAGGAATTGTCACATCGGGATCAGCGCGGCGTCATCCAGCGCCACAACATGAGCGCTGCAAAATGCGAGAAACGAGGCTGCGCTGATACATGTAATCTATTACTCCCTGTTATCAGCCATTATTAGGGAGGTGACTATTATGTCTTCGGGTCAGTTCTCTGGTTTCTGTGAATTTCTCCCCGTTACCTCTACTTTACAGTCATGGCGTCCACGGGGAATCACGTTGACTCCAAGTCTGAGCTGACCTCGCTGTTGGAGCAGTGGGAGACGGGGCACGGCAGCGGGCAGGACATGGTGGCCATATTGACCAGGTGAGGAGTCGCTGATGAGGAGCCGGCGCTGGGGGCGACCTGTTACTGAGTTTTTCCATATTTCTCTTCTAGGATGTCAGAACTGATCGAGAAGGAGACAGAGGAATATCGTAAGGGCGACCCCGACCCCTTTGACGACAGACACCCAGGTCAGTGTAGGTCTGGGAAGATCACTGAGTAATGGACAGCGGTAAATCTTCCTGAAGTAGATTTAGATGGCGGATCCGCCTGTTCCGCAGAAGTCTGTGGGATTCTTTGCGTGCGGCGTTTATTCTTTTTGTGTAATATTACTGCTCTGTATTTTCCAGGCCGCGCGAACCCTGAATGCATGCTGGGCCACCTCCTGCGGATTCTCTTCAAGAACGACGACTTCATGAATGCGGTGAGTCCGTCTGTTCTCCTCCACGTGATTGCTCTTTCTTGTGGTGTTCCCCTTTATGAAATCGTGTCTAATTTCCCACCAGCTGGTTAATGCCTATGTCATGACAAGCCGCGAGCCTCCGCTCAACACGTCCGCCTGCCGACTATTGCTGGACATAATGCCGGGGCTGGAGACCGCTGTGGTGTTCCAGGAGAAGGTTTGTGCTTTCTCCCCAATGACAGAGGGTTTTTCTTCTCTGCTTTAGCCTTTTTTATAACCTCCCCAGTGTTTACTGCTGGAGATGATGCCCCCATCGTTGTATTGGGGGATTTATGTCTGGAAGTTGACTACAGAATCTGTGTTCCATTATTAGGAAGGGATTGTGGAAAACCTTTTTAAATGGGCACGAGAAGCTGAGCAGCCCCTTCGCACATACGCTATCGGACTACTGGGGGGAGCCATGGAGAATCAAGATATCGCTGCAAATTATCGTGATGAGAACTCACAGATGGTAAGATGAGCCCGGTGTACAGAGGGACTGAGAGCGTTTGCACATTCAATACAGTCACTGTGCACCCTGTGTTATACTCCAGAGCTGCACTCACTATTCTGCTGGTGCAGCCACTGTGTACATACATTACATTACTGATCCTGAGTTACATCCTGTATTATACCCCAGAGCTGCACTCACTATTCTGCTGGTGCAGTCACTGTGTACATACATTAGATTACTGATCGTGAGTTACATCCTGTTTTATACCCCAGAGCTGCACTCACTATTCTGCTGGTGCAGTCACTGTGTACATACATTACATTACTGATCCTGAGTTACATCCTGTGTTATACTCCAGAGCTGCACTCACTATTCTGCTGGTGCAGTCACTGTGTACATACATTACATTACTGATCCTGAGTTACCTCCTGTATTATACCCCAGAGCTGCACTCACTATTCTGCTGGTGCAGTCACTGTGTACATACATTACATTACTGATCCTGAGTTACCTCCTGTATTAAAAACCAGAGCTGCACTCACTATTCTGCTGGTGCAGTCACTGTGTACATACATTACTGATCCTGAGTTACCTCCTGTATTATACTCCAGAGCTGCACTCACTATTCTGCTGGTGCAATCACTGTGTATATACATTACATTACTGATCCTGAGTTACATCCTGTATTATACCCCAGAGCTGCACTCACTATTCTGCTGGTGCAGATGGGTGAAGTAGTGGATGGTTATGGTGGGCCACCATGTCCCAACAAGGCTGCGATGTCAGCAAGGAGGGGACGGAATCATTGGGGGGGGGGAGCTGGTAGCCCCTCTAGGGCCCCTGAAGGTGATAAAATGACCTCTGCAAAGCATGTAGAGGTTCTGACTACCACTTACTTCCTTGGTACAAAAAGAAGAACCGCGCCGTCTGTAGCATTATCTTCATGGTGACAATGTCCCACCTCATGCTGCAAAGAAACCTCCAAGTCATTGACTGCTATGGGCACAAAGGAGGATAGTCATGGTGCGGCCACCACCCTCCCCTGACCTCAGCGCCATTGAGAACCTCTGGAGGATCCTCAGCAGAAGATCTATGAGGGTGGGAGAACAGCAGCTCTGGGGCGATTCTGACATCCAGCAAAGAAATGCAGACGATCAATAGAGTCTGAACTGTGGAGGTGAAATCTCAGAAGCTCCAATGTGTCATGGACTCGGCCTTAGGAGGCTTCTGATGTCAGTAATGTGAATTCTCCCATTCCCCCAGTTAAAGATGATAAAAGATAAACACGTTTGGTATCACTGCTTCCAAAAAGTCTAATCTTTCAAAATCTAAAAATATTTTACCTGCTCGGGAAATATTGTAATCAGAAAAAAAATTCAAAATGCCAAAATTGTGTTTTTTGTCTCTATATTACTGCACAAAAAATTCAGGATGACGGCAACACAATCCAAAATTCCAAAATGTATTTATTTTTTCCCACCACTAAAATAATGGAAAAAATCTTTCCGTGTTTGGTATTGCTGTAAAATCCTACTGATGAGGAGAATCCTGATTCCAGGTCATTTATTCCTCATAATGAACGCTGTGAAAACAACTTGCAGAAAACAATGTTAGCATTGCCTATTTCTCGATTATTGGGTTATTTCCACGGTAGTATGCTGTCTTCTAGCCCAGGATTATGGGTTAAGTTGCTGATCGGTGGCGTCCGACTCTGAGACTCCGGGATTGTGCTGACTGGAGCCGAGGTTCTCCGACCTTCACGCTGTTCTTTGTCTATGGGACCTCCGGAAGTAGCGGCTCACTGTTCTCTGGTCTCCATGACATGGGCAGCGAATGGAGCGGAGGCCCAGCGTAAGCATCTCCACTTCATTCG
Organism: Ranitomeya variabilis; assembly: GCF_051348905.1. Lineage (NCBI taxonomy): Eukaryota > Metazoa > Chordata > Amphibia > Anura > Dendrobatidae > Ranitomeya > Ranitomeya variabilis. Next base: position 216,463,990 of record NC_135239.1, on the reverse strand, counting down.
TGTGCCCAGCGATCAGTATGCTATCCCTTGTTCCATGGATAACCGGCTGCCATAACATTTCGGGATTAACCTTTCACAGTATTGCTGTAATTGTCAGTGTAATATGTGATCTGACTCTTCTCGACAACTTCTCCTTTTTGTAGGTTGCACTTGTTTTGCGCAGACTTCGCGAACTTCAGACCCGGGAAACTCCTAACAAGCAGGAAAGCAAACGTCCCAGTCCGCGTAAGCCCCTCGGTGAGCCGCTCCTCCCGCTGGATGAAGAGGCCGTGGACATGGACTACGGAGAGAATTCACATGATACAAGATCAAAGCCGGAAAATCTTGACCTCTCTTTCCAGGCAGAGACATCTCCAGGTCTCGGGGTCATGGTTAATTCTGATGGCACTGGACCACCACGGAGACCCAAACCCGACACCGATTCTCACCGCAAAGTGAAACAGAAACTGAGCTTCGAATCTGAACGAGCGCCAAGCGAACTGTCCAACAGCAGCTGGTCCGAGATGTCAGTCTGGGTCATTGGCACCAACTACAGCTTGTCCCCTCTGACCCCGGCCATCGAACAGCGGCTGATCCTACAGTACCTCACACCCCTCGGGGAATACCAGGAGGTGAGGAGCCGAGAGTGATAGGAGATGGGAGGAATGCTCGCACTTCAGGGTTGTAGGTTGTGTGATCATGTCGGGGCGGCTCATCAGCTCTCCTCTCTGATTATATGTTATCAGTGTCGCCTGCTTTCTTTCGCCCTTAGTTGCTCCCAATCTTCATGCAGATGGGATCCCGGGAGCTCATGATGTATTACATCGATCTCAAGAGGACAAACGACGTCCTCCTCACGTTTGAGGCCCTGAAGGTAAGTTTTGCCGATTCCCTCCATGATCTTTGTGATAGAAGCGGTCTCTCTTCTCTGATTCTCATTCATTCATTTATTGATCATTTTATTCTATGGTAAGAAGCATCCAGAGCCGGGGGGATTCATTGCCGTCTTCTGCCTTTGTTTTTGCCAGTTGTGACCATGCGACGTGCAGCTGTTTCACTTCTGGTGTGAATGTGGGTAAACGGCGGACGACGCTTATTGTCCACCGGTGTTTTCAGCTCTTTCTCCTTTGTCTTCCCAGCATTTGGCTTCTCTTCTCCTGCACAACAAGTTTGCTGCGGAGTTTGTTTCTCACGGCGGTGTGCAGAAACTGCTGGAGATCCCCCGACCTTCCATGGCAGCGACCGGAGTGTCTATGTGTCTGTACTACTTGTCCTACAACCAGGATGCTATGGAGCGGGTGAGTTTGTGGTTGTGGAGAAGCAGGATGCCGCTGTAAGACTCTGTAACCTGCTGCGCTCCGGCGTCTGCTGGACTTTTGACCATTTCATTCTCTGAAAGCGAGCAGTGATCTTTTACTGAATATTGAATGAGCTTCTAAAACAGTATCTGTCACCAGATGATTAATTGCACAGGGATGTCTCAGACCTGATGAGGTAGTGAACTCGTTATGAATTCCATGCTTCGTGCATTCTCACCTTCTCCTCTCCTGTCCTCGCCTCTCCTTCCCTCTCCTAGGTCTGCATGCATCCTCACAAGGTGTTGGCGGATGTGGTCAGCTACACGCTGTGGCTCATGGAGTGCTCTCATGCTTCGGGCTGCTGCCATGCCACCATGTTTTTCTCCATCTGCTTCTCCTTCCGAGCTGTTCTGGAGCTGTTCGACAACCAGGATGGACTGCGGCGGCTGGTTAATCTTGTAAGGGAGGCCGGGGGTTAGGTTGGGTATCTGTGATGGAGCCATGTGTGTATTGTGGCCGTGTATCTGCTGGACCTGCTCTGAGGTCGGCTTTCTACCCCAGTCCCTCCACTTAATGGCCACTTACAACTCTGCTAGAGGGACACCCACTGGAGACACCAGGGACTGCATGGCCACAGAAGTATATGGCTGGACCTGGATAATGATAGGGGGGACACAGTGTGATATGTAAGGTGGGGGGAAGTCACAGTGCTATACGTGAGGGGCTCAAAGTGCTATATTTGAGCTGGTGGGGGGTCACATCGCTATATATGAGGTGAGGAGTCACTGTGCTATGCGTGAGGTGGGTATGGGGCTCACATTACAATATGTGAGGGGGCGGTGGGGTCACAGTGTGAAATGTGAGATGGTTAGAGGGGTCACAGTGCTATACCTGAGGTGAGTTGGAAGTCACAGTGCTATATGTGAGGGGTATGGGGGGTCACAGTGCTATATGTGAGGGGCATGGGGGTCACAGTGTTATACGTGAGGGGTATGTGGGGTCACAGTGCTATACGTGAGGAGGGTGTGGGTGTCACGGCTATATATGAGGTGAGGAGTCACAGTGCTCTATGTGAGGTGGGTATGGGGCTCACATTACAATATGTGTGGGGGAGGTGGGGTCACAGTGCGAAATGTGAGATGGGTAAAGGGGTCACAGTGCTAAAAGGGGTCACTGCTATACGTGAGCAGGGTGTGGGGGTCACAGGGCTATATGTGAGGCGGGTGTGGGGGGCATAGTGCTGTACGTGATGGGTGTGGGGGTCACAGGGCTATATGTGAGGGTGTCACGGTTGGGAAGCAGATTTTTGATGCAGCAGGACCCCTCATTACATGTCTTTTGCGCTGCTTGCACAGATCAGTACTCTGGAGATCCTGAACCTAGAAGACCAGGGAGCTCTACTCAGTGACGATGAGATTTTTGCAAGTCGGCAAACAGGAAAACATACGTGCATGGCGTTGCGCCGATACTTTGAAGCTCATCTTGCCATCAAGGTGGAGCAAGTGAAGCAGTCCCTGCAGCGCACAGAAGGCGGCCTGCCGATCCACCCTCCCCCTCCATACAAGGTGGGCAGCTCGTGTCCTGAGAGGTTTCAGCCCTTCACCTGAATTATCTGTAGAGGGTTTGTCCCAGATTGTGCTGCGTTGTCTGCAGTTTACAGCTGGTTGTCTTAGGCGCTGCTCCCTGAAGCTTCGCTCTGCTTTTTGTTAGGCCTGTACATACACCCGAGAGCAGATCGTGGAGATGATGGAATACCTGATAGCATTCGGCCCTTCTCAGCTGTACTGGGAACCTGCCGAGGTTTTCCTCAAGCTTTCATGTGTGCAGCTGCTTCTTCAGCTCATCTCCATCGCCTGCAGCTGGAAGACGTACTATGCGAGGTGAGTGCAACGCTCGGGGTTTTCGTAGGATAGGACATTGCTGGAGCTGTAGCTCCCCCACACTGTTCATCTGGCGCAGTGGTACATCGGGCTCAGCGGTACATCGGGCTCAGCGGTACATCGGGCTCAGCGGTACATCGGGCGCAGCGGTACATCTGGCGCAGCTTTTTATCTGGTGCAGTGGTACATCAGGCGCAGCGGTACACCAGGCTCAGCGGTACGTCAGGCGCAGCGGTACGTCAGGCGCAGCGGTACATCAGGCGCAGCGTTACATCTGGCGCAGCGGTACATCTGGCGCAGTACATCTGGGGCAGCGGTACATCTGGCGCAGCGGCACATTTGGTGCAGCGGCACTTCTTGCGCAGCGGTACATCTGGCGCAGCGGTACATCAGGCGCAGCAGTACATCTGGCGCAGCAGTGCATATCTGTGTGTGTCTTCCTCTGCTGTTTGGCCCCATTCACACCTTATTAGTGATCTTCATTCGTCAGCTTCCCTGGAAAGCTCGTGGCCGCTGACACATCTTGTATTGTATCTCATTAACTCCACAGAAATGACACGGTCCGCTACGCTCTGGACGTCCTTGCGATCCTCACAGTGGTGCCAAAAATCCAGCTGCAGTTGTCCGAGCCGGTGGACGTTTTGGATGAGGCGGGCTCCACGGTCTCCACTGTAGGTAAGAAGAGGAGCCTGCCGTCCTTGTGATGGATCCTAGTGTCCTCAGTGTTAGAGATGCGGCATTTGTCACCAAGCTCGCCTGTTTTCGTTTTCCTTAGGAATGAGCATCGTCTTGGGCGTTGCTGAGGGAGAGTTTTTCACCCACGATGCAGAGATCCAGAAATCGGCTTTACAGATCATCATCAATTGTGTTTGTGCCCCAGAGACTCGCATCTCCAGCATTGCAAAATATGTCTCTGGGACCCCCCGTAGACGCACACCTATGTCTCAAAGTTTCCAGTCGCACGGACGTGGTGGGAGCGGAGAGCCGACGCTGGCCAAGATGTGGAACGTCGTCCAGTCCAATAATGGCATCAAGGTGCTTCTGTCTCTGCTGTCGGTGAGGATGCCCATCACAGATGCCGACCAGATCCGGGCTCAGTCCTGCAAAGCGTTGGTCGGCCTCGGTCGTAGCACTTCGGTGAGGCAGATCATCAGCAAGCTCCCCTTATTCAGCAGCGGTCAAATTCAGCAACTGATGAAGGAGCCGATCCTCCAAGATAAGCGCAGCGAGCACGTCCGATTCTGCAAGTTTGCAGCTGAGCTGATTGAAAGGGTCTCGGGGAAGCCCCTGCTGATGGGCAGTGATGTATCATTGGCACGACTGCAGAAAGCGGATGTGGTGGCGCAGTCTCGTATTTCCTTCCCGCAGAAGGAACTCTTGGTGTTAATTCGCAACCATCTAATTTCCAAGGGGCTACAGGAAACGGCGACGGCTTTGACTCGGGAGGCGGACCTCCCTATGACGGCAGCATCGCACTCCTCGTCCTTCCTGCCAGCTGCCGTCACTCAGCCACCAGCTACGTCTTCACCTGTTCCCCTGCCGCGGACCCCACGCCTCCCTGCCCGCTTGTCTACCAGCTCTCTGTGCACCCACCCGCCATCTCGCACCCAGCTGCCCCCCCAGTTATCATCGCCCGTCCCATCCTCCACAGGCTCCCCTCTAATCGGTCGTATCAGCTTTGTACGAGAGCGCCAGTCACCCTGTAATGGAAAGCGATCACGTGTCCTGAGACAGAAGTCCGACCACGGGGCCTACAGCCAGAGCCCTGCCATCAGAAAACAGCTGGAGCGCCACGTGCCTTCCCCACCCACTCTGGACAGTATCATGACTGAATATCTACGGGAGCAGCACGCTCGTTGTAAGAACCCGGTTGCCATTTGCCCTCCCTTTTCCCTTTTTACCCCTCACCAATGTCCAGAGCCCAAGCAGCGCAGACAAGCACCAACCAATTGCACTTCACGCCTGACTCGCCGTGCCGCCTTCCCGAAATATGGGGGTGTGGACGGAGGCTGCTTTGACCGACACCTCATATTCAGCAGGTGACAATCACTTGGGATCGGGGCCCATGTATAGGATGATTCGTTCTGTTCTCACAACTTCTGTCTTCTTTTTTTCTTCCAGGTTCCGTCCAATCTCTGTTTTCAGAGAAGCCAATGAGGATGAAAGCGGCTTCACCTGCTGTGCCTTTTCAGCTCGAGAACGTTTCCTAATGTTGGGCACCTGCACAGGGCAACTCAAGCTGTATAATGTGTTCAGCGGGCAGGAAGAAGCCAGCTACAACTGCCACAACTCTGCCATAACTCACCTGGAGCCGTCACGGGTAGGTACCGGCTGCCCTGCCCACGTGGCACTCCTGTGGTCCCTGGTCCTCAGCAGTCCACCCCCAGGCTCCTCGTCTTCTCACATGTCTGTTCCCACAGGATGGATCCCTTCTTCTCACTGCAGCCACATGGAGTCAGCCGTTTTCTGCATTATGGGGCATGAAGTCCGTCTTTGACATGAAGTGAGTGTGGGTTTCGGGTAGGCGGTGGAGGTTCCTCTGTTCTTAGTGTCGCTGCCCCTGAACCTCACTCTGTCTTGTTGGATTTCCAGGCATTCATTTACTGAGGATCATTATGTGGAGTTTAGCAAACTGTCCCAGGACCGCGTCATCGGCACCAAAGAAGACGTGGCTCATGTGAGTTATTAGCATTACTGGCCTGCACGTCCTAGGCCGAGGAGCACGGTGCACAGAAACTGGCAGTGATGGGGTCCAAGCTGGTGGATGATTCTCATCATCACAAATGGGTAAAATTGCAAAGTGCATGTGCAAACCAGGAACTCTGCAACTTCCCTCTCGTGAAAAAGCCTCTCCGCTCTGAAGAACAGAGGGATTTTTAATTCTATTGATTACAGCTTGTTAGCGATCACCTCTGTGGTGTATCGGCAGTGACCGCTTTCCTGAGCACGCAGCTTGTGCTGGCGAGATCTATAGCAAAGAGCTTGTACGCGCTGCTCTGAAGTTCACTGGATCATTGTGTCCGGCTGCTTCAGTCCCCCTGCGCTCTTCCAATGCTGCAGAGGTAATGAGGTCTTTCTTCGCGGCATGGGAGAGTGCACAATTTGGGCCAATGGTGTGACCCTCCAACCGGTCCAGACTGCCAGTCATCAGGCGTGCATGTCCCCTAACAAGGAGGAGGAGAAGCGGTGCGGCCCTGATGAGACTGTCCCCTTACGTGTGCGCTCATCAGCCCCTAGACTTCATTGCGTACTGCTCAGGATGTTAGTTTTAGGGCAGGTTCACGCTCAGCAGTTTTAGTTTCTTCATATCAGTGAACGGAATTTGTGAACCTTGTTGCCATGCAATGGATAAAACCGGTTTCACGGAAATCATTGGGTGAACAATTTCCCCTCGCTCTGAATATCCTGCGCCACGGCCAACACTTCTCCCCAACAACCACAATGAAAAGTTCTGCAACTTTGGGTGCCACCGTTTTCAAAATCTCTGCTTGCTGAAAATCTAAGCTGACCCTGAAGGTGCGCCACTTTTCTCTGCAATGCTCTGTGAGCAAAGGACAGACAGAGCACTGGATGTTGGCGTTTGAGTTACAGAGTTGCAGGACTTTGCATTATACAGGGATTAGGGTTTATTAGTGGTCTCCTCTCTGTCCAGCCTGTGACGGTTCTCTGCAGGCGACCGCTCGCCAGTTCTCCCCTGCAGGTTTCTTATGTATTTATCCTCGGTATCTCCTACAGATTTATGACATCCAGACGGGACAGAAGTTGCTTACTTTATATAATCCGGACCTGGCCAATAACTACAAGCGTAACTGCGCCACCTTCAACCCCACGGACGACCTGGTACTGAATGACGGGGTCCTATGGGACGTGCGCTCCACTCAAGCCATTCACAAGTTTGATAAGTTCAACATGAACATCAGCGGGGTTTTCCATCCGAACGGCCTGGAGGTCATAGTCAACACCGAGATCGTATCCTCCGCCGAGTCTTAAGCACAGGCCTCTCATGTCATTTTCAATATCACTGCTTGCTGTCGGAGAATAGGGACAAATTAGAAGCAGAAACTGCAGCATAGACTCAATTCAATTAGAATGATGTCACTATTGGGTCAAGATTGCGTTTTGAATGCTTTTTTTTTTTTTTTACTGACGACAAGCAGAGACCTTGAAAATTGTGATGGATTGTATCAGAACGTTTCCCTGTATATGATTTTATTTCTGTCCATGTGATGTGGTTTGAGTTTATTTCCATAACTGTCTGCTAAAGTGGGACCTGCGGACCTTCCACCTCCTGCACACGGTGCCAGACCTGGATCAGTGCCGCGTGGTCTTCAATAACACGGGGACGGTGATGTATGGAGGTGAGCGCACAAAGCCGCCGCTGCTGCTCCTCTTATGTCCTTCTGCCCGGTGACGTCTGTATCCTCTGTTCTGGCAGCCATGCTGCAGGCCGACGATGAGGACGACCTCCTGGAAGAGAAGATGAAGAGTCCGTTTGGTTCCTCTTTCCGCACATTTAACGCAACAGATTACAAACCCATCGGTGAGTGTCCGACAAACCGGGGAGGATTTCCAGGCACAAAGCCACATCTGCAGGCTTCATAAGCAGTAACATTCCCCAAATTATCAACCAAAACCTGAACTTCGGTGCAGTCTCCCTCCATTGTCCGTGCCATGATGGACAGGGAGTAGGAAGTAGAGGGCGCCCACAGTGACAGTCATCTGCCCCTCTGAGTGCCCACCTGCAGGGTCAGGACATGTTCCTTGTGATCTCCCCCATCGTCTGCAGCTCACAATATGATATCCTTTTTCCCATTTATTTTTTGCTTATATTTAATCCTCATCCATTTTTTATTATTTTTTAAACATATGAAAAAACAGAGCATGCGTGAGGGTTTTTTTTTTTTTTTGCGAACTCCTGATCCACAAAAGTCATGGAAACGTGAACATCTCCATAACTTACAATTGATAGGTGTTCCATCCATGAAAATCAGACGTGTGAATGAGGCACAGACCTTTTTCCCTTGTTTTTCCTCTTTATTAATCCTGAATCTAATTGTGTCATTTACTCTTCAGCCACCATTGACGTGAAGAGGAACATATTCGACCTGTGCACCGACACCAAAGACTGCTACCTGGCTGTCATAGAGGTGTGCGGGGGGCTGCGCTGCAATGGTACAGGGGGCCGCTGCTTTTGTTTTTGTATTAATCTGATATTTCTGATCTCAGAACCAAGGAACGATGGATTCCCTGAACATGGACACCGTCTGTCGGCTCTATGAGGTCGGAAGGCAGCGGCTGGCAGAGGATGAGGACGAGGAGGAGGATCAGGTAGGGGAACGTCTCTGCTGCCTCAATTGTCTCATACTTTGATCAGGTTCTGACACAGGAGAATGGACAAGGGAGAGATTCCTGGTGAGTTGTCAGCTTTATTCATGTTGAGGTTTCTAATTTGCGGCCCCTCACTTATAGGAAGAGGAAGAACAAGAAGACGAGGAGGATGACGATGATGACGATGACTCTGACGATCTGGGTCCCCTCCTGGATGCCGAACTGGAGGAAGAGGAGGAGGCAGGGGAGCAGGCGGGAGAGGACGGAGAGAACGACTTCTCCCCCTCTGATGATGAAGAACTCGCCAATCTGCTGGAGGATGAAGAAGACGATGGTGACGATGACGATGGTCACGATGAAGACTCAGACATTGACCCAGAAGTGGAGATGATACTGGGAGACTGTAAGTAGTGGACATCCCGACTCCTTCATGTATGAGGGTCCGCAGCATTCCACCACCACAAAATGTGTACTAATATCTGCAAACAGCGACTGATGTCACCGCTGATCTCTGATCATGGATATGAGGCATTCTCAGTGATGTCACCGCTGATGTCGGTGATGGATAGGAGACATTCTCAGTGATGTCACCGCTGATCTCTGGTGATGGATAGGAGGCATTCTCAGTGATGTCACCGCTGATCTCTAGTGATGGATAGGAGGCATTCTCAGTGATGTCACCGCTGATCTCTAGTGATGGATAGGAGACATTCTCAGTGATGTCACCGCTGATCTCTAGTGATGGATAGGAGACATTCTCAGTGATGTCACCGCTGATCTCTGGTGATGGATAGGAGGTATTCTCAGTGATGTCACCGCTGATCTCTGGTGATGGATAGGAGGCATTCTCAGTGATGTCACCGCTGATCTCTAGTGATGGATAGGAGGCATTCTCAGTGATGTCACCGCTGATCTCTAGTGATGGATAGGAGACATTCTTAGTGATATCACCGCTGATCTCTGGTGATGGATAGGAGGCATTCTCAGTGATGTCACCTCTGATCTGTGGTGATGGATAGGAGACATTCTCAGTGATGTCACCTCTGATCTCTGGTGATGGATAGGAGACATTCTCATTGATGTCACCGCTGATCTCTGGTGATGGATAGGAGACATTCTCAGTGATGTCACCGCTGATCTCTGGTGATGGATAGGAGGCATTCTCAGTGATGTCACCTCTGATCTCTGGTGATGGATAGGAGGCATTCTCAGAGATGTCACCGCTGATCTCTGGTGATGGATAGGAGGCATTCTCAGTGATGTCACCGCTGATCTCTGGTGATGGATAGGAGACATTCTCAGTGATGTCACCGATGATCTCTGGTGATGGATAGGAGGCATTCTCAGTGATGTCACCGCTGATCTCTGGTGGTGGATAGGAGGCATTCTCAGTGATGTCACCGCTGATCTCTGGTGATGGATAGGAGGCATTCTCAGTGATGTCACCGCTGATCTCTGGTGATGGATAGGAGGCATTCTCAGTGATGTCACCGCTGATCTCTGGTGATGGATAGGAGACATTCTCAGTGATGTCATCGATGATCTCTGGTGATGGATAGGAGGCATTCTCAGTGATGTCACCGCTGATCTCTGGTGGTGGATAGGAGGCATTCTCAGTGATGTCACCGCTGATCTCTAGTGATGGATAGGAGACATTCTCAGTGATGTCACCTCTGATCTCTGGTGATGGATAGGAGACATTCTCAGTGATGTCACCGCTGATCTCTAGTGATGGATAGGAGACATTCTCAGTGATGTCACCTCTGATCTCTAGTGATGGATAGGAGACATTCTCAGTGATGTCACCTCTGATCTCTGGTGATGGATAGGAGGCATTCTCAGTGATGTCACCGCTGATCTCTGGTGATGGATAGGAGACATTCTCAGTGATGTCACCTCTGATCTCTGGTGATGGATAGGAGGCATTCTCAGTGATGTCACCGCTGATCTCTGGTGATGGATAGGAGACATTCTCAGTGATGTCACCTCTGATCTCTGGTGATGGATAGGAGGCATTCTCAGAGATGTCACCGCTGATCTCTGGTGATGGATAGGAGGCATTCTCAGTGATGTCACCGCTGATCTCTGGTGATGGATAGGAGACATTCTCAGTGATGTCACCGCTGATCTCTGGTGGTGGATAGGAGGCATTCTCAGTGATGTCACCGCTGATCTCTGGTGATGGATAGGAGGCATTCTCAGTGATGTCACCGCTGATCTCTGGTGATGGATAGGAGGCATTCTCAGTGATGTCACCGCTGATCTCTGGTGATGGATAGGAGGCATTCTCAGTGATGTCACCGCTGATCTCTGGTGATGGATAGGAGGCATTCTCAGTGATGTCACCGCTGATCTCTGGTGATGGATAGGAGGCATTCTCAGTGATGTCACCGCTGATCTCTGGTGATGGATAGGAGGCATTCTCAGTGATGTCACCTCTGATCTCTGGTGATGGATAGGAGACATTCTCAGTGATGTCACCACTGATCTCTGGTGATGGATAGGAGACATTCTCAGTGATGTCACCGCTGATCTCTGGCCCATTCTCAGTGATGTCACCGCTGATGTCGGTGATGGATAGGAGGCATTCTCAGTGATGTCACCGCTGATCTCTGGTGATGGATAGGAGACATTCTCAGTGATGTCACCGATGATCTCTGGTGATGGATAGGAGGCATTCTCAGTGATGTCACCGCTGATCTCTGGTGGTGGATAGGAGGTATTCTCAGTGATGTCACCGCTGATCTCTAGTGATGGATAGGAGGTATTCTCAGTGATGTCACCGCTGATCTCTGGTGATGGATAGGAGGCATTCTCAGTGATGCCGCCTCTGATCTCTAGTGATGGATAGGAGACATTCTCAGTGATGTCACCGCTGATCTCTGGTGATGGATAGGAGGCATTCTCAGTGATGTCACCGCTGATCTCTGGTGATGGATAGGAGACATTCTCAGTGATGTCACCGATGATCTCTGGTGATGGATAGGAGGCATTCTCAGTGATGTCACTGCTGATCTCTGGTGGTGGATAGGAGGCATTCTCAGTGATGTCACCGCTGATCTCTAGTGATGGATAGGAGGTATTCTCAGTGATGTCACCGCTGATCTCTGGTGATGGATAGGAGGCATTCTCAGTGATGTCACCACTGATCTCTGGTGATGGATAGGAGGCATTCTCAGTGATGTCACCTCTGATCTCTGGTGATGGATAGGAGGCATTCTCAGTGATGTCACCGCTGATCTCTGGTGATGGATAGGAGACATTCTCAGTGATGTCACCGCTGATCTCTGGTGATGGATAGGAGACATTCTCAGTGATGCCACCTCTGATCTCTAGTGATGGATAGGAGACATTCTCAGTGATGTCACCACTGATCTCTGGTGATGGATAGGAGACATTCTCAGTGATGTCACCTCTGATCTCTGGTGATGGATAGGAGGCATTCTCAGTGATGTCACCGCTGATCTCTGGTGATGGATAGGAGGCATTCTCAGTGATGTCACCGCTGATCTCTGGTGATGGATAGGAGGCATTCTCAGTGATGTCACCGCTGATCTCTGGTGATGGATAGGAGGCATTCTCAGTGATGTCACCGCTGATCTCTGGTGATGGATAGGCATTCTCAGTGATGTCACCGCTGATCTCTGGTGATGGATAGGAGGCATTCTCAGTGATGTCACCGCTGATCTCTGGTGATGGATAGGAGGCATTCTCAGTGATGTCACCGCTGATCTCTGGTGATGGATAGGAGGCATTCTCAGTGATGTCACCTCTGATCTCTAGTGATGGATAGGAGACATTCTCAGTGATGTCACCGCTGATCTCTGGTGATGGATAGGAGGCATTCTCAGTGATGTCACCGCTGATCTCTAGTGATGGATAGGAGACATTCTCAGTGATGTCACCTCTGATCTCTGGTGATGGATAGGAGGCATTCTCAGTGATGTCACCTCTGATCTCTAGTGATGGATAGGAGGCATTCTCAGTGATGTCACCGCTGATCTCTGGTGATGGATAGGAGGCATTCTCAGTGATGTCACCGCTGATCTCTGGCCCATTCTCAGTGATGTCACCGCTGATCTCTGGTGATGGATAGGAGGCATTCTCAGTGATGTCACCGCTGATCTCTAGTGATGGATAGGAGACATTCTCAGTGATGTCACCGCTGATCTCTGGTGATGGATAGGAGGCATTCTCAGTGATGTCACCGCTGATCTCTGGTGATGGATAGGAGGCATTCTCAGTGATGTCACCGCTGATCTCTAGTGATGGATAGGAGGCATTCTCAGTGATGTCACCGCTGATCTCTAGTGATGGATAGGAGACATTCTTAGTGATATCACCGCTGATCTCTGGTGATGGATAGGAGGCATTCTCAGTGATGTCACTTCTGATCTGTGGTGATGGATAGGAGACATTCTCAGAGATGTCACCGCTGATCTCTGGTGATGGATAGGAGGCATTCTCAGTGATGTCACCGCTGATCTCTGGTGATGGATAGGAGACATTCTCAGTGATGTCACCGATGATCTCTGGTGATGGATAGGAGGCATTCTCAGTGATGTCACCGCTGATCTCTGGTGATGGATAGGAGGCATTCTCAGTGATGTCACCGCTGATCTCTGGTGATGGATAGGAGGCATTCTCAGTGATGTCACCGCTGATCTCTGGTGATGGATAGGAGACATTCTCAGTGATGTCACCGATGATCTCTGGTGATGGATAGGAGGCATTCTCAGTGATGTCACCGCTGATCTCTGGTGGTGGATAGGAGGCATTCTCAGTGATGTCACCGCTGATCTCTGGTGATGGATAGGAGGTATTCTCAGTGATGTCACCGCTGATCTCTGGTGATGGATAGGAGGCATTCTCAGTGATGCCACCTCTGATCTCTAGTGATGGATAGGAGACATTCTCAGTGATGTCACCACTGATCTCTGGTGATGGATAGGAGGCATTCTCAGTGATGTCACCACTGATCTCTGGTGATGGATAGGAGACATTCTCAGTGATGTCACCTCTGATCTCTGGTGATGGATAGGAGGCATTCTCAGTGATGTCACCGCTGATCTCTGGTGATGGATAGGAGGCATTCTCAGTGATGTCACCGCTGATCTCTGGTGATGGATAAGAGGCATTCTCAGTGATGTCACCACTGATCTCTGGTGATGGATAGGAGACATTCTCAGTGATGTCACCTCTGATCTCTGGTGATGGATAGGAGGCATTCTCAGTGATGTCACCACTGATCTCTGGTGATGGATAGGAGGCATTCTCAGTGAGGTCACCGCTGATCTCTGGTGATGGATAGGAGACATTCTCAGTGATGTCACCGCTGATCTCTAGTGATGGATAGGAGACATTCTCAGTGATGTCACCTCTGATCTCTAGTGATGGATAGGAGACATTCTCAGTGATGTCACCTCTGATCTCTGGTGATGGATAGGAGGCATTCTCAGTGATGTCACCGCTGATCTCTGGCCCATTCTTAGTGATGTCACCGCTGATCTCTGGTGATGGATAGGAGACATTCTCAGTGATGTCACCGTTGATCTCTGGTGATGGATAGGAGGCATTCTCAGTGATGTCACCGCTGATCTCTGGTGATGGATAGGAGGCATTCTCAGTGATGTCACCGCTGATCTCTGGTGATGGATAGGAGACATTCTCAGTGATGCCACCTCTGATCTCTAGTGATGGATAGGAGACATTCTCAGTGATGTCACCACTGATCTCTGGTGATGGATAGGAGGCATTCTCAGTGATGTCACCGCTGATCTCTGGTGATGGATAGGAGGCATTCTCAGTGATGTCACCACTGATCTCTGGTGATGGATAGGAGGCATTCTCAGTGATGTCACCGCTGATCTCTGGTGATGGATAGGAGGCATTCTCAGTGATGTCACCGCTGATCTCTGGTGATGGATAAGAGGCATTCTCAGTGAGGTCACCGCTGATCTCTGGTGATGGATAGGAGGCATTCTCAGTGATGTCACCGCTGATCTCTGGCCCATTCTTAGTGATGTCACCGCTGATCTCTGGTGATGGATAGGAGACATTCTCAGTGATGTCACCGTTGATCTCTGGTGATGGATAGGAGGCATTCTCAGTGATGTCACCTCTGATCTCTGGTGATGGATAGGAGACATTCTCAGTGATGTCACCGCTGATCTCTAGTGATGGATAGGAGGCATTCTCAGTGATGTCACCGCTGATCTCTGGTGATGGATAAGAGGCATTCTCAGTGAGGTCACCGCTGATCTCTGGTGATGGATAGGAGGCATTCTCAGTGATGTCACCGCTGATCTCTGGCCCATTCTTAGTGATGTCACCGCTGATCTCTGGTGATGGATAGGAGGCATTCTCAGTGATGTCACCACTGATCTCTGGTGATGGATAGGAGGCATTCTCAGTGATGTCACCGCTGATCTCTGGTGATGGATAGGAGGCATTCTCAGTGATGTCACCGCTGATCTCTGGTGATGGATAGGAGGCATTCTCAGTGATGTCACCTCTGATCTCTGGTGATGGATAGGAGACATTCTCAGTGATGTCACCGCTGATCTCTAGTGATGGATAGGAGGCATTCTCAGTGATGTCACCGCTGATCTCTGGTGATGGATAGGAGGCATTCTCAGTGATGTCACCTGTGATCTCTAGTGATGGATAGGAGGCATTCTCAGTGATGTCACCGCTGATCTCTGGTGATGGATAGGAGGCATTCTCAGTGATGTCACCGCTGATCTCTGGTGATGGATAGGAGGCATTCTCAGTGATGTCACCGCTGATCTCTGGCCCATTCTTAGTGATGTCACCGCTGATCTCTGGTGCTTATCTCTGACTTCTCTGCTGACTTTTCTTTTCCCTCCACAGCTGACAGTTCTGATAACTCAGACCTAGAGGACGACATTATCCTGGCACTTAATGAGTGAGGCGTTGGAGGTCCGCGGAGCGTGCAGGGTCTTTTCCTCCTGGAGTCTGAGGAGCGGAGCCACGGTTGCTGGGATCGGCAGTCGTCTGCACTTGTAATAAACACGTTCTCCCTTTTGTCTGGTCACTTACCCCTTTGTTCCCACAGACTTCAAGACATTTTTCCCCTTTTGTAAAACAGAGCTCTTAAAATGAAATAGTTTTATAGAAAAAAAAAAACTATAACCAAAAAAAATCTCCCTCGCTGGACGGCGCCGTCTCCCCGAAGGCAAAAAATCTTTATGCTTTGATCTTTTTTAATGTCGTCTCTGGGTTTGTTTGGTTTTTTTCAAAGGATTATTTAAGGAGAAGATTTTTTTTTTCTTAACTTTGGGCAGCAAAGTATTTTTATGACAGAATTGTAATATATTCCATAAGAAACGTGTATTTTTGTTTCTTTTAAACTGTATTTTTGGGACGCGGTCGGGGTCTGTATGACCGATGACCAGAGATCAAAGTGTCTGACCAGTTTAATGAGGGGTTGTGCTTTGTGTCTGGGGAGGGACCCCTGAGAGATCATGTTCCTCTTCAGAGGATCGTTCTGCAGTATTACTGATGGGTCGGATGAATTTAGGGTGAGGTTCACCCCCGCTCTCTGGTTTACATCATGTAATGCAATCTGTGTACCTTCCCCCGATAATCATTATCAAATTCCCATCTGATGCTTCATGTGAACCACAAACCAGAAATCATCAATTTTTTTTTTCTGTAAATTGTATTTATTTAAAAAATAAATGGAAAATTCACCGTCTGCCGCTGCTCAGTGTTATCAGTCGACAGCCGCTAAACCGGTAGTGTTTCTGCTGCTATTAACTTTACTAGGAAATATCTGATAATTATAAATTTGAGAGGCGACCTCCACGCCTGCAGCAGATCAGCCTGCCGGGCTGTGTTCACACGCTGCGTCCACCTCATAATACAAAACCAATACCTCAGGAGCTTCTCACTAAATGAGAATATCATCAAAAAGTGAATCTCCTATTCTATAGAGTCATTACTCACAGATCTATTTCACGTGTTTACTTCTGTTAATGTTGATGATTATGACTTACAGCCAATGAAAACCCAAAAGTCATTATCTCAGTAAATTAGAATACTTTATAACACCAGCTCGAAAATGATTGTAAAATCTGAAATGTTCCCTACTGAAATGTGTGTTCAGTAAATGCCCTCAGTACTTGGTCGGGATCCTTGTGCATCAATCACTGCATCAATGTGGCGTGGCATGGAGGCGATCAGCCTGTGGCACTGCTGAGGGGTTATGGAAGCCCAGGTTGCTTTGATAGCAGCCTTCAGCTCATCTGCATTGTAGGGTCTGGTGTCTCATCTTCCTCTTGACAATACTCCATAGATTCTCTATGGGGTTAAGGTCAGGCGAGTTTGTTGCCAATCAAGCCCAGTGATACTGTTATTTTTACACCAGGTATTGGTACTTTTGTCAGTGTGGACAGGGGCCAAGTCCTGCTGGAGAATGACATTTCCATCTCCAAAAAGCTTGTCGGCGGAGGGAAGCATGAAGGGCTCTACAATGTCCTCGTAGACGGCTGCGCTGACTTTGGTCTTGATAAAACACAGTGGACCTACACCAGCAGATGACATGGCCCCCAAACCATCACTGATGGTGGAGACTTCACACTAGACCTCCAGCAGCTTGGATTGTGGCCTCCACTCTTCTTCCAGACTCTGGGACCTTGGACCACTGACAACAGTCCGGTTCTTTTCTCCTTGGCCCAGGTAAGACGCTTCTGGCGTTGTCTATTGATCATGAGTGGCTGACACAAGGAATGTGACACTTGTAGCCCATGTCCTGGATTCGTCTGTGTGTGGTGAAGCAATGACTCCAGCAGCAGTCCGCTCCTTGTGAATCTCCCCCACATTATGGAATGGCCTTTTCTGAACAATCCTTTCCAGGCTGCGGTTATCCCAGTTGCTTGTGCACCTTTTTCTACCACACTTTTTCCTTCCACTCTACTTTCCATTAATATTCTTGGATACAGCACTGTGTGAACAGCCGGCTTCTTTAGCAATGACCTTTTGTGGCTTCCCCTCCTTGTGGAGTGTGTCAGTGACGCCTTCTGGACATCTGTCAGGTCAGCAGTCTTCCCCATGATTGTGGAGCGACTGAAACAGACTAAGGACCTTTATAAACACTTAGGAGCCTTTACAGGTGTTTATTTTTAAATATTCTAATTTACTGAGATAATGACTTTTGGGTTTTCATTGGCTGTAAGCCATAATCATCAACATTAACAGAAATAAACACGTGAAATAGATCACTGTGTGTAATGACTCTATAGAATATAGGAGATTCACTTTTTGTATTGAAGAACTGAAATAAATTCACTTTTATGATGATATTCTAATTTTGTGAGAATCTGTATATATAGTGGAAATTACTGCACGTAAATAGCGATGCAGGATAAGTCCGCAATGCCAGGGCGGTGGGGGCTGCACCGTCATTGATCGGCTGCCTGCACCGGCCTGATGACACCAGCACCGCTCCAGCTCGTTGTTTAGTGGCCGCTCCGGGTTGCTGCCGATCAGCCCCTTTTCTACTGATCTGTTGTCCCCTGGTGTCCTCTACACAGCGAGCCGGGGCGGAGGTGTTGTGCGCTGTACACCATTTACTTCCGGAGCTGATTTCTGGGGGTGTCTGACCCCAACGCTCTGATATTGATGTACCATGAGGATGGGTCATTGTATTACTGTAGTGGAAAATCTCTTTAAAATGTATTTTATTTTTTTGAAGGCAGAATGAAATATGTGGCAAATCCTCTAGAAAAATCGATAATGTCCATATGTAACGCAAAATCTGCTGCAAATCTCCCGACGTGCCACAATACCCTAAGGCTGAATGCACACAAGGTGGATTTGTCTGCAGAAAACCCCAGCGTATGACAGGACCAGATAAGTTATTGAGATTGTGGAGATTTCGGCACATTTTAAAATCTGCATTGTAAGTTTGTGTGTAGGAATCAGTGGGGTCTTTACTAATACCCTCAGGTGCCATTCTCACCATAATCTGTAAGATGTGCGGATGTAGAGGAGAAAATGCTGCAGGAAAACCAGTGATGTGTGCTTGGAGCCTATAGCTGCCTGTACAGTGGTCTGGCCCTTCTCCTGTCTCGCGTGGCCTGGCTTTCCCCCCTCCGTCACGTGTGGTGGCCTGGCTTTCCTCCCTCCACCCTGTGTGGCCTGGCTTTCCCCCTCCGTCCTGCGTGACTTGGCTCCCCCCTCCGTCCCACGTCACCTGGCTTCCCCCCACCCCCCCTCAATCCCATGTGGCCTGGCTTTCCCCCCTCTATCCCTTGTGGCTTTCCCCCTCCGTCCCGCGTGGCCTGGCTTTCCCCCTCCGTCCCACGTGGCCTGGCTTCCCCCCCCTCCGTCCCACGTGGCCTGGCTTTCCCCCTCCATCCCACGTGGCTTGGCTCCCCCCTCCGTCCCACGTTGCCTGGTTTCTCCCTCTCCGTCCCACGTGGCCTGACTCCCCCCTCCGTGGCCTGACTACCCCTCCATCCCACGTGGCCTGGCTTTCCTCCTCCGTCCCACGTGGCTTGGCTTCCCCCTTCGTAGCCTGGATTTCCCCCTCCGTCCCACGTGGCCTGACTCCCCCCTCCGTCCCACATGGCTTGGCTTCCCCCCTCCATCCCACGTGGCCTGGCTTTCCCCCCTCCATCCCACGTGGCCTGGCTTTCCCCCCTCTGTGCCATGGCTTGGCTCCCCCATCCCGTGTGGCCTAGCTTTCCCCCGTCCCACATAGCCTGCCCTCCCACGTGGTCTCGCTCTCCCCATCCTGCATGATCTGGCCGTCCCCATCCCACGTGGTCTTGCCCTCTCCCCATCCTGCGTGGCCTGGCCCTCCCGCAGTTTGATATTCCTGGTGTATCAATCATCCGTTATGCGGTGGGCGATTTTCCGGGGAGCAGGATGGATCTGCAATATCCAGGCTTGGCTGATAGTCGTCCGCGCGATCCGTGCAGGCGGCCGTCACTGGGTATTTGCATCTGTTGATTGATGGCTCTTCGGTAACTCGTATCCTCCACATTTCACAGGTGCAGTTTCTGTGCTCGAGCAATGCAAATCAGGTGAAGTGAATGGAAATCACTGTGACCGCTGTGATACTTTGTCCTGTCAAGCAATTCTGACCCATCGTCTACTATACATCTATTTACAAGGAAATGTCCATCATGGGTGGGCTTTCGTCTTTTTCATGGGCGGTTACCCCGATTATTCCTGAGGAACATCTGCACTTAAAAATCAGCAACAATTCATTGTTTACAATGGTATGTTCCACAATGACACCATCAGGAGGGAGCAAACCACTGGGCAGATACCAGAGGGGAGCACTACACTTTGAGGAATGTTAAAGCTGAATGATACACAGGTGCATCTCACAAAATTAGAATATCATCGAAAAGTGAATTTATTTCCGTTCTTCAATACAAAAAGTGATTTTCATATATGATCTAGAGTCATTGCAGACAGTGATCTATTTCACGTGTCTGTTAATGTTGGTGATCACACTAGACCTCCAGCAGCTTGGATTGTGGCCTCTCCACTCTTCCTCCAGACTCTGGGACCTGGATTTCCAAGGTCTAGTGTGAAGTCTCCACAATCCGTGATGGTTTGGGGGCCATGTCATCTGCTGGTGTAGGTCCACTGTGTTTTATCAAGACCAAAGTCAGCTCAGCCGTCTACCAGGACATTGTAGAGCACTTCATGATTCCCTCTGCCGACAAGCTTTATGGAGATGGAAATGTCATTCTCCAGCAGGACTTGGCCCTGTCCACACTGCCAAAAGTACCAATACCTGGTGTAAAAACAACAGTATCACTGGGCTTGATTGGCAGCAAACTCCCCTGACCTTAACCCCATAGAGAATCTATGGAGTATTGTCAAGAAGATGAGACACCAGAGCCAACAATGCAGACGAGCTGAAGGCTGCTATCAAAGCAACCTGGGCTTCCATAACCTCTCAGCAGCACCACAGGCTGATCGCCTCCATGCCACGCCGCATTGATGCAGTAACTGATGCAAAAGGACCAAGTATTGAGGGCATTTACTGAACAGACATTTCAGTAGGGAACATTTCAGACTTTACAATCATTTTTTCAAGCTGGTGTTATAAAGTATTCTAATTTACTGAGATAATGACTTTTGGGTTTTCATTGGCTGTAAGCCATAATCATCAATATTAACAGAAATAAACACGTGGAATAGATTACTCTGTGTGTAATGACTCTATAGAATATAGGAGATTCACCTTTTGTATTGAAGAACTGAAATAAATTCACTTTTTGATATTCTAATTTTGTGAGAAGCTCCTGTAAATGCATAAGTCTTGGCGGTCTTTTTCCAGCAGCAGAGATGTATAGGGCGAGGTGTCTATCCTGGACCCACTGTTCTGCTTTGCGGTAGTTTTGTTTTTTTTCATTATTACTGTTCGGTGTAAAACAGTTATGTTGTAGAGATTTAGAAAAAAAAAACAAAACACTTTAACATCTGTTTATTAACATGGGGTCTCAGAAGCCGCAATGAGGGGGGATGCAGGTTGTGTAAATTTGCTGCAATGGGAAATGTCCAGGGTGCAGTCCCTTATGGGGGTGTCCTGTGCTCTGCACTGAATGTCTGCAGTCCATCTCCAGAAAGAAAATATGATAAATCGTATTAGGCCCACTTCACACATGCTGATTTTACCAGTACTGGTGTTATCCATGTCTACGTGTGCCATCCATGTACCAGAATACAAATTACATGTTTAAGTGTTAAAGATGTGAACAAATATAGAGATGCGGTACATGGATATATAATAGTGCTGTGCGTGTGTAGTTTATTGTACCTGTACTGACCTAATAAATAAAAAAAAAGTTTGGGGTCCCCCCTATTTTTTGATAACCATCTAAGGTAAAGCAAACAGCTGTGGGATGATTATCAGGCTTGGAAAGTCCATGGATATTGGGCCCTTCCCAGCCTAAAAATAATAGCCCCCAGCCGCCCTAGTATTGGCGCATCACATGATGCTCCATGTCTGGCACTTTGCCCGGCTCTTACTGATTGCCCTGGCGTGGGGACAATCTGGTTAAAGGTAGTTGGCTTAATGTCACCTGTGATTTAAAAAAAAAAAAAAAAAAATCACAGCTGGAATCAAGCCCTGGTGTTTGTTTTTGGACAACTTACAATTGACATCAACCCCCAAATTACCGCTGCAGGGCAATCAGGAAGAGCCGGGCAAAGCGCCAGAATTGGAGTATTGTCACCATCCATTTTCGGAGTTGTGGCAGCTGTGGTTCCAATCCGTTTAAAACTTTTTTCCTTTTGGACCATCGGGGGTCCCCCCGCTGGCAATCTGTTACTGCAGTGCTGCTGGCTGGGTCAGCTGATGCAGGTGGTGACCACGCCCACCATCCTTTAAGGTCACCTTATGCATCAGCTGACTTCTGGTGATACAGTTCCTTTCTGGAGACCAGCCTAGCAGGAGCAGCGCTCTGGAGTCAGCCACGTCGGGTTAGTGGAGTCGCTGTTTTCTGCGGTGAGGAGCTTAGCAGCGGTGTACATAATCTAAGTGTGTTTTTGTTACCTTGTCCCTTTGGTGTTTGTCACTTCCCCCTGTATGTATTATCTGTAGAGGTGAGGCTAGTGGTCCTTGTCAGCCAGTTCAGTAATAAGTGACTACTAGCGACGAGGTATCCTGACGGCGGTGGGGGGGGGAAGGACCCGCATGGGTCGTTAGGGGAGTGCAGGGACAGGCTTAGGTTTGATCCCAGGTGGTGACCATTCCCTATTCCATAGAGGTAGGGCCTTCCACTCACCTATACCATCCCAGTTGTATGTGTATTGTGCTGTTAGCTGAACAACCGTTGGGTCGAGTCACACCGTGACAAGTGTCATGTGATGCACCACTTCTGGGGTGGCTGTGGGCTGTTTTTTTTAGCCTGTGAAGGGCACAATAATCAGAGACCTTCCCAGCCTAATATCAGCCCCCAACTGTCTGCTTTACCTTGGCTGGTTATCAAAAAAATAGTGTGGAGCTCACGTAGTTTTATGCATTAGCTTAATCCATGTATAGTAAAATACACACGCAAGGTATTAATGCTCTAATGGATCTCTCTCTCCATCTTTGCAAATCTTCAACAACTAAACATGTAATGTCTGTTCTTCATTCTATTCCGGTACATGTCACTGGGTGTGGGACATATTGGCCTACGTGCTGTCAGACACGTCTACAGGTGGGTCACACGGCCATGTGTGCAGCCCCATAGAGTATAATGGGTGTGTATATCTCCAGTACGTGAGAAAAATTACACCCCACGTAACAGGCGCACCGGGTGTGCAGGTCCTAAGGGGCGGTGCTTGACCAAAAACAAGTCATGCCCCTCCCACAATGAGCCTGCCCCTCCCATCATTGTGCACGTTTTTATTTGCTTCCCTTGAACCAGTGCTCCAGATCTCCGGTCCTCAGGAGCCACCAATAGGTCATGTTTTCAGGATTTCCTTAATATTGCACAGGTGATGGAAGTATTGTCTGTGAAGGTGATGCCATTATCACCTGGGCCATACTAAGGAAATCCTGAAAACATGACCTGTTGGTGGCTCCTGAGGACCGGAGTTGGGGAACACTGCCAAGAACAATAACCTTCATAGGAAGGGGAGCGATCAATCACCAAACATCAGGTTTATAAAGGGGCGTGGGTAAAATGTACCAAAATCGTACCCCGATGTCGTGACCATCAGCCATAAGAGCCGTGTCCAGGAGGCGTCCCGTCTACCACACTTGGCAAAGGTTCACAGTAACAACAATCTCCATTTTCTTGCCTTTGCGGTCACGTTCATCTCTGCCGTCCTCTCTTATTTTCAGATGCATTTGAACAACTTTACAATTGTATTTAGAAATCTTTGCTTTTGTGTGTACAGCGTCTGTGCAGAGCAATGTGTCTCCCTGGTAACAGACTACAGACAAACCTGTGTAGTCTGATCCTGCCGTCACGCATTTATAGAGGAGCGGGCAGGCACTGCACCCACAGAGATCTGCGTACGTAAAGCAGAAGATTGAAGTGCAGCTCTGGCTGTGACTGGTGGATGTGGAGATTTCCTGACATGTCCACTTGTCACAGGTGACCTGTAATGTGGCACCTGCTGCAGAGATGGCAGCACGTAATGTGAAGTGTCCGACCCCGCCATGTGTAAGTGCTGCCGAGTGCTGGTGGCAGGCTCCAATACGATCAATCCCTCCCCGGCTGCTCTGATGGCCGCAGCTCGTTCCAGGCAGAAACCTCCACAACAGGGAGGAATTGAGGAGCAAAAGGCACAATTCATCGTTTGTGGGGGGTTTTTGTCTTGTTTTTTACATTTTGCCGCTAGTTCCCGCATTTCATCACTTTTATACAAAGTCAGAAACGCCTCTCTCTCTCTTTTTTTTTTTTGCACCTTCCTAGACAAATTTGTCCATAAATCGCCAACGTACATAACACCGCTCCGGAGAACATTTACATAAAAGAAAAAAGGACGCTGTAGAAAGTGCCAAGTGATGGAGCTATCCCGAACACTGACCACTAAAACTATAGCAAAGGTGCAAAGTAAAAAATAAAACAGGAGGACGACACCAAAAACAAGACAAAAAAGGGGCAAATGCAATAATGAATCGACCCATTGTCTACTAGGAAGCGGCAGTTTCCATCACTAGATATCGGAGGCTCCGGGACCGTCGCCGTGCCAACAGCCATGTAAATCAATGGTGACAGCGGCGGCCGATGACTGATGCCCCGGTCACGTGCCCGGCGATGGAGAAACGTACACACAACATGTTGGAGAGGAGCTTTTAATATATTCGGAGGCGGCTGCTCTATACGAGTAAGTGCTCAATACAAACAGGCCTGGGACACTCTACATAGAAATCACAGATCAGTCCTGGAAGAGGAGGTGGTCCGTGCCCCCCACTGGACAAGGTCATAGGATGGAGACACCGGCTGCAGGGGCAAACGTGAAGGTGCAAATCCCCGGGGACAGGGTCCTATGTGCAGCGACCACCGAACATGGGCCCCCTTTACATTAGATATGTGTGAGCTGGATATAGAGGGGGTGACACATGGCGGGGGGCCGCTGTAACTGACTGATCTCAGCCCGGCCATAGTGTTTCCCCACAAGCGCAGAAAAGCCAAGGGAGTCAATGCCGCACCCTCTATATCAGTTTACGGGTGAAACACAGCCCCCTGGAGGGGTAAAGCCATTTCTAAGTGTTTAGATGGAAACCACTGACATAATACAGAATGGTAATGATGAGATGGACAGGCGGCACATGGATCTAAGACCTGGAGGCAACTGCAGAATGCAACACATTCCTGCGGACAAGTCGTTACAGTGTTTCAGAGCAGCGATACAAATGACATGATCATCCGCATCCTGTGGATTCCTGCTGGGATTTGTAGTTTTCCACCAGCTGAGAACCAGCAGGTTGCACATGACCACTGTATATATCCTAACCCTCGCTGATAACTAAGGGCAGGGACACGTGGCAGTCATTGATCAGACAAAACCATTCTCACCAAATGATACGTCCGGCACCTGGCAGCCCCTGCAGTCCATGTATACAGGGCCACTCATGTGCACATAGGGGTCTGCTTTCATATGGGCCTCCCATCCCCTAGGGCTTCTTTACATGACCCATGTGCTCCGATTAGGACCCCCGGCAGCCGTGTAACTACGCCCTCAGAGACATCACCGAAATTAACACATGAAACTTATCCATGCTGGGCCTTTTACTAATCACATTCAAGACCCATCCACAAAAGAAAAAGATCAGCGTGACCCAGAGATCAGTGGTGCCCAAGAATCATCCATTTCATATCTGCCGAACTACAAGCAGTTAATCCACCAGGGACCCTGAGAGGAGAGCGATGATAGATCTTGTGTGGAGACCCTGTCCGAGGACCTGGGGGAGTCACTGCAGGATTCACTGGACATGTGGTGTTAATTGGATCTGTCTATAAGGAGCGGTAATCACAGCCCAGACATGACCAATCAATTCTGCAGGAAGTTCAGGGACAGTGAACCCCGGGGTCGGTATTCAGGGAATGGTTGCTAAATAGGGCCACCGCTGATGGACAAAGAACCAGACAACTGCCTTTACAGAGTCCTGGAACTATGCAGGACCCCCTTAAAACCGCACCAGAAACATGTTCCCTCCCTGGGTGATGCACTACTATACGAGGGTCCGATGTCCCCACCAGCCTTGATGAAATGGAAATCGTGATAATGAGTAAAGTTTTGGCCCATGAGACCGTCCCACACCCCACGCTGGGCCCAGAGCAGCTCCATTACTCCCCCGGGATTTTCAGGCCTTATTCTGCATGTAACACAGCAATGGAATCAGCGGTGACAGCGACCCCTGATCCGCGTCACCTGTCACCCTCCACGCTTCCAGCATTGCCCCTCCGTGCCCCACACACGCGTCCTCATACACCAGACCGGACACTGAATCGTACGACAATCAGACTGCAAAGTGTCGAAACACAGGCGACCCGCCGACGGCTGCAGACACGCTACCCGCCCGTTCTACAGAAAGTACAGTGGTGGACATTGCCTGGCAGTGACAGGGTTAATAGTGATTGTAGCTGTGCGGTCTCAGGGCGCCACGATGCCTCATTACAAGATAACGAGCGACTCCAATCCCCAGAGGTTTCTACTGGTTAAAAACAGGGAGCAGCTAATAGGGGCCCAGAGGGTGTCCGCTCCCCTCCCCCGCACACATCCGCGTCACAGACAATAAGGCACTCAGGGGACCCCGCTACCCAAGACTCCAGAACACACAAACCTAAAAACAGTACGAGCTCCCCCCACCCCAAGAAACTAATAATATACATCCCCAAACCTGAAAACATAACCGGTGAGGGGCCCGGGAAGAACCGGAGGAGCAGAAAACACCGTGGGGTGGTGAAAGGAACAATATAAAGGAAATTCATCATCTGTCCAGCAGCAGCGACTGGAGAGTTCAGCTTTTATAAAACATGGACCTGATGTGACGGTTGCACTGCCCGCCACTCGTATGTACACGGCAGATACCCCGCCTTAACCTTGGAAATGCTGGAGAGCCCAGACTGCACCATTAATCCGCAGAGAGGACGGTACCAGCATTTAAATGGTTAATGCCACAACCATAAACCTTGTAACAGAGGGGGGGAGACCTGGGGGGGCAGTGGTCCTGCAGGGGAAGGGGTCAGGCATTGTCTTTTACCAACACAATAATCATGTTCTCCTCTAGCTTGCCCACAGCTCGCTGGGCGCTCTGCTGGTACAGCTGGTGGAAGTCACAGGGGGGGAAGGCGTAGAGCATGCCGCTGGGGTCCCTGCCTTTGCTGCTCGCCCCCACAGGGAGGCTAATAACCCCGGCCGCCTGCTTCTGTTTTAGGTAAGAGACCAAGTTCCTGAGCAGGCGACGCTGTAATCCGGACTCCCCAGGCATCACCCCTTCGTTCTGAGGAGACTGGATGGCGACAAGTACAGCATAGCCTCCTGTGGTGCCCAGCCTCACCCGGCGGGTCACCTCCTCTAGTTTCGGCTGGTCGAGCCGGAGTCTCTGAGCGATTTTAAGCTGTGTCAGGCTCCCAGCTCCGGGGGCAGTGCGGTCTCTGAGGAGGGCTGCCGGCACATCACGATCTCCCTCCAAAAAGTGAAGGTAGGTAGGAAAACAGCTGTTCTTCAGCACCAGGTGACCACACCAGACGGGCGGCAGCGTCCGTCCTTTCTCCACCACTGGTGAGGATGGCCTTTCTGCAGGGGGTTCTGGTGGTCTCGGGTGGTGGTTCCTCCGAGGCTGCGGTGGCTCAGGAGTTGGGGGACGGGGCTTGTCCTGTGCTGGGGTTCGGTGGTTGTGAGGCGGTGATGGAGGGGTGCTTGGCTCTCGGTCAGACAGGTCCCTCCTGGGACGCTCTGGACTGCGCTCTATTCTGGGCCGCCCTCTGTCCCCGGACAAGCTGCGCCGCCGCCGTCTCTCCTCGCGGCTCTTTGAGCTGCTGCCTCCTCCTCTGTCTCCGCTGCGGCTGCGCACACCCTGCCCAGCACTGCGACGCTCAGAGTTCAGCCAGCCCGCCTCCACGAAGGGCCTCTCCCGGTCAGAGTAGAGAAGGTGTGGGGGTGTCCGGTCTCGGACCCGGAGATCGGGCTCCAGTGCTGCCCGGTGGCGGCTGTAGGCCTCAGATTGTAGCAGTTCATAGGAGAGAGGCAGCGGGTACGGAGTGGGCTGGATGGGCGCATAGCGGGACGCTGCTGCCGCTGCGGCCGCTTCCTCTGGTGTCACATTTGCAAAGTCCACACGGAGCCGGCGGTCCCCGAGCGTGAAGCCCCGCATCTGGGTGCAGGCGGCCTGCGCAGCGTCCAGGCTCTCGTACTGGATGTAAGCGAAGCTGTCGCCCTTCACGTAGTCCACGGTGCGGATGCTCCCAAATCGATCAAACTCACGGGCAAGGGCGGCCAGGGAGGTGTTCGGGCCCAGGCCCCCCACCCAGAGGCGCGTGCTGGGATTGGCTTTGCCATAGCCGATTTTCATGGCGTTCCTCCCTAGCAGGCGGCCGCTCATCGCCAGCTTCGCCCGGTGCGCCATGTCCAGGTTCTGGAACTTGAGGAAGGCGTAGGCGGCGCCCTGGTTGCGGAGCGGCCGCTTGATCACCACCTCCTCGATGGGGCCGTACTTGTCGAAGGCTCGGCGCAGGTCGGGCTCGGACACGGTGTAGTCCAGGTTGCCGATGAACAGGTTGCGGGTGGCCCGGTGGTCGTCCTCGGGGGCCAGCTGCTCGTTGTCGTCGGTGGCCCCGCGGGCCCGCTCCTCGTACAGGCTCTGGTAGTAGGCCTCGGCCGAGGCGCTGCTGCCGCTGGACGCGCTCAGGGCGGGGGGCAGCAGCAGGTGGCGGGGGGCCGGCAGGGCGGCGCGGCTCAGGGGCAGGGGCCGGCTGGGCTGCTGGGTGAACACCGGCTCCACCGTCAGCGGCCGGTCGTACAGCAGGGGCCGCAGCTTGGCGTGCCGGGCCTGACGCGCCTCCGCCGGCCGCCGGAAGTTGATGTAGGCCACTCGGCCCAGGTCCGGGGTGTGCGACAGCTTCACGCTGATCTCCCCGAAGCGCTGGAAATGTCGGAAGAGCCAGTCCTCCAGCAGCGGCTCCGGCAGCGCCGAGCCCAGGTTACTGATCAGCAGCGTCTTGTACTCCGGCACGTCCGCCTGGCTGGGCAGCAGCAGCGGCCGGGGCGGGGGGTTGTCGCGGGGCCGCCGGGAGGAGGAGGACGACGACGACGAGGCCCCGGCCTGGTTGGGCCTCTCCCGCCGCCCAGAGCTCTTGTGGTGTCCGCTGCCGGCCTCCTCCCGCCGCTCCCGAGCCCGCTTAGCGCGACCGGGACTGGACTCCCCTCGTTCGCTCTGCCGCTTCATGCTGCTCCCGGACTCGCGGTGCGGGGAAAACGCGCTCAGATTGCGGCCGCCATCTTCCACAATGAGTCGAGAGGGAGAACGCCTGACGTCATCAGGGGGCGCCGGGGACAGGGCGTGGCCCGACATCGTCAGGTGACCAGCGCGCCAAAGCGGCCTTCGAAATTTGACTTTTATGGAAAGGCGTGGCGGGCGTGACGTCACTGGGAGAGCTGCGTCGCCATGGAGACGGCCAGGCGTGAGGCGGGGAGCGAGACTCCGAGAAAATGGCGCGAACTAGAGGATGGGGCTGCGGCCTATGAGGGCCCCACGGTGACGGGACTCCTGGTCTCCGAGCCTCGCGTTATTGCGGTCAGTGTCCCAGCCATTTATGTAGGGCACGAAAGACACCAGACCCCTAACTACTCAGACCAGACCCCTGACTACACAGACCCCAGACCAGTCCCCTAACTACACAGACCTCAGACCAGACCCCAGACCAGACCCCTAACTACACAGGCCTCAGACCAGACCCCTAACTACACAGACCTCAGACCAGACCCCTAACTACTCAGACCAGACTCCTGACTACACAGACCCCAGACCAGTCCCCTAACTACACAGACCTCAGACCAGACCCCTAACTACACAGACCTCAGACCAGACCCCTAACTACACAGACCCCAGACCAGACCCCTGACTACACATACCTCAGACCAGACCCCTAACTACTCAGACCCCAGACCAGACCCCTAACTACTCAGACCAGACTCCTGACTACACAGACCCCAGACCAGTCCCCTAACTACACAGGCCTCAGACCAGACCCCTAACTACACAGACCTCAGACCAGACCCCTAACTACTCAGACCAGACTCCTGACTACACAGACCCCAGACCAGTCCCCTAACTACACAGACCTCAGACCAGACCCCTAACTACACAGACCTCAGACCAGACCCCTAACTACACAGACCTCAGACCAGACCCCTAACTACACAGACCTCAGACCAGACCCCTAACTACACAGACCCCAGACCAGACCCCTGACTACACATACCTCAGACCAGACCCCTAACTACTCAGACCTCAGACCAGACCCCTAACTACTCAGACCAGACTCCTGACTACACAGACCCCAGACCAGTCCCCTAACTACACAGACCTCAGACCAGACCCCTAACTACACAGACCCCAGACCAGACCCCTAACTACACAGACCTCAGACCAGACCCCTAACTACTCAGACCAGACTCCTGACTACACAGACCCCAGACCAGTCCCCTAACTACACAGACCTCAGACCAGACCCCTAACTACTCAGACCAGACTCCTGACTACACAGACCCCAGACCAGTCCCCTAACTACACAGGCCTCAGACCAGACCCCTAACTACACAGACCTCAGACCAGACCCCTAACTACTCAGACCAGACTCCTGACTACACAGACCCCAGACCAGTCCCCTAACTACACAGACCTCAGACCAGACCCCTAACTACACAGACCTCAGACCAGACCCCTAACTACACAGACCCCAGACCAGACCCCTAACTACACAGACCTCAGACCAGACCCCTAACTACACAGACCCCAGACCAGACCCCTGACTACACAGACCCCAGACCAGACCCCTAACTACACAGACCTCAGACCAGACCCCTAACTACACAGACCTCAGACCAGACCCCTAACTACTCAGACCTCAGACCAGACCCCTAACTACACAGACCTCAGACCAGACCCTAACTACACAGACACCAGACCAGACCCCTAACTACACAGACCTCAGACCAGACCCCTAACTACACAGACCTCAGACCAGACCCCTAACCACACAGACCTCAGACCAGACCCCTAACCACACAGACCTCAGACCAGACCCCTAACCACACAGACCTCAGACCAGACCCCTAACTACACAGACCTCAGACCAGACCCCTAACTACACAGACCTCAGACCAGACCCTAACTACACAGACCTCAGACCAGACCCCTAACTACACAGACCTCAGACCAGACCCCTAACTACACAGACCTCAGACCAGACCCCTAACTACACAGACCTCAGACCAGACCCCTGACTACACAGACCTCAGACCAGACCCCTAACTACACAGACCTCAGACCAGACCCCTAACCACACAGACCCCAGACCAGACCCCTAACTACACAGACCTCAGACCAGACCCCTAACTACACAGACACCAGACCCCTAACTACACAGACCTCAGACCAGACCCCTAACCACACAGACCCCAGACCAGACCCCTAACTACACAGACCTCAGACCAGACCCCTAACTACACAGACCTCAGACCAGACCCCTAACTACACAGACCTCAGACCAGACCCCCTAACTACACAGACCTCAGACCAGACCCCCTAACTACACAGACCTCAGACCAGACCCCTAACTACACAGACCTCAGACCAGACCCCTAACTACACAGACCTCAGACCAGACCCCTAACTACACAGACCTCAGACCAGACCCCTAACCACACAGACCTCAGACCAGACCCCTAACTACACAGACCCCAGACCAGACCCCTAACTACACAGACCTCAGACCAGACCCTTAACTACACAGACCCCAGACCAGACCCCTAACTACACAGACCTCAGACCAGACCCCTAACTACACAGACCCCAGACCAGACCCCTGACTACACAGACCCCAGACCAGACCCCTAACTACACAGACCTCAGACCAGACCCCTAACTACACAGACCTCAGACCAGACCCCTAACTACACAGACCTCAGACCAGACCCCTAACTACACAGACCTCAGACCAGACCCTAACTACACAGACCTCAGACCAGACCCCTAACTACACAGACCTCAGACCAGACCCCTAACCACACAGACCTCAGACCAGACCCCTAACCACACAGACCTCAGACCAGACCCCTAACCACACAGACCTCAGACCAGACCCCTAACCACACAGACCTCAGACCAGACCCCTAACTACACAGACCTCAGACCAGACCCCTAACTACACAGACCTCAGACCAGACCCTAACTACACAGACCTCAGACCAGACCCCTAACTACACAGACCTCAGACCAGACTCCTAACTACACAGACCTCAGGCCAGACCCCTAACTACACAGACCTCAGACCAGACCCCTGACTACACAGACCTCAGACCAGACCCCTAACTACACAGACCTCAGACCAGACCCCTAACCACACAGACCCCAGACCAGACCCCTAACTACACAGACCTCAGACCAGACCCCTAACTACACAGACACCAGACCCCTAACTACACAGACCTCAGACCAGACCCCTAACCACACAGACCCCAGACCAGACCCCTAACTACACAGACCTCAGACCAGACCCCTAACTACACAGACCTCAGACCAGACCCCTAACTACACAGACCTCAGACCAGACCCCCTAACTACACAGACCTCAGACCAGACCCCCTAACTACACAGACCTCAGACCAGACCCCTAACTACACAGACCTCAGACCAGACCCCTAACTACACAGACCTCAGACCAGACCCCTAACTACACAGACCTCAGACCAGACCCCTAACTACACAGACCTCAGACCAGACCCCTAACCACACAGACCTCAGACCAGACCCCTAACTACACAGACCCCAGACCAGACCCCTAACTACACAGACCTCAGACCAGACCCCTAACTACACAGACCCCAGACCAGACCCCTAACTACACAGACCTCAGACCAGACCCCTAACTACACAGACCCCAGACCAGACCCCTAACTACACAGACCTCAGACCAGACCCCTAACTACACAGACCCCAGACCAGACCCCTGACTACACAGACCTCAGACCAGACCCCTAACTACACAGACCTCAGACCAGACCCCTAACTACACAGACCTCAGACCAGACCCCTAACTACACAGACCTCAGACCAGACCCCTAACTACACAGACCTCAGACCAGACCCCTAACTACACAGACCTCAGACCAGACCCTAACTACACAGACCTCAGACCAGACCCCTAACTACACAGACCTCAGACCAGACCCCTAACTACACAGACCTCAGACCAGACCCCTAACCACACAGACCTCAGACCAGACCCCTAACCACACAGACCTCAGACCAGACCCCTAACCACACAGACCTCAGACCAGACCCCTAACTACACAGACCTCAGACCAGACCCCTAACTACACAGACCTCAGACCAGACCCTAACTACACAGACCTCAGACCAGACCCCTAACTACACAGACCTCAGACCAGACCCCTAACCACACAGACCCCAGACCAGACCCCTAACTACACAGACCTCAGACCAGACCCCTAACTACACAGACCTCAGACCAGACCCCTACCTACACAGACCTCAGACCAGACCCCCTAACTACACAGACCTCAGACCAGACCCCCTAACTACACAGACCTCAGACCAGACCCCTAACTACACAGACCTCAGACCAGACCCCTAACTACACAGACCTCAGACCAGACCCCTAACTACACAGACCTCAGACCAGACCCCTAACCACACAGACCTCAGACCAGACCCCTAACTACACAGACCCCAGACCAGACCCCTAACTACACAGACCTCAGACCAGACCCTTAACTACACAGACCCCAGACCAGACCCCTAACTACACAGACCTCAGACCAGACCCCTAACTACACAGACCTCAGACCAGACCCCTAACTACACAGACCCCAGACCAGACCCCTGACTACACAGACCCCAGACCAGACCCCTAACTACACAGACCTCAGACCAGACCCCTAACTACACAGACACCAGACCCCTAACTACACAGACCTCAGACCAGACCCCTGACTACACAGACCTCAGACCAGACCCCTAACTACACAGACCTCAGACCAGACCCCTAACCACACAGACCCCAGACCAGACCCCTAACTACACAGACCTCAGACCAGACCCCTAACTACACAGACACCAGACCCCTAACTACACAGACCTCAGACCAGACCCCTAACCACACAGACCCCAGACCAGACCCCTAACTACACAGACCTCAGACCAGACCCCTAACTACACAGACCTCAGACCAGACCCCTAACTACACAGACCTCAGACCAGACCCCCTAACTACACAGACCTCAGACCAGACCCCTAACTACACAGACCTCAGACCAGACCCCTAACTACACAGACCTCAGACCAGACCCCTAACTACACAGACCTCAGACCAGACCCCTAACCACACAGACCTCAGACCAGACCCCTAACTACACAGACCCCAGACCAGACCCCTAACTACACAGACCTCAGACCAGACCCCTAACTACACAGACCCCAGACCAGACCCCTAACTACACAGACCTCAGACCCGACCCCTAACTACACAGACCTCAGACCAGACCCCTGACTACACAGACCCCTAACTACACAGACCCCAGACCAGTCCCCTAACTACACAGACCTCAGACCAGTCCCCTAACTACACAGACCTCAGACCAGTCCCCTAACTACACAGACCCCAGACCAGTCCCCTAACTACACAGACCTCAGACCAGTCCCCTAACTACACAGACCTCAGACCAGTCCCCCAACTACACAGACCTCAGACCAGTCCCCTAACTACACAGACCTCAGACCAGTCCCCTAACTACACCGACCTCAGACCAGTCCCCTAACTACACAGACCCCAGACCAGTCCCCTAACTACACAGACCTCAGACCAGTCCCCTAACTACACAGACCTCAGACCAGTCCCCTAACTACACAGACCTCAGACCAGTCCCCTAACTACACAGACCCCAGACCAGTCCCCTAACTACACAGACCTCAGACCAGACCCCTAACTACTCAGACCAGACTCCTGACTACACAGACCCCAGACCAGTCCCCTAACTACACAGACCTCAGACCAGACCCCTAACTACTCAGACCTCAGACTAGACCCCTAACTACACAGACCTCAGACCAGTCCCCTAACTACACAGACCCCTAACTACACAGACCCCAGACCAGACCCCTAACTACACAGACCTCAGACCAGACTCCTGACTACACAGACCTCAGACCAGACCCCTAACTACACAGACCTCAGACCAGACCCCTAACTACACAGACCTCAGACCAAACCCCTAACTACACAGACCTCGGACCAGACCAGTCCCCTAACTATACAGACCTCAGACCAGTCCCCTAACTACACAGACCTCAGACCAGACCCCTAACTACTCAGACCAGACTCCTGACTACACAGACCCCAGACCAGTCCCCTAACTACACAGACCTCAGACCAGACCCCTAACTACACAGACCTCAGACCAGACCCCTAACTACACAGACCTCAGACCAGATACCTAACTACTCAGACCAGACTCCTGACTACACAGACCCCAGACCAGTCCCCTAACTACACAGACCTCAGACCAGACCCCTAACTACACAGACCCCAGACCAGACCCCTAACTACACAGACCCCAGACCAGACCCCTAACTACACAGACCTCAGACCAGTCCCCTAACTACACAGACCTCAGACCAGTCCCCTAACTACACAGACCCCAGACCAGTCCCCTAACTACACAGACCTCAGACCAGTCCCCTAACTACACAGACCTCAGACCAGTCCCCTAACTACACAGACCCCAGACCAGTCCCCTAACTACACAGACCTCAGACCAGACCCCTAACTACTCAGACCAGACTCCTGACTACACAGACCCCAGACCAGTCCCCTAACTACACAGGCCTCAGACCAGACCCCTAACTACACAGACCTCAGACCAGACCCCTAACTACTCAGACCAGACTCCTGACTACACAGACCCCAGACCAGTCCCCTAACTACACAGACCTCAGACCAGACCCCTAACTACACAGACCTCAGACCAGACCCCTAACTACACAGACCCCAGACCAGACCCCTGACTACACAGACCTCAGACCAGACCCTTAACTACATAGACCCCAGACCAGACCCCTGACTACACAGACCCCAGACCAGACCCCTAACTACACAGACCTCAGACCAGACCCCTAACTACACAGACCCCAGACCAGACCCCTAACTACACAGACCTCAGACCAGACCCCTAACTACACAGACCCCAGACCAGACCCCTAACTACACAGACCTCAGACCAGACCCCTAACTACACAGACCCCAGACCAGACCCCTGACTACACAGACCCCAGACCAGACCCCTAACTACACAGACCTCAGACCAGACCCCTAACTACACAGACCTCAGACCAGACCCCTAACTACACAGACCTCAGACCAGACCCTAACTACACAGACCTCAGACCAGACCCCTAACTACACAGACCTCAGACCAGACCCCTAACTACACAGACCTCAGACCAGACCCCTAACCACACAGACCTCAGACCAGACCCCTAACCACACAGACCTCAGACCAGACCCCTAACCACACAGACCTCAGACCAGACCCCTAACTACACAGACCTCAGACCAGACCCTAACTACACAGACCTCAGACCAGACCCTAACTACACAGACCTCAGACCAGACCCCTAACTACACAGACCTCAGACCAGACCCCTAACTACACAGACCTCAGACCAGACCCCTAACTACACAGACCTCAGACCAGACCCCTGACTACACAGACCTCAGACCAGACCCCTAACTACACAGACCTCAGACCAGACCCCTAACCACACAGACCCCAGACCAGACCCCTAACTACACAGACCTCAGACCAGACCCCTAACTACACAGACACCAGACCCCTAACTACACAGACCTCAGACCAGACCCCTAACCACACAGACCCCAGACCAGACCCCTAACTACACAGACCAGACCCCTAACTACACAGACCTCAGACCAGACCCCTAACTACACAGACCTCAGACCAGACCCCCTAACTACACAGACCTCAGACCAGACCCCTAACTACACAGACCTCAGACCAGACCCCTAACTACACAGACCTCAGACCAGACCCCTAACTACACAGACCTCAGACCAGACCCCTAACCACACAGACCTCAGACCAGACCCCTAACTACACAGACCTCAGACCCCTAACTACACAGACCTCAGACCAGACCCCTAACTACACAGACCTCAGACCAGACCCTAACTACACAGACCTCAGACCAGACCCCAAACTACACAGACCCCAGACCAGTCCCCTAACTACACAGACCTCAGACCAGACCCCTAACTACACAGACCTCAGACCAGTCCCCTAACTACACAGACCTCAGACCAGACCCCTGACTACACAGACCCCTAACTACACAGACCCCAGACCAGACCCCTAACTACACAGACCCCAGACCAGTCCCCTAACTACACAGACCTCAGACCAGACCCCTAACTACACAGACCCCAGACCAGACCCCTAACTACACAGACCCCTAACTACACAGATCTCAGACCAGACCCCTAACTACACAGACCTCAGACCAGACCCCTAACTACACAGACCTCAGACCAGACCCCTAACCACACAGACCTCAGACCAGACCCCTAACTACACAGACCTCAGACCCCTAACTACACAGACCTCAGACCAGACCCCTAACTACACAGACCTCAGACCAGACCCTAACTACACAGACCTCAGACCAGACCCCAAACTACACAGACCCCAGACCAGTCCCCTAACTACACAGACCTCAGACCAGACCCCTAACTACACAGACCTCAGACCAGTCCCCTAACTACACAGACCTCAGACCAGACCCCTGACTACACAGACCCCTAACTACACAGACCCCAGACCAGACCCCTAACTACACAGACCCCAGACCAGTCCCCTAACTACACAGACCTCAGACCAGACCCCTAACTACACAGACCCCAGACCAGTCCCCTAACTACACAGACCTCAGACCAGACCCCTAACTACACAGACCCCAGACCAGACCCCTAACTACACAGACCCCTAACTACACAGATCTCAGACCAGACCCCTAACTACACAGACCCCAGACCAGACCCCTAACTACACAGACACCAGACCCCTAACTACACAGACCTCAGACCAGACTCCTGACTACACAGACCTCAGACCAGACCCCTAACTACACAGACCTCAGACCAGACCCCTAACTACACAGACCTCAGACCAGACCCCTAACTACACAGACCCCAGACCAGACCCCTAACTACACAGACCTCAGACCACACCCCTAACTACACAGACACCAGACCCCTAACTACACAGACCTCAGACCAGACCCCTAACTACACAGACCCCTGACCAGACCCCTAACTACACAGACCCCTAACTACACAGACCTCAGACCAGACCCCTAACTACACAGACCTCAGACCAGACCCCTAACTACACAGACCTCAGACCAGACCCCTAACTACACAGACCCCAGACCAGACCCCTAACTACACAGACCCCAGACCAGACCCCTAACTACACAGACCCCAGACCAGACCCCTAACTACACAGACCCCTGACCAGACCCCTAACTACACAGACACCAGACCCCTAAATACACAGACACCAGATCCCTAAATAGACAGATGAGACCCCTAAATACATAGACCCCAGACCAGACCCCTAAATACATAGACCCCAGACCACACCCCTAAATATAAAGACCCCTTCATACACCAACCATAAACGAACCCCGTAAACCAGGGCAGGCTCCAGGTTTTCGTGGGCACCAGGCTGAAGAGTGGCCCCTCTATCACAGACCATGATTCATGATGCACAGACAAGAAATCTCGGTACAGTACAATGCAGTGATTTCACATCTTACATTACATAAGTGATATCTATTGTAAATTCTACAACAGCTCAGAATTCGGACATTATAGTCCTCCATACAGTATTATGGGCACCACATAGTCCTCCATACAGTATAACGGGCACCACATAGTCCTCCATAATATAACGGGCACCACATAGTCCTCCATACAGTATTACGGGCACCACATAGTCCTCCATACAGTATTATGGGCACAACATAGTCCTCCATACAGTATTATGGGCACCACATAGTCCTCCATACAGTATTATGGGCACCACATAGTCCTCCATACAGTATTATGGGCACCACATAGTCCTCCATACAGTATAATGGGCACCACATAGTCCTCCATACAGTATAATGGGCACCACATAGTCCTTCATACAGTATTATGGGCACCACATAGTCCTCCATACAGTATTATGGGCACCACATAGTCCTCCATACAGTATTATGGGCACCACATAGTCCTTCATTCAGTAATATGGGCACCACATAGTCCTCCATACAGTATAATGGGCACCACATAGTCCTCCATACAGTATAATGGGCACCACATAGTCCTCCATGCAGTATAATGGGCACCACATAGTCCTCCATACAGTATAATGGGCAACACATAGTCCTCCATACAGTATTATAGGCACCACATAGTCCTCCATACAGTATTATAGGCACCACATAGTCCTCCATACAGTATTATGGGCACCACATTGTCCTTCATATAGTATAACGGGCACCACATAGTCCTCCATACAGTATAACGGGCACCACATAGTCCTCCATAATATAACGGGCACCACATAGTCCTCCATACAGTATTACAGGCACCACATAGTCCTCCATACAGTATAACGGGCACCACATAGTCCTCCATACAGTATAACGGGCACCACATAGTCCTCCATACTGTATAACGGGCACCACATAGTCCTCCATACAGTATACTGAGCACCACATAGTCCTCCATACAGTATAACGGGCACCACATAGTCCTCCATACAGTATAATGGGCACCACATAGTCCTCCATACAGTATTATGGGCACCACATAGTCCTCCATACAGTATAATGGGCACCACATAGTCCTCCATACAGTATTATGGGCACCACATAGTCCTCCATACAGTATTATGGGCACCACATAGTCCTCCATACAGTATAATGAGCACCACATAGTCCTCCATACAGTATAACGGGCACCACATAGTCCTCCATACAGTATAATGGGCACCACATAGTCCTCCATACAGTATAATGAGCACCACATAGTCCTCCATACAATATTATGGGTACCACATAGTCCTCCATACAGTATTATGGGCTCCACATAGTCCTCCATATAATATAAAGGACACAACATAGTCCTCCAAACAGAATAATGAGCCCC
Source organism: Ranitomeya variabilis (assembly GCF_051348905.1). NCBI lineage: Eukaryota > Metazoa > Chordata > Amphibia > Anura > Dendrobatidae > Ranitomeya > Ranitomeya variabilis. Next base: position 216,424,054 of record NC_135239.1, on the reverse strand, counting down.
ATATAATGCTCCATACAGAATAATGGACCCCCATATAATGCTCTATACAGAATAATGGACCCTATATAATGCTCCATACAGAATAATAGACCCCATATAATGTTCCATACAGAATAATGGACCCCATATAATGCTCCATACAGAATAATGGACCCCTATATAATGCTCCATACAGAATAATGGACCCCATATAATGCTCCATACAGAATAATGGACCCCCATATAATGCTCCATACAGAATAATGGACCCCCATATAATGCTCCATACAGAATAATGGGCCCCATATAATGCGCCATACAGAATAATGGGCCCCATATAATGTGCCATACAGAATAATGGGCCCCATATAATGTGCCATACAGAATAATGGGCCCCATATAATGTGCCATACAGAATAATGGGCCCCATATAATGCTCCATACAGAATAATGGACCCCCATATAATGCTCCATACAGAATAATGGACCCCCATATAATGCTCCATACAGAATAATGGGCCCCATATAATGCTCCATACAGAATAATGGGCCCCATATAATGCGCCATACAGAATAATGGGCCCCATATAATGTGCCATACAGAATAATGGGCCCCATATAATGCGCCATACAGAATAATGGACCCCATATAATGCTCCATACAGAATAATGGACCCCCATATAATGCTCCATACAGAATAATGGACCCCCATATAATGCTCCATACAGAATGATGGGCCCCATATAATCCTCCATACAGTATAATATGCCCCATATAATGCTCCATACGGAATAATGGGCCCCATATAATGCTCCATACAGTATAATAAGCCCCATGTAATGCTCCATACAGAATGATGGGCCCCATATAATCCTCCATACAGTATAATATGCCCCATATAATGCTCCATATAGAATAATGGGCCCCATATAATCCTCCATACAGAATAATGGCCCCATATAATCCAGACTTCTCAGCGTCGCCGTCCTCCGGCCCTCTGCGTGTGACTGCTCAGAGCAGAGGGCACACTATAGGGACATCATCGCACCCCCTGCCCTGAGACGTCACAGAGTCAGAAAACGCGTAAGACCACCAGAGCTGCGAATGAACAGGAAGAGGTAAGTATTGCATGTGCCGGGGCCCTGAGAAAGCGGGGAGACTCACTCCTGATCTCTGGCTCCGGGCTCCCCCGACTCACGGACCCCATAGCGTGCCAGTGTCCCTGACAGCGAATGATTCCCACTTGCTCAGGGCCCACGGCACTTACCCAGATGCGTCGAGTGTTGATTTCTGCCCTGAACACCCAGGCCAGACCCCTAAATTCAAAGACCCGGACCCTAAATACACCAGCCCCACACCAGACCCCTAAATACACAGACCCATAGATGAAACCCCTCAATGTACAGAGACCCCTTAATACTTTAATACAATATCGGTAATTTGACTGACGGTGTGAATAAGGACAAACAATTGTTGAGGGAGCGGCGAAGCTGCGGTGGAAGAGGACCTCTCGAGCAGAATGTACAGCGTCAACTTGTTCCACGTGGACTCGTCTACCAACGTTTCCCTCGTTTCCTGTGGATGACGAAGCACTCCTGAAAAGGTGGGAAGATGCCTGTGGGATCCGCTCACACACTGTTTTGCACATTCTAAGTGAGGTAGATAAGAAGAATCTTGCTCTTGTTGAGGGTGGGATTAACGTGAGACAGGACAGACTACGCCTGAATCTTACTGCCGATCAGTTGGCGAATTTTGATCCGGAGTTACCCGTAATAAATGGGAAACATTCAAAAAGTGAAATTGAGTAAGTTCCAGCGGGATCTACAGGATTATGAGTCAAGAAGAATCTACAAATGGAGAAGCAGATTGTTGGGAGGAAATCTGAATCCCCCACTTCCATTTCGAGTGATATTTCCAGAAGTTCTACCAACTCGACATTCAGTGAGGCCGGTGGCATGTCCAGAGGTTATAACCCCAGACATGCAGCATGTAAACCTGAACGTGGAACACCGGCAGAGCAAGGACCCTCGGAGGGGACTACAAGGAAGGTCACCAGCCTGTCCACTATTATGTTTAGTACTGGGCACCTTTCTGTTCTCTCTTGGTTTGGGGTTTTGTCCAACAGCCATCCTCCATCAGTTCACAGCAATCAAGGACACATTTTTGTTTGCCAGAAAACTCTTGCTTCAGAAATTGCATGTCAACCGCTCAAATCATCATTCTTTTTCCACAGGGAGGAACCGGAAGCATTACAGATTCTAGAGGACCTCCTAGCGGAACAGCTGACAGTGCCAACAGGTACATTTCCAGATTTTATTAAGAAAATCTCTACCATATTTCCTCCCTTGTCTCTTAGGTCTCCCAGAGAAATCTTTGTTAAGGCTACGTTCACATTAGCGTCGGGCGCCGCTGTGTCGCCGCATGCGTCATGCACCCCTATATTTAACATGGGGGCGCATGGACATGCGTTGCATTTGCGTTTTGTGACGCATGCGTCGCTGCGGCGAACGCGTCAGGGCGCACAGGACGCAGCGTTTCATTTTTTGTGCGTCCAAAATCAAGCAAAAAAAGGACGCATGCGTCACAAAACGCTGCGTTGTGCATGCGTTCACATTTGCGTTGTGCGTTGTGTCTCCGACGCTACGGCGCACAACGCAAATGTGAACGTAGCCTAGATGGTTTGTGAGGAGATTTCCACCATCGCTTGTAGGAGGCCATTAGACAATCTAAGTCCAAGGCAAAGGCGGCCATGCATTAAGGATGTTATCTCTAAACCCGTGGATAAGGGAGGAAATGTGGTGGTCTGGCCTGTGGCACAGTATGAAAAGGAAGACTGTTATTCATGTCTTCCGGGCGATCCAACCCTGAGGTTTCAAAGTGAGCTCTTTTCCACTTGGACTCAGCGTATGATAATGGGATAATATCCAAAACTATATGGAAGGATCTGAAAGTTGAAAAACCTTCGGTACCTACCGTCTGCCTACTCCCTAAGGTACATAAGAGCCTTCAACATTCCGCCGGCGTCCGATTGTTTCTGGAAATGGGAGTCTATCAGAAGCCATTTCCAGATTCTTGAACTTTTACCTGAAACTCATCGTCATGGAACTTCCCTCATGTGAGGGATAGTACCGAGGTGTTACAAAGAGCGGATGGATTGCACATGGTCATGTACTTTGTTCCATGTGACGTTGAATCTTTGTACACGTGTAGTTCACATGAACATGGCCTGTTGGCATCTAGATTCTTACTAACCGTGCTCTGGATGGGTCACTAGTGGAATTGTTGATGACACTTCTTGAATATGTGCTGTCACACAATTATTCTGTCTTTTTAGAAGGTTATTTTTTACAGAAAAGGGGTGTGACAATTGGTGCAGCGTGCGTCAACATTCTTTGCAAACCTTTTCCTAGGCCTCTGGGAGCGTGATTTTATACAAAACTTTGATCATACTTAACCCCTTTCTGCCATTGGACGTACTATTCCGTCCATGTGGGGTGGGCCCTAATTCCCAAGGACGGAATAGTACGTCCAGCACGATCGGCCGCGCTCACGGGGGGAGCGCGGCCGGGTGTCAGCTGCCTATCGCAGCTGACATCCGGCACTATGTGCCAGGAGCGGTCACGGACCGCCCCCGGCACACCGCGATCAAACATGATCACGGTGTGCTGGCGGTACAGGGAAGCATCGCACAGGGAGGGGGCTCCCTGCGGGCTTCCCTGAGACCCCCGGAGCAACGCGATGTGATCGCGTTGCTGCGAGGGTCTCTTACCTCCTATCCCTGCGGGCCCCGGATCCAAAATGGCCGCGGGGCTGCATCCGGGTCTTGCAGGGATTACTTCCGGGTGCAGACCAGGCTCTGGTAAGCCTGCAGCGCTGTAAGTCAGATCGGTGATCTGACAGAGTGCTCTGCAAACTGTCAGATCAGCGACCTGTGATGTCCCCCCCCCCCCCGGGACAAAGTAAAAAAAAAAATTTCCACATGTGTAAAAAAATAAAAAAATTCCTAAATAAAGAAAAAATATATATATTATTCCCATAAATGCATTTCTTTATCTAAATAAAAAAAAAATCAAACAATAAAAGTACACATATTCGCGGCGTCCGTAACGACCCCACCTATAAAACTATATCACTAGTTAACCCCTTCAGTGAACACCGTAAAAAAAAAAAAAACCGAGGCAAAAAACAACGCTTTATTCTCATACCGCCAAACAAAAAGTGGAATAACATGCGATCAAAAATACGGATATAAATAACCATTGTACCGCTGAAAACATCATCTTGTCCCGCAAAAAACGAGCCACCATACACCATCATCAGCGGAAAAGTAAAAATGTTATAGTCCTCAGAATAAAGCGATGCCAAAATAATTATTTTTTCTATAAAATAGTTTTTATCGTATAAAAGCGCCAAAACATAAAAAAAAGATATAAATGAGGTATCGCTGTAATCGTACTGACCCGAAGAATAAAACTGCTTTATCAATTTTACCAACCGCGGAACGGTATAAACGCCCCCCCCCCAAAAGAAATTCATGAATAGCTGGTTTTTGGTCATTCTGCCTCACAAAAATCGGAATAAAAAGCGATCAAAAAAATCTCCCGTGCCCGAACATGTTACCAATAAAAACGTCAACTCGTCCCACAAAAAACAAGACCTCACATGACTCTGTGGACCAAAATATGAAAAATTATAGCTCTCAAAATGTGGTAACGCAAAAAATATTTTTTGCAATAAAAAGCGTCTTTCAGTGTGTGACGGCTGCCAATCATAAAAATCCGCTATAAAAGTAAATCAAACCCCCCTTCATCACCCGCTTAATTAGGGAAAAATTAAAAAATTTAAAAAATGTATTTATTTCCATTTTTCCATTAGGTTTAGGGCTCGGGTTAGGGCTAGAGTTAGGGCTAGGGTTAGGGTTGGGGCTAAAGTTAGGGTTAGGGTTGGGGCTAAAGTTAGGGTTAGGGTTTGGATTACATTTATGGTTGGGATTAGGGTTGGGATTAGGGTTAGGGGTGTGTCAGGCTTAGGGGTGTGGTTAGGGTTACCGTTGGGATTAGGGTTAGGGGTGTGTTTGCATTAGGGTTTCAGTTATAATTGGGGGGTTTCCACTGTTTAGGCACATCAGGGGCTCTCCAAACGCGACATGGCGTCCGATCTCAATTCCAGCCAATTCTGCGTTGAAAAAGTAAAACAGCGCTCCTTCCCTTCCGAGCTCTCCCGTGCGTCCAAACAGGGGTTTACCCCAACATATGGGGTATCAGCGTACTCGGAACACATGGGAGAACAACCTTTGGGGTCCAATTTCTCCTGTTGCCCTTGGGAAAATACAAAACTGTTGGCTAAAAAAATAATTTTTTGGGGAAATTTTTTTTTTCTTATTTTCACGGCTCTGCGTTATAAACTGTAGTGAAACACTTGAGGGTTCAAAGCTCTCACAACACATCTAGATGAGTTCCTTAGGGGGTCTTCTTTCCAAAATGGGGTCACTTGTGTTTTTTTTTTACTGTTTAGGTACATTAGGGGCTCTGCAAACGCAATGTGACAACAGCAGACCACTCCATCTAAGTCTGCATTCCAAATGGCGCTCCTTCCCTTCCGAGCCCTCCCGTGCGCCCAAACTGTGGTTCCCCCCCACATATGGGGTATCAGCGCACTCAGGACAAATTGGACAACAACTTTTGGGGTCCAATTTCTCCTGTTACCCTCGGGAAAATACAAAACTGGGGGCTAAAAAATAATTTTTGTGGGAAAAAATTTTTGTTTTATTTTTACGGCTCTGCATTATAAACTTCTGTGAAGCACTTGTTGGGTCAAAGTGCTCACCACACCTCTAGATAAGTTCCTTAGGGGGTCTACTTTCCAAAATGGTGTCACTTGTGGGGGGTTTCAATGTTTAGGCACATCAGGGGCTCTCCAAACGCAACATGGCGTCCCATCTCAATTCCAGTCAATTTTGCATTGAAAAGTCAAATGGCGCTCCTTTCCTTCCGAGCTCTGCCATGCGCCCAAACAGTCGTTTACCCCCACATATGGGGTATCGGTGTACTCAGGACAAATTGTACAACATCTTTTGGGGTCCATTTTCTCCTGTTACCCTTGGTAAAATAAGACAAATTGGAGCTGAAATAAATTTTGTGTGAAAAAAAGTTAAATGTTCATTTTTATTTAAACATTCCAAAAATTCCTGTGAAACACCTGAAGGGTTAATAAACTTCTTGAATGTGGTTTTGAGCACCTTGAGGGGTGCAGTTTTTAGAATGGTGTCACACTTGGGTATTTTCTATCATATAGACTCCTCAAAATGACTTCAAATGAGATGTGGTCCCTAAAAAAAATGGTGTTGTAAAAATGAGAAATTGCTGGTGAACTTTTAACCCTTATAACTCCCTAACAAAAAAAAATTTTGGTTCCAAAATTGTGCTGATGTAAAGTAGACATGTGGGAAATGTTACTTATTAAGTACTTTGTGTGACATATCACTGTGATTTAATTGCATAAAAATTAAAAGTTGGAAAATTGTGAAATTTTCAAAATTTTTGCCAAATTTCCGTTTTTTTCACAAATAAACGCAGGTAATATCAAAGAAATTTTACCACTATCAGGAAGTACAATATGTCACGAGAAAACTGTCAGAATCGCCAAGATCCGTTGAAGCGTTCCAGAGTTATAACCTCATAAAGGGACAGTGGTCAGAATTGTAAAAATTGGCCTGGTCATTAACGTGCAAACCACCCTTGGGGGTGAAGAGGTTAATGTGGATCGGTTTTGTCCTGGATGAGTGTAGTGAAATATAGGTATGAATGTATGACTAGCAGTAATTTAACATCTGTCCTGAGACTGCAGGTCTAACAGGGGTCACAGCATATGTTATCCTGAGAAGGCATTCTCCTGTCTCCAATCTCGCCAGGGGGTCTTGCTAAGAACCAGGAAGAAGGGGAAACGTTTCACACCTTCTGGATCTTTTGAAGAGAGATGTCAATTACATCCTGACACTATCTATCTGTGGGAAGCTTTACACAAAATCTCAGAGAAAAGAATATATTCATTGAGGGAGCGGTCGTGGTCCAATCACAACCCAGCAATTATAACATTAACCTGAGAGGCTGGTCTAGAAATTTGACCTCCAGCTTGAGTTAATAAATTAGGCCTACACACAAAGTAAGATGTTCGCATGTGGGGGCAGCCTGGAAAGCTGATGTGAACCATTGCATATTTCTCCCTCCCCCAGGGACAGACAATCAGAATGCAAAGTTCGATATTTCTGTAAGTTTTATCCTTTTATTTTATAACTGTTTTGCATATTTGTATGTCACATTTTATTCCCATATTTTTATACCCTTTTATTGTAAGCACTGTACCTTTTCTATTAAAGCTTAAAACTTTAATAAGTCTGAACCTTGTATGCTCTAAAGAATCCGTAGCCTTAGAGTGTGTGACCCTGCTGATCGGGAGACAGTAGTAGTAATATTTCCGGGACTCATCGCCCGTGTGTTCGGTGAGTGGTGGCAGCGTGTATGAGCGGGTGTGGCCTGGGTCGGGGTGTGATTTATGCTCCCATTACAGCATAGGACCAATGTACTGTCCAAATATTGGCCAGTCCTCAAACAGGATCATGCTATACAACAGTTTCTACCGGATCGTCCTCTGATTGCAGCTAAACTTTATAGGTCACTATGGGATATTCTAACACCCAGCCATTATGTACCCAAGACATCGTCATACCCAAAGGGCTCACAGGGTCCGGAATGGGGAACATGGTACTGTGGAAACTGACAATGACCCTAAGCACACAGCTAAAACAACAAAGAGCGGCTTCAGAACAACTCTGTGACCATTCTTGACCGGCCCAGCCAGAGCCCTGACCTAAACCCAATGGAGCATCTCTGGAGAGACCTGAAAATGGCGTCCACCAACGTTCACCATCCAACCTGCCGGAACTGGAGAGGATCTGCAAGGAAGAATGGCCGAGGATCCCCAAATCCAGGGGAGGAAAACTTGTGGCGTCATTCCCAAGAAGACTCATGGCTGTACTAGCTCAAAAGGGGCTTCTACTCAATACTGAGCAAAGGGGCTAAAGACTTATGACCATGGGATATCTCAGGTTTTCTTTTTTATTACATTTGCAAAAATTTCTACATCTTTGTTTATTTTAGTCAAGATGGGGAGCAGGGTGTACATTAATGAGAAGAAAAATGGCTGCAATGAAACAAAGTGAAAAATGTATAGGGGTCTGAATACTTTCCGTACCCACTGTAGGAGCAGTATTATAGTAGTTATATTCTTGTACATAGGGGCAGTATTATAGTAGTTATATTCTTGTATATAGGAGCAGTATTATAGTAGTTATATTCTTGTACATAGGAGCAGTATTATAGTAGTTATATTCTTGTACATAGGAGCAGTATTATAGAAGTTATATTCTTGTACATAGGGGGCAGTATTATAGTAGTTATACTCTTGTACATAGGGGCAGTATTATAGTAGTGATATTCTTGTACATAGGAGCAGTATTATAGTAGTTATATTCTTGTACATAGGAGCAGTATTATAGTAGTTATATTCTGTACATAGGAGCAGTATTATAGTAGTTATATTCTGTACATAGGGGCAGTATTATAGTAGTTATATTCTTGTACATAGGAGCAGTATTATAGTAGTTATATTCTTGTACATAGGGGCAGTATTATAGTAGTTATATTCTTGTACATAGGGGCAGTATTATAGTAGTTATATTCTTGTACATAGGGGCAGTATTATAGTAGTTATATTCTTGTACATAGGAGCAGTATTATAGTAGTTATATTCTTGTACATAGGAGCAGTATTATAGTAGTTATATTCTTGTATATAGGAGCAGTATTATAGTAGTTATATTCTTGTACATGGAGCAGTATTATAGTAGTTATATTCTTGTATATAGGAGCAGTATTATAGTAGTTATATTCTTGTACATAGAAGCAGTATTATAGTAGTTATATTCTTGTACATAGGAGCAGTATTATAGTAGATATATTCTTGTACATAGGGGCAGTATTATAGTAGTTATATTCTTGTACATAGGGGCAGTATTATAGTAGTTATATTCTTGTACATAGGAGCAGTATTATAGTAGTTATATTCTTATACATAGGAGCAGTATTATAGTAGTTATATTCTTGTATATAGGAGCAGTATTATAGTAGTTATATTCTTGTACATGGAGCAGTATTATAGTAGTTATATTCTTGTATATAGGAGCAGTATTATAGTAGTTATATTCTTGTACATAGGGGCAGTATTATAGTAGTTATATTCTTGTACATAGGAGCAGTATTATAGTAGTTATATTCTTGTACATAGGGGCAGTATTATAGTAGTTATATTCTTGTACATAGGAGCAGTATTATAGTAGTTATATTCTTGTACATAGGGGCAGTATTATAATAGTTATACTCTTGTACATAGGAGCAGTATTATAGTAGTTATATTCTTGTACATAGGAGCAGTATTATAGTAGTTATATTCTTGTACATAGGGGCAGTATTATAGTAGTTATATTCTTGTATATAGGAGCAGTATTATAGTAGTTATATTCTTGTACATAGGGGCAGTATTATAGTAGTTATATTCTTGTACATAGGAGCAGTATTATAGTAGTTATATTCTTGTACATAGGAGCAGTATTATAGTAGTTATATTCTTGTACATAGGAGCAGTATTATAGTAGTTATATTCTTGTACATAGGGGGCAGTATTATAGCAGTTATATTCTTGTACATAGGAGCAGTATTATAGTATTCACATTCTTGTACATAGGGGCAGTATTATAGTAGTTATATTCTTGTACATAGGAGCAGTATTATAGTAGTTATATTCTTGTACATAGGGGCAGTATTATAGCAGTTATATTCTTGTACATAGGAGCAGTATTATAGTATTCACATTCTTGTACATAGGAGCAGTATTATAGTAGTTATATTCTTGTACATAGGGACAGTATTATAGTAGTTATATTCTTGTACATAGGAGCAGTATTATAGTAGTTATATTCTTGTACATAGGAGCAGTATTATAGTAGTTATATTCTTGTACATAGGGGGCAGTATTATAGTAGTTATATTCTTGTACATAGGAGCAGTATTATAGTAGTTATATTCTTGTACATAGGGGCAGTATTATAGTAGTTATATTCTTGTATATAGGGGCAGTATTATAGTAGTTATATTCTTGTACATAGGAGCAGTATTATAGTAGTTATATTCTTGCACATAGGAGCAGTATTATAGTAGTTATATTCTTGTACATAGGAGCAGTATTATAGTAGTTATATTCTTGTACATAGGAGCAGTATTATAGTAGTTATATTCTTATACATAGGAGCAGTATTATAGTAGTTATATTCTTGTACATAGGAGCAGTATTATAGTAGTTATATTCTTGTACATAGGAGCAGTATTATAGTAGTTATATTCTTGTACATAGGAGCAGTATTATAGTAGTTATATTCTTATACATAGGAGCATGTTGTGAATCTGCTTTTGGGCTCCTTCTGGTGGTGGCTAGTGGTACTGGTGACTCGGGTCTGTTTTCTTTCTCAGTTCACCTGTTTTCATCAGTAGTGGGGTGTTCCTATTTAATCCTGCCCTTCAGTCATTGCCTTGCCGGCCATCAATGTAACTAGAGCCTTTCTGTTGCATGTTCCTGCTCCTAGACTTCTGATCAGCTAAGTTGGACTCTTAGTCCTAAGTTTGTTTGCATTTTTGTTCCAGTTTACAGTTAAGTCTTTCTGTGTAGCTGGAAGCTCTTGTGGGCTGAAATTACCACTCCGGTGTCATGAGTTGACACATGAGTTTTAACCCCTTAAGCCCGTATGACGTACTATACCGTCGAGGTGGGGTGGGCCTTAATTCCCGGTGACGGGATAGTACGTCATACGCGATCGGCCGCGCTCACGGGGGGAGCGCGGCCGATCGCGGCCGGGTGTTGGCTGCATATCGCAGCTGACATCCGGCACTATGTGCCAGGAGCGGTCACGGACCGCCCCCGGCACATTAACCCCCGGCACACCGCGATCAAACATGATCGCGGTGTACCGGCGGTACAGGGAAGCATCGCGCAGGGAGGGGGCTCCCTGCGTGCTTCCCTGAGACGATCGGTACAAGGTGATGTACTCACCTCGTACCGAACGTCTTCTCCCTGCAGGCCCCGGATCCAAAATGGCCGAGGGGCTGTATCCGGGTCCTGCAGGGAGCACTTCCGGGTCGGAGCAGGCTGCAGATGAAAGCTGCAGCCTGCTCCGATGAAAGTATGATCGCCGATCTGATAGAGTGCTGTGCACACTATCAGATCTGCGATCTGTGATGTCCCCCCCTGGGACAAAGTAAAAAAGTAAAAAAAAAAATTTCCACATGTGTAAAAAAAAAAAAAAAAAATTCCTAAATAAATAATAATAAAAAAAAAAATATTATTCCCATAAATACATTTCTTTATCTAAAAAAAACAAACAAAAACAATAAAAGTACACATATTTAGTATCGCCGCGTCCGTAACGACCCAACCTATAAAACTGGCCCACTAGTTAACCCCTTCAGTAAACACCGTAAGAAAAAAAAAAAAAAAACGAGGCAAAAAACAACGCTTTATTACCATACCGCCGAACAAAAAGTGGAATAACACGCGATCAAAAAGACGGATATAAATAACCATGTTACCGCTGAAAACGTCATCTTGTCCCGCAAAAAACGAGCCGCCATACAGCATCATCAGCAAAAAAATAAAAAAGTTATAGTCCTCAGAATAAAGCGATGCAAAAACAATTATTTTTTCTATAAAATAGTTTTTATCGTATAAAAGCGTCAAAACATTAAAAAATGATATAAATGAGGTATCGCTGTAATCGTACTGACCCGACGAATAAAACTGCTTTATCAATTTTACCAAGCGCAGAACGGTATAAACGCCTCCCCCAAAAGAAATTCATGAATAGCAGGTTTTTGGTTATTCTGCCTCACAAAAATCGGAATAAAAAGTGATAAAAAATGGTCACGTGTCCGAAAATGTTACCAATAAAAACGTCAACTCGTCCCGCAAAAAACAAGACCTCACATGACTCTGTGGACCAAAATGTGGAAAAATTATAGGTCTCAAAATGTGGAGACGCAAAAACTTTTTTGCTATAAAAAGCGTCTTTTAGTCTGGTTTCACACTTGCGTTTTTATCTGCATGCGTTTTTTAAAAAAACCGCATGTGTGAAAAAATGCATGTAAACGCGGTAAAACGCATGCGTTTTTATAGAAAAACACAAGAAAACAAGAAAAAAACAAAAAACCCTACCCCTAACCCTACCCCTAACCTGAAATACGTGGCACTGAAATACGTGGCACTGAAATATACGTTTATATACGTATATACGTATATAAGTGCCACGATATTTCAGTGGCCACGTATTTAAGTGCCACGTATTTAAGTGCCACGTATTTAAGTGCCACGTATTTACGTGCCACGTATTTACGTGCCACGTATTTTTCAGTGCCTGAAATACGTGGCACTGAAATATCGTGGCACTGAAATATCGTGGCACTGAAATATCGTGGCACTGAAGTATTTACGTGCCACGTATTTTTCAGTGCCTGAAATACGTGGCACTGAAATACGTGGCACTGAAATACGTGGCACTGAAATATCGTGGCACTGAAATACGTGGCACTTAAATACGTGGCACTTAAATACGTGGCTCTTAAATACGTGGCACTTATATACGTGGCACTTATATACGTGGCACTTATATACGTGGCACTTATATACGTGGCACTTATGACTGTCAGAAAATGTTCAGTAAACGGTTAGGGGTGAGGTTAGGGGTAGGGTTTCAGGTAGAATTGGGGAGTTTCCACTGTCCAGGCACATCAGGGGCTCTCCAAACGCGACATGGCGTCCGATCTCAATTCCAGCCAATTCTGCGTTGAAAAAGTAAAACAGTGCTCCTTCCCTTCCGAGCTCTCCCGTGCGTCCAAAAAGGGGTTTACCCCAACATATGGGGTATCAGCGCACTAGGGACAAATTGAACAACAACTTCTGGGGTCCAAGTTCTCTTGTTATCCTTGGGAAAATAAAAATTTGGGGGGCTAAAAATCATTTTTGTGGGAAAAAAAATATGTTTTATTTTCACGGCTCTGCGTTGTAAACTGTAGTGAAACACTTGGGGGTTCAAAGTTCTCACAACACATCTAGATAAGTTCCTTGCGAGGTCTAGTTTCCAATATGGGGTCACTTGTGGGGGGTTTGTACTATTTGGGTACATCAGGGGCTCTGCAAATGCAACGTGACGCCTGCAGACCAATCCATTTAAGTCTGCATTCCAAATGGCGCTCCTTCCCTTCCGAGCTCTGTCATGCGCCCAAACAGTGGTTCCCCCCCACATAGGGGGTATCAGCGTACTCAGGACAAATTGGACAACAACTTTTAGGGTCCAATTTATCCTGATACCCTTGTGAAAATACAAAACTGGGGGCTAAAAAATCATTTTTGTGAAAAAAAAAATAATTTTTATTTTCACGGCTCTGCGTTATAAACTGTAGTGAAACACTTGGGGGTTCAAAGTTCTCAACACATCTAGATAAGTTCCTTGGGGGGTCTAGTTTCCAATATGGGGTCACTTGTGGGGGGTTTGTACTGTTTGGGTACATCAGGGGCTCTGCAAATGCAAAGTGACGCCTGCAGACCAATCCATTTAAGTCTGCATTCCAAATGGCGCTCCTTCCCTTCCGAGCTCTGTCATGCGCCCAAACAGTGGTTTCCCCCCACATAGGGGGTATCAGCGTACTCAGGACAAATTGGACAACAACTTTTAGGGTCCAATTTATCCTGATACCCTTGTGAAAATACAAAACTGGGGGCTAAATTTCATTTTTGTGAAAAAAAAAAAAAATTATTTTCACGGCTCTGCGTTATAAACTGTAGTGAAACACTTGGGGGTTCAAAGCTCTCAAAACACATCTAGATAAGTTCCTTAGGGGGTCTACTTTCCAAAATGGTGTCACTTGTTAGGGGTTTCAATGTTTAGGCACATCAAGGGCTCTCTAAATGCAACATGGCGTCCCATCTCAATTCCAGTCAATTTTGCATTGAAAAGTCAAATGGCGCTCCTTCCCTTCCGAGCTCTGCCCTGCGCCCAAACAATGGTTTACACCCACATATGGGGTATCAGCGTACTCAGGACAAATTGCACAACAATTTTTGGGGTCCAATTTCTTCTCTCACCCTTGGGAAAATAAAAAATTGGGGGTGAAAAGATCATTTTTGTGAAAAAATATGATTTTTTATTTTTACGGCTCTGCATTATAAACTTCTGTGAAGCACTTGTTGGGTCAAAGTGCTCACCACACATCTAGATAAGTTCCTTAAGGGGTCTACTTTCCAAAATGGTGTCACTCGTGGGGGGTTTCAATGTTTAGGCACATCAGGGGCTCCCCAAACGCAACATGGCGTCCCATCTCAATTCCAGTCAATTTTGCATTGAAAAGTCAAATGGCGCTCCTTCCCTTCCGAGCTCTGCCCTGCGCCCAAACAATGGTTTACACCCACATATGGGGTATCAGCGTACTCAGGACAAATTGCACAACAATTTTTGGGGTCCAATTTCTTCTCTCACCCTTGGGAAAATAAAAAATTGGGGGTGAAAAGATCATTTTTGTGAAAAAATATGATTTTTTATTTTTACGGCTCTGCATTATAAACTTCTGTAAAGCACTTGTTGGGTCAAAGTGCTCACCACACATCTAGATAAGTTCCTTAGGGGGTCTACTTTCCAAAATGGTGTCACTTGTGGGGGGTTTCAATGTTTAGGCACATCAGGGGCTCTCCAAATGCAACATGGCGTCCCATCTCAATTCCAGTCAATTTTGCATTGAAAAGTCAAATGGCGCTCCTTTGCTTCCAAGCTCTGCCATGCGCCCAAACTGTGGTTTACCCCCACATATGGGGTATCATCGTACTCAGGACAAATTGTACAACAACTTTTGGGGTCTATTTTCTCCTGTTACCCTTGGTAAAATAAAACAAATTGGAGCTGAAATAAATTTTGTGTGAAAAAAAGTTAAATGTTCATTTTTATTTAAACATTCCAAAAATTCCTGTGAAACACCTGAAGGGTTAATAAACTTCTTGAAAGTGGTTTTGAGTACCTTGAGGGGTGCAGTTTTTAGAATGGTGTCACACTTGGGTATTTTCTATCATATAGACCCGTCAAAATGACTTCAAATGAGATGTGGTCCCTAAAAAAAAATGGTGTTGTAAAAATGAGAAATTGCTGGTCAACTTTTAACCCTTATAACTCCGTCACAAAAAAAAAATTTTGGTTCCAAAATTGTGCTGATGTAAAGTAGACATGTGGGAAATGTTATTTATTAAGTATTTTGTGTGACATATGTCTGTGATTTAAGGGCATAAAAATTCAAAGTTGGAAAATTGCGAAATTTTCAAAATTTTCGCCAAATATTCGTTTTTTTCACAAATAAACGCAAGTTATATCGAATAAATTTTACCACTAACAGGAAGTACAATATGTCACGAGAAAACAATGTCAGAATCGCCAAGATCCGTTGAAGCGTTCCAGAGTTATAACCTCATAAAGGGACAGTGGTCAGAATTGTAAAAATTGGCCTGGTCATTAACGTGCAAACCACCCTCGGGGCTTAAGGGGTTAAAGTAATTTTGGGATGGTATTTTAAAAAGGGTTTTCAGCTGACCGTGAAGTTCCCTTTTGTATCTTTCTACTATCTAGTAAGCGGACCTCGCTTTGCTGAACCTACCTTCATACTGCGTATGTCTTTTCCTCTGAACTCACCGTCAATATATGTGGGGGGCTTCTGTCTCCTTTTTGGGGGAATTTCCCTAGAGGTAAGCCAGGTCTGTCTTTTCCTCTATTAGGGTAAGTTAGTTCTCCGGCTGGCGAGAGACGTCTAGGGATAAAACGTAGGTATGCCCCCCGGCCACTGTTAGTTGTGTGGTAGGTTTAGCTCACGGTCAGCTCGAGATTCCATCACCCAAGAGCTGTTCTGTTATTTATGTGTCCTGATGTTCCCCTGCCATTGGGAACCATGACAGGAGCAGTATTATAGTAGTTATATTCTTGTACATAGGGGGCAGTATTATAGTAGTTATATTCTTGTACATAGGAGCAGTATTATAGTAGTTATATTCTTGTACATAGGAGCAGTATTATAGTAGTTATATTCTTGTACATAGGAGCAGTATTATAGTAGTTATATTCCTGTACATAGGGGCAGTATTATAGTAGTTATATTCTTGTACATAGGAGGCAGTATTATAGTAGTTATATTCTTGTACATAGGAGCAGTATTATAGTAGTTATATTCCTGTACATAGGGGCAGTATTATAGTAGTTATATTCTTGTATGTTGTGAATTTGCTTTTTGCTCCCTCTAGTGGTTACTAGTTTTTTGACTCTGGTTTTTCTGTCATTCCTTTTATCCGCACCTGGGTCGTTAGTTAGGGGTGTTGCTATATAAGCTCCCTGGACCTTCAGTTCAATGCCTGGCAACGTAGTTATCAGAGCTAGTCTGCTGTGCTCTTGTCTACTGATCCTGGTTCCAGTTATATCAGCTAAGTCTGCCTTTTGCTTTTTGCTATTTGTTTTGGTTTTGTATTTTTGTCCAGCTTGTTCCAAATCTATATCCTGACCTTTGCTGAAAGCTCTAGGGGGCTGGTGTTCTCCCCCCGGACCGTTAGACGGTTCGGGGGTTCTTGAATTTCCAGTGTGGATTTTGATAGGGTTTTTGTTGACCATATAAGTTACCTTTCTTTATTCTGCTATCAGTAAGCGGGCCTCTCTGTGCTAAACCTGGTTCATTTCTGTGTTTGTCATTTCCTCTTACCTAACCGTCATTATTTGTGGGGGGCTTCTATCCAGCTTTGGGGTCTATTCTCTAGAGGCAAGAAAGGTCTTTGTTTTCCTCTACTAGGGGTAGCTAGATTCTCCGGCTGGCGCGTGTCATCTAGAATCAACGTAGGAATGATCCCCGGCTACTTCTAGTGTTGGCGTTAGGAGTAGATATATGGTCAACCCAGTTACCACTGCCCTATGAGCTGGATTTTTGTACTCTGCAGACTTCCACGTTCCTCTGAGACCCTCGCCATTGGGGTCATAACACTTGTACATAGGAGCAGTATTATAGTAGTTATATTCTTGTACATAGGAGCAGTATTATAGTAGTTATATTCTTGTATATAGGGGCAGTATTATAGTAGTTATATTCTTGTACATAGGAGCAGTATTATAGTAGTTATATTCTTGTACATAGGAGCAGTATTATAGTAGTTATATTCTTGTACATAGGAGCAGTATTATAGTAGTTATATTCTTGTACATAGGAGGCAGTATTATAGTAGTTATATTCTTGTATATAGGGGCAGTATTATAGTAGTTATATTCTTGTACATAGGAGCAGTATTATAGTAGTTATATTCTTGTACATAGGAGCAGTATTATAGTAGTTATATTCTTGTACATAGGAGGCAGTATTATAGTAGTTATATTCTTGTACATAGGAGCAGTATTATAGTAGTTATATTCCTGTACATAGGGGCAGTATTATAGTAGTTATATTCCTGTACATAGGAGCAGTATTATAGTAGTTATATTCTTGTACATAGGAGCAGTATTATAGTAGTTATATTCTTGTATATAGGGGCAGTATTATAGTAGTTATATTCTTGTATATAGGGGCAGTATTATAGTAGTTATATTCTTGTACATAGGAGCAGTATTATAGTAGTTATATTCTTGTACATAGGAGCAGTATTATAGTAGTTATATTCTTGTACATAGGAGCAGTATTATAGTAGTTATATTCTTGTACATAGGAGGCAGTATTATAGTAGTTATATTCTTGTACATAGGAGCAGTATTATAGTAGTTATATTCCTGTACATAGGGGCAGTATTATAGTAGTTATATTCCTGTACATAGGAGCAGTATTATAGTAGTTATATTCTTGTACATAGGAGCAGTATTATAGTGGTTATATTCTTGTACATAGGGGCAGTATTATAGTAGTTATATTCTTGTATATAGGGGCAGTATTATAGTAGTTATATTCTTGTACATAGGAGCAGTATTATAGTAGTTATATTCTTGTACATAGGAGCAGTATTATAGTAGTTATATTCTTGTACATAGGGGCAGTATTATAGTAGTTATATTCTTGTACATAGGAGCAGTATTATAGTAGTTATATTCTTATACATAGGAGCAGTATTATAGTAGTTATATTCTTGTACATAGGAGCAGTATTATAGTAGTTATATTCTTGTACATAGGAGCAGTATTATAGTAGTTATATTCTTGTACATAGGGGCAGTATTATAGTAGTTATATTCTTGTACATAGGAGCAGTATTATAGTAGTTATATTCTTATACATAGGAGCAGTATTATAGTAGTTATATTCTTGTACATAGGAGCAGTATTATAGTAGTTATATTCTTGTACATAGGGGGCAGTATTATAGTAGTTATATTCTTGTACATAGGAGCAGTATTATAGTAGTTATATTCTTGTACATAGGAGCAGTATTATAGTAGTTATATTCTTGTACATAGGGGGCAGTATTATAGTAGTTATATTCTTGTACATAGGGGCAGTATTATAGTAGTTATATTGTACATAGGGGCAGTATTATAGTAGTTATATTCTTGTACATAGAAGCAGTATTATAGTAGTTATATTCTTGTACATAGGGGCAGTATTATAGTAGTTATATTCTTGTACATAGGAGCAGTATTATAGTAGCTATATTCTTGTACATAGAAGCAGTATTATAGTAGTTATATAATTGTACATAGGAGCAGAATTATAGTAGTTATATTCTTGTACATAGGAGCAGTATTATAGTAGTTGTATTCTTGCATATAGGAGCAGTATTATAGTAGTTGTATTCTTGTACATAGGAGCAGTATTATAGTAGTTATATTAGTGTACATAGGGGCAGTATTATAGTAGTTATATTCTTGTACATAGGGGACAGTATTATAGTAGTTATATTAGTGTACATAGGAGGAGTATTATAGTAGTTATATTCTTGTACATAGGGAGCAGTATTATAGTAGTTATAATCTTGTACATAGGGGCAGTATTATAGTAGTTATATTCTTGTACATAGGAGGCAGTATTATAGTAGTTATAATCTTGTACATAGGGGCAGTATTATAGTGGTTATATTCTTGTATATAGGGGCAGTATTATAGTAGTTATATTCTTGTACATATGGGCGGTATTATAGTAGTTATATTCTTGTACATAGGGGCGGTATTATAGTAGTTATATTCTTGTACATAGGAGCAGTATTATAGTAGTTATATTCTTGTACATAGGGGCAGTATTATAGTAGTTATATTCTTGTACATAGGGGCAGTATTATAGTAGTTATATTCTTGTACATAGGGGCAGTATTATAGTAATATTCTTGTACATAGAAGTAGTATTATAGTAGTTATATTCTTGTACATAGGGGCAGTATTATAGTAGTTATATTCTTGTACATAGGGGCAGTATTATAGTAGTTATATTCTTGTACATAGGGGCAGTATTATAGTAGTTATATTCTTGTACATAGGGGCAGTATTATAGTAGTTATATTCTTGTACATAGGAGCAGTATTATAATAGTTATATTCTTGTACATAGGGGCAGTATTATAGTAGTTATATTCTTGTACATAGGGGCAGTATTATAGTAGTTATATTCTTGTACATAGGAGCAGTATTATAGTAGTTATATTCTTGTACATAGGGGCAGTATTATAGTTATATTCTTGTACATAGGGGCAGTATTATAGTAGTTATATTCTTGTACATAGGGGCAGTATTATAGTAGTTATATTCTTGTACATAGGGGCAGTATTATAGTAGTTATATTCTTGTACATAGGGGCAGTATTATAGTAGATATATTCTTGTACATAGGGGCAGTATTATAGTAGTTATATTCTTGTACATAGGGGCAGTATTATAGTAGATATATTCTTGTACATAGGGGCAGTATTATAGTAGTTATATTCTTGTACATAGGGGCAGTATTATAGTAGTTTGTTGTGATCCGCTTTTTGGCTCCCTTGGTGGTGGCTGGTGGTACTGGAGACTTGTGTGTGCTTTTCTGCCTCAGCTCACCTGCTTCCATCAGTTTTGGGAGTTCCCTATTTAGCCTTGCTCTCCAGTCACTTCCTTGCCGGTCATCATTGTAACCTGAGTCATTCAGTTGCATGTTCCTGCTACTAGTCTGCTGATCAGCTAAGTGGACTCTTGTCCTTTTGTTTTGTATTTTTTGTCCAGTTTACAGTTTTGTCATTTCCTCTTACTGGAAGCTCTTGTGGACTGAAATTGCCACTCCTGTGTCATGAGTTGACACAGGAGTTTTAAAGTAATTTCAGGATGGGTTTTTGAAAGGGTTTTTCAGCTGACCGTGAAGTCCTCTTTTGTATCCTTCCTCTATCTAGTAAGTGGACCTCGCTTTGCTAAATCTACCTTCATACTGTGTATGTCTTTTCCTCTGAACTCACCGTTAATATACGTGGGGGCTACTATCATCTTTGGGGAATTTCTCTAGAGGTAAGCCAGGTCTGTTCCTTCCTCTTCCAGGCGTAGTTAGTTCTCCGGCTGGCGCGTGGCATCTAGGCAGCCGTAGGAATGCTCCCTGGCTACTGTTAGTTGTGTGGTAGATTTAGCTCACGGTCAGCTTGAGTTTCCATCACCCGAGAGCTAGTCTTTTATTTTTGTGTTTCTGATGTTCCCATGCCATTGGGGAATCATGACAGTATGACCGGCCAACAAAGTGTTAATTGTTTGGGCTGAAGCTGGAGAAAACGAAGTGTTGAAGGGAAATTTTTTTTTTTTTTTTTTTTCTTTCCCTCAGAGTTTTGCTGCCTGGCCCTTAATTGCTGTCTAGCTGCTTCTTACCTCCTCTTAACCCTTGAATGGCTCTGACCTTAGCTGGTTAACATGGATGTCCAGAGTTTGGCTGCAGGTTTAAATAATCTTGCTACGAAGGTTCAGAATTTACAAGATTATGTTATACGTACTCCTATTTCTGAACCTAAGATTCCTACACCAGAGGTATTTTCCGGAGATAGATCTCAGTTTCTGAATTTCAAATATAATTGTAAATTATTCCTTTCTCTCAGACCTCACTCCTCTGGAGATCCTGTCCAGCAGGTTAAGATTGTAATCTCTTTGCTGCGAGGTGACCCTCAAAATTGGGCATTTTCATTGACACCAGGGGATCCTGCGTTGCTCAATGTGGATGCGTTTTTTCTGGCTTTAGGGTTGCTGTATGAGGAACCTAATTTGGAGATTCAAGCTGAAAAAGCTTTAATAGCCCTGTCTCAAGGGCAAGATGAAGCTGAGATATACTGCCAAAAATTTCGTAAATGGTCTGTGCTTACTCAGTGGAATGAGTGTGCCCTAGCGGCAAATTTCAGAGAGGGTCTCTCTGATGCCATTAAGGATGTCATGGTGGGGTTTCCTACGCCCACAGGTCTGAATGAGTCCATGACAATGGCGATTCAGATTGATCGGCGTTTGCGGGAGCGCAAACCCGTGCACCATTTGGCGGTATCTTCTGAAGGGACGCCAGAGAAAATGCAATGTGACAGAATTCTGTCAAGAAGCGAGCGGCAGAATTATAGGCGCAAAAATGGCTTGTGCTTCTACTGTGGTGATTCCGCGCATGTTATATCAGCATGCTCTAAACGTACTAGGAAGGTTGACAAGTCTGTTTCTATTGGCACTTTACAGTCTAAATTTCTTCTGTCTAACTCTGATTTGTTCATTATCAGTTATTACCGTGGATGCCTATGTGGACTCTGGCGCCGCTCTGAGTCTCATGGATTGGTCCTTCGCCAGGCGCTGTGGGTTTGATTTGGAGCCTCTGGAAGTTCCTATACCTCTGAAGGGTATTGATTCTACACCTCTGGCTTGTAATAGACCACAGTTCTGGACGCAAGTGACTATGCGTATGACTCCAGACCATCAGGAGATGATTCGCTTCCTCGTGTTGTATAATTTACATGATGTGTTAGTGCTTGGATTACCATGGTTGCAATCTCATAACCCAGTACTGGACTGGAAAACTATGTCTGTGTTAAGCTGGGGATGTCGGGGGGCTCATGGGGACATACCTTTGGTTCCTATCTCGTCATCTATTCCCTCTGAGATTCCGGCATTTTTGTCGGATTTTGGGGATATTTTTGAAGAGCCTAAAATTGGTTCTCTCCCTCCCCACAGAGATTGTGATTGCGCCATAGATCTGATTCCAGGCAGTAAATCTCCAAAGGGTCGTTTGTTTAACCTATCTGTACCTGAGCATGCTGCCATGCGAGAGTATGTTAAGGAGTCCCTGGAAAAGGGACATATTCGTCCTTCTTCATCACCTTTAGGAGCTGGGTTTTTCTTTGTCTCTAAAAAGGATGGCTCGCTGAGGCCTTGTATTGATTATCGACTCCTGAATAAAATTACTGTCAAATATCAGTATCCGTTGCCGCTGCTTACTGATTTGTTTGCTCGCATAAGGGGGGCTAAGTGGTTCTCCAAGATTGATCTCCGTGGGGCGTATAATTTGGTGCGAATTAAGCAAGGGGATGAGTGGAAAACCGCATTTAATACGCCTGAGGGCCACTTTGAGTATTTGGTAATGCCTTTCGGCCTTTCTAATGCACCTTCTGTCTTTCAGTCCTTAATGCATGATATTTTCCGGGAATATTTGGATAAATTTATGATTGTGTACTTGGATGATATTTTGATTTTTTCTGAGGACTGGGAGTCTCATGTTCAGCAGGTCAGGAGGGTTTTTCAGGTCTTGCGGGAGAATTCTCTGTGTGTAAAGGGTTCTAAGTGTGTTTTTGGGGTTCAAAAGATTTCCTTTTTGGGGTACATTTTTTCCCCTTCTTCTGTTGAGATGGACCCTGTCAAGGTTCGGGCTATTTGTGACTGGACGCAGCCTACTTCTCTAAAGGGTCTTCAGAAGTTCTTGGGCTTTGCTAATTTTTATCGTCGATTTATAACAGGTTTTTCTGGTGTTGCTAAGCCTCTTACGGATTTGACTAAGAAGGGTGCTGATGTTGCCAATTGGTCCCCTGCTGCTGTGGAGGCCTTTCGGGAACTTAAGCGCCGCTTTTCGTCTGCCCCTGTGTTGCGCCAGCCCGATGTCTCTCTCCCCTTTCAGGTTGAGGTCGATGCTTCCGAGATCGGAGCGGGGGCGGTTTTGTCGCAGAAAAGTTCCGATTGCTCAGTGATGAGACCTTGTGCGTTCTTTTCTCGAAAATTTTCTGCCGCCGAAAGAAATTATGATGTCGGTAATCGGGAGCTTTTGGCCATGAAGTGGGCATTTGAGGAGTGGCGTCATTGGCTTGAGGGTGCTAGACATCAGGTGGTGGTTTTGACTGATCACAAGAATCTGATTTACCTTGAGTCTGCCAGGCGCCTGAATCCTAGACAGGCGCGCTGGTCGTTGTTTTTCTCTCGGTTTAATTTTGTGGTCTCATATCTACCAGGTTCTAAGAATGTGAAGGCGGATGCCCTTTCTAGGAGTTTTGAGCCTGATTCCCCTGGTGATTCGGAACCTACAGGTATCCTTAAGGATGGGGTGATATTGTCCGCTATTTCCCCAGATCTGCGACGTGCTTTGCAAGAGTTTCAGGCGGATAGACCTGATCGCTGTCCACCTGGTAGACTGTTTGTTCCTGATGATTGGACCAGTAGAGTCATCTTGGAGGTTCATTCTTCTACGCTGGCGGGTCATCCTGGAATTTTTGGTACCAGGGATTTGGTGGCTAGATCCTTCTGGTGGCCATCTCTGTCTCGTGATGTGCGTGTTTTTGTGCAGTCTTGTGATGTGTGTGCTCGGGCCAAGCCTTGTTGTTCTAGGGCTAGCGGGTTGTTGTTGCCCTTGCCTATTCCGAAGAGGCCTTGGACGCACATCTCGATGGACTTTATTTCTGATCTTCCTGTCTCTCAGAGGATGTCTGTTATCTGGGTGGTGTGTGACCGTTTTTCTAAGATGGTTCATTTGGTGCCATTGCCGAAGTTGCCTTCCTCGTCTGAGTTGGTTCCTTTGTTTTTTCAAAATGTGGTTCGCTTGCATGGTATTCCTGAAAATATCGTTTCTGATAGGGGTACCCAGTTCGTTTCTAGATTTTGGCGGGCATTCTGTGCCAGGTTGGGCATTGATTTGTCTTTTTCGTCTGCCTTCCATCCTCAGACTAATGGCCAGACGGAGCGAACTAATCAAACTTTGGAGACGTATTTGAGGTGTTTTGTGTCTGCGGATCAGGATGATTGGGTTGCCTTTTTGCCGTTGGCGGAGTTTGCTCTTAATAATCGGGCTAGTTCGGCCACTTTGGTTTCCCCTTTCTTTTGCAATTCGGGGTTTCATCCCCGTTTTTCTTCTGGTCAGGTGGAGTCTTCGGATTGTCCTGGAGTAGATGCTGTGGTGGATCGGTTGTATCGGATTTGGGAACAAGTGGTGGACAATTTGAATTTGTCCCAGGAGAGGACTCAGCGGTTTGCTAACCGCCAGCGTCGGGTTGGTCCTCGCCTTCGTGTTGGGGACTTGGTGTGGTTGTCTTCCCGTTTTGTCCCAATGAGGGTTTCTTCTCCTAAATTTAAGCCTCGGTTCATCGGTCCCTATAGGATTTTGGAGATTATTAACCCTGTTTCCTTTCGTTTGGACCTTCCGGCATCTTTCGCTATCCATAATGTGTTCCATCGGTCGTTGTTGCGGAGATACGAGGTGCCGGTGGTTCCTTCTGCTGGGCCTCCTGCTCCTGTGCTGGTGGAGGGTGAATTGGAGTACGTCGTGGAGAAGATCTTGGACTCCCGTATTTCCAGGCGGAGACTCCAGTACCTGGTTAAATGGAAGGGCTATGGTCAGGAAGATAATTCTTGGGTAACTGCCTCTGATGTTCATGCCTCGGATTTGGTTCGTGCCTTTCATAGGGCTCATCCAGGTCGCCCTGGCGGTTCTTGTGAGGGTTCGGTGCCCCCTCCTTAAGGGGGGGGTACTGTTGTGATCCGCTTTTTGGCTCCCCTGGTGGTGGCTGGTGGTACTGGAGGCTTGTGTGTGCTTTTCTGCCTCAGCTCACCTGCTTCCATCAGTTTTGGGAGTTCCCTATTTAGCCTTGCTCTCCAGTCACTTCCTTGCCGGTCATCATTGTAACCTGAGTCTTTCAGTTGCATGTTCCTGCTACTAGTCTGCTGATCAGCTAAGTGGACTCTTGTCCTTTTTGTTTTGTTTTTCTTGTCCAGTTTACAGTTTTGTCATTTTCTGTTACTGGAAGCTCTTGTGGACTGAAATTGCCACTCCTGTGTCATGAGTTGACACAGGAGTTTTAAAGTAATTTCAGGATGGGTTTTTGAAAGGGTTTTTCAGCTGACCGTGAAGTCCTCTTTTGTATCCTTCCTCTATCTAGTAAGTGGACCTCGCTTTGCTAAATCTACCTTCATACTGTGTATGTCTTTTCCTCTGAACTCACCGTTAATATACGTGGGGGCTACTATCATCTTTGGGGAATTTCTCTAGAGGTAAGCCAGGTCTGTTCCTTCCTCTTCCAGGCGTAGTTAGTTCTCCGGCTGGCGCGTGGCATCTAGGCAGCCGTAGGAATGCTTCCTGGCTACTGTTAGTTGTGTGGTAGATTTAGGTCACGGTCAGCTTGAGTTTCCATCACCCGAGAGCTAGTCTGTTATTTTTGTGTTTCTGATGTTCCCATGCCATTGGGGAATCATGACAGTAGTTATATTCTTGTACATAGGGGCAGTATTATAGTAGTTATATTCTTGTACATAGGGGCAGTATTATAGTAGTTATATACTTGTACATAGGGGCAGTATTATAGTAGTTATATTCTTGTACATAGGAGCAGTATTATAGTAGTTATATTCTTGTACATAGGGGGCAGTATTATAGTAGTTATAGTCTTGTACATAGGGGCAGTATTATAGTAGTTATATTCTTGTACATAGGAGCAGTATTATAGTAGTTATATTCTTGTACATAGGAGCAGTATTATAGTAGTTATATTCTTGTACATAGGAGCAGTATTATAGTAGTTATATTCGTGTACATAGGGAGCAGTATTATAGTAGTTATATTCTTGTACATAGGGGCAGTATTATAGTAGTTATATTCTTGTACATAGGGGCAGTATTATAGTAGTTATATTCTTGTACATAGGAGCAGTATTATAGTAGTTATATTCTTGTACATATGAGCAGTATTATAGTAGTTATATTCTTGTATATAGGAGCAGTATTATAGTAGTTATATTCTTGTATATAGGAGCAGTATTATAGTAGTTATATTCTTGTATATAGGGGCAGTATTATAGTAGTTATATTCTTGTACATATGAGCAGTATTATAGTAGTTATATTCTTGTATATAGGAGCAGTATTATAGTAGTTATATTCTTGTATATAGGAGCAGTATTATAGTAGTTATATTCTTGTACATAGGGGCAGTATTATAGTAGATATATTCTTGTACATAGGGGCAGTATTATAGTAGTTATATTCTTGTACATAGGAGCAGTATTATAGTAGTTATATTCTTGTACATAGGAGCAGTATTATAGTAGATATATTCTTGTACATAGGGGCAGTATTATAGTAGTTATATTCTTGTACATAGGAGCAGTATTATAGTAGTTATATTCTTGTACATAGGAGCAGTATTATAGTAGTTATATTCTTGTAGATAGGGGCAGTATTATAGTAGTTATATTCTTGTACATAGGAGCAGTATTATAGTAGTTATATTCTTGTACATAGGAGCAGTATTATAGTAGTTATGTTCTTGTACATAGGAGCAGTATTATAGTAGTTATATTCTTGTACATAGGGGCAGTATTATAGTAGTTATATTCTTGTACATAGGGGCAGTATTATAGTAGTTATATTCTTGTACATAGGAGCAGTATTATAGTAGTTATATTCTTGTAGATAGGGGCAGTATTATAGTAGTTATATTCTTGTACATAGGAGCAGTATTATAGTAGTTATATTCTTGTAGATAGGGGCAGTATTATAGTAGTTATATTCTTGTACATAGGAGCAGTATTATAGTAGTTATATTCTTGTACATAGGAGCAGTATTATAGTAGTTATGTTCTTGTACATAGGAGCAGTATTATAGTAGTTATATTCTTGTACATAGGGCAGTATTACAGTAGTTATATTCTTGTACATAGGGGCAGTATTATAGTAGTTATATTCTTGTACGTAGGGGCAGTATTATAGTAGTTATATTCCTGTACATAGGAGGCAGTATTATAGTAGTTATATTCTTGTACATAGGGGGCAGTATTATAGTAGTTATATTCTTGTATATAGGGGCAGTATTATAGTAGTTATATTCTTGTACATAGGAGCAGTATTATAGCAGTTATATTCTTGTACGTAGGGGCAGTATTATAGTAGTTATATTCCTGTACATAGGAGGCAGTATTATAGCAGTTATATTCTTGTACGTAGGGGCAGTATTATAGTAGTTATATTCTTGTATATAGGAGCAGTATTATAGTAGTTATATTCTTGTACATAGGGGCAGTATTATAGTAGTTATATTCTTGTACATAGGAGCAGTATTATAGTAGTTATAATCTTGTACATAGGGGCAGTATTATAGTAGTTATAATCTTGTACATAGGGGCAGTATTATAGTAGTTATATTCTTGTACATAGGAGCAGTATTATAGTAGTTATAATCTTGTACATAGGGGCAGTATTATAGTAGTTATAATCTTGTACATAGGGGCAGTATTATAGTAGTTATATTCTTGTACATAGGGGCAGTATTATAGTAGTTATATTCTTGTACATGGGGCAGTATTATATTAGTTATATTCTTGTACATAGGGGCAGTATTATAGTAGTTACATTCTTGTACATGGGGCAGTATTATATTAGTTATATTCTTGTACATAGGGGCAGTATTATAGTAGTTATATTCTTATATATAGGGGCAGTATTATAGTAGTTATATTCTTGTACATAGGAGCAGTATTATAGTAGTTATATTCTTGTACATAGGAGCAGTATTATAGTAGTTATTCTTGTATATAGGAGCAGTATTATAGTAGTTATATTCTTGTATATAGGGGCAGTATTATAGTAGTTATATTCTTGTACATAGGGAGCAGTATTATAGTAGTTATATTCTTGTACATAGGGGCAGTATTATAGTAGTTATATTCTTGTACATAGGGAGCAGTATTGTAGTTATATTCTTGTACATAGGGGCAGTATTATAGTAGTTATTCAGTTATTCTTGTACATAGGGGCAGTATTATAGTAGTTATATTCTTGTACATAGGAGCAGTATTATAGTAGTTATATTCTTGTACATAGGGGCAGTATTATAGTAGTTATATTCTTGTACATAGCAGCAGTATTATAGTAGTTATATTCTTGTACATAGGAGCAGTATTATAGTAGTTATATTCTTGTACATAGGGGCAGTATTATAGTAGTTATATTCTTGTACATAGGAGCAGTATTATAGTAGTTATATTCCTGTACGTAGGAGCAGTATTATAGTAGTTATATTCTTGTACATAGGGAGCAGTATTATAGTAGTTATATTCTTGTACATAGCAGTATTATAGTAGTTATATTCTTGGACATAGGGGCAGTATTATAGTAGTTATATTCTTGGACATAGGGGCAGTATTATAGTAGTTATATTCTTGGACATAGGGGCAGTATTATAGTAGTTATATTCTTGTATATAGGAGCAGTATTATAGTAGTTATATTCTTGTACAGAGGGGCAGTATTATAGTAGTTATATTCTTGTACATAGTAGTAGTATTATAGTAGTTATATTCTTGTACATAGGGGCAGTATTATAGTAGTTATATTCTTGGACATAGGGGCAGTATTATAGTAGTTATATTCTTGGACATAGGGGCAGTATTATAGTAGTTATAATCTTGTACATAGGGGCAGTATTATAGTAGTTATATTCTTGTACATAGGGGCAGTATTATAGTAGTTATATTCTTGTATATAGGGGCAGTATTATAGTAGTTATATTCTTGTACATAGGGGCAGTATTATAGTAGTTATTCTTGTATATAGGAGCAGTATTATAGTAGTTATATTCTTGTATATAGGGGCAGTATTATAGTAGTTATATTCTTGTACATAGGGAGCAGTATTATAGTAGTTATATTCTTGTACATAGGGGCAGTATTATAGTAGTTATATTCTTGTACATAGGGAGCAGTATTGTAGTTATATTCTTGTACATAGGGAGCAGTATTGTAGTTATATTCTTGTACATAGGGGCAGTATTATAGTAGTTATATTCTTGTACATAGGAGCAGTATTATAGTAGTTATATTCCTGTACGTAGGAGCAGTATTATAGTATTTATATTCTTGTACATAGGGAGCAGTATTATAGTAGTTATATTCTTGTACATAGCAGTATTATAGTAGTTATATTCTTGGACATAGGGGCAGTATTATAGTAGTTATATTCTTGTACATAGGAGCAGTATTATAGTAGTTATATTCTTGTATATAGGAGCAGTATTATAGTAGTTATATTCTTGTACATAGGGGCAGTATTATAGTAGTTATATTCTTGTACATAGGAGCAGTATTATAGTAGTTATATTCTTGGACATAGGGGGCAGTATTATAGTAGTTATATTCTTGGACATAGGGGCAGTATTATAGTAGTTATATTCTTGGACATAGGGGTCAGTATTATAGTAGTTATATTCTTGTACATAGGGGCAGTATTATAGTAGTTATATTCTTGTACATAGGGGGCAGTATTATAGTAGTTATATTCTTGTATATAGGAGCAGTATTATAGTAGTTATATTCTTGGACATAGGGGCAGTATTATAGTAGTTATATTCTTGTATATAGGGGCAGTATTATAGTAGTTATATTCTTGTACATAGGAGCAGTATTATAGTACTTATATTCTTGTACATAGGAGCAGTATTATAGTAGTTATATTCTTGTACATAGGGGGCAGTATTATAGTAGTTATATTCTTGGACATAGGAGCAGTATTATAGTAGTTATATTCTTGGACATAGGGGCAGTATTATAGTAGTTATATTCTTGTACACAGGAGCAGTATTATAGTAGATATATTCTTGGACATAGGGGGTGGTATTTTATATGTGATATGTATTACTCTTGTATGATGGGTCTGTTGTTGGTTGTTATATAGGGACAGCAGCAGCCGTTGGATGTTACAGATTCTTTCCCCTATATATCATTGTGCCGTATATAACTCATCTCCTACTATGATTAGCTAGCTCCATCTTGTGGCCGCTCTTTGGTAATGCATCTGCTGCTGTGACAGTCTCGGTAGCAGTGTGATGAAATGACGCCATCGCGGCTCCCATGTTACCTGCTGATTGGTGGAAGATGGACAACGGACAGGGGAGGGCCTGGTGCAGCCCGTGGGCCACTGTTTCAGACTATGGGCCGGTTGTAGCCCGCAGGCCTCACTTTGCCCAGGTGTGGGTTATACTATAATAGTGGAGGACATGATACAGACGTGGTCGCTGCTGCGATTAATACTGGAGTAGCCGCTCCTTTTTACGATGGAGCAGACTGGTTTCACACCATGTGGCGGTTTTACAGGATTTGTGTCTTTCTCTGACACTTGTGGTTGACAGAGCTGAAAATAAATAATCCGGTCTGGATGGATAACAGAAGACTGGCCGATATAATGGAGTGGACAGAGCGGGGAAATTTAATGTCAGCAAACTCCACACAGAAACAGAAGATAAATCGTGGTTACAATAAATAGGCGCAACTGCAAATCCGATCCCTGGTAGAAAACCAGGCGGCAGAAGAACGCAGAGCGCGACGTCCACATCACTGCAGTGAAATCCTCGCAGGTACGGAGTAAGTTGCAAAACGCTTCCATTGGTTACATCCAGAGCTGCAGTCACAGTTCTGCTGCTGATCTGCCGACATATTACTGTAAACACCTGTCTGACTTCTGCGTTGTCAGGCAGAATCATGAGTGCAGCTCTGGATGTGAGAGGAGTACAGAAGATTGAATCATGACTGCTGCAGACGATCGGTAAAGTTCAGGATTTGCTCATTATCAGAACTGCACTCGGTGCCAGGGTCCGCTCTGCTGTGCCCACACCACACTGCATGAGCGGATGTAGCAGAGCTGAGATGTCACCACGATCCGGCTGATACCGCTGCTCCGCCGTGCTGGGAACGTCTTCCTACATCCACTCTCATAGGAATATGGCTCTGCACGTGTCAGTAATACGGAGACGAGTGCGGATGAATCCCCCCGAAACGCCTGCACCAGTTATTGCCCCTCGGGCTGCTGCCTTATTGTGCAATACTGGTGACAGCCGGTAACTGAAAGCTTCGGCCGGCTGACAAACACGTCTGTGCAGAGAAGCAGGTGGAGTGTGGCGCCACCACCGCGCTCCAGAAGCCCCGGGCCGGGACCCGATCAGCAGGAAACAGAGTGGAATCTTAGGTTCTAGAAAAAATGCCACTGGCAGAAGTCGACGTGTTCCATAAACCGCCATTGTGACCGGCGGCAGCGTAGAGAAGGAGTCATCTACAGCCGATCGCTTCCTCCAGACAGAAAAAACAAAATTCTATTTTTTATAAAAGTAAATGAAGCTAGTATTCATGTCCAGTCTGTGCCCGGGGTCAGTGTACGAGTCCAGCGGGCTCAGAGGTCCGTCCGTGCATTTGCTGCATTGGGCGCATATTTTGGCATCTGCTCGTTGATCTTGCGGATGTAGTCGGACTTCTCTGCGCAGCCCTTACACGTCTCCCCCCAGTCATCCAGGATCTTCTTCAGTTCCTTCACCCTCAGCTTCTTCAGATCCACCGTGCTCAGATCAATCTGCTTGTCTGAAGAGAGGAAAGAAAGGTCACCCCGGGGTCCAGCGGCCCCCCAAGTCCCCGGCCCCCACTGCACTCACCGTATTTCAGCTCGCAGATCTGACTGTCCTTCTTCTTCAGCTTCTCACAGATTTTCTCAACGGGGATGTGGTGACTGAGCGGCTTAGACACCTCGTTAGTGATCTTTGTGGCTGCGTCACTGGTTGCTCCAATGTAGTAGCACTAAGAAAAAGCAGAGGATGAAGGTTAGAGCTTAGATATATGGACACGGATATATGCAACAGGCCACGATTCGATTATAAACAGGTCTGACCACGCGTTCTGAGCGTATATGCAAGTACAATTTATAGCATTGTGACAGATACATGATAAGATCCTGTCTGCAGCCACCACTAGGGGGAGCTCCCTGTATACAGAGATACACAAGATCCTGCCTGTAGCCACCACTAGGGGGAGCTCCCTGTATACAGAGATACATGATAAGATCCTGTCTGCAGTCACCACTAGGGGGAGCTCCCTGTATACAGAGATACATGATAAGATCCTGTCTGCAGCCACCACTAGGGGGAGCTCCCTGTATACAGAGATACATGATAAGGTTCTATCTGCAGCCACCACTAGGGGGAACTCCCTGTATACAGAGATACATGATAAGATCCTGTCTGCAGCCACCACTAGGGGGAGCTCCCGGTATAAAGAGATACATGATAATATCCTGTCTGCAGTCACCACTAGGGGGAGCTCCCTGTATACAGAGATACATGATAAGATCCTGTCTGCAGCCACCACTAGGGGGAGCTCCCTGTATACAGAGATACATGATAAGATCCTGTCTGCAGTCACCACTAGGGGGAGCTCCCTGTATACAGAGATACATGATAAGATCCTGTCTGCAGTCACCACTAGGGAGAGCCCCCTGTATACAGAGATACATGATAAGATCCTGTCTGCAGCCACCACTAGGGGGAGCTCCCTGTATACAGAGATACATGATAAGATTCTGTCTGCAGCCACCACTAGGGGGAGCTCCCTGTATACAGAGATACATGATAAGATCCTGTCTGCAGTCACCACTAGGGGGAGCTCCCTGTATACAGAGATACATGATAAGATCCTGTCTGCAGTCACCACTAGGGGGAGCTCCCTGTATACAGAGATACATGATAAGATCCTGTCTGCAGCCACCACTAGGGGGAGCTCCCTGTATACAGAGATACATGATAAGATCCTATCTGCAGCCACCACTAGGGGGAGCTCCCTGTATACAGAGATACATGATACGATCCTGTCTGCAGCCACCACTAGGGGGAGCTCCCTGTATACAGAGATACATGATAAGATCCTGTCTGCAGCCACCACTAGGGGGAGCTCCCTGTATACAGAGATACATGATAAGATCCTGTCTGCAGTCACCACTAGGGGGAGCTCCCTGTATACAGAGGTACATGATAAGATCCTGTCTGCAGCCACCACTAGGGGGAGCTCCCTGTATACAGAGGTACATGATAAGATCCTGTCTGCAGTCACCACTAGGGGGAGCTCCCTGTATACAGAGATACATGATAAGATCCTGTCTGCAGCCACCACTAGGGGGAGCTCCCTGTGTACAGAGATACATGATAAGATCCTGTCTGCAGTCACCACTAGGGGGAGCTCCCTGTATACAGAGATACATGATAAGATCCTGTCTGCAGCCACCACTAGGGGGAGCTCCCTGTATACAGAGGTACATGATAAGATCCTGTCTGCAGCCACCACTAGGGGGAGCTCCCTGTGTACAGAGATACATGATAAGATCCTGTCTGCAGTCACCACTAGGGGGAGCTCCCTGTATACAGAGATACATGATAAGATCCTGTCTGCAGCCACCACTAGGGGGAGCTCCCTGTATACAGAGGTACATGATAAGATCCTGTCTGCAGCCACCACTAGGGGGAGCTCCCTGTGTACAGAGATACATGATAAGATCCTGTCTGCAGTCACCACTAGGGGGAGCTCCCTGTATACAGAGATACATGATAAGATCCTGTCTGCAGCCACCACTAGGGGGAGCTCCCTGTATACAGAGATACATGATAAGATCCTGTCTGCAGTCACCACTAGGGGGAGCTCCCTGTATACAGAGATACATGATAAGATCCTGTCTGCAGCCACCACTAGGGGGAGCTCCCTGTATACAGAGATACATGATAAGATCCTGTCTGCAGCCACCACTAGGGGGAGCTCCCTGTATACAGAGATACATGATAAGATCCTGTCTGCAGCCACCACTAGGGGGAGCTCCCTGTATACAGAGATATGATAAGATCCTGTCTGCAGCCACCACTAGGGGGAGCTCCCTGTATACAGAGATACATGATAAGATCCTGTCTGCAGCCACCACTAGGGGGAGCTCCCTGTATACAGAGATACATGATAAGATCCTGTCTGCAGCCACCACTAGGGGGAGCTCCCTGTATACAGAGATACATGATAAGATCCTGTCTGCAGCCACCACTAGGGGGAGCTCCCTGTATACAGAGATACATGATAAGATCCTGTCTGCAGCCACCACTAGGGGGAGCGCCCTGTATACAGAGATACATGATAAGATCCTGTCTGCAGTCACCACTAGGGGGAGCTCCCTGTATACAGAGATACATGATAAGATCCTGTCTGCAGCCACCACTAGGGGGAGCGCCCTGTATACAGAGATACATGATAAGATCCTGTCTGCAGCCACCACTAGGGGGAGCTCCCTGTATACAGAGATACATGATAAGATCCTGTCTGCAGCCACCACTAGGGGGAGCTCCCTGTATACAGAGATACATGATAAGATCCTGTCTGCAGCCACCACTAGGGGGAGCGCCCTGTATACAGAGATACATGATAAGATCCTGTCTGCAGTCACCACTAGGGGGAGCTCCCTGTGTACAGAGATACATGATAAGATCCTGTCTGCAGCCACCACTAGGGGGAGCTCCCTGTATACAGAGATACATGATAAGATCCTGTCTGCAGCCACCACTAGGGGGAGCTCCCTGTATACAGAGATGCATGATAAGATCCTGTCTGCAGTCACCACTAGGGGGAGCTCCCTGTGTACAGAGATACATGATAAGATCCTGTCTGCAGCCACCACTAGGGGGAGCTCCCTGTATACAGAGATGCATGATAAGATCCTGTCTGCAGCCACCACTAGGGGGAGCTCCCTGTATACAGAGATACATGATAAGATCCTGTCTGCAGCCACCACTAGGGGGAGCTCCCTGTATACAGAGATACATGATAAGATCCTGTCTGCAGCCACCACTAGGGGGAGCTCCCTGTATACAGAGATACATGATAAGATCCTGACTGCAGCCACCACTAGGGAGAGCTCCTTGCATACAGAGATACATGATAAGATCCTGTCTGCAGCCACCACTAGGGGGAGCTCCCTGTATACAGAGATACATGATAAGATCCTGTCTGCAGCCACCACTAGGGGGAGCTCCCTGTATACAGAGATACATGATAAGATCCTGTCTGCAGCCACCACTAGGGGGAGCTCCCTGTATACAGAGATGCATGATAAGATCCTGTCTGCAGCCACCACTAGGGGGAGCTCCCTGTATACAGAGATACATGATAAGATCCTGTCTGCAGCCACCACTAGGGGGAGCTCCCTGTATACAGAGATACATGATAAGATCCTGACTGCAGCCACCACTAGGGGGAGCTCCGTTTCTTTCTTTGATCATTGGTTGTCGATCATCTGTCTACAGACCACGTGCAGGGGGCATTTCATGACTTCCGGCTGCAATAACAACTATTGCCACCTGCGATTGTAGGGTCCCATATGGTTATAGAGGGGGCCTTCCAGGTTTTAGCCATTTAGATGTCACGGTTTCGATTGGCATCTAAAATGTTAAGAGGTCTGAATCATTTCTAAACACCCATGGGGGCCGATGCTGCAGGGCTTTAGCCGTCAGATACAGCAGACACAAACACTGATTTTCACTGCTGTAACCTTGGTTGTTACGTTTTCTCTGAAATGACGCAGAATATACCCGGCTGCGGTCACTCATGGTTTCTGCAGCATAAGTCAGACGACAGGTTCCCTTTAAGTGTTGTACTGTTGTGGCTATTTCATGAAGTCACGTGGGGTCCGGCGCTCCCCCCGCCAGTGTTGGTGAAGGTCTTGATGCACCAAAGGCAGACACCAATTGATGACGTTGGCGCATCTCAGCGGCGATCACCCTAGTGATGGGTCATTCACGAACGATCCGACACAAAGAGCCGGCGCCCTGCTGTGAACGATGGGCGAGAGCCACTAAAATCCCTGAATGCTCTCACTGGGGGTAAAATCATGGTGTTCAACAGACGTAACCCCGCCCACCCAAACAAAACTCCACCCACTCATCAATTTAATTTGTTCTAGCAAGAGGGTGGGGTTTCAGACACCTGATCACTTAGTGAATAGGGATCCATTTAGGATCCAAATAGAGCCGGACGGCCCCTCACTGCGGCAGTGCTCCAGCCAGGGACCATTACTACTGTTGAGTGCAACGGGCCTGCGGAGCCCACGTCCTCTCCATTTGGTGGCCAGTGAAAACGTGACTTCTGGGGTCTTCCATCAGGGGGTCGAAGTTTCTACACAGCCTGTTAAGATTTGCTCCAGGATTTTCCCAGTTTAATGGTACGTTCTCCTGTCCGGCCGTGTAGATGATAATTTACAGAATCTCGTGCTGCAGAATCTAAGTGGAGGACGTCATTTACCCCGCTCCATCCGTGCCCTCCGCCCGTTGTAAGACAATAGATGATACCACAGCGGTAACATCTCCGCGAGCGTCGCCAGCACCGTCCCCAGCTCCGCGAGCGTCGCCAGCACAGTCCCCAGCTCCGCGAGCGTCGCCAGCACAGTCCCCAGCTCCGCGAGCGTCGCCAGCACAGTCCCCAGCTCCGCGAGCGTCGCCAGCACAGTCCCCAGCTCCGCGAGCGTCGCCAGCACCGTCCCCAGCTCCGCGAGCGTCGCCAGCACCGTCCCCAGCTCCGCGAGCGTCGCCAGCACTGCGAGCGTCCCCAGCATCGTCACCTGCACCGCCCCCAGCGTCACCAGCACAGCGAGTATCGCCAGCACCGTCCCCAGCAATGCGAGCGTCACCAGCACCACGAGCATCACTAGCACCGTCCCCAGCCTCGCGAGCATCGCCAGCACCGTCCCCAGCCTCGCGAGCATCGCCAGCACCGTCCCCAGCACTGCGAGCGTCACCAGCACCACAAGCATCACTAGCACCGTCCCCAGCACTGCGAGCGTCACCAGCACCGCGAGCATC
Organism: Ranitomeya variabilis; assembly: GCF_051348905.1. Lineage (NCBI taxonomy): Eukaryota > Metazoa > Chordata > Amphibia > Anura > Dendrobatidae > Ranitomeya > Ranitomeya variabilis. Next base: position 216,386,870 of record NC_135239.1, on the reverse strand, counting down.
ACTAGCACCGTCCCCAGCACTGCGAGCGTCACCAGCACCGCGAGCATCACTAGCACCGTCCCCAGCACTGCGAGCGTCACCAGCACCGCGAGCATCACTAGCACCGTCCCCAGCACTGCGAGCGTCACCAGCACCGCGAGCATCACTAGCACCGTCCCCAGCACTGCGAGCGTCACCAGCACCACGAGCATCACTAGCACCGTCCCCAGCACTGCGAGCGTCCCCAGCACCGCCCCCAGCACTGCGAGCGTCACCAGCACCGCAAGCATCACTAGCACCGTCCCCAGCACTGCGAGCGTCCCCAGCACCGTCCCCAGCACCGTAAGCGTCGCCAGCACCGTCCCCAGCACCGCGAGCATCACTAGCACCGTCCCCAGCACCACGAGCATCACTAGCACCGTCCCCAGCACTGCGAGTGTCACCAGCACCACGAGCATCACTAGCACCGTCCCCAGCACCGCGAGCATCACTAGCACCGTCCCCAGCACCGCGAGCATCACTAGCACTGTCCCCAGCACCGGCGAGCGTCACTGCAGCCGGAAGGAGCAGAGAAGATGGTAGATCCGCTGGGGAACATCAGTGATGCTGGCAGGAGCGGCGAGGCCGAGTGCAATGGCCGACCGTGCCCCTTTACACTACATAGCAAGGAGTCTTCTTATTAATGTTACTATTTATTTTTTAATGACCTGAAGACGACTCCAGGGTGCAGGAACCGAAACGCGTTGTCCTGTAATTACCTTAATAAAGCAGATATTTATAGAGATCATCTATGAGAGTCTCCATACGGGAGCGCCGGCTTCACACTGGGATTCTACCACGGATGTCTGAGGGCCGTGTGCGCAGGCGGCCGAGCTGCAGACCGTCCCCTCGGATTCCTGTCGGACCCCTTTCAATGCTCCATTTTCCCCTTAGACTCGGCGAGTGCAGTGATCTTAGTGTGCAGTTTACACCTAGTTTGTACTGCGCTTAGATCGCGGCGTTGCTCCCTTTTTTCCCGTCCTCAGGGTCTTTTGGATTCATCGAACCCCTCACATCGTCACCGTCGCACAGTACTCACAAATCTGTTCTCCTTCCCTTTGGCGGCGTCACACGACTTGTGCAGCTCCTTCTCCACCGCGTTCGGGGTGAACGTCACATCATTCTCTTTAAGGGACTCGTAGAAGCGGCTCAGGAACGATACACAGACTGCGAACAACAAGCAGGAGGTCAGGAGTGTGCACAGCGCAAGACGGGCCACGGCGGCCCCCCAGGGAGAAGTCCGGGGGCGACACCCACCCCTCACTGTACGGTGCTCACAAAGCCTCATTCTGGGGTACGTCTGCGATCACTCAGGGGTCTCCAGTCTACACAGCGGACCCCTAATGATGAGCTGAGTGCAAGGAGGATGGGGCTCCCCTGAACCCCCCAACACCAAGGGAACTCACATCACAAGGCCGGCAATGGGGGCACAGGCTAAACGTGAGTGTGATACACAGACGCCGTGAGACCTTTCCCCAATGACCCCTCATTACCCCCCGACACCGTGACCCCTCATCTCATTACCCCCCCGACACCGTGACCCCTCATCTCACAATACCTCCCCCCGACACCGTGACCCCTCATCTCACAATACCTCCCCCCGACACCGTGACCCCTCATCTCACAATACCTCCCCCCGACACCGTGACCCCTCATCTCAATACCTCCCCCCGACACCGTGACCCCTCATCTCACAATACCTCCCCCCGACACCGTGACCCCTCATCTCAATACCTCCCCCCAACACCGTGACCCCTCATCTCACATTACCCCCCCCCCCCCCGACACCGTGACCCCTCATCTCACATTACCCCCCGACACCGTGACCCCTCATCTCATTACCCCCCGACACCGTGACCCCTCATCTCACATTACCCCCCCAACACCGTGACCCCTCATCTCACATTACCCCCCCCCCCCCCCCGACACCGTGACCCCTCATCTCACATTACCCCCCGACACCGTGACCCCTCGTCTCACATTACCCCCCCGACACCGTGGCCCCTCATCTCCCATTACCCCACACCAGCGTTGCCCCTCCACGCTCACCCTCGCATTCCCCCGGCCTCAGCGCTTGTCCCCAGCCCGGCAGTAGGAGCAGGATGCCGGTCACCGTCAGGGCGTACAGAGTCCTCATCGTGGTCCGTCCTCCGCACACTGAGCTCACCGGCAACTACGGCTCTGCTTCTCCTAGCAACTCCTCCCGCCCCCGCTCACTCGCTATTGGCTAAACGAAACAATCCGTTTCCACGACGCAAGCACTGATTGGCTAGATGTCACTGCCCGTAACACGTCCTGCCATCCTATTGGCTGAGACCTGAGCACGTCACAGGCGGATGCAATGTAGTTGTCGCCCGCTGATTGGCTATGACGTGTCCATTCATTTGCGGATTGTTTGTCGTGAATGCGGAAGTAAGCGGCCATGTTTACTAAGGGAAGAGGCCAGGAGCTGGAGGATCTCACACGTGACACTCCACACGTCAGGAAAAATATCCCAGCAATACCTGCAGGAAAGCTGCACAGCGTGCACCGAAATCTCCGTATAAGGCCGGCGTCACACTCGGCGTAAGACAATACGGTCCGTATTTTACGGCCGTAATACGGTGAAATGTTCCCAAAATATTGATCCGTAGTCAGGGTGTGTCAGCGTATTTTGCGCATGGCATCCTCCGTATGTAATCCGTATGGCATCCGTATGCCGAGATTTTCTCGCAGGCTTGCAAAACCGACATCTAATGGATTTATGTGCTCAAATGTTCGGGAAAACATATATACAGTATATATATATATATATATATGTCATTGAGACACATATATATATATTCTGTATTTAGATTTCATTCAGCGCGATATCTGTGAACAGCCGGTAATTCAATTGCCGGCTTTTCATTTTTCCTTCCCAAACCCGACAGGATATGAGACATGATTACATACAGTAAACCATCTCATATCCCCTTTTTTTTTGCATATTCCACACTACTAATGTTAGTAGTGTGTATGTGCAAAATTTCAGCGCTGTAGCTGCTGAAATAAAGGGTTAAATGGCAGAAAAAATTGGCGTGGGCTCCCGCGCAATTTTCTCCGCCAGAGTGGTAAAGCCAGTGACTGAGGGCAGATATTAATAGCCAGGAGAGGGTCCATGGTTATTGGCCCCCCCGTGGCTACAAACATCTGCCCCCAGCCACCCCAGAAAAGGCACATCTGGAAGATGCGCCTATTCTGGCACTTGGCCACTCTCTTCCCACTCCCGTGTAGCGGTGGGATATGGGGTAATGAAGGGTTAATGCCACCTTGCTATTGTAAGGTGACATTAAGCCAGATTAATAATGGAGAGGCGTCAATTATGACACCTATCCATTATTAATCCAATTGTTGGAAAGGGTTAAAAAACACACACACACATGATTAAAAAGTATTTTAATGAAATAAACACAGCGGTTGTTGTAATAATTTATTGCTCTCTCATTCCATTTTCAGACCCTCGCTTGGCAAAACAATAAACACACAAGATACATACCTTCTGGTGAACCGTCTCGTCCCACGAAGTAATCCATCTGAAGGGGTTAACTAATATTACAGGCAGAGCTGCGATAAACCACTCGCTCGTGCCTGTAATCCCCGGGTGCTGAAAGGAAAGCTGGATCTGTACTTACATTGAGTCGCGGTGATGCGCCCCTGCTGGATGTTCTCATGAACTGCAGCCTGGTAACTTTTTCCCACGCTCCAGGTCATATGAGGACATCCACCAGGGGGCGCATCACCGCGACTGAAGGAAATGTAGGTCAATGACCTATAGTTACCTTCAGTCGCAGTGATGCGCCCTCTGGTGGATGTCCTCATATGACCTGGAGCGTGGGAAAAAGTTCCCAGGCTGCAGTTCATGAGAACATCCAGCAGGGGCGCATCACCGCGACTGAATGTAAGTATAGATCACTGCTTTCCTTTCAGCACCCGGGGATTACAGGCACGAGCGAGTGGTTTATCGCAGCTCTGCCTGTAATATTAGTTAACCCCTTCAGATGGATTACTTCGTGGGACGAGACGGTTCACCAGAAGGTATGTATCTTGTGTGTTTATTATTTTTCCAAGTGAGGGTGTTCCGGATGGATTGAGAGAACAATAAATTATTACAACAACCGCTGTGTTTATTGCATTAAAATACTTTTAAATCATGTGTGTGTGTGTTTTTTAACCCTTTCCAACAATTGGATTAATAATGGATAGGTGTCATAATTGACGCCTCTCCATTATTAATCTGGCTTAATGTCACTTCACAATAGCAAGGTGACATTAACCCTTCATTACCCCATATCCCACTGCTACACGGGAGTGGGAAGAGAGTGGCCAAGTGCCAGAATAGGCGCATCTTCCAGATGTGCCTTTTCTGGGGTGGCTGGGGGCAGATGTTTGTAGCCAGGGGGGGGGGGCAATAACCATGGACCCTCTCCTGGCTATTAATATCTGCCCTCAGTCACTGGCTTTACCATTCTGGCGGAGAAAATTGCGCGGGAGCCCACGCCAATTTTTTCCGCCATTTAACCCTTTATTTCAGCAGCTACAGCGCTGAAATTTTGCACATACACACTACTAACATTAGTAGTGTGGAATATGCAAAAAAAAAGGGATATGAGATGGTTTACTGTATGTAACCATGTCTCATATCCTGTCGGGTTTGTGCAGGAGAAATGAAAAGCCGGCAATTGAATTACCGACTTTTCACTAACACCGCTGCGTATTTCTCGCAAGTCACACTGCTGGTCCGTGTGGAATCCGTATTTTTCTCGCCCCCATAGACTTTCATTGGCGATTTTTTTTTGCGCAGTACGGTGACAAACGCAGCATGCTGCGATTTTGTACGGCCGTAGGAAGCCGTATAATACTGAACCGTAATATACGGCTGATAGGAGCAGCCCCATTGAGAATAATTGTGCCGTTTATTTTGCGAGTTTTACGGACGTAGTTTCTGCGCTCTTACGTCCGTAAAACTCGCCAGTGTGACGCCGGCCTAAAAGTAAGAGAGCTACCTGCAATATCCAGATGTTATACCCAGAGAGACCACCAGAGGGCGAGCAGGTGATGTTATACCCAGAGAGACCACCAGAGGGCGAGCAGGTGATGTTATACCCAGAGAGGCCACCAGAGGGCGAGCAGGTGATGTTATACCCAGAGAGACCACCAGAGGGCGAGCAGGTGATGTTATACCCAGAGAGGCCACCAGAGGGCGAGCAGGTGATGTTATACCGAGAGAGGCCACCAGAGGGCGAGCAGGTGATGTTATACCCAGAGAGACCACCAGAGGGCGAGCAGGTGATGTTATACCCAGAGAGGCCACCAGAGGGCGAGCATGTGATGTTATACCCAGAGAGACCACCAGAGGGCGAGCAGGTGATGTTATACCCAGAGAGACCACCAGAGGGCGAGCAGGTGATGTTATACCCAGAGAGACCACCAGAGGGCGAGCAGGTGATGTTATACCCAGAGAGGCCACCAGAGGGCGAGCAGGTGATGTTATACCGAGAGAGGCCACCAGAGGGCGAGCAGGTGATGTTATACCCAGAGAGACCACCAGAGGGCGAGCAGGTGATGTTATACCCAGAGAGGCCACCAGAGGGCGAGCAGGTGATGTTATACCCAGAGAGACCACCAGAGGGCGAGCAGGTGATGTTATACCCAGAGAGGCCACCAGAGGGCGAGCAGGTGATGTTATACCCAGAGAGACCACCAGAGGGCGAGCAGGTGATGTTATACCCAGAGAGGCCACCAGAGGGCGAGCAGGTGATGTTATACCCAGAGAGGCCACCAGAGGGCGAGCAGGTGATGTTATACCCAGAGAGACCACCAGAGGGCGAGCATGTGATGTTATACCCACAGAGGCCACTAGAGGATTAGCAGGTGATGTTATACCCACAGAGGCCACCAGAGGGCGAGCAGGTGATATACCCAGAGAGGCCACCAGAGGGCGAGTAGGTGATGATATACCCAGAGAGGCCACCAGAGGGCGAGCAGGTGATGTTATACCCACAGAGGCCACTAGAGGATTAGCAGGTGATGATATACCCAGAGAGGCCACCAGAGGGCGAGCGGGTGATGTTATACCCAGAGGGCGAGCAGGTGATGATATACCCACAGAGGCCACTAGAGGGCGAGCATGTGATGTTATACCCAGAGAGGCCACCAGAGGGCGAGCACGTGATGTTATACCCAGAGAGGCCACCAGAGGGCAAGCATGTGATGTTATACCCAGAGGGCCCACCAGAGGGTGAGCAGGTTATGTCATACCCAGAGAGGCCACTAGAGGGCGAGCATGTGACGTTATACCCATAGGAACCGCTAGAGGGCGAGCATGTGATGTTATACCCAGAGAGGCCACTAGAGGGCGAGCATGTGACGTTATACCCATAGGAACCGCTAGAGGGCGAGCATGTGATATTATCCCCAAATAGGCCACTGGAGGGCGAGCATGTGATGTTATACCTAGAGAGACCACCAGAGGGCGAGCATGTGATGTTATACCCGCAGAGACCACCAGAGGGCGAGCATGTGATGTTATACCCTCAGAGCCCACTAGAGGGCGAGCATGTGATGTTATACCCACAGAGGCCACTAGAGGGCGAGCATGTGATGTTATACCTACAGAGGCCACTAGAGGGTGAGCATGTGATGTTATACCCACAGAGACCACCAGAGGGTGAGCATGTGATATTATACCCAGAGACCACCAGAGGGCGAGCAAGTGATGTTACACCCACAGAGACTACCAGAGGGCGAGCATGTGATGTTATACCCCCAGAGACCACCAGAGGGCGAGCATGTGATATTATACCCTCAGAGACCACTAGAGGGCGAGCATGTGATGTTATACCCTCAGAGGCCACTAGAGGGCGAGCATGTGATGTTATACCCACAGAGGCCACTAGAGGGCGAGGCTTCAGAAGGACATGGCTTTCTACACACACACAATGCAGCTGCGACCCCTCCTTTCTCCCCCCGCATTCCTTTACCCAAAGGCAAAGCCTAGAGCAGCTACACTGGGTAACTTGAACCTAGTGTGTGAGCAGGTTGTGGCTTTAAACTGCAGGTGACCAATCCTGTAAAGCCACTCATGGTCCCTCCCGTCTCACTCAGGAATGCCTTTGAGACTTTGGAAAAACGTAAATAACTATCAGATCAGTGCATATCATTAACCAGCCCTTTAGTGATGTCACAAGCTCAGAGGTATAGGTTCCTGCACTTAGCCTGGCTTTCATTCTTGCCTGGGACCTTAATGCATGAAGACCCTTTGTCATGCAGTGTGATGTCTGGATCCTCAACCAGCATGGTTTGCCCGCAATGACTTAAAGGGAACCTGTCACCCCCCAAAATCGAAGGTTAGCTAAGCCCACCGGCATCAGGGGCTATCTACAGCATTCTGGAATGCATTCTGTAATGCTGTAGATAAGCCCTCAATGTATCCTGAAAGATGAGAAAAAGAGGTTATATTATATGATACTCACCCAGGGACGGTCCCGCTGCGGTCCGGGTCCGATCACCCATCGGACCCGGACCGCAGCGGGACCGCCCCTGGGTGAGTATAATCTAACCTCTTTTTCTCATCTTTCAGGATACATCAGGGGCTTATCTACAGCATTACAGAATGCATTCCAGAATGCTGTAGATAGCCCCTGATGCCGGTGGGCTTAGCTCACCTTCGATTTTGGGGGTGACAGGTTCCCTTTAAGCAAAATGTGAGTGTAGTCTTCTAATTTAATTTTATTTGTAGTTGCAATGTACATATGATCGTCTCCTTTTTATACTTTGTAAACACTGCCTAATTTTTCATGGAGTAAAATATTTCATTGCTAGCTCGTCTCTTCTGCTCTATAACGAACCGTGTCCTCTGAAGTGAATTGCGCTACTGATTTGGGTTGGCTCCGGACCCTTTAATCGGAGCTGGTGGCAGCATACTTTGTTCGATTGGGAATCTTTGTAGCGACAACAGCGTTGATAATTATTGTTCCCGCCTGAGTGGGAGTAGTTATATTGCCCTTCCTGCAGCGTGCCCAATAGCCAGTACACAGCAGGCAGCCTTTCTGGTGACTAATTACCCTAGGTGCAGTACCTAGTCTGACCTTAGGGTAAGGGGGCGCCAGAGAGCTGCAAGTTCCAAATGGGAAGTGGGATATAGATAAATCCTCTTCAGAAGGAACCAGGGGCAACCAAACAACCCTGGTTCGTGACAAATTGGTGTGAGTGTTAGGGACGATAAAGATATCCTCCCTGGGATCCCTGACATACTGCTGGGATCCATGACAGTGTTGGCAGCACAGTGTGAAGCGAGACAGCGAGCAAGTGATGTTATACCCACAGAGACCACCAGAGGGCGAGCAGGTGATGTTATACCCAGAGAGACCACCAGAGGGCGAGCAGGTGGTTATACCCAGAGAGACCACCAGAGGGCGAGCAGGTGATGTTATACCCAGAGAGACCACCAGAGGGCGAGCAGGTGACGTTATACCCATAGAGACCACCAGAGGGCGAGCATGTGATGTTATATCCAAATAGACCACCAGAGGGCAAGCATGTTATGTTCTACCCACAGAGACCACCAGAGAGCGATCATGTGATGTTATAGCCACAGTGACCACCAGAGCGAACATGTCATGTTATATCCACAGAGACCACCAGAGGGCGAGCATGTGATATTATACCTAGAGGGCGAGCATTTGATGTTATACCCAAAGAGACCATCAGAGGGCGAGCAGGTGATATTATACCTAGAGGGCGAGCATATGACATACCCACAGAGGCCACAAGAGGGCGAGCATGTGACGTTATACCCACAGAGGCCACTAGAGGGTGACCATGTGATGTTATATCCACAGCGGTCATTAGAGGGTGTGAATTTGATGTTATACCTACAAAGGTCACTAGAGGGCGAGCATGTGACGTTATATCCAAGGAAGCACTAGAGGGCGAGCATGTGATGTTCTACCCAAAGAGACCACCAGAGGGCGAACATGTGATGTTATACCCACAGAGGCCACTAGAGGGCAAGCATGTGAAGTTATACCCATAGAAACCACTAGAGCGCGAGCATGTGATGTTATACCTACAGAGGTCACTAGAGGGCGAGCATATGATGTTATACCCATAGAAACCACTAGAGGGCGAGCATGTGAGGTTATACCCACAGAGGCCACTAGAGGGCGAGCATGTGACGTTATACCCATAGAAACCACTAGAGGGCGAGCAGGTGATGTTATACCCAGAGTTCACTAGAGGGCGAGCATGTTATGTTATACCCTCAGACACCACCAGAGGGCGAGCATGTGATGTTATACCCACAGAGGCCACTAGAAGGTGAGCATGTGATGTTATACCCACAGAGACCACCAGAGGGCGAGCAGGTGATGTTATACCCACAGAGGCCACTAGAAGGTGAGCATGTGATGTTATACCCACAGAGACCACCAGAGGGCGAGCATGTGATGTTATACCCACAGAGACCACCAGAGGGCGAGCATGTGATGTTATACCCACAGAGACCACCAGAGGGCGAGCATGTGATGTTATACCTACAGAGGCCACTAGAGGGTGAGCATGTTATGTTATACCCTCAGACACCACCAGAGGGCGAGCACGTGACATTGTAAGTCCTTCTGGTCAGTATCCCGTGTGTAATGGGGCGTCAGACTCTCGCTTGTCGCAGGCAGTAATTTTGCAGATTTTTTTAGGGCGATAAACTTTATTTTCATATAACAACCATCTGAAGGAAAAAAAAATCTCACAATAGAACAGTGAAAATCGTATTTACACACAGACCGGACGGCACGCGGTGTGCGGGGACATGCGGACACCGTATATACACACACCCTGCGGGAAGCGGAGCATCAAAGACACAACACAGCACCGCCGGAGCCGACAATATGGAGACACATAACGAGGGAGCCTGGCCCCGTCTGATGGTGATGGAGGGACAGGGTTACCGATCCTCGCTACCCTCGTAGACATCAAAAGGTGGCACCTGGGCGCGGGAACACCGAGCGCTGACGGTGCCGAAGATGCCAGAGTCCGGGGCGGCACAAGAGACAAGCTGGAAATAACACAGATGACAGGAAGGAGCGCAGGGGCGAGAGGAGCCATCATCATCCTCATCCAGGAGCCAAAGACACCAAATACACCACTCCTCGCCCCATACACCCCCATACACCCCCCCTCGCCCCATACACCCCCCCTCGCCCCATACACCCCCCCTCGCCCCATACACCCCCCCTCGCCCCATACACCACCCCTCGCCCCATACACCACCCCTCGCCCCAGACACTGACCCCTTACCCCATACACCACCCCTCGCCCCATACAGACCCCTCGCCCCATAAATGAACCCCTCACCCCATACACTGACCCCTTACCCCCATACACCACCCCTCACCCCATACACCACCCCTCGCCCCAGACACTAACCCCTTACCCCATACACCACCCCTCACCCCATAAATGGACCCCTCACCCCATACACTGACCCCTTACCCCCATACACCACCCCTCACCCCGGACACCCTTCATTCACTGCTCCCTTACAACAAAGAACCCTTCTGTGCACACTGTAATCTCTCATCCCATATACAGACTCATCGCCCCACACACCCTCATACACTGACCCCATGCCTCATACACTGACCCTTTTGCCCCATACACCCCCATACACTGACTCCTCGCCCCATACACCCCCAGATGGACCCCTTGCCCCATACACCCCCATACACTGACCCCTCATCCCATAGACGGACCTCTATCCACATATACCGACTCCTAGCACCACACACCCCACCATACACGGACTCCTCGCCCCACACACCCCCCATAACCGGACCGCTCACCCTATATACCCTCACCCCATACGCTGACCCCTTGCCCCATACACCCCCCATAGACCGACTCCTTGCCCCATACATGGACCTCTCACCCCATATACCCTGCGCCCATACGCTCGCCCCCCCATACACCGACTCTACATCCCCATAGACTGACTTCTCACCCCATACACTGACCCCTCCGGGCCCCTGCCCGCTCCACACAACGACCCCCTCTTGCCCCCAGACTCCTTCACTTCAGTCCATGACTATGGTTTGCCCATGTTGTGATCCCATCCGACCCGCGCCGCTTGCTCTTTGACCGTGTGGCAGTTCCTCCTGGGTCTCCGTAGTCGATCGTGCTCTGCGTTCCCCTCATCTCGCTCCCCGCAGGGTGACCGGGGCGGGGTGACCCCAGTGGGGGCCGAGTGGCTTCGACAAGGTTGGACCTTTGCAGCCTCCAGCCCGTTGGGATCGGACAGACTGTACCGCACCGGGGGGTAGTGCTGGAAACATCCGCTCTGCTGCTCTTCAGTCCGGGAGTCTGTGCTTGGGGTCCCATCTGGACAGCCAGGAAAGGTGCCTTCACTCAGGGAGGAGACCCCGCTGCTGGCGCTGCCCGAGAGCGGAGAGTTACTGCCATCAAGGCAAGACTGAGGGCTGGTGGGAGAGGCCGGGATCGTGTGCAGGGGGCTCTGCGGAGAGGAGAGAGCGCACAGTAATATATCATGTCCAGCATCCTCCTACACAACCTGAGCACCTGCTGCAGGACATGATCGACACTGACACTACCGGGGCAGAAAGGGGGACGGATGCGTGATGTCACGATAGTATAAATATGCCATATTCTGAGTATACTTCTAGAAGGTTCCATGGCTTTACAGACACACGCTATGGGCTTTCTGACCCCCTGTCCCAGCTCCTTCTCACTACACACTCTGTGCAACGTGATACCAGTGTGCAGCAGCCCCCCACTGAGTAGTTTATGACCCTAAGCTGGCTGAAGGCAGTTGTGGAAACGTGCTCTTTTGGTCATCTATAAACTTAATAGTATGGAATAACTCGACCCCAAGTAGTGGTATAGGTGTGAAGCTGACATTTTTGGAATGTGCATTAATAAACCTAAACACCAGTGCGTTTTCTAATTTCCCGTACCAGCAGACTTCGAGAAATGGATTACTACTTAACCGGATCATACAGATCCCTCATGTTTGGGCTCAAATTAACGCCCAGCTCATGCTCGGGAGCATGATAGTTTTGGGTTCATACCCTGAGATGTGTTTAATAGAAGGTTTTCATACCTTTCCAAAGGGGGCGTATCCAGCCCCTCAGTGATGTCACTAGCAGAGGGTATAACAGATTCAGCCTCATTTTAGCAGTAGCTTTTGCCCAGGAAGTGAGCTAACAGAAACACTGCAATCTGCTCGGATGCATTGGGACATATGCTCCCCCTCCTCCCTGTCACATGGCTTACCATGGAATGACATAAGACAAATGTAAGTTTATTTTCACCTTTAATCCCTTTTATTTTGTAATTGATCTGTACATACTGTAATTGTCTCATTCTTGTAATATCGTTTTTTTATATTTTTTGTAAACACTGCCAAATCTTTTTGGAGTAAAAGTTATAATATCTACTAGCTTCGTTTTCCTTGCTCTAAAACATACCTCCAACTTCCTCTGAAATAAATTACACTACTGATTGGGTTGGCTCCTGACCCGCTATTAGTCATAGTAATAGGAGCTGGTGGCGGCAAAGTGTCCTGCGCTTTTGGGGAAATTGGTAGTGACGGAAAGGGGTTTATAAGTGTATTGCCTGGCTCTGGCTGGGAATAATTATATCACCCTCACTGCAGGGTGCCCAATAGCCAGTACATAGCAGGCAGCCTTTCTGGTGACTAATTATCCTAGGTGCAATTCCGTGTCTGACCTGAGGGTACGGAGGGCGCCACAGAGCTGCAAGTTCCAAACTGGAACTGAGAAGTGGGATATAAGTAAATAACTGAAGAATGAACTGGGGGCAACCAAACACCCCCGGTTCATGACATACATATTGGTAACAGAGGTGGGATCATCAAAAATATTCCCCCTGTGATTCATGACACACGCGAAATATCGATTCCTGTATCACGCAAGAGATCAGGGTAATATTATAGCAGTACCTTACGTAGGGATCTGCTGGGTAACGCCGGACCCCCATCCCCTACAGAGGGGTGAAATGCGTCAAAGTGCAGAGAGTAATGGCCTGTAGAGAACGAGACGGGAGGTAAAAGCACAGAAGTAACTGCAGATGTCAGTCCTTATCTGCAAACTGAGCAGTAACTACATTCACATCCTGTATTATACCCCAGAGCTGCACTCACTATTCTGCTGGTGCAGTCACTGTGTACATACATTACATTACTGATCCTGAGTTACATCCTGTATTATACTACAGAGCTGCACTCACTATTCTGCTGGTGCAGTCACTGTGTACATACATTACATTACTGATCCTGAGTTACATCCTGTATTATACCCCAGAGCTGCACTCACTATTCTGCTGGTGCAGTCACTGTGTACATACATTACATTACTGATCCTGAGTTATATCCTGTATTATACCCCAGAGCTGCGCTCACTATTCTGCTGGTGCAGTCACTGAACATACATTACTGATCCTGAGTTACCTCCTGTATTATACCCCAGAGCTGCACTCACTATTCTGCTGGTGCAGTCACTGTGTACATACATTACATTACTGATCCTGAGTTACATCCTGTATTATACTCCAGAGCTGCACTCACTATTCTGCTGGTGCAGTCACTGAACATACATTACTGATCCTGAGTTACCTCCTGTATTATACCCCAGAGCTGCACTCACTATTCTGCTGGTGCAGTCACTGTGTATATACATTACATTACTGATCCTGAGTTACATTCTGTATTATACCCCAGAGCTGCACTCACTATTCTGCTGGTGCAGTCACTGTGTACATACATTACATTACTGATCCTGAGTTACCTCCTGTATTATACTCCAGAGCTGCACTCACTATTCTGCTGGTGCAGTCACTGTGTACATACATTACATTACTGATCCTGAGTTACCTCCTGTATTATACCCCAGAGCTGCGCTCACTATTCTGCTGGTGCAGTCACTGTGTACATACATTACATTACTGATCCTGAGTTACATCCTGTATTATACCCCAGAGCTGCGCTCCCCATTCTGCAGGTGCAGTCGCTGTGTACGTACCCTGTGTCAGGCCCCTGGGGGTCCCCGTCGGTGTCAGGACGCTCCCGACGTGTGATGTGAGGAATGGCAGTGACTCTCGGGTTCCACTATCCAGACTCCAGCTGCTGGGAGCCGCCAGGACTGTGACGTCAGGAGGCGCCATTGAGCCGTGCAGGGAGTAGAAGGAGCAGGAGGATTAGACACAACAATAACCTTATAATGTTTCGGAAGAATCATGGGGTTATAACTCCACCCACTTGTGACTACCATTTTAGCTCCTCCCACTCATCAATAAACCCCTCCCACTGAGCACTATAGGCAGTCACAGGACTCGTTGGCCATCTTTCCTGTGTATGTGCAGGGGGGTCTTCACCTTTCTCCGCTACGGACAGGTTGGGGTCACTGCACGGCTTGCACGGTCCGAGGACCTGCTGGAACAGAGCTCGGGGGTACACGCAGCGCTGAAAGACCACCAGAAAAGAGAGAAGTGAGGAGAGCAGAGAAGAGAGCCCGGCCGCCGCACTGCATTGTGGGAGATGCACGGAGCCAGCAGCATGCACCATCTCCAGGAACGCACTGCAGCTGAGCACGCGCCATCTCCAGGAACGCACTGCAGCCAAGCACGCGCCATCTCCAGGAACGCACTGCAGCTGAGCACGCGCCATCTCCAGGAACGCACTGCAGCCGAGCATGCGCCATCTCCAGAAACGCACTGCAGCCGAGCACGCACCATGTCCAGGAACGCACTGCCGCCGAGCACGTGCCATCTCCAGGAACGCACTGCAGCCGAGCATGCACCATGTCCAGGAATGCACTGCCGCCGAGCACGCGCCATCTCCAGGAACGCACTGCAGCCGAGCACGCACCATGTCCAGGAACGCACTGCAGCCGAGCACGCACCATGTCCAGGAACGCACTGCAGCCGAGCACGCACCATGTCCAGGAACGCACTGCAGCCGAGCACGCACCATGTCCAGGAACGCACTGCAGCCGAGCACGCGCCATCTCTAGGAACGCACTGCAGCCGAGCACGCGCCATCTACAGGAAGGCACTGCAGCAGAGCGAGCGCCATCTCCAGGAACGCACTGCAGCCGAGCACGCGCCATCTCTAGGAACGCACTGCAGCCGAGCACGCGCCATCTCCAGGAACGCACTGCAGCCGAGCACGCACCATGTCCAGGAACGCACTGCAGCCGAGCACGCACCATGTCCAGGAACGCACTGCAGCCGAGCACGCACCATGTCCAGGAACGCACTGCAGCCGAGCACGCACCATGTCCAGGAACGCACTGCAGCCGAGCACGCGCCATCTCTAGGAACGCACTGCAGCCGAGCACGCGCCATCTCTAGGAACGCACTGCAGCAGAGCGAGCGCCATCTCCAGGAATGCACTGCAGCGGAGCGAGCGCTATCTCCAGGAAGGCACTGCAGCGGAGTGAGCGCCATCTCCAGGAAGGCACTGCAGACGAGCACGCGCCATCTCCAGGAACGCACTGCAGACGAGCACGCGCCATCTCCAGGAACGCACTGCAGCCGAGCACTCGCCATCTCCAGGAATGCACTGCAGCCGAGCACTCGCCATCTCCAGGAACGCACTGCAGCGTAGCACGCGCCATCTCCAGGAAGCCACTGCAGCCAAGCGTGCGCCATCTCCAGGAACGCACTGCAGCGGAACAAGCGCCATCTCCAGGAAGGCACTGAAGCGGGACACGCGACATTTCCAGGAACGCACTGCAGCAGAGCACGCGCCGTACTGACAGACCCAGCAGAAGTATGAATACAGCTCTGGATGTGCCAGATATAAAACAGAATGTCTGCATGGCGGCATTAACCCTTACCTGGCCGCTCTCCGGACCACTCTGGTACATGGCACTGCTGGGCCGGTCTCGTGGAGCAGGAAGCAGCATCACCAAGTCGCGCGAATGTTGATATTTATCCGGAAGCGAAGGGGAACCTGGGGGAAGATGATAGTCAGCAACTCCTGACGCCAAATCGCGCTTGTCAGGACCCCGGACGTCCACGTTACCTCGTGTGCTGGACGGCGCAGAGTTAATGAGCTGAGATGGTGCAGATTGGGTGGAGCTGAGACTGGAGGAGGAGGGGCTTGTGTAAGAGGAGGAGAGCGCAGAAACATTGGTGATGGATCCGGCGTGGAGAGAATGTGGGAGCAGCATCTGCAACAGAGCAGAGTCAGCGAGCGCCGAGAGAGCAGAGAGTCAGCGAGCGCCGAGAGAGCAGAGTCAGCGAGCGCCGAGAGAGCAGAGTCAGCGAGCGCCGAGAGAGCAGAGTCAGCGAGCGCCGAGAGAGCAGTCAGCGAGCGCCGAGAGTCAGAGAGCAGAGAGTCAGCGAGCGCTGAGAGAGCAGAGTCAGGGAGCGCCGAGAGAGTAGTCAGCGAGCGCCGAGAGAGCAGAGTCAGCGAGCGCCGAGAGAGCAGAGTCAGCGAGCGCCGAGAGAGCAGAGTCAGCGAGCGCCGAGAGTCAGAGAGCAGAGAGTCAGCGAGCGCTGAGAGAGCAGAGTCAGGGAGCGCCGAGAGTCAGAGAGCGTTGAGAGAAGAGTCATCGAGCGCTGAGAGAGCAGAGAGTCAGCGAGCGCCGAGAGAGCAGAGTCAACGAGTGCCGAGAGAGCAGAGTCAGCGAGTGCCGAGAGAGCAGTTAGCGAGCGCCGAGTCAGAGAGCGCCGAGAGAAGAGTCATCGAGCGCTGAGAGGGCAGAGAGTCAGCGAGTGCCGAGAGAGCAGAGAGTCAACGAGTGCCGAGAGAGCAGAGAGTCAACGAGTGCCGAGAGAGCAGAGAGTCAGCGAGCGCCGAGAGAGCAGAGTCAGCGAGCGCCGAGAGAGCAGAGTCAGCGAGCGCCGAGAGAGCAGAGTCAGCGAGCGCCGAGAGAGCAGAGTCAGCGAGCGCCGAGAGAGTAGTCAGGGAGCGCCGAGAGTCAGAGAGCGTTGAGAGAAGAGTCATCGAGCGCTGAGAGAGCAGAGAGTCAGCGAGCGCCGAGAGAGCAGAGTCAACGAGTGCCGAGAGAGCAGAGTCAGCGAGTGCCGAGAGAGCAGTTAGCGAGCGCCGAGTCAGAGAGCGCCGAGAGAAGAGTCATCGAGCGCTGAGAGGGCAGAGAGTCAGCGAGTGCCGAGAGAGCAGAGTCAACGAGTGCCGAGAGAGCAGAGTCAACGAGCGCCGAGAGCAGAGAGTCAGCGAGCGCCGAGAGAGCAGAGTCAGCGAGCGCCGAGAGAGCAGAGTCAGCGAGCGCCGAGAGAGCAGAGTCAGCGAGCGCCGAGAGAGCAGAGTCAGCGAGCGCCGAGAGAGCAGAGTCAGCGAGCGCCGAGAGAGCAGAGTCAGCGAGCGCCGAGTCAGAGAGCGCCGAGAGAAAAGAGTCAGCGAGCGCTGAGAGAGCAGAGAGCGAGCGCCGAGAGCGCAGTCAGCGAGCGCCGAGAGTCAGAGAGCGCCGAGAGAAGAGAGTCAGCGAGCGCTGAGAGAGCAGAGAGTCAGAGAGGGTGGAGAGTCAGCAAGAGTGGGTAGTCTGAGAGCGCGGAGTCAGTCAAACAGGGTGGAGACAAAGAGAGGGTGGAGTATCAGCGAGCGTGGAAAGTCCAGAGAGTCAGCGAGCGCGGAGAGTCCCCATTACCATATGCAGAGTCACCGTCCCGGGTGCAGAGGGGTTGCTCGCCACTGAACATAACACACACGTACAACTAATCAATACAGTTTTATGCTTCTTTGCGCTGCTCATGACCGTCACCTGCATGCTGTAGGGATCCTCGGTCTCGCTGTCCACCGCGGTGGTCGTGGTCCCAGTGTCGCTGGAGGTGTGTGATGAGAGGGAGGATGAGGAATGGCGGACTGAACTCAGGACTACGAGAGGGCTGAAGAGAGAGCAGTCACAAGGGTGTCTTATCAGCCTGCTACAGAAACCTGCCTCTGTGCAGTCTCTCTCCCTCTTCCATGTGCAGTCTCTCTCCCCCTTGCAGTCTCACCTGTGCCGATGCAGCATCCGCATACTGTCGTTATTCAGGGCGCCATGTGATAATATGACGTTGCTGCGCGGTAATGGTGCACACGAGGGGTTCATCTTCTCCAGCATCGGGAACTCCTGCAGAAACAGCAGTGATTATAACAGTCTGGAGAAGAGAACGTTCCTCTCATCTGTATAATGCACACACCGCTCTGCTACATCTCCCCTGCACACACCGCTCTGCTACATCTCCCCCTGCACACACCGCTCTGCTACATCTCACCTGCACACACCGCTCTGCTACATCTCCCCTGCACACACCGCTCTGCTACATCTCCCCTGCACACACCGCTCTGCTACATCTCCCCTGCACACACCGCTCTGCTACATCTCACCCTGCACACACCGCTCTGCTACATCTCCCCTGCACACACCGCTCTGCTACATCTCTCCCTGCACACACCGCTCTGCTACATCTCACCCTGCACACACCGCTCTGCTACATCTCACCCTGCACATACTGCTCTGCTACATCTCTCCCTGCACACACCGCTCTGCTACATCTCACCCTGCACACACCGCTCTGCTACATCTCCCCCTGCACACACCGCTCTGCTACATCTCCTCCTGCACACACCGCTCTGCTACATCTCATCCTGCACACACCGCTCTGCTACATCTCACCCTGCACACACCGCTCTGCTACATCTCACCCTGCACACACCGCTCTGCTACATCTCCCCTGCACACACCGCTCTGCTACATCTCTCCCTGCACACACCGCTCTGCTACATCTCACCCTGCACACACCGCTCTGCTACATCTCACCCTGCACACACCGCTCTGCTACATCGCACCCTGCACACACCGCTCTGCTACATCTCCCCTGCACACACCGCACTGCTACATCTCTCCCTGCACACACCGCTCTGCTACATCTCTCCCTGCACACACCGCTCTGCTACATCTCACCCTGCACACACCGCTCTGCTACATCTCACCCTGCACACACCGCTCTGCTACATCTCACCCTGCACACACCGCTCTGCTACATCTCACCCTGCACACACCGCTCTGCTACATCTCACCCTGCACATACTGCTCTGCTACATCTCTCCCTGCACACACCGCTCTGCTACATCTCCTCCTGCACACACCGCTCTGCTACATCTCATCCTGCACACACCGCTCTGCTACATCTCCTCCTGCACACACCGCTCTGCTACATCTCCCCTGCACACACCGCTCTGCTACATCGCACCCTGCACACACCGCTCTGCTACATCTCCCCTGCACACACCGCTCTGCTACATCTCTCCCTGCACACACCGCTCTGCTACATCTCACCCTGCACACACCGCTCTGCTACATCTCACCCTGCACACACCGCTCTGCTACATCGCACCCTGCACACACCGCTCTGCTACATCTCCCCTGCACACACCGCACTGCTACATCTCTCCCTGCACACACCGCTCTGCTACATCTCTCCCTGCACACACCGCTCTGCTACATCTCACCCTGCACACACCGCTCTGCTACATCTCACCCTGCACACACCGCTCTGCTACATCTCACCCTGCACACACCGCTCTGCTACATCTCACCCTGCACACACCGCTCTGCTACATCTCACCCTGCACATACTGCTCTGCTACATCTCTCCCTGCACACACCGCTCTGCTACATCTCCTCCTGCACACACCGCTCTGCTACATCTCATCCTGCACACACCGCTCTGCTACATCTCCTCCTGCACACACCGCTCTGCTACATCTCATCCTGCACACACCGCTCTGCTACATCTCACCCTGCACACACCGCTCTGCTACATCTCCTCCTGCACACACCGCTCTGCTACATCTCCTCCTGCACACACCGCTCTGCTACATCTCATCCTGCACACACCGCTCTGCTACATCTCCTCCTGCACACACCGCTCTGTTACATCTCCCTCTGCACACACCGCTCTGCTACATCTCACCCTGCACACACCGCTCTGCTACATCTCATCCTGCACACACCGCTCTGCTACATCTCACCCTGCACACACCGCTCTGCTACATCTCTCCCTGCACACACCGCTCTGCTACATCTCCCCCTGCACACACCGCTCTGCTACATCTCTCCCTGCACACACCGCTCTGCTACATCTCCCCCTGCACACACCGCTCTGCTACATCTCCTCCTGCACACACCGCTCTGCTACATCTCTCCCTGCACACACCGCTCTGCTACATCTCACCCTGCACACACCGCTCTGCTACATCTCTCCCTGCACACACCGCTCTGCTACATCTCCTCCTGCACACACCGCTCTGCTACATCTCCCCCTGCACACACCGCTCTGCTACATCTCCCCCTGCACACACCGCTCTGCTACATCTCTCCCTGCACACACCGCTCTGCTACATCTCCCCCTGCACACACCGCTCTGCTACATCTCCTCCTGCACACACCGCTCTGCTACATCTCCCCTGCACACACCGCTCTGCTACATCTCACCCTGCACACACCGCTCTGCTACATCTCACCCTGCACACACCGCTCTGCTACATCTCCCCTGCACACACCGCTCTGCTACATCTCACCCTGCACATACCGCTCTGCTACATCTCCCCCTGCACACACCGCTCTGCTACATCGCACCCTGCACACACCGCTCTGCTACATCTCCCCTGCACACACCGCTCTGCTACATCTCCCCTGCACACACCGCTCTGCTACATCTCCCCTGCACACACCGCTCTGCTACATCTCACCCTGCACACACCGCTCTGCTACATCGCACCCTGCACACACCGCTCTGCTACATCTCACCCTGCACACACCGCTCTGCTACATCTCACCCAGCACACACCGCTCTGCTACATCTCACCAGCACACACCGCTCTGCTACATCTCACCCTGCACACACTGCTCTGCTACATCGCACCCTGCACACACCGCTCTGCTACATCTCCCCTGCACACACCGCTCTGCTACATCTCCCCCTGCACACACCGCTCTGCTACATCGCACCCTGCACACACCCCTCTGCTACATTGCACCCTGCACACACCGCTCTGCTACATCTCACCCTGCACACACCGCTCTGCTACATCTCACCCAGCACACACCGCTCTGCTACATCTCATCCTGCACACACTGCTCTGCTACATCTCATCCTGCACACACCGCTCTGCTACATCTCACCCAGCACACACCGCTCTGCTACATCTCACCAGCACACACCACTCTGCTACATCTCACCCTGCACACACCGCTCTGTTACATCTCCCTCTGCACACACCGCTCTGCTACATCTCCTCCTGCACACACCGCACTGCTACATCTCCCCCTGCACACACCGCTCTGCTACATCTCACCCAGCACACACCACTCTGCTACATCTCACCCTGCACACACCGCTCTGTTACATCTCCCTCTGCACACACCGCTCTGCTACATCTCACCCTGCACACACCGCACTGCTACATCTCCCCCTGCACACACCGCTCTGCTACATCTCCTCCTGCACACACCGCTCTGCTACATCTCCCCCTGCACACACCGCACTGCTACATCTCCCCCTGCACACACCGCTCTGCTACATCTCCCCCTGCACACACCGCTCTGCTACATCACACTTCACTCACTCTGCTACACTACTCTACACTGTTTTTTGAACACGGCAGGGCCGCAGAGCTGCACACAGAGACCCTCAGATGGGCGAGCGCCATTGTGATGAGGGAGCAGCCGCCATCTTGGATACAGGCATACTAACAGAGATTGGTGTGACTCCATTTTGTCTCCTGGTCACAGGTCTGCAGAGATGAGCGCTCCTGGCCTTTTTCTCATGAATAAAGTTCCTTTTAGCATGGTAATGGAGTTAAGCTCAGTGTAGCAGGCAGAAGGTACTTCAAAGCTCAATGAGGAAGCCACACCAGCAGGGGACAAGGAGGCGCCTGGGGGCTCGATTAAAGGACGCATGTCAGGTGGCCACAGGATACACGTCTATTGTGGCCTTCCAGTCAAACCGTCACCGCCATGAAATTATGAATTATAGACGCGTCGTCAGAGGTACAGGTTCATAAAAATGTCCTCATGGCCCTGAAGAAATTGCGCATCTGACTGTGCAACTCCCAGGTCCATGGGAGTTCTGGAACCTGAGATATACACTGTGTTCCAAATGATTCTGCACAAAGAGTTTAGGAGTGATAAGGTTAGAATTTTTTTGTTTGTCATTTAAACTCATTGATGGTGATGTGTGTCAGGGCTCTTTATATCACTGAATTGCAGAGACCTGTGCACATTAGTTTGGCCGGTGTGTCCAAATAAAGGCAAGACTACTTAAGAAGGCTGTTCCACATTATTAAGCAGCCTACATTTGTGGCCAAAATGGGAAAGAAAAAGGATGTGTCGGCTGCTGAGAAGCAACAAATTGTGGAGTATTTAGGTCAAGGCATGACTACAATCAACATTGCCAAGACACTTCATCGTGATCATCGCACAATCAAGAAGTATGTAGCTGATTCCCAGCACACACGTGTGCGTGCTGATAAGGACGAATTGAGGACTCTTTCCAACAGGCAATTGCGTAAGGTTAAAAGAGCAGCTGCAAAAATGCCTTGTCATAGCAGCAGACAAGTTTCTGAAGCTGCTGGTGCCTCCAACGTCCCCAGAACAACAAGATGCAGGGTCCTTCAGAGGTTTGCAGCTGTGCGTAAGCCATCCTGCCGACCACCTCTATCCACTGCAACAAGCAGAAACGGCTCCAGTGGGCCAAACGATACATGAAGACTGACTTCCAAACTGTTTTGTTCACCGATGAGTGCCGTGCAACGCTCGATGGTCCAGATGGATGGAGTGGAGGATGGTTGGTTGATGGACACCCCATGAAAACACGGCTAAGGCGCCAACAAGGAGGAGGTGGAGTAATGTTTTGGGCTGGAATCATGGGGAGAGAGATTGTCGGCCCCTTTATGATCCCTGAAGGGGTAAAGATGAACTCCATAATCTATGTGGAGTTTCTAAAACAACACTTCCTGCCATGGTTCAAGAGGAAGAACCGTGCTTTCCGCAGCAAGATCATTTTCATGCATCATAATGCACCGTCTCATGCTGCAAAAAGCACATCTGCATCTCTGGCTGCTATGGGCATAAAAGAGGACAAACTTATGGTGTGGCCACCATCTTCCCCTGACCTCAACCCCATTGAGAACCTCTGGAGCATCATCAAAAGGAGTGTCTATGA
This sequence comes from Ranitomeya variabilis, assembly GCF_051348905.1. Taxonomy (NCBI): domain Eukaryota; kingdom Metazoa; phylum Chordata; class Amphibia; order Anura; family Dendrobatidae; genus Ranitomeya; species Ranitomeya variabilis. The sequence continues at coordinate 216,363,623 of NC_135239.1, read as the reverse complement.
TGGCGGGAGGCAGTTCACATCTAAGCAACAGCTCTGGGAGGGTATTCTGTCCACATGCAAAACAATTGACGCAGAAACCATCCAAAAACTGACAAATTCAATGGACGAGAGAGTTCAGAAGCTTCTTTCGAACAAGGCGTCCTATGTGCAAATGTAACATCACCTAGAATAAAGTTTTCACTTGAAAACTGTTTGATTTCATTTTGTAATACGCTGATAATAATTATAACTTCACAACTGACCATTTTTTTGTTCAAAATAATAAAAAAAAAAGGTTGAAAACTGCTGTGCATAATAATTTGGAACATGCATTTTGAGTGTTTATTTTTTGTAAAAAGATTCTGTTTTCATAGGCAGTTTGTTCCAAAACATTGCGATTATACTAGAATAGTAGATGACTGGAAAATAACAATGACTGCAATTCAGATAGGTAATTTAGAGGAAATAGGAGGAAATAGCATTTGAATAATAATTTGGAACACAGTTTAGATATCAGCCTCCCACAGCGACCAAATGGGTCCAGGTTTGATTCCTATACGACTGGCAGAACAAACCACAGGCGCTGGTACTGCCCGTGTATGGATCCGATCACCCTGAGAGCAGTTATCCCATTTATTAGATATTGGAATAAATCTTGCAGGGAAGCAGAGGGGTGGAGATTGCTAAGCCCACCCAGTTACAGGGGGAGGGACACGGCAGGGTTTAAGAGCTGAGGACACTTGGAGAGTGACACACACTGAACAGGGGAAGATGACTAACTAAGGAACAGGGCATATGCCAGCCAGAGGGGAGCAAGCACATGCTTTCTGGGGGCTGCCCGGCAACTAAGTCTTGGACCTGCGGAACGCTGAGCCCCCCGGCTTCCACAAGCGACCTTCAACCTGTTAAATTGACCTCCAGCTTTATACCTTTAAGCCTTGTATTACTATGGTTATATTTTATTTGACTGTAACTCTTGATATATTGTGATTGTATATTTCTTGTAATTACCTAGTGCACCCTTAAGGCAATTAAATCATAAATTAATTTTGGGCTGATCCTTTTACTCTGATTGCGAATCTTAGAATACCCAGCGTGGGTAACAGGGCAGTCTCCCCGGCGGCCATTTGCTCTAGGTGCAGTTCCCTTACTGACCTGAGAGACATAGGGGGCGCCGGAGAGCTGTGCCTGTGTAGTGACGTCACGGATTGGTGACGTGGGAGGAACGGGGTGTCCTTCACTTCACTCACTCTGCTACACTACTCTACACTGTTTCTTGAACACGGCAGGGCCGCAGAGCTGCACACAGAGGCCCTCAGATGGGCGAGCACCATATATACAGGTATAATGGATAGATAATGTCTCACCTGGTACAGACTGGAGCGCATGACCTGGAACTGATCCACCAGCTTCTTGTGAAGAGGCCTCATCTCTGGGTGGACACAGCGCTCGTGTACGGCCAGCCCCACTCCCAGGACATGCACCTGCGGGGCAGAAAGCAGGATCATCACCAGCATTATCACCACCATCATCAATCATCATCATCACCACCACCATGATCACCATCATCACCACACCATCATCATCATAAACATCACGATCACCATGATCATCACCACCACCATGATCATCATCACCACCATCATCATCACTGTGAGGAGCTGGCCTTCTAAAGACTATTGGACCAATACACGTAGAGCGGAGTCTGCGGCTGTAAGGGATGCAGACTTTTCCCAGCATGGAGCACCGGTTACATCGTATTGCGGTGATTTATTAGTGATTTTCTTGTCCTCAGTTCATCCTCAGGAATCCAGGTTTCCATTCAGTGACAGCAAGCAGAGGAGGATGAGCCGGTTGGATGTACACATAAGGCCAAACCCAAGATTAGTAATCAAAGAACTCTATCATTCCATTGTCTTCCCAGTCACTAGTCCCATTGTGTGGTCGGGCTGTAGACCCATCAGAGCCGTCACCACAGGGGGTCTCACATGCAGTCCCAGGTGATGGGTTTGTCCTGAGGAACATACCTCCACCAATGCACAGCTTTGGGGGGGGGGGAGTGAACACTTCTGCCCATTCATGGGGCTGATCCCAGGGAGGGAGGACAATAAGCCACGTGCTTAGTGCGGAGTTGGTAGAGACAGCGATGGCTGAGGTCCGGGAGCCCATGGACGGATGGCCTGCAGAGTTTGGTTGCTGGCTGGGCTGGATACATTTCTGCTTCAGTTGTGTTATCTGTCGTCTGGAGGAGCCTGGACCCAGGATTGGTAATCAAGGAAAGCAATCGTTCCATAATTATCGCCTGGTACGGGGGCAGTAGGACCACCGGCACCAGGAAGGCATCCTCTGCGCTGAGGACATTGTATCTCGGCCATCTACCCGGAGTTGTTGTAAAACCATGAACATAAGGAATGAAACCTAGTTACATCATTATCCTGCCTAGATGATTATTATAACCCACAACCTCAGAACTTCACAGTCACCACCATCATCATATCACCACCACCATCTCCACCATCATCATCATCACCATCATCATATCACCACCATCATCATATCACCACCATCACCACCACCACCACCATCATCACATCACCACCATCATCATCACCACCATCATCATATCACCATCACCATCATCATATCACCACCACCATCATCATCACATCCTCACCACCACCACCATCATCATCACCACCACCATCATCATATCACCACCATCATCACATCACCACCACCACCATCATCATATCACCACCATCATCATCATATCACCACCACCACCATCATCACATCACCATCATCATCATATCACCACCATCATCACCACCACCACCATCATCATCACATCACCACCACCATCATCACCATCATCACATCACCACCATCACCACCATCATCATCACCATCATCATATCACCACCACCACCATCATCACCATCATCACATCACCACCATCATCATATCACCACCATCACATCACCACCACCATCATCATCATCATATCACCACCATCATCACATCACCACCACCATCATCATCACCATCATCACATCACCATCATCATATCACCACCATCATCATATCACCACCATCACCACCACCACCATCATCATCATATCACCACCATCATCATCATCATCACGGAGCAACAACATCATCTCTGACCAGCAGCCGGGAGTGACCGACCTGCTCCAGCATCAACTCCTTCAGCGCAGTGATCCTGTCCGTGTCCTCCGGGTGCTGCGTGATGTAATCCTTATCAAAGAACGCCTGTGCGAGGAGAGATAGCGAGAGGGAGACACAGAGAGAGAGACAGTGAGAGGGGGACACAGAGAGAGAGACTGTGAGAGGGGGACAGAGAGAGAGAGACTGTGAAAGGGGGACACAGAGAGAGAGACCGTGAGAGGTGGACAAAGAGAGAGACCATGAGAGGGGAACACAGACAGAGACCGTGAGAGGTGGGCAAAGAGAGAGACCGTGATAGGTGGACAAAGAGAGAAACCATGAGAGGGGAACACAGAGACCGTGAGAGAGAGGGACACAGAGAGAGAGACAGTGAGAGGGGGACACAGAGAGACAGTGAGAGGGGGACACAGAGAGAGAGACAGTGAGAGGGGGACACAGAGAGATCGTGAGAGGGGGACACAGAAAGAGACGAGGAACAGAGAGAGACAGTGAGACAGAGGGACACAGACAGACCGTAAGAGAGAAGGAAACAGCAAGACGTACAGAGAGAGAGAGATCGTAAGAGAGAGACAGCAAGAGGGACACAGAGAGACACCGTGAGAGAGAGGGACACAGAGAGAGAGACTGTGAAAGGGGGACACAGAGAGACAGCAAGAGGGGGACACAGAGAGAGAGAGACAGCGAGAAAGGGACACAGACAGAGGGGGACACAGAAAGACAGCGAGAGAGGGACACAGAGAGCAAGAGATCGCTGAAAAGTGGGGGGTGGGGAACACAGACAGAAAGACACAATGTTAGGGTATGTGCACACGTCAGGATTTCTTGCAGAAAATTACTGAAGAAAAGCGGACATTTTCTGCAAGAAATCCGAATGTGGTTTTTTCGCGTTTTTGACGCGTTTTTTGTGCGTTTTTTTCCGGAGCTTTCCAATGCATTAACCCCTTAAGCCCCGAGGGTGGTTTGCACGTTAATGACCGGGCCAATTTTTACAATTCTGACCACTGTCCCTTTATGAGGTTATAACTCTGGAACGCTTCAACGGATCTTGGCGATTCTGACATTGTTTTCTCGTGACATATTGTACTTCATGTTAGTGGTAAAATTTCTTCGATATAACTTGCGTTTATTTGTGAAAAAAACGAATATTTGGCGAAAATTTGGAAAATTTCGCAATTTTCCAACTTTGAATTTTTATGCCCTTAAATCACAGACATATGTCACACAAAATACTTAATAAATAACATTTCCCACATGTCTACTTTACATCAGCACAATTTTGGAACCAAAATTGTTTTTTGTGACGGAGTTATAAGGGTTAAAAGTTGACCAGCAATTTCTCATTTTTACAACACCATTTTTTTTAGGGACCACATCTCATTTGAAGTCATTTTGACGGGTCTATATGATAGAAAATACCCAAGTGTGACACCATTCTAAAAACTGCACCCCTCAAGGTACTCAAAACCACTTTCAAGAAGTTTATTAACCCTTCAGGTGTTTCACAGGAATTTTTGGAATGTTTAAATAAAAATGAACATTTAACTTTTTTTCACACAAAATTTATTTCAGCTCCAATTTGTTTTATTTTACCAAGGGTAACAGGAGAAAATAGACCCCAAAAGTTGTTGTACAATTTGTCCTGAGTACGCTGATACCCCATATGTGGGGGTAAACCACAGTTTGGGCGCATGGCAGAGCTTGGAAGCAAAGGAGCGCCATTTGACTTTTCAATGCAAAATTGACTGGAATTGAGATGGGACGCCATGTTGCATTTGGAGAGCCCCTGATGTGCCTAAACATTGAAACCCCTAACAAGTGACACCATTTTGGAAAGTAGACCCCCTAAGGAACTTATCTAGATGTGTGGTGAGCACTTTGACCCAACAAGTGCTTTACAGAAGTTTATAATGCAGAGCCGTAAAAATAAAAAATCATATTTTTTCACAAAAATGATCTTTTCACCCCCAATTTTTTATTTTCCCAAGGGTGAGAGAAGAAATTGGACCCCAAAAATTGTTGTGCAATTTGTCCTGAGTACGCTGATACCCCATATGTGGGTGTAAACCATTGTTTGGGCGCATGGCAGAGCTTGGAAGGGAAGGAGCGCCATTTGACTTTTCAATGCAAAATTGACTGGAATTGAGATGGGACGCCAAGTTGCATTTAGAGAGCCCTTGATGTGCCTAAACATTGAAACCCCTAACAAGTGACACCATTTTGGAAAGTAGACCCCCTAAGGAACTTATCTAGATGTGTGGTGAGCACTTTGACCCAACAAGTGCTTTACAGAAGTTTATAATGCAGAGCCGTAAAAATAAAAAATCATATTTTTTCACAAAAATGATCTTTTCACCCCCAATTTTTTATTTTCCCAAGGGTAAGAGAAGAAATTAGACCACAAAAGTTGTTGTGCAATTTGTCCTGAGTACACTGATACCCCATATGTGGGTGTAAACCATTGTTTGGGCGCATAGCAGAGCTCAGAAGGGAAGAAGCGCTATTTTACTTTTCAATGCAAAATTGACTGGAATTAAGATGGGATGCCATGTTGCGTTTGGAGAGCCCCTGATGTGCCTAAACATTAACCCCCCCACAAGTGACACCATTTTGGAAAGTAGACCCCCTAAGGAACTTATCTAGATGTGTTTTGAGAGCTTTGAACCCCCAAGTGTTTCACTACAGTTTATAACGCAGAGCCGTGAAAATAAAATTTTATTTTTTTTTCACAAAAATGATTTTTTAGCCCCCAGTTTTGTATTTTCACAAGGGTATCAGGATAAATTGGACCCCAAAAGTTGTTGTCCAATTTGTCTGGAGTACGCTGATACCCCATTTGTGGGGGGGGACCACTGTTTGGGCGCATGACAGAGCTCGGAAGGGAAGGAGCGCCATTTGGAATGCAGACTTAAATGGATTGGTCAGCAGGCGTCACGTTGCATTTGCAGAGCCCCTGATGTACCCAAACAGTACAAACCCCCCACAAGTGACCCCATATTGGAAACTAGACCCCCCAAGGAACTTATCTAGATGTGTTGTGAGAACTTTGAACCCCCAAGTGTTTCACTACAGTTTATAACGCAGAGCCGTGAAAATATTTTTTTTATTTTTTTTTTCACAAAAATGAAATTTAGCCCCCAGTTTTGTATTTTCACAAGGGTATCAGGATAAATTGGACCCTAAAAGTTGTTGTCCAATTTGTCCTGAGTACGCTGATACCCCATATGTGGGGGGGAACCACTGTTTGGGCGCATGGCAGAGCTCGGAAGGGAAGGAGCGCCATTTGGAATGCAGACTTAAATGGATTGGTCTGCAGGCGTCACGTTGCATTTGCAGAGCCCCTGATGTACCCAAACAGTACAAACCCCCCACAAGTGACCCCATATTGGAAACTAGACCCCCCAAGGAACTTATCTAGATGTGTTGTGAGAACTTTGAACCCCCAAGTGTTTCACTACAGTTTATAACGCAGAGCCGTGAAAATATATATATTTTTTTTTTCACAAAAATGAAATTTAGCCCCCAGTTTTGTATTTTCACAAGGGTATCAGGATAAATTGGACCCTAAAAGTTGTTGTCCAATTTGTCCTGAGTACGCTGATACCCCCTATGTGGGGGGGAACCACTGTTTGGGCGCATGACAGAGCTCGGAAGGGAAGGAGCGCCATTTGGAATGCAGACTTAAATGGATTGGTCTGCAGGCGTCACGTTGCATTTGCAGAGCCCCTGATGTACCCAAACAGTACAAACCCCCCACAAGTGACCCCATATTGGAAACTAGACCTCCCAAGGAACTTATCTAGATGTGTTGTGAGAACTTTGAACCCCCAAGTGTTTCACTACAGTTTACAACGCAGAGCCGTGAAAATAAAACATATTTTTTTTCCCACAAAAATGATTTTTAGTCCCCCAAATTTTTATTTTCCCAAGGATAACAAGAGAGCTTGGACCCCAGAAGTTGTTGTCCAATTTGTCCCGAGTACGCGGATACCCCATATGTTGGGGTAAACCCCTTTTTGGACGCACGGGAGAGCTCGGAAGGGAAGGAGCACTGTTTTACTTTTTCAACGCAGAATTGGCTGGAATTCAGATTGGACGCCATGTCGCGTTTGGAGAGCCCCTGATGTGCCTAAACAGTGGAAACTCCCCAATTCTACCTGAAACCCTAATGCAAACACACCCCTAACCTCACCCCTAACCGTTTACTGAACATTTTCTGACAGTCATAAGTGCCACGTATATAAGTGCCACGTATACAAGTGCCACGTATTTAAGAGCCACGTATTTAAGTGCCACGTATTTCAGTGCCACGTATTTCAGTGCCACGATATTTCAGTGCCACGTATTTCAGTGCCACGTATTTCAGTGCCACGTATTTCAGGCACTGAAAAATACGTGGCACGTAAATACTTCAGTGCCACGATATTTCAGTGCCACGATATTTCAGTGCCACGTATTTCAGTGCCACGTATTTCAGGCACTGAAAAATACGTGGCACGTAAATACGTGGCACGTAAATACGTGGCACTGAAATACGTGGCACTGAAATACGTGGCACTTAAATACGTGGCACTTAAATACGTGGCACTTAAATACGTGGCACTTATATACGTGGCCACTGAAATATCGTGGCACTTATATACGTATATACGTATATAAACGTATATTTCAGTGCCACGCATTTCAGTGCCACGTATTTCAGGTTAGGAGTAGGGTTAGGGTTTTTTGTTTTTTTCTTGTTTTCTTGTGTTTTTCTATAAAAACGCATGCGTTTTACCGCGTTTACATGCATTTTTTCACACATGCGGTTTTTTTAAAAAACGCATGCAGATAAAAACGCAAGTGTGAAACCAGACTAAAAGACGCTTTTTATAGCAAAAAAGTTTTTGCGTCTCCACATTTTGAGACCTATAATTTTTCCACATTTTGGTCCACAGAGTCATGTGAGGTCTTGTTTTTTGCGGGACGAGTTGACGTTTTTATTGGTAACATTTTCGGACACGTGACCATTTTTTATCACTTTTTATTCCGATTTTTGTGAGGCAGAGTGACCAAAAACCTGCTATTCATGAATTTCTTTTGGGAGAGGCGTTTATACCGTTCTGCGCTTGGTAAAATTGATAAAGCAGTTTTATTCGTCTGGTCAGTACGATTACAGCGATACCTCATTTATATCATTTTTTTATGTTTTGACGCTTTTATACGATAAAAACTATTTTATAGAAAAAATAATTATTTTGGCATCGCTTTATTCTGAGGACTATAACTTTTTTATTTTTTTGCTGATGATGCTGTATGGCGGCTCGTTTTTTGCGGGACAAGATGACGTTTTCAGCGGTACCATGGTTATTTATATCCGTCTTTTTGATCGCGTGTTATTCCACTTTTTGTTCGGCGGTATGGTAATAAAGCGTTGTTTTTTGCCTCGTTTTTTTTTTTTTTTTTTCTTACGGTGTTTACTGAAGGGGTTAACTAGTGGGCCAGTTTTATAGGTTGGGTCGTTACGGACGCGGCGATACTAAATATGTGTACTTTTATTGTTTTTGTTTGTTTTTTTTAGATAAAGAAATGTATTTATGGGAATAATTTTTTTTTTTTATTATTATTTATTTAGGAATTTTTTTTTTTTTTTTTTTTTTTACACATGTGGAAATTTTTTTTTTAACTTTTTTACTTTGTCCCAGGGGGGGACATCACAGATCGCAGATCTGATAGTGTGCACAGCACTCTATCAGATCGGCGATCATACTTTCATCGGAGCAGGCTGCAGCTTTCATCTGCAGCCTGCTCCGACCCGGAAGTGCTCCCTGCAGGACCCGGATACAGCCCCTCGGCCATTTTGGATCCGGGGCCTGCAGGGAGAAGACGTTCGGTACGAGGTGAGTACATCACCTTGTACCGATCGTCTCAGGGAAGCACGCAGGGAGCCCCCTCCCTGCGCGATGCTTCCCTGTACCGCCGGTACACCGCGATCATGTTTGATCGCGGTGTGCCGGGGGTTAATGTGCCGGGGGCGGTCCGTGACCGCTCCTGGCACATAGTGCCGGATGTCAGCTGCGATATGCAGCCGACACCCGGCCGCGATCGGCCGCGCTCCCCCCGTGAGCGCGGCCAATCGCGTATGACGTACTATACCGTCACCGGGAATTAAGGCCCACCCCACCTCGACGGTATAGTACGTCAGATGGGATTAAGGGGTTAAATAGCGGGAAAAATGCAAAAAATCCACAAATTAATGAACATGATGCGTTTTTTACCGCGATGCGTTTTTTTTGCGGAAAAAAAGCATCATGTGCACAAAAATTACAGAATGCATTCTAAATGACGGGATGCATATGTATGCGTTTTTATCGCGTTTTTATAGCGAAAAAAAGTGAAAAAAACGCAATGTGTGCACAAAGCCTAAGAGAGAGAAATTGAGAGGGGGACATACTGTCATGTCAGACGCTGTTCAGACCAGGTCGTTCGACAGACAGCGGTAATTCCGCTTTTGACCACTATGTGCTCATTGGCGTCGGCTAGGTTTTGTCCAGCTGTTCCGGGGTTAATTTACCTGATCCTCGGATTGGAAGCTGGGCCATGCCCATTGCCTTTAAATAGTTCTCCTGATCTTTGGGCGTCGCCGATTATAGCTTCTGTCTTGTGCGTTGTTATCTCAGTCTGGAGTGGAGAGCTGGTGGTTGGAGAATCGTTGCTGGTGGTGTATTTTCCTTTGTCTTATTTACTCCTTCCTATATTTGTATTTATTTTGCCCTGCACATTTATAGTGTATTCCTGTGTGACTGCGACGTGGTATATATTTTCCTTTATCCTTGTCTGTGCTAACTGTGGGTATTGGTGTATTACGTTCACTGGGTGGTGGGCGGAGGTTTTCAGCTTAGGGTTGTAACAGGAGTCAGGGTGAGGTTCGAGGCCTGGACATGCACACCATCAGTGTAAACTCCAGGTAGAGGGTCAGTCAGGATTTCCCTAGTCTGAGGGAAATTGCAGGGGCCCGGGTTATTAGCTCTCACCCTCCTAGTCTCCCCGTGACATTATAATCGGCCTAACAAAAAAAAAAAAAGGGTGGTTTTTTGTTTTTTTTTGTGTTTTGTAATGGATCCCATGACTTCCATAACCCGCCAGTTGGAGGCGCTGTCTTTACAGGTCACGGAGTTGAGGGGGGCAGTACAGCAACAGGGACTAGCAGTATCTAATGTGCAAGCTAGAGCGACAGGTAGAGTTGCTGAGCCTAAATTTCCTTTGCCTGAAAAATTTGCTGGGGAACGCAGTAAATTTGTTTCTTTTCGTGAAGCTTGCAAACTATATTTCTGTATGCGCCCGATCTCCTCGGGTAATGAGGCTCAGCGTGTGGGCCTGGTGTTGTCATTGTTAAGCGGGGATCCCCAAGCATGGGCGTTTTCTTTGCCATCTGATTCTGCTGCATTTGACTCTGTGGAGAGTTTTCTTTCTTCTCAAAGGAAAATACACCATCAGCAACGATTCTCCAACAACCAGCTCTCCACTCCAGACCGAGATAACAACGCAAGACAGAAGCTATAATCGGCGACGCCCAATGATCCGGAGAACTATTTAAAGGCAATGGGCAGGGCCCAGCTTCCAATCCGAGGATCAGGTAAATTAACCCTGGAACAGCTGGACAAAACCTAGCCGACGCCAATGAGCAAATAGTGGTCAAAAGCAGAATTACCGCTGTCTGTCGAACAACCTGGTCTGAACAGCGTCTGGCATGACACATAGAGAGCGAGACAGCGAGAGGGTGACACCAAGACTGAGAGAGGAAGACACAGACAGAGCGAGAGAGGAGAAAATATTGACAGACAGTGAGAGAGGGGCAAAAAGAAAGACCTAAAGAGACAGCGGGTGGGGAAGCTACAGACAGATCTATAAAGGGATGGACACTTAGGGATCCTGTAGGTTTCACTCGCAGTTCTCGCACCTCCTGGTATCGCGTGATCCCCCCATTGACGGCGGCGTCGATGACCCCGTTCAGACACATGCTGAGCAGGTTGATGTTCCCGTGCAGGTTGTGGTGCTGGTACTGGGTGATCAGCGCTCGCAGCTCCTGCGTCTTGTTCCCCAGAACCTGCAGCGCGTTCTCCAGGGGACTCACCTCCACCTGCAGACCCCACCCCGATTATTACAGATCACATGTGATGTGAGACCACCACTCCCCGTGGCTGCGGACACCTTACCAGCTCTCGTTTCTGGACTTCAAACCAGCAAGAGATTCCCGGGAGACTGTGAGACAGTGTGAGAGTGCTGCGCTCTATCCATAGACTCTGAAAGAGGAGACAGTGTGAGAGTGCTGCGCTCTATCCATAGACTCTGAAAGAGAGAGGAGACAGTGTGAGAGTGCTGCGCTCTATCCATAGACTCTGAAAGAGAGAGGAGACAGTGGGAGAGTGCTGTGCTCTATCCATAGACTCTGAAAGAGAGGAGACAGTGAGAGTGCTGCAATCTATCCGTAGACTCTGAAAGAGAGAGGAGACAGTGTGAGAGTGCTGCAATCTATCCATAGACTCTGAAAGAGAGGAGACAGTGTGAGAGTGCTGCAATCTATCCGTAGACTCTGAAAGAGAGAGGAGACAGTGTGAGAGTGCTGCAATCTATCCATAGACTCTGAAAGAGAGAGGAGACAGTGTGAGAGTGCTGCACTCTATCCATAGACTCTGAAAGAGAGAGGAGACAGTGTGAGAGTGCTGCAATCTATCCATAGACTCTGAAAGAGAGAGGAGACAGTGTGAGAGTGCTGCGCTCTATCCATAGACTCTGAAAGAGAGAGGAGACAGTGTGAGAGTGCTGCGCTCTATCCATAGACTCTGAAAGAGAGAGGAGACAGTGTGAGAGTGCTGCGCTCTATCCATAGACTGAAAAAGAGAGAAGAGACAGTGTGAGAGTGCTGCAATCTGTCCATAGACTGAAAGAGCGAGGAGACAGTGTGAGAGTGCTGCAATCTATCCATAGACTCTGAAAGAGAGAGGAGACAGTGTGAGAGTGCTGCGCTCTATCCATAGACTCTGAAAGAGAGAGGAGACAGTGTGAGAGTGCTGCGCTCTATCCATAGACTGAAAAAGAGAGAAGAGACAGTGTGAGAGTGCTGCAATCTGTCCATAGACTCTGAAAGAGCGAGGAGACAATGTGAAAGACCTTCAGCAGAACATGGGCACTGCCATTCAATGAGAAAAAAACTAATATCATGGTGTTTCAGAAAAGAAAGCAGAAACCCATTGGCCATCCTACCTTTATGATAGACAACCGTCCACTTACAGAAACCAACAGGTACACCTACCCGGGCCTAGAACTCAGCCAGTCAGGGAGCTTCAAGCAAGCCATAGAGTTACTATAAGACAAGGCATCCAAAGCCTTCTATGCCATCAGAAGGCGTCTGTACCATCTCAAGGCACCAGTAACCGTCTGGCTAAAAATCTTTGACTCCATCATTGCCCCAAATCTTCTGTACAGTAGTGAGGTCTGGGGCCCAGTCTCATACCCAAACTGGTCAAAGTGGGACGCTGGGCCGACAGAAATATTCCACCTAGAGTTCTGCAAGCATCTTCTCCAAGTCCATCGGAGCACATCAAACAGCGCCTGCCGAGCAGAGCCGGGCAGATTCCCACTACACATCGCAATAAAGAAGAAGGCGCTGTCATTCAAGGCTCATCTACAAAGTAGCAGTCCCAGCTCCTACCATCACAAAGCCTTCCTACACCAGGAAGCCCCAGGAAGCCTCCCAAGAAAAAGTACCCAAAGCCAGTCTGACCAAGCCATCAACCTCCATGGCCTGACAAAAGGGGAAATCCAGAAGATGGTACACAAAGTCAAAGAGGAATATCTCCGCATCTGGAGGAACGACATAAACAAATCCAAGAAACTGACAATATACCAGAACCTACAGAGGGAGTACAAACTGGCCCCATATCTAGAGAAACTAGAAAACCCCAAAGACCGACAGATCCTGAGCCGGTACAGACTGAGCGCCCACAGCCTACTCATCGAATCCGGGCGGCACCGACAGAACTACAAGCCCCGAGAGAGCAGACTCTGCCAGCAGTGCCCACAGGAGGCCGTGGAGGATGAGGCCCACTTCCTGCTGAGGTGCCCCAAATACTCCGCAGTGAGGGACACTCACCTCAAGAGACTGATCTCTTCCCAGACTTCACCTCCATGGAGGAGGAAGAGAAATAGCCGATAATACTGGGGGAAGAGGAAAGTGCAGTGGCCGTAGCAGCGGAATATGTCAGTGCCTGCCACAGACTAAAGCTGGAGTTACACTAAACGACTTACCAACGATCACGAGCAGCGATACGACCTGGCCGTGATCGTTGGTAAGTCGTTGTGTGGTCGCTGGGGAGCTGTCACACAGACAGCGCTCTCCAGCGACCAACGATCAGGGGAACGACTTCGGCATCGTTGAAACTGTCTTCAACGATGTCAAAGTCCCCCTGCAGCACCCGGGTAACCAGGGTAAACATCGGGTTACTAAGCGCAGGGCCGCGCTTAGTAACCCGATATTTACCCTGGTTACCATTGTAAAAGTAAAAAAAAAAAAGTACATACTCACCTTCTGATGTCTGTCACGTCCCCCGCCGGCGTCCACAGGGTTAAAACTGCTTTCGGCAGGAGCGCTGGTAATGCACGCGCTGCTGCCGAGAGCTTCCCTGCACTGACTGTGTCAGCGCCGGCAGTAACAGCGGTGACGTCACCGCTGTGCTCTGCTTTACGGCCGGCGCTGACACAGTCAGTGCAGGAAGCTCTCGGCAGCAGCGCGTGCATTACCAGCGCTCCTGGCGAAAGCAGTTTTAACCCTGTGGACGCCGGCAGGGGACGTGACAGACATCAGAAGGTGAGTATGTACTGTTTTTTTTTTAACTTTTACAATGGTAACCAGGGTAAATATCGGGCTACTAAGCACGGCCCTGCACTTAGTAACCCGATATTTACCCTGGTTACAAGTGAACACGTCGCTGGATCGACGTCACACACACCGATCCAGCGATGACAGCGGGTGATCAGCGACCAAAAAAAGGTCCTGATCATTCCCATCGACCAACGATCTCCCAGCAGGGGCCTGATCGTTGGTCGCTGTCACACATAACGAGATCATTAGCGGGATCGTTGCTACGTCACCAAAAGCGTGACGTTGCAACGATATCATTAACGATATAGTTATGTGTGACTCAGCCTTAAGAGGAGCCTGATATGTCATGGACTCCTGTACCCCAACACTGGACATATCCCTATCCCCCGACTAAAGAGCCTGATACGTCATGGACTCCTATACCCCACCCTGGAAACATCCCCTATCCTCTAAAAGGAGTCTGATATATCCTGGACCTCTATATGCCTCCCTCCCCCACCCCCGTATTTTTACCATATGCTTTGGCAATGCTAACGTGTACTTAGTCCTGCCAATAAAGCTCATTTGAATTGAATTGAGTGCTGCACTCTATCCATAGACTCTGAAAGAACGAGGAGACAGTGTGAGAGTGATGCGCTCTATCCATAGACTCTGAAAGAGAGAGGAGACAGTGTGAGAGTGCTGCTCTCTATCCATAGACTCTGAGAGAGCGAGGAGACAGTGTGAGAGTGATGCGCTCTATCCATAGACTCTGAAAGAGAGAGGAGACAGTGTGAGAGTGATGCGCTCTATCCATAGACTCTGAAAGAGAGAGGAGACAGTGTGAGAGTGCTGCTCTCTATCCATAGACTCTGAGAGAGCGAGGAGACAGTGTGAGAGTGCTGCGCTCTATCCATAGACTCTGAAAGAGCGAGGAGACAGTGTGAGAGTGCTGCGCTCTATCCATAGACTCTGAAAGAGCGAGGAGACAGTGTGAGAGTGCTGCGCTCTATCCATAGACTCTGAGAGAGCGAGGAGACAGTGTGAGAGTGCTGCGCTCTATCCATAGACTCTGAAAGAGCGAGGAGACAGTGTGAGAGTGATGCGCTCTATCCATAGACTCTGAAAGAGAGAGGAGACAGTGTGAGAGTGCTGCACTCTATCCATAGACTCTGAAAGAGCGAGGAGACAGTGTGAGAGTGCTGCGCTCTATCCATAGACTCTGAGAGAGCGAGGAGACAGTGTGAGAGTGCTGCGCTCTATCCATAGACTCTGAAAGAGCGAGGAGACAGTGTGAGAGTGATGCGCTCTATCCATAGACTCTGAAAGAGAGAGGAGACAGTGTGAGAGTGCTGCACTCTATCCATAGACTCTGAGAGAGCGAGGAGACAGTGTGAGAGTGCTGCGCTCTATCCATAGACTCTGAAAGAGCGAGGAGACAGTGTGAGAGTGCTGCGCTCTATCCATAGACTCTGAAAGAGCGAGGAGACAGTGTGAGAGTGCTGCGCTCTATCCATAGACTCTGAGAGAGGAGACAGTGGGAGAGTGCAAGTGTGAGAGTGCTGCGCTCTATCCATAGACTCTGAAAGAGAGGACAGTGTGATGCGCTCTAGACTCTGAAAGAGCGAGGAGACAGCGTGAGAGTGCTGCGCTCTATCCATAGACTCTGAAAGAGCGAGGAGACAGTGTGAGAGTGCTGCGCTCTATCCATAGACTCTGAAAGAGAGAGGAGACAGAGTGCTGCGCCCTATCCATAGACTCTGAAAGAGAGAGGAGACAGTGTGAGAGTGCTGCGCTCTATCCATAGACTCTGACAGAGGAGACAGTGGGAGAGTGCTGCGCTCTATCCATAGACTCTGAAAGAGAGAAGAGACAGTGTGAGAGTGCTGCAATCTATCCGTAAACTCTGAGAGAAGAGACAGTGTGAGAGTGCTGCGCTCTATCCATAGACTCTGAAAGAGAGAGGAGACAGTGTGAGAGTGCTGCGCTCTATCCATAGACTCTGAACGAGCGAGGAGACAGTGTGAGAGTGCTGCAATCTATCCATAGACTCTGAAAGAGAGAGGAGACAGTGTGAGTGCTGCGCTCTATCCATAGACTCTGAAGAGAGGAGACAGTGTGAGAATGCTGCACTCTATCCATAAACTCTGAAAGAGAGAGGAGACAGTGTGAGAGTGCTGCAATCTATCCATAGACTCTGAAAGAGAGAGGAGACAGTGTGAGTGCTGCGCTCTATCCATAGACTCTGAAAAAGAGAGGAGACAGTGTGAGAGTGCTGCACTCTATCCACAGACTCTGAAAAAGAGAGGAGACAGTGTGAGAATGCTGCACTCTATCCATAAACTCTGAAAGAGAGAGGAGACAGTGGGAAAGTGCTACGCTCTATCCACAGACTCTGAAAGAGAGAGGAGACAGTGTGAGAGTGCTGCGCTCTATCCACAGACTCTGAAAGAGAGAGGAGACAGTGTGAGAGTGCTGCGCTCTATCCACAGACAGTGTCAGAGTGCTGCAATCTATCCATAGACTCTGAAAGAGAGAGTAGACAGTGTGAGAGTGCTGCAATCTATCCATAGACTCTGAAAGAGGAGACAGTGTGAGTGCTGCGCTCTATCCATAGACTCTGAAAGAGGAGACAGTGTGAGAGTGCTGCGCTCTATCCAGACTCTGAAAGAGAGAGGAGATAGTGTGAGAGTGCTGCGCTCTATTCATAGACTCTGAAAGAGAGAGACAGTGTGAGAGTGCTGCGCTCTATCCAGACTCTGAAAGAGAGAGCAGATAGTGTGAGAGTGCTGCGCTCTATCCATAGACTCTGAAAGAGAGAGGAGACAGTGTGAGTGCTGCGCTCTATTCATAGACTCTGAAAGAGAGAGGAGACAGTGTGAGAGTGCTACGCTCTATCCACAGACTCTGAAAGAGAGAGGAGACAGTGTGAGAGTGCTGCGCTCTATCCACAGACTCTGAAATAGAGAGTAGACAGTGTGAGAGTGCTGCAATCTATCCATAGACTCTGAAAGAGGAGACAGTGTGAGAGTGCTGCGCTCTATCCATACTCTGAAAGAGAGAGGAGAAAGTGTGCGAGTGCTGCGCTCTATCCACAGACTCTGAAAGAGAGAGGAGACAGTGTGAGAGTGCTGCGCTCTATCCAGACTCTGAAAGAGAGAGGAGATAGTGTGAGAGTGCTGCGCTCTATCCACAGACTCTGAAAGAGAGAGGAGACAGTGTGAGAGTGCTGCGCTCTATCCAGACTCTGAAAAAGAGAGGAGATAGTGTGAGAGTGCTGCGCTCTATCCAGACTCTGAAAGAGAGAGGAGATAGTGTGAGAGTGCTGCGCTCTATTCATAGACTCTGAAAGAGAGAGGAGACAGTGTGAGAGTGCTGCGCTCTATCCAGACTCTGAAAGAGAGAGGAGATAGTGTGAGAGTGCTGCGCTCTATCCACAGACTCTGAAAGAGAGAGGAGACAGTGTGAGAGTGCTGCGCTCTATCCAGACTCTGAAAGAGAGAGGAGATAGTGTGAGAGTGCTGCGCTCTATTCATAGACTCTGAAAGAGAGAGGAGACAGTGTGAGAGTGCTGCGCTCTATCCAGACTCTGAAACAGAGAGGAGATAGTGTGAGTGCTGCGCTCTATCCACAGACTCTGAAAGAGAGAGGAGACAGTGTGAGAGTGCTGCAATCTATCCGTAGACTCTAAAAGAGCGAGGAGACAGTGTGAGAGTGCTGTACTCTATCCAGACTCTGAAAAAAAGAGGAGATAGTGTGAGAGTGCTGCGCTCTATCTACAGACTCTGAAAGAGGAGACAGTGTGAGAATGCTGCGCTCTATCCATAGACTCTGAAAGAGAGAGGAGACAGTGTGAGAGTGCTGCGCTCTATCCATAGACTCTGAAAGAGCAAGGAGACAGTGTGAGAGTGCTGCGCTCTATCCACAGACAGTGTGAGAGTGCTGCAATCTATCCATAGACTCTGAAAGAGAGAGTAGACAGTGTGAGAGTGCTGCAATCTATCCATAGACTCTGAAAGAGGAGACAGTGTGAGTGCTGCTCTCTATCCATAGACTCTGAAAGAGGAGACAGTGTGAGAGTGCTGCGCTCTATCCACAGACTCTGAAATAGAGAGTAGACAGTGTGAGAGTGCTGCAATCTATCCATAGACTCTGAAAGAGGAGACAGTGTGAGAGTGCTGCGCTCTATCCAGACTCTGAAAGAGAGAGGAGATAGTGTGAGAGTGCTGCGCTCTATTCATAGACTCTGAAAGAGAGAGGAGACAGTGTGAGAGTGCTGCGCTCTATCCAGACTCTGAAAGAGAGAGGAGATAGTGTGAGAGTGCTGCGCTCTATTCATAGACTCTGAAAGAGAGGAGATAGTGTGATTGCTGCGCTCTATCCATAGACTCTGAAAGAGAGAGGAGACAGTGTGAGAGTGCTGCGCTCTATCCACAGACTCTGAAAGAGAGAGGAGACAGTGTGAGAGTGCTGCAATCTATCCGTAGACTCTAACAGAGCGAGGAGACAGTGGGAGAGTGCTGCACTCTATCCAGACTCTGAAAAAAAAAGGAGATAGTGTGAGAGTGCTGCGCTCTATCTACAGACTCTGGAAGAGGAGACAGTGTGAGTGCTGCGCTCTATCCATAGACTCTGAAAGAGGAGACAGTGTGAGAGTGCTGCGCTCTATCCATAGACTCTGAAAGAGAGAGGAGACAGTGTGAGAGTGCTACGCTCTATCTATATACTCTGAAAGAGAGAGGAGACAGTGTGAGAGTGCTGCACTCTATCCATACTCTGAAAAAGAGAGGAGATAGTGTGAGAGTGCTACACTCTATCTATATACTCTGAAAGAGAGAGGAGACAGTGTGAGAGTGCTACGCTCTATCCACAGACTCTGAAAGAGGAGACAGTGTGAGAGTGCTACACTCTATCTATATACTCTGAAAGAGAGAGGAGACAGTGTGAGAGTGCTACGCTCTATCCACAGACTCTGAAAGAGGAGACAGTGTGAGAGTGCTGCGCTCTATCCACAGACTCTGAAAGAGAGAGGAGACAGTGTGAGAGTGCTGCGCTCTTTCAATAGACTCTGAAATGAGACAGTGTGAAAGCGCTGCACTCTGTCCATAGACGATGAGACAGTGAGAGCGCTGCACTCTGTCCATAGACTGAGATGAGACAGTGAGAGAGCGCTGCACTCTGTCCATAGACTCTGAGATGACAGTGAGTGAGCGCTGCACTCTGTCCATAGACTCCGAGATGAGACAGTGCTGCACTCTGTCCATAAACTCTGAGATGAGACAGTGAGAGCGCTGCACTCTGTCCACTCTGAGATGAGACAGTGAGAGAGCGCTGCACTCTGTCCATAGACTCTGATATGAGACAGTGAGAGACCGCTGCACTCTGTCCATAGACTCTGAGAGGAAACACTGAGAGAGCGCTGCACTCTGTCCATAGACTCCGAAATGACAGTGCTGCACTCTGTCCATAGATTCTGAGATGAGACAGTGAGAGAGCGCTGCACTCTGTCCATAGACTCTGAGAGGAAACAGTGAGAGAGCACTGCACTCTGTCCATAGACTCTGAGAGGAAACAGTGGGAGAACGCTGCACTCTGTCCATAGACTCTGAGATGAGACAGTGAGAGAGCGCTGCACTCTGTCCATAGACTCTGAGAGGAAACAGTGAGAGAGCGCTGCACTCTGTTCATAGACTCAGAGGAAACAGTGGGAGAACGCTGCACTCTGTCCATAGACTCTGAGATGAGACAGTGAGAGAGCGCTGCACTCTGTCCATAGACTCAGAGAGGAAACAGTGAGAGAGCGCTGCACTCTGTTCATAGACTCAGAGGAAACAGTGGGAGAACGCTGCACTCTGTCCATAGACTCTGAGATGAGACAGTGAGAGAGCGCTGCACTCTGTCCATAGACTCAGAGAGGAAACAGTGAGAGAGCGCTGCACTCTGTTCATAGACTCAGAGGAAACAGTGGGAGAACGCTGCACTCTGTCCATAGACTCTGAGATGAGACAGTGAGAGAGCGCTGCACTCTGTCCATAGACTCTGAGAAGAGACAGTGTGACAGCGCAGCACTCTTTCCATAAACTCTGAGATGAGACACTTTGAGAGCGCTGAGCTCTATCAGTCTGGTGTCGGCTCCCATCACTCACCTTAAACTCGTTGTCTTTGTCGCGGGCGCCGCGATGGAACGGTCGGTCGTACCGAAACCTGCGGACGTTGTTTACGCGGTAGAAGCTCTTTATCCTCTCGGGAACCTGGTCCATGTTCAGCACTCTCGGGGTGTCGGGCAGAGGGATGACTGCATAAATCTGCAGGTCTAGAGAGACAGTCAAGGGAGGAACCATCACAGCAGCATGAAAAAATGAAGACGCAAACCCTGCAACTGAACACCTGTGATCTGCACTGACACACTGTAACCCACCCACAGTGTGACCCCAATAATTGTGAATGTTTTAATTCACTGACTGGAAGCAGAGAAGGTGAATAATGTGACCACACAGTGCCCAGTAATGTCCGCCCTCCCCGCAGGATACACTGGGAGTCGCTCTGCAGGATCGTGTCGTCAGGATGGTTGAGATGCTGCATCGCGATCGCCTGCGGGAACTCGCTGAGCATGCGCTGCTGGAACGCCTCCAGGCGCTCGTAGTCGTGACCGCGGCACACAAACTCCTTATTCTGCAAGACAGGGAGAACAACATCTACATCACCAGGGGGGCTGCATACACAGAACGAGGGACCTGTCTGTACTGTAGTAAGGGGTATACAGGGGACGGTGCAGGGGGGCTGCATACACAGAACGAGGGACCTGTCTGTACTGTAGTAGGGGGTATACAGGGGACGGTGCAGGGGGGCTGCATACACAGAACGAGGGACCTGTCTGTACTGTAGGAGGAGGTATACAGGGGACGGTGCAGGGGGGCTGCATACACAGAACAAGGGACCTGTCTGTACTGTAGGAGGAGGTATACAGGGGACGGTGCAGGGGGGCTGCATACACAGAACAAGGGACCTGTCTGTACTGTAGGAGGAGGTATACAGGGGACGGTGCAGGGGGGCTGCATACACAGAACAAGGGACCTGTCTGTACTGTAGGAGGTATACAGGGGACGGTGCAGGGGGGCTGCATACACAGAACGAGGGACCTGTCTGTACTGTAGGAGGAGGTATACAGGGGACGGTGCAGGGGGGCTGCATACACAGAACGAGGGACCTGTCTGTACTGTGGTAGGGGGCATACAGGGGACGGTGCAGGGGGGCTGCATACACAGAACGAGGGACCTGTCTGTACTGTAGGAGGAGGTATACAGGGGACAGTGCAGGGGGGCTGCATACACAGAACGAGGGACCTGTCTGTACTGTAGGAGGAGGTATACAGGGGACAGTGCAGGGGGGGCTGCATACACAGAACGAGGGACCAGTCTGTACTGTAGTAGGAGGTATACAGAGGACGGTGCAGGGGGGCTGCATACACAGAACGAGGGACCAGTCTGTACTGTAGTAGGAGGTATACAGAGGACGGTGCAGGGGGGCTGCATACACAGAACGAGGGACCTGTCTGTACTGTAGGAGGAGGTATACAGAGGACGGTGCAGGGGGGCTGCATACACAGAACGAGGGACCTGTCTGTACTGTAGGAGGAGGTATACAGGGGACAG
The DNA here is from genome assembly GCF_051348905.1 of Ranitomeya variabilis. Taxonomy (NCBI): domain Eukaryota; kingdom Metazoa; phylum Chordata; class Amphibia; order Anura; family Dendrobatidae; genus Ranitomeya; species Ranitomeya variabilis. The sequence goes on along the minus strand of NC_135239.1, from coordinate 216,341,966 downwards.
TGCAGGGGGGGCTGCATACACAGAACGAGGGACCTGTCTGTACTGTAGGAGGAGGTATACAGGGGACGGTGCAGGGGGGCTGCATACACAGAACGATTGACCTGTCTGTACTGTAGGAGGAGGTATACAGGGGACAGTGCAGGGGGGGCTGCATACACAGAACGAGGGACCAGTCTGTACTGTAGTAGGAGGTATACAGAGGACGGTGCAGGGGGGCTGCATACACAGAACGAGGGACCAGTCTGTACTGTAGTAGGAGGTATACAGAGGACGGTGCAGGGGGGCTGCATACACAGAACGAGGGACCTGTCTGTACTGTAGGAGGAGGTATACAGGGGACAGTGCAGGGGGGGCTGCATACACAGAACGAGGGACCTGTCTGTACTGTAGGAGGAGGTATACAGGGGACGGTGCAGGGGGGCTGCATACACAGAACGATTGACCTGTCTGTACTGTAGGAGGAGGTATACAGGGGACGGTGCAGGGGGGCTGCATACACAGAACGAGGGACCTGTCTGTACTGTAGGAGGAGGTATACAGGGGACAGTGCAGGGGGGGCTGCATACACAGAACGAGGGACCTGTCTGTACTGTAGGAGGAGGTATACAGGGGACAGTGCAGGGGGGCTGCATACACAGAACGAGGGGTAATTTACCCGCAAGAAAAATGGGAACTTCTTTCCATAGAATCCCACTCTGAAGAACTCGGGCTCCAGCCGCTGCTGGTCCATGATGTGATCGTAGTACGACGCCTCCATTTTCTGCAGGAGATGAAGGGGGAAAAGAAGAGTCAAAGGTCGGAGATTGGAGAAGACGGAACAGCTGCTATGTATTGGGCAGCATCCCTAATAACGTAATGGTGCAGCCGCCATCCAGCACCATCGGAGTTAATGCACCAAGAGCCAGCACTCACCAGGATCCAGCTCAGGCTCTGGTAATCGTACAGCTTCTCGTACTGAGCCGCCAGCTCCCTGCACAGAGGAATCCCGAACTCCCAGCACTGAGGAGAAAAGACAAAGTTTACATGTCTTTTTCTTCACTTCCCGGCCAGCAGGTGTCACTGTGTACCAGCTGCCTCTCATAGACATGCTCTGCAACAGTGCCACCTGCAGCACAGGGAGGGTACTGCAGCTCACAATGAGGCTTATACCCCTGGTCCGTGCTCGGCCTCGTTACCTTGCCCTTGTTGAAGTAGTGGATGATTTTGCGGCTCAAACTCTCTTTCCGCTGCCACTCGCTCTGGGTGGGATAATGAAGGAACTCCCGTAGGGAGCGATCGTCCCACTGCAGCGTCTCCCAGTACAGAAGCAGAGTGAACGCAGCTTCTGGAGGGGGAAGGACACGGCGATGAATCTGTAGCACTGGTACATGGTGGAGCAGCGGTGCTGCGTACACGACACAGACACTGTGACTCCGTCCTGTGCAACGGCCCCAGGCAGCGTCACCTCAGTGGTGGTGGGTGGGGGTACGGCAGATGGCAGCCCCCCGTACCTGTGTAGCTATCAGCCTGAAGATGGAGGTCACACAGCTTGTGAATATAACGGATGTACATCTCCTCCTTATTGATCTCTGACTTGTAGAAATTCTGTGAGGATGAAACAAGAACAAAGGGTTAAATTCCCCACTAACCAAAACACCCACCAGGGGACGCTGCCATTAGAGACACCCACCAGGGGACGCTGTCATCAGAGACACCCACCGGGGACGCTGCCATCAGAGACACCCACCAGGGACGCTGTCATCAGAGACACCCACCGGGGACGCTGCCATCAGAGACACCCACCGGGGACGCTGCCATCAGAGACACCCACCCGGGGACGCTGCCATCAGAGACACCCACCCGGGGACGCTGCCATCAGAGACACCCACCCGAGGACGCTGCCATCGAAGACACCCACCAGGGGACGCTGTCATCAGAGGCACCCACCGGGGACGCTGCCATCAGAGACACCCACCCGGGGACGCTGCCATCAGGGACACCCACCCGGGGACGCTGCCATCAGAGACACCCACCAGGGGACGCTGCCATCAGAGACACCCACCAGGGGACGCTGTCATCAGAGACGCTGTCATCAGAGACACCCACCGGGGACGCTGCCATCAGAGACACCCACCCGGGGACGCTATAATCAGGGACACCCACCCGGGGACGCTGCCATCAGAGACACCCACCAGGGGACGCTGCCATCAGAGACACCCACCAGGGGACGCTGTCATCAGAGACACCCACCGGGGACGCTGTCATCAGAGACACCCACCAGGGACGCTGTCATCAGAGACACCCACCGGGGACGCTGCCATCAGAGACACCCACCAGGGGACGCTGCCATCAGAGACACCCACCAGGGGACGCTGTCATCAGAGACACCCACCGGGGACGCTGTCATCAGAGACACCCACCGGGGACGCTATCATCAGGGACACCCACCAGGGGACGCTGTCATCAGAGACACCCACCAGGGGACGCTATCATCAGAGACACCCACCAGGGGACGCTGTCATCAGAGACACCCACCGGGGGACGCTGTCATCAGAGACACCCACCGGGGACGCTGCCAACAGAGACACCCAATGGGGACGCTGTCATCAGAGACACCCACCAGGGGACGCTGCCATCAGAGACATCGACCTGGGGACGCTGCCATCAGAGACACCCACCGGGGACGCTGCCATCAGAGACACCCACCAGGGGATGCTGCCATCAGAGACACCCACCAGGGGACGCTGCCATCAGAGACACCCACCAGGGGACGCTGTCATCAGAGACGCTGTCATCAGAGACACCCACCGGGGACGCTATCATCAGGGACACCCACCAGGGGACGCTGTCATCAGAGACGCTGTCATCAGAGACACCCACCAAAAGATGCTGTCATCAGAGACACCCACCGGGGACGCTGCCATCAGAGACACCCACCCGGGGATGCTGCCATCAGAGACACCCACCCGGGGACGCTGCCATCAGAGACACCCACCCGAGGACGCTGCCATCGAAGACACCCACCAGGGGACGCTGTCATCAGAGGCACCCACCGGGGACGCTGCCATCAGAGACACCCACCCGGGGACGCTGCCATCAGGGACACCCACCCGGGGACGCTGCCATCAGAGACACCCACCAGGGGACGCTGCCATCAGAGACACCCACCAGGGGACGCTGTCATCAGAGACGCTGTCATCAGAGACACCCACCGGGGACGCTGCCATCAGAGACACCCACCCGGGGACGCTATAATCAGGGACACCCACCCGGGGACACTGCCATCAGAGACACCCACCAGGGGACGCTGCCATCAGAGACACCCACCAGGGGACGCTGTCATCAGAGACACCCACCGGGGACGCTGTCATCAGAGACACCCACCAGGGACGCTGTCATCAGAGACACCCACCGGGGACGCTGCCATCAGAGACACCCACCAGGGGACGCTGCCATCAGAGACACCCACCAGGGGACGCTGTCATCAGAGACACCCACCGGGGACGCTGTCATCAGAGACACCCACCGGGGACGCTATCATCAGGGACACCCACCAGGGGACGCTGTCATCAGAGACACCCACCAGGGGACGCTATCATCAGAGACACCCACCAGGGGACGCTGTCATCAGAGACACCCACCGGGGGACGCTGTCATCAGAGACACCCACCGGGGACGCTGCCAACAGAGACACCCAATGGGGACGCTGTCATCAGAGACACCCACCAGGGGACGCTGCCATCAGAGACATCGACCTGGGGACGCTGCCATCAGAGACACCCACCGGGGACGCTGCCATCAGAGACACCCACCAGGGGATGCTGCCATCAGAGACACCCACCAGGGGACGCTGCCATCAGAGACACCCACCAGGGGACGCTGTCATCAGAGACGCTGTCATCAGAGACACCCACCGGGGACGCTATCATCAGGGACACCCACCAGGGGACGCTGTCATCAGAGACGCTGTCATCAGAGACACCCACCAAAAGATGCTGTCATCAGAGACACCCACCGGGGACGCTATCATCAGGGACACCCACCAGGGGACGCTGTCATCAGAGACACCCACCAGGGGACGCTATCATCAGAGACACCCACCAGGGGACGCTGTCATCAGAGACACCCACCGGGGATGCTGTCATCAGAGACACCCACCAGGGACGCTGTCATCAGAGACACCCACCGGGGACGCTGCCATCAGAGACACCCACCAGGGGACGCTGCCATCAGAGACACCCACCAGGGGACGCTGTCATCAGAGACACCCACCGGGGACGCTGTCATCAGAGACACCCACCAAAGGACGCTGTCATCAGAGACACCCACCGGGGACGCTATCATCAGGGACACCCACCAGGGGACGCTGTCATCAGAGACACCCACCAGGGGACGCTATCATCATAGACACCCACCAGGGGACGCTGTCATCAGAGACACCCACCGGGGACGCTGTCATCAGAGACACCCACCAGGGACGCTGTCATCAGAGACACCCACCGGGGACGCTGCAATCAGAGACACCCACCAGGGGACGCTGCCATCAGAGACACCCACAAGGGGACGCTGTCATCAGAGACACCCACCGGGGACGCTGTCATCAGAGACACCCACCAAAGGACGCTGCCATCAGAGACACCCACCAGGGGACGCTGCCATCAGAGACACCCACCAGGGGACGCTGCCATCAGAGACACCCACCAGGGGACGCTGTCATCAGAGACACCCACCGGGGACGCTGCCAACAGAGACACCCAATGGGGACGCTGTCATCAGAGACACCCACCAGGGGACGCTGCCATCAGAGACATCGACCTGGGGACGCTGCCATCAGAGACACCCACCGGGGACGCTGCCATCAGAGACACCCACCAGGGGATGCTGCCATCAGAGACACCCACCAGGGGACGCTGCCATCAGAGACACCCACCAGGGGACGCTGTCATCAGAGACGCTGTCATCAGAGACACCCACCAAAAGACGCTGTCATCAGAGACACCCACCGGGGACGCTATCATCAGGGACACCCACCAAAAGACGCTGTCATCAGAGACGCTGTCATCAGAGACACCCACCAAAAGATGCTGTCATCAGAGACACCCACCGGGGACGCTATCATCAGGGACACCCACCAGGGGACGCTGTCATCAGAGACGCTGTCATCAGAGACACCCACCAAAAGACGCTGTCATCAGAGACACCCACCGGGGACGCTATCATCAGGGACACCCACCAGGGGATGCTGTCATCAGAGACACCCACCAGGGGACGCTGTCATCAGAGACACCCACCAGGGGACGCTGCCATCAGAGACACCCACCGGGGACGCTGCCATCAGAGACACCCACCAGGGGACGCTGCCATCAGAGACACCCACCAGGGGACGCTGCCATCAGAGACACCCACCGGGGACGCTGCCATCAGAGACACCCACCAGGGGACGCTGTCATCAGAGACACCCACCGGGGACGCTGTCATCAGAGACACCCACCAGGGGACGCTGTCATCAGAGACACCCACCAAAGGACGCTGTCATCAGAGACACCCACCGGGGACACTATCATCAGGGACACCCACCAGGGGACGCTGTCATCAGAGACACCCACCAGGGGACGCTGTCATCAGAGACACCCACCAGGGGACGCTGTCATCAGAGACACCCACCAGGGGACGCTGCCATCAGAGACACCCACCCGGGGTCGCTGCCATCAGAGACACCCACCAGGGGACGCTGTCATCAGAGACACCCACCAGGGGACGCTGCCATCAGAGACACCCACCGGGGACGCTGTCATCAGAGACACCCACCAGGGGATGCTGTCATCAGAGACACCCACCGGGGACGCTATCATCAGGGACACCCACCCGGGGAAGCTGCCATCAGAGACACCCACCCGGGGAAGCTGCCATCAGAGACAGCCACCCGGGGAAGCTGCCATCAGAGACAGCCACCCGGGGAAGCTGCCATCAGAGACACCCACCAGGGGACGCTGTCATCAGAGACACCCACCGGGGACGCTATCATCAGGGACACCCACCCGGAGACGCTGCCATCAGAGACACCCACCCGGGGAAGCTGCCATCAGAGACACCCACCCGGGGAAGCTGCCATCAGAGACACCCACCCGGAGACGCTGCCATCAGAGACACCGACCAGGGGACGCTGCCATCAGAGACACCCACTAGGGGACGCTACCATCAGAGACACCCACCCGGGGGCTGCCATCAGAGACACCCACCCGGAGACGCTGCCATCAGAGATACCCACCGGGGACTCTGCCATCAGAGACACCCACCCGGGGATGCTGCCATCAAAGACACCCACCCAGGGAAGCTGCCATCAGAGACACCGACCAGGGGACGCTGCCATCAGAGACACCCACAAGGGGACGCTGCCATCAGAGACACCGACCAGGGGACGCTGCCATCAGAGACACCCAATGGGGACGCTATTATCAGGGACACCCACCCGGGGACGCTGCTATCAGAGACACCCAATGGGGACGCTGCCATCAGAGACACCGACCAGGGGACGCTGCCATCAGAGACACCCACCGGGGACGCTGTCATCAGAGACACCCACCAGGAGACGCTGCCATCAGAGACACCCACCCGGGGACGCTGCTATCAGAGACACCCAGGGGATGCTGTCATCAGAGACACCCACCCGGAGACGCTGCCATCAGAGACACCCACCAGGGGACGCTGTCATCAGGGACATCAACCCGGGGACGTTGCCATCAGAGACACCCACCAGGGGACGCTGTCATCAGAGACACCGACCAGGGGACGCTGTCATCAGAGACACCCACCAGGAGACGCTGCCATCAGAGACACCCACCCGTGGACGCTGCCATCAGAGACACCAACCCGGGGACGCTGCCATCAGAGACACCCACCAGGGGACGCTGTCATCAGGGACACCAACCCGGGGACGCTGCCATCAGAGACACCCACCAGGGGACGCTGTCATCAGAGACACCCACCAGGGGATGCTGTCATCAGAGACACCCACCAGGGGACGCTGTCATCAGAGACACCCACCAGGGGACGCTGTCATCAGACACCGACCAGGGGACGCTGCCATCAGAGACACCCACCAGGAGACGCTGCCATCAGAGACACCCACCCGGGGACGCTGCCATCAGAGACACCCACCCGGGGACGCTGCCATCAGAGACACCCACCAGGGGACGCTGCCATCAGAGACACCCACCAGGGGACGCTGCCATCAGAGACACCCACCCGGGGACGCTGCCATCAGAGACACCCACCAGGGGACGCTGCCATCAGAGACACCCACCCGGGGAAGCTGCCATCAGAGACACCCACCCGGGGAAGCTGCCATCAGAGACACCCACCCGGGGAAGCTGCCATCAGAGACACCCACCCGGGGAAGCTGCCATCAGAGACACCGACCAGGGGACGCTGCCATCAGAGACACCCAATGGGGACGCTATCATCAGGGACACCCACCAGGGGACGCTGCCATCAGAGACACCCACCCGGGGATGCTGCCATCAGAGACACCCAACCGGGGACGCTGCCATCAGAGACACTCAACCAAGGTCGCTGCAACTGGAAAAACGTCTGCAGCACTCACCATCAGATTCACTGTGCAGCCGATCTTCTTATTCTCAGTCTCTTCTCCTTTCATGCAGTCTCTGCAGCAACACAAGAGTGAGAAAGGAGAAAGCAAAACTGCGCTAATATCAGGTGTAATACTCCAGTCGCCTCCAGAGCTACAGTCACTATTCTGCTGTTACATCATGTCTTATCCTCCAGTCACCTCCAGAGCTGCAATCACTCTTCTGCTGTTACACAGTGTCTTATCCTCCAGTCACCTCCAGAGCTGCAGTCACTATTCTGCTTTTACATCATGTCTTATCCTCCTGAGCTGCGATCACTATTCTGCTGTTACATCATGTCTTATCCTCCAGTCACCTCCAGAGCTGCGATCACTGTTCTGCTGGCACATGTATACCACACCTGTAGTCCAGCAGTCTCTCCATGAGGCGTGTTACAGAGGTCACAAAGGAGGCGCCCGGCTCTCTCCACGTCTCTTGCTCAATTTTCTCCAATAAACTTAAGGCAAAAGAGAAAAGAATTAAAAAAAATCCAAATTCTCGAAAAGTAAAAACGGTGACGGGAGCGTCAGGGGACGCACAAGTAACTGGAGAACAGTTACTTCCTATGATCTGGCAGTGCCGGATTACAGGGATGTTCCCGCACATCACAGATTAACAGCACGATGTAGAACGGAGCACGTACCTGGGGTACGGACCAAACAGCTGAGAGCTGCTCCGGCAGCGGGCGAGGGGACAAACACAAACATATCACAATGTGCCGCAAATCACCGCACCCTGCAGTACTATACAAGAGCCCACCCCTGCGGAAGACTCGCCCTCTGACGGAGAACTACAAGTCACAGCTTCATAAGGGATACCAGGCAGCAGAGGAACACCGGCTGCTGTGATCTGCAAACCACCTGATGGGGAAAGGTCTGCGGAAGCGGGAAAGGTCTGCGGCAGCGGGGAAGGGTCTGCGGCAGCGGGGACAGGTCTGCGGTAGCTAGGAAAAGTCTGTGGCAGCGGGAGAGGTCTGCGGCAACGGGGAGAGGTCTGCGGCAGCGGGGAAAGGTCTGCGGCAGCGGGGAAGGGTCTGCGGCAGCGGGGACAGGTCTGCGGCAGCTAGGAAAAGTCTGTGGCAGCGGGAGAGGTCTGCGGCAACGGGGAGAGGTCTGCGGCAGCGGGGAGAGGTCTGCGGCAGCGGGGAAAGGTCTGCGGAAGCGGGGAAAGGTCTGCGGAAGCGGGGAAAGGTCTGCGGAAGCGGGGAAAGGTCTGCGGCAGCGGGGAAAGGTCTGCGGCAGCGGGGAAAGGTCTGCGGCAGCGGGGAAAGGTCTGCGGCAGTGGGGACAGGTCTGCGGCAACGGGGAGAGGTCTGCGACAACGGGGAGAGGTCTGCGGCAATGGGAAAAAGTCTGCGGCAACAGGGAGAGGTCTGCTGCATGGACCTCGGAGAGAACAAAAAGCAGTGAAACCTTGAGGCACAAGTTGAGTATACCAATAACGCTTTATTCTGTAACGATCGGATTTTCTCTCTGCACCGTCCCTTTAATAAGGCGATTACCCCTTTATCCGCCATATAACCCTGTGCGCTGCGCGGCTGAGGTCGCTCGGACTCACAGGAGACTGAAGAGCTCTCGGTAGTTCTCGTCGCCTTTCCCCTCGGACACCAGGGAGTCCAGCTTATCGATGAGCTCGGCCTCCACCTGAGGAGACGCAGGATGGTCACATACGAGGAGCCGCCGACCTCCCCGCGCCATTTCTGCGCCGCCTCTCACCTGCTTGAAGTTTCCGTTGCGCCGCTGTTCACAGTCCATCATGTCGTGGAATATGGGGATCATGATGTTGCGGACCTCCGGCTGCGGGACCAAGGACACCCCCAGGAATGGGCCAATCATGCCGGGTATGAAGTGGTATTTGTGCTCTCCTGGAAAGTGAGCAGAGAAGGATGAGACGAGGATCGGGGGCCGACAGAAGACCCCTGACGTCACTCACCCAGGTTCTGCCACATGTTAAACAGCTCGTATGTCATCATGACGCGCATGTCGCCATACCTGGAGGTGGAGAGGGACGGGCAGGTCAGTAACATCGCCACTTATATCCTGCTCACACAGCTGAGGGATCGTTACAATGTATCACCGTAGACGATCCTCTGTGAATACAGCACTGCACTGACACACTGTAACAAACCCCAAGGACTAGGACAGAATTTCATGCTTTCTACATACAATGAATATTCTCATTCACTGACAACAAGCAGAGATGTTGAAATAAACAAAGTAGATAAGTAAGATGGCAATGTGCGGAGGCGAAGCTTCACGGGCTCGGTATTATCTCAGGGGGGCACTTACTTATCCAGGACCCTTCTCCTCTTCCCCGATGCAAAGTTCTCCAGCTGTAGACTGGGCTGGTTGATGAAGAGGACGGCGAGGCTGAAGTACGAGTTCCACACCTAGAAGGTGAAGGACGGAGCCGTGAGCAGCGCCCCCTCCTGGAGGATTCACCCCAATATAACACGGGCTCTATAATGGGGGAGACTTACCTTAAAGTCAAAATCCTCTTCACAGAAGTTCTTGTGCACGGCGGGCGACACGTACTGAACGGTCGTCACTATGATGCTGCGGGAAGAGAAAGAAATGTATGCGGCGAATGTGGGCGCCATACCGTACGTCACCGCACAACGCCGGGGATGGAGGGCTGGTACCGCTCATAGGGAAATACATAGGAATCATTCACCGACAGCAAGCACAGAACGTCTCATGTACAAAGCATGGGATTAATGGTGCCACATACATAATAAGAACTGAAAAGTGGGGAAAAAGCTGAAAGTATTAAACTTACACAAAATAAAAATATAATTTATTTCATAAAATAACTAACACTAATATCTAATAGGCAGCTACAGTTGTGGCCAAAAGTATTGACACCCCTGCAATTCTGTCAGATAATACTCAGTTTCTTCCTGAAAATGATTGCAAACACAAATTCTTTGGTATTATTATCTTCACATAATTTGTCTTAAATGAAAAAACACAAAAAGAATTGTCCTAAAGCCAAATTGGATATAATTCCACACCAAACATAAAAAAGGGGGTGGACAAAAGTATTGGCACTGTTGGAAAAATCATGTGATGCTTCTCTAATTAGTGTAACTAACAGCCCCTGTAACTGACCTGTGGCACCTAACAGCTGTTGGCAATAACTAAATCACACTTGCAGCCAGTTGACACGGATTAAAGTTGTCTCAACCTCTGTCCTGTGTCCTTGTGTGTACCACATTGAGCATGGAGAAAAGAAAGAAGACCAAAGGACTGTCTGAGGACCTGAGAAACCAAATTGTGAGGAAGCATGAGCAATCTCAAGGCTACAAGTCCATCTCCAAAGACCTGAATGTTCCTGTGTCCACCGTGCGCAGTGTCATCAAGAAGTGTAAAGCCCATGGCACTGTGGCTAACCTCCCTAGATGTGGACGGAAAAGAAAAATTGACGAGAGATTTCAACGCAAGATTGTGCGGATGTTGGATAAAGAACCTCGACTAACATCCAAACAAGTTCAAGCTGCCCTGCAGTCCGAGGGTACAACAGTGTCAACCCGTACTATCCGTCAGCGTCTGAATGAAAAGGGACTGTATGGTAGGAGACCCAGGAAGACCCCACTTCTTACCCCGAGACATAAAAAAGCCAGGCTGGAGTTTGCCAAAACTTACCTGAAAAAGCCTCAAAATGTTTTGGAAGAATGTTCTCTGGTCAGATGAGACAAAAGTAGAGCTTTTTGGCAAAGGCATCAACATAGAGTTTACAGGAGAAAAAAAAAAAAGAGGCATTCAAAGAAAAGAACACGGTCCCTACAGTCAAACATGGTGGAGGTTCCCTGATGTTTTGGGGTTGCTTTGCTGCCTCTGGCACTGGACTGCTTGACCGTGTGCATGGCATTATGAAGTCTGAAGACTACCAACAAATTTTGCAGCATAATGTAGGGCCCAGTGTGAGAAAGCTGCGTCTCCCTCAGAGGTCATGGGTCTTCCAGCAGGACAATGACCCAAAACACACTTCAAAAAGCACTAGAAAATGGTTTGAGAGAAAGCACTGGAGACTTCTAAGGTGGCCAGCAATGAGTCCAGACCTGAATCCCATAGAACACCTGTGGAGAGATCTAAAAACGGCAGTTTAGAGAAGGCACCCTGCAAATATCAGGGACCTGGAGCAGTTTGCCAAAGAAGAATGGTCTAAAATTCCAGCAGAGCATTGTAAGAAACTCATCGATGGTTACCGGAAGCGGTTGGTCGCAGTTATTTTGGCTAAAGGTTGTGCTACCAAGTATTAGGCTGAGGGTGCCAATACTTTTGTCTGGACCATTTTTGGAGTTTTGTGTGAAATGATCAATGTTTTGCTTTTTGCTTCATTCTCTTTTGTGTTTTTTCATTTAAGACAAATTAAATGAAGATAATAATACCAAAGAATTTGTGTTTGCAATCATTTTCAGGAAGAAACTGAGTATTATCTGACAGAATTGCAGGGGTGTCAATACTTTTGGCCACAACTGTATATATATATGCACAGCAGTGCGGTAATGAGGCTCCACCTTATATTACACCGGTGACATCACCCTATATTACACCGGTGACATCACCCTATATTACACCGGTGACATCACCCTATATTACACCGGTGACATCACCCTATATTACACCGGTGACATCACCCTATATTACACCGGTGACATCACCCTATATTACACCGGTGACATCACCCTATATTACACCGGTGGCATCACCCTATATTACACCGGTGACATCACCCTATATTACACCGGTGACATCACCCTATATTACACCGGTGACATCACCCTATATTACACCGGTGACATCACCCTATATTACACCGGTGACATCACCCTATATTACACCGGTGACATCACCCTATATTACACCGGTGACATCACCCTATATTACACCGGTGACATCACCCTATATTACACCGGTGACATCACCCTATATTACACCGGTGACATCACCCTATATTACACCGGTGACATCACCCTATATTACACCGGTGACATCACCCTATATTACACCGGTGACATCACCCTATATTACACCGGTGACATCACCCTATATTACACCGGTGACATCACCCTATATTACACCGGTGACATCACCCTATATTACACCGGTGACATCACCCTATATTACACCGGTGACATCACCCTATATTACACCGGTGACATCACCCTATATTACACCGGTGACATCACCCTATATTACACCGGTGACATCACCCTATATTACACCGGTGACATCACCCTATATTACACCGGTGACATCACCCTATATTACACCGGTGGCATCACCCTATATTACACCGGTGACATCACCCTATATTACACCGGTGACATCACCCTATATTACACCGGTGGCATCACCCTATATTACACCGGTGACATCACCCTATATTACACCGGTGACATCACCCTATATTACACCGGTGACATCACCCTATATTACACCGGTGGCATCACCCTATATTACACCGGTGGCATCACCCTATATTACACCGGTGACATCACCCTATATTACACCGGTGACATCACCCTATATTACACCGGTGGCATCACCCTATATTACACCGGTGGCATCACCCTATATTACACCGGTGACATCACCCTATATTACACCGGTGACATCACCCTATATTACACCGGTGGCATCACCCTATATTACACCGGTGACATCACCCTATATTACACCGGTGACATCACCCTATATTACACCGGTGACATCACCCTATATTACACCGGTGGCATCACCCTATATTACACCGGTGACATCACCCTATATTACACCGGTGACATCACCCTATATTACACCGGTGGCATCACCCTATATTACACCGGTGACATCACCCTATATTACACCGGTGACATCACCCTATATTACACCGGTGACATCACCCTATATTACACCGGTGACATCACCCTATATTACACCGGTGACATCACCCTATATTACACCGGTGACATCACCCTATATTACACCGGTGACATCACCCTATATTACACCGGTGACATCACCCTATATTACACCGGTGACATCACCCTATATTACACCGGTGACATCACCCTATATTACACCGGTGACATCACCCTATATTACACTGGTGACATCACTTGCTGTGGGGGAGTCTCTTACTTGCTGGCCAGAAGTCTCATCACTGTCCAGTCTGGAGGGAAGACGCTCAGCTTCAGCAAGTTGCGAAAAACGCAGAAAATCTTTAGCAGGAATTCCTGGAGGAAGAAGAAATAGACGATTGTGCGTCTCCTGATTATAAATCTATTCCTTTGGTAAATCTGGTTCTAGAAAACCTGGGAGACCTCCAGTACGGTGCAGGGATCCACCCAACATTCCTGGCACAAAAAACATTACACAACCTAAGATAGCTAGGTGATCACTGTGAGACTGCCAGGAGGACAGCTGCCCGCTCCACTGACTGCTCAGCTCCCCACTCCACTGCCCGCTCCACTGACTGCTCAGCTCCCCACTCCACTGCCCGCTCCACTGACTGCTCAGCTCCCCACTCCACTGCCCGCTCCACTGACTGCTCAGCTCCCCACTCCACTGCCCGTCCACTGCCCGCTCAGCTCCCCACTCCACTGCCCGTCCACTGCCCGCTCAGTTCCCCACACCACTGCCCGCTCCACTGACTGCTCAGCTCCCCACTCCACTGCCCGCTCCACTGACTGCTCAGCTCCCCACTCCACTGCCCGCTCCACTGACTGCTCAGCTCCCCACTCCACTGCCCGCTCCACTGACTGCTCAGCTCCCCACTCCACTGCCCGTCCACTGCCCGCTCAGCTCCCCACTCCACTGCCCGTCCACTGCCCGCTCAGTTCCCCACACCACTGCCCGCTCCACTGACTGCTCAGCTCCCCACTCCACTGCCCGCTCCACTGACTGCTCAGCTCCCCACTCCACTGCCCGTCCACTGCCCGCTCAGCTCCCCACTCCACTGCCCGTCCACTGCCCGCTCAGTTCCCCACACCACTGCCCGCTCCACTGACTGCTCAGCTCCCCACTCCACTGCCCGCTCCACTGACTGCTCAGCTCCCCACTCCACTGCCCGCTCCACTGACTGCTCAGCTCCCCACTCCACTGCCCGTCCACTGCCCGCTCAGCTCCCCACTCCACTGCCCGTCCACTGCCCGCTCAGCTCCCCACTCCACTGCCCGTCCACTGCCCGCTCAGTTCCCCACTCCACTGCCCGCTCCACTGACTGCTCAGCTCCCCACTCCACTGCCCGCTCCACTGACTGCTCAGCTCCCCACTCCACTGGCCGCTCCACTGACTGCTCAGCTCCCCACTCCACTGCCCGTCCACTGCCCGCTCAGTTCCCCACTCCACTGCCCGCTCCACTGACTGCTCAGCTCCCCACTCCACTGCCCCCTCCACTGACTGCTCAGTACCCCACTCCACTGCCCGCTCAGCTCCCCACTCCACTGCCCGCTCCACTGACTGCTCAGTACCCCCTCTCCACTGCCCGCTCAGCTCCCCACTCCACTGCCCGATCCACTGACTGCTCAGCTCCCCACTCCACTGCCCGCTCCACTGACTGCTCAGCTCCCCACTCCACTGCCCGCTCCACTGACTGCTCAGCTCCCCACTCCACTGCCCGTCCACTGCCCGCTCAGCTCCCCACTCCACTGCCCGTCCACTGCCCGCTCAGTTCCCCACTCCACTGCCCGCTCCACTGACTGCTCAGCTCCCCACTCCACTGCCCGCTCCACTGACTGCTCAGCTCCCCACTCCACTGGCCGCTCCACTGACTGCTCAGCTCCCCACTCCACTGCCCGTCCACTGCCCGCTCAGTTCCCCACTCCACTGCCCGCTCCACTGACTGCTCAGCTCCCCACTCCACTGCCCCCTCCACTGACTGCTCAGTACCCCCTCTCCACTGCCCGCTCAGCTCCCCACTCCACTGCCCGCTCCACTGACTGCTCAGCTCCCCACTCCACTGCCCGTCCACTGCCCGCTCAGCTCCCCACTCCACTGCCCGTCCACTGCCCGCTCAGTTCCCCACTCCACTGCCCGCTCCACTGACTGCTCAGCTCCCCACTCCACTGCCCGCTCCACTGACTGCTCAGCTCCCCACTCCACTGGCCGCTCCACTGACTGCTCAGCTCCCCACTCCACTGCCCGTCCACTGCCCGCTCAGTTCCCCACTCCACTGCCCGCTCCACTGACTGCTCAGCTCCCCACTCCACTGCCCCCTCCACTGACTGCTCAGTACCCCACTCCACTGCCCGCTCAGCTCCCCACTCCACTGCCCGCTCCACTGACTGCTCAGTACCCCCTCTCCACTGCCCGCTCAGCTCCCCACTCCACTGCCCGATCCACTGACTGCTCAGCTCCCCACTCCACTGCCCGCTCCACTGACTGCTCAGCTCCCCACTCCACTGCCCGCTCCACTGACTGCTCAGCTCCCCACTCCACTGCCCGTCCACTGCCCGCTCAGTTCCCCACTCCACTGCCCGCTCCACTGACTGCTCAGCTCCCCACTCCACTGCCCGCTCCACTGACTGCTCAGTACCCCACTCCACTGCCCGCTCCACTGACTGCTCAGTATCCCACTCCACTGCCCGCTCAGCTCCCCACTCCACTGCCCGATCCACTGACTGCTCAGCTCCCCACTCCACTGCCCGCTCAGCTCCCCACTCCACTGCCCGCTCCACTGACTGCTCAGCTCCCCACTCAACTGCCCATCCACTGCCCGCTCAGCTCCCCACTCCACTGCCCGCTCCACTGACTGCTCAGCTCCCCACTCCACTACCCGCTCCACCGACTGCTCCGTTCCCCACTCCACTGCCTGCTCCACTGACTGCTCAGCTCCCCACGCCACTGCTCGATCCACTGACTGCTCAGTTCCCACTTCACTGCCCGCTCAGTTCTCCGCTCCACTGCCTGCTCAGTTCTCCGCTCCACTGCCTGCTCAGTTCCCCGCTCTGCTGCCCGCTCAGTTCTCCGCTCCACTGCCTGCTCAGTTTCTCGCTCCGCTTCCCGCTCTGCTCCTCTGCCAGCTTCACTTCCCATTCCACTGCCCACTCCGTGCTCCACTGCTTGCTTCCTGCTCCAAGGCCTGCTCCCCGCTCCACTCTTTGCTCCCTCCACTTCATGTCCCACTGCTCCCATCCGTTACCCACTCCGCTGCCCGTCCCACTGCCCACTCTGCTGCCCGCTGCCCATTTTCCTCTCCTCTGCCTGCTCCGCTCCACTACCTGATTTGCTCCATTGCCTGCTCCGCTGCCTTGCTCCACTGCCTACTCCGCTTCACTGCCCGCTCCCTGCTCCACTGCCCTCTCCCTGCTCCCCTGACCGAGTCCACTGCTTGCTCCCCTGCCCGCTCCCAGCTTCACTGTCCACTCCCCTGCCTGCTACCTGCTACACTGCTCGCGCCCTGCCATCTCTCTGCCCGCTACCCGCTCCACTGCCCGCTCCGCTCACCTTCAGCTCTTCTTTGCTCTGGAAGTTGTGCAGCAGATGCTGGTAGTGAGTGTCCGACATCAGACGGAGCAAAGAAAGGAGACACGAAACATACTCCCCCTAATGGGGGACAAGAGTCAGTGCAGAGGTGGGTGCAGGGGAGGGGATGTAGGGTGATGGGGTCAGAGGTCACACTATGAGGATGATGATCATATATCTATAAGGTCCATGCAGGATCTATCCCCGATGCGGAGGAGACGTTACATTCTTGTCTGTGACTAGTCACAGTCCTCCGGCTGCTGCACGGCCGCGCAGTCCTATACGGTACAGTGATGAGGATGCTGAGGGTGACACTGAGGATGATGAGGGAAGGATTAGAGAGAAGATAAATGAGTTAATTACTAACAGTGATCTCTGCTGTGCACTGCGGGCAGCGCTGGCCTCTTACCGCCTCCTGCGACTGAGATTTACTCATAATGATCAGCAGAGTCTGCAGCAGAACGTCCAGCAGACTCTCCTGCAGCATCTGCACCTCCTCCCCCACGTCCACCTCCTGCCGCGGAAGAGAAGACAGGGTCACACGCGGCTCGGGTCTTAGAGGGTTACACACGGCCCGGGTCATAGAGGGTTACACATAGCCCAGGACTAAGAGGGTCACATGCGGCCCGGGACATAGAGGATCACACAGGGCCCGGGACATAGGGGTCACACGCGGCCCAGGACTAAGAGGGTCACATGCGGCCCAGGACTAAGAGGGTCACACACGGCCCGGGAAATAGGGGTCACATGCGGCCCAGGACTAAGAGGGTCACACACGGCCCGGGACATAGAGGGTCAAACACAGCCCGGGACATAGAGGATCACACAGGGCCCGGGACATAGAGGGTCACACAGGGCCCGGGACATAGAGGGTCAAACACAGCCCAGGACATAGAGGATCACACAGGGCCCGGGACATAGAGGGTCACACACAGCCCGGGACATAGAGGGTCACACAGGGCCCGGGACATAGAGGGTCAAACACAGCCCAGGACATAGAGGATCACACAGGGCCCGGGACATAGAGGGTCACACACAGCCCGGGACATAGAGGGTCACACACGGCCCGGGACATAGAGGGTCACACATGGCCCGGGACATAGAGGGTCACACAGGGCCCGGGACATAAGAGTCACACGCGGCCCGGGACATAGAGGGTCACACACGGCAAGGGACATAGAGGGTCAAACACGGCCCGGGACATAGAGGGTCACACAGGGCCCGGGACATAGGAGTCACACGCGGCCCGGGACATAGAGGGTCAAACACAGCCCGGGACATAGAGGGTCACACAGGGCCCGGGACATAGAGGGTCACACAGGGCCCGGGACATAGAGGGTCAAACACAGCCCAGGACATAGAGGGTCACACACGGCCCGGGACATAGAGGGTCAAACACAGCCCGGGACATAGAGGATCACACAGGGCCCGGGACATAGAGGGTCAAACACAGCCCAGGACATAGAGGATCACACAGGGCCAGGGACATAGAGGGTCAAACACAGCCCGGGACATAGAGGGTCACACACGGCCCGGGACATAGAGGGTCACACATGGCCCGGGACATAGAGGGTCACACAGGGCCCGGGACATAAGAGTCACACGCGGCCCGGGACATAGAGGGTCACACACGGCCCGGGACATAGAGGGTCACACAGGGCCCGGGACATAGGAGTCACACGCGGCCCGGGACATAGAGGGTCAAACACAGCCCGGGACATAGGGGTCACACAGGGCCCGGGACATAGAGGGTCAAACACGGCCCGGGACATAGAGGGTCAAACACAGCCCGGGACATAGAGGGTCAAACACAGCCCGGGACATAGAGGGTCAAACACAGCCCGGGACATAGAGGGTCACACAGGGCCCGGGACATAGAGGGTCAAACACGGCCCGGGACATAGAGGGTCACACGTGGCCCGGGACATAGAGGGTCACACAGGGCCCGGGACATAGAGGGTCACACGCGGCCCGGGACATAGAGGGTCAAACACAGCCCGGGACATAGAGGGTCACACAGGGCCCGGGACATAGGAGTCACACGCGGCCCGGGACATAGCGGTCACACGCGGCCCGGGACATAGGAGTCACACGCGGCCCGGGACATAGATGATCACACACGGCCCAGGACATGGGTCACACGTGGCCCGGGTCATAGAGGGTCACACACGGCTCGGGACATAGGAGTCACACGCGGCCCGGGACATAGAGGGTCAAACACAGCCCGGGACATAGATGATCACACACGGCCCAGGACATGGGTCACACGTGGCCCGGGTCATAGAGGGTCACACACGGCTCGGGACATAGGAGTCACACGCGGCCCGGGACATAGAGGGTCAAACACAGCCCGGGACATAGATGATCACACACGGCCCAGGACATGGGTCACACGTGGCCCGGGTCATAGAGGGTCACACACGGCTCGGGACATAGAGGGTCACACACAGCCCAGGACACAGGTCACACGCGTCCCGGGACGAAGGGGTCACCCGCGGCCTGGGACATAGAGGGTCACACATGGCCCGGAACGCTGAGGTCACACTCATCACAGGACATAGAGAGTCACACTCATCCCAAGACATGGGGGTCATGCACATCCCAGGAAAAGCGGGACGCCCACATCTTGGGACACAGGGGGTCATGCACATCCCAGGACACAGGGGGGGGGGGCATGACGCACATGAAGGGGTCATGGACATTCGGGGCTCATGTTAACACTGCGTGTTTAACCCATGAGTGGGTTTCCTCACCGTGGAGCTGCTTTTGATGATGGAGAAAATGCTGCTGAGTATCCCAGAACAGACAAGAAGCTCTTTCTGCTGCCGCAGGTGCAGGTGGATGTGGTGCAGCACAACTGGTAGGAGGATGCGTCGAGCCTCTGTGGGGGGAAAGGACACAGGATAAGCACAACTATTAGGTAAGATACTATCAGGTATTAAATATGAAAAGCCCCCACATGTAGACAGTTTCCCATTCACTCATACCAGAGAAACAAGACCCCCAAACCTGCAGCATCCTAATCCTGACATTGCCATGGGATCTGAGAACAACAACCCCAATCATCCTGGTCGCACCTGGATATGAGAAGAGTCGGCAATCCACAGTTCGGCCAATTGACTGTAACTTCACCACATCCATGGATTGTCCAAGGTGCAGGGTGCTGGGCAGACTGCTGAGCGTCCCGCGTACAAACTCCGCCACCTCTGTCACCGTGAACATGGCCAGCAGCTCCTCAAAGATGGCAGGAAAGGAACTGAGGAGGGCGGCCTGCGGGAAGCAACAAAGAATCACACACCGGAGCGACAACGAACCCCAGACCGGAGCAACGCGACAACATATCCCAGACCAGGGCAACTCGACAGCGTATCCCAGACCGGAGCAACGCGTCAACGCACACCGGAGCAGAGCAACGTGACAGCGTATCCCAGAGCGGAGCAACGCGACAACATATCCCAAACCAGGGCAACGCGACAACGTATCCCAGACCGGAGCAACGCGTCAACGTTCAGCAGAGCAATGCGTCAACGTATCCCAGACCGGAGCAATGCGTCAACGTACACCAGAGCAGAGCAACGCGACAGCGTATCCCAGACCGGAGCAACGCGTCAACGTACACCGGAGCAGAGCAACGCGACAGCGTATCCCAGACCGGAGCAACGCGTCAACGTACACCGGAGCAGAGCAACGCGACAACGTATCCCAGACCAGAGCAACGCGACAACATATCCCAAAGCAGGGCAATGCGACAATGTATCCCAGACCGGAGCAACGCGACAACATATCCCAGACCGGAGCAACGCGACAACGTATGCCAGACAGCGTATCCTAGACAGGAGCGACAACGTGCACCGGAGCGAAGCAAAGCGCCAACCTATCCAAGACCGGAGCGGCAACGTACACGGGAGCAGAGCAACACGACAACGTATCCCAGACTGGAGCGACAACGTACACCGGAGCGGAGCAACGCGAGAACGTACCCTAGACCAAAGCGACAAGACAATGTGCCCCAGACCGGAGAGACAACATACCCCATACCGGATCAACAACGTATCCCAGACCGGAGCGACAATGTATCCCATACCGGAGCAATGTGGCAACGTATCCCAGACCAGAGCAAAGCGACAACATGTCCCAGATCAGGGCAACGCAACAACGTACCCTAGACCGGAGCAACGCGACAACGTACCCCAGAACGGAGCAACGTGACAACGTATGCCAGACTGGAGCAACATGACAACGTATCCCAGACCGGAGCAACGCAACAACGTATCCCTGACCAGAGCAACGTGACAATGCATCCCAGAACGGAGCAACACAACAACATATCCCAGACCAGGGCAATGCGACAACGTATCCCAGACCGAAGCAACGCGACAACATATCCCAGACCAGGGCAACGTGACAACGTATCCCAGACCGGAGCGACAACTTACATTGGAGCGGAGCAACGCAACAACGTATCCCTGACCAGAGCAACGTGACAACGCATCCCAGACCGGAGCAACACAACA
Source organism: Ranitomeya variabilis (assembly GCF_051348905.1). Classification (NCBI taxonomy): domain Eukaryota; kingdom Metazoa; phylum Chordata; class Amphibia; order Anura; family Dendrobatidae; genus Ranitomeya; species Ranitomeya variabilis. Next base: position 216,320,396 of record NC_135239.1, on the reverse strand, counting down.
ACATATCCCAGACCAGGGCAATGCGACAACGTATCCCAGACCAGGGCAACGTGACAACGTATCCCAGACCGGAGCGACAACTTACATTGGAGCGGAGCAACGCAACAACGTATCCCTGACCAGAGCAACGTGACAACGCATCCCAGACCGGAGCAGAGCAATGCGACAGCGTATCCTAGACAGGAGCGACAACGTACACTGGAGCGGAGCAACGCGACAACGTACCCTAGACCAAAGCGACAAGACAATGTGCCCCAGACCGGAGAGACAACATACCCCATACCGGATCAACAACGTATCCCAGACCGGAGCGACAATGTATCCCAGACCGGTGCAACGTGGCAACGTATCCCAGACCAGAGCAACGTGACAACATGTCCCAGACCAGGGCAACGCAACAACGTACCCTAGACCGGAGCAACGCGACAACATACCCCAGAACGGAGCAACGTGACAAAGTATCCCAGACCGGAGCAACGCGACAACGTATCCCAGACTGGAGCAACATGACAACGTATCCCAGACCGGAGCAACGCAACAACGTATCCCTGACCACAGCAACGTGACAACGCATCCCAGACCGGAGCAACACAACAACATATCCCAGACCAGGGCAATGCGACAACGTATCCCAGACCGGAGCAACGCAACAACGTATCCCTGACCACAGCAACGTGACAACGCATCCCAGACCGGAGCAACACAACAACATATCCCAGACCAGGGCAATGCGACAACGTATCCCAGACCGAAGCAACGCGACAACGTACCCTAGACCAGAGCGATGAGGCAATGTACCCGGAGAGGGGCGACGCAACAACATATCCCAGACCAGGGCAACGTGACAACGTATCCCAGACCGGAGCGACAACTTACATTGGAGCGGAGCAACGCAACAACCTATCCCAGACCAGAGCGACAATGTACACCGGAGCAGAGCAACGCAAAAACGCACCCTAGACCAAAGCGACAAGACAATGTACCCTGAGCATATATACCCTATATGTACCCTGAGCACCGGAGCGACACAACAACATATCCCAGACCAGGGCAATGCGACAACGCATCCCAGACCGGAGCGACATCGTACACCGAAGCAGAGTAATGCGACAACGTACCCCAAACCGCAGTAGTGCGATGGACGAGGAAGCGATATACGGCAGCCATAACATATGGTTCAATGTTTGTGGACAATGAATAATCGTATGGAATTCTCCATCTCCGGCCATGTAGAGTAGCATTACAGGATCGGGGCCTGCTCCCTGAACACGATGCAGTGGCGCAGGGTTTGATATTTTCAGGCTATATATATACACACACACAGTATATGTGCCACTCTAATGTTGATGAGCTCCACAATTGTCGCCGCTGGCCTCCTGGTAGCTCTCAGGCGCTGCGCCACTGCTGTCCTCAGATGCTTCGGGGGCTTAGTGCTCTGCTGCAGAGCATTCTAGGACATGGAGTGCTTGCTCCTGGCCGCCATCACAGCAGACCCCAGCATTACCCCAACAATACACTTTTAATGGCCTTACACACAAATTATAACAGTGAACAAATCTACGACAAGGGGTGTGCCGGACAGACGGAGTATACGGGACAGGGGCAGTGCTCAGACGTGGGGTGCTCGCTGCAGCGCTCAGGTGGTCTTACAGGGAGAGGTGAGACCTCTTGGGGATACATTAGGGAGTGGCTTCTGTAACAATTCCCTGATGTGAGGATACCATTGGAAGCTACAGCTGGCTGGTAACATTACACTAGGGGATTGCTATGTAAGCAATTGTCCGAGGTGGAGGTGAGGGAGTGATGGTTCATCCACACAATGGGTCCTGTGAGGGGTGCGGGCGGTGGGATTAGAGGGGAGTGCAGGGGGACTTCAGGGGGCTTTACTTACACAGCAGACTGTCGGTGGGCTTGTAGAGCCCGCAGTCTTTTGGGACTCGGCCTCCCCCGCTCCGCTCACCTGCCCTCCGGCTGCCGGCTGCTTCTGATGTATCGGGGAGGATGAGGAGCAGAGAGGGTGTAGAGGGGGCAGCAGAGAGGGTGTAGAGGGGCAGCAGAGAGGGTGTAGAGGGGCAGCAGAGGGCCGAGGGGGGGAAAGCAAATGTGAAGCAAATATACGCAGTACAGAGAGAAACATCAGAAAGAGTCCACACCACAGCTCCTCTGACCATCGCCCTACTGACCAGTGCTCCAATCACATCCAAAGCTGCAGGCACATAACACGGCACGGCTGGGGGTCAGCTCCATTACAATATAAGCAGAATAGTGAGTGCAGCTCTGGAGGTGACTGGAGCATTAGACATGGTGTAACAACAGAATAGTAAATGCAGCTCTGCAAGTGACTGCAGGATAAGATATGATGTAACAGCAGAATAGTGACTGCAGCTCTGGAGGTGACTGAAGTATTTGTAACAGCAAAATAGTGACTGCAGCTCTGGAGGTGGCTGAAGGATGAGATGTGATGTAACAGCAGAATAGTGACTGCAGCTCTGGAGGTGACTGGAGGATAAGACACGATTTAACAGCAGTTTAGTAAGTGCAGCTTTGGAGGTGACTGGATTATTAGACATGGTGTAACAGCAGAATAGTGAGTGCAGCTCTGGGGGTGACTGGAGTATGAGGCATGGTGTAACAGCAGAATAGTGAGTGCAGCTCCAGAGGTGACTGAAGTATTAGACATGGTGTTATTCAGGGCAGTAATGGTTTCCTACATTCCGTGTAGATTGTAGAGAACAGTAATGTGATCTTCAATGTTGGAGTTTTGATGTGACGGGTGAGATCCTGGTGACATTACAGAAGGTCTGTGGACCCCCAGCCCCGGGGCTCAGTACACGCAGGACGTGGAGCCCCTCGCTCACCTGTGTGAACAGCAGAGTATCGGAGCTCCGCGTGTCCAGACTCAGCACGAATCGCATAGACTGGAACAACTCGTGGATGCTGCAGCGGAACTGCTCCTCCTCCAGACCACCGGTGGAGCGCGCAAAGAGCAAGCGGGACTGGACGATGAACTTAAAGAGATTCTCCAGAGCCTGCGGAGAGACGCAGCACAGATTGAGGGGGTAGCACAGACTGAGGGGGCAGCGCAGACTGAGAGGGCAGCGAAGACTGAGGGGGAAGTCGCAGACTGAACGAGGCAGCGCAGGCTGAATGGAGCCGCGCAGACTGAGGGGGAAGGTGCAGACTGAACGGGGCAGCGCAGATTGAACGGAGCAGTGCAGACTGAGGGGGAAGGCGCAGACTGAATGGGGCAGCGCAGACTGAGGGGGAAGGTGCAGACTGAATGGGGCAGCGCAGACTGAGGGGGACGGTGCAGACTGAATGGGGCAGCGCAGACTGAGGGGGACGGTGCAGACTGAGGGGGCGGCGCAGACTGAGGGGGCGGCGCATACTAAGGGGGTGGCGCAGACTGAGGGGGGCGGCACAGACTGAGGGGGGCGGCACAGACTGAGGGGGGCGGTGTAAACTCAGGGAGCGGCACAGAATGAGGGGGGCAGCGCAGACTGTAAGGGGCAGCACTGATTGAGGGGGCCGCACAGACTGTGAGGGCAGCGCATTGGGGGTGCGCAGACAGAGGGGGGGCAGCACAACCAAGGGTGAGATACAGCACAAGTGAAGTGTCCAAGGCAGAACAAGAAATTGCTGAATCAGAAAAATCTGGTGTGGACTGCACACATGTGAAAATCAACATGGCTGCCCAACTTATAGGAGCGAAGCCCCAGTAACGCCATTGCCCCCTGTATTCCCGACCTCCGCTCCTCACCTTCATGGCCTCCTGGATGTGGTCCTGCCTCACCAGATCCGCGGATCTCTCCATGTACCATTTCAGGCACCGAATCAGCTCCCTGCAAACAGGAAAAAAAAACAGAAATGTCAAATGCTGGACAAGAGAGACCCCCAATGGCCCCCGACATCATGAACATCAAGATCCAGGGGCCCCATCCTCCCACAGCCCATCATGTAGACGACCTCCCACCTGTAGGCCAGCGCTCCGGCGAAATGCTTCTGTATGTACAAGTCCAGCACCGGGCGGAAGTGGAAAAACTTATTATCCCGCAGCAGATTAATGATGAAAACCTAGAAGGAAACACAGGAGATGAGCAGGAAAATGAGGAACGGGACTGCAACTACTCCCTGTTATCAGCCATTACTGGGGGAGGTGAGCGTACAACATAAGACTGCAAACTATTACTCCCTGTTATCAGCCATTACTGGTGACTGTAGGACGGTGATGGGATGGGTTCTCACCAGAGACTGGAAGACGAGCAGGCCGTACTTCTCCGTGTTATCATCCAGGATGACAAACAACGTGTCCAATATGTCCTGCAAGAACTAAAACAGACAGTGATTTCCTCGTAGAATTTGCATCAGAGGCTTCACCCCAATATATTTACATCCCCATCACACATGGCGGGGAGCTGGCAGGGTACGAGCATCTTCACACCTGTCAGCAGAATACAGGCTGCCGCCATCGCTGCTGACAGGATGAGAAGCAGCTCCGGCATCTCGTACCTTCACGATCTCCTCCCCGCTCACGTGCCGCAGACGCCCCAGAACGTCCAGTATCCGATCGGGGTACGCTTTCCACTTCAGCAGAGCCAGCAGGTCGACTGCAGGATAAAACAGCACAGTGTGTAGTCAGACACAGGAGCTGGCGTCGGGGGGGTCTGTATACACTCGGAGCTGGCGTCGGGGGGGTCTGTATACACTCGGAGCTGGCGTCGGGGGGGTCTGTATACACTCGGAGCTGGCGTCGGGGGGGTCTGTATACACTCGGAGCTGGCGTCGGGGGGGGTCTGTATACACTCGGAGCTGGCGTCGGGGGGGTCTGTATACACTCGGAACTGGCGTCGGGGGGGTCTGTATACACTCGGAGCTGGAGTCGGGGGGGTCTGTATACACTCGGAGCTGGAGTCGGGGGGAAGGGGATCTGTATACACTCGGAGCTGGAGTCGGGGGGGTCTGTATACACTCGGAGCTGGTGTCGGGGGGGTCTGTATACACTCGGAGCTGGCGTCGGGGGGGGTCTGTATACACTCGGAGCTGGCGTCGGGGGGGTCTGTATACACTCGGAACTGGCGTCGGGGGGGTCTGTATACACTCGGAGCTGGAGTCGGGGGGGTCTGTATACACTCGGAGCTGGAGTCGGGGGGAAGGGGATCTGTATACACTCGGAGCTGGAGTCGGGGTGGGGGGGGGTCTGTATACACTCGGAGCTGGCGTCGGGGGGAGGTCTGTATACACTCGGAGCTGGCGTCGGGGGGGGGGGGTGCTGTATACACTCGAAACTGGCGTCGGGGGGGGGGGGTCTGTATACACTCGGAGCTGGCGTCGGGGGGGTCTGTATACACTCAGAGCTGGTGTTGAGGGGGTCTGTATACACTCGGAGCTGGAGTCGGGGGGGGTCTGTATACACTCGGAGCTGGAGTCGGGGGGGGGGGGGGTCTGTATACACTCGGAGCTGGAGTCGGGGGGGAAGGGGGGTCTGTATACACTCGGAGCTGGAGTCGGGGGGGGGTCTGTATACACTCAGAGCTGGAGTCGGGGGGCGGGTCTGTATACACTCGGAGCTGGTGTCGGGGGGGGGTCTGTATACACACTCGGAGCTGGTGTCGGGGGGCGGGTCTGTATACACTCGGAGCTGGTGTCGGGGGGGGTCTGTATACACACTCGGAGCTTGAGTCGAGGGGGGGGGTCTGTATACACTCGGAGCTGGTGTCGGCGGGGTCTGTATACACTCAGAGCTGGTGTTGAGGGGGTCTGTATACACTCGGAGCTGGAGTCGGGGGGGTCTGTATACACTCGGAGCTGGAGTCGGGGGGGTCTGTATACACTCGGAGCTGGAGTCGGGGGGGGGAAGGGGGGTCTGTATACACTCGGAGCTGGAGTCGGGGGGGGGGGTCTGTATACACTCAGAGCTGGTGTCGGGGGGGGGTCTGTATACACACTCGGAGCTTGAGTCGAGGGGGGGGGTCTGTATACACTCGGAGCTGGTGTTGAGGGGGTCTGTATACACTCGGAGCTGGAGTCGGGGAGGTCTGTATACACTCGGAGCTGGAGTCGGGGGGGGGGGTCTGTATACACTCAGAGCTGGAGTCGGGGGGGGGGGTCTGTATACACTCGGAGCTGGAGTCGGGGGGGGGGGGTCTGTATACACTCGGAGCTGGAGTCGGGGGGGTCTGTATACACTCAGAGCTGGAGTCGGGGGGGGGGTCTGTATACACTCGGAGCTGGAGTCGGGGGGGGGTCTGTATACACTCAGAGCTGGTGTCGGGGGGTCTGTATACACTCGGAGCGGGAGTCGGGGGGGTCTGTATACACTCGGAGCAGGAGTCGGGGGGGTCTGTATACACTCGGAGCTGGAGTCGGGGTGGGGGGGGGTCTGTATACACTCGGAGCTGGAGTCGGGGGGGTCTGTATACACTCAGAGCTGGAGTCGGGGGGGTCTGTATACACTCGGAGCGGGATTCGGGGGGAGGGGTCTGTATACACTCGGAGCTGGAGTCGGGGTGGGGGGGTCTGTATACACTCGGAGCGGGAGTCGGGGGGGAGGGGTCTGTATACACTCGGAGCTGGTGTCGGGGGGGTCTGTATACACTCGGAGCTGGTGTCGGGGGGGGTCTGTATACACTCGGAGCTGGTGTCGGGGGGGGGGTCTGTATACACTCGGAGCTGGAGTCGGGGGGGGGTCTGTATACACTCAGAGCTGGTGTCGGGGGGTCTGTATACACTCGGAGCGGGAGTCGGGGGGGAGGGGTCTGTATACACTCGGAGCTGGAGTCGGGGTGGGGGGGTCTGTATGCACTCGGAGCGGGAGTCGGGGGAGAGGGGTCTGTATACACTCGGAGCTGGAGTCGGGGGGGGGGGGGGGAAGGGGGGTCTGTATACACTCGGAGCTGGAGTCGGGGTGGGGGGTCTGTATACACTCGCAGCTGGAGTCGGGGGGGGGGGAAGGGGGGTCTGTATACACTCGCAGCTGGAGTCGGGGTGGGGGGGTCTGTATACACTCGCAGTTGGAGTCGGGGGGGTCTGTATACACTCGGAGCTGGTGTCGGAGGGGTCTGTATACACTCGGAGCTGGTGTCGGGGGGGTCTGTATACACTCGGAGCTGGTGTCGGGGGGGTCTGTATACACTCGGAGCTGGTGTCGGGGGGGGTCTGTATACATTCGGAGCTGGTGTCGGGGGGGGGGGGGTCTGTATACACTCGGAGCTGGTGTCGGGGGGGTCTGTATACACTCGGAGCTGGTGTCGGGGGGGTCTGTATACACTCGGAGCTGGTGTCGGGGGGGGTCTGTATACACTCGGAGCTGGTGTCGGGGGGTCTGTATACACTCGGAGCTGGTGTCGGGGGGGGTCTGTATACACTCGGAGCTGGTGTCGGGGGGGTCTGTATACACTCGGAGCTGGTGTCGGGGGGGTCTGTATACACTCGGAGCTGGTGTCGGGGGGGTCTGTATACACTCGGAGCTGGTGTCGGGGGGGTCTGTATACACTCGGAGCTGGTGTCGGGGGGGGGGGGTCTGTATACACTCGGAGCTGGTGTCGGGGGGGGTCTGTATACACTCGGAGCTGGTGTCGGGGGGGTCTGTATACACTCGGAGCTGGTGTCGGGGGGGTCTGTATACACTCGGAGCTGGTGTCGGGGGGGGGGGTCTGTATACAGTCGGAGCTGGTGTCGGGTACCATTCTGTGTGAGCTTCGTTGAGGAGAGCTGTGTAGAGATGCAGAATGTCTCCTTCGGGCTGCGCTGGAAGATGAGACTGGATGGGATGTTGGGGCAGCCGCTCAGGTCGTCCTTGCAACAAGGAAGCCCCAGGTACAGAGCGTGGTTATTGAAGGTGCTGCTTTCATCACACTGTGGAGAAACAGCCAGTCAGAGGACAGGGGCGGCCCAGTAGGAGGCAGCGGGACAGGAGCGGAGCAGTCGGAGGCAGCAGGACGGTAGTGGCGCAGTAGGAGGCAGCAGGACGGGAGCGGAGCAGTAGGAGGCAGCGGGACAGGAGCGGAGCAGTCGGAGGCAGCAGGACGATAGTAGCGCAGTAGGAGGCAGCAGAACGGGAGTGGCGCAGTAGGAGGCAGCAGGATGGGAGTGGAGCAGTCGGAGGCAGCGGGACGGGAGCGGAGCAGTAGGAGGCAGCGGGACAGGAGCGGAGCAGTCGGAGGCAGCAGGACGGTAGTGGCGCAGTAGGAGGCAGCAGGACGGGAGTGGCCCAGTAGGAGGCAGCAGGATGGGAGCGAAGCAGTCGGAGGCAGCGGGACAGGAGCGGAGCAGTAGGAGGCAGCGGAACAGGAGTGGAGCAATTGGAGGCAGCGGGACGGGAGCGGAGCAGTAGGAGGCAGCAGGACGGAAGCGGCGCAGTCGGAGGCAGTAGGACGGGAGTGGTGCAGTCTCTCAGGCAGCGAGGCAGTAAAAGGCGGCAGGACGGTAGTGGCGCAGTAGGGGGCAGCAGGACAGGAGCGGAACAGTAGGAGGCAGCAGGACGGGAGCGGAGCAGTAGAAGGCAGCGAGACGGAAGCGGCGCAGTCGGAGGCAGCAGGACGGGAGTGGAGCAGTAGGAGGCAGCGAGACGGAAGCGGCGCAGTCGGAGGCAGTAGGACGGGAGTGGTGCAGTCTCTCAGGCAGCGAGGCAGTAGGAGGCCGCGGGACGGGAATGGTGCACTAAGAGGTAGTCGTGTGCAGTCGGAGGCAGTAGGACAGGAGCGGCAAAGATTGGCGACAAGATGGGTGCAGAACTGTCAATGGCTGCGGGGATAGAATAAGTTCCTACCTTGTATACGTAAAGTTCATGGATATTGTCAGACAGCGTCGTCCCATCATCTCTCATCAGCGGGGTGAAGGAAAACCCAAAGAGCTTCTTCTCTCCTTTGTCCTTTGCTGTAAATGGGGGAACAAAGGAAGGGTACAGTCTGGTCAGAGGCAATGAAGGTCTGAGGTTTTTATAAGCGCGTTCTGTAAAACGCCTGTGACACTGAGGTGACAGCCCGAATTACTGGACCTTTAATCACCAGACTCGTCACCCGCCTGCTCTCTGATCTGTTCACCATTAGGCTGGAGTCATACTAGTGATTTTAAAATCGGTCCGATCTTGTCCTGCAAAGTCAGACGAGTGTAAGCAGGGGACATGCGTTTTATTATGCGAGTATAACGCGATTTTCACACCTAACATCCGATTTACAACTGACGGCAATGCGATTTTAACAGCAGCTTATACATAGAACAATTCTCTCTGTCATTTACACATTGTTTTGAAAGGAACTATTCTTCAAAACACACAGATAGATAAAAAGAGGGCAATTCATCTGCCGCTTACAGCAAAATCACTGCAGGAGCCGACAGGATAGAAGAGATGGATTACACACAGTAAATACACATAGAATAGATATATAGATGTCAGTGACATATACAATTAGTACAGTCTGTGTGTGCAGCTTACTGTACATGTATTTAATTATTAAAAGATTATTTTTCTGAATAAAATGGTGTGGGCTCCAGCGAAATTTTCTTAACCAGCAGAGGGGAAAGCCGACGGCTGTGGGCCAATGTTTATAGTCTGGGAAGGGAGTAATATCCATGGAGCTTCCCAGGCTATTAATATCAGCTCACAGCTGTATACTTACTGGCTATTAAAATGGGGGACCCTAAAAGAAATGATGTAAGATGTGCCAATTCTGGCACTTAGCCTCACTCTTCCTACTTGCTCTGTAGCAGTGGCAAGTGGGGTGATAGTTGGGGGATTGATGTCACCTTTGTATTGCTAGGTGACATCAAGCCCCGAGGTTAGTAATGGAGAGGTGTCTGTAAGACACCCCATTACTAACCCCACAGTCACATTGTAAGAAAACACAGACACCCAGAAAAAGTCTTTTAATTCAAAGAATGACACAGACTCCTTTAATAAATCTTAATTAAACCATACTTACGACATCGCTCATTCCACCGATGCCCTTGTCTCCTTAACAAAAAACAACAATATTCCTCACCTTTCCACAGAGATGATAATCTATTTGGCCTGCAATGGGTCTAGCTCTACTGCATCTAGATAGCAGGCTGCATGGTTGCATGATGACCATACAGCCTATCATCCAGCCGACACTGTGCAGCGTGTGCTCAGTGTCTCCATGTGAGCTCCCATTCCCTGTGTGACGGCACCATGAGCGTGAGAAAGTTCTCCTGCTGTGCTGTCAGAAAGGTCCTGGGAGTTCACAGCCAATGAACTCAATTTATCTGACGTCAGCGTGAGCGCCGTAGTGTCGTCAGATAGGTAATAGGAGTTCACAGGGAGACAACGAGCACACGCTGCTCAGTGTCTCTGCTGGATGACAAGCTGTATGGTCACATCATGCAACCATGCAGCCTGCCATCTAGATGTAACAGAGCTAGAACTGTCGTGGGACAAATGGATTATCATCTTCTCTGTGGAAAGGTGAGGAATATTTTAGTTTTTTATTTTAACTCTTTTGCAGACGACAAGGGCGTCGGTGGAATGGGCGATGCCTTAAGTGTGGTTTAATTAAGATTTATTAAAGGAGTCTGTGTCATACTTTCAATTGAAGGACTTTATTCTGGGTGTCTGTTTTTTTGCAATATGGGGTTCGAAATGGGGGTGTCTTATTGACGCGTCTCCTTTACTAACCTCGGGCTTAATGTCACCTGTCAATACAAAGGTGACACCAAACCCCCCCACTCAACTATCCTCTTGCCACCGCTGAGAGCTGATGTTTTTAGCCTGGAGGGCCAGTATCCATGGCCCCTTCCTAGGCTATTAATATCAGCCCCCGCTGTCTGCATAGTCTTTGCTAGTTATTAATTATTGGGGGACCCTATGTCATTTTTTTTGGTCCCTCATTTTAATAGCCAGTAAAGGATGAGTATACAGCTATGAGCTGATATTAATAGCCTGGGAAGCTCCATGGGTATTACCCCCTGCCCAGGCTAGAAACATCGGTCCCCAGCAATCAGCTTTCCCTGTGATGGTTAAGAAAACTATGTGGGAGCCCACAACATTTTTTTTCAGAAAGTAATCTTTTAATAATTAAATACAAGTACAGTAAGCTGCACACACACTGTACTAATTGTATTTGTCACAGACATCTATATATCTATATTCTATGTGTAATTACTGTATGTAATCCATCTCTTCTATACTGTTGGCTCCTGCTGTGATTTTACTGTACACGGCTGCTGACTTGCTGGCTTTACTTCTATGTATGTAATATATACATATATGTATGTGTGTGTGTGTGTCTCACTGACATCAATATATCTATGTATTCTATGTGTATATATCTACTGTATGTGGCACATGAATTGTCGGCTTTTCTTTTATCTATGTAATATATACTAGCTGAAGAGCCCAGCGTTGCCCGGGCAAAGTAACTAACTGTGGTTAGTTATAGCACCTCACTTCTCTCATTTTCCCCCTCACTCCTCTCATTTTCCCCCTCTGTCCTCTCATTGTCCCCCTCACACCTCTCATTTTCCCCCTCACATCTCTCCTTTTCCCCACTCCTCTCATTTTCCCCCTCACATCTCTCCTTTTCCCTCTCTATCTTTTCATTTTCCCCCTCACTCCTCTCATTTTCCCCCCTAACACCTGTCATTTTGACCTCACATCTGTCATTTTCCGATCACTCCACTATTTTCCCCTAACTCCTATCATTTTGCACTCACACCTATCATTTTCCCCTTCAGTATATACAAGTCATCTCTGTTATGACCCCAATGGCGAGGGTCTCAGAGGAACAAGTAAGTCTGCGACGTACAAAAATCCAGCTCATAGGGCAGTGGTAACTGGGTTGACCATATATCTACTCCTAACGCCAACACTAGAAGTAGCCGGGGAACATGCCTACGTTGGTCGCTAGATGTCTCGCGCCAGCCGGAGGACTAACTACCCCTAGAAGAGGAAAACAAAGACCTCTCTTGCCTCCAGAGAATAGACCCCAAAAGTAGGATACAAGCCCCCCACAAATAATAACGGTGAGGTAAGAGGAAATGACAAACACAGAGATGAACTAGGTTTAGCAAAGAGAGGCCCACTTACTAATAGCAGAATGTAGTAAGATAACTTATATGGTCAACAAAAACCCTAACAAAAATCCACACTGGAGATTCAAGAACCCCCGAACCGTCTAACGGCCCGGGGGGGAGAACTCCAGCCTCCCTAGAGCTTCCAGCAAGGTTAGGATACAGATTATGTACAAGCTGGACAAAATGCAAACAAAAAAACAAATAGCAAAAAGCAAGAAAGCAGACTTAGCTTAATTTAGCAGGAACCAGGATCAGTAGACAAGAGCACAACAGATTAGCTCTGATTACAACGTTGCCAGGCATTGAACTGAAGGTCCAGGGAGCTTATATAGCAACACCCCTGACCTAATGACCCAGGTGAGCATACAAGGGATGGCAGACATTCCCAGAGTCAAATCACTAGTAACCACTAGAGGGAGCCAAAAAGATAAATTCACAACACATCTCCCCTGTATATAGTATATGTCTGTATGTCATCTCCTCCTGTATATAGTATATACCTGTATGTCATCTCCCCTGTATATAGTATATACCTGTATGTCATCTCCTCCTGTATATAGTATATACCTGTATGTCATCTCCTTCTATATATAGTATATACCTGTGTGTCATCTCCTCTGTATATAGAATATACTTGTATGTCATCTCCTCCTGTATATAGTATATACCTGTATGTCATCTCCTTCTATATATAGTATATACCTGTGTGTCATCTCCTCTGTATATAGAATATACTTGTATGTCATCTCCTCCTGTATATAGTATATACCTGTATGTCATCTCCCCTGTATATAGTATATACCTGTATGTCATCTCCTCCTGTATATAGTATATACCTGTATGTCATCTCCTTCTATATATAGTATATACCTGTGTGTCATCTCCTCTGTATATAGAATATACTTGTATGTCATCTCCTCCTGTATATAGTATATATCTGTGTGTCAGCTCCACCTGTATATAGTATATATCTGTGTGTCAGCTCCACCTGTATATAGTATACACCTGTGTGTCATCTCCTCCTGTATATAGTATATACCTGTATGTCATCTCCTCCTGTATATAGTGTATACCTGTGTCATCTCTCTTGTATATAGTATATACCTGTGTGTCATCACCTCCTGTATATACCTGTCATCTCCCCTGTATATAGAATATACCTGTATGTCATCTCCCCTATATATAGTATATACCTGTATGTCATCTCCCCTATATATATAGTATATACCTGTATGTCATCTCCCCTATATATATAGTATATACCTGTGTCATCTCCTCCTGTATATAGTACATATCTGTGTGTCATCTCCCCTGTATATAGTATATACCTGTGTGATATCTCCTCCTGTATATAGTAGTGTCATCTCCTCCTGTATATAGTACATATCTGTGTGTCATCTCCCCTGTATATAGTATATACCTGTGTGTTATCTCCTCCTGTATATAGTAGTGTCATCTCCTCCTGTATATAGTATATACCTGTGTGTCATCTCCTCCTGTATATAGTATATACCTGTGTCATCTCTCTTGTATATAGTATATACCTGTGTGTCATCACCTCCTGTATATACCTGTGTCATCTCCCCTGCATATAGTATATACCTGTGTGTCATCTCCCCTGTATATAGTATATACCTGTATGTCATCTCCTCCTATATATAGTATATACCTGTATGTCATCTACTCCTGTATATAGTATATACCTGTGTCATCTCTCTTGTATATAGTATATACCTGTGTGTCATCACCTCCTGTATATACCTGTGTCATCTCCCCTGTATATAGTATATACCTGTATGTCATCTCCCCTATATACAGTATATACCTGTGTCATCTCCTCCTGCATATAGTACATATCTGTGTGTCATCTCCCCTGTATATAGTATATACCTGTGTGATATCTCCTCCTGTATATAGTAGTGTCATCTCCTCCTGTATATAGTACATAGCTGTATGTCATCTCCTCCTGTATATAGTATATACCTGTGTCATCTCTCTTGTATATAGTATATACCTGTGTGTCATCACCTCCTGTATATACCTGTCATCTCCCCTGCATATAGTATATACCTGTGTGTCATCTCCCCTGTATATAGTATATACCTGTATGTCATCTCCTCCTGTATATAGTATATACCTGTATGTCATCTACTCCTGTATATAGTATATACCTGTGTCATCTCTCTTGTATATAGTATATACCTGTGTCATCACCTCCTGTATATACCTGTGTCATCTCCCCTGTATATAGTATATACCTGTATGTCATCTCCCCTATATACAGTATATACCTGTGTCATCTCCTCCTGTATATAGTACATATCTGTGTGTCATCTCCCCTGTATATAGTATATACCTGTGTGTTATCTCCTCCTGTATATAGTAGTGTCATCTCCTCCTGTATATAGTATATACCTGTGTGTCATCTCCTCCTGTATATAGTACATATCTGTATGTCATCTCCTCCTGTATATAGTATATACCTGTGTGTCATCTCCCCTGTATATAGTATATACCTGTGTGTCATCTCCTCCTGTATATAGTATATATCTGTATGTCATCTCCTCCTGTATTAGACCTCGTTCACATGTTATTTGGTCAGTATTTTACCTCAGTATTTGTAAGATAAAACTTGGGAGTAAAACAATCAGAGGAACACTTTATTAGAAACATGTCACCACGTCTGTATTTTTCTCCCTCTCGTGTCGTGGCTTAGGCTTATAAATACTGAGGTAAAATAGTGACCAAACACTGACCGTGTGAATGTGGCCTTATACACAGCCTCCACATGCAGCGCCTCACTCTTCTCTATACTCAGCCTGGTGCAGCAGCACCACACTTCTCTCATTTTCCCTTTCACTTCTCTCATTTTCCCCTTCACATCTCTCATTTTCCCCCTCACTTCTTTCATTTTCTCCCTCACTTCTCTCATTTTCCCCTCGTTTCTCTCATTTTCCCCCTCACTTCTCTCATTTTCCCCTCGTTTCTCTCATTTTCCCCCTCACTTCTTTCATTTTCCCTCGTTTCTCTCATTTTCCCTTTCACTTCTCTCATTTTCCCCTTCACATCTCTCATTTTCCCCCTCACTTCTCTCATTTTCCCATTCACTTCTCTCATTTTCCCCCTCACTTCTCTCATTTTCCCCCTCACTTCTCTCATTTTCCCCTCGTTTCTCTCATTTTCTCCCTCACTTCTTTCATTTTCCCCTCGTTTCTCTCATTTTCCCTTTCACTTCTCTCATTTTCCCCTTCACATCTCTCATTTTCCCCCTCACTTCTCTCATTTTCCCATTCACTTCTCTCATTTTCCCCCTCACTTCTTTCATTTTCTCCCTCACTTCTCTCATTTTCCCCTCGTTTCTCTCATTTTCCCCCTCACTTCTCTCATTTTCCCCTCGTTTCTCTCATTTTCCCCCTCACTTCTCTCATTTTCCTACTCAGTTCTCTCATTTTCCCTTCACTTCTCTCATTTTCCCCTTCACTTCTTTCATTCCCCCCCCCCCACTTCTCTCAATTTTCCCTTCAATTCTCTCATTTTCCCCTTCACTTCTCTCATTTTCCCACTCAGTTCTCTCATTTTCCCTTCACTTCTCTCATTTTCCCCTTCACTTCTTTCATTCCCCCCCTCACTTCTCTCAATTTTCCCTTCAATTCTCTCATTTTCCCCCTCACTTCCCTCATTTTCCCCCTCACTTCTCTCATTTTCCCCTTCACATCTCTCATTTTCCCCTTCACTTCTCTCATTTTCCCCATCACTTCTCTCATTTTCCCGCTCACTTCTCTCATTTTCCCCCTCACATCTCTATCCATGAGGCTCCTCCATTTCCCTTGACGTCTTACCTCACAGGAGTAACTCCATTGTAGACAGGACAAAGCTAGATGTGGCCTGTGCCTGCTATGTGGAGTGGGCGTGGCTA
Organism: Ranitomeya variabilis; assembly: GCF_051348905.1. NCBI lineage: Eukaryota > Metazoa > Chordata > Amphibia > Anura > Dendrobatidae > Ranitomeya > Ranitomeya variabilis. Next base: position 216,304,450 of record NC_135239.1, on the reverse strand, counting down.
TGTGGAGTGGGCGTGGCTCGACACACACATACATACATACATACACTCAACATTATATATATATATATATATATATATATATATATATATATATATAGTGCGTCACTGAGAACTGTATATCTATCTATTCCATGTGTACATACTGTGTGTAATCCATCTCTTCTATCCTGTCGGCTCCAGCTGTGATTTCACGGCATGCGGCCCATGAATTGCCGGCTTTTCTTCTATCTATCTGTGTAATATATATATGTGTCACTGACATCCATGTATTCTGTGTGTATATATCTATTGTAGCCTGTCAGTGTGATTTCACTGTATGCGGCCCATGAATTGCCGGCTTTTCTTCTATCTATCTGTGTAATATATATGTGTCACTGACATCCATGTATTCTGTGTGTATATATCTATTGCAGCCTGTCAGTGTGATTTCACTGTATGCGGCCCATGAATTGCCGGCTTTTCTTCTATCTATCTGTGTAATATATATATATGTGTCACTGACATCCATGTATTCTGTGTGTATATATCTATTGCAGCCTGTCAGTGTGATATCACTGTATGCGGCCCATGAATTGCCGGCTTTTCTTCTATCTATCTGTGTAATATATATATGTGTCACTGACATCCATGTATTCTGTGTGTATATATGTATTGTAGCCTGTCAGTGTGATTTCACTGTATGCGGCCCATGAATTGCCGGCTTTTCTTCTATCTATCTGTGTAATATATATATGTGTCACTGACATCCATGTATTCTGTGTGTATATATCTATTGTAGCCTGTCAGTGTGATTTCACTGTATGCGGCCCATGAATTGCCGGCTTTTCTTCTATCTATCTGTGTAATATATATATGGGTCACTGACATCCATGTATTCTGTGTGTATATATGTATTGTAGCCTGTCAGTGTGATTTCACTGTATGCGGCCCATGAATTGCCGGCTTTTCTTCTATCTATCTGTGTAATATATATATATGTGTCACTGACATCCATGTATTCTGTGTGTATATATCTATTGCAGCCTGTCAGTGTGATTTCACTGCATGCGGCCCATGAATTGCCGGCTTTTCTTCTATCTATCTGTGTAATATATATATGTGTCACTGACATCCATGTATTCTGTGTGTATATATCTATTGCAGCCTGTCAGTGTGATTTCCCTGCATGCGGCCCATGAATTGCCGGCTTTTCTTCTATCTATCTGTGTAATATATATATGTGTCACTGACATCCATGTATTCTGTGTGTATATATCTATTGTAGCCTGTCAGTGTGATTTCACTGTATGCGGCCCATGAATTGCCGGCTTTTCTTCTATCTATCTGTGTAATATATATATGTGTCACTGACATCCATGTATTCTGTGTGTATATATCTATTGTAGCCTGTCAGTGTGATTTCACTGCATGCGACCCATGAATTGCCGGCTTTTCTTCCATCTATCTGTGTAATATATATATGTGTCACTGACATCCATGTATTCTGTGTGTATATATCTATTGCAGCCTGTCAGTGTGATTTCACTGCATGCGGCCCATGAATTGCCGGCTTTTCTTCTATCTATCTGTGTAATATATATATATGTGTCACTGACATCCATGTATTCTGTGTGTATATATCTATTGCAGCCTGTCAGTGTGATTTCACTGTATGCGGCCCATGAATTGCCGGCTTTTCTTCTATCTATCTGTGTAATATATATATGTGTCACTGACATCCATGTATTCTGTGTGTATATATCTATTGTAGCCTGTCAGTGTGATTTCACTGCATGCGGCCCATGAATTGCCGGCTTTTCTTCTATCTATCTGTGTAATATATATGTGTGTCACTGACATCCATGTATTCTGTGTGTATATATCTATTGTAGCCTGTCAGTGTGATTTCACTGTATGCGGCCCATGAATTGCCGGCTTTTCTTCTATCTATCTGTGTAATATATATATATGTGTCACTGACATCCATGTATTCTGTGTGTATATATCTATTGTAGCCTGTCAGTGTGATTTCACTGTATGCGGCCCATGAATTGCCAGCTTTTCTTCTATCTATCTGTGTAATATATATATGTGTCACTGACATCCATGTATTCTGTGTGTATATATCTATTGCAGCCTGTCAGTGTGATTTCACTGTATGCGGCCCATGAATTGCCGGCTTTTCTTCTATCTATCTGTGTAATATATATATGTGTCACTGACATCCATGTATTCTGTGTGTATATATCTATTGTAGCCTGTCAGTGTGATTTCACTGTATGCGGCCCATGAATTGCCGGCTTTTCTTCTATCTATCTGTGTAATATATATATGTGTCACTGACATCCATGTATTCTGTGTGTATATATCTATTGTAGCCTGTCAGTGTGATTTCACTGTATGCGGCCCATGAATTGCCGGCTTTTCTTCTATCTATCTGTGTAATATATATATGTGTCACTGACATCCATGTATTCTGTGTGTATATATCTATTGTAGCCTGTCAGTGTGATTTCACTGCATGCGGCCCATGAATTGCCGGCTTTTCTTCTATCTATCTGTGTAATATATATATGTGTCACTGACATCCATGTATTCTGTGTGTATATATCTATTGTAGCCTGTCAGTGTGATTTCACTGCATGCGGCCCATGAATTGCCGGCTTTTCTTCTATCTATCTGTGTAATATATATATGTGTCACTGACATCCATGTATTCTGTGTGTGTATATATCTATTGCAGCCTGTCAGTGTGATTTCACTGCATGCTGCCCATGAATTGCCGGCTTTTCTTCTATCTATCTGTGTAATATATATATGTGTCACTGACATCCATGTATTCTGTGTGTATATATCTATTGCAGCCTGTCAGTGTGATTTCACTGCATGCGGCCCATGAATTGCCGGCTTTTCTTCTATCTATCTGTGTAATATATATATATGTGTCACTGACATCCATGTATTCTGTGTGTATATATCTATTGTAGCCTGTCAGTGTGATTTCACTGTATGCGGCCAATGAATTGCCGGCTTTTCTTCTATCTATCTGTGTAATATATATATGTGTCACTGACATCCATGTATTCTGTGTGTATATATCTATTGTAGCCTGTCAGTGTGATTTCACTGTATGCGGCCCATGAATTGCCGGCTTTTCTTCTATCTATCTGTGTAATATATATATGTGTCACTGACATCCATGTATTCTGTGTGTATATATCTATTGTAGACTGTCAGTGTGATTTCACTGCATGCGGCCCATGAATTGCCGGCTTTTCTTCTATCTATCTGTGTAATATATATATATATATGTGTCACTGACATCCATGTATTCTGTGTGTATATATCTATTGTAGCCTGTCAGTGTGATTTCACTGTATGCGGCCCATGAATTTCCGGCTTTTCTTCTATCTATCTGTGTAATATATATGTGTGTCACTGACATCCATGTATTCTGTGTGTATATATCTATTGCAGCCTGTCAGTGTGATTTCACTGTATGCGGCCCATGAATTGCCGGCTTTTCTTCTATCTATCTGTGTAATATATATGTGTGTCACTGACATCCATGTATTCTGTGTGTATATATCTATTGCAGCCTGTCAGTGTGATTTCACTGTATGCGGCCCATGAATTGCCGGCTTTTCTTCTATCTATCTGTGTAATATATATATGTGTCACTGACATCCATGTATTCTGTGTGTATATATCTATTGCAGCCTGTCAGTGTGATTTCACTGTATGCGGCCCATGAATTGCCGGCTTTTCTTCTATCTATCTGTGTAATATATATATGTGTCACTGACATCCATGTATTCTGTGTGTATATATCTATTGTAGCCTGTCAGTGTGATTTCACTGTATGCGGCCCATGAATTGCCGGCTTTTCTTCTATCTATCTGTGTAATATATATGTGTGTCACTGACATCCATGTATTCTGTGTGTATATATCTATTGCAGCCTGTCAGTGTGATTTCACTGTATGCGGCCCATGAATTGCCGGCTTTTCTTCTATCTATCTGTGTAATATATATATGTGTCACTGACATCCATGTATTCTGTGTGTATATATGTATTGTAGCCTGTCAGTGTGATTTCACTGCATGCGGCCCATGAATTGTCGGCTTTTATTCTATCTATCTGTGTAATATATATATGTGTCACTGACATCCATGTATTCTGTGTGTATATATCTATTGCAGCCTGTCAGTGTGATTTCACTGTACGCGGCCCATGAATTGCCGGCTTTTCTTCTATCTATCTGTGTAATATATATATGTGTCACTGACATCCATGTATTCTGTGTGTATATATCTATTGTAGCCTGTCAGTGTGATTTCACTGTATGCGGCCCATGAATTGCCGGCTTTTCTTCTATCTATCTGTGTAATATATATATGTGTCACTGACATCCATGTATTCTGTGTGTATATATCTATTGTAGCCTGTCAGTGTGATTTCACTGTATGCGGCCCATGAATTGCCGGCTTTTCTTCTATCTATCTGTGTAATATATATGTGTGTCACTGACATCCATGTATTCTGTGTGTATATATCTATTGCAGCCTGTCAGTGTGATTTCACTGTATGCGGCCCATGAATTGCCGGCTTTTCTTCTATCTATCTGTGTAATATATATATGTGTCACTGACATCCATGTATTCTGTGTGTATATATGTATTGTAGCCTGTCAGTGTGATTTCACTGCATGCGGCCCATGAATTGTCGGCTTTTATTCTATCTATCTGTGTAATATATATATGTGTCACTGACATCCATGTATTCTGTGTGTATATATCTATTGCAGCCTGTCAGTGTGATTTCACTGTACGCGGCCCATGAATTGCCGGCTTTTCTTCTATCTATCTGTGTAATATATATATGTGTCACTGACATCCATGTATTCTGTGTGTATATATCTATTGTAGCCTGTCAGTGTGATTTCACTGCACGCGGCCCATGAATTGCCGGCTTTTCTTCTATCTATCTGTGTAATATATATATGTGTCACTGACATCCATGTATTCTGTGTGTATATATCTATTGCAGCCTGTCAGTGTGATTTCACTGTATGCAGCCCATGAATTGCCGGCTTTTCTTCTATCTATCTGTGTAATATATATATATGTGTCACTGACATCCATGTATTCTGTGTGTATATATCTATTGCAGCCTGTCAGTGTGATTTCACTGCATGCGGCCCATGAATTGCCGGCTTTTCTTCTATCTATCTGTGTAATATATATGTGTGTCACTGACATCCATGTATTCTGTGTGTATATATCTATTGTAGCCTGTCAGTGTGATTTCACTGCATGCGGCCCATGAATTGCCGGCTTTTCTTCTATCTATCTGTGTAATATATATGTGTGTCACTGACATCCATGTATTCTGTGTGTATATATCTATTGTAGCCTGTCAGTGTGATTTCACTGTATGCGGCCCATGAATTGTCGGCTTTTCTTCTATCTATCTGTGTAATATATATGTGTGTCACTGACATCCATGTATTCTGTGTGTATATATCTATTGCAGCCTGTCAGTGTGATTTCACTGTATGCGGCCCATGAATTGCCGGCTTTTCTTCTATCTATCTGTGTAATATATATGTGTGTCACTGACATCCATGTATTCTGTGTGTATATATCTATTGTAGCCTGTCAGTGTGATTTCACTGTATGCGGCCCATGAATTGCCGGCTTTTCTTCTATCTATCTGTGTAATATATATATGTGTCACTGACATCCATGTATTCTGTGTGTATATATCTATTGCAGCCTGTCAGTGTGATTTCACTGTATGCGGCCCATGAATTGCCGGCTTTTCTTCTATCTATCTGTGTAATATATATGTGTGTCACTGACATCCATGTATTCTGTGTGTATATATCTATTGTAGCCTGTCAGTGTGATTTCACTGTATGCGGCCCATGAATTGCCGGCTTTTCTTCTATCTATCTGTGTAATATATATATGTGTCACTGACATCCATGTATTCTGTGTGTATATATCTATTGCAGCCTGTCAGTGTGATTTCACTGTATGCGGCCCATGAATTGCCGGCTTTTCTTCTATCTATCTGTGTAATATATATATGTGTCACTGACATCCATGTATTCTGTGTGTATATATCTATTGTAGCCTGTCAGTGTGATTTCACTGCATGCGGCCCATGAATTGCCGGCTTTTCTTCTATCTATCTGTGTAATATATATGTGTGTCACTGACATCCATGTATTCTGTGTGTATATATCTATTGTAGCCTGTCAGTGTGATTTCACTGTATGCGGCCCATGAATTGCCGGCTTTTCTTCTATCTATCTGTGTAATATATATGTGTGTCACTGACATCCATGTATTCTGTGTGTATATATCTATTGCAGCCTGTCAGTGTGATTTCACTGTATGCGGCCCATGAATTGCCGGCTTTTCTTCTATCTATCTGTGTAATATATATGTGTGTCACTGACATCCATGTATTCTGTGTGTATATATCTATTGTAGCCTGTCAGTGTGATTTCACTGTATGCGGCCCATGAATTGCCGGCTTTTCTTCTATCTATCTGTGTAATATATATATGTGTCACTGACATCCATGTATTCTGTGTGTATATATCTATTGCAGCCTGTCAGTGTGATTTCACTGTATGCGGCCCATGAATTGCCGGCTTTTCTTCTATCTATCTGTGTAATATATATGTGTGTCACTGACATCCATGTATTCTGTGTGTATATATCTATTGTAGCCTGTCAGTGTGATTTCACTGTATGCGGCCCATGAATTGCCGGCTTTTCTTCTATCTATCTGTGTAATATATATATGTGTCACTGACATCCATGTATTCTGTGTGTATATATCTATTGCAGCCTGTCAGTGTGATTTCACTGTATGCGGCCCATGAATTGCCGGCTTTTCTTCTATCTATCTGTGTAATATATATATGTGTCACTGACATCCATGTATTCTGTGTGTATATATCTATTGTAGCCTGTCAGTGTGATTTCACTGCATGCGGCCCATGAATTGCCGGCTTTTCTTCTATCTATCTGTGTAATATATATGTGTGTCACTGACATCCATGTATTCTGTGTGTATATATCTATTGTAGCCTGTCAGTGTGATTTCACTGTATGCGGCCCATGAATTGCCGGCTTTTCTTCTATCTATCTGTGTAATATATATATGTGTCACTGACATCCATGTATTCTGTGTGTATATATCTATTGTAGCCTGTCAGTGTGATTTCACTGCATGCGGCCCATGAATTGCCGGCTTTTCTTCTATCTATCTGTGTAATATATATATGTGTCACTGACATCCATGTATTCTGTGTGTATATATCTATTGCAGCCTGTCAGTGTGATTTCACTGTATGCGGCCCATGAATTGCCGGCTTTTCTTCTATCTATCTGTGTAATATATATGTGTGTCACTGACATCCATGTATTCTGTGTGTATATATCTATTGTAGCCTGTCAGTGTGATTTCACTGTATGCGGCCCATGAATTGCCGGCTTTTCTTCTATCTATCTGTGTAATATATATATGTGTCACTGACATCCATGTATTCTGTGTGTATATATCTATTGCAGCCTGTCAGTGTGATTTCACTGTATGCGGCCCATGAATTGCCGGCTTTTCTTCTATCTATCTGTGTAATATATATGTGTGTCACTGACATCCATGTATTCTGTGTGTATATATCTATTGTAGCCTGTCAGTGTGATTTCACTGTATGCGGCCCATGAATTGCCGGCTTTTCTTCTATCTATCTGTGTAATATATATGTGTGTCACTGACATCCATGTATTCTGTGTGTATATATCTATTGCAGCCTGTCAGTGTGATTTCACTGCATGCGGCCCATGAATTGCCGGCTTTTCTTCTATCTATCTGTGTAATATATATGTGTGTCACTGACATCCATGTATTCTGTGTGTATATATCTATTGTAGCCTGTCAGTGTGATTTCACTGTATGCGGCCCATGAATTGCCGGCTTTTCTTCTATCTATCTGTGTAATATATATATGTGTCACTGACATCCATGTATTCTGTGTGTATATATCTATTGCAGCCTGTCAGTGTGATTTCACTGCATGCGGCCCATGAATTGCCGGCTTTTCTTCTATCTATCTGTGTAATATATATATGTGTCACTGACATCCATGTATTCTGTGTGTATATATCTATTGCAGCCTGTCAGTGTGATTTCACTGTATGCGGCCCATGAATTGCCGGCTTTTCTTCTATCTATCTGTGTAATATATATATGTGTCACTGACATCCATGTATTCTGTGTGTATATATCTATTGCAGCCTGTCAGTGTGATTTCACTGCATGCGGCCCATGAATTGCCGGCTTTTCTTCTATCTATCTGTGTAATATATATGTGTGTCACTGACATCCATGTATTCTGTGTGTATATATCTATTGTAGCCTGTCAGTGTGATTTCACTGCATGCGGCCCATGAATTGCCGGCTTTTCTTCTATCTATCTGTGTAATATATATGTGTGTCACTGACATCCATGTATTCTGTGTGTATATATCTATTGTAGCCTGTCAGTGTGATTTCACTGTATGCGGCCCATGAATTGCCGGCTTTTCTTCTATCTATCTGTGTAATATATATGTGTGTCACTGACATCCATGTATTCTGTGTGTATATATCTATTGTAGCCTGTCAGTGTGATTTCACTGTATGCGGCCCATGAATTGCCGGCTTTTCTTCTATCTATCTGTGTAATATATATGTGTGTCACTGACATCCATGTATTCTGTGTGTATATATCTATTGCAGCCTGTCAGTGTGATTTCACTGTATGCGGCCCATGAATTGCCGGCTTTTCTTCTATCTATCTGTGTAATATATATGTGTGTCACTGACATCCATGTATTCTGTGTGTATATATCTATTGTAGCCTGTCAGTGTGATTTCACTGCATGCGGCCCATGAATTGCCGGCTTTTCTTCTATCTATCTGTGTAATATATATGTGTGTCACTGACATCCATGTATTCTGTGTGTATATATCTATTGTAGCCTGTCAGTGTGATTTCACTGTATGCGGCCCATGAATTGCCGGCTTTTCTTCTATCTATCTGTGTAATATATATGTGTGTCACTGACATCCATGTATTCTGTGTGTATATATCTATTGCAGCCTGTCAGTGTGATTTCACTGTATGCGGCCCATGAATTGCCGGCTTTTCTTCTATCTATCTGTGTAATATATATGTGTGTCACTGACATCCATGTATTCTGTGTGTATATATCTATTGTAGCCTGTCAGTGTGATTTCACTGTATGCGGCCCATGAATTGCCGGCATTTCTTCTATCTATCTGTGTAATATATATGTGTGTCACTGACATCCATGTATTCTGTGTGTATATATCTATTGCAGCCTGTCAGTGTGATTTCACTGCATGCGGCCCATGAATTGCCGGCTTTTCTTCTATCTATCTGTGTAATATATATATATGTGTCACTGACATCCATGTATTCTGTGTGTATATATCTATTGTAGCCTGTCAGTGTGATTTCACTGCATGCGGCCCATGAATTGCCGGCTTTTCTTCTATCTACCTGTGTAATATATATATGTGTCACTGACATCCATGTATTCTGTGTGTATATATCTATTGTAGCCTGTCAGTGTGATTTCACTGTATGCGGCCCATGAATTGCCGGCTTTTCTTCTATCTATCTGTGTAATATATATGTGTGTCACTGACATCCATGTATTCTGTGTGTATATATCTATTGTAGCCTGTCAGTGTGATTTCACTGTATGCGGCCCATGAATTGCCGGCTTTTCTTCTATCTATCTGTGTAATATATATGTGTGTCACTGACATCCATGTATTCTGTGTGTATATATCTATTGCAGCCTGTCAGTGTGATTTCACTGCATGCGGCCCATGAATTGCCGGCTTTTCTTCTATCTATCTGTGTAATATATATGTGTGTCACTGACATCCATGTATTCTGTGTGTATATATCTATTGTAGCCTGTCAGTGTGATTTCACTGTATGCGGCCCATGAATTGCCGGCTTTTCTTCTATCTATCTGTGTAATATATATATGTGTCACTGACATCCATGTATTCTGTGTGTATATATCTATTGCAGCCTGTCAGTGTGATTTCACTGCATGCGGCCCATGAATTGCCGGCTTTTCTTCTATCTATCTGTGTAATATATATATGTGTCACTGACATCCATGTATTCTGTGTGTATATATCTATTGCAGCCTGTCAGTGTGATTTCACTGTATGCGGCCCATGAATTGCCGGCTTTTCTTCTATCTATCTGTGTAATATATATATGTGTCACTGACATCCATGTATTCTGTGTGTATATATCTATTGCAGCCTGTCAGTGTGATTTCACTGCATGCGGCCCATGAATTGCCGGCTTTTCTTCTATCTATCTGTGTAATATATATGTGTGTCACTGACATCCATGTATTCTGTGTGTATATATCTATTGTAGCCTGTCAGTGTGATTTCACTGCATGCGGCCCATGAATTGCCGGCTTTTCTTCTATCTATCTGTGTAATATATATGTGTGTCACTGACATCCATGTATTCTGTGTGTATATATCTATTGTAGCCTGTCAGTGTGATTTCACTGTATGCGGCCCATGAATTGCCGGCTTTTCTTCCATCTATCTGTGTAATATATATGTGTCACTGACACCCATGTATTCTGTGTGTATATATCTATTGTAGCCTGTCAGTGTGATTTCACTGTATGCGGCCCATGAATTGCCGGCTTTTCTTCTATCTATCTGTGTAATATATATGTGTGTCACTGACATCCATGTATTCTGTGTGTATATATCTATTGCAGCCTGTCAGTGTGATTTCACTGTATGCGGCCCATGAATTGCCGGCTTTTCTTCTATCTATCTGTGTAATATATATGTGTGTCACTGACATCCATGTATTCTGTGTGTATATATCTATTGTAGCCTGTCAGTGTGATTTCACTGCATGCGGCCCATGAATTGCCGGCTTTTCTTCTATCTATCTGTGTAATATATATGTGTGTCACTGACATCCATGTATTCTGTGTGTATATATCTATTGTAGCCTGTCAGTGTGATTTCACTGTATGCGGCCCATGAATTGCCGGCTTTTCTTCTATCTATCTGTGTAATATATATGTGTGTCACTGACATCCATGTATTCTGTGTGTATATATCTATTGTAGCCTGTCAGTGTGATTTCACTGTATGCGGCCCATGAATTGCCGGCTTTTCTTCTATCTATCTGTGTAATATATATGTGTGTCACTGACATCCATGTATTCTGTGTGTATATATCTATTGCAGCCTGTCAGTGTGATTTCACTGCATGCGGCCCATGAATTGCCGGCTTTTCTTCTATCTATCTGTGTAATATATATATATGTGTCACTGACATCCATGTATTCTGTGTGTATATATCTATTGTAGCCTGTCAGTGTGATTTCACTGTATGCGGCCCATGAATTGCCGGCTTTTCTTCTATCTATCTGTGTAATATATATGTGTGTCACTGACATCCATGTATTCTGTGTGTATATATCTATTGCAGCCTGTCAGTGTGATTTCACTGCATGCGGCCCATGAATTGCCGGCTTTTCTTCTATCTATCTGTGTAATATATATGTGTGTCACTGACATCCATGTATTTTGTGTGTATATATCTATTGCAGCCTGTCAGTGTGATTTCACTGTACGCGGCCCATGAATTGCCGGCTTTTCTTCTATCTATCTGTGTAATATATATATGTGTCACTGACATCCATGTATTCTGTGTGTATATATCTATTGCAGCCTGCCAGGGTGATTTCACTGTATGCGGCCCATGAATTGCCGGCTTTTCTTCTATCTATCTGTGTAATATATATGTGTCACTGACATCCATGTATTCTGTGTGTATATATCTATTGCAGCCTGTCAGTGTGATTTCACTGTACGCGGCCCATGAATTGCCGGCTTTTCTTCTATCTATCTGTGTAATATATATGTGTGTCACTGACATCCATGTATTCTGTGTGTATATATCTATTGCAGCCTGTCAGTGTGATTTCACTGCATGCGGCCCATGAATTGCCGGCTTTTCTTCTATCTATCTGTGTAATATATATATGTGTCACTGACATCCATGTATTCTGTGTGTATATATCTATTGTAGCCTGTCAGTGTGATTTCACTGCATGCGGCCCATGAATTGCCGGCTTTTCTTCTATCTATCTGTGTAATATATATATGTGTCACTGACATCCATGTATTCTGTGTGTATATATCTATTGCAGCCTGTCAGTGTGATTTCACTGTATGCGGCCCATGAATTGCCGGCTTTTCTTCTATCTATCTGTGTAATATATATATATGTGTCACTGACATCCATGTATTCTGTGTGTATATATCTATTGCAGCCTGTCAGTGTGATTTCACTGTATGCGGCTCATGAATTGCCGGCTTTTCTTCTATCTATCTGTGTAATATATATATGTGTCACTGACATCCATGTATTCTGTGTGTATATATCTATTGTAGCCTGTCAGTGTGATTTCACTGTATGCGGCCCATGAATTGCCGGCTTTTCTTCTATCTATCTGTGTAATATATATATGTGTCACTGACATCCATGTATTCTGTGTGTATATATCTATTGCAGCCTGTCAGTGTGATTTCACTGCATGCGACCCATGAATTTCCGGCTTTTCTTCTATCTATCTGTGTAATATATATATATGTGTCACTGACATCCATGTATTCTGTGTGTATATATCTATTGTAGCCTGTCAGTGTGATTTCACTGTATGCGGCCCATGAATTGCCGGCTTTTCTTCTATCTATCTGTGTAATATATATATATGTGTCACTGACATCCATGTATTCTGTGTGTATATATCTATTGCAGCCTGTCAGTGTGATTTCACTGCATGCGGCCCATGAATTGCCGGCTTTTCTTCTATCTATCTGTGTAATATATATATATGTGTCACTGACATCCATGTATTCTGTGTGTATATATCTATTGCAGCCTGTCAGTGTGATTTCACTGTATGCGGCCCATGAATTGCCATCTTTTCTTCTATCTATCTGAGTAATATATATATGTGTCACTGACATCCATGTATTCTGTGTGTATATATCTATTGCAGCCTGTCAGTGTGATTTCACTGTACGCGGCCCATGAATTGCCGGCTTTTCTTCTATCTATCTGTGTAATATATATATGTGTCACTGACACCCATGTATTCTGTGTGTATATATCTATTGTAGCCTGTCAGTGTGATTTCACTGTATGCGGCCCATGAATTGCCGGCTTTTCTTCTATCTATCTGTGTAATATATATATATGTGTCACTGACACCCATGTATTCTGTGTGTATATATCTATTGCAGCCTGTCAGTGTGATTTCACTGTACGCGGCCCATGAATTGCCGGCTTTTCTTCTATCTATCTGTGTAATATATATATGTGTCACTGACATCCATGTATTCTGTGTGTATATATCTATTGTAGCCTGTCAGTGTGATTTCACTGTATGCGGCCCATGAATTGCCGGCTTTTCTTCTATCTGTGTAATATATATATGTGTCACTGACATCCATGTATTCTGTGTGTATATATCTATTGTAGCCTGTCAGTGTGATTTCACTGTATGCGGCCCATGAATTGCCGGCTTTTCTTCTATCTATCTGTGTAATATATATATATGTGTCACTGACATCCATGTATTCTGTGTGTATATATCTATTGCAGCCTGTCAGTGTGATTTCACTGTATGCGGCCCATGAATTGCCGGCTTTTCTTCTATCTATCTGTGTAATATATATATATGTGTCACTGACATCCATGTATTCTGTGTGTATATATCTATTGCAGCCTGTCAGTGTGATTTCACTGTATGCGGCCCATGAATTGCCGGCTTTTCTTCTATCTATCTGTGTAATATATATATGTGTCACTGACATCCATGTATTCTGTGTGTATATATCTATTGTAGCCTGTCAGTGTGATTTCACTGCATGCGGCCCATGAATTGCCGGCTTTTCTTCTATCTATCTGTGTAATATATATATGTGTCACTGACATCCATGTATTCTGTGTGTATATATCTATTGTAGCCTGTCAGTGTGATTTCACTGTATGCGGCCCATGAATTGCCGGCTTTTCTTCTATCTATCTGTGTAATATATATGTGTGTCACTGACATCCATGTATTCTGTGTGTATATATCTATTGCAGCCTGTCAGTGTGATTTCACTGTATGCGGCCCATGAATTGCCGGCTTTTCTTCTATCTATCTGTGTAATATATATATGTGTCACTGACATCCATGTATTCTGTGTGTATATATGTATTGTAGCCTGTCAGTGTGATTTCACTGCATGCGGCCCATGAATTGTCGGCTTTTATTCTATCTATCTGTGTAATATATATATGTGTCACTGACATCCATGTATTCTGTGTGTATATATCTATTGCAGCCTGTCAGTGTGATTTCACTGTACGCGGCCCATGAATTGCCGGCTTTTCTTCTATCTATCTGTGTAATATATATATGTGTCACTGACATCCATGTATTCTGTGTGTATATATCTATTGTAGCCTGTCAGTGTGATTTCACTGTATGCGGCCCATGAATTGCCGGCTTTTCTTCTATCTATCTGTGTAATATATATATGTGTCACTGACATCCATGTATTCTGTGTGTATATATCTATTGCAGCCTGTCAGTGTGATTTCACTGCACGCGGCCCATGAATTGCCGGCTTTTCTTCTATCTATCTGTGTAATATATATATGTGTCACTGACATCCATGTATTCTGTGTGTATATATCTATTGCAGCCTGTCAGTGTGATTTCACTGTATGCAGCCCATGAATTGCCGGCTTTTCTTCTATCTATCTGTGTAATATATATATATGTGTCACTGACATCCATGTATTCTGTGTGTATATATCTATTGCAGCCTGTCAGTGTGATTTCACTGCATGCGGCCCATGAATTGCCGGCTTTTCTTCTATCTATCTGTGTAATATATATGTGTGTCACTGACATCCATGTATTCTGTGTGTATATATCTATTGTAGCCTGTCAGTGTGATTTCACTGCATGCGGCCCATGAATTGCCGGCTTTTCTTCTATCTATCTGTGTAATATATATGTGTGTCACTGACATCCATGTATTCTGTGTGTATATATCTATTGTAGCCTGTCAGTGTGATTTCACTGTATGCGGCCCATGAATTGTCGGCTTTTCTTCTATCTGTGTAATATATATGTGTGTCACTGACATCCATGTATTCTGTGTGTATATATCTATTGCAGCCTGTCAGTGTGATTTCACTGTATGCGGCCCATGAATTGCCGGCTTTTCTTCTATCTATCTGTGTAATATATATGTGTGTCACTGACATCCATGTATTCTGTGTGTATATATCTATTGTAGCCTGTCAGTGTGATTTCACTGTATGCGGCCCATGAATTGCCGGCTTTTCTTCTATCTATCTGTGTAATATATATATGTGTCACTGACATCCATGTATTCTGTGTGTATATATCTATTGCAGCCTGTCAGTGTGATTTCACTGTATGCGGCCCATGAATTGCCGGCTTTTCTTCTATCTATCTGTGTAATATATATGTGTGTCACTGACATCCATGTATTCTGTGTGTATATATCTATTGTAGCCTGTCAGTGTGATTTCACTGTATGCGGCCCATGAATTGCCGGCTTTTCTTCTATCTATCTGTGTAATATATATATGTGTCACTGACATCCATGTATTCTGTGTGTATATATCTATTGCAGCCTGTCAGTGTGATTTCACTGTATGCGGCCCATGAATTGCCGGCTTTTCTTCTATCTATCTGTGTAATATATATATGTGTCACTGACATCCATGTATTCTGTGTGTATATATCTATTGTAGCCTGTCAGTGTGATTTCACTGCATGCGGCCCATGAATTGCCGGCTTTTCTTCTATCTATCTGTGTAATATATATGTGTGTCACTGACATCCATGTATTCTGTGTGTATATATCTATTGTAGCCTGTCAGTGTGATTTCACTGTATGCGGCCCATGAATTGCCGGCTTTTCTTCTATCTATCTGTGTAATATATATGTGTGTCACTGACATCCATGTATTCTGTGTGTATATATCTATTGCAGCCTGTCAGTGTGATTTCACTGCATGCGGCCCATGAATTGCCGGCTTTTCTTCTATCTATCTGTGTAATATATATGTGTGTCACTGACATCCATGTATTCTGTGTGTATATATCTATTGTAGCCTGTCAGTGTGATTTCACTGTATGCGGCCCATGAATTGCCGGCTTTTCTTCTATCTATCTGTGTAATATATATATGTGTCACTGACATCCATGTATTCTGTGTGTATATATCTATTGCAGCCTGTCAGTGTGATTTCACTGCATGCGGCCCATGAATTGCCGGCTTTTCTTCTATCTATCTGTGTAATATATATATGTGTCACTGACATCCATGTATTCTGTGTGTATATATCTATTGCAGCCTGTCAGTGTGATTTCACTGTATGCGGCCCATGAATTGCCGGCTTTTCTTCTATCTATCTGTGTAATATATATATGTGTCACTGACATCCATGTATTCTGTGTGTATATATCTATTGCAGCCTGTCAGTGTGATTTCACTGCATGCGGCCCATGAATTGCCGGCTTTTCTTCTATCTATCTGTGTAATATATATGTGTGTCACTGACATCCATGTATTCTGTGTGTATATATCTATTGTAGCCTGTCAGTGTGATTTCACTGCATGCGGCCCATGAATTGCCGGCTTTTCTTCTATCTATCTGTGTAATATATATGTGTGTCACTGACATCCATGTATTCTGTGTGTATATATCTATTGTAGCCTGTCAGTGTGATTTCACTGTATGCGGCCCATGAATTGCCGGCTTTTCTTCTATCTATCTGTGTAATATATATGTGTGTCACTGACATCCATGTATTCTGTGTGTATATATCTATTGTAGCCTGTCAGTGTGATTTCACTGTATGCGGCCCATGAATTGCCGGCTTTTCTTCTATCTATCTGTGTAATATATATGTGTGTCACTGACATCCATGTATTCTGTGTGTATATATCTATTGCAGCCTGTCAGTGTGATTTCACTGTATGCGGCCCATGAATTGCCGGCTTTTCTTCTATCTATCTGTGTAATATATATGTGTGTCACTGACATCCATGTATTCTGTGTGTATATATCTATTGTAGCCTGTCAGTGTGATTTCACTGCATGCGGCCCATGAATTGCCGGCTTTTCTTCTATCTATCTGTGTAATATATATGTGTGTCACTGACATCCATGTATTCTGTGTGTATATATCTATTGTAGCCTGTCAGTGTGATTTCACTGTATGCGGCCCATGAATTGCCGGCTTTTCTTCTATCTATCTGTGTAATATATATGTGTGTCACTGACATCCATGTATTCTGTGTGTATATATCTATTGCAGCCTGTCAGTGTGATTTCACTGTATGCGGCCCATGAATTGCCGGCTTTTCTTCTATCTATCTGTGTAATATATATGTGTGTCACTGACATCCATGTATTCTGTGTGTATATATCTATTGTAGCCTGTCAGTGTGATTTCACTGTATGCGGCCCATGAATTGCCGGCATTTCTTCTATCTATCTGTGTAATATATATGTGTGTCACTGACATCCATGTATTCTGTGTGTATATATCTATTGCAGCCTGTCAGTGTGATTTCACTGCATGCGGCCCATGAATTGCCGGCTTTTCTTCTATCTATCTGTGTAATATATATATATGTGTCACTGACATCCATGTATTCTGTGTGTATATATCTATTGTAGCCTGTCAGTGTGATTTCACTGCATGCGGCCCATGAATTGCCGGCTTTTCTTCTATCTACCTGTGTAATATATATATGTGTCACTGACATCCATGTATTCTGTGTGTATATATCTATTGTAGCCTGTCAGTGTGATTTCACTGTATGCGGCCCATGAATTGCCGGCTTTTCTTCTATCTATCTGTGTAATATATATGTGTGTCACTGACATCCATGTATTCTGTGTGTATATATCTATTGTAGCCTGTCAGTGTGATTTCACTGTATGCGGCCCATGAATTGCCGGCTTTTCTTCTATCTATCTGTGTAATATATATGTGTGTCACTGACATCCATGTATTCTGTGTGTATATATCTATTGCAGCCTGTCAGTGTGATTTCACTGCATGCGGCCCATGAATTGCCGGCTTTTCTTCTATCTATCTGTGTAATATATATGTGTGTCACTGACATCCATGTATTCTGTGTGTATATATCTATTGTAGCCTGTCAGTGTGATTTCACTGTATGCGGCCCATGAATTGCCGGCTTTTCTTCTATCTATCTGTGTAATATATATATGTGTCACTGACATCCATGTATTCTGTGTGTATATATCTATTGCAGCCTGTCAGTGTGATTTCACTGCATGCGGCCCATGAATTGCCGGCTTTTCTTCTATCTATCTGTGTAATATATATATGTGTCACTGACATCCATGTATTCTGTGTGTATATATCTATTGCAGCCTGTCAGTGTGATTTCACTGTATGCGGCCCATGAATTGCCGGCTTTTCTTCTATCTATCTGTGTAATATATATATGTGTCACTGACATCCATGTATTCTGTGTGTATATATCTATTGCAGCCTGTCAGTGTGATTTCACTGCATGCGGCCCATGAATTGCCGGCTTTTCTTCTATCTATCTGTGTAATATATATGTGTGTCACTGACATCCATGTATTCTGTGTGTATATATCTATTGTAGCCTGTCAGTGTGATTTCACTGCATGCGGCCCATGAATTGCCGGCTTTTCTTCTATCTATCTGTGTAATATATATGTGTGTCACTGACATCCATGTATTCTGTGTGTATATATCTATTGTAGCCTGTCAGTGTGATTTCACTGTATGCGGCCCATGAATTGCCGGCTTTTCTTCCATCTATCTGTGTAATATATATGTGTCACTGACACCCATGTATTCTGTGTGTATATATCTATTGTAGCCTGTCAGTGTGATTTCACTGTATGCGGCCCATGAATTGCCGGCTTTTCTTCTATCTATCTGTGTAATATATATGTGTGTCACTGACATCCATGTATTCTGTGTGTATATATCTATTGCAGCCTGTCAGTGTGATTTCACTGTATGCGGCCCATGAATTGCCGGCTTTTCTTCTATCTATCTGTGTAATATATATGTGTGTCACTGACATCCATGTATTCTGTGTGTATATATCTATTGTAGCCTGTCAGTGTGATTTCACTGCATGCGGCCCATGAATTGCCGGCTTTTCTTCTATCTATCTGTGTAATATATATGTGTGTCACTGACATCCATGTATTCTGTGTGTATATATCTATTGTAGCCTGTCAGTGTGATTTCACTGTATGCGGCCCATGAATTGCCGGCTTTTCTTCTATCTATCTGTGTAATATATATGTGTGTCACTGACATCCATGTATTCTGTGTGTATATATCTATTGTAGCCTGTCAGTGTGATTTCACTGTATGCGGCCCATGAATTGCCGGCTTTTCTTCTATCTATCTGTGTAATATATATGTGTGTCACTGACATCCATGTATTCTGTGTGTATATATCTATTGCAGCCTGTCAGTGTGATTTCACTGCATGCGGCCCATGAATTGCCGGCTTTTCTTCTATCTATCTGTGTAATATATATATATGTGTCACTGACATCCATGTATTCTGTGTGTATATATCTATTGTAGCCTGTCAGTGTGATTTCACTGTATGCGGCCCATGAATTGCCGGCTTTTCTTCTATCTATCTGTGTAATATATATGTGTGTCACTGACATCCATGTATTCTGTGTGTATATATCTATTGCAGCCTGTCAGTGTGATTTCACTGCATGCGGCCCATGAATTGCCGGCTTTTCTTCTATCTATCTGTGTAATATATATGTGTGTCACTGACATCCATGTATTTTGTGTGTATATATCTATTGCAGCCTGTCAGTGTGATTTCACTGTACGCGGCCCATGAATTGCCGGCTTTTCTTCTATCTATCTGTGTAATATATATATGTGTCACTGACATCCATGTATTCTGTGTGTATATATCTATTGCAGCCTGCCAGGGTGATTTCACTGTATGCGGCCCATGAATTGCCGGCTTTTCTTCTATCTATCTGTGTAATATATATGTGTCACTGACATCCATGTATTCTGTGTGTATATATCTATTGCAGCCTGTCAGTGTGATTTCACTGTACGCGGCCCATGAATTGCCGGCTTTTCTTCTATCTATCTGTGTAATATATATGTGTGTCACTGACATCCATGTATTCTGTGTGTATATATCTATTGCAGCCTGTCAGTGTGATTTCACTGCATGCGGCCCATGAATTGCCGGCTTTTCTTCTATCTATCTGTGTAATATATATATGTGTCACTGACATCCATGTATTCTGTGTGTATATATCTATTGTAGCCTGTCAGTGTGATTTCACTGCATGCGGCCCATGAATTGCCGGCTTTTCTTCTATCTATCTGTGTAATATATATATGTGTCACTGACATCCATGTATTCTGTGTGTATATATCTATTGCAGCCTGTCAGTGTGATTTCACTGTATGCGGCCCATGAATTGCCGGCTTTTCTTCTATCTATCTGTGTAATATATATATATGTGTCACTGACATCCATGTATTCTGTGTGTATATATCTATTGCAGCCTGTCAGTGTGATTTCACTGTATGCGGCTCATGAATTGCCGGCTTTTCTTCTATCTATCTGTGTAATATATATATGTGTCACTGACATCCATGTATTCTGTGTGTATATATCTATTGTAGCCTGTCAGTGTGATTTCACTGTATGCGGCCCATGAATTGCCGGCTTTTCTTCTATCTATCTGTGTAATATATATATGTGTCACTGACATCCATGTATTCTGTGTGTATATATCTATTGCAGCCTGTCAGTGTGATTTCACTGCATGCGACCCATGAATTTCCGGCTTTTCTTCTATCTATCTGTGTAATATATATATATGTGTCACTGACATCCATGTATTCTGTGTGTATATATCTATTGTAGCCTGTCAGTGTGATTTCACTGTATGCGGCCCATGAATTGCCGGCTTTTCTTCTATCTATCTGTGTAATATATATATATGTGTCACTGACATCCATGTATTCTGTGTGTATATATCTATTGCAGCCTGTCAGTGTGATTTCACTGCATGCGGCCCATGAATTGCCGGCTTTTCTTCTATCTATCTGTGTAATATATATATATGTGTCACTGACATCCATGTATTCTGTGTGTATATATCTATTGCAGCCTGTCAGTGTGATTTCACTGTATGCGGCCCATGAATTGCCATCTTTTCTTCTATCTATCTGAGTAATATATATATGTGTCACTGACATCCATGTATTCTGTGTGTATATATCTATTGCAGCCTGTCAGTGTGATTTCACTGTACGCGGCCCATGAATTGCCGGCTTTTCTTCTATCTATCTGTGTAATATATATATGTGTCACTGACACCCATGTATTCTGTGTGTATATATCTATTGTAGCCTGTCAGTGTGATTTCACTGTATGCGGCCCATGAATTGCCGGCTTTTCTTCTATCTATCTGTGTAATATATATATATGTGTCACTGACACCCATGTATTCTGTGTGTATATATCTATTGCAGCCTGTCAGTGTGATTTCACTGTACGCGGCCCATGAATTGCCGGCTTTTCTTCTATCTATCTGTGTAATATATATATGTGTCACTGACATCCATGTATTCTGTGTGTATATATCTATTGTAGCCTGTCAGTGTGATTTCACTGTATGCGGCCCATGAATTGCCGGCTTTTCTTCTATCTGTGTAATATATATATGTGTCACTGACATCCATGTATTCTGTGTGTATATATCTATTGTAGCCTGTCAGTGTGATTTCACTGTATGCGGCCCATGAATTGCCGGCTTTTCTTCTATCTATCTGTGTAATATATATATATGTGTCACTGACATCCATGTATTCTGTGTGTATATATCTATTGCAGCCTGTCAGTGTGATTTCACTGTATGCGGCCCATGAATTGCCGGCTTTTCTTCTATCTATCTGTGTAATATATATATATGTGTCACTGACATCCATGTATTCTGTGTGTATATATCTATTGCAGCCTGTCAGTGTGATTTCACTGTATGCGGCCCATGAATTGCCGGCTTTTCTTCTATCTATCTGTGTAATATATATATGTGTCACTGACATCCATGTATTCTGTGTGTATATATCTATTGTAGCCTGTCAGTGTGATTTCACTGCATGCGGCCCATGAATTGCCGGCTTTTCTTCTATCTATCTGTGTAATATATATATGTGTCACTGACATCCATGTATTCTGTGTGTATATATCTATTGCAGCCTGTCAGTGTGATTTCACTGTATGCGGCCCATGAATTGCCGGCTTTTCTTCTATCTATCTGTGTAATATATATATGTGTCACTGACATCCATGTATTCTGTGTGTATATATGTATTGTAGCCTGTCAGTGTGATTTCACTGCATGCGGCCCATGAATTGTCGGCTTTTCTTCTATCTATCTGTGTAATATATATATGTGTCACTGACATCCATGTATTCTGTGTGTATATATCTATTGCAGCCTGTCAGTGTGATTTCACTGTACGCGGCCCATGAATTGCCGGCTTATCTTCTATCTATCTGTGTAATATATATATGTGTCACTGACATCCATGTATTCTGTGTGTATATATCTATTGTAGCCTGTCAGTGTGATTTCACTGTATGCGGCCCATGAATTGCCGGCTTTTCTTCTATCTATCTGTTTAATATATATATGTGTCACTGACATCCATGTATTCTGTGTGTATATATCTATTGCAGCCTGTCAGTGTGATTTCACTGCATGCGGCCCATGAATTGCCGGCTTTTCTTCTATCTATCTGTGTAATATATATATGTGTCACTGACATCCATGTATTCTGTGTGTATATATCTATTGCAGCCTGTCAGTGTGATTTCACTGTATGCGGCCCATGAATTGCCGGCTTTTCTTCTATCTATCTGTGTAATATATATATGTGTCACTGACATCCATGTATTCTGTGTGTATATATCTATTGCAGCCTGTCAGTGTGATTTCACTGCATGCGGCCCATGAATTGCCGGCTTTTCTTCTATCTATCTGTGTAATATATATGTGTGTCACTGACATCCATGTATTCTGTGTGTATATATCTATTGTAGCCTGTCAGTGTGATTTCACTGCATGCGGCCCATGAATTGCCGGCTTTTCTTCTATCTATCTGTGTAATATATATGTGTGTCACTGACATCCATGTATTCTGTGTGTATATATCTATTGTAGCCTGTCAGTGTGATTTCACTGTATGCGGCCCATGAATTGCCGGCTTTTCTTCTATCTATCTGTGTAATATATATGTGTGTCACTGACATCCATGTATTCTGTGTGTATATATCTATTGTAGCCTGTCAGTGTGATTTCACTGTATGCGGCCCATGAATTGCCGGCTTTTCTTCTATCTATCTGTGTAATATATATGTGTGTCACTGACATCCATGTATTCTGTGTGTATATATCTATTGTAGCCTGTCAGTGTGATTTCACTGCATGCGGCCCATGAATTACCGGCTTTTCTTCTATCTATCTGTGTAATATATATGTGTGTCACTGACATCCATGTATTCTGTGTGTATATATCTATTGCAGCCTGTCAGTGTGATTTCACTGTATGCGGCCCATGAATTGCCGGCTTTTCTTCTATCTATCTGTGTAATATATATGTGTGTCACTGACATCCATGTATTCTGTGTGTATATATCTATTGTAGCCTGTCAGTGTGATTTCACTGTATGCGGCCCATGAATTGCCGGCTTTTCTTCTATCTATCTGTGTAATATATATATGTGTCACTGACATCCATGTATTCTGTGTGTATATATCTATTGTAGCCTGTCAGTGTGATTTCACTGCATGCGGCCCATGAATTGCCGGCTTTTCTTCTATCTATCTGTGTAATATATATATGTGTCACTGACATCCATGTATTCTGTGTGTATATATCTATTGTAGCCTGTCAGTGTGATTTCACTGTATGCGACCCATGAATTGCCGGCTTTTCTTCTATCTATCTGTGTAATATATATGTGTCACTGACATCCATGTATTCTGTGTGTATATATCTATTGTAGCCTGTCAGTGTGATTTCACTGTACGCGGCCCATGAATTGCCGGCTTTTCTTCTATCTATCTGTGTAATATATATGTGTGTCACTGACATCCATGTATTCTGTGTGTATATATCTATTGCAGCCTGTCAGTGTGATTTCACTGCATGCGGCCCATGAATTGCCGGCTTTTCTTCTATCTATCTGTGTAATATATATGTGTCACTGACATCCATGTATTCTGTGTGTATATATCTATTGCAGCCTGTCAGTGTGATTTCACTGCATGCGGCCCATGAATTGCCGGCTTTTCTTCTATCTATCTGTGTAATATATATGTGTGTCACTGACATCCATGTATTCTGTGTGTATATATCTATTGTAGCCTGTCAGTGTGATTTCACTGTATGCGGCCCATGAATTGCCGGCTTTTCTTCTATCTATCTGTGTAATATATATATGTGTCACTGACATCCATGTATTCTGTGGGTATATATCTATTGTAGCCTGTCAGTGTGATTTCACTGCATGCGGCCCATGAATTGCCGGCTTTTCTTCCATCTATCTGTGTAATATATATGTGTGTCACTGACATCCATGTATTCTGTGTGTATATATCTATTGCAGCCTGTCAGTGTGATTTCACTGCATGCGGCCCATGAATTGCCGGCTTTTCTTCTATCTATCTGTGTAATATATATGTGTGTCACTGACATCCATGTATTTTGTGTGTATATATCTATTGTAGCCTGTCAGTGTGATTTCACTGTATGCAGCCCATGAATTGCCGGCTTTTCTTCTATCTATCTGTGTAATATATATATGTGTCACTGACATCCATGTATTCTGTGTGTATATATCTATTGCAGCCTGTCAGTGTGATTTCACTGCATGCGGCCCATGAATTGCCGGCTTTTCTTCTATCTATCTGTGTAATATATATATGTGTCACTGACATCCATGTATTCTGTGTGTATATATTTATTGTAGCCTGTCAGTGTGATTTCACTGTATGCGGCCCATGAATTGCCGGCTTTTCTTCTATCTATCTGTGTAATATATATATGTGTCACTGACATCCATGTATTCTGTGTGTATATATCTATTGCAGCCTGTCAGTGTGATTTCACTGCATGCGACCCATGAATTTCCGGCTTTTCTTCTATCTATCTGTGTAATATATATATATGTGTCACTGACATCCATGTATTCTGTGTGTATATATCTATTGTAGCCTGTCAGTGTGATTTCACTGTATGCGGCCCATGAATTGCCGGCTTTTCTTCTATCTATCTGTGTAATATATATATATGTGTCACTGACATCCATGTAATCTGTGTGTATATATCTATTGCAGCCTGTCAGTGTGATTTCACTGCATGCGGCCCATGAATTGCCGGCTTTTCTTCTATCTATCTGTGTAATATATATATATGTGTCACTGACATCCATGTATTCTGTGTGTATATATCTATTGCAGCCTGTCAGTGTGATTTCACTGTATGCGGCCCATGAATTGCCATCTTTTCTTCTATCTATCTGAGTAATATATATATGTGTCACTGACATCCATGTATTCTGTGTGTATATATCTATTGCAGCCTGTCAGTGTGATTTCACTGTACGCGGCCCATGAATTGCCGGCTTTTCTTCTATCTATCTGTGTAATATATATATGTGTCACTGACACCCATGTATTCTGTGTGTATATATCTATTGCAGCCTGTCAGTGTGATTTCACTGTACGCGGCCCATGAATTGCCGGCTTTTCTTCTATCTATCTGTGTAATATATATATGTGTCACTGACATCCATGTATTCTGTGTGTATATATCTATTGTAGCCTGTCAGTGTGATTTCACTGTATGCGGCCCATGAATTGCCGGCTTTTCTTCTATCTGTGTAATATATATATGTGTCACTGACATCCATGTATTCTGTGTGTATATATCTATTGTAGCCTGTCAGTGTGATTTCACTGTATGCGGCCCATGAATTGCCGGCTTTTCTTCTATCTATCTGTGTAATATATATATATGTGTCACTGACATCCATGTATTCTGTGTGTATATATCTATTGCAGCCTGTCAGTGTGATTTCACTGTATGCGGCCCATGAATTGCCGGCTTTTCTTCTATCTATCTGTGTAATATATATATATGTGTCACTGACATCCATGTATTCTGTGTGTATATATCTATTGCAGCCTGTCAGTGTGATTTCACTGTATGCGGCCCATGAATTGCCGGCTTTTCTTCTATCTATCTGTGTAATATATATATGTGTCACTGACATCCATGTATTCTGTGTGTATATATCTATTGTAGCCTGTCAGTGTGATTTCACTGCATGCGGCCCATGAATTGCCGGCTTTTCTTCTATCTATCTGTGTAATATATATATGTGTCACTGACATCCATGTATTCTGTGTGTATATATCTATTGCAGCCTGTCAGTGTGATTTCACTGTATGCGGCCCATGAATTGCCGGCTTTTCTTCTATCTATCTGTGTAATATATATATGTGTCACTGACATCCATGTATTCTGTGTGTATATATGTATTGTAGCCTGTCAGTGTGATTTCACTGCATGCGGCCCATGAATTGTCGGCTTTTCTTCTATCTATCTGTGTAATATATATATGTGTCACTGACATCCATGTATTCTGTGTGTATATATCTATTGCAGCCTGTCAGTGTGATTTCACTGTACGCGGCCCATGAATTGCCGGCTTTTCTTCTATCTATCTGTGTAATATATATATGTGTCACTGACATCCATGTATTCTGTGTGTATATATCTATTGTAGCCTGTCAGTGTGATTTCACTGTATGCGGCCCATGAATTGCCGGCTTTTCTTCTATCTATCTGTTTAATATATATATATGTGTCACTGACATCCATGTATTCTGTGTGTATATATCTATTGCAGCCTGTCAGTGTGATTTCACTGCATGCGGCCCATGAATTGCCGGCTTTTCTTCTATCTATCTGTGTAATATATATATGTGTCACTGACATCCATGTATTCTGTGTGTATATATCTATTGCAGCCTGTCAGTGTGATTTCACTGTATGCGGCCCATGAATTGCCGGCTTTTCTTCTATCTATCTGTGTAATATATATATGTGTCACTGACATCCATGTATTCTGTGTGTATATATCTATTGCAGCCTGTCAGTGTGATTTCACTGCATGCGGCCCATGAATTGCCGGCTTTTCTTCTATCTATCTGTGTAATATATATGTGTGTCACTGACATCCATGTATTCTGTGTGTATATATGTATTGTAGCCTGTCAGTGTGATTTCACTGCATGCGGCCCATGAATTGTCGGCTTTTCTTCTATCTATCTGTGTAATATATATATGTGTCACTGACATCCATGTATTCTGTGTGTATATATCTATTGCAGCCTGTCAGTGTGATTTCACTGTACGCGGCCCATGAATTGCCGGCTTTTCTTCTATCTATCTGTGTAATATATATATGTGTCACTGACATCCATGTATTCTGTGTGTATATATCTATTGTAGCCTGTCAGTGTGATTTCACTGTATGCGGCCCATGAATTGCCGGCTTTTCTTCTATCTATCTGTTTAATATATATATATGTGTCACTGACATCCATGTATTCTGTGTGTATATATCTATTGCAGCCTGTCAGTGTGATTTCACTGCATGCGGCCCATGAATTGCCGGCTTTTCTTCTATCTATCTGTGTAATATATATATGTGTCACTGACATCCATGTATTCTGTGTGTATATATCTATTGCAGCCTGTCAGTGTGATTTCACTGTATGCGGCCCATGAATTGCCGGCTTTTCTTCTATCTATCTGTGTAATATATATATGTGTCACTGACATCCATGTATTCTGTGTGTATATATCTATTGCAGCCTGTCAGTGTGATTTCACTGCATGCGGCCCATGAATTGCCGGCTTTTCTTCTATCTATCTGTGTAATATATATGTGTGTCACTGACATCCATGTATTCTGTGTGTATATATCTATTGTAGCCTGTCAGTGTGATTTCACTGTATGCGGCCCATGAATTGCCGGCTTTTCTTCTATCTATCTGTGTAATATATATATGTGTCACTGACATCCATGTATTCTGTGTGTATATATCTATTGTAGCCTGTCAGTGTGATTTCACTGCATGCGGCCCATGAATTGCCGGCTTTTCTTCTATCTATCTGTGTAATATATATATGTGTCACTGACATCCATGTATTCTGTGTGTATATATCTATTGCAGCCTGTCAGTGTGATTTCACTGCATGCGGCCCATGAATTGCCGGCTTTTCTTCTATCTATCTGTGTAATATATATGTGTGTCACTGACATCCATGTATTCTGTGTGTATATATCTATTGTAGCCTGTCAGTGTGATTTCACTGTACGCGGCCCATGAATTGCCGGCTTTTCTTCTATCTATCTGTGTAATATATATGTGTGTCACTGACATCCATGTATTCTGTGTGTATATATCTATTGCAGCCTGTCAGTGTGATTTCACTGCATGCGGCCCATGAATTGCCGGCTTTTCTTCTATCTATCTGTGTAATATATATGTGTCACTGACATCCATGTATTCTGTGTGTATATATCTATTGCAGCCTGTCAGTGTGATTTCACTGCATGCGGCCCATGAATTGCCGGCTTTTCTTCTATCTATCTGTGTAATATATATGTGTGTCACTGACATCCATGTATTCTGTGTGTATATATCTATTGTAGCCTGTCAGTGTGATTTCACTGTATGCGGCCCATGAATTGCCGGCTTTTCTTCTATCTATCTGTGTAATATATATATGTGTCACTGACATCCATGTATTCTGTGGGTATATATCTATTGTAGCCTGTCAGTGTGATTTCACTGCATGCGGCCCATGAATTGCCGGCTTTTCTTCCATCTATCTGTGTAATATATATATGTGTCACTGACATCCATGTATTCTGTGTGTATATATCTATTGCAGCCTGTCAGTGTGATTTCACTGCATGCGACCCATGAATTTCCGGCTTTTCTTCTATCTATCTGTGTAATATATATATATATATGTGTCACTGACATCCATGTATTCTGTGTGTATATATCTATTGCAGCCTGTCAGTGTGATTTCACTGTACGCGGCCCATGAATTGCCGGCTTTTCTTCTATCTATCTGTGTAATATATATATGTGTCACTGACACCCATGTATTCTGTGTGTATATATCTATTGTAGCCTGTCAGTGTGATTTCACTGTATGCGGCCCATGAATTGCCGGCTTTTCTTCTATCTATCTGTGTAATATATATATGTGTCACTGACATCCATGTATTCTGTGTGTATATATCTATTGCAGCCTGTCAGTGTGATTTCACTGTATGCGGCCCATGAATTGCCGGCTTTTCTTCTATCTATCTGTGTAATATATATATGTGTCACTGACATCCATGTATTCTGTGTGTATATATCTATTGTAGCCTGTCAGTGTGATTTCACTGTATGCGGCCCATGAATTGCCGGCTTTTCTTCTATCTATCTGTGTAATATATATATGTGTCACTGACACCCATGTATTCTGTGTGTATATATCTATTGTAGCCTGTCAGTGTGATTTCACTGTATGCGGCCCATGAATTGCCGGCTTTTCTTCTATCTATCTGTGTAATATATATATGTGTCACTGACATCCATGTATTCTGTGTGTATATATCTATTGCAGCCTGTCAGTGTGATTTCACTGTATGCGGCCCATGAATTGCCGGCTTTTCTTCTATCTATCTGTGTAATATATATATGTGTCACTGACATCCATGTATTCTGTGTGTATATATCTATTGTAGCCTGTCAGTGTGATTTCACTGTATGCGGCCCATGAATTGCCGGCTTTTCTTCTATCTATCTGTGTAATATATATATGTGTCACTGACATCCATGTATTCTGTGTGTATATATCTATTGTAGCCTGTCAGTGTGATTTCACTGTACGCGGCCCATGAATTGCCGGCTTTTCTTCTATCTATCTGTGTAATATATATATATGTGTCACTGACATCCATGTATTCTGTGTGTATATATCTATTGCAGCCTGTCAGTGTGATTTCACTGTATGCGGCCCATGAATTGCCGGCTTTTCTTCTATCTATCTGTGTAATATATATATGTGTCACTGACATCCATGTATTCTGTGTGTATATATCTATTGTAGCCTGTCAGTGTGATTTCCCTGCATGCGGCCCATGAATTGCCGGCTTTTCTTCTATCTATCTGTGTAATATATATATGTGTCACTGACATCCATGTATTCTGTGTGTATATATCTATTGCAGCCTGTCAGTGTGATTTCACTGTATGCGGCCCATGAATTGCCGGCTTTTCTTCTATCTATCTGTGTAATATATATATGTGTCACTGACATCCATGTATTCTGTGTGTACATATGTATTGTAGCCTGTCAGTGTGATTTCACTGCATGCGGCCCATGAATTGTCGGCTTTTCTTCTATCTATCTGTGTAATATATATATGTGTCACTGACATCCATGTATTCTGTGTGTATATATCTATTGCAGCCTGTCAGTGTGATTTCACTGTACGCGGCCCATGAATTGCCGGCTTTTCTTCTATCTATCTGTGTAATATATATATGTGTCACTGACATCCATGTATTCTGTGTGTATATATCTATTGTAGCCTGTCAGTGTGATTTCACTGCATGCGGCCCATGAATTGCCGGCTTTTCTTCTATCTATCTGTGTAATATATATATGTGTCACTGACATCCATGTATTCTGTGTGTATATATCTATTGCAGCCTGTCAGTGTGATTTCACTGCATGCGGCCCATGAATTGCCGGCTTTTCTTCTATCTATCTGTGTAATATATATGTGTGTCACTGACATCCATGTATTCTGTGTGTATATATCTATTGTAGCCTGTCAGTGTGATTTCACTGCATCCGGCCCATGAATTGCCGGCTTTTCTTCTATCTATCTGTGTAATATATATGTGTGTCACTGACATCCATGTATTCTGTGTGTATATATCTATTGTAGCCTGTCAGTGTGATTTCACTGTATGCGGCCCATGAATTGCCGGCTTTTCTTCTATCTGTGTAATATATATATGTGTCACTGACATCCATGTATTCTGTGTGTATATATCTATTGTAGCCTGTCAGTGTGATTTCACTGTATGCGGCCCATGAATTGCCGGCTTTTCTTCTATCTATCTGTTTAATATATATATGTGTCACTGACATCCATGTATTCTGTGTGTATATATCTATTGCAGCCTGTCAGTGTGATTTCACTGCATGCGGCCCATGAATTGCCGGCTTTTCTTCTATCTATCTGTGTAATATATATATGTGTCACTGACATCCATGTATTCTGTGTGTATATATCTATTGCAGCCTGTCAGTGTGATTTCACTGTATGCGGCCCATGAATTGCCGGCTTTTCTTCTATCTATCTGTGTAATATATATATGTGTCACTGACATCCATGTATTCTGTGTGTATATATCTATTGCAGCCTGTCAGTGTGATTTCACTGCATGCGGCCCATGAATTGCCGGCTTTTCTTCTATCTATCTGTGTAATATATATGTGTGTCACTGACATCCATGTATTCTGTGTGTATATATCTATTGTAGCCTGTCAGTGTGATTTCACTGCATGCGGCCCATGAATTGCCGGCTTTTCTTCTATCTATCTGTGTAATATATATGTGTGTCACTGACATCCATGTATTCTGTGTGTATATATCTATTGTAGCCTGTCAGTGTGATTTCACTGTATGCGGCCCATGAATTGCCGGCTTTTCTTCTATCCATCTGTGTAATATATATGTGTG
The DNA here is from genome assembly GCF_051348905.1 of Ranitomeya variabilis. Classification (NCBI taxonomy): domain Eukaryota; kingdom Metazoa; phylum Chordata; class Amphibia; order Anura; family Dendrobatidae; genus Ranitomeya; species Ranitomeya variabilis. The sequence continues at coordinate 216,272,331 of NC_135239.1, read as the reverse complement.
TCACTGACATCCATGTATTCTGTGTGTATATATCTATTGTAGCCTGTCAGTGTGATTTCACTGTATGCGGCCCATGAATTGCCGGCTTTTCTTCTATCTATCTGTGTAATATATATGTGTGTCACTGACATCCATGTATTCTGTGTGTATATATCTATTGTAGCCTGTCAGTGTGATTTCACTGCATGCGGCCCATGAATTACCGGCTTTTCTTCTATCTATCTGTGTAATATATATGTGTGTCACTGACATCCATGTATTCTGTGTGTATATATCTATTGTAGCCTGTCAGTGTGATTTCACTGTATGCGGCCCATGAATTGCCGGCTTTTCTTCTATCTATCTGTGTAATATATATGTGTGTCACTGACATCCATGTATTCTGTGTGTATATATCTATTGCAGCCTGTCAGTGTGATTTCACTGTATGCGGCCCATGAATTGCCGGCTTTTCTTCTATCTATCTGTGTAATATATATATGTGTCACTGACATCCATGTATTCTGTGTGTATATATCTATTGCAGCCTGTCAGTGTGATTTCACTGTATGCGGCCCATGAATTGCCGGCTTTTCTTCTATCTATCTGTGTAATATATATATGTGTCACTGACATCCATGTATTCTGTGTGTATATATCTATTGTAGCCTGTCAGTGTGATTTCACTGTATGCGGCCCATGAATTGCCGTCTTTTCTTCTATCTATCTGTGTAATATATATGTGTGTCACTGACATCCATGTATTCTGTGTGTATATATCTATTGTAGCCTGTCAGTGTGATTTCACTGCATGCGGCCCATGAATTGCCGGCTTTTCTTCTATCTATCTGTGTAATATATATGTGTGTCACTGACATCCATGTATTCTGTGTGTATATATCTATTGTAGCCTGTCAGTGTGATTTCACTGTATGCGGCCCATGAATTGCCGGCTTTTCTTCTATCTATCTGTGTAATATATATGTGTGTCACTGACATCCATGTATTCTGTGTGTATATATCTATTGTAGCCTGTCAGTGTGATTTCACTGTATGCGGCCCATGAATTGCCGGCTTTTCTTCTATCTATCTGTGTAATATATATATGTGTCACTGACATCCATGTATTCTGTGTGTATATATCTATTGTAGCCTGTCAGTGTGATTTCACTGCATGCGGCCCATGAATTGCCGGCTTTTCTTCTATCTATCTGTGTAATATATATATGTGTCACTGACATCCATGTATTCTGTGTGTATATATCTATTGCAGCCTGTCAGTGTGATTTCACTGCATGCGGCCCATGAATTGCCGGCTTTTCTTCTATCTATCTGTGTAATATATATGTGTGTCACTGACATCCATGTATTCTGTGTGTATATATCTATTGTAGCCTGTCAGTGTGATTTCACTGCATGCGGCCCATGAATTGCCGGCTTTTCTTCTATCTATCTGTGTAATATATATGTGTGTCACTGACATCCATGTATTCTGTGTGTATATATCTATTGCAGCCTGTCAGTGTGATTTCACTGTATGCGGCCCATGAATTGCCGGCTTTTCTTCTATCTATCTGTGTAATATATATGTGTGTCACTGACATCCATGTATTCTGTGTGTATATATCTATTGTAGCCTGTCAGTGTGATTTCACTGTACGCGGCCCATGAATTGCCGGCTTTTCTTCTATCTATCTGTGTAATATATATGTGTGTCACTGACATCCATGTATTCTGTGTGTATATATCTATTGCAGCCTGTCAGTGTGATTTCACTACATGCGGCACATGAATTGCCGGCTTTTCTTCTATCTATCTGTGTAATATATATGTGTCACTGACATCCATGTATTCTGTGTGTATATATCTATTGCAGCCTGTCAGTGTGATTTCACTGCATGCGGCCCATGAATTGCCGGCTTTTCTTCTATCTATCTGTGTAATATATATGTGTGTCACTGACATCCATGTATTCTGTGTGTATATATCTATTGTAGCCTGTCAGTGTGATTTCACTGTATGCGGCCCATGAATTGCCGGCTTTTCTTCTATCTATCTGTGTAATATATATATGTGTCACTGACATCCATGTATTCTGTGGGTATATATCTATTGTAGCCTGTCAGTGTGATTTCACTGCATGCGGCCCATGAATTGCCGGCTTTTCTTCCATCTATCTGTGTAATATATATATGTGTCACTGACATCCATGTATTCTGTGTGTATATATCTATTGCAGTATGTCAGTGTGATTTCACTGCATGCGACCCATGAATTTCCGGCTTTTCTTCTATCTATCTGTGTAATATATATATATATATGTGTCACTGACATCCATGTATTCTGTGTGTATATATCTATTGTAGCCTGTCAGTGTGATTTCACTGTATGCGGCCCATGAATTGCCGGCTTTTCTTCTATCTATCTGTGTAATATATATATGTGTCACTGACATCCATGTATTCTGTGTGTATATATCTATTGTAGCCTGTCAGTGTGATTTCACTGTACGCGGCCCATGAATTGCCGGCTTTTCTTCTATCTATCTGTGTAATATATATATATGTGTCACTGACATCCATGTATTCTGTGTGTATATATCTATTGCAGCCTGTCAGTGTGATTTCACTGTATGCGGCCCATGAATTGCCGGCTTTTCTTCTATCTATCTGTGTAATATATATATGTGTCACTGACATCCATGTATTCTGTGTGTATATATCTATTGTAGCCTGTCAGTGTGATTTCCCTGCATGCGGCCCATGAATTGCCGGCTTTTCTTCTATCTATCTGTGTAATATATATATGTGTCACTGACATCCATGTATTCTGTGTGTATATATCTATTGCAGCCTGTCAGTGTGATTTCACTGTATGCGGCCCATGAATTGCCGGCTTTTCTTCTATCTATCTGTGTAATATATATATGTGTCACTGACATCCATGTATTCTGTGTGTACATATGTATTGTAGCCTGTCAGTGTGATTTCACTGCATGCGGCCCATGAATTGTCGGCTTTTCTTCTATCTATCTGTGTAATATATATATGTGTCACTGACATCCATGTATTCTGTGTGTATATATCTATTGCAGCCTGTCAGTGTGATTTCACTGTACGCGGCCCATGAATTGCCGGCTTTTCTTCTATCTATCTGTGTAATATATATATGTGTCACTGACATCCATGTATTCTGTGTGTATATATCTATTGTAGCCTGTCAGTGTGATTTCACTGCATGCGGCCCATGAATTGCCGGCTTTTCTTCTATCTATCTGTGTAATATATATATGTGTCACTGACATCCATGTATTCTGTGTGTATATATCTATTGCAGCCTGTCAGTGTGATTTCACTGCATGCGGCCCATGAATTGCCGGCTTTTCTTCTATCTATCTGTGTAATATATATGTGTGTCACTGACATCCATGTATTCTGTGTGTATATATCTATTGTAGCCTGTCAGTGTGATTTCACTGCATCCGGCCCATGAATTGCCGGCTTTTCTTCTATCTATCTGTGTAATATATATGTGTGTCACTGACATCCATGTATTCTGTGTGTATATATCTATTGTAGCCTGTCAGTGTGATTTCACTGTATGCGGCCCATGAATTGCCGGCTTTTCTTCTATCTGTGTAATATATATATGTGTCACTGACATCCATGTATTCTGTGTGTATATATCTATTGTAGCCTGTCAGTGTGATTTCACTGTATGCGGCCCATGAATTGCCGGCTTTTCTTCTATCTATCTGTTTAATATATATATGTGTCACTGACATCCATGTATTCTGTGTGTATATATCTATTGCAGCCTGTCAGTGTGATTTCACTGCATGCGGCCCATGAATTGCCGGCTTTTCTTCTATCTATCTGTGTAATATATATATGTGTCACTGACATCCATGTATTCTGTGTGTATATATCTATTGCAGCCTGTCAGTGTGATTTCACTGTATGCGGCCCATGAATTGCCGGCTTTTCTTCTATCTATCTGTGTAATATATATATGTGTCACTGACATCCATGTATTCTGTGTGTATATATCTATTGCAGCCTGTCAGTGTGATTTCACTGCATGCGGCCCATGAATTGCCGGCTTTTCTTCTATCTATCTGTGTAATATATATGTGTGTCACTGACATCCATGTATTCTGTGTGTATATATCTATTGTAGCCTGTCAGTGTGATTTCACTGCATGCGGCCCATGAATTGCCGGCTTTTCTTCTATCTATCTGTGTAATATATATGTGTGTCACTGACATCCATGTATTCTGTGTGTATATATCTATTGTAGCCTGTCAGTGTGATTTCACTGTATGCGGCCCATGAATTGCCGGCTTTTCTTCTATCCATCTGTGTAATATATATGTGTGTCACTGACATCCATGTATTCTGTGTGTATATATCTATTGTAGCCTGTCAGTGTGATTTCACTGTATGCGGCCCATGAATTGCCGGCTTTTCTTCTATCTATCTGTGTAATATATATGTGTGTCACTGACATCCATGTATTCTGTGTGTATATATCTATTGTAGCCTGTCAGTGTGATTTCACTGCATGCGGCCCATGAATTACCGGCTTTTCTTCTATCTATCTGTGTAATATATATGTGTGTCACTGACATCCATGTATTCTGTGTGTATATATCTATTGTAGCCTGTCAGTGTGATTTCACTGTATGCGGCCCATGAATTGCCGGCTTTTCTTCTATCTATCTGTGTAATATATATGTGTGTCACTGACATCCATGTATTCTGTGTGTATATATCTATTGCAGCCTGTCAGTGTGATTTCACTGTATGCGGCCCATGAATTGCCGTCTTTTCTTCTATCTATCTGTGTAATATATATGTGTGTCACTGACATCCATGTATTCTGTGTGTATATATCTATTGTAGCCTGTCAGTGTGATTTCACTGCATGCGGCCCATGAATTGCCGGCTTTTCTTCTATCTATCTGTGTAATATATATGTGTGTCACTGACATCCATGTATTCTGTGTGTATATATCTATTGTAGCCTGTCAGTGTGATTTCACTGTATGCGGCCCATGAATTGCCGGCTTTTCTTCTATCTATCTGTGTAATATATATGTGTGTCACTGACATCCATGTATTCTGTGTGTATATATCTATTGTAGCCTGTCAGTGTGATTTCACTGTATGCGGCCCATGAATTGCCGGCTTTTCTTCTATCTATCTGTGTAATATATATATGTGTCACTGACATCCATGTATTCTGTGTGTATATATCTATTGTAGCCTGTCAGTGTGATTTCACTGCATGCGGCCCATGAATTGCCGGCTTTTCTTCTATCTATCTGTGTAATATATATATGTGTCACTGACATCCATGTATTCTGTGTGTATATATCTATTGCAGCCTGTCAGTGTGATTTCACTGCATGCGGCCCATGAATTGCCGGCTTTTCTTCTATCTATCTGTGTAATATATATGTGTGTCACTGACATCCATGTATTCTGTGTGTATATATCTATTGTAGCCTGTCAGTGTGATTTCACTGCATGCGGCCCATGAATTGCCGGCTTTTCTTCTATCTATCTGTGTAATATATATGTGTGTCACTGACATCCATGTATTCTGTGTGTATATATCTATTGCAGCCTGTCAGTGTGATTTCACTGTATGCGGCCCATGAATTGCCGGCTTTTCTTCTATCTATCTGTGTAATATATATGTGTGTCACTGACATCCATGTATTCTGTGTGTATATATCTATTGTAGCCTGTCAGTGTGATTTCACTGTACGCGGCCCATGAATTGCCGGCTTTTCTTCTATCTATCTGTGTAATATATATGTGTGTCACTGACATCCATGTATTCTGTGTGTATATATCTATTGCAGCCTGTCAGTGTGATTTCACTACATGCGGCACATGAATTGCCGGCTTTTCTTCTATCTATCTGTGTAATATATATGTGTCACTGACATCCATGTATTCTGTGTGTATATATCTATTGCAGCCTGTCAGTGTGATTTCACTGCATGCGGCCCATGAATTGCCGGCTTTTCTTCTATCTATCTGTGTAATATATATGTGTGTCACTGACATCCATGTATTCTGTGTGTATATATCTATTGTAGCCTGTCAGTGTGATTTCACTGTATGCGGCCCATGAATTGCCGGCTTTTCTTCTATCTATCTGTGTAATATATATATGTGTCACTGACATCCATGTATTCTGTGGGTATATATCTATTGTAGCCTGTCAGTGTGATTTCACTGCATGCGGCCCATGAATTGCCGGCTTTTCTTCCATCTATCTGTGTAATATATATATGTGTCACTGACATCCATGTATTCTGTGTGTATATATCTATTGCAGTATGTCAGTGTGATTTCACTGCATGCGACCCATGAATTTCCGGCTTTTCTTCTATCTATCTGTGTAATATATATATATATATGTGTCACTGACATCCATGTATTCTGTGTGTATATATCTATTGCAGCCTGTCAGTGTGATTTCACTGTACGCGGCCCATGAATTGCCGGCTTTTCTTCTATCTATCTGTGTAATATATATATGTGTCACTGACACCCATGTATTCTGTGTGTATATATCTATTGTAGCCTGTCAGTGTGATTTCACTGTATGCGGCCCATGAATTGCCGGCTTTTCTTCTATCTATCTGTGTAATATATATATATGTGTCACTGACACCCATGTATTCTGTGTGTATATATCTATTGCAGCCTGTCAGTGTGATTTCACTGTACGCGGCCCATGAATTGCCGGCTTTTCTTCTATCTATCTGTGTAATATATATATGTGTCACTGACATCCATGTATTCTGTGTGTATATATGTATTGTAGCCTGTCAGTGTGATTTCACTGTATGCGGCCCATAAATTGCCGGCTTTTCTTCTATCTATCTGTGTAATATATATATGTGTCACTGACATCCATGTATTCTGTGTGTATATATCTATTGCAGCCTGTCAGTGTGATTTCACTGTATGCGGCCCATGAATTGCCGGCTTTTCTTCTATCTATCTGTGTAATATATATATGTGTCACTGACATCCATGTATTCTGTGTGTATATATCTATTGTAGCCTGTCAGTGTGATTTCACTGTATGCGGCCCATGAATTGCCGGCTTTTCTTCTATCTATCTGTGTAATATATATATGTGTCACTGACATCCATGTATTCTGTGTGTATATATCTATTGTAGCCTGTCAGTGTGATTTCACTGTATGCGGCCCATGAATTGCCGGCTTTTCTTCTATCTATCTGTGTAATATATATATATGTGTCACTGACATCCATGTATTCTGTGTGTATATATCTATTGCAGCCTGTCAGTGTGATTTCACTGTATGCGGCCCATGAATTGCCGGCTTTTCTTCTATCTATCTGTGTAATATATATATGTGTCACTGACATCCATGTATTCTGTGTGTATATATCTATTGCAGCCTGTCAGTGTGATTTCACTGTATGCGGCCCATGAATTGCCGGCTTTTCTTCTATCTATCTGTGTAATATATATATGTGTCACTGACATCCATGTATTCTGTGTGTACATATGTATTGTAGCCTGTCAGTGTGATTTCACTGCATGCGGCCCATGAATTGTCGGCTTTTCTTCTATCTATCTGTGTAATATATATATGTGTCACTGACATCCATGTATTCTGTGTGTATATATCTATTGCAGCCTGTCAGTGTGATTTCACTGTACGCGGCCCATGAATTGCCGGCTTTTCTTCTATCTATCTGTGTAATATATATGTGTGTCACTGACATCCATGTATTCTGTGTGTATATATCTATTGTAGCCTGTCAGTGTGATTTCACTGCATGCGGCCCATGAATTGCCGGCTTTTCTTCTATCTATCTGTGTAATATATATGTGTGTCACTGACATCCATGTATTCTGTGTGTATATATCTATTGCAGCCTGTCAGTGTGATTTCACTGCATGCGGCCCATGAATTGCCGGCTTTTCTTCTATCTATCTGTGTAATATATATATATGTGTCACTGACATCCATGTATTCTGTGTGTATATATCTATTGTAGCCTGTCAGTGTGATTTCACTGTATGCGGCCAATGAATTGCCGGCTTTTCTTCTATCTATCTGTGTAATATATATATGTGTCACTGACATCCATGTATTCTGTGTGTATATATCTATTGTAGCCTGTCAGTGTGATTTCACTGTATGCGGCCCATGAATTGCCGGCTTTTCTTCTATCTATCTGTGTAATATATATATGTGTCACTGACATCCATGTATTCTGTGTGTATATATCTATTGTAGACTGTCAGTGTGATTTCACTGCATGCGGCCCATGAATTGCCGGCTTTTCTTCTATCTATCTGTGTAATATATATATATATATGTGTCACTGACATCCATGTATTCTGTGTGTATATATCTATTGTAGCCTGTCAGTGTGATTTCACTGTATGCGGCCCATGAATTGCCGGCTTTTCTTCTATCTATCTGTGTAATATATATATGTGTCACTGACATCCATGTATTCTGTGTGTATATATCTATTGCAGCCTGTCAGTGTGATTTCACTGCATGCGGCCCATGAATTGCCGGCTTTTCTTCTATCTATCTGTGTAATATATATATATGTGTCACTGACATCCATGTATTCTGTGTGTATATATCTATTGTAGCCTGTCAGTGTGATTTCACTGTATGCGGCCAATGAATTGCCGGCTTTTCTTCTATCTATCTGTGTAATATATATATGTGTCACTGACATCCATGTATTCTGTGTGTATATATCTATTGTAGCCTGTCAGTGTGATTTCACTGTATGCGGCCCATGAATTGCCGGCTTTTCTTCTATCTATCTGTGTAATATATATATGTGTCACTGACATCCATGTATTCTGTGTGTATATATCTATTGTAGACTGTCAGTGTGATTTCACTGCATGCGGCCCATGAATTGCCGGCTTTTCTTCTATCTATCTGTGTAATATATATATATATATGTGTCACTGACATCCATGTATTCTGTGTGTATATATCTATTGTAGCCTGTCAGTGTGATTTCACTGTATGCGGCCCATGAATTGCCGGCTTTTCTTCTATCTATCTGTGTAATATATATATGTGTCACTGACATCCATGTATTCTGTGTGTATATATCTATTGCAGCCTGTCAGTGTGATTTCACTGCATGCGGCCCATGAATTGCCGGCTTTTCTTCTATCTATCTGTGTAATATATATATGTGTCACTGACATCCATGTATTCTGTGTGTATATATCTATTGCAGCCTGTCAGTGTGATTTCACTGTATGCGGCCCATGAATTGCCGGCTTTTCTTCTATCTATCTGTGTAATATATATGTGTGTCACTGACATCCATGTATTCTGTGTGTATATATCTATTGTAGCCTGTCAGTGTGATTTCACTGTATGCGGCCCATGAATTTCCGGCTTTTCTTCTATCTATCTGTGTAATATATATGTGTGTCACTGACATCCATGTATTCTGTGTGTATATATCTATTGCAGCCTGTCAGTGTGATTTCACTGTATGCGGCCCATGAATTGCCGGCTTTTCTTCTATCTATCTGTGTAATATATATGTGTGTCACTGACATCCATGTATTCTGTGTGTATATATCTATTGCAGCCTGTCAGTGTGATTTCACTGTATGCGGCCCATGAATTGCCGGCTTTTCTTCTATCTATCTGTGTAATATATATATGTGTCACTGACATCCATGTATTCTGTGTGTATATATCTATTGCAGCCTGTCAGTGTGATTTCACTGTATGCGGCCCATGAATTGCCGGCTTTTCTTCTATCTATCTGTGTAATATATATATGTGTCACTGACATCCATGTATTCTGTGTGTATATATCTATTGTAGCCTGTCAGTGTGATTTCACTGTATGCGGCCCATGAATTGCCGGCTTTTCTTCTATCTATCTGTGTAATATATATGTGTGTCACTGACATCCATGTATTCTGTGTGTATATATCTATTGCAGCCTGTCAGTGTGATTTCACTGTATGCGGCCCATGAATTGCCGGCTTTTCTTCTATCTATCTGTGTAATATATATATGTGTCACTGACATCCATGTATTCTGTGTGTATATATGTATTGTAGCCTGTCAGTGTGATTTCACTGCATGCGGCCCATGAATTGTCGGCTTTTATTCTATCTATCTGTGTAATATATATATGTGTCACTGACATCCATGTATTCTGTGTGTATATATCTATTGCAGCCTGTCAGTGTGATTTCACTGTACGCGGCCCATGAATTGCCGGCTTTTCTTCTATCTATCTGTGTAATATATATATGTGTCACTGACATCCATGTATTCTGTGTGTATATATCTATTGTAGCCTGTCAGTGTGATTTCACTGTATGCGGCCCATGAATTGCCGGCTTTTCTTCTATCTATCTGTGTAATATATATATGTGTCACTGACATCCATGTATTCTGTGTGTATATATCTATTGTAGCCTGTCAGTGTGATTTCACTGTATGCGGCCCATGAATTGCCGGCTTTTCTTCTATCTATCTGTGTAATATATATGTGTGTCACTGACATCCATGTATTCTGTGTGTATATATCTATTGCAGCCTGTCAGTGTGATTTCACTGTATGCGGCCCATGAATTGCCGGCTTTTCTTCTATCTATCTGTGTAATATATATATGTGTCACTGACATCCATGTATTCTGTGTGTATATATGTATTGTAGCCTGTCAGTGTGATTTCACTGCATGCGGCCCATGAATTGTCGGCTTTTATTCTATCTATCTGTGTAATATATATATGTGTCACTGACATCCATGTATTCTGTGTGTATATATCTATTGCAGCCTGTCAGTGTGATTTCACTGTACGCGGCCCATGAATTGCCGGCTTTTCTTCTATCTATCTGTGTAATATATATATGTGTCACTGACATCCATGTATTCTGTGTGTATATATCTATTGTAGCCTGTCAGTGTGATTTCACTGTATGCGGCCCATGAATTGCCGGCTTTTCTTCTATCTATCTGTGTAATATATATATGTGTCACTGACATCCATGTATTCTGTGTGTATATATCTATTGCAGCCTGTCAGTGTGATTTCACTGCACGCGGCCCATGAATTGCCGGCTTTTCTTCTATCTATCTGTGTAATATATATATGTGTCACTGACATCCATGTATTCTGTGTGTATATATCTATTGCAGCCTGTCAGTGTGATTTCACTGTATGCAGCCCATGAATTGCCGGCTTTTCTTCTATCTATCTGTGTAATATATATATATGTGTCACTGACATCCATGTATTCTGTGTGTATATATCTATTGCAGCCTGTCAGTGTGATTTCACTGCATGCGGCCCATGAATTGCCGGCTTTTCTTCTATCTATCTGTGTAATATATATGTGTGTCACTGACATCCATGTATTCTGTGTGTATATATCTATTGTAGCCTGTCAGTGTGATTTCACTGCATGCGGCCCATGAATTGCCGGCTTTTCTTCTATCTATCTGTGTAATATATATGTGTGTCACTGACATCCATGTATTCTGTGTGTATATATCTATTGTAGCCTGTCAGTGTGATTTCACTGTATGCGGCCCATGAATTGTCGGCTTTTCTTCTATCTATCTGTGTAATATATATGTGTGTCACTGACATCCATGTATTCTGTGTGTATATATCTATTGCAGCCTGTCAGTGTGATTTCACTGTATGCGGCCCATGAATTGCCGGCTTTTCTTCTATCTATCTGTGTAATATATATGTGTGTCACTGACATCCATGTATTCTGTGTGTATATATCTATTGTAGCCTGTCAGTGTGATTTCACTGTATGCGGCCCATGAATTGCCGGCTTTTCTTCTATCTATCTGTGTAATATATATATGTGTCACTGACATCCATGTATTCTGTGTGTATATATCTATTGCAGCCTGTCAGTGTGATTTCACTGTATGCGGCCCATGAATTGCCGGCTTTTCTTCTATCTATCTGTGTAATATATATGTGTGTCACTGACATCCATGTATTCTGTGTGTATATATCTATTGTAGCCTGTCAGTGTGATTTCACTGTATGCGGCCCATGAATTGCCGGCTTTTCTTCTATCTATCTGTGTAATATATATATGTGTCACTGACATCCATGTATTCTGTGTGTATATATCTATTGCAGCCTGTCAGTGTGATTTCACTGTATGCGGCCCATGAATTGCCGGCTTTTCTTCTATCTATCTGTGTAATATATATATGTGTCACTGACATCCATGTATTCTGTGTGTATATATCTATTGTAGCCTGTCAGTGTGATTTCACTGCATGCGGCCCATGAATTGCCGGCTTTTCTTCTATCTATCTGTGTAATATATATGTGTGTCACTGACATCCATGTATTCTGTGTGTATATATCTATTGTAGCCTGTCAGTGTGATTTCACTGTATGCGGCCCATGAATTGCCGGCTTTTCTTCTATCTATCTGTGTAATATATATATGTGTCACTGACATCCATGTATTCTGTGTGTATATATCTATTGCAGCCTGTCAGTGTGATTTCACTGTATGCGGCCCATGAATTGCCGGCTTTTCTTCTATCTATCTGTGTAATATATATGTGTGTCACTGACATCCATGTATTCTGTGTGTATATATCTATTGTAGCCTGTCAGTGTGATTTCACTGTATGCGGCCCATGAATTGCCGGCTTTTCTTCTATCTATCTGTGTAATATATATATGTGTCACTGACATCCATGTATTCTGTGTGTATATATCTATTGCAGCCTGTCAGTGTGATTTCACTGTATGCGGCCCATGAATTGCCGGCTTTTCTTCTATCTATCTGTGTAATATATATGTGTGTCACTGACATCCATGTATTCTGTGTGTATATATCTATTGTAGCCTGTCAGTGTGATTTCACTGTATGCGGCCCATGAATTGCCGGCTTTTCTTCTATCTATCTGTGTAATATATATGTGTGTCACTGACATCCATGTATTCTGTGTGTATATATCTATTGCAGCCTGTCAGTGTGATTTCACTGCATGCGGCCCATGAATTGCCGGCTTTTCTTCTATCTATCTGTGTAATATATATGTGTGTCACTGACATCCATGTATTCTGTGTGTATATATCTATTGTAGCCTGTCAGTGTGATTTCACTGTATGCGGCCCATGAATTGCCGGCTTTTCTTCTATCTATCTGTGTAATATATATATGTGTCACTGACATCCATGTATTCTGTGTGTATATATCTATTGCAGCCTGTCAGTGTGATTTCACTGCATGCGGCCCATGAATTGCCGGCTTTTCTTCTATCTATCTGTGTAATATATATATGTGTCACTGACATCCATGTATTCTGTGTGTATATATCTATTGCAGCCTGTCAGTGTGATTTCACTGTATGCGGCCCATGAATTGCCGGCTTTTCTTCTATCTATCTGTGTAATATATATATGTGTCACTGACATCCATGTATTCTGTGTGTATATATCTATTGCAGCCTGTCAGTGTGATTTCACTGCATGCGGCCCATGAATTGCCGGCTTTTCTTCTATCTATCTGTGTAATATATATGTGTGTCACTGACATCCATGTATTCTGTGTGTATATATCTATTGTAGCCTGTCAGTGTGATTTCACTGCATGCGGCCCATGAATTGCCGGCTTTTCTTCTATCTATCTGTGTAATATATATGTGTGTCACTGACATCCATGTATTCTGTGTGTATATATCTATTGTAGCCTGTCAGTGTGATTTCACTGTATGCGGCCCATGAATTGCCGGCTTTTCTTCTATCTATCTGTGTAATATATATGTGTGTCACTGACATCCATGTATTCTGTGTGTATATATCTATTGTAGCCTGTCAGTGTGATTTCACTGTATGCGGCCCATGAATTGCCGGCTTTTCTTCTATCTATCTGTGTAATATATATGTGTGTCACTGACATCCATGTATTCTGTGTGTATATATCTATTGCAGCCTGTCAGTGTGATTTCACTGTATGCGGCCCATGAATTGCCGGCTTTTCTTCTATCTATCTGTGTAATATATATGTGTGTCACTGACATCCATGTATTCTGTGTGTATATATCTATTGTAGCCTGTCAGTGTGATTTCACTGCATGCGGCCCATGAATTGCCGGCTTTTCTTCTATCTATCTGTGTAATATATATGTGTGTCACTGACATCCATGTATTCTGTGTGTATATATCTATTGTAGCCTGTCAGTGTGATTTCACTGTATGCGGCCCATGAATTGCCGGCTTTTCTTCTATCTATCTGTGTAATATATATGTGTGTCACTGACATCCATGTATTCTGTGTGTATATATCTATTGCAGCCTGTCAGTGTGATTTCACTGTATGCGGCCCATGAATTGCCGGCTTTTCTTCTATCTATCTGTGTAATATATATGTGTGTCACTGACATCCATGTATTCTGTGTGTATATATCTATTGTAGCCTGTCAGTGTGATTTCACTGTATGCGGCCCATGAATTGCCGGCATTTCTTCTATCTATCTGTGTAATATATATGTGTGTCACTGACATCCATGTATTCTGTGTGTATATATCTATTGCAGCCTGTCAGTGTGATTTCACTGCATGCGGCCCATGAATTGCCGGCTTTTCTTCTATCTATCTGTGTAATATATATATATGTGTCACTGACATCCATGTATTCTGTGTGTATATATCTATTGTAGCCTGTCAGTGTGATTTCACTGCATGCGGCCCATGAATTGCCGGCTTTTCTTCTATCTACCTGTGTAATATATATATGTGTCACTGACATCCATGTATTCTGTGTGTATATATCTATTGTAGCCTGTCAGTGTGATTTCACTGTATGCGGCCCATGAATTGCCGGCTTTTCTTCTATCTATCTGTGTAATATATATGTGTGTCACTGACATCCATGTATTCTGTGTGTATATATCTATTGTAGCCTGTCAGTGTGATTTCACTGTATGCGGCCCATGAATTGCCGGCTTTTCTTCTATCTATCTGTGTAATATATATGTGTGTCACTGACATCCATGTATTCTGTGTGTATATATCTATTGCAGCCTGTCAGTGTGATTTCACTGCATGCGGCCCATGAATTGCCGGCTTTTCTTCTATCTATCTGTGTAATATATATGTGTGTCACTGACATCCATGTATTCTGTGTGTATATATCTATTGTAGCCTGTCAGTGTGATTTCACTGTATGCGGCCCATGAATTGCCGGCTTTTCTTCTATCTATCTGTGTAATATATATATGTGTCACTGACATCCATGTATTCTGTGTGTATATATCTATTGCAGCCTGTCAGTGTGATTTCACTGCATGCGGCCCATGAATTGCCGGCTTTTCTTCTATCTATCTGTGTAATATATATATGTGTCACTGACATCCATGTATTCTGTGTGTATATATCTATTGCAGCCTGTCAGTGTGATTTCACTGTATGCGGCCCATGAATTGCCGGCTTTTCTTCTATCTATCTGTGTAATATATATATGTGTCACTGACATCCATGTATTCTGTGTGTATATATCTATTGCAGCCTGTCAGTGTGATTTCACTGCATGCGGCCCATGAATTGCCGGCTTTTCTTCTATCTATCTGTGTAATATATATGTGTGTCACTGACATCCATGTATTCTGTGTGTATATATCTATTGTAGCCTGTCAGTGTGATTTCACTGCATGCGGCCCATGAATTGCCGGCTTTTCTTCTATCTATCTGTGTAATATATATGTGTGTCACTGACATCCATGTATTCTGTGTGTATATATCTATTGTAGCCTGTCAGTGTGATTTCACTGTATGCGGCCCATGAATTGCCGGCTTTTCTTCCATCTATCTGTGTAATATATATGTGTCACTGACACCCATGTATTCTGTGTGTATATATCTATTGTAGCCTGTCAGTGTGATTTCACTGTATGCGGCCCATGAATTGCCGGCTTTTCTTCTATCTATCTGTGTAATATATATGTGTGTCACTGACATCCATGTATTCTGTGTGTATATATCTATTGCAGCCTGTCAGTGTGATTTCACTGTATGCGGCCCATGAATTGCCGGCTTTTCTTCTATCTATCTGTGTAATATATATGTGTGTCACTGACATCCATGTATTCTGTGTGTATATATCTATTGTAGCCTGTCAGTGTGATTTCACTGCATGCGGCCCATGAATTGCCGGCTTTTCTTCTATCTATCTGTGTAATATATATGTGTGTCACTGACATCCATGTATTCTGTGTGTATATATCTATTGTAGCCTGTCAGTGTGATTTCACTGTATGCGGCCCATGAATTGCCGGCTTTTCTTCTATCTATCTGTGTAATATATATGTGTGTCACTGACATCCATGTATTCTGTGTGTATATATCTATTGTAGCCTGTCAGTGTGATTTCACTGTATGCGGCCCATGAATTGCCGGCTTTTCTTCTATCTATCTGTGTAATATATATGTGTGTCACTGACATCCATGTATTCTGTGTGTATATATCTATTGCAGCCTGTCAGTGTGATTTCACTGCATGCGGCCCATGAATTGCCGGCTTTTCTTCTATCTATCTGTGTAATATATATATATGTGTCACTGACATCCATGTATTCTGTGTGTATATATCTATTGTAGCCTGTCAGTGTGATTTCACTGTATGCGGCCCATGAATTGCCGGCTTTTCTTCTATCTATCTGTGTAATATATATGTGTGTCACTGACATCCATGTATTCTGTGTGTATATATCTATTGCAGCCTGTCAGTGTGATTTCACTGCATGCGGCCCATGAATTGCCGGCTTTTCTTCTATCTATCTGTGTAATATATATGTGTGTCACTGACATCCATGTATTTTGTGTGTATATATCTATTGCAGCCTGTCAGTGTGATTTCACTGTACGCGGCCCATGAATTGCCGGCTTTTCTTCTATCTATCTGTGTAATATATATATGTGTCACTGACATCCATGTATTCTGTGTGTATATATCTATTGCAGCCTGCCAGGGTGATTTCACTGTATGGGGCCCATGAATTGCCGGCTTTTCTTCTATCTATCTGTGTAATATATATGTGTCACTGACATCCATGTATTCTGTGTGTATATATCTATTGCAGCCTGTCAGTGTGATTTCACTGTACGCGGCCCATGAATTGCCGGCTTTTCTTCTATCTATCTGTGTAATATATATGTGTGTCACTGACATCCATGTATTCTGTGTGTATATATCTATTGCAGCCTGTCAGTGTGATTTCACTGCATGCGGCCCATGAATTGCCGGCTTTTCTTCTATCTATCTGTGTAATATATATATGTGTCACTGACATCCATGTATTCTGTGTGTATATATCTATTGTAGCCTGTCAGTGTGATTTCACTGCATGCGGCCCATGAATTGCCGGCTTTTCTTCTATCTATCTGTGTAATATATATATGTGTCACTGACATCCATGTATTCTGTGTGTATATATCTATTGCAGCCTGTCAGTGTGATTTCACTGTATGCGGCCCATGAATTGCCGGCTTTTCTTCTATCTATCTGTGTAATATATATATATGTGTCACTGACATCCATGTATTCTGTGTGTATATATCTATTGCAGCCTGTCAGTGTGATTTCACTGTATGCGGCTCATGAATTGCCGGCTTTTCTTCTATCTATCTGTGTAATATATATATGTGTCACTGACATCCATGTATTCTGTGTGTATATATCTATTGTAGCCTGTCAGTGTGATTTCACTGTATGCGGCCCATGAATTGCCGGCTTTTCTTCTATCTATCTGTGTAATATATATATGTGTCACTGACATCCATGTATTCTGTGTGTATATATCTATTGCAGCCTGTCAGTGTGATTTCACTGCATGCGACCCATGAATTTCCGGCTTTTCTTCTATCTATCTGTGTAATATATATATATGTGTCACTGACATCCATGTATTCTGTGTGTATATATCTATTGTAGCCTGTCAGTGTGATTTCACTGTATGCGGCCCATGAATTGCCGGCTTTTCTTCTATCTATCTGTGTAATATATATATATGTGTCACTGACATCCATGTATTCTGTGTGTATATATCTATTGCAGCCTGTCAGTGTGATTTCACTGCATGCGGCCCATGAATTGCCGGCTTTTCTTCTATCTATCTGTGTAATATATATATATGTGTCACTGACATCCATGTATTCTGTGTGTATATATCTATTGCAGCCTGTCAGTGTGATTTCACTGTATGCGGCCCATGAATTGCCATCTTTTCTTCTATCTATCTGAGTAATATATATATGTGTCACTGACATCCATGTATTCTGTGTGTATATATCTATTGCAGCCTGTCAGTGTGATTTCACTGTACGCGGCCCATGAATTGCCGGCTTTTCTTCTATCTATCTGTGTAATATATATATGTGTCACTGACACCCATGTATTCTGTGTGTATATATCTATTGTAGCCTGTCAGTGTGATTTCACTGTATGCGGCCCATGAATTGCCGGCTTTTCTTCTATCTATCTGTGTAATATATATATATGTGTCACTGACACCCATGTATTCTGTGTGTATATATCTATTGCAGCCTGTCAGTGTGATTTCACTGTACGCGGCCCATGAATTGCCGGCTTTTCTTCTATCTATCTGTGTAATATATATATGTGTCACTGACATCCATGTATTCTGTGTGTATATATCTATTGTAGCCTGTCAGTGTGATTTCACTGTATGCGGCCCATGAATTGCCGGCTTTTCTTCTATCTGTGTAATATATATATGTGTCACTGACATCCATGTATTCTGTGTGTATATATCTATTGTAGCCTGTCAGTGTGATTTCACTGTATGCGGCCCATGAATTGCCGGCTTTTCTTCTATCTATCTGTGTAATATATATATATGTGTCACTGACATCCATGTATTCTGTGTGTATATATCTATTGCAGCCTGTCAGTGTGATTTCACTGTATGCGGCCCATGAATTGCCGGCTTTTCTTCTATCTATCTGTGTAATATATATATATGTGTCACTGACATCCATGTATTCTGTGTGTATATATCTATTGCAGCCTGTCAGTGTGATTTCACTGTATGCGGCCCATGAATTGCCGGCTTTTCTTCTATCTATCTGTGTAATATATATATGTGTCACTGACATCCATGTATTCTGTGTGTATATATCTATTGTAGCCTGTCAGTGTGATTTCACTGCATGCGGCCCATGAATTGCCGGCTTTTCTTCTATCTATCTGTGTAATATATATATGTGTCACTGACATCCATGTATTCTGTGTGTATATATCTATTGCAGCCTGTCAGTGTGATTTCACTGTATGCGGCCCATGAATTGCCGGCTTTTCTTCTATCTATCTGTGTAATATATATATGTGTCACTGACATCCATGTATTCTGTGTGTATATATGTATTGTAGCCTGTCAGTGTGATTTCACTGCATGCGGCCCATGAATTGTCGGCTTTTCTTCTATCTATCTGTGTAATATATATATGTGTCACTGACATCCATGTATTCTGTGTGTATATATCTATTGCAGCCTGTCAGTGTGATTTCACTGTACGCGGCCCATGAATTGCCGGCTTATCTTCTATCTATCTGTGTAATATATATATGTGTCACTGACATCCATGTATTCTGTGTGTATATATCTATTGTAGCCTGTCAGTGTGATTTCACTGTATGCGGCCCATGAATTGCCGGCTTTTCTTCTATCTATCTGTTTAATATATATATGTGTCACTGACATCCATGTATTCTGTGTGTATATATCTATTGCAGCCTGTCAGTGTGATTTCACTGCATGCGGCCCATGAATTGCCGGCTTTTCTTCTATCTATCTGTGTAATATATATATGTGTCACTGACATCCATGTATTCTGTGTGTATATATCTATTGCAGCCTGTCAGTGTGATTTCACTGTATGCGGCCCATGAATTGCCGGCTTTTCTTCTATCTATCTGTGTAATATATATATGTGTCACTGACATCCATGTATTCTGTGTGTATATATCTATTGCAGCCTGTCAGTGTGATTTCACTGCATGCGGCCCATGAATTGCCGGCTTTTCTTCTATCTATCTGTGTAATATATATGTGTGTCACTGACATCCATGTATTCTGTGTGTATATATCTATTGTAGCCTGTCAGTGTGATTTCACTGCATGCGGCCCATGAATTGCCGGCTTTTCTTCTATCTATCTGTGTAATATATATGTGTGTCACTGACATCCATGTATTCTGTGTGTATATATCTATTGTAGCCTGTCAGTGTGATTTCACTGTATGCGGCCCATGAATTGCCGGCTTTTCTTCTATCTATCTGTGTAATATATATGTGTGTCACTGACATCCATGTATTCTGTGTGTATATATCTATTGTAGCCTGTCAGTGTGATTTCACTGTATGCGGCCCATGAATTGCCGGCTTTTCTTCTATCTATCTGTGTAATATATATGTGTGTCACTGACATCCATGTATTCTGTGTGTATATATCTATTGTAGCCTGTCAGTGTGATTTCACTGCATGCGGCCCATGAATTACCGGCTTTTCTTCTATCTATCTGTGTAATATATATGTGTGTCACTGACATCCATGTATTCTGTGTGTATATATCTATTGCAGCCTGTCAGTGTGATTTCACTGTATGCGGCCCATGAATTGCCGTCTTTTCTTCTATCTATCTGTGTAATATATATGTGTGTCACTGACATCCATGTATTCTGTGTGTATATATCTATTGTAGCCTGTCAGTGTGATTTCACTGCATGCGGCCCATGAATTTCCGGCTTTTCTTCTATCTATCTGTGTAATATATATGTGTGTCACTGACATCCATGTATTCTGTGTGTATATATCTATTGTAGCCTGTCAGTGTGATTTCACTGTATGCGGCCCATGAATTGCCGGCTTTTCTTCTATCTATCTGTGTAATATATATGTGTGTCACTGACATCCATGTATTCTGTGTGTATATATCTATTGTAGCCTGTCAGTGTGATTTCACTGTATGCGGCCCATGAATTGCCGGCTTTTCTTCTATCTATCTGTGTAATATATATATGTGTCACTGACATCCATGTATTCTGTGTGTATATATCTATTGTAGCCTGTCAGTGTGATTTCACTGCATGCGGCCCATGAATTGCCGGCTTTTCTTCTATCTATCTGTGTAATATATATATGTGTCACTGACATCCATGTATTCTGTGTGTATATATCTATTGTAGCCTGTCAGTGTGATTTCACTGTATGCGACCCATGAATTGCCGGCTTTTCTTCTATCTATCTGTGTAATATATATGTGTCACTGACATCCATGTATTCTGTGTGTATATATCTATTGTAGCCTGTCAGTGTGATTTCACTGTACGCGGCCCATGAATTGCCGGCTTTTCTTCTATCTATCTGTGTAATATATATATGTGTCACTGACATCCATGTATTCTGTGTGTATATATCTATTGTAGCCTGTCAGTGTGATTTCACTGCATGCGGCCCATGAATTTCCGGCTTTTCTTCTATCTATCTGTGTAATATATATGTGTGTCACTGACATCCATGTATTCTGTGTGTATATATCTATTGTAGCCTGTCAGTGTGATTTCACTGTATGCGGCCCATGAATTGCCGGCTTTTCTTCTATCTATCTGTGTAATATATATGTGTGTCACTGACATCCATGTATTCTGTGTGTATATATCTATTGTAGCCTGTCAGTGTGATTTCACTGTATGCGGCCCATGAATTGCCGGCTTTTCTTCTATCTATCTGTGTAATATATATATGTGTCACTGACATCCATGTATTCTGTGTGTATATATCTATTGTAGCCTGTCAGTGTGATTTCACTGCATGCGGCCCATGAATTGCCGGCTTTTCTTCTATCTATCTGTGTAATATATATGTGTCACTGACATCCATGTATTCTGTGTGTATATATCTATTGCAGCCTGTCAGTGTGATTTCACTGCATGCGGCCCATGAATTGCCGGCTTTTCTTCTATCTATCTGTGTAATATATATGTGTGTCACTGACATCCATGTATTCTGTGTGTATATATCTATTGTAGCCTGTCAGTGTGATTTCACTGTATGCGGCCCATGAATTGCCGGCTTTTCTTCTATCTATCTGTGTAATATATATATGTGTCACTGACATCCATGTATTCTGTGGGTATATATCTATTGTAGCCTGTCAGTGTGATTTCACTGCATGCGGCCCATGAATTGCCGGCTTTTCTTCCATCTATCTGTGTAATATATATGTGTGTCACTGACATCCATGTATTCTGTGTGTATATATCTATTGCAGCCTGTCAGTGTGATTTCACTGCATGCGGCCCATGAATTGCCGGCTTTTCTTCTATCTATCTGTGTAATATATATGTGTGTCACTGACATCCATGTATTTTGTGTGTATATATCTATTGTAGCCTGTCAGTGTGATTTCACTGTATGCAGCCCATGAATTGCCGGCTTTTCTTCTATCTATCTGTGTAATATATATATGTGTCACTGACATCCATGTATTCTGTGTGTATATATTTATTGTAGCCTGTCAGTGTGATTTCACTGTATGCGGCCCATGAATTGCCGGCTTTTCTTCTATCTATCTGTGTAATATATATATGTGTCACTGACATCCATGTATTCTGTGTGTATATATCTATTGCAGCCTGTCAGTGTGATTTCACTGCATGCGACCCATGAATTTCCGGCTTTTCTTCTATCTATCTGTGTAATATATATATATGTGTCACTGACATCCATGTATTCTGTGTGTATATATCTATTGTAGCCTGTCAGTGTGATTTCACTGTATGCGGCCCATGAATTGCCGGCTTTTCTTCTATCTATCTGTGTAATATATATATATGTGTCACTGACATCCATGTAATCTGTGTGTATATATCTATTGCAGCCTGTCAGTGTGATTTCACTGCATGCGGCCCATGAATTGCCGGCTTTTCTTCTATCTATCTGTGTAATATATATATATGTGTCACTGACATCCATGTATTCTGTGTGTATATATCTATTGCAGCCTGTCAGTGTGATTTCACTGTATGCGGCCCATGAATTGCCATCTTTTCTTCTATCTATCTGAGTAATATATATATGTGTCACTGACATCCATGTATTCTGTGTGTATATATCTATTGCAGCCTGTCAGTGTGATTTCACTGTACGCGGCCCATGAATTGCCGGCTTTTCTTCTATCTATCTGTGTAATATATATATGTGTCACTGACACCCATGTATTCTGTGTGTATATATCTATTGCAGCCTGTCAGTGTGATTTCACTGTACGCGGCCCATGAATTGCCGGCTTTTCTTCTATCTATCTGTGTAATATATATATGTGTCACTGACATCCATGTATTCTGTGTGTATATATCTATTGTAGCCTGTCAGTGTGATTTCACTGTATGCGGCCCATGAATTGCCGGCTTTTCTTCTATCTATCTGTGTAATATATATATATGTGTCACTGACATCCATGTATTCTGTGTGTATATATCTATTGCAGCCTGTCAGTGTGATTTCACTGTATGCGGCCCATGAATTGCCGGCTTTTCTTCTATCTATCTGTGTAATATATATATATGTGTCACTGACATCCATGTATTCTGTGTGTATATATCTATTGCAGCCTGTCAGTGTGATTTCACTGTATGCGGCCCATGAATTGCCGGCTTTTCTTCTATCTATCTGTGTAATATATATATGTGTCACTGACATCCATGTATTCTGTGTGTATATATCTATTGTAGCCTGTCAGTGTGATTTCACTGCATGCGGCCCATGAATTGCCGGCTTTTCTTCTATCTATCTGTGTAATATATATATGTGTCACTGACATCCATGTATTCTGTGTGTATATATCTATTGCAGCCTGTCAGTGTGATTTCACTGTATGCGGCCCATGAATTGCCGGCTTTTCTTCTATCTATCTGTGTAATATATATATGTGTCACTGACATCCATGTATTCTGTGTGTATATATGTATTGTAGCCTGTCAGTGTGATTTCACTGCATGCGGCCCATGAATTGTCGGCTTTTCTTCTATCTATCTGTGTAATATATATATGTGTCACTGACATCCATGTATTCTGTGTGTATATATCTATTGCAGCCTGTCAGTGTGATTTCACTGTACGCGGCCCATGAATTGCCGGCTTTTCTTCTATCTATCTGTGTAATATATATATGTGTCACTGACATCCATGTATTCTGTGTGTATATATCTATTGTAGCCTGTCAGTGTGATTTCACTGTATGCGGCCCATGAATTGCCGGCTTTTCTTCTATCTATCTGTTTAATATATATATATGTGTCACTGACATCCATGTATTCTGTGTGTATATATCTATTGCAGCCTGTCAGTGTGATTTCACTGCATGCGGCCCATGAATTGCCGGCTTTTCTTCTATCTATCTGTGTAATATATATATGTGTCACTGACATCCATGTATTCTGTGTGTATATATCTATTGCAGCCTGTCAGTGTGATTTCACTGTATGCGGCCCATGAATTGCCGGCTTTTCTTCTATCTATCTGTGTAATATATATATGTGTCACTGACATCCATGTATTCTGTGTGTATATATCTATTGCAGCCTGTCAGTGTGATTTCACTGCATGCGGCCCATGAATTGCCGGCTTTTCTTCTATCTATCTGTGTAATATATATGTGTGTCACTGACATCCATGTATTCTGTGTGTATATATGTATTGTAGCCTGTCAGTGTGATTTCACTGCATGCGGCCCATGAATTGTCGGCTTTTCTTCTATCTATCTGTGTAATATATATATGTGTCACTGACATCCATGTATTCTGTGTGTATATATCTATTGCAGCCTGTCAGTGTGATTTCACTGTACGCGGCCCATGAATTGCCGGCTTTTCTTCTATCTATCTGTGTAATATATATATGTGTCACTGACATCCATGTATTCTGTGTGTATATATCTATTGTAGCCTGTCAGTGTGATTTCACTGTATGCGGCCCATGAATTGCCGGCTTTTCTTCTATCTATCTGTTTAATATATATATATGTGTCACTGACATCCATGTATTCTGTGTGTATATATCTATTGCAGCCTGTCAGTGTGATTTCACTGCATGCGGCCCATGAATTGCCGGCTTTTCTTCTATCTATCTGTGTAATATATATATGTGTCACTGACATCCATGTATTCTGTGTGTATATATCTATTGCAGCCTGTCAGTGTGATTTCACTGTATGCGGCCCATGAATTGCCGGCTTTTCTTCTATCTATCTGTGTAATATATATATGTGTCACTGACATCCATGTATTCTGTGTGTATATATCTATTGCAGCCTGTCAGTGTGATTTCACTGCATGCGGCCCATGAATTGCCGGCTTTTCTTCTATCTATCTGTGTAATATATATGTGTGTCACTGACATCCATGTATTCTGTGTGTATATATCTATTGTAGCCTGTCAGTGTGATTTCACTGTATGCGGCCCATGAATTGCCGGCTTTTCTTCTATCTATCTGTGTAATATATATATGTGTCACTGACATCCATGTATTCTGTGTGTATATATCTATTGTAGCCTGTCAGTGTGATTTCACTGCATGCGGCCCATGAATTGCCGGCTTTTCTTCTATCTATCTGTGTAATATATATATGTGTCACTGACATCCATGTATTCTGTGTGTATATATCTATTGCAGCCTGTCAGTGTGATTTCACTGCATGCGGCCCATGAATTGCCGGCTTTTCTTCTATCTATCTGTGTAATATATATGTGTGTCACTGACATCCATGTATTCTGTGTGTATATATCTATTGTAGCCTGTCAGTGTGATTTCACTGTACGCGGCCCATGAATTGCCGGCTTTTCTTCTATCTATCTGTGTAATATATATGTGTGTCACTGACATCCATGTATTCTGTGTGTATATATCTATTGCAGCCTGTCAGTGTGATTTCACTGCATGCGGCCCATGAATTGCCGGCTTTTCTTCTATCTATCTGTGTAATATATATGTGTCACTGACATCCATGTATTCTGTGTGTATATATCTATTGCAGCCTGTCAGTGTGATTTCACTGCATGCGGCCCATGAATTGCCGGCTTTTCTTCTATCTATCTGTGTAATATATATGTGTGTCACTGACATCCATGTATTCTGTGTGTATATATCTATTGTAGCCTGTCAGTGTGATTTCACTGTATGCGGCCCATGAATTGCCGGCTTTTCTTCTATCTATCTGTGTAATATATATATGTGTCACTGACATCCATGTATTCTGTGGGTATATATCTATTGTAGCCTGTCAGTGTGATTTCACTGCATGCGGCCCATGAATTGCCGGCTTTTCTTCCATCTATCTGTGTAATATATATATGTGTCACTGACATCCATGTATTCTGTGTGTATATATCTATTGCAGCCTGTCAGTGTGATTTCACTGCATGCGACCCATGAATTTCCGGCTTTTCTTCTATCTATCTGTGTAATATATATATATATATGTGTCACTGACATCCATGTATTCTGTGTGTATATATCTATTGCAGCCTGTCAGTGTGATTTCACTGTACGCGGCCCATGAATTGCCGGCTTTTCTTCTATCTATCTGTGTAATATATATATGTGTCACTGACACCCATGTATTCTGTGTGTATATATCTATTGTAGCCTGTCAGTGTGATTTCACTGTATGCGGCCCATGAATTGCCGGCTTTTCTTCTATCTATCTGTGTAATATATATATGTGTCACTGACATCCATGTATTCTGTGTGTATATATCTATTGCAGCCTGTCAGTGTGATTTCACTGTATGCGGCCCATGAATTGCCGGCTTTTCTTCTATCTATCTGTGTAATATATATATGTGTCACTGACATCCATGTATTCTGTGTGTATATATCTATTGTAGCCTGTCAGTGTGATTTCACTGTATGCGGCCCATGAATTGCCGGCTTTTCTTCTATCTATCTGTGTAATATATATATGTGTCACTGACACCCATGTATTCTGTGTGTATATATCTATTGTAGCCTGTCAGTGTGATTTCACTGTATGCGGCCCATGAATTGCCGGCTTTTCTTCTATCTATCTGTGTAATATATATATGTGTCACTGACATCCATGTATTCTGTGTGTATATATCTATTGCAGCCTGTCAGTGTGATTTCACTGTATGCGGCCCATGAATTGCCGGCTTTTCTTCTATCTATCTGTGTAATATATATATGTGTCACTGACATCCATGTATTCTGTGTGTATATATCTATTGTAGCCTGTCAGTGTGATTTCACTGTATGCGGCCCATGAATTGCCGGCTTTTCTTCTATCTATCTGTGTAATATATATATGTGTCACTGACATCCATGTATTCTGTGTGTATATATCTATTGTAGCCTGTCAGTGTGATTTCACTGTACGCGGCCCATGAATTGCCGGCTTTTCTTCTATCTATCTGTGTAATATATATATATGTGTCACTGACATCCATGTATTCTGTGTGTATATATCTATTGCAGCCTGTCAGTGTGATTTCACTGTATGCGGCCCATGAATTGCCGGCTTTTCTTCTATCTATCTGTGTAATATATATATGTGTCACTGACATCCATGTATTCTGTGTGTATATATCTATTGTAGCCTGTCAGTGTGATTTCCCTGCATGCGGCCCATGAATTGCCGGCTTTTCTTCTATCTATCTGTGTAATATATATATGTGTCACTGACATCCATGTATTCTGTGTGTATATATCTATTGCAGCCTGTCAGTGTGATTTCACTGTATGCGGCCCATGAATTGCCGGCTTTTCTTCTATCTATCTGTGTAATATATATATGTGTCACTGACATCCATGTATTCTGTGTGTACATATGTATTGTAGCCTGTCAGTGTGATTTCACTGCATGCGGCCCATGAATTGTCGGCTTTTCTTCTATCTATCTGTGTAATATATATATGTGTCACTGACATCCATGTATTCTGTGTGTATATATCTATTGCAGCCTGTCAGTGTGATTTCACTGTACGCGGCCCATGAATTGCCGGCTTTTCTTCTATCTATCTGTGTAATATATATATGTGTCACTGACATCCATGTATTCTGTGTGTACATATGTATTGTAGCCTGTCAGTGTGATTTCACTGCATGCGGCCCATGAATTGTCGGCTTTTCTTCTATCTATCTGTGTAATATATATACGGTATGTGTCACTGACATCCATGTATTCTGTGTGTATATATCTATTGCAGCTTGTCAGTGTGATTTCACTGTATGCGGCCCATGAATTGCCGGCTTTTCTTCTATCTATCTGTGTAATATATATATGTGTCACTGACATCCATGTATTCTGTGTGTACATATGTATTGTAGCCTGTCAGTGTGATTTCACTGCATGCGGCCCATGAATTGTCGGCTTTTCTTCTATCTATCTGTGTAATATATATATGTGTCACTGACATCCATGTATTCTGTGTGTATATATCTATTGCAGCCTGTCAGTGTGATTTCACTGCATGCGGCCCATGAATTGCCGGCTTTTCTTCTATCTATCTGTGTAATATATATGTGTGTCACTGACATCCATGTATTCTGTGTGTATATATCTATTGTAGCCTGTCAGTGTGATTTCACTGCATCCGGCCCATGAATTGCCGGCTTTTCTTCTATCTATCTGTGTAATATATATGTGTGTCACTGACATCCATGTATTCTGTGTGTATATATCTATTGTAGCCTGTCAGTGTGATTTCACTGTATGCGGCCCATGAATTGCCGGCTTTTCTTCTATCTGTGTAATATATATATGTGTCACTGACATCCATGTATTCTGTGTGTATATATCTATTGTAGCCTGTCAGTGTGATTTCACTGTATGCGGCCCATGAATTGCCGGCTTTTCTTCTATCTATCTGTTTAATATATATATGTGTCACTGACATCCATGTATTCTGTGTGTATATATCTATTGCAGCCTGTCAGTGTGATTTCACTGCATGCGGCCCATGAATTGCCGGCTTTTCTTCTATCTATCTGTGTAATATATATATGTGTCACTGACATCCATGTATTCTGTGTGTATATATCTATTGCAGCCTGTCAGTGTGATTTCACTGTATGCGGCCCATGAATTGCCGGCTTTTCTTCTATCTATCTGTGTAATATATATATGTGTCACTGACATCCATGTATTCTGTGTGTATATATCTATTGCAGCCTGTCAGTGTGATTTCACTGCATGCGGCCCATGAATTGCCGGCTTTTCTTCTATCTATCTGTGTAATATATATGTGTGTCACTGACATCCATGTATTCTGTGTGTATATATCTATTGTAGCCTGTCAGTGTGATTTCACTGCATGCGGCCCATGAATTGCCGGCTTTTCTTCTATCTATCTGTGTAATATATATGTGTGTCACTGACATCCATGTATTCTGTGTGTATATATCTATTGTAGCCTGTCAGTGTGATTTCACTGTATGCGGCCCATGAATTGCCGGCTTTTCTTCTATCCATCTGTGTAATATATATGTGTGTCACTGACATCCATGTATTCTGTGTGTATATATCTATTGTAGCCTGTCAGTGTGATTTCACTGTATGCGGCCCATGAATTGCCGGCTTTTCTTCTATCTATCTGTGTAATATATATGTGTGTCACTGACATCCATGTATTCTGTGTGTATATATCTATTGTAGCCTGTCAGTGTGATTTCACTGCATGCGGCCCATGAATTACCGGCTTTTCTTCTATCTATCTGTGTAATATATATGTGTGTCACTGACATCCATGTATTCTGTGTGTATATATCTATTGTAGCCTGTCAGTGTGATTTCACTGTATGCGGCCCATGAATTGCCGGCTTTTCTTCTATCTATCTGTGTAATATATATGTGTGTCACTGACATCCATGTATTCTGTGTGTATATATCTATTGCAGCCTGTCAGTGTGATTTCACTGTATGCGGCCCATGAATTGCCGTCTTTTCTTCTATCTATCTGTGTAATATATATGTGTGTCACTGACATCCATGTATTCTGTGTGTATATATCTATTGTAGCCTGTCAGTGTGATTTCACTGCATGCGGCCCATGAATTGCCGGCTTTTCTTCTATCTATCTGTGTAATATATATGTGTGTCACTGACATCCATGTATTCTGTGTGTATATATCTATTGTAGCCTGTCAGTGTGATTTCACTGTATGCGGCCCATGAATTGCCGGCTTTTCTTCTATCTATCTGTGTAATATATATGTGTGTCACTGACATCCATGTATTCTGTGTGTATATATCTATTGTAGCCTGTCAGTGTGATTTCACTGTATGCGGCCCATGAATTGCCGGCTTTTCTTCTATCTATCTGTGTAATATATATATGTGTCACTGACATCCATGTATTCTGTGTGTATATATCTATTGTAGCCTGTCAGTGTGATTTCACTGCATGCGGCCCATGAATTGCCGGCTTTTCTTCTATCTATCTGTGTAATATATATATGTGTCACTGACATCCATGTATTCTGTGTGTATATATCTATTGCAGCCTGTCAGTGTGATTTCACTGCATGCGGCCCATGAATTGCCGGCTTTTCTTCTATCTATCTGTGTAATATATATGTGTGTCACTGACATCCATGTATTCTGTGTGTATATATCTATTGTAGCCTGTCAGTGTGATTTCACTGCATGCGGCCCATGAATTGCCGGCTTTTCTTCTATCTATCTGTGTAATATATATGTGTGTCACTGACATCCATGTATTCTGTGTGTATATATCTATTGCAGCCTGTCAGTGTGATTTCACTGTATGCGGCCCATGAATTGCCGGCTTTTCTTCTATCTATCTGTGTAATATATATGTGTGTCACTGACATCCATGTATTCTGTGTGTATATATCTATTGTAGCCTGTCAGTGTGATTTCACTGTACGCGGCCCATGAATTGCCGGCTTTTCTTCTATCTATCTGTGTAATATATATGTGTGTCACTGACATCCATGTATTCTGTGTGTATATATCTATTGCAGCCTGTCAGTGTGATTTCACTACATGCGGCACATGAATTGCCGGCTTTTCTTCTATCTATCTGTGTAATATATATGTGTCACTGACATCCATGTATTCTGTGTGTATATATCTATTGCAGCCTGTCAGTGTGATTTCACTGCATGCGGCCCATGAATTGCCGGCTTTTCTTCTATCTATCTGTGTAATATATATGTGTGTCACTGACATCCATGTATTCTGTGTGTATATATCTATTGTAGCCTGTCAGTGTGATTTCACTGTATGCGGCCCATGAATTGCCGGCTTTTCTTCTATCTATCTGTGTAATATATATATGTGTCACTGACATCCATGTATTCTGTGGGTATATATCTATTGTAGCCTGTCAGTGTGATTTCACTGCATGCGGCCCATGAATTGCCGGCTTTTCTTCCATCTATCTGTGTAATATATATATGTGTCACTGACATCCATGTATTCTGTGTGTATATATCTATTGCAGCCTGTCAGTGTGATTTCACTGCATGCGACCCATGAATTTCCGGCTTTTCTTCTATCTATCTGTGTAATATATATATATATATGTGTCACTGACATCCATGTATTCTGTGTGTATATATCTATTGCAGCCTGTCAGTGTGATTTCACTGTACGCGGCCCATGAATTGCCGGCTTTTCTTCTATCTATCTGTGTAATATATATATGTGTCACTGACACCCATGTATTCTGTGTGTATATATCTATTGTAGCCTGTCAGTGTGATTTCACTGTATGCGGCCCATGAATTGCCGGCTTTTCTTCTATCTATCTGTGTAATATATATATATGTGTCACTGACACCCATGTATTCTGTGTGTATATATCTATTGCAGCCTGTCAGTGTGATTTCACTGTACGCGGCCCATGAATTGCCGGCTTTTCTTCTATCTATCTGTGTAATATATATATGTGTCACTGACATCCATGTATTCTGTGTGTATATATGTATTGTAGCCTGTCAGTGTGATTTCACTGTATGCGGCCCATAAATTGCCGGCTTTTCTTCTATCTATCTGTGTAATATATATATGTGTCACTGACATCCATGTATTCTGTGTGTATATATCTATTGCAGCCTGTCAGTGTGATTTCACTGTATGCGGCCCATGAATTGCCGGCTTTTCTTCTATCTATCTGTGTAATATATATATGTGTCACTGACATCCATGTATTCTGTGTGTATATATCTATTGTAGCCTGTCAGTGTGATTTCACTGTATGCGGCCCATGAATTGCCGGCTTTTCTTCTATCTATCTGTGTAATATATATATGTGTCACTGACATCCATGTATTCTGTGTGTATATATCTATTGTAGCCTGTCAGTGTGATTTCACTGTATGCGGCCCATGAATTGCCGGCTTTTCTTCTATCTATCTGTGTAATATATATATATGTGTCACTGACATCCATGTATTCTGTGTGTATATATCTATTGCAGCCTGTCAGTGTGATTTCACTGTATGCGGCCCATGAATTGCCGGCTTTTCTTCTATCTATCTGTGTAATATATATATGTGTCACTGACATCCATGTATTCTGTGTGTATATATCTATTGCAGCCTGTCAGTGTGATTTCACTGTATGCGGCCCATGAATTGCCGGCTTTTCTTCTATCTATCTGTGTAATATATATATGTGTCACTGACATCCATGTATTCTGTGTGTACATATGTATTGTAGCCTGTCAGTGTGATTTCACTGCATGCGGCCCATGAATTGTCGGCTTTTCTTCTATCTATCTGTGTAATATATATATGTGTCACTGACATCCATGTATTCTGTGTGTATATATCTATTGCAGCCTGTCAGTGTGATTTCACTGTACGCGGCCCATGAATTGCCGGCTTTTCTTCTATCTATCTGTGTAATATATATATGTGTCACTGACATCCATGTATTCTGTGTGTATATATCTATTGTAGCCTGTCAGTGTGATTTCACTGCATGCGGCCCATGAATTGCCGGCTTTTCTTCTATCTATCTGTGTAATATATATATGTGTCACTGACATCCATGTATTCTGTGTGTATATATCTACTGCAGCCTGTCAGTGTGATTTCACTGCATGCGGCCCATGAATTGCCGGCTTTTCTTCTATCTATCTGTGTAATATATATGTGTGTCACTGACATCCATGTATTCTGTGTGTATATATCTATTGTAGCCTGTCAGTGTGATTTCACTGCATGCGGCCCATGAATTGCCGGCTTTTCTTCTATCTATCTGTGTAATATATATGTGTGTCACTGACATCCATGTATTCTGTGTGTATATATCTATTGTAGCCTGTCAGTGTGATTTCACTGTATGCGGCCCATGAATTGCCGGCTTTTCTTCTATCTGTGTAATATATATATGTGTCACTGACATCCATGTATTCTGTGTGTATATATCTATTGTAGCCTGTCAGTGTGATTTCACTGTATGCGGCCCATGAATTGCCGGCTTTTCTTCTATCTGTGTAATATATATATGTGTCACTGACATCCATGTATTCTGTGTGTATATATCTATTGTAGCCTGTCAGTGTGATTTCACTGTATGCGGCCCATGAATTGCCGGCTTTTCTTCTAACTATCTGTGTAATATATATGTGTGTCACTGACATCCATGTATTCTGTGTGTATATATCTATTGTAGCCTGTCAGTGTGATTTCACTGTATGCGGCCCATGAATTGCCGGCTTTTCTTCTATCTATCTGTGTAATATATATGTGTGTCACTGACATCCATGTATTCTGTGTGTATATATCTATTGTAGCCTGTCAGTGTAATTTCACTGTATGCGGCCCATGAATTGCCGGCTTTTCTTCTATCTGTGTAATATATATATGTGTCACTGACATCCATGTATTCTGTGTGTATATATCTATTGTAGCCTGTCAGTGTGATTTCACTGTATGCGGCCCATGAATTGCCGGCTTTTCTTCTATCTATCTGTGTAATATATATGTGTGTCACTGACATCCATGTATTCTGTGTGTATATATCTATTGTAGCCTGTCAGTGTGATTTCACTGTATGCGGCCCATGAATTGCCGGCTTTTCTTCTATCTATCTGTGTAATATATATGTGTGTCACTGACATCCATGTATTCTGTGTGTATATATCTATTGTAGCCTGTCAGTGTGATTTCACTGTATGCGGCCCATGAATTGCCGGCTTTTCTTCTATCTATCTGTGTAATATATATATGTGTCACTGACATCCATGTATTCTGTGTGTATATATCTATTGCAGCCTGTCAGTGTGATTTCACTGCATGCGGCCCATGAATTGCCGGCTTTTCTTCTATCTATCTGTGTAATATATATATGTGTCACTGACATCCATGTATTCTGTGTGTATATATCTATTGCAGCCTGTCAGTGTGATTTCACTGTATGCGGCCCATGAATTGCCGGCTTTTCTTCTATCTATCTGTGTAATATATATATGTGTCACTGACATCCATGTATTCTGTGTGTATATATCTATTGCAGCCTGTCAGTGTGATTTCACTGCATGCGGCCCATGAATTGCCGGCTTTTCTTCTATCTATCTGTGTAATATATATGTGTGTCACTGACATCCATGTATTCTGTGTGTATATATCTATTGCAGCCTGTCAGTGTGATTTCACTACATGCGGCACATGAATTGCCGGCTTTTCTTCTATCTATCTGTGTAATATATATGTGTCACTGACATCCATGTATTCTGTGTGTATATATCTATTGCAGCCTGTCAGTGTGATTTCACTGCATGCGGCCCATGAATTGCCGGCTTTTCTTCTATCTATCTGTGTAATATATATGTGTGTCACTGACATCCATGTATTCTGTGTGTATATATCTATTGTAGCCTGTCAGTGTGATTTCACTGTATGCGGCCCATGAATTGCCGGCTTTTCTTCTATCTATCTGTGTAATATATATATGTGTCACTGACATCCATGTATTCTGTGGGTATATATCTATTGTAGCCTGTCAGTGTGATTTCACTGCATGCGGCCCATGAATTGCCGGCTTTTCTTCCATCTATCTGTGTAATATATATATGTGTCACTGACATCCATGTATTCTGTGTGTATATATCTATTGCAGCCTGTCAGTGTGATTTCACTGCATGCGACCCATGAATTTCCGGCTTTTCTTCTATCTATCTGTGTAATATATATATATATATGTGTCACTGACATCCATGTATTCTGTGTGTATATATCTATTGCAGCCTGTCAGTGTGATTTCACTGTACGCGGCCCATGAATTGCCGGCTTTTCTTCTATCTATCTGTGTAATATATATATGTGTCACTGACACCCATGTATTCTGTGTGTATATATCTATTGTAGCCTGTCAGTGTGATTTCACTGTATGCGGCCCATGAATTGCCGGCTTTTCTTCTATCTATCTGTGTAATATATATATATGTGTCACTGACACCCATGTATTCTGTGTGTATATATCTATTGCAGCCTGTCAGTGTGATTTCACTGTACGCGGCCCATGAATTGCCGGCTTTTCTTCTATCTATCTGTGTAATATATATATGTGTCACTGACATCCATGTATTCTGTGTGTATATATGTATTGTAGCCTGTCAGTGTGATTTCACTGTATGCGGCCCATAAATTGCCGGCTTTTCTTCTATCTATCTGTGTAATATATATATGTGTCACTGACATCCATGTATTCTGTGTGTATATATCTATTGCAGCCTGTCAGTGTGATTTCACTGTATGCGGCCCATGAATTGCCGGCTTTTCTTCTATCTATCTGTGTAATATATATATGTGTCACTGACATCCATGTATTCTGTGTGTATATATCTATTGTAGCCTGTCAGTGTGATTTCACTGTATGCGGCCCATGAATTGCCGGCTTTTCTTCTATCTATCTGTGTAATATATATATGTGTCACTGACATCCATGTATTCTGTGTGTATATATCTATTGTAGCCTGTCAGTGTGATTTCACTGTATGCGGCCCATGAATTGCCGGCTTTTCTTCTATCTATCTGTGTAATATATATATATGTGTCACTGACATCCATGTATTCTGTGTGTATATATCTATTGCAGCCTGTCAGTGTGATTTCACTGTATGCGGCCCATGAATTGCCGGCTTTTCTTCTATCTATCTGTGTAATATATATATGTGTCACTGACATCCATGTATTCTGTGTGTATATATCTATTGCAGCCTGTCAGTGTGATTTCACTGTATGCGGCCCATGAATTGCCGGCTTTTCTTCTATCTATCTGTGTAATATATATATGTGTCACTGACATCCATGTATTCTGTGTGTACATATGTATTGTAGCCTGTCAGTGTGATTTCACTGCATGCGGCCCATGAATTGTCGGCTTTTCTTCTATCTATCTGTGTAATATATATATGTGTCACTGACATCCATGTATTCTGTGTGTATATATCTATTGCAGCCTGTCAGTGTGATTTCACTGTACGCGGCCCATGAATTGCCGGCTTTTCTTCTATCTATCTGTGTAATATATATATGTGTCACTGACATCCATGTATTCTGTGTGTATATATCTATTGTAGCCTGTCAGTGTGATTTCACTGCATGCGGCCCATGAATTGCCGGCTTTTCTTCTATCTATCTGTGTAATATATATATGTGTCACTGACATCCATGTATTCTGTGTGTATATATCTACTGCAGCCTGTCAGTGTGATTTCACTGCATGCGGCCCATGAATTGCCGGCTTTTCTTCTATCTATCTGTGTAATATATATGTGTGTCACTGACATCCATGTATTCTGTGTGTATATATCTATTGTAGCCTGTCAGTGTGATTTCACTGCATGCGGCCCATGAATTGCCGGCTTTTCTTCTATCTATCTGTGTAATATATATGTGTGTCACTGACATCCATGTATTCTGTGTGTATATATCTATTGTAGCCTGTCAGTGTGATTTCACTGTATGCGGCCCATGAATTGCCGGCTTTTCTTCTATCTGTGTAATATATATATGTGTCACTGACATCCATGTATTCTGTGTGTATATATCTATTGTAGCCTGTCAGTGTGATTTCACTGTATGCAGCCCATGAATTGCCGGCTTTTCTTCTATCTGTGTAATATATATATGTGTCACTGACATCCATGTATTCTGTGTGTATATATCTATTGTAGCCTGTCAGTGTGATTTCACTGTATGCGGCCCATGAATTGCCGGCTTTTCTTCTAACTATCTGTGTAATATATATGTGTGTCACTGACATCCATGTATTCTGTGTGTATATATCTATTGTAGCCTGTCAGTGTGATTTCACTGTATGCGGCCCATGAATTGCCGGCTTTTCTTCTATCTATCTGTGTAATATATATGTGTGTCACTGACATCCATGTATTCTGTGTGTATATATCTATTGTAGCCTGTCAGTGTGATTTCACTGTATGCGGCCCATGAATTGCCGGCTTTTCTTCTATCTGTGTAATATATATATGTGTCACTGACATCCATGTATTCTGTGTGTATATATCTATTGTAGCCTGTCAGTGTGATTTCACTGTATGCGGCCCATGAATTGCCGGCTTTTCTTCTATCTATCTGTGTAATATATATGTGTGTCACTGACATCCATGTATTCTGTGTGTATATATCTATTGTAGCCTGTCAGTGTGATTTCACTGTATGCGGCCCATGAATTGCCGGCTTTTCTTCTATCTATCTGTGTAATATATATGTGTGTCACTGACATCCATGTATTCTGTGTGTATATATCTATTGTAGCCTGTCAGTGTGATTTCACTGTATGCGGCCCATGAATTGCCGGCTTTTCTTCTATCTATCTGTGTAATATATATATGTGTCACTGACATCCATGTATTCTGTGTGTATATATCTATTGCAGCCTGTCAGTGTGATTTCACTGCATGCGGCCCATGAATTGCCGGCTTTTCTTCTATCTATCTGTGTAATATATATATGTGTCACTGACATCCATGTATTCTGTGTGTATATATCTATTGCAGCCTGTCAGTGTGATTTCACTGTATGCGGCCCATGAATTGCCGGCTTTTCTTCTATCTATCTGTGTAATATATATATGTGTCACTGACATCCATGTATTCTGTGTGTATATATCTATTGCAGCCTGTCAGTGTGATTTCACTGCATGCGGCCCATGAATTGCCGGCTTTTCTTCTATCTATCTGTGTAATATATATGTGTGTCACTGACATCCATGTATTCTGTGTGTATATATCTATTGTAGCCTGTCAGTGTGATTTCACTGCATGCGGCCCATGAATTGCCGGCTTTTCTTCTATCTATCTGTGTAATATATATGTGTGTCACTGACATCCATGTATTCTGTGTGTATATATCTATTGTAGCCTGTCAGTGTGATTTCACTGTATGCGGCCCATGAATTGCCGGCTTTTCTTCTATCTATCTGTGTAATATATATGTGTGTCACTGACATCCATGTATTCTGTGTGTATATATCTATTGTAGCCTGTCAGTGTGATTTCACTGTATGCGGCCCATGAATTGCCGGCTTTTCTTCTATCTATCTGTGTAATATATATGTGTGTCACTGACATCCATGTATTCTGTGTGTATATATCTATTGCAGCCTGTCAGTGTGATTTCACTGTATGCGGCCCATGAATTGCCGGCTTTTCTTCTATCTATCTGTGTAATATATATGTGTGTCACTGACATCCATGTATTCTGTGTGTATATATCTATTGTAGCCTGTCAGTGTGATTTCACTGCATGCGGCCCATGAATTGCCGGCTTTTCTTCTATCTATCTGTGTAATATATATGTGTGTCACTGACATCCATGTATTCTGTGTGTATATATCTATTGTAGCCTGTCAGTGTGATTTCACTGTATGCGGCCCATGAATTGCCGGCTTTTCTTCTATCTATCTGTGTAATATATATGTGTGTCACTGACATCCATGTATTCTGTGTGTATATATCTATTGTAGCCTGTCAGTGTGATTTCACTGTATGCGGCCCATGAATTGCCGGCTTTTCTTCTATCTGTGTAATATATATATGTGTCACTGACATCCATGTATTCTGTGTGTATATATCTATTGTAGCCTGTCAGTGTGATTTCACTGTATGCGGCCCATGAATTGCCGGCTTTTCTTCTATCTGTGTAATATATATGTGTGTCACTGACATCCATGTATTCTGTGTGTATATATCTATTGTAGCCTGTCAGTGTGATTTCACTGTATGCGGCCCATGAATTGCCGGCTTTTCTTCTATCTATCTGTGTAATATATATGTGTGTCACTGACATCCATGTATTCTGTGTGTATATATCTATTGCAGCCTGTCAGTGTGATTTCACTGCATGCGGCCCATGAATTGCCGGCTTTTCTTCTATCTATCTGTGTAATATATATATGTGTCACTGACATCCATGTATTCTGTGTGTATATATCTATTGTAGCCTGTCAGTGTGATTTCACTGCATGCGGCCCATGAATTGCCGGCTTTTCTTCTATCTATCTGTGTAATATATATATGTGTCACTGACATCCATGTATTCTGTGTGTATATATCTATTGCAGCCTGTCAGTGTGATTTCACTGCATGCGGCCCATGAATTGCCGGCTTTTCTTCTATCTATCTGTGTAATATATATATATGTGTCACTGACATCCATGTATTCTGTGTGTATATATCTATTGTAGCCTGTCAGTGTGATTTCACTGCATGCGGCCCATGAATTGCCGGCTTTTTTTCTATCTATCTGTGTAATATATATATATGTGTCACTGACATCCATGTATTCTGTGTGTATATATCTATTGCAGCCTGCCAGTGTGATTTTACTGTATGCGGCCCATGAATTGCCGGCTTTTCTTCTATCTATCTGTGTAATATATATATATATATGTGTCACTGACATCCATGTATTCTGTGTGTATATATCTATTGTAGCCTGTCAGTGTGATTTCACTGTATGCGGCCCATGAATTGCCGGCTTTTCTTCTATCTATCTGTTTAATATATATATGTGTCACTGACATCCATGTATTCTGTGTGTATATATCTATTGCAGCCTGTCAGTGTGATTTCACTGCATGCGGCCCATGAATTGCCGGCTTTTCTTCTATCTATCTGTGTAATATATATATGTGTCACTGACATCCATGTATTCTGTGTGTATATATCTATTGCAGCCTGTCAGTGTGATTTCACTGTATGCGGCCCATGAATTGCCGGCTTTTCTTCTATCTATCTGTGTAATATATATATGTGTCACTGACATCCATGTATTCTGTGTGTATATATCTATTGCAGCCTGTCAGTGTGATTTCACTGCATGCGGCCCATGAATTGCCGGCTTTTCTTCTATCTATCTGTGTAATATATATGTGTGTCACTGACATCCATGTATTCTGTGTGTATATATCTATTGTAGCCTGTCAGTGTGATTTCACTGCATGCGGCCCATGAATTGCCGGCTTTTCTTCTATCTATCTGTGTAATATATATGTGTGTCACTGACATCCATGTATTCTGTGTGTATATATCTATTGTAGCCTGTCAGTGTGATTTCACTGCATGCGGCCCATGAATTGCCGGCTTTTCTTCTATCTATCTGTGTAATATATATGTGTGTCACTGACATCCATGTATTCTGTGTGTATATATCTATTGCAGCCTGTCAGTGTGATTTCACTGCATGCGGCCCATGAATTGCCGGCTTTTCTTCTATCTATCTGTGTAATATATATATGTGTCACTGACATCCATGTATTCTGTGTGTATATATCTATTGCAGCCTGTCAGTGTGATTTCACTGTATGCGGCCCATGAATTGCCGGCTTTTCTTCTATCTATCTGTGTAATATATATATATGTGTCACTGACATCCATGTATTCTGTGTGTATATATCTATTTTAGCCTGTCAGTGTGATTTCACTGTATGCGGCCCATGAATTGCCGGCTTTTCTTCTATCTATCTGTGTAATATATATATGTGTCACTGACATCCATGTATTCTGTGTGTATATATCTATTGCAGCCTGTCAGTGTGATTTCACTGCATGCGGCCCATGAATTGCCGGCTTTTCTTCTATCTATCTGTGTAATATATATGTGTGTCACTGACATCCATGTATTCTGTGTGTATATATCTATTGTAGCCTGTCAGTGTGATTTCACTGCATGCGGCCCATGAATTGCCGGCTTTTCTTCTATCTATCTGTGTAATATATATGTGTGTCACTGACATCCATGTATTCTGTGTGTATATATCTATTGTAGCCTGTCAGTGTGATTTCACTGTATGCGGCCCATGAATTGCCGGCTTTTCTTCTATCTATCTGTGTAATATATATGTGTGTCACTGACATCCATGTATTCTGTGTGTATATATCTATTGTAGCCTGTCAGTGTGATTTCACTGTATGCGGCCCATGAATTGCCGGCTTTTCTTCTATCTATCTGTGTAATATATATGTGTGTCACTGACATCCATGTATTCTGTGTGTATATATCTATTGCAGCCTGTCAGTGTGATTTCACTGTATGCGGCCCATGAATTGCCGGCTTTTCTTCTATCTATCTGTGTAATATATATGTGTGTCACTGACATCCATGTATTCTGTGTGTATATATCTATTGTAGCCTGTCAGTGTGATTTCACTGCATGCGGCCCATGAATTGCCGGCTTTTCTTCTATCTATCTGTGTAATATATATGTGTGTCACTGACATCCATGTATTCTGTGTGTATATATCTATTGTAGCCTGTCAGTGTGATTTCACTGTATGCGGCCCATGAATTGCCGGCTTTTCTTCTATCTATCTGTGTAATATATATGTGTGTCACTGACATCCATGTATTCTGTGTGTATATATCTATTGTAGCCTGTCAGTGTGATTTCACTGTATGCGGCCCATGAATTGCCGGCTTTTCTTCTATCTGTGTAATATATATATGTGTCACTGACATCCATGTATTCTGTGTGTATATATCTATTGTAGCCTGTCAGTGTGATTTCACTGTATGCGGCCCATGAATTGCCGGCTTTTCTTCTATCTGTGTAATATATATGTGTGTCACTGACATCCATGTATTCTGTGTGTATATATCTATTGTAGCCTGTCAGTGTGATTTCACTGTATGCGGCCCATGAATTGCCGGCTTTTCTTCTATCTATCTGTGTAATATATATGTGTGTCACTGACATCCATGTATTCTGTGGGTATATATCTATTGTAGCCTGTCAGTGTGATTTCACTGCATGCGGCCCATGAATTGCCGGCTTTTCTTCCATCTATCTGTGTAATATATATATGTGTCACTGACATCCATGTATTCTGTGTGTATATATCTATTGCAGCCTGTCAGTGTGATTTCACTGCATGCGACCCATGAATTTCCGGCTTTTCTTCTATCTATCTGTGTAATATATATATATATATGTGTCACTGACATCCATGTATTCTGTGTGTATATATCTATTGCAGCCTGTCAGTGTGATTTCACTGTACGCG
Source organism: Ranitomeya variabilis (assembly GCF_051348905.1). Lineage (NCBI taxonomy): Eukaryota > Metazoa > Chordata > Amphibia > Anura > Dendrobatidae > Ranitomeya > Ranitomeya variabilis. Next base: position 216,229,742 of record NC_135239.1, on the reverse strand, counting down.
GCCCATGAATTGCCGGCTTTTCTTCTATCTATCTGTGTAATATATATATGTGTCACTGACATCCATGTATTCTGTGTGTATATATCTATTGTAGCCTGTCAGTGTGATTTCACTGTATGCGGCCCATGAATTGCCGGCTTTTCTTCTATCTATCTGTGTAATATATATATATGTGTCACTGACACCCATGTATTCTGTGTGTATATATCTATTGCAGCCTGTCAGTGTGATTTCACTGTACGCGGCCCATGAATTGCCGGCTTTTCTTCTATCTATCTGTGTAATATATATATGTGTCACTGACATCCATGTATTCTGTGTGTATATATGTATTGTAGCCTGTCAGTGTGATTTCACTGTATGCGGCCCATAAATTGCCGGCTTTTCTTCTATCTATCTGTGTAATATATATATGTGTCACTGACATCCATGTATTCTGTGTGTATATATCTATTGCAGCCTGTCAGTGTGATTTCACTGTATGCGGCCCATGAATTGCCGGCTTTTCTTCTATCTATCTGTGTAATATATATATGTGTCACTGACATCCATGTATTCTGTGTGTATATATCTATTGTAGCCTGTCAGTGTGATTTCACTGTATGCGGCCCATGAATTGCCGGCTTTTCTTCTATCTATCTGTGTAATATATATATGTGTCACTGACATCCATGTATTCTGTGTGTATATATCTATTGTAGCCTGTCAGTGTGATTTCACTGTATGCGGCCCATGAATTGCCGGGTTTTCTTCTATCTATCTGTGTAATATATATATATGTGTCACTGACATCCATGTATTCTGTGTGTATATATCTATTGCAGCCTGTCAGTGTGATTTCACTGTATGCGGCCCATGAATTGCCGGCTTTTCTTCTATCTATCTGTGTAATATATATATGTGTCACTGACATCCATGTATTCTGTGTGTATATATCTATTGCAGCCTGTCAGTGTGATTTCACTGTATGCGGCCCATGAATTGCCGGCTTTTCTTCTATCTATCTGTGTAATATATATATGTGTCACTGACATCCATGTATTCTGTGTGTACATATGTATTGTAGCCTGTCAGTGTGATTTCACTGCATGCGGCCCATGAATTGTCGGCTTTTCTTCTATCTATCTGTGTAATATATATATGTGTCACTGACATCCATGTATTCTGTGTGTATATATCTATTGCAGCCTGTCAGTGTGATTTCACTGTACGCGGCCCATGAATTGCCGGCTTTTCTTCTATCTATCTGTGTAATATATATATGTGTCACTGACATCCATGTATTCTGTGTGTATATATCTATTGTAGCCTGTCAGTGTGATTTCACTGCATGCGGCCCATGAATTGCCGGCTTTTCTTCTATCTATCTGTGTAATATATATATGTGTCACTGACATCCATGTATTCTGTGTGTATATATCTACTGCAGCCTGTCAGTGTGATTTCACTGCATGCGGCCCATGAATTGTCGGCTTTTCTTCTATCTATCTGTGTAATATATATGTGTGTCACTGACATCCATGTATTCTGTGTGTATATATCTATTGTAGCCTGTCAGTGTGATTTCACTGCATGCGGCCCATGAATTGCCGGCTTTTCTTCTATCTATCTGTGTAATATATATGTGTGTCACTGACATCCATGTATTCTGTGTGTATATATCTATTGTAGCCTGTCAGTGTGATTTCACTGTATGCGGCCCATGAATTGCCGGCTTTTCTTCTATCTGTGTAATATATATATGTGTCACTGACATCCATGTATTCTGTGTGTATATATCTATTGTAGCCTGTCAGTGTGATTTCACTGTATGCGGCCCATGAATTGCCGGCTTTTCTTCTATCTGTGTAATATATATATGTGTCACTGACATCCATGTATTCTGTGTGTATATATCTATTGTAGCCTGTCAGTGTGATTTCACTGTATGCGGCCCATGAATTGCCGGCTTTTCTTCTAACTATCTGTGTAATATATATGTGTGTCACTGACATCCATGTATTCTGTGTGTATATATCTATTGTAGCCTGTCAGTGTGATTTCACTGTATGCGGCCCATGAATTGCCGGCTTTTCTTCTATCTATCTGTGTAATATATATGTGTGTCACTGACATCCATGTATTCTGTGTGTATATATCTATTGTAGCCTGTCAGTGTGATTTCACTGTATGCGGCCCATGAATTGCCGGCTTTTCTTCTATCTGTGTAATATATATATGTGTCACTGACATCCATGTATTCTGTGTGTATATATCTATTGTAGCCTGTCAGTGTGATTTCACTGTATGCGGCCCATGAATTGCCGGCTTTTCTTCTATCTATCTGTGTAATATATATGTGTGTCACTGACATCCATGTATTCTGTGTGTATATATCTATTGTAGCCTGTCAGTGTGATTTCACTGTATGCGGCCCATGAATTGCCGGCTTTTCTTCTATCTATCTGTGTAATATATATGTGTGTCACTGACATCCATGTATTCTGTGTGTATATATCTATTGTAGCCTGTCAGTGTGATTTCACTGTATGCGGCCCATGAATTGCCGGCTTTTCTTCTATCTATCTGTGTAATATATATATGTGTCACTGACATCCATGTATTCTGTGTGTATATATCTATTGCAGCCTGTCAGTGTGATTTCACTGCATGCGGCCCATGAATTGCCGGCTTTTCTTCTATCTATCTGTGTAATATATATATATGTGTCACTGACATCCATGTATTCTGTGTGTATATATCTATTGCAGCCTGTCAGTGTGATTTCACTGTATGCGGCCCATGAATTGCCGGCTTTTCTTCTATCTATCTGTGTAATATATATATGTGTCACTGACATCCATGTATTCTGTGTGTATATATCTATTGCAGCCTGTCAGTGTGATTTCACTGCATGCGGCCCATGAATTGCCGGCTTTTCTTCTATCTATCTGTGTAATATATATGTGTGTCACTGACATCCATGTATTCTGTGTGTATATATCTATTGTAGCCTGTCAGTGTGATTTCACTGCATGCGGCCCATGAATTGCCGGCTTTTCTTCTATCTATCTGTGTAATATATATGTGTGTCACTGACATCCATGTATTCTGTGTGTATATATCTATTGTAGCCTGTCAGTGTGATTTCACTGTATGCGGCCCATGAATTGCCGGCTTTTCTTCTATCTATCTGTGTAATATATATGTGTGTCACTGACATCCATGTATTCTGTGTGTATATATCTATTGTAGCCTGTCAGTGTGATTTCACTGTATGCGGCCCATGAATTGCCGGCTTTTCTTCTATCTATCTGTGTAATATATATGTGTGTCACTGACATCCATGTATTCTGTGTGTATATATCTATTGCAGCCTGTCAGTGTGATTTCACTGCATGCGGCCCATGAATTGCCGGCTTTTCTTCTATCTATCTGTGTAATATATATGTGTGTCACTGACATCCATGTATTCTGTGTGTATATATCTATTGTAGCCTGTCAGTGTGATTTCACTGCATGCGGCCCATGAATTGCCGGCTTTTCTTCTATCTATCTGTGTAATATATATGTGTGTCACTGACATCCATGTATTCTGTGTGTATATATCTATTGTAGCCTGTCAGTGTGATTTCACTGTATGCGGCCCATGAATTGCCGGCTTTTCTTCTATCTGTGTAATATATATATGTGTCACTGACATCCATGTATTCTGTGTGTATATATCTATTGTAGCCTGTCAGTGTGATTTCACTGTATGCGGCCCATGAATTGCCGGCTTTTCTTCTATCTGTGTAATATATATGTGTGTCACTGACATCCATGTATTCTGTGTGTATATATCTATTGTAGCCTGTCAGTGTGATTTCACTGTATGCGGCCCATGAATTGCCGGCTTTTCTTCTATCTATCTGTGTAATATATATGTGTGTCACTGACATCCATGTATTCTGTGTGTATATATCTATTGCAGCCTGTCAGTGTGATTTCACTGCATGCGGCCCATGAATTGCCGGCTTTTCTTCTATCTATCTGTGTAATATATATATGTGTCACTGACATCCATGTATTCTGTGTGTATATATCTATTGTAGCCTGTCAGTGTGATTTCACTGCATGCGGCCCATGAATTGCCGGCTTTTCTTCTATCTATCTGTGTAATATATATATGTGTCACTGACATCCATGTATTCTGTGTGTATATATCTATTGCAGCCTGTCAGTGTGATTTCACTGTATGCGGCCCATGAATTGCCGGCTTTTCTTCTATCTATCTGTGTAATATATATGTGTGTCACTGACATCCATGTATTCTGTGTGTATATATCTATTGCAGCCTGTCAGTGTGATTTCACTGCATGCGGCCCATGAATTGCCGGCTTTTTTTCTATCTATCTGTGTAATATATATATATGTGTCACTGACATCCATGTATTCTGTGTGTATATATCTATTGCAGCCTGCCAGTGTGATTTTACTGTATGCGGCCCATGAATTGCCGGCTTTTCTTCTATCTATCTGTGTAATATATATATATGTGTCACTGACATCCATGTATTCTGTGTGTATATATCTATTGCAGCCTGTCAGTGTGATTTCACTGTACGCGGCCCATGAATTGCCGGCTTTTCTTCTATCTATCTGTGTAATATATATGTGTGTCACTGACATCCATGTATTCTGTGTGTATATATCTATTGTAGCCTGTCAGTGTGATTTCACTGTATGCGGCCCATGAATTGCCGGCTTTTCTTCTATCTATCTGTGTAATATTAATATGTGTCACTGACATCCATGTATTCTGTGGGTATATATCTATTGTAGCCTGTCAGTGTGATTTCACTGCATGCGGCCCATGAATTGCCGGCTTTTCTTCCATCTATCTGTGTAATATATATATGTGTCACTGACATCCATGTATTCTGTGTGTATATATCTATTGCAGCCTGTCAGTGTGATTTCACTGCATGCGGCCCATGAATTGCCGGCTTTTCTTCTATCTATCTGTGTAATATATATATATGTGTCACTGACATCCATGTATTCTGTGTGTATATATCTATTGCAGCCTGTCAGTGTGATTTCACTGTATGCGGCCCATGAATTGCCAGCTTTTCTTCTATCTATCTGAGTAATATATATATGTGTCACTGACATCCATGTATTCTGTGTGTATATATCTATTGTAGCCTGTCAGTGTGATTTCACTGTATGCGGCCCATGAATTGCCGGCTTTTCTTCTATCTATCTGTGTAATATATATATGTGTCACTGACATCCATGTATTCTGTGTGTATATATCTATTGTAGCCTGTCAGTGTGATTTCACTGTATGCGGCCCATGAATTGCCGGCTTTTCTTCTATCTGTGTAATATATATATGTGTCACTGACATCCATGTATTCTGTGTGTATATATCTATTGTAGCCTGTCAGTGTGATTTCACTGTATGCGGCCCATGAATTGCCGGCTTTTCTTCTATCTATCTGTGTAATATATATATATGTGTCACTGACATCCATGTATTCTGTGTGTATATATCTATTGCAGCCTGTCAGTGTGATTTCACTGTATGCGGCCCATGAATTGCCGGCTTTTCTTCTATCTATCTGTGTAATATATATATATGTGTCACTGACATCCATGTATTCTGTGTGTATATATCTATTGCAGCCTGTCAGTGTGATTTCACTGTATGCGGCCCATGAATTGCCGGCTTTTCTTCTATCTATCTGTGTAATATATATATGTGTCACTGACATCCATGTATTCTGTGTGTATATATCTATTGTAGCCTGTCAGTGTGATTTCACTGCATGCGGCCCATGAATTGCCGGCTTTTCTTCTATCTATCTGTGTAATATATATATGTGTCACTGACATCCATGTATTCTGTGTGTATATATCTATTGCAGCCTGTCAGTGTGATTTCACTGTATGCGGCCCATGAATTGCCGGCTTTTCTTCTATCTATCTGTGTAATATATATATGTGTCACTGACATCCATGTATTCTGTGTGTATATATGTATTGTAGCCTGTCAGTGTGATTTCACTGCATGCGGCCCATGAATTGTCGGCTTTTCTTCTATCTATCTGTGTAATATATATATGTGTCACTGACATCCATGTATTCTGTGTGTATATATCTATTGCAGCCTGTCAGTGTGATTTCACTGTACGCGGCCCATGAATTGCCGGCTTTTCTTCTATCTATCTGTGTAATATATATATGTGTCACTGACATCCATGTATTCTGTGTGTATATATCTATTGTAGCCTGTCAGTGTGATTTCACTGTATGCGGCCCATGAATTGCCGGCTTTTCTTCTATCTATCTGTTTAATATATATATGTGTCACTGACATCCATGTATTCTGTGTGTATATATCTATTGCAGCCTGTCAGTGTGATTTCACTGCATGCGGCCCATGAATTGCCGGCTTTTCTTCTATCTATCTGTGTAATATATATATGTGTCACTGACATCCATGTATTCTGTGTGTATATATCTATTGCAGCCTGTCAGTGTGATTTCACTGTATGCGGCCCATGAATTGCCGGCTTTTCTTCTATCTATCTGTGTAATATATATATGTGTCACTGACATTCATGTATTCTGTGTGTATATATCTATTGCAGCCTGTCAGTGTGATTTCACTGCATGCGGCCCATGAATTGCCGGCTTTTCTTCTATCTATCTGTGTAATATATATGTGTGTCACTGACATCCATGTATTCTGTGTGTATATATCTATTGTAGCCTGTCAGTGTGATTTCACTGCATGCGGCCCATGAATTGCCGGCTTTTCTTCTATCTATCTGTGTAATATATATATGTGTCACTGACATCCATGTATTCTGTGTGTATATATCTATTGTAGCCTGTCAGTGTGATTTCACTGCATGCGGCCCATGAATTGCCGGCTTTTCTTCTATCTATCTGTGTAATATATATATGTCTCACTGACATTCATGTATTCTGTGTGTATATATCTATTGCAGCCTGTCAGTGTGATTTCACTGCATGCGGCCCATGAATTGCCGGCTTTTCTTCTATCTATCTGTGTAATATATATGTGTGTCACTGACATCCATGTATTCTGTGTGTATATATCTATTGTAGCCTGTCAGTGTGATTTCACTGCATGCGGCCCATGAATTGCCGGCTTTTCTTCTATCTATCTGTGTAATATATATATGTGTCACTGACATCCATGTATTCTGTGTGTATATATCTATTGTAGCCTGTCAGTGTGATTTCACTGCATGCGGCCCATGAATTGCCGGCTTTTCTTCTATCTATCTGTGTAATATATATATGTGTCACTGACATCCATGTATTCTGTGTGTATATATCTATTGTAGCCTGTCAGTGTGATTTCACTGTATGCGGCCCATGAATTGCCGGCTTTTCTTCTATCTATCTGTGTAATATATATATGTGTCACTGACATCCATGTATTCTGTGTGTATATATCTATTGTAGCCTGTCAGTGTGATTTCACCGTATGCGGCCCATGAATTGCCGGCTTTTCTTCTATCTATCTGTGTAATATATATGTGTGTCACTGACATCCATGTATTCTGTGTGTATATATCTATTGTAGCCTGTCAGTGTGATTTCCCTGCATGCGGCCCATGAATTGCCGGCTTTTCTTCTATCTATCTGTGTAATATATATGTGTGTCACTGACATCCATGTATTCTGTGTGTATATATCTATTGTAGCCTGTCAGTGTGATTTCACCGTATGCGGCCCATGAATTGCCGGCTTTTCTTCTATCTATCTGTGTAATATATATGTGTGTCACTGACATCCATGTATTCTGTGTGTATATATCTATTGCAGCCTGTCAGTGTGATTTCACTGTATGCGGCCCATGAATTGCCGGCTTTTCTTCTATCTATCTGTGTAATATATATGTGTGTCACTGACATCCATGTATTCTGTGTGTATATATCTATTGTAGCCTGTCAGTGCTATTTCACTGCATGCGGCCCATGAATTGCCGGCTTTTCTTCTATCTATCTGTGTAATATATATGTGTGTCACTGACATCCATGTATTCTGTGTGTATATATCTATTGTAGCCTGTCAGTGTGATTTCACTGTATGCGGCCCATGAATTGCCGGCTTTTCTTCTATCTATCTGTGTAATATATATGTGTGTCACTGACATCCATGTATTCTGTGTGTATATATCTATTGTAGCCTGTCAGTGTGATTTCACTGCATGCGGCCCATGAATTGCCGGCTTTTCTTCTATCTATCTGTGTAATATATATATGTGTCACTGACATCCATGTATTCTGTGTGTATATATCTGTTGTAGCCTGTCAGTGTGATTTCACTGTATGCGGCCCATGAATTGCCGGCTTTTCTTCTATCTATCTGTGTAATATATATATGTGTCACTGACATCCATGTATTCTGTGTGTATATATCTATTGTAGCCTGTCAGTGTGATTTCACTGTATGCGGCCCATGAATTGCCGGCTTTTCTTCTATCTATCTGTGTAATATATATATGTGTCACTGACATCCATGTATTCTGTGTGTATATATCTATTGTAGCCTGTCAGTGTGATTTCACTGTATGCGGCCTGTCATGTTCTCAATGGCAAGAGAACATAGCATCAGCATATATAGGAACTAGCTCTTGGAAGATGGGAACTGAGCTGACCATGAACTAAACCTAACGCACAACTAGCAGTGGCCGGGTAGCATGCCTACGTTGATTCTAGATGCCCAGCACCAGCCGGAGGACTAAATAATGCTAGCAGAGGAAAATATTAGTCCTAGCTCACCTCTAGAGAAATACCCCGAAAGGAGACAGAGGCCCCCCACATGTATTGGCGGTGAATTAAGATGAAATAACAAACGTAGTATGAAAATAGGTTTAGCAAATTTGAGGTCCACTTACTACATAGCAGAAGACAGAAAGGACACTTTCATGGTCAGCTGAAAACCCTATCAAAACACCATCCAGGAATTACTTTAAAACTCTGGCATTAACTCATAACACCAGAGTGGCAATTCCTGTTCACAAGAGCTTTCCAGACACAGTAACGAAACTACAGCTGTGAACTGGAACAAAAATGCAAAAACAAACATGGACAAGAGTCCAACTTATCTAGTAGTTGTCTAGGAGCAGGAACAAGCACAGAGAGGCTTCTGATAACATTGTTGACCGGCAAGAAACTAACAGAGCAGCAAGGTTATATAGCGACTCCCACATCTTGATGGGAACAGGTGAACAGAGAAGATGAAAACACCAGTTCAATTCCACCAGTAGCCACCGGGGGAGCCCAGAATCCAAATTCACAACAGTACCCCCCCCTCAAGGAGGGGGCACCGAACCCTCACCAGAACCACCAGGGCGATCAGGATGGGCCCTATGAAAGGCACGAACCAGATCAGAGGCATGAACATCAGATGCATTCACCCAAGAATTATCCTCCTGGCCGTATCCCTTCCACTTGACCAGATACTGGAGTCTCCGTCTGGAAACACGAGAGTCTAAGATTTTCTCCACAACGTACTCCAACTCACCCTCAACCAACACCGGAGCAGGAGGCTCAACGGAAGGCACAACCGGTACCTCATACCTGCGCAATAATGACCGATGAAAAACGTTATGAATAGAGAAGGATGCAGGGAGGTCCAAACGGAAGGAAACAGGGTTAAGAATCTCCAATATCTTATACGGGCCGATGAACCGAGGCTTAAACTTAGGAGAAGAGACCCTCATAGGGACAAAACGAGAAGACAACCACACCAAATCCCCAACACAAAGCCGAGGACCAACACGACGGTGGCGGTTGGCAAAAAGCTGAGTCTTCTCCTGGGACAACCTCAAATTGTCCACCACCTGCCCCCAGATCTGATGCAATCTCTCCACCACAGCATCCACTCCAGGACAATCCGAAGATTCCACCTGACCAGAGGAAAATCGAGGATGAAACCCCGAATTACAGAAAAACGGGGACACCAAAGTGGCAGAGCTGGCCCGATTATTGAGAGCGAACTCTGCCAATGGCAAAAAAGCAACCCAATCATCCTGGTCAGCAGACACAAAACACCTCAGATATGTCTCCAGGGTCTGATTAGTCCGCTCGGTCTGGCCATTCGTCTGAGGATGGAAAGCGGACGAAAAAGATAAATCTATGCCCATCCTAGCACAGAATGCCCGCCAAAATCTAGACACGAATTGGGTCCCTCTGTCAGAAATGATATTCTCAGGAATACCATGCAAACGAACAACGTTTTGAAAAAAACAGAGGAACCAACTCGGAAGAAGAAGGCAACTTGGGCAGAGGAACCAAATGGACCATCTTAGAGAAACGGTCACACACCACCCAGATGACAGACATCTTCTGAGAAACAGGCAGATCTGAAATAAAATCCATCGAGATGTGCGTCCAAGGCCTCTTAGGAATGGGCAAGGGCAACAATAATCCACTAGCCCGAGAGCAACAAGGCTTGGCCCGAGCACAAACGTCACAAGACTGCACAAAGCCTCGCACATCTCGTGACAGGGAAGGCCACCAGAAGGACCTTGCCACCAAATCCCTGGTACCAAAAATGCCAGGATGACCTGCCAACGCAGAAGAATGAACCTCAGAGATGACTCTACTGGTCCAATCATCAGGAACAAACAGTTTATCAGGTGGGCAACGATCCGGTCTATCCGCCTGAAACTCCTGCAAGGCCCGCCGCAGGTCTGGAGAAACGGCTGACAATACCACTCCATCCTTAAGGATACCTGTGGGCTCAGAGTTACCAGGCGAGTCAGGCTCAAAACTCCTAGAAAGGGCATCCGCCTTAACATTCTTAGAACCCGGTAGGTATGACACCACAAAATTAAACCGAGAGAAAAATAATGACCAGCGCGCCTGTCTAGGATTCAGGCGCCTGGCGGTCTCAAGATAAATCAAGTTTTTGTGGTCAGTCAATACCACCACCTGATGTCTGGCCCCCTCAAGCCAATGGCGCCACTCCTCAAAAGCCCACTTCATGGCCAAAAGCTCCCGATTCCCAACATCATAATTCCGCTCAGCGGGCGAAAATTTACGGGAAAAGAAGGCACAAGGCCTCATCACGGAGCAGTCAGAACTTTTCTGCGACAACACTGCCCCAGCTCCGATCTCAGAAGCGTCGACCTCAACCTGAAAAGGAAGAGCAACATCAGGCTGAAGCAACACAGGGGCAGAGGAAAAACGGCGCTTAAGCTCCCGAAAGGCCTCCACAGCGTCAAGGGACCAATCAGCAACATCAGCACCCTTCTTAGTCAAATCGGTCAATGGCTTAGCAATATCCGAAAAACCAGCAATAAATCGACGATAAAAGTTAGCAAAGCCCAAAAATTTCTGAAGACTCTTAAGAGAAGAGGGCTGCGTCCAATCACAAATAGCTTGAACCTTGACAGGATCCATTTCAATGGAAGAGGGAGAAAAAATATATCCCAAAAAGGAAATCCTCTGTACCCCAAAAACACACTTAGAACCCTTCACACACAAAGAATTAGACCGCAAAACCTGGAAAACCCTCCTGACTTGCTGGACATGAGAGTCCCAGTCATCCGAAAAAATCAGAATATCATCCAGATACACAATCATAAATTTATCCAAATAATCGCGAAAAATATCATGCATAAAGGACTGGAAAACTGACGGAGCATTAGAAAGACCAAAAGGCATCACTAAATACTCAAAGTGGCCCTCGGGCGTATTAAATGCGGTTTTCCACTCATCCCCCTGCCTGATTCGCACCAAATTATACGCCCCACGAAGGTCAATCTTAGAGAACCACTTGGCCCCCTTTATGCGAGCAAACAAATCAGTCAGCAACGGCAATGGGTATTGATATTTTACAGTGATTTTATTCAAAAGCCGATAATCGATACATGGTCTCAAAGAGCCGTCTTTTTTTGACACAAAGAAAAAACCGGCTCCTAAGGGAGATGACGATGGACGAATATGTCCCTTTTCCAAGGACTCCTTTATATATTCTCGCATAGCAGCATGTTCAGGCACAGACAGATTAAATAAACGACCCTTTGGGTATTTACTACCCGGGATTAAATCTATGGCACAATCGCACTCTCGGTGCGGAGGTAATGAACCAAGCTTGGATTCTTCAAAGACGTCACGATAGTCAGACAGGAACTCAGGAATTTCAGAGGGAATAGATGATGAAATGGAAACCACAGGTACATCCCCATGAGCCCCCTTACATCCCCAACTCAACACAGACATAGCTCTCCAGTCGAGGACTGGGTTGTGAGATTGCAGCCAAGGCAATCCTAGCACCAAATCATCATGTAGATTATACAGCACCAGAAAGCGAATAATCTCCTGGTGATCCGGATTAATACGCATAGTTACTTGTGTCCAGTATTGTGGTTTATTATTAGCCAATGGGGTGGAGTCAATCCCCTTCAGAGGAATAAGAGTCTCCAAAGGCTCTAAATCATACCCACAGCGTTTGGCAAAGGACCAATCCATAAGACTCAAAGCGGCGCCAGAGTCGACATAGGCGTCCGTGGTAATAGATGACAAAGAGCAAATCAAGGTCACAGATAGAATAAACTTAGACGGTAAGGTGCAAATGGAAACAGACTTGTCAAGCTTTTTAGTGCGCTTAGAGCATGCTGATATAACATGAGTAGAATCACCACAATAGAAACACAACCCATTTTTCCGTCTAAAATTCTGCCGCTCGCTTCGGGACAGAATTCTATCACACTGCATACTCTCTGGCGACTTCTCAGTGGACACCGCCAGATGGTGCACTGGTTTGCGCTCTCGCAAACGCCTATCGATCTGAATAGCCATTGTCATGGACTCACTCAGACCCGCAGGCACAGGGAACCCCACCATAACATCCTTAATGGCATCAGAGAGACCCTCTCTGAAAGTCGCCGCCAGGGCGCACTCATTCCACTGAGTAAGCACAGACCATTTACGGAATCTTTGACAGTAAATTTCCGCTTCATCTTGCCCCTGAGATAGGGACATCAAAGTTTTTTCTGCCTGAAGCTCCAAATGAGGTTCGTCATAAAGCAACCCCAAGGCCAGAAAAAACGCATCCACATTGAGCAACGCAGGATCCCCTGGTGTCAATGAAAAAGCCCAGTCTTGAGGGTCGCCCCGGAGCAAGGAAATCACAATCCTGACCTGCTGTGCAGGGTCTCCGGCAGAGCGAAATTTCAGGGACAAAAATAATTTGCAATTATTTCGAAAATTCTGAAACCCGGATCTATTCCCCGAGAAAAATTCCGGCCAAGGAATTCTCGGCTCAGATACAGGTGCATGACAAACAAAGTCTTGCAAATTTTGTACCTTCGTGGCGAGATTATTCAAACCTGCAGTTACACTCTGAAGATCCATTACAAGCAGGTGGACACAGAGCCATTCAAGGGTTAAGAGGAGGTAAGAAGCAGCTAGACAGCAATTAAGGGCTAGGCAGCAAAACTCTGAGGGGGAAAAAAAAAAAATTCCCTTAAACACTTCTTTTTCTCCTGCTTCAGCCCAAACAATTAACACTTTGTGGGCCGGTCAAACTGTCATGTTCTCAATGGCAAGAGAACATAGCATCAGCATATATAGGAACTAGCTCTTGGAAGATGGGAACTGAGCTGACCATGAACTAAACCTAACGCACAACTAGCAGTGGCCGGGTAGCATGCCTACGTTGATTCTAGATGCCCAGCACCAGCCGGAGGACTAAATAATGCTAGCAGAGGAAAATATTAGTCCTAGCTCACCTCTAGAGAAATACCCCGAAAGGAGACAGAGGCCCCCCACATGTATTGGCGGTGAATTAAGATGAAATAACAAACGTAGTATGAAAATAGGTTTAGCAAATTTGAGGTCCACTTACTACATAGCAGAAGACAGAAAGGACACTTTCATGGTCAGCTGAAAACCCTATCAAAACACCATCCAGGAATTACTTTAAAACTCTGGCATTAACTCATAACACCAGAGTGGCAATTCCTGTTCACAAGAGCTTTCCAGACACAGTAACGAAACTACAGCTATGAACTGGAACAAAAATGCAAAAACAAACATGGACAAGAGTCCAACTTATCTAGTAGTTGTCTAGGAGCAGGAACAAGCACAGAGAGGCTTCTGATAACATTGTTGACCGGCAAGAAACTAACAGAGCAGCAAGGTTATATAGCGACTCCCACATCTTGATGGGAACAGGTGAACAGAGAAGATGAAAACACCAGTTCAATTCCACCAGTAGCCACCGGGGGAGCCCAGAATCCAAATTCACAACAGCGGCCCATGAATTGCCGGCTTTTCTTCCATCTATCTGTGTAATATATATATGTGTCACTGACATCCATGTATTCTGTGTGTATATATCTATTGTAGCCTGTCAGTGTGATTTCACTGTATGCGGCCCATGAATGGCCGGCTTTTCTTCTATCTATCTGTGTAATATATATATGTGTCACTGACATCCATGTATTCTGTGTGTATATATCTATTGCAGCCTGCCAGTGTGATTTTACTGCATGCGGCCCATGAATTGCCGGCTTTTCACATGCGACCGGTGTGTAAACATCAGACATTGGTGGCATGGTGCGATTGCTGTGGGGCTTTTTTCTCGCACCCATTGACTTCTATTGCGGGATGCGATCTGATTTCCGATTACATTTGCAGCATGATCCGATCTGAGCTGGAAGAACCCAGCAGATGAACACACAATCTATATATATAATTGTCTAAGGGTTTTTCCGTCTGTCTGTCTTTCTGTCTGTCTGTCCTGGAAATCCCGCGTCTCTGATTGGTCGAGGCCGCCAGGCCTCGACCAATCAGCGACAGGCACAGTATCGACGTAGATGTCATAATGGTTGCCATGGCGACGATGATGTCATAAAGGTTGCCTCGACCAATCAGCGACGGGCACAGTCTGCCGCGAATTCTGGAATCATCATTGTCCATATACTACGCGGACATGCATATTCTAGAATACCCGATGCGTTAGAATCGGGCCACAATCTAGTCTACTATATAATTGTCTAAGGGTCACTTCCGTCTTTCTGTCTGTCCTTCTGTCTGTCATGGATATTCATTGGTCGCGGCCTCTGTCTGTCATGGAAATCCAAGTCGCTGATTGGTCGTGGCAAAACGCCCACGACCATTGCCACGACCAATCAGCGACGCGCACAATCCGGAAGAAAATAGCCGCTCCTTACTCCCTGCAGTCAGTGCCCGGCGGCCGCATACTCCCCTCCGGTCACCGCTCACACAGGGTTAATGCCAGCGGTAACGGACCACGTTATGCCGCGGGTAACGCACTCCATTACCGCCACTATTAACCCTGTGTGACCAAGTTTTTACTATTGACGCAGCCTATGCAGCGTCAATAGTAAAAACATCTAATGTTAAAAATAATAAAAAAAATAAAAAAATCATATACTCACCTTCCACCGCCTTTCCCGCTCCTCGCGATGCTCCAGCCGGTCCATGCAAGCGGCACGTTCCGGTGGCAAGGATGGTCTGCGAGAAGGACCTGCCATGACGTCACGGTCACGTGACCGCGACGTCATCACACCCTGGAACCGAAAGCTGCCGCCTGCGGAAGGTGAGTATATGTTTATTTTTTTAACCTGTGACATACGTGGCTAGGCAATATACTACGTGGCTGGGCAATATATTACGTGACTGGCCAATATACTACGTCACTGTGCAATATAGTACGTGTGGCTCTGTGCTGTATACTACGTGGCTCTGTGCTGTATACTACGTGACTGCCCAATATACTACGTGGCTGGGCAATATACTACGTGGCTCTGTGCTGTATACTACGTCACTTGGCAATATACTACGTCGCTGGGCAATATACTACGTCGCTGGGCAATATACTACGTCGCTGGGCAATATACTACGTGACTTGGCAATATACTACGTCGCTGGGCAATATACTACGTGACTTGGCAATATACTACGTCGCTGGGCATTATACTACGTCGCTGGGCAATATACTACGTCACTTGGCAATATACTACGTCACTGGGCAATATACTACGTGGCTGGTCAATATACTACGTGGCTGGGCAATATACTACGTGGCTGGACAATATACTACGTGGCTGGGCAATATACTACGTCGCTGGGCAATATACTACGTGGACATGCATATTCTAGAATACCCGATGTGTTAGAATCGGGCCACCATCTAGTCTACTATATAATTGTCTAAGGGTTACTTCCGTCTGCCTGTCCTTCTGTCTTTCTGTCTGTCACGGATATTCATTGGTCGCGGCCTCGGTCTGTCATGGAATCCAAGTCGCTGATTGGTCTAGCCAGCTGCCTGTCATGGCTGCCGCGACCAATCAGCGACGGGCACAGTCCGATTAGTCCCTCCCTACTCCCCTGCAGTCAGTGCCCGGCGCCCGCTCCATACTCCCCGCAGTCACCGCTCACACAGGGTTAATGCCAGCGGTAACGGACCGCGTTATGCCGCGGGTAACTAACTCCGTTACCGCCGCTATTAACCCTGTGTGACCAAGTTTTTACTATTGATGCAGCCTATGCAGCGTCAATAGTAAAAACATCTAATGTTAAAAATAATAAAAAAAATAAAAAATCATTATATACTCGCCTTCCACCGCCTTTCCCGCTCCTCGCAACGCTCCGGTGACCGCTCCATGCAAGCGGCAGGTTCCGGTGGCAAGGATGGTATGCGAGAAGGACCTGCCATGACGTCACGGTCATGTGACCGCAACGTCATCACAGGTCCTGCGCGCCTGCGCGAGAAAGAAGCGACAGAACTACAAGGGTCCCTCGAAAGGTGAGTATATGTTTATTTTTTAACCTGTGACATACGTGGCTGGGCAATATACTACGTAGCTGGGCAATATACTACGCGGCTTTGTGCTGTATACTACGTCGCTGTGCAATATACTACGTGGCTCTGTGTTGTATACTACGTCGCTGTGCAATATACTACGTGGCTCTGTGATGTCTACTACGTCACTGGGCAATATACTACGTCACTGGGCAATATACTACGTGGCTGGGCAATATACTACGTCACTAGGCAATATACTACGTCACTGGGCAATATACTACGTGGCTGGGCAATATACTACGTCACTGGGCAATATACTAAGTCACTGGGCAATATACTACGTGGCTCGGCAATATACTACGTCACTGGGCAATATACTAAGTCACTGGGCAATATACTACGTGGCTGGGCAATATACGTCACTGGGCAATATACTACGTGGCTGGGCAATATACTACGTGGCTCTGTGCTGTATACTACGTCACTGGGCAATATACTACGTGGCTGGGCAATATACTACGTGGCTCTGTGCTGTATACTACGTCGTTGTGCAATATACTACGTGGTTGGACAATATACTACGTAGCTGGGCAATATACTATGTGACTGGCCAATATACTACGTGGCTGGGCAATATACTACGTGGCTCTGTGCTGTATACTACGTCGCTGTGCAATATACTATGTTACTGGGCAATATACTACGTAACTGGGCAATCTACTACGTGGCTGGGCAATATACTACGTCACAGGGCAATATACTACGTAACTGGGCAATCTACTACGTGGCTCTGTGCTGTATACTACGTCGCTGTGCAATATACTATGTAAGTGGGCAATATACTACGTGGCTCTGTGCTGTTTACTACGTCACTGGGCAATATACTATGTGGCTGGGCAATATACTACGTCACTGGGCAATATACTACATGGACATATATATTCTAGACTACCCGATGCGTTAGAATCGGGCCACCATCTAGTGATAGAATAACATTGGCTGATTTATGATCATGGCAGGTGGGAATGAGCCCTTAGTGGGACTTACTGGAGCAATGTCGGAACTCAAAGCGTAGATGGGACCCCCGGAAGCGGTCGATGGGGATGGGCAGCTTTATGAGCTCCCCCCACCGGGGACTGTTGCTGTGGTAAAGGACGAATGAGTGGTACTGCGTGCGAGGGGGCTCCCCGGTGCCCAGACTCACACAATCCTGCAAGACACAAGTCACAGACCTTCGTTAATGGGAGTAATACCTGCAATCACATAATGAAGTAAGACCGGCAGAGGCGACAGAGGAAACCTCGAGCCCAGCGTCCTCCACGAGGCCAGATGACGAGCGGCCATTGCCTGGGAGCGGCGTATGGTGCGGGGCCATTTATAAGGTTTATAATCCTGGGGTCAATTCTAACACACCAGGTATCTAATCCTCACGTATCACAATCTGAAGTGTCAAACTCTACAGCTCGGATCCTCGGTGACATGAACCTTCCTACATGTGTTACGTTCAGTGATTGATGGCATCATGTCTGCAGTCCCATCACAGCAGAGAATACTGGTAGACACCAGATCAGAGCAGAACTGTGAGCGCAGCTCTGGATGTGACTGGAGGGCGGTAATGTTCACGGTCCGTCTCGTGCAGCAATGTCTTACCCTCAGGTTCTCCCCGTCAGCGTACAGCACGTGCATGGTGACCTCGATGTTCTTCTGCACGCTCTTCCCTCCTCTCTCAAAGTCGCCCCTCTCCAGAGTCACATAGAGGTCATTGCGCACGTCCCCTGTAATGATGACACACAATGAATGCGCACGTCCAGGTCTGCAGAGCATCGCAACCAAAGCAGAGCGACCATCAGCTGAGCATCTGCAGAACATCAGGTGGGCTGCCAGACTGCAGAGCATCACTCCGGCGCAGCGATGTCCATGCCTGCCATGCACAACCAGACTATGACAGACACGGGCCGGGTGGCAGAGCCGAGAAGGCTTCCGAGGAAAGCAGTGCGCTCCGCCAGCAGCAGGTCAGTGCCTGGGCTCAGACCGCCAGAAGTACAGACTTACACTCCGCTATCAGTATGTCTGAGAGACAGTGAAGGAAAAGAAGAAAATCAAAGATGAGACCGTCCAGCAACAGAAGAAACAAGAAAGACAGCAGCAGGCAACAGAGAGAACTGCGGGCAACAGAGAGCGCTGCGGGCAACAGAGAGCGCGGCGGGCAACAGAGAGCGCAGCGGGTAACACAGAGTGCTGCGGGCAACAGAGAGCGCTGCGGGTAACACATTGCGCTGTGGGCAACAGAGAGAACTGCGGGCAACAGAGAGCGCTGCGGGCAACAGAGAGCGCTGCGGGTAACACATTGCGCTGCGGGCAAAAGAGAGAACTGCGGGCAACAGAGAGCGCTAGGGGCAAAAGAGAGCACGGTGGGTAACAGAGCGCTGCAGGCAACAGAGAGAACTGCGGGCAACAGAGCGCTGCGGGCAACAGAGAGCGCTGCGGGTAACAGAGAGAACTGCGGGCAACAGAGAGCGCTGCGGGCAACAGAGAGCGCTGCGGGTAACACATTGCGCTGCGGGCAACAGAGAGCGCTGGGGGCAAAAGAGAGCGCGGCGGGTAACACAGAGCGCTGCAGGCAACAGAGAGAACTGCGGGCAACAAAGAGCGCTGCGGGTAACACAGAGCGCTGCGGGTAACACAGAGCGCTGCGGGTAACACAGAGCGCTGCGGGCAACAGAGAGCGCTGCGGGTAACACAGAGCGCTGCAGGCAACAGAGAGCGCTGGGGGCAACAGAGAGCGATGCGGGCAACAGAGAGCGCTGCGGGCATCACAGAGAGCTGCAGGCAACACAGAGCGCTGCGGGCATCACAGAGAGCTGCAGGCAACACAGAGAGCGCTGCGGGCAACAGAGAGCATTGCGGGCAACACAGAGCGCTGCGAGTAACAGAGAGCGCGGCGGGTAACACAGAGCTCTGCGGGCAACACAGAGAGCGCTGGGGGCAACACAGAGTGCTGTGGGCAACAGAGAGCGCTGCGAGCACCAGAGAGCGCGGCGGGTGACAGAGAGCGCGGCGGGCAACAAAGAGCGCTGCGGGCAACACGGAGATCTGCAGGCAACACGGAGATCTGCAGGCAACACAGAGCGCTGCTAGCAACAAGGAGCGCTGCTGGCAACACGGAGATCTGCAGGCAATACAGAGCGCTGCGGGTAACAGTGCGCTGCGGGTAACACAGAGATCTGCAGGCAACACAGAGCACTGCGGGTAACAGTGCGCTGCGGGTAACACAGAGTGCTGCGGGCAACAGAGCACTGCAGGCAACACAGCGCTGCGGTTAACACGGAGATCTGCAGGCAACACAGAGCGCTGCGGGCAACACGGAGCGCTGCGGGTAACAGTGCGCTGCAGGTAACACAGAGTGCTGCGGGCAACACGGAGATCTGCGGGCAACACGGAGATCTGCAGGCAACACAGAGCGCTGCGGGCAACACGGAGAGCGCTGGGGGCCACACGGAGAGCGCTGGGGGCAACACGGAGAGCGCTGGGGGCAACACGGAGAGCTCTGCGGGCAACAGAGAGCGCTGCGGGCAACACGGAGATCTGCAGGCAACACAGAGCGCTGCGGGCAACACGGAGAGCGCTGGGGGCCACACGGAGAGCGCTGGGGGCAACACGGAGAGCTCTGCGGGCAACAGAGAGCGCTGCGGGCAACACGGAGATCTGCAGGCAACACAGAGCGCTGCGGGCAACACGGAGAGCGCTGGGGGCCACACGGAGAGCGCTGGGGGCAACACGGAGAGCGCTGGGGGCAACACGGAGAGCTCTGCGGGCAACACGGAGATCTGCAGGCAACACAGAGCGCTGCGGGTAACAGTGCGCTGCGGGTAACACAGTGCTGCAGGCAACACAGAGCGCTGTGGGCAACAGAGAGGGCGGCGGGCAACACAACGCTGCGGGTAACAGTGTGCTGCGGGCAACACAGAGGGCTGCGGGCAACAGAGCGCTGCGGGCAACATGGAGCGCTGCTGGCAACACGGAGATCTGCAGGCAATACAGAGCGCTGCGGGTAACAGTGCGCTGCGGGTAACACGGAGATCTGCAGGCAACACAGAGCACTGCGGGTAACAGTGCGCTGCGGGTAACACAGAGTGCTGCGGGCAACACAGAGCACTGCAGGCAACACAGCGCTGCGGTTAACACGGAGATCTGCAGGCAACACAGAGCGCTGCGGGCAACACGGAGCGCTGCGGGTAACAGTGCGCTGCAGGTAACACAGAGTGCTGCGGGCAACACAGAGCGCTGCGGGCAACACGGAGATCTGCAGGCAACACAGAGCGCTGCGGGTAACAGTGCGCTGCGGGTAACACAGAGCACTGCGGGCAACAGAGCACTGCGAGCAACACGGAGATCTGCAGGCAACACAGAGCACTGCGGGCAACACAGTGCGCTGTGGGTAACAGCGCTGCAGGCAACACAGAGCTGCGGGCAACACAGAGCACTGCGGGTAACAGAGTGCGCTGTGGGCAACAGAGAGCGCTGCGGGTAACAGTGTGCTGCCGGTAACACAGAGCGCTGCGGGCAACACAGAGCACTGCGGGTAACATAGAGCGCTGCGGGTAACAGAGTGCGCTGCGGGTATTAGCACTGCAGGCAACACAGAGCGCGGCGGGTAACAGAGTGCGCAGCGGGTAACAGAGTGCGCTGCGGGTAACAGAGTGCGCTGCGGGTAACAGCGCTGCAGGCAACACAGAGCGCGGCGGGTAACACGGAGCACTGCGGGAAACACGGAGCACTATGGGCAACACAGAGCGCTGGGGGCAACACAGAGCGCTGGGGGCAACACAGAGCCAGGCAACACACCGGTGATGCCACTCTATAGCCCCGGGGGGGGGGGGGGGGGGTCCTATACACAAAGGGAACTGAATTGATAGCTTTATTTAAAGCACAGGATTAAAACAACCACAGTAGGGGTCAGGTGGAGTGCTAGTACACTGGGATTCACGAGTACTGCGATAAAGGGGCGGCACCAGGACAGACAGCCATAAAGGGGCGGCACCAGGACAGGCAGCCGTAAAGGGGCGGCACCAGGACAGACAGCCGTAAAGGGGCGGCACCAAGACAGACAGCCGTAAAGGGGCGGCACCAGGACAGGCAGCCGTAAAGGGGCGGCACCAGGACAGACAGCCGTAAAGGGGCGGCACCAGGACAGACAGCCGTAAAGGGGCGGCACCAGGACAGACAGCCGTAAAGGGGCCATTCAAGCACAGCCAGTAAACTCTCAGGGCACCAATGACCCTATTATCCTCACTTCTGTGCTTAACCACTGTGCTCGCCCATGATTACCATTACAACGTCCTTGAGGCCACCAAAGCCGAGCCTGCTCACCACCATAATGTTTTTCCTCCTCTGTTAGTTAAAATGAGTCCACCTTAACTTGTCCACAACTTCCATCTGACTCCTAAACCTCCACCAAAGAGGACATTTGACACTTTAAATGGACTCGACCGCCATCAACCATTTCTACATGCTGTGGGAAGACTGTGCCTACAAGTAACACAATTCCAGAGCTCCGACAGAATAATATTATCAATGCAACTCTACCAAATTATGATCGATAATACGATAACTAAATAACAGTCGGTAAACATCCTGCAATGAGGACTAATTTACCGAGATTTACTGAGATAATGACTTTTGGGTTTCCATTGGCTATAAGCCATAATCATCAACATTAACAGAAATAAACACGTGGAATAGATCACTCTGTGTGTAATGACTCTATAGAATATAGGAGATTCACCTTTTGTATTGAAGAACTGAAATAAATTCACTTTTTGATGATTTTCTAATTTTGTGACAAGCGCCTGTGTATATGTAGGCGTGTGTATATACATGTAGGTGTAAATATATATATATATATATATATATATATATATATATATATATATATATATATATATATATATATATATATATATATATATACACACACACACACACACACACACACACACACACACACAGTATATATATGTATGTAGGTGTGTATATATATATATATGTAGTGTGAGGCAAGGCAGTGGCAGGTGTTATTTGCGAGGGTCACTATGTGTCCCCCAGCATGCACATAGAAGCGTATTGAGGCCACTGCAGTGCATTGCAGTCACAGATATACCTATGATTGCAGTACAGAATAAAAGTAACTTTGGTCTTAGACAAGCTATTTGCCCAAAAAAGATTTAAGAAAACCCGGCATGGGCTTTTATTTTTGGAGCCAACTACAGGATAGTAGTGGGGCAGTTCACTCCCTCCTGCCGGGTCTTACAAGTGGCCCATTACCACAGATTCCATTTAAAAACCCTGCAGCTGAGGGTTGGTTTTGTCAGTTTTGGTTTGCAAACTGCAGAGCAGGTGGCTCTGCAAGGCTCAGCCTGTATGAAGAAACACGGAGCCAAGCGAAGCCAAAACACCTGGCACCCCTCAGCGTGACACGGTGGTGCAGTCACCCACGGCAACCGGACTCCAATACGGACTGTATTGATTCCCGGCTGCGATCCGGAGGATACCATTTGTTTTCCATATGTGAGTTAAGTTGGACATTAAAGACACTTGTTTTTGAACTTTCCTGTGGTCACTGTCTGTCACATTGCACCAACCCCGCTGCACTACAGTAGGTGTGCGTATATATATATATATGTAGGTGTGTATATATAGACGTGGGCGTGTGTGTATATGCACATCGGATACCTGGCATGATGACATCGGGGAACCCCAGCTTCCTGGTGGCGGCCGCTCCCCTGTTAAACAGCAGCTGGTTTTCTCTACGGATTTGCTCCATGTCGCCTCGCAGAAGTTGTAAAGATACAATAAGACCTGGATGAAAGGAAGGAAGATAATTATAACATGCAGATAGCAGAGAACAGCGGTGGGGACGCATCTGCTGCTGGAGAATGCAGACGCTTCCTTCCCAGAGGAGCCATCTATGGAGCTTTCCAAGGTGCTGAAACCACTGGTCCTGATGAACCATAGCACATCGGACTCTAAGGACAGTACCACCTGTCTAAAGCTGGCCTGAGAACTTGCTGACGAGTGGGGTCTCAATGGTTGGGACCACCATGATCACAGGAATGGGCCTCTGATATGCCCGGTCAGACTGGAGCAATGCCCGCGAACATCCCTGCACTCACTATGGGACTGCTGAAGAGAGTGTGCACCATAGATATTGAACTGAGCAGAGCTGGTCAAGAATCAGCAAGTTATAACCTGTCGTCCACAGGATCAGGTGACCGGACACCGGGGAGTGTGAATGAGCATAGGGCAGTGTCACATGCCTCTGGGTAGAGTGATCGGACACCGGGGAAGGAGACCAGGCAAAGGGGAGAGACCTGGGAGAGTGACCCGGGCAATGGGGAGAGAGACCGGGGAGAGTAATCGGGCAAAGGGGAGAGAGACCGGGGAGAGTGACCGGGCAAAGGGGAGAGAGACTGGGGAGAGTGATCGGGCAAAGGGGAGAAAGACCGGGCAAAGGTGAGACCGGGGAGAGTAATCAGGCAAAGGGGAGAGAGACCGGGGAGAGTGACCGGGCAAAGGGGAGAGAGACCGGGGAGAGTGACCGGGCAAAGGGGAGAAAGACCGGGCAAAGGGGAGAGAGACCGGGGAGAGTAATCGGGCAAAGGGGAGAGAGACCGGGGAGAGTGACCGGGCAAAGGGGAGAGACCGGGGAGAGTGACCGGGCAAAGGGGAGAGAGACCGGAGAGAGTGATCGGGCAAAGGGGAGAAAGACCAGGGAGAGTGATCGGGCAAAGGGGAGAAAGACCGGGCAAAGGGGAGAAAGACCGGGCAAAAAGGAGAGAGACCGGGGAGAGTGACCGGGCAAACGGGAGAGAGACCAGGGACAGTGATCAGGCAAAAGGGAGAGAGACCGGGCAAAGCGAAGAGAGACTGAGGAGAGTGATCAGGCAAAAGGGAGAAAGACTGGGCAAAGGGAAGAGAGAACATGGAAAGTGATCGGGCAAAGGGGAGAAAGACCGGGCAAAGCGAAGAGAGACCAGGGAGAGTGACTGGGCAAAGGGGAGAAAGACCGGGCAAAGGGAAGAGAGACCGGGGAGAGTGATCGGGCAAAGGGGAGAAAGACCGGGCAAAGGGAAGAGAGATCGGGGAGAGTGATCGGGCAAAGGGGAGAAAGACCGGGAGGAGTGATCGGGCAAAGGGGAGAAAGACCGGGAGGAGTGATCGGGCAAACGGGAAAAAGACAGGGCAAAGGGGAGCGAGACGGGGAAGAGTGATCAGGCAAAGTGAGAAAGACCGGGCAAAGGGGAGAAAGACTGGGAAGAGAGACCGGGGAGAGTGACCGAGCAAAAGGAAGAGAGACTGGGCACCGGGAGCATGAGTGAGCAGAGGGCAGTGTCACATGGCTCCAGGGAGTGAGCAGACCCCAGAGATTAAGATCAGGCACTGGGGAGAAAGACTGGGTAAACGGGAGAGAGATTTGGGAGAGAGACCGGGGAGAGTGACCGGGTAAAAGGGAGAGAGAAGCACTGGGAAGCATGAGTGAGCATAGGGCAGTGTCACATGGCTCTGGGGTGAGTTATCGGATACTGGGGAGGGTGAGCGGGCAAAGGGGATAGAGACCGGGCACTGGGGAGAGACATTGGGCACCAGGGAACGAGAACGAGTACTGGGAAGTAAGTACGGGCACCAGTGAGAGAGATGGGACACCGGGGAGAGAGAATGAGTACTGGGGAATAAGACCAGGCACCGGGGAGAGAGACCGGGCACCGGGGAGAGAGACCGGGCACCAGGAGGCGTGAATGGGCATAGGGCAGTGTCACATGGCTCTGGGGAGAGTGATTAGACACTGGGGAGGGTGACCGGGAAATGGGGAGAGAGACAGGGCACCGTGAGAGAGAACGAGCACTGGGAAGTAAGTACAGGCACCGTGAGAGAGACGGGACACCGGGTAGAGAGAATGAGTACTGGGGAGTAAGACAAGGCACCGGGGAGAGTGAGTGGGCACTGGGCAGTGTCACATGTCTCTGGGGAGAGAGAGCGGACAAAAGGGAGAGTGAAGGGGCAAAGAGGCGAGAGACCGAGCAAAGGGAAGAGAGAGACTGGGCACCGGGGAGAAAGAACGAGTTCTGGGGAGTAAGACCGGGCACCGGGGAGAGAGAGCGGGCACCCGGGAGGGTGACTGTGCCCTGACAGGTACCGTAGTTGGAGCTGGGCGTGGAGTACTTGGTGCTCGTTTTCCGGATGATGTTCTCGTGGATCTGGTACCATTCGTTCTCGTTATTACACCTGAAAGATATAAAGTGACAATGTCGCTGTAAGAGGGCGACTGCTCCACACTGTGTCCAGCCTGAAATCCTTAAATCCCCTTCCTGTCTCAGCAGAGGCCCAGATTGCAGCTTTTTCCTCTCTAATGCTTTACACTGCAGCTCTGCTTACTGAGACTGGCTGCTTTCAATAAGCCATAAGCGCAGCAGAGAATCCTTCACCACTTGTAATATCCACAAAGAACATATCACTCGTGGCTCTTCAGCTTTTGTCTAATGGTCGCTATGTCATCCACTCACCGGCCAAGTGCTCCGGCCGTCACAATTGAGGGGTCTCTTCATTACATTATGGACGGCAGGGACGCCCCCGGACTGTCTCCAAGACTCAAGAAATGATCTCTACAATAACCTCACCTACTTACTGCAGAATACTGGAGGGTTTAGTGTAATCCCCCCAACAATCTCTCTGCAGTCATATACACTGTCACATGCACCGTCCCACCGTCTCCATGTCCTGATATACACCGTATCCATATCCTCATATATACCGTCTCCATATCCTCATATACACCGTATCCATATCCTCATATACACCGTCTCCATATCCTCATATATACCGTCTCCATATCCTCATATATACCGTATCCATATCCTCATATACACCGTCTCCATATCCTCATATACACCGTATCCATATCCTCATATACACCGTCTCCATATCCTCATATATACCGTCTCCATATCCTCATATATACCGTATCCATATCCTCATATACACCGTCTCCATATCCTCATATACACCGTATCCATATCCTCATATACACCGTCTCCATATCCTCATATACACCGTCTCCATATCCTCATATACACCGTATCCATATCTCATATACACCGTCTCCATATCCTCATATACACCGTCTCCATATCCTCATATACACCGTCTCCATATCCTCATATACACCGTCTCCATATCCTCATATACACCGTATCCATATCCTCATATACATCGTCTCCATATCCTCATATACACCGTCTCCATATCCTCATATACACCGTCTCCATATCCTCATATACACCGTCTCCATATCCTCATATACACCGTATCCATATCTCATATACACCGTCTCCATATCCTCATATACACCGTCTCCATATCCTCATATACACCGTCTCCATATCCTCATATACACCGTCTCCATATCCTCATATACACCGTCTCCATATCCTCATATACACCGTATCCATATCCTCATATACACCGTCTCCATATCCTCATATATACCGTCTCCATATCCTCATATATACCGTATCCATATCCTCATATACACCGTCTCCATATCCTCATATACACCGTATCCATATCCTCATATACACCGTCTCCATATCCTCATATACACCGTATCCATATCTCATATACACCGTCTCCATATCCTCATATACACCGTATCCATATCTCATATACACCGTCTCCATATCCTCATATACACCGTCTCCATATCCTCATATACACCGTCTCCATATCCTCATATACACCGTATCCATATCCTCATATACACCGTCTCCATATCCTCATATACACTGTCTCCATATCCTCATATACACCGTATCCATATCCTCATATACAATGTCTCCATATCCTCATATACACCGTCTCCATATCCTCATATACACTGTCTCCATATCCTCATATACACCGTATCCATATCCTCATATACAATGTCTCCATATCCTCATATACACCGTATCCATATCCTCATATACACCGTATCCATATCCTCATATATACCGTCTCCATATCCTCATATACACCGTATCCATATCCTCATATACACCGTCTCCATATCCTCATATACACCGTCTCCATATCCTCATATACACCGTCTCCATATCCTCATATACAATGTCTCCATATCCTCATATACACCGTCTCCATATCCTCATATACAATGTCTCCATATCCTCATATACACCGTATCCATATCCTCATATACACCGTCTCCATATCCTCATATACACCGTATCCATATCCTCATATACACCGTCTCCATATCCTCATATACACCGTCTCCATATCCTCATATACACCGTATCCATATCCTCATATACATCGTCTCCATATCCTCATATACACCGTCTCCATATCCTCATATACACCGTCTCCATATCCTCATATACAATGTCTCCATATCCTCATATACACCGTCTCCATATCCTCATATACACCGTCTCCATATCCTCATATACACCGTCTCCATATCCTCATATACACCGTATCCATATCCTCATATACAATGTCTCCATATCCTCATATACACCGTCTCCATATCCTCATATACACCGTCTCCATATCCTCATATACACCGTATCCATATCCTCATATACATCGTCTCCATATCCTCATATACACCGTCTCCATATCCTCATATACACCGTCTCCATATCCTCATATACAATGTCTCCATATCCTCATATACACCGTATCCATATCCTCATATACACCGTATCCATATCCTCATATACACCGTCTCCATATCCTCATATACACCGTCTCCATATCCTCATATATACCGTCTCCATATCCTCATATGCACCGTCTCCATATCCTCATATATACCGTCTCCATATCCTCATACAGTGGGGCAAAAAAGTATTTAGTCAGTCAGCAATAGTGCAAGTTCCACCACTTAAAAAGATGAGAGGCGTCTGTAATTTACATCATAGGTAGACCTCAACTATGGGAGACAAACTGAGAAAAAAAAATCCAGAAAATCACATTGTCTGTTTTTTTATCATTTTATTTGCATATTATGGTGGAAAATAAGTATTTGGTCAGAAACAAACAATCCAGATTTCTGGCTCTCACAGACCTGTAACTTCTTCTTTAAGAGTCTCCTCTTTCCTCCCCTCATTACCTGTAGTAATGGCACCTGTTTAAACTTGTTATCAGTATAAAAAGACACCTGTGCACACCCTCAAACAGTCTAAAGGCCCCGTCTCACATAGCGAGATCGCTAGCGAGATCGCTGCTGAGTCACAAGTTTTGTGACGCAACAGCGACCTCCATAGCGATCTCGCTATGTGTGACACGTACCAGCGATCAGGCCCCTGCTGCGAGATCGCTGGTCGTGTCGGAATGGCCTGGACCTTTTTTTGGTCGTTGAGGCCCCGCTGACATCGCTGAATCGGTGTGTGTGACACCGATCCAGCGATGTCTTCACTGGTAACCAGGGTAAACATCGGGTTACTAAGCGCAGGGCCGCGCTTAGTAACCCGATGTTTACCCTGGTTACCAAAAAAAACAAACAGTACATACTCGCCTTTCGGTGTCCAGGTCCCTTGCCGTCTGCTTCCTGCTCTCACTGACTCCCGGCCGTACAGTGAGAGCAGAGCGCAGCGGTGACGTCACTGCTGTGCTCTCACTTCTCACTGTACGGCTGCAGTCAGTGAGAGCAGGAAGCAGACGGCAAGGGACCTGGACACCGAAAGGCGAGTATGTAGTGTTTTTTTTTTTTGGTAACCAGGGTAAACATCGGGTTACTAAGCGCGGCCCTGCGCTTAGTAACCCGATGTTTACCCTGGTTACCCGGGTGCTGCAGGGGGACTTCGGCATCGTTGAAGACAGTTTCAACGATGCCGAAGTCGTTCCCCTGATCGTTGGTCGCTGGAGAGAGCTGTCTGTGTGACAGCTCCCCAGCGACCACACAACGACTTACCAACGATCACGGCCAGGTCATATCGCTGGTCGTGATCGTTGGTAAATCGCTTAGTGAGACGGGGCCTTGACTCCAAACTCCACTATGGTGAAGACCAAAGAGCTGTCAAAGGACACCAGAAACAAAATTGTAGCCCTGCACCAGGCTGGGAAGACTGAATCTGCAATAGCCAACCAGCTTGGAGTGAAGAAATCAACAGTGGGAGCAATAATTAGAAAATGGAAGACATTCAAGACCACTGATAATCTCCCTCGATCTGGGGCTCCACGCAAAATCCCACCCCGTGGGGTCAGAATGATCACAAGAACGGTGAGCAAAAATCCCAGAACCACGCGGGGGGACCTAGTGAATGAACTGCAGAGAGCTGGGACCAATGTAACAAGGCCTACCATAAGTAACACACTACGCCACCATGGACTCAGATCCTGCAGTGCCAGACGTGTCCCACTGCTTAAGCCAGTACATGTCCGGGCCCGTCTGAAGTTTGCTAGAGAGCATTTGGATGATCCAGAGGAGTTTTGGGAGAATGTCCTATGGTCTGATGAAACCAAACTGGAACTGTTTGGTAGAAACACAACTTGTCGTGTTGGAGGAAAAAGAATACTGAGTTGCATCCATCAAACACCATACCTACTGTAAAGCATGGTGGTGGAAACATCATGCTTTGGGGCTGTTTCTCTGCAAAGGGGCCAGGACGACTGATCCGGGTACATGAAAGAATGAATGGGGCCATGTATCGTGAGATTTTGAGTGCAAACCTCCTTCCATCAGCAAGGGCATTGAAGATGAAACGTGGCTGGGTCTTTCAACATGACAATGATCCAAAGCACACCGCCAGGGCAACAAAGGAGTGGCTTCGTAAGAAGCATTTCAAGGTCCTGGAGTGGCCTAGCCAGTCTCCAGATCTCAACCCTATAGAAAACCTTTGGAGGGAGTTGAAAGTCCGTGTTGCCAAGCGAAAAGCCAAAAACATCACTGCTCTAGAGGAGATCTGCATGGAGGAATGGGCCAACATACCAACAACAGTGTGTGGCAACCTTGTGAAGACTTACTGAAAACGTTTGACCTCTGTCATTGCCAACAAAGGATATATTACAAAGTATTGAGATGAAATTTTGTTTCTGACCAAATACTTATTTTCCACCATAATATGCAAATAAAATGATAAAAAAAACAGACAATGTGATTTTCTGGATTTTTTTTTCTCAGTTTGTCTCCCATAGTTGAGGTCTATCTATGATGTAAATTACAGACGCCTCTCATCTTTTTAAGTGGTGGAACTTGCACTATTGCTGACTGACTAAATACTTTTTTGCCCCACTGTATATACCGTCTCCATATCCTCATATACACCGTATCCATATCCTCATATACACTGTCACACCGGTCAGAGCTCAAGTTGCAGTTCAAGTGAAGGTCTGGGGTGCTGGGTTTCTTTTTATACACTCGCCCTAATTAACCGATCATTTACTGAGCACAGGTGAAGATGTAAACTAGGATTTGGTGCATTATATGACCAGGCGACAAAACTTTTGTTTTGCCAAAATCTGACCATTCTGTGTCCATTAACTGATCAATATTTCTGCATTGATGCCAATTTATTTTCTTGGCGTAAACCACATTTCGGAGGGTTCCAGCTTTCAAAAGAATAATTTATACAACCAATGGATGAATGTAACGTCAGGTTATAAGCTTTTATTTACATAACATGGATAAGCCATAACTTCTGTCAGGGAGTGTACACCGTCTCCATATATTCATATACAACGTCTCCATATACTCGTATATACCGTCACATCTTACCCATATACTCGTATACACCGTCACACAGTCTCCATATACTCGTAAACACCATCAAAGAGTCTCCGTATACACATATACACGATCACACCGTACCATATACTCGTATACACCGTCACAATGTCTATATACTCATATACACCGCCACATTCTCCATATACTCGTATACACCATCACAACGCACCCATATACTCGTATATAGTGTCACGCCATGCCCATATACACTGTCACACCGTCTCCATATACTCATATACACTGTCACACCGTCTACATATACTCTTATACACTGTCACACCGTCTCTATATACTCATATACACTGTCACACTGTCTCTATATACTCATATACACTGTCACACTGTCTCTATATACTCCATTATCAGGGCTGCGCACTCACATATAAACTTTCATGACAAAGTCCTTCTCGTCTCGATGTTCGCACAGAGCCGGCAGCACTTCCCCCAGACTCAGCACCGCACATCCGTAGGGTCTCCGGTAATGGATGTGGGGTGGACCTTTCCGCGAGTCATTTAGGAGCATTCGCCCTGAAATAAAGTGAGAAAAAGTCGGTCCTCCTATAGGGGATAATACTGGCATGGAGGACACAGCCGGGTCACCCACCTATCCGGACGACATGGACGAAGAGGTGGAGATCGCGCTTCACATCCTTACTGCTCAGATCCTGTCATACAGAAGAAAGAAGTCACAAGACGGAAGAGAACGAGAGAAGGAAGACTACAGCAAGTAACAGAGGGAGACGTCAGCAGAGAGACCCGGAGCCTCCATCTGTGCACACAAGAGAATCAGAGCCAGGAAAGAGGAGAAGATGTACAGAGCATATCATAGAGCAAACAGAACCACATACCACACCTCAGAGCTGCACTCACTATTCTGCTGGTGCACTCACTGTGTACATACATTACTGATCCTGAGTTACATCCTGTATTATACTCCAGAGCTGCACTCACTATTCTGCTGGTGCAGTCACTGGGTACATACATTACATTACTGATCCTGAGTTACCTCCTGTATTATACTCCAGAGCTGCACTCACTATTCTGCTGGTGCAGTCACTGTGTACATACATTACATTACTGATCCTGAGTTACATCCTGTATTATACCCCAGAGCTGCACTCACTATTCTGCTGGTGCAGTCACTGTGTACATACATTACATTACTGATCCTGAGTTACATCCTGTATTATACTCTAGAGCTGCACTCACTATTCTGCTGGTGCAGTCACTGTGTACATACATTACATTACTGATCCTGAGTTACCTCCTGTATTATACCCCAGAGCTGCACTCACTATTCTGCTGGTGCAGTCACTGTGTACATACATTACATTACTGATCCTGAGTTACATCCTGTATTATACCCCAGAGCTGCACTCACTATTCTGCTGGTGCAGTCACTGTGTACATACATTACATTACTGATCCGGAGTTACATCCTGTATTATACCCCAGAGCTGCACTCACTATTCTGCTGGTGCAGTCACTGTGTACATACATTACTGATCCTGAGTTACATCCTGTATTATACCCCAGAGCTGCACTCACTATTCTGCTGGTGCAGTCACTGTGTACATACATTACATTACTGATCCGGAGTTACATCCTGTATTATACCCCAGAGCTGCACTCACTATTCTGCTGGTGCAGTCACTGTGTACATACATTACTGATCCTGAGTTACATCCTGTATTATACCCCAGAGCTGCATTCACTATTCTGCTGGTGCAGTCACTGTGTACATACATTACATTACTGATCCTGAGTTACCTCCTGTATTATACTCCAGAGCTGCACTCACTATTCTGCTGGTGCAGTCACTGTGTACATACATTACTGATCCTGAGTTACATCCTGTAGATCTTTTATTATAAAAATGAAAAACATAACAACAATAATAGCAGAAAACATAACAAAAATATTAGCCAGAAAATAATCAGTATACTGAACACTGGTCCAGCCGCTCATTCTCTCCTCTCACACATATTATACAGTATATACAGAATAACTACTTTGACCTTCTGGTCCGGTCACCGAACAAAATAATAATAACAAATAAAATAAACAATGGAAAACAAAGACTATATACATGAACTTTTTTTTTTTTTTTTTTAGTTTTAAATAAAATAACTACAAATATATACAATACTACAAGCTATCCTCCATTCCCAACCCCCCGCACTGACCTGAGAGCTGGTCCTGCGTCTCATGCCTCAGTCCATGTCCAACGTCCATAGGCCAGATCAGGCAGTGCCAGTTTTTCCCCCACACAACCCAGTGTCCCATAGTCCCACAAGATAATCCCACCACCCAACCTAATACCTACACCCAATTCTATATCCCTATATACAATATATACACTATATACAGCAGCACACACCACAATAATTACAAAACACGAAGCCCAAGTTCGGCGCCTGCAGCCCTACATCACTGTATAATGATCAAACAAAACAAAAATCTACAGTGTCAGCAGCAGCCCACCACCAGGAAAGGAGATGACCAGACTAGGGCACACTAAAAGAAAAGCCCCTCCAGAGGAGCGTGGCCCTCCGTGCGCCCAGTCTCCCATACTCCAGAGAGCGCACCTTCACCAGGTCACCGAGTATGGTCCTAAACACATCGTCCACTGGGAGGATTTTTCGTTGCGTCGATACTAAGCACCGTGCGTTCCACGTGTGATACCTAAACACTGCGCTAACTAGAAATAAGGTGCAGCGGTCCCGACCACCCAGGTCTCCGAATGCTCCATAGGCCCATTCCGCATAGGAGAGACCGGCCAGCCGAGACCAGCCAATGAAGGCGCCCACCCTGTTGTACACCTCTGTGTTGAAGGGACAATGAAGCAGGAAGTGGTCCATGCTTTCCAGCAAGGTACCACAATGCTCCCGAGGACAATTCCTGTCCTCAGAGCTCCTACACTTCAGATTGTCCCTCACACACAGTTTCCCATGGAAGCAGCGCCAAGCCAAGTCCCAAAACTTCGAGGGGATCCTGATAGAATTCAAAAGATGCAAACCCACCCCAAGATCCCGACTTGGGCAGTCCCTGAGCGCCAGAGGCCTCTGGAAATGGGTCAAAAGAACCCTACTGTCAAGTAGTTTCTGATCAAGAGTCCTGATCTCCCACATTCCCAGACCCCACCGACGAATTACCTTCAGAACCAAGGTAGCGTAAGCCGGAAGATGTCCATGCGGTGTGCGAAGATCCTTCACTTGCCCTCCTGTCTCCCATTCCTGGAAGAAAGGCTGAAACCATCCCCTACAGGAGAATACCCACGGAGGAGCCCTCTCTTTCCAGAGGTTTGCGATATTGATCTTAATGAAGGTATCCACAAGGAATACCACAGGGTTGACCATACCCAACCCTCCTAGTCTCCTCGTACGGTAAGTAACCTCCCTCTTGACCAGGTTCAGTCTATTCCCCCATAACAGTTGGAAGAACAAACTGTAGACCCGAGTCCAGAGAGATTCCGGCAAGATGCACACACTGTCCAGATAAATCAGTAAAGGGAGCAGGTAAGTTTTGCTCAGGTTTACCCTTTCCCTTAGGGTCAAAGACCAACCCTTCCATTGGTTCACCTTCTGAGTGGCGATCTCTAGCCTGCTGTCCCAATTTTGTTTGGGGTAATCCTCCTGGCCAAATTCGATGCCAAGGACTTTTGCAGAGACTTTGGGTCCTGGAAGGGTGTCCGGGAGCTCAAAACCAGGATCTCCTCCTCCCAGCCAGAGACTCTCACACTTATCCCGGTTGATCTTGGACCCGGATGCCTCCGAGTAGCGATCTACCTCCGACATCAGCCACCCTGCCTCCTCGTGAGAGGAAGCAAACACAGTGACATCATCGGCATACGCCACCACCCTCAGAGTGGCTTCCGGTGCTGCCTGATCCATCCCGATCCCGGCCAACGGTCCACGCTCCACCCTCCTAAGAAGAGGGTCAATCGCAAACACGTACAGCAGCGGGCTCAAGGGACAACCCTGGCGAACACCGGACCCAACCTCAAAAGAGCTACCAATCCAACCATTCACAAGCGGGAAACTCTCTGCCCCACTGTACAAGGTCTTAAGCCAATCAACAAACCCCCCCGGCAGGCCATATCTCAGAAGGACGGACCAGAGGTACTCGTGATTAACCCGATCAAACGCTTTTGCCTGGTCCAGTGACAGCATGTACCCCTTCCAGTGACCAGCCCTACCCTGCTCCACTGCCTCTCGGACACAGAGCACAGCACTAAATGTGCTGCGGCCTGGAACAGAGCAATGCTGGGCCCCCGAAAGGAGTCGGGGTGCAAATTTCACCAGCCGATTAAACAGCACCTTTGCCAGAACCTTCCTGTCTGCATTGAGAAGCGCTATGGGACGCCAATTCTCAATGCAAGACGGGTCCTTACCCTTTGACAAGATGATCAGAGCAGACCTCCTCATTGACTTCGGCAGAGTGCCCGAGGAAAGACACTCATTGAATACCTCAGTCAAGAGGGGAACCAAAACGTCCTTAAAGGTCTTATAGAATTCAGATGTTAAGCCATCTGGACCAGGCGATTTTTTTGGGAGCAAGCCCTTCAATCGCCAACTGAACTTCCTCTTCCCTGATCATTTCTGTCAAAACGTCAAGAGAGGGGTCTACCCCTGGTTCGGGGACAGCTTCTGCCAGGAAAGCCGACATCTCATCCCAATCAAGATCCCTCTTCCCCAAGAGGTGCGAGTAGGAGGATCTGACAACCTCCAGGATCCCTGATCTGGATCGCCTCAGGGACCCCGTAGTGTCGACCAGTCCTGTAACCACTTTACTATTCACTGACATCTTGCAGTTTCTGTAAGGGTCGGGCGAGCGGTACTTCCCGTAATCCCTCTCAAAAACCAAAGATGCGTGTCTATCGTACTGACACCTCATAAGCAAAGATTTCACTCTGGAGATCTCCTCGCGGCTACCTCCAGTTGAGACAAGATGCTCGAGTTTCCTCCTCAGACCCTGATACAGGCGGTACCTGCTCAGACTCCTGAGGCTCGAGAGCTGGCGGAAGAATCTCGCCACCCTTTCTTTGAACATCTCCCACCACTCTGACCTACTACTACAAAGATCCAGTAAGGGTACCTGGCTCTGAAGAAAATCCTCAAAGGACTGTCTTATCTCCGCTTCTTCCAAGAGAGACGAATTGAGCCTCCAAAAGCCTCTTCCCATCCGGAGGGTCTCTGTAACATTCAGAGAAAACAAAATTAAACAGTGGTCGGAGAACTCCACCTCAACAACAGACACTGCTGAAGAGACAGCTTCCCCCTTTAAATAAAACCTATCTATTCTGGACCTACAGTTACCTCTATGATAGGTGAACCCCTCGTGGCCTGGGGTGTGCCGAATGTGGACATCCACCAGGCGAGCCTCACTAGCTATACTATTAAGGGCGACGCTATCATAAGTCAGCTTGTCTCTGGAACCTCCTCTATCTCGGGGCCTCGTGACAGCATTGAAGTCCCCTCCAAAGACAACCTGCCGACTTGTAAAAAGGTAGGGCTTGATCCTCATAAAGAGACACTTCCGGTCCCACTTAGATTGGGGACCATAGATGTTAATGAGCCGGAGCTCTTGTCCCTTCATGAGGACATCTAAGATCAGGCACCTCCCCATTTCTAACTCAATAACCCGTCGGCATTCCACCGGTGCGGTAAAAAGGACTGCCACTCCGCTATACGGCTCGGCCGCAAGAGACCAATAGGAGGGCCCGAGTCTCCACTCCCTCTTAGCTTTAAACACATCTGCCATGTTTGGCAGCCTGGTCTCTTGCAAAAAGAAAATGTCAGCTTCAACCCGGCTGAGAAAATCAAAGGCCGCAAATCTAGCTGTATTTGACTTTATGCTGGCGACATTAATGGACGCCAGCGTCAACGGCGTGGGTTCCGCCATCATTGGTGATTGAGTTAGATGGCTTTCTTTTTCCCACTCCCCTTATCCTCTGTCTCAGAGGAGGAATCCTTCCCCCTCTTTAATGACATGGAGGTATCCATTTCCACGCGTTTTTTATTTTTTTCGTCCTCGTCTCCGGACTCTGGGCCAGTCCCTCCCTCCAAGGATCTTACGTTCCCAGAAGGAGGAGACTCGGCGCCCCCTGTGAGCCCCGCCGAAGCCAGAACCTCACCCTCAGCTTCCTCCTCAGAGGAAGAGATGTTTTCAAGGGCTTGGAACCGGTTAGAAAGACCAACCAGAGGGGAGTCGGTTTTTCCTTCCTTAGGTACCTTGGTCAGAGTGAGAGAAGATTTTTTATCTCCCTTCTTTCTCTTCTTTTTGGTGCCGAGCTTACGCTTGTCCTCTAGCCACTGCCTATTATCCTCATCCATACTTTCATAATGGGAGGACTCTGAGGCAGTGGCACTCTCCTCCCTGTGGATCCTCCTGACCTCCTCATCCAACTCATCATCCCTTGGGGCCTCAGCAGCAAGACTGGCATCCAGGACAGGGGCCGCCCCAGTAGCCCGAGGCTCGCCCAGCTCCCTATCCTGTCTGCGCTTGTCTAGACGCCTTAGCTGGGCAGGCGTCTTTTTATTGCTTTTCTTCCTTGGCCCCTCAGCTCCCTCACCCTTGCTAGTCCCTTCCCCAGCAGAATCAGCCTCACGGCTTTCTCCCACCGGGGTCACGACTGCGTTAGCGAAGGAGCGAGGACAACGGCTGAATGGGTGACCTAACTCACCACACAGGTGGCACCTAATCTCCACACAAGATGCAGCAAGATGGCCGACATCCCCACACAATGCACACTTCTGCACAGTGCAGTTTGCGCTGAAGTGTGTGGGGTCGCCGCACCTGTGACAGAGCTTCGGTTGCCCCTGGTAGAAGACCAGGATACGATCCCTACCCAGGAAGGCAGATGATGGTATGTGGGCAACCGTACCACCTGAACGCTTAAGTTTTACCATAAACGTCCAGGCCCCTGACCAGATACCAAACTCGTCATGGTTTTTCTTTGGCATCTCCACTACCTCTCCATACCGGCCAAGCCACGTCATGATGTCATAACAAGAAAGCGACTCGTTATATGTCATCACGGTCACTTTCTTGACTTGATTTTGGCGAGACACCGCCTGAACGGCAAAGTCTCGCCAGCCGGGCTCATTTTTTGCCAACTCATAGTTCGACCAGAAAAGTTCAAGCCCCTCCAGCCGAACAAAGCTGACATCAAACTCAGGTGTGGAACAGGGATGTATCAAGGCGTAGATGTCAATCGCCTTGAAGCCCATCCTCAGCAGGAGCTCCACAACCTTCGACCTTGGAGGACACGCATCACTGCCCCTCCACCGAAGACGGACCACATTCCTACGCACACTACCCGGCCCGGCTGTTGGGAGGGACCACACTGTATCCCCCCTCTTTGCTCTCGGAAGGCCCCGAGGCCATGCCTCTCTATCCAGAAGGATAGATCAACCTCTCGACCCTCTACCATTAGTGATCTCTCTCCCTTCTTTAGAGCCTCCAGGAGACGCCGTTGCAACATGCCGTCCCCAGAGCCCAGAGACAAGGAGGACGCCCTATTTCCCCCGGAGGTGACAGCGGCATAACTCCTGACAGGTGCTGCCACCACCGGGGGGGGCAACCGGACCAGTGACCACATCCACACCAACAGCATCACCATTACCCACCTCCATAACCTCCTCACCCTCTACCAAACCAGCAACCACACCACTAGACAAAGACTTTTCCTCATCCATACCCACCACCACATTCACTCCTGCTGGACCAGTGACAACAGGGGGTGACATTTTGGCCTCCGCATCATCAGGCACAAGGGGCTGAGTCTCCTCCACAGAACTGGAGGTGACCTCACCCCTGGTTTTATGTGTGCCCTCCGCATCATCAGTTGATATTTTCCGCTGCTTCATGGTTGCTACCAGGCGCCGCTGATCTTTCGCTGCTGTGAGGCACCGCTGATCCTTAGCATCAGGATCTTGTTGACCAGCGGCGCCAACACAGAACAGGACTTTGGTGGGACCGGAACGCCCAGCCCCGGTAACCCCCTCACACT
Source organism: Ranitomeya variabilis (assembly GCF_051348905.1). Lineage (NCBI taxonomy): Eukaryota > Metazoa > Chordata > Amphibia > Anura > Dendrobatidae > Ranitomeya > Ranitomeya variabilis. Next base: position 216,190,146 of record NC_135239.1, on the reverse strand, counting down.
GCCGCCGCTTCTCAACTAAGTGATCAGCGGCAACAGCATTCAGGGGCACCGAGGCTACCGGAGTTGCCCCTGACACCGGGCTGCTCCCCCCTCCCACTGGGGAGCGCACCACAGTATCGTGGCCTGATTTTTCGCCCGCCGCCTGGCCGCCCTCACTGTCCAGCCTCTCGGCTGATGAACCTGCTGCTACGTCCCTGCTACTACAAGCAGAAACGGAGCTCTGCGCCTCACTACATTGCTTTGTAGTCTCCCCGCGCCTTTGCACCGGATTCACAGCAGAACCCGGGCTGGGCTGGGCAACGGGGCTTATACAGCGAGCTGACCCTGCAGCCGACTCAGGGGGTACAGGGAGGGGGGCATATACATAGCTTACCGCTTCCTGCAGCTTAGGTTTGATCTTCTTCACCTTTTTCTTGTGGCCCCCAGGTGCCTCCTCTGGTAAATCATCACCAAGATGGAAGTTCTGAAGGCACACTGGGGACTCCAGGAGCTTGATCTCTGCCATTAGCCCCCTCCCTGGCCGATGTCACTGTCCTCCCCAGAGCCAGCAGAACTGCGACGAGATGTCATTGTCGCCTGTCCAGCAGGGAGCTCGCTGCACGTGGCCTGTGAGTGACTAAGCAGGCTGCCAGGTGGGGCTTTCTGCTGGTCATCCTCCTCCTTCTCATCATCATCATCATCATCATCATCCACCTGGCTCCCAGGCTGCAGCCCTATCTGGCTTTGCTCTCTGTTATCAGCCATTTCTCTAAATCGGTCTTCATTTTGCAATTTTTCTTTAAATGGTCTACTTTTTTCTTGGATAAAGGCTTTTCTTACCTCCAGGTCATTAATTTCAAGCTTCAGCCTCTTTACCTCCACCTGGAATTGCGTCTTCCTGGGTCTGGAGGCGCCTGCAGCTTTTGCGCTTGTGCAGCGCAGCTCCTCCCGGAGCCTTCTCAATCTCTTGCTTGCTTCTTCATACTCACGGAGGTGGCTCATGACCCGGGAGGCATAGGTGGACACAGACTCCCGGGGTCTCTGCAGCGCCCAACCCTCCTCAGTGAGGTCGGCCTCACCTCCGTGAGCACTCAGCTTTACTCCGGAAGGGCCGTCATCCTGTACGCTAGCAAGCTTCTCCTCCATGGAAGCCTTGCGGCTTCTCTGGGTCTCTGCAGACCTGGGGGGAGTAGGAGCCACATTGCTGCGACTCCTGGTGGAGCGTCTCACCCCCGAATCTTCTGATGTGCAGGCTGGTTGCTGGTTCCTTCTGCCCCCCGCCAGCCTGGTCCGGGAAGCAGAAGCCTGGGACTTGGCCCCCTCATTCATCCCAGGAAACCCACTCACTCCCTGGGTAAGAGAGAGAGCAGGTCCCCGGGCGGAGGAGGTGGTGGTTCCCAGGAGCTCAGGAGCACACTGCAGGTTCACCAGCGACCGCACCCACAATCAACACAGTGAGCAGCAGCTGAGCAGAGCTGCACTCACTATCCTGCTGGTGCAGTCACTGTGTACATACATTACATTACTGACCTGAGTTACATCCTGTATTATACTCCAGAGCTGCACTCACTATTCTGCTGGTGCAGTCACTGTGTACATACATTACATTACTGATCCTGAGTTACATCCTGTATTATACTCCAGAGCTGCACTCACTATTCTGCTGGTGCAGTCACTGTGTACATACATTACATTACTGATCCTGAGTTACATCCTGTATTATACTCCAGAGCTGCACTCACTATTCTGCTGGTGCAGTCACTGTGTACATACATTACATTACTGATCCCGGGGCCGAGTTACATCCTCTATTATACCCCAGAGCTGCACTCACTATTCTGCTGGTGCAGTCACTGTGTACATACATTACTGATCCTGAGTTACCTCCTGTATTATACCCCAGAGCTGCACCCACTATCCTGCTGGTGCAGTCACTGTGTACATACATTACTGATCCTAAGTTACATCCTGTATTATATTCCAGAGCTGCACTCACTATTCTGCTGGTGCAGTCACTGTGTACATACATTACTGATCCTGAGTTACCTCCTGTATTATACCCCAGAGCTGCACTCACTATTCTGCTGGTGCAGTCACTGTGTACATACATTACATTACTGATCCTGAGTTACATCCTGTATTATACTCTAGAGCTGCACTCACTATTCTGCTGGTGCAGTCACTGTGTACATACATTACATTACTGATCCTGAGTTACATCCTGTATTATACCCCAGAGCTGCACTCACTATTCTGCTGGTGCAGTCACTGTGTACATACATTACATTACTGATCCTGAGTTACATCCTGTATTATACCCCAGAGCTGCACTCACTATTCTGCTGGTGCAGTCACTGTGTACATACATTACATTACTGATCCTTAGTTGCCTCCTGTATTATACCCCAGAGCTGCACTCACTATTCTGCTGGTGCAGTCACTGTGTACATACATTACATTACTGATCCTGAGTTAGATCCTGTATTATACCCCAGAGCTGCACTCACTATTCTGCTGGTGCAGTCACTGTGTACATACATTACATTACTGATCCTGAGTTAGATCCTGTATTATACCCCAGAGCTGCACTCACTATTCTGCTGGTGCAGTCACTGTGTACATACATTACATTACTGATCCTGAGTTACATCCTGTATTATACCCCAGAGCTGCACTCACTGTTCTGCACCGATTTCTCCTGTATTTCCTGCTATTTATGATGCTCGGCATGTTGCCGTGTGGCAGATATCTGCAGTACGGTGATTCCCGCTGGCGCCGTCCTTGTGTGACCCTCGCGGGAATCTCATGTATCACGTACTGTGAATAAGGCGCTGAGCCGCTCCGGCTTCTCTGGATTTCTTGGACCTCCATTCTTGTTCAGTCGTACCATGAACCTCTCGCTAGGAGGAGAGACGGGGTTAATGCGACACGTCGGCAGCTGGATGCGGCGCAGGGACATAGGGGTGACGACACAGGCAGTAGCGGGGTGATGGGGCGAGAGTCACCTGATCTGCCGAGCCTCCCGCATGTCGTACAGAGAGAAGAACAGATCCACGTCCTCCCCGATGTTGCTGTGTGTGAAGCTCTTCAGGTTGAGGAGCAGGTGGTGAGGGACCGGGGCCCGGGGCTCCTTGTGTCTCTGCCGCAGGGATTCTGCCTGTGACAGCAAATCGGGTCACCGGTCAGCCACATCCTAGATGTCAGCACAGTGCCCCCCGCATTCCCCATAATGCCCATGGGTCAGGGGGCGCTGCACAGCCTCCTCCCCATACGTCAGGGTGGGATCTGCACAGTCCCCTCCCCCATGGGTCAGGGTGGGATCTGCACAGTCTCCTCCCCATACGTCAGGGTGGGTGCTGCACAGTCTCCTTCCCCATGTGTTAGGGTGGGATCTGCACAGTCCCCTCCCCCATGGGTCAGGGTGGGATCTGCACAGCCTCCTCCCCATACGTCAGGGTGGGTGCTGCGCAGTCTCCTTCCCCATGTGTTAGGGTGGGATCTGCACAGTCCCCTCCCCCATGAGTCAGGGTGGGATCTGCACAGTCCCCTTCCCCATGGGTCAGGGTGGGATCTGCACAGTCTCCTCCCCATACGTCAGGGTGCGTGCTGCGCAGTCTCCTTCCCCATGTGTTAGGGTGGGATCTGCACAGTCCCCTCCCCCATGAGTCAGGGTGGGATCTGCACAGTCCCCTTCCCCATGGGTCAGGGTGGGATCTGCACAGTCTCCTCCCCATACGTCAGGGTGCGTGCTGCGCAGTCTCCTTCCCCATGTGTTAGGGTGGGATCTGTACAATCCCCTCCCCCATAAGTCAGGGTGGGAACGGCACAGTCCCCTTCCCCATACGTCAGGGTGGGAACTGCACAGTCCCCTTCCCCATGGGTCAAGGTGGGATCTGCACAGTCCCCTCCCCCATGGGTCAGGGTGGGATCTGCACAGTCCCCTCCCCCATGGGTCAGGGTGGGATCTGCACAGTCCCCTTCCCCATGGGTCAAGGTGGGAGCTGCACAGTCCCCTTCCTCATGGGACAGTATGGGATCTGCACAGTCCCCTTCCCCAGGGGGTCAGGGTACGCGCTGCACAGTCCCGTTCCCCATGGGTCAGGGTTGGATCTGCACAGTCCCCTCCCCCCTGGGTCAGTGTGGGCGATGCACAGTCCCCTCCCCCCTGGGTCAGTGTGGGCGCTGCACAGTCCCCTCCCCCCTGGGTCAGTGTGGGCGCTGCACAGTCCCCTCCCCCCTGGGTCAGTGTGGGCGCTGCACAGTCCCCTCCCCCCTGGATCAGGGTGGGCGATGCACAGTCCCCTCCCCCCTGGGTCAGTGTGGGTGATGCACAGTCCCCTCCCCCCTGGGTCAGTGTGGGCGATGCACAGTCCCCTCCCCCCTGGGTCAGTGTGGGTGATGCACAGTCCCCTCCCCCCTGGATCAGGGTGGGCGATGCACAGTCCCCTCCCCCCTGGGTCAGTGTGGGTGATGCACAGTCCCCTCCCCCCTGGATCAGGGTGGGCGATGCACAGTCCCCTCCCCCCTGGGTCAGTGTGGGCGATGCACAGTCCCCTCCCCCTGGGTCGGTGTGGGCGATGCACAGTCCCCTCCCCCCTGGGTCAGTGTGGGTGATGCACAGTCCCCTCCCCCCTGGTTCAGTGTGGGCGATGCACAGTCCCCTCCCCCCTGGGTCAGTGTGGGCGCTGCACAGTCCCCTCCCCTCTGGGTCAGGGTGGGCGATGCACAGTCATCTCCCCATTTTCCGCTGCCCCCATTACCTGGTTTGTGCTCTGCTGAACGCTGTGTCGACTTGACAGATGCTGCAAAGAAAACGTCACAATGTTATTCATCAGAATCCTGAGCGACAAAGCACAAAAACGTCACCTGGTCACAGCTCCGCCCCCCTGGTCACTGCTCCGCCCCCGTCCACCTGGTCACCGCTCCGCCCCCGTCCACCTGGTAACCGCTCCGCCCCCGTCCTCCTGGTCACAGCCCCGCCCCCGTCCTCCTGGTCACAGCCCCGCCCACGTCCTCCTGGTCACAGCCCCTCTCCCTGGTCACAGCCTCTCCCTGGTCACAGCCCCTCCCCCTGGTCACAGCCCCTCTCCCTGGTCACAGCCCCTCCCCCTGGTCACAGCCCCTCCCCCTGGTCACAGCCCCTCTCCCTTCCTGCTGGTCACAGCCCCTCCCCCCTCCTCCTGGCCACAGCCCTGCCCCCATCCTCCTGGACGCAGCCCCGCCCCATCCTCCTGGTCGCAGCCTCTCCCCCATCCTCCTGGTCGCAGCCTCTCCCCCATCCTCCTGGTTGCAGCCTCTCCCCCATCCTCCTGGTCGCAGCCTCTCCGCCATCCTCCTGGTCGCAGCCTCTCCGCCATCCTCCTGGTTGCAGCCTCTCCGCCATCCTCCTGGTCGCAGCCCCGCCCCCGTCCTCCTGGTCGCAGCCCCGCCCCCGTCCTCCTGGTCGCAGCCCCTCCCTCATCCTCCTGGTCGCAGCCCCTCCCCCTTTCTCATGGTCGCAGCCCCTCCCCCTTTCTCCTGGTTGCAGCCCCTCCCCCTTTCTCCTGGTCGCAGCCCCTTTCTTCTGGTCACAGCCCCTCCCCCTTTCTCCTGGTCACAGCCCCTCCCCCTTTCTCCTGGTCACAGCCCCTCCCCCTTTCTCCTGGTCACAGCCCCTCCCCCTTTCTACTGGTCACAGCCCCTTCCCCTTTCTCCTGGTCACAGCCCCTCCCCCTTTCTACTGGTCACAGCCCCTTTCTCCTGGTCACAGCCCCTCCCCCTTTCTCCTGGTCACAGCCCCGCCCCCTTTCTCCTGGTCACAGCCCCGCCCCCTTTTTCCTGGTCACAGCCCTGCCCCTTCCTCCTGGTCACAGTCCCGCCCCCTTCCTCCTGGTCACTGCCCCGCCCCCTGGTCACAGCCCCGCCCCCTTTCTCCTGGTCACAGCCCCGCCCCCTTCCTCCTGGTCACAGCCCTGCCCCCTTCCTCCTGGTCACAGCCCCTCCCCCTTTCTCCTGGTCACAACCCCTCCCCCTTTCACCTGGTCACAGCCCCGCCCCCTTCTTCCTGGTCACAGCCCCTCCCCCTTTCTCCTGGTCACAGCCCCGCCCTCTTCCTCCTGGTCACAGCCCCGCCCTCTTCCTCCTGGTCACAGCCCCGCCCCCTTCCTCCTGGTCACAGCCCCGCCCCCATCATTCTGACATTGCAGCATCACTGTTGTGACTGGGCCTGAGCTGCGATACCAGACACAACCTGCACACAGGGTGGCGCTGTTACTGGAGCACAGCTGCCATGTTTTTCTTATTGAGGGCCTCCACCTTGTCCTCCTGGACTTTAGCGTTAGACACAGGTTAACTGTCGTCCCTGACTGCACTCTCCACGAGCCGTCAGCCCACGCTGGGACTTGTAGTTGCCGAGGTTCTCACCATCTTGTATAAGTCCGAGACGCTGATCTGATCGGAGTCTACGGCTTCAAACTCCCTGCGGGGAACTAAGTCCAAACCCAGGTGTCTGCAAGAGAGAGGATGAAGGTTGTAGTGCAGTGGCCGCGCTGGAGCAGCATCACTCCCATCATTGGTGCCCGGACCGATACTCACTCATTGCCCCAGTCCAGCCGCACCGTCAGATGTCTCTTGACCTCTCGCACCTGGTCCTGGGTGAGGTGACCGGACAGCAGCTGCCTGCGCAGATCAATCACCTCGCTCATAACATGCCGCAGCTTGTAGAAGAGGTCCAACTTGTGCCTCTGCGGGCGAGACGAGCGCGCAGGAGAAAAGAGACAGCACAGGTCGGTCACAGAGAGACGGCGTGGGTCCGTCAGAGAGAGACGGCGCGGGTCATTCACGGAGAGACGGCGCGGGTCAGTCACGGAGAGACGGCGCGGGTCAGTCACGGAGAGACGGCGCGGGTCAGTCACGGAGAGATGGCGCAGGTCCGTCAGAGATAGACTGCAGGGGTCAATCACGGAGAGACAGCGCAGGTCCGTCAGAGAGACGGCGCAGGTCATGTCAGGGACAGACGGCGCGGGTCATGTCAGGGAGAGACGGCGCATGTTATGTCAGGAAGAGACGGCGCAGGTCAGTCAGGGACAGACGGCGCAGGTCAGTCAGGGAGAGACGGCGCAGGTCAGTCAGGGAGAGACGGCGCAGGTCATGTCAGGGAGAGATGGCGTAGGTCATGTCAGGGACAGACGGTGCAGGTCAGTCAGGTACAGACGGCGCGGATAATGTCAGGGAGAGATGGCACGGGTCCGTCAGGGATAGAAGGCACAGGTCTGTCATGGAGAGACGGCGCAGGTCCATCAGGGAGAGATGTCGCATGTCATGTCAGGGAGAGACAGCGCAGTCACGAAGAGACGGCGTGGGTCCGTCAGGGAGAGATGGCGCAGGTCATGTCAGGGAGAGATGGCGCAGGTCCGTCAGGGAGAGATGGCGCAAGTCATGTCAGGGAGAGATGGCGCAAGTCATGTCAGGGAGAGATGGCGCAGGTCCGTCAGGGAGAGATGGCGCAAGTCATGTCAGGGAGAGATGGCGCAGGTCAGTCAGGGAGAGATGGCTCAGGTCATGTCAGGGAGAGATGGCGCAGGTCAGTCAGGGAGAGATGGCGCAGGTCAGTCAGGGAGAGACGGCGCAGGTCCGTCAGGGAAAGATGGCGCAGGTCATGTCAGGGAGAGACGGCGCGGGTCATGTCAGGGAGAGATGGCATAGGTCATGTCAGGGACAGACAGCGCAGGTCAGTCAGGTACAGACGGCGCGGGTCATGTCAGGGAGAGATGGCACGGGTCCGTCAGGGATAGAAGGCACAGGTCTGTCATGGAGAGACGGCGCAGGTCCATCAGGGAGAGATGTCGCATGTCATGTCAGGGAGAGACAGCGCAGGTCAGTCACGAAGAGACGGCGCGGGTCCGTCAGGGAGAGATGGCGCAGGTCATGTCAGGGAGAGATGGCGCAGGTCCGTCAGGGAGAGATGGCGCAAGTCATGTCAGGGAGAGATGGCGCAAGTCATGTCAGGGAGAGATGGCGCAAGTCATGTCAGGGAGAGATGGCGCAAGTCATGTCAGGGAGAGATGGCTCAGGTCCATCAGGGAGAGATGGCGCAGGTCATGTCAGGGAGAGATGGCGCAGGTCAGTCAGGGAGAGATGGCGCAGATCCGTCAGGGAGAGATGGCGCAGGTCAGTCAGGGAGAGACGGCGCAGGTCCGTCAGGGAAAGATGGCGCAGGTCATGTCAGGGAGAGACGGCGCGGGTCATGTCAGGGAGAGACGACGCACGTCAGTGTCACAATAATGCCAAAAATGTCATATTGTAAATTTAGTTTCAGAAGGTTACATGGCTTACAACACACACACTGCAGCTTCGACCCCCCTTTCTCCCCCCTGCATTCAATCACACCACAAACAAAGCCTATGGCAGAGACACTGTGCAACTTGATACTAATGAGTGAGCAGGGTGTGGCTTTAAAACTGCAGGCGACCAATCCTCCAAAGCCACTTGTTTTCCCCTCCCCTTGCCCAGGAAAGCCTTTGTCTGGGGACTCTAAAAATGTAAATAAGTGGAAAAGAGTGCATATTATTACTCAGTGATGTCACGACAAGAGGGCATATCTTTACCCAAGCTGAATTGGGGGCAGTCTTGGCCCAGGAAGCAAGCTAAGAACAGCTCGACACAGCTGTTCTAATGCACCTGGATGTATCTCCTAAGCACACGGCCACCATGCTGATATGAAATGATCTGAACGACATGTAAGTGTTCTCTATTCCATTTTAATCCAATTTTATTTGTAAGTTGTAATGTACACTTGATTTTGTCTTCTTTGCAATATATTTTATACTTTGTAAACACTGCCTAACTTTTTATGGAGTAAAATATATAATTTACTAGCTGTCTCTTCCTGCTCTATGAACGAACTGTCGCTTCCTCTGAAGTGAATTACGCTACTGATTTGGGTTGGCTCCGGACCCGTTAACATTTGATGGAATCGGAGCTGGTGGCAGCATACTTTGTTCTGTGCGATTGGGAATCTTTGTAGCGAGGGCAACGTTGATAATTATTGTTCCCGCCTGTGTGGGAGTATTTATATTGCCCTCGCTGCAGCGTGCCCAATAGCCAGTACATAGCAGGCAGCCTTTCTGGTGACTATTTACCCTAGGTGCAGTACCTAATCTGACCTGTGGGTAAGGGGAGCGCCAGAGAGCTGCAAGTTCCAAAACGGAACTGGGAAGTGGGATATAGATAAATCCTCTTCAGAAGGAACCAGGGGCAACCAAACTACCCCGGTTCATGACAAATTGGTGTGAGTAGTGGGGACGATACAGGTATCCTCCCCAGGATCCCTGATATATTGTTGGCAGCACGGTATGAACCGTGACAGTCAGTCAGGGACAGACGGCGCAGGTCAGTCACGGAGAGACGGCGCAGGTCAGTCATGGAGAGACGGCTCAGGTCAGTCACAGAGAGACGGTGCAGGTCATGTCAGGGAGAGACGGCACAGGTCAGTCACGGCGAGACGGCGCAGGTCAGTCATGGAGAGACGGCTCAGGTCAGTCACGGAGAGACGGTGCAGGTCAGTCACGGAGAGACGGTGCAGGTCATGTCAGGGAGAGACGGCGCAGGTCAGTCACAGAGACGGCGCAGGTCAGTTACGAATAGACAGCGCGGGTCATGTCAGGGAGACAGCGCAAGTCATGTCAGGGAGTGACAGCACGGGTCATGTCAGGGACAGACGGCGCAGGTCAGTCACGGAGAGACGGCTCAGGTCAGTCACAGAGAGACGGTGCAGGTCATGTCAGGGAGAGACGGCACAGGTCAGTCACGGAGAGACGGCACAGGTCAGTCACGGAGAGACGGCGCAGGTCATGTCAGGGAGAGACGGCGCAGGTCAGTCACGAAGAGACAGCGCAGGTCATGTCAGGGAGCGACGGCACGGGTCATGTCAGGGAGAGACGGCGCAGGTCAGTCAAGCAGCCGGGAGCAGCAGTACAGGACCCCCTCCTGTCCCGAGCTCTCATGACTGACACACAGTGACAAACCTTCAGCTGTGAGAGCAGGCCGCAGAGCGCTCCGCATATCAGGAGGCCGCAGAGCGCTCCATATATCAGGAGGCTGCAGAGCCCTCCGCATATCAGGAGGCCGCAGAGCGCTCCGCATAACAGGAGGCCACAGAGTAGTCTGTATATCAGGAGGCCGCAGAAGGCTCCGCATATCAGGAGGCTGCAGAGCGCTCCGCATAACAGGAGGCCACAGAGTAGTCTGTTTATCAGGAGGCCGCAGAAGGCTCCGCATAACAGGAGGCCGCAGAGTGGTCCGTGTATCAGGAGGCCGCAGAGCGCTCCGTATAACAGGAGGCCGCAGAGCGCTCTGTATATCAGGAGGCTGCAGAGCGATCCGTATATCAGGAGGCCGCAGAGCCCTCCGCATATCAGGAGGCCGCAGAGCGCTCCGCATAACAGGAGGCCACAGAGTGGTCTGTATATCAGGAGGCCGCAGAAGGCTCCGCATAACAGGAGGCCGCAGAGTGGTCCGTATATCAGGAGGCCGCAGAGCGCTCCGTATAACAGGAGGCCGCAGAGTGGTCCGTATATCAGGAGGCTGCAGAGCGCTCCGTATATCAGGAGGCCGCAGAGCCCTCCGCATATCAGGAGGCCGCAGAGCACTCCGCATAACAGGAGGCCACAGAGTAGTCTGTATATCAGGAGGCCGCAGAAGGCTCCGCATAACAGGAGGCCGCAGAGTGGTCCGTATATCAGGAGGCCACCGAGCGCTCCGTATAACAGGAGGCCGCAGAGCGCTCCGTATATCAGGAGGCCGCAGAGCGCTCCCCATGTTCGCACCTCACAAGAGAGAGACCTCAAACTGCTCTGCGTGTCGGTGCTTTACGGTTCGTAGAGTAAGCCAGAAGATCTGATAATCCGGCACTCATCAGCTCTTGTGTCCCTGCTGGTTCAGGGTCTGTGCTGGTCCCCCCGATTCGATCACATCGCTATCACATTGTCATTGTCTCATCCGCCAGTCGCAGCACACGATGTGCGGCAGTGTGTGGGCAGAAGGCAGCGCTGATCTGCTGCACCCCCAATCGCAGCCCCGCGCACACATGATGCACTTCATGTACCATTTAATCTAATTTTTTCTGATCTTGTGCCAGTCTTTAGTCTTATACACCAGTCACATCCAGAGCTGCATTTACAATTCTGCACACGCTCTGACTGATGGAGCACATTGTAGAAGACCCAGTAATTCTAAATCCCACAATGCACCACAGCAGGGATTCTTCTGCTCAGTGCCTGGTATAATGACATTTCCCACAAGGCACCGGAGCCGCCAACCAGACAATGAACCAGCAGGGGGCAGCACAGGCATAGACTTCTGCACCTAGCAAGTGGTAAAGGGGAGAAAGCAGAATTATAGCTGAGGAAATGGAAGACACAGTGTAATGGCAGAATCGTGACTGCAGCTCTGGAGGTGACTGGAGGACAGGTGCCCACAATCAGTCACACCCTGCTAGGAGCAGCACCTGTCTTGTGAGCTCCAGCACTTCCAGCAGGAGGCCCAGAGTCGGCCTCTCTTCTCCCCAGGGAGAGGCAGGCTTCCTGGGAGGCCGGCATGGCTTCCCAGGCTTCTGTTCCCCGGTCTGTGCCGGCGGGGGACAGAGAGCAGCAGCAGCAACCGGCCCAAGAGGGACTGAGGAGGTCGGGACGGGTGAGAAGAAACATACCCACCTACTCAAACCCTGAGATGGCTCATCGTCCTCCCAGAGAGGGAGACAGGGGCAACCCAGGCCCCAGGAAGGAGAGCCCAGGAACATCCTGGGGGGAGAGGAGCTCCGGCGAGTCCACGAGTACCTTCTCCTCCCGAGTGGTCGCCATGCTACGTGAGTATGAGGACGCCGGCAAAGCACTGACCGGGCTGAAGGAGAAGCTGCAGGAGGCACGGATCCTGAACACCCGAGCCTCTAACAAGGAGAAACCCGCGACCTCCCAGAGGTTAAGAGCCCTCAGAGATGAGGTGGCCCGGTTAGTGCTCCTCCGGGAGGGGATTGAGAAAAGCGCAGGTCCCTTCCTGGAGAGGTTTAAGAACCAGCGGCGGTTCTCAGAAATGAAGGGGTTAAATACCTCAGGAGAACCGCCAGCCGGCGTCCTAAGCGACGAGGAGGAGGAGGACGCCGATGTGGTCGTGACTGGAGTCCTACAAGCTGGAACCAGCCGGGAGAGTGAGTCGCAGAGCCGACAACAGGGAAGCGGCCTCCCGGCCCGGCAGAGGACTCCGACAGCACAGGCTGGAGTGTCAGCGGAGGAAGAGGAGGAGGGCGGTCTGCTACAGGAGATCAGAGAGCTGGAGTCTCCAGTGAACCTGGACCGCTTCTCCTTTGGTGAGGACGAGCCAGCAGAGGAAACCAAGAAGAGGAAGAAGACGACGAAGGAGACCGCACGGGAGGTGGTGAGTTACAGATATGTACCTATGGATGATGTTACACCTACCACCTCCTGTGTAAACCCCACCAAACCTAACGGCACGGGCTCTGCAGTGGGTCCGGGGCATAGGCAAGGTGGGGAGAGGAGGAGGACGTCCGGCGGTGCTGCCGTCTGTGCGGGGAACAGTGCAGGGGGCGAGGCTGTGAAGGTACTCATGGCGCCGGACATAGGGGACCCCGAGGAGTTTCCCTCCCTGCCCTCTGCGGCTAAGCCGGTTATCACTGGGGCCGGGGAGAGTGAGGTGGGTGTCCACGCCATTGCGAAAGGGGGACCGTGTGGGCAGACTCCATCCCTGCTCACTACGGCTGAGCCGGCCGACGCCGGGGCTGTGGGGGGCAGGTCCGAGAAAATTGGTGCGGCAAAAGGGGGGCGCACTGTTGTGACAGGGGCGCAGTGCGCCTCAACAGAGAAGAGGCACGCGGGTGCGACAGGAGAGCAGAGAGTCCAAAATGAAAAAAAAAGCAGGAAAAATCAGCTGCAGGGAACACTGGGCGCCCTGCTGCGACGGGAGGACAGAGTGCTCCAGCACCCAAATGTGACACCAGGACCCCGAAGGCTGTGGGTGCAGGGCAGGCGGCGCCCCCCAACAAGCAGCAGGCCCAGAATAATAAAATACAAACTGCTGCAGTGGGGGGGCAAGGCGCTCCAGAGACACAACAGAGAGCCAGCACCAATCAAGGGAAACCGGGTGTGGTGCTGCGCCCCTCCCCCGGTCCAGCAGGTGTGAGTGCAGAGAAGCCAGACACAAGTGAGGAAGGAATGGATGTTACTGTGGAAGGTGCAGAGAACACTGGGACAAATGGTGGTGACAATACTGGTAATAAAGTGACGGGAAGTGGTGGCAATGGTAAGGGGAATGATGGGAGTAGTGGTGGAGTGAATGGTGGGAGTAGTGGTGGAGTGAATGGTGGGAGTAAAGGTGGAGTGAATGGTGGGAGTAGTGGTGGAGTGAATGGTGGGAGTAGTGGTGGAGTAAATGATGGGAGTAGTGGTGGAGTGAATGATGGGAGTAGTGGTGGAGTGAATGGTGGGAGTAGTGGTGGAGTGAATGGTGGGAGTAAAGGTGGAGTGAATGGAGGGAGTAGTGGTAAGAGGAATGATGGGAGTAGTGGTGGAGTAAATGATGGGAGTAGTGGTGGAGTGAATGATGGGAGTAGTGGTGGAGTGAATGGTGGGAGTAGTGACGTTGCCAATGATGGGCGTAGTGGCGGAGTAAATGAGGAGAGCTTTACTGGTGTTGGTGGAGGGGAAGCAGGTAGTGGTCCCGCTGCCCCCCCAGCGGTGGTGGGGGCTTCAGCCCCAAGCTATTCAGGAGCTGTCACTGCTGGAGGTAGTAGTGCGCCCTTGTCTGGTGACCCTGAGGATGGTGACTTGCAACAGCGCTTCCTGGACGCCCTGAGGAGAGGGGAGAGTTCCATCAATGTAGAGGGGAGGGAGGTTGATCTGTCTTTCTGGATAGAGAGACACGGTCTTTCCGCCTTCCGAGATAGAGGGGCAGAGACTGTCTGGTCTCTGCCGACACCGGGGCAGAGGAGTAACCGTAGGAACGTGGCCCGTCTCCAGTGGGTAAGCAAGGATGCCTGTCCTGATCGGTCAAAGGTTGCTGAGCTCCTGCTGGGGATGGGCTTCGTGGCATATGACATCTTCGCCTTGATCCATCCCTATGGGACCTCCTACTTCGATGTCAGCTTCGTGAGACCGGAGGGCCTTGAGCTTTTCTGGTCTCGCCATGAGCTGGCTCGGGGTCGCCCCGAATGGCAGGGTTTCCTCGCTGTAGCAATATCCCGCCAGAATTCGGTCAGGAAGGTGACCGTTTTGACCAGTAACGAGTCACTTTCCTGTGTCGACATCTCCACATGGGTTGGACGATACGGCGACATCGTCGGTATTCCTGAAAAGACCCTCGACGAGCATGGTATCTGGTCAGGAGCCTGGACCTTCATGGTGAAATTGAAGGTTTCAGGAAACACCGTTACCCATATCCCTTCCTCAACATTTTTGGGGAGGGACAGGATCTTGATTTTCTACCGGGGGCAGCCTAAGGTCTGTCACAGGTGCGGCAGCCCCACACACTTCAGTGCGCAGTGTACCACCCAGAAATGCGCACTGTGTGGGGACCTCGGCCATCTTGCTGCTACCTGTGGCAGGATTAGGTGTAACCTGTGTCGTGACCTCGGTCACCCGTTCAGTCGCTGTCCGCGTTCCTTTGCCAATGCGGTCCTGAAAGCGGCGAGTGTGGGACAGGCGAAAGCCGGGACTAATCTCGCCGGTGAAGGGACCAGCAGAGGCGGAGGAGGCAGGGAACCGGTGAGGAGCAGGCTGCCGCCATCCAATATCAGGCGGCAGGAGCAGCGCCATGGGAACAGGGGGCAGGGAGTAATGACCCTGAACTCGGACCCTGGTGCTTCACTTGCAGCTGAGGATCCTAAAGACGGCGAATTGAGCGAGGAAGTCAAGAGACTTGAAAGGGAGGAGCAAAAGGGCGCCATGTCTGCCCAGGAACCTTCATCCGGTGACAGTCTGGATGAGGGAGAGGGGGAGTGGTCACAGCAAAAGAAAAAGGGTAACAGGAAAACAACTAAGGATAAGAGGGGGTCCGGGCCTCGAGCCTCCTCCTTGGAGTGCGACCCCTCTGACTCTGTAGCCCTGATCCAGGTGCCATTGGAAGGTCCAGCCGCCCCCCCTCTGGTGGATCTCTCTAACCGGTTCCGGGCCCTCCAGGACTCCCCTCCAGAGGGGGGCGATGGGGACCCGGGGCCGGAGGTTGCGGACAAGGTTGTTGGGGCTCAGGAGGTCGCTGGGTCTTCTTCTCAGGGGGCAAATACAAAGCCTTCTGGGGGGGGGGACTACCTCAGGACCACCAGACGAGGGCCAGAGTGTATGTAAGGAGAGAATGGATGAGTCTGTTTGTCTTAAGCGCACTAAAAACTCATCATTGTCAGAGGAAGAGGGTGAAACTGTTGGGGGTGGGAAGAAAAAGGCTATCTAATTCAATCAATCATGATGGCGTCACCCACCCCATTGACGCTGGCAACCATTAATGTTGCCAGCATAAAGTCAGAAGCGGCAAGGTACACGGCCTTTCATTTTCTCGGCCAACTTGACGCCGACATTTTGTTTTTGCAGGAGACCAGGTTGACCGACCTATCAACCATGCATAAAGCAAGGCGGGAGTGGAGGCACGGGCACTCCTACTGGTCTCTTGCGGCCGAGCCGTATAGCGGGGTTGCGGTCCTTTTTAAGACCGCAGCGGTTGAATGCAGACGATTGATCGAGTTAGAAATGGGGAGATGCTTGATCCTAGATGTCTCAATGGGGGGACAGGAGCTTTGGCTCATTAACATCTACGGTCCCCAGTCCAAGTGGGACCGCAAGTGTCTCTTCATGAAGATCAAACCTTACTTATTTTTGAGTCGGCAAGTGGTCTTTGGAGGGGATTTCAACAACGTCACGAGACCGTGTGATAGAGGAGGTTCCGGAGACCGGCTGGCTTACGATTGCATCGCGCTAAATAGGATAGTAAGTGAGGCACGCCTGGTGGATGTCCACATCCGGCACAACACAGGCCACGCGGGGTTTTTTAGAGGTAGTCAGTGCAGGTCTAGGTTAGACAGGTTTTATTTGAAGGAGGAGGCCGTTTCCTCGCCGTTGTTGGTTGTGGAGGTGGAATGTTATGAACTGGTGGTTTAGGAGCAACATGGGACGTGCTCTGGAGGAGGTGGTACCTGTACTGACCGCAGTTCCTGAGCTTAACACAACACTAGAAGTAGCCGTGGGATGTTCCTGTCACTCCCTAGACACCTCGTCACAGCCGGAGGACTAACTACCCCTAAAGATAGAAACAGGAAAGCTATCTTGCCTCAGAGAAAATCCCCAAAGGATAGGACAGCCCCCCACAAATATTGACTGTGAGTGGAGAGGGAAATAACATACGCAGAATGAAACCAGGATGTAGCAAAGGAGGCCAGTCTAAGTAGATAAATAGAACAGGAAAGAATACTGTGCGGTCAGTATTAAAAACTAGAAAAATCCACCACAGAGTTTACAAAAATCTCCACACCTGACTAAAGGTGTGGAGGGTAAATCTGCTTCCGAGAGCTTCCAGCTTAACTGAATAAATCCATACTGACAAGCTGGACTAGAAAAAACATAGAAAGTGCAGAAAGATTAAGTCCACAACAAGTGGACTGCAAAAGAACAAAGCAAGGACTTATCTTTGCTGAACTGGTCAGAATATCAGGGAAATGCAAGCAGAGATGTGAATCCAACCAGGAACCATTGACAACTGGCACAGGCTGAAGGATAGAACCAGGCTAAATAGTTGAGCCAGAAAGACAATCAGTGGAAGCAGCTGCTGACTACTAAATCCAAGGAGCAGCAGTACCACTTACAACCACCGGAGGGAGCCCAAGAGCGGAATTCACAACAGTGGAATTCTCCGATCACTGTTTGATTATGTTTTCTCTGAGCGTTACAGAGACTCCTCGGATGGGAAGAGGTTATTGGAAGCTGAATTCGTAACTCCTTGAGGAAGAAGCTGTAAGACGGTCCTTTGAGGAATTTCTTCAGAGCCAGGTACCGCTGCTGGGCCTAAGTAACACTAAGTCTGAGTGGTGGGAGATGTTCAAACATCGGGTGGCGAGATTCTTCCGGCAACTCTCGAACCTCAGAAGCCTGAACTGGGATCGCCTGTATCAGAGCCTGAGGAGGAAACTCGAGCATCTTGTCTCGACTGGGGGTAGCCGCGAGGCGATCTCCAGTGTGAAATCCTTGCTAAAGAGGTGTCAGTACGATAGGCACGCATCTTTGGTTTTTGAGACGGACTACGGGAAGTACTACTCGCCCAACCCTTACAGAAGCTGCAAGATGTCAGTGAATAGTAAGATAGTGACAGGGCTGATGGACAGTACGGGATCCCTGAGAAGGTCCAGATCAGGGATCTTGGAGGTCGTCAGTTCATACTACTCGCACCTCTTGGGAAGGAAGGAACTGGATCGTGACAGGATGTCGGCTTTCCTGGCTGAAGCTGTTCCTGAGCCAGGGGCTGACCTCTCGCTGGGCGGTTTGGCAGAAGCGATCAAAGAAGAGGAAGTGAGACTGGCGATCGATGGGGTTCGGCCCAAAAAATCGCCAGGTCCGGATGGCTTAACATCCGAGTTCTTTAAGACCTTTAGGGACTCCTTGGTCCCCCTCTTGACTCAGGTGTTTAATGAGTGTCTCTCCTCAGGCACTCTGACGAGATCATTAAGGAGGTCGGCTTTGATCATTTTGTCAAAGGGTAAGGATCCATCACGCATTGAGAATTGGCGTCCCATATCACATCTCAATGTGGACAGGGAGGTTTTGGCTAAGATACTCTTCAACAGGCTGGTGAAGTTTGCCCCGCGGCTCCTTTCGGAGGCCCAGCACTGTTGCGTTCCTGGCCGTAGCACTTTCAGTGCTGTTCTGGGTGTCCGAGAGGCCGTGGAGCAAGGCAGGGCGGGCCTTTGGAAGGGGTTCTTGCTGACCCTGGATCAGGCAAAAGCCTTTGATCGGGTCGACCACGAGTACCTCTGGTCCACTCATTTGAGGTATGGTCTGCCTGGAGGGTTTGTGGACTGGCTTAAGACCTTGTACGCAGGGGCTGAGACTTTCCCTCTGGTAAACGGGTGGATTGGACAACCTTTCGGGGTGGGATCTGGTGTCCGCCAGGGCTGCCCTCTTAGCCCTTTGCTTTACGCGTTTGCGATCGATCCCTTCCTCAGAAGGGTTGATTGTGGACCGTTGGCGGGGGTGGGGATGGGCGGGTTGGCGCCAGAGGCTATCCTGAGGGTAGTGGCCTACGCGGACGACGTTACCGTCTTTGTTTCTTCGCAAGAGGAGGCGATGGTGGTGATGTCAGAAGTGGAGAGCTACTCGGAGGCATCCGGGTCCAAGGTCAACCAGGACAAGTGTGAGAGTCTCTGGCTGGGAGGCGGGGATCCCACGTTTGATCTTCCGGACACCCTCCCCGAACCCCAAGAACATGCCAAAGTCCTAGGCATCGAATTTGGCCAGGGTGATTACCCCACGAAAAACTGGGAAGGCAGAATCAAGGGTGTCGCCCAAAAAGTGGACCAATGGAAGGGTTGGTCTTTGACCCTGAGGGAAAGGGTTGACCTGTGCAAAGCTTTCCTGCTCCCCTTGTTAATCTACCTGGGCAGCGTCTGTGTCTTGCCGGTGCCTCTCTGGACACGGGTCTACAGTCTGTTCTTCCAGATGTTATGGGGGAATAGACTAAACCTAGTCAAACGGGAGGTCACTTATCGCACGAGGAGACTAGGGGGGTTGAATATGGTAAACCCCGTGGTGTTCCTAGTGAACACCTTTTTGAAAGTTAACGTGGCAAACCTCTGGAAAGAGAGGGCTCCTCCGTGGGTATTCTCCTGCAAGGGATGGTTTCAGCCTTTCTTCCAGGAATGGGAGACAGGGGGAAGATTGAAGGATCTTCGCACACCGCACGGGCATCTCCCGGCTTATGTTACCCCGGTTCTGAAGATGATGTGCCGGTGGGGTCTGGGAATGTGGGAAGTGAGGTCCCTCCCGAGGAAACTCCTCGACATGCGGGTCTTGCTTTTGCATTTTCAGAGACCATTGGTCCTCAAGGACTGCCCGAGTCGGGATCTAGAGGTTGGGTTAAGTTTGTTAAATTCTAGCAGCATCCCCAAGAAGTACTGGGACTTGACTTGGCGCTGCTTCCAAGGTAAGTTGTATGTGAGGGACAATTTGAAGCACAGGAGCTCCGTGGACAGGAATTGTCCCCGTGAGGCTTGCGCTACCATGCTGGAAAGCATGGAGCACTTCCTGCTTCATTGTCCCTTTAATACAGAGGTGTACAACAGGGTTCGCGCTTCCATTGGTTGGCCGCGGCAGGCCACTCTGTCCTATGCCGAGTGGGCCTATGGAGCGTTCAGAGACCTCGGGAGAAGGGACCGAGACACTTTATTCTTAGTCAGCGCAGTGGTCAGGTACTTCACGTGGAATGCACGAGTTTTAGTTTTGACGCAGAGTAAAATCCTCCGTGTAGATGAAGTTTGTAGCAGCATCCTAGGTGCCCTGGTGAAGGTGCGTTCTCTGGAGTGCGAAAGACTGGGTGCCCGGAGGGCGGCCCATCTCTGGAGGGGTTTCTCCTTCGGGGTGCCTTAGTCCGTTAGCGCTCCTATATCCTGGTGGTGGGCTGATATCTTTACACCCTAGGTTTTTGTTTTGTATTTCTGTTCCCTGAATAGAAGGTTTGCAGGCATCGAACTTGAGCCTTGGGTGGTGAGTATGTAGGTTGTGTTCTGTGATGTTGGTTTATGTATATGTTGTATATAGTGTATTGTATATATTGTATATAGTGTGTATAATAGAGGGTCTTAGTTAGGTTGGGTGGGGGGATTGGGGGGTTCAACGGCGGTGATAAGAGACTGATCTGGCCTGGCCCAGGCCCCGCCTGGGGAAAAACTTTGGTGCCTGATCCTAGCTCGGATAATTCCTGAACTTTGTGGCCAGAGCTGGATCAGGGGTGGCGGGATAGTTAGAGTAGGTGTGTGTGTGTATATATATATATATATATATATATATTTAAAAAAAATAAATAAATAAAAAAATAAAAAAAAATAAAAAAATGAAAATATAATTTAAAAAAATATATATATAAAAAAAAATAAAAAAAAAAATTTGTACACTGTATTGTATTTAGGTTTGTTGTGGGGTGAATGTGGTGGTGTAAGGGGGTGGCTGTAAGGTAAGGCAGTGGGACCAGTAGGGTTTTGTTGTGTTTGTGGTGTTGTATAATATTTGGTTTAGTATAATGTGTTTATAGTGTATATATTGTATATAATATTGTATATAGGACGGTGTGAATGTAGTTGGGGTTGTATATAGTAGTATGAATGAAGCTGGGCCGGGGGTCTTATATGATTTTATACTATTATGTAAAATTTTTACAGGGGTATTCATGTAGTTATGAGTATTTTGTTTGTTGTCTTTTAGTTTTGCTTTATTTTTATTGGAATTTTTCTTTCTCGTCCCTGGTTTGTAGGTCATGAACTTTCTCCATTTTTGTTCCATTTGTGGTTTATTTCTTTGTGATTTTTGTCGTTTGTTGTCGTCTGATTGGAGCTTTGTTCTTATGTTTTGTTCTGTGGTGTTTTATTTGTAATGTATCTTGGTTATTGTCATGTAAAGTATTTTTATTTTATTTAATAAAAGACCTGGAGAATAAGACACGATGTAACAGCAGAATAGTGACTGCAGCTCTGGAGGTGACTGGAGGATAAGACACGATGTAACAGCAGAATAGTGACTGCATCTCTGGAGGTGACTGGAGGATAAAACACAGTCACAGTTCACGGGGAGGATACCTTTACCATCCCCACCACTCACACCAATTTGTCATAACCCGGGGTTGTTTGGTTGCCCCTGGTTCTTTCTGAAGGGGATTTATCTATATCCCACTTCCGGTTTGGAACTTGCAGCTCTCTGGTGCCCTCATTACCCCAGGTCAGACCGGGTACTGCACCTAGGATAATTAGTCGCCAGTAAGGCTGCCTTACTTTGTACTGGCTAATGGGCACACTGCACCGACGGCGATATAACTACTCCCACTCAGGCGGGAACAATAATTATCAACACCGCCAGTCGCTACAAAGGCTCCCAAGTGCACAGGACAAATCCGCTGCCTCCAGCTCCGATTTCTTAATTATTAACGGGCCCGAAGCCAACCCAGATTAGTAGCGTAATTCACTTCAGAGGACGTGACCATATGTTATAGAGCAAGGAAAGACAAGCTAGTAATTTAATATTTTACTCCAAAAAAGGTAGGCAGTGTTTACAGAGGTATAAAAAGATATTATAAAAACGACAAATATCATATGTACAGTACAATTACAAATAAAATGGGATTAAAGTTGAAAAACACGTTTCGTTATGTCATATAATCTCATGGCTAACCGTGTGCTGTGGGGCAAGGGTGAGCATATATCCAGATGCATCACCCCTGTATAGCAGCTAGCCCCCAAAGACATGTGAAGACTGCTGGTTCACTCACTTATTTCCTAGCCTAAAACAAAAGCAATCCCCCTGTGGTGACCTCACGTAGAGGCTAAATCCTCCCCTTTTCTTAGAGTTATGGCACCCATTTTTATGCCTAGCTCACGGTACGAACCTCGTATATAAAAGACACAATGATCAAGAGGTGCACCACGTCGGGGCAATTCTTTTAAGTGTAAACACGGCGTACTTACACGACCCGCTTATGGAGAAACCCGCTCTTTGCACTTGTAGGGTTTAGCTTCTAGCGATTTCAGGGAGTTATAGATCCCTCGATGGACATCCGGAATATATAATCCTCATCTCTAGCCCTGATCGGTGCCAATATGTATAACCTTAAAAGCACAATAGAAGCTCAGGCTTTCTATACCAGTTTTAACCAGTACCAGGTGGGAGGGGGGAATGAGTAGGGTAGGGAGACTTGTCTGCCGCAGCACGGAGCCATATAAATTCTTGAGGGAGGGGGGAAATGAGGGGTTTAGGATTACACACACCAGCAAAGGGAGAAAGAGTGGCTCAGAATTCCAGCCTTGTGTTGGCAGGCAGAGGAAACTTCAGCTGAGAGCTCTGTATGTATAAGTGAAGTAATCAGAACTTTCCTATTTCCTGACAGACACAATGTAACAGCAGAATAGTGACTGCAGCTCTGGAGGATGAGACACAATGTAACATAACATTTGTAAGTGCGCTGGTTCTGACTACAGTATAGTAAAGAGATGAAGAACGGCGAGCGCAGCTTTGAATATGACTAGAGACAGTAGCAGTGGTGCAGATATTTGCTGAGACTGTGACGGATTTCAGCTCTGAGTGCAGATGCTGCAGCTTTTCATTACCCCAGATTTCTATTTCCAGCACAGATCTTCCGTGTCCATCACACGAAGCCGCTCCGGTCCCGCACTCTCGTCCGCCGCCCTCTCGCCCCACTCGCTCCTGATCGCTTTTTTGGATCTCAGCCAAGGTGACAAGTTTCCATCTCCTCTGCGAGTTGCTCTGGTAACTGGGATCCTTCCTGGACGAACCAGTAACAACGTACACGAGTGCAGCGATCAGCGGCGCGGGCGGACGCTCGTCTCCTGCTGGTGGCGCTCACGATTGTAAATGGTGAAGAACATGAATTCACATCGCCCCAAAAACAAAAGAACAGGCGCAATCTGCAAAATCTGACGTGCGATGGGTCCCAGCTGCACCTGA
This sequence comes from Ranitomeya variabilis, assembly GCF_051348905.1. Taxonomy (NCBI): domain Eukaryota; kingdom Metazoa; phylum Chordata; class Amphibia; order Anura; family Dendrobatidae; genus Ranitomeya; species Ranitomeya variabilis. Next base: position 216,167,479 of record NC_135239.1, on the reverse strand, counting down.
TGAGCGCCCAGATCATAATGGGGGCAATATTTTTTTTTTTAAAGGTTCAAAATAGCAAAAGAGCAAAAGAAGTTGCATTACTGCCCCTCCCCCAGCACTCGCGTCCCCACCCCCAGCACTCCCGTCCCCTCCCCCAACACTTCCTGGTGGAAGTGCCCGCTGTGACAATCACTGCCTGCAGTAGTAATAGCCTCACCCAGTGATTGACTGACCAGGACGTGCAGACTATAAGAGAACAGGATCGGGCAAGGGATCCAAAAAGGAGGGTATTGCTTCTCTTTTTGTGAGTCAAACCTGTAAATTGTGAAAAACAGGCAAAAAAAGCCTGAACTAATCTAGCAGAGCTGAGCATATCAGCTCAGCTCTGCTGCACCACATCAGCTCAGCTCTGCTACATCAGCTCTGCTGCACCAGATCAGCTCAGTTCTGCTACATCAGCTCAGCTCTGCTACATCAGCTCAGCTCTGCTACATCAGCTCAGCTGCACCAGATCAGCTCAGTTCTGCTACATCAGCTCAGCTGCGCCAGATTAGCTCAGTTCTGCTACATCAGCTCAGCTGCACCAGATCAGCTCAGCTCTGCTACATCAGCTCAGCTTTGCTACATCAGCTCAGCTGCACCAGATCAGCTCAGTTCTGCTACATCAGCTCAGCTGCGCCAGATTAGCTCAGTCTGCTACATCAGCTCAGCTGCACCAGATCAGCTCAGTTCTGCTACATGAGCTCAGCTCTGCTACATCAGCTCAGCTGCGCCAGATTAGCTCAGTTCTGCTACATCAGCTCAGCTGCGCCAGATCAGCTCTACTACATCAGCTCACCTGCGCCAGATGAGCTCAGATCTGCTACATCAGCTTAGCTCTGCTACATCAGATCTGCTCAACTCTGCTCCATCAGCACAGCTCTGCTACATGTACTTTGGACCATGTACTTTGGACCATGTACTTTGACGTCAGCACCTGATATAAACAGAGATCAGCTCCACGCTACGTTTTCTAATCAGTCTGAAGACACTACATCCAGCCCCTCAGTATGTCAGGGGTATCCTCCAGTAGGAGTGCTCAGCCATTCTTCTGTCCACCTTCACACCCCTTCTGGTCTATGTAACATCCTGATCTCAATATTCTGCTGCTTCAGAGCAGAAATCTCCCAGCATGCCTTGCTTATACTGCACCCGCTCGGTTGCTTTGCAAAGTGTCAGCTTTACAACAGGCGATGCAGGAAGAACTTTCATCCCGGCTCCATTAGAGGAGCTCTGCAGAGGCGTCTTATGTCACCTCTGGTGAGGTGGTCGGAGCCGGGGGCGTAACTACAGTAAGTGCAGGAGTGGCAATCGCACCCAGGCCCTGGAGCCTTTGGCCCTTATGAAAAGACCAATTCTTTTAAAGACTTATGATAATGGGGGCCCTAATGGAGCTTTTGCACTGGGGCCCATGAGCTTCATGTTACACCAGTCTTTTTTCCAGATGAGCAGATGGAAGCAGCTCGGACCGACGATGGTGCAGCGAGGAGCCACATTATTGCACTACAGGCGAGTCTCCGCCATATCCCCGGCTTCCCTGTGGCCCCCTTTGGCTTCTGTTGCTCCGGCTCGGGCCACGTTCACACGCTCAGTATTTGGTCAGTATTTCACATCAGTATCTGTCGTCAAAGCCCGGAGGTGAGAATACAGAAGAGGTGACAAGTTCCTATTCTATTTATCCTCTCCTGACTTTAGCTACAAACACTGAAGTAAAATACTGACCAAATACTGAGCTACTGAGCGTGTGAACGTGGCCCGAGCCGGAGGAACAGAAGCCAAAGAGGGCCACAGGGAAGCCGGGGATATGGCGGAGACTCGCCTGTGGTGAAATAACAGAGACCAGCAACGGAGCAGAGCTACGTTTCTCAGGAGACGCACTTGTGGTGATGTAGCTAAGCCCAGCAGCGTAGCGGGAGACGCACTTGTGGTGATGTAGCCGAGTTCAGCAGCGTAGCGGGAGACGCACTTGTGGTGATGTAGCCAAGCCCAGCAGCGTAGCGGGAGACGCACTTGTGGTGATGTAGCCAAGCCCAGCAGCGTAGCGGGAGACGCACTTGTGGTGATGTAGCCGAGTTCAGCAGCGTAGCGGGAGACGCACTTGTGGTGATGTAGCTAAGCCCAGCAGCGTAGCGGGAGACGCACTTGTGGTGATGTAGCCAAGCCCAGCAGCGTAGCGGGAGACGCACTTGTGGTGATGTAGCTAAGCCCAGCAGCGTAGCGGGAGACACACTTGTGGTGATGTAGCCAAGCCCAGCAGCATAGCAGGAGACGCACTTGTGGTGATGTAGCTAAGCTCAGCAGCGTAGTGGGAGGCACACTTGTGGTGATGTAGCTAAGCCCAGCAGCGTAGCGGGAGACGCACTTGTGGTGATGTAGCCGAGTTCAGCAGCGTAGCGGGAGACGCACTTGTGGTGATGTAGCCAAGCCCAGCAGCGTAGCGGGAAACGCACTTGTGGTGATGTAGCCAAGCCCAGCAGCGTAGCGGGAGACGCACTTGTGGTGATGTAGCTAAGCCCAGCAGCGTAGCGGGAGACACACTTGTGGTGATGTAGCCAAGCCTAGCAGCGTAGCAGGAGACGCACTTGTGGTGATGTAGCTAAGCTCAGCAGCGTAGTGGGAGGCACACTTGTGGTGATGTAGCTAAGCCCAGCAGCGTAGCGGGAGACGCACTTGTGGTGATGTAGCCGAGTTCAGCAGCGTAGCGGGAGACGCACTTGTGGTGATGTAGCCAAGCCCAGCAGCGTAGCGGGAGACGCACTTGTGGTGATGTAGCCAAGCCCAGCAGCGTAGCGGGAGACGCACTTGTGGTGATGTAGCTAAGCCCAGCAGCGTAGCGGGAGACACACTTGTGGTGTTGTAGCCAAGCCCAGCAGCGTAGCAGGAGACGCACTTGTGGTGATGTAGCTAAGCTCAGCAGCGTAGTGGGAGGCACACTTGTGGTGATGTAGCTAAGCCCAGCAGCGTAGCGGGAGACGCACTTGTGGTGATGTAGCCGAGTTCAGCAGCGTAGCGGGAGACGCACTTGTGGTGATGTAGCCAAGCCCAGCAGCGTAGCGGGAGACGCACTTGTGGTGATGTAGCCAAGCCCAGCAGCGTAGCGGGAGACGCACTTGTGGTGATGTAGCTAAGCCCAGCAGCGTAGCGGGAGACACACTTGTGGTGATGTAGCCAAGCCCAGCAGCGTAGCGGGAGACGCACTTGTGGTGATGTAGCTAAGCTCAGCAGCGTAGTGGGAGGCACACTTGTGGTGATGTAGCTAAGCCCAGCAGCGTAGCGGGAGACGCACTTGTGGTGATGTAGCCGAGTCCAGCAGCGTAGCGGGAGACGCACTTGTGGTGATGTAGCCAAGCCCAGCAGCGTAGCGGGAGACGCACTTGTGGTGATGTAGCCAAGCCCAGCAGCGTAGCGGGAGACACACTTGTGGTGATGTAGCCAAGCCCAGCAGCGTAGCGGGAGACGCACTTGTGGTGATGTAGCTAAGCTCAGCAGCGTAGTGGGAGGCACACTTGTGGTGATGTAGCTAAGCCCAGCAGCGTAGCGGGAGACGCACTTGTGGTGATGTAGCCGAGTCCAGCAGCGTAGCGGGAGACGCACTTGTGGTGATGTAGCCAAGCCCAGCAGCGTAGCGGGAGACGCACTTGTGGTGATGTAGCCGAGTCCAGCAGCGTAGCGGGAGACGCACTTGTAGTGATGTAGCCGAGTCCAGCAGCGTAGCGGGAGACGCACTTGTGGTGATGTAGCTGAGACAAGCAGCGTAGCAGGAGACGCACTTGTGGTGATGTAGCTGAGACAAGCAGCGTAGCAGGAGACGCACTTGTGGTGATGTAGCCGAGCCCAGCAGCGTAGCGGGAGACGCACTTGCGGTGATGTAGCTGAGACAAGCAGCGTAGCAGGAGACGCACTTGTGGTGATGTAGCTGAGCCCAGCAGTGTAGCGGGAGACGCACTTGTGGTGCTGTAGCTGAGCCCAGCAGCGTAGTGGGAGACGACCTTGTGGTGATGCAGCTGAGCCCAGCAGCGTAGTGGGAGACGCACTTGTGGTGATGTAGCTGAGCCCAGCAGCGTAGCGGGAGACGCCCTTGTGGTGATGCAGCTGAGCCCAGCAGCGTAGTGGGAGACACACTTGTGGTGATGTAGCTGAGCCCAGCAGCGTAGCAAGAGACGCACTTGTGGTGCTGTAGCTGAGCCCAGCAGCGTAGTGGGAGACGCCCTTGTGGTGATGCAGCTGAGCCCAGCAGCGTAGTGGGAGACACACTTGTGGTGATGTAGCTGAGCCCAGCAGCGTAGCGGGAGACGCCCTTGTGGTGATGCAGCTGAGCCCAGCAGCGTAGTGGGAGGCACACTTGTGGTGATGTAGCTGAGCCCAGCAGCGTAGCAGGAGACGCACTTGTGGTGATGTAGCCGAGTCCAGCAGCGTAGCGTGAGACACACTTGTGGTGATGTAGCTGAGCCCAGCAGCGTAGCGGGAGACGCACTTGTGGTGATGCAGCTGAGCCCAGCAGTGCAGCAGAGAAGGGTATGTCAGGAAGAGCACTTTCAGCAATGTACAAGAGCGCAGTGATGTAATAAAGCTGGGTTTGTCAGGAGGCACAATGAGGTGAAGTAGCAGAGTCCAAGGGAATGTGGCAGAGCTGGGCATGGCAGGTGGCACAAGAAGCGGAGCCAATGACATGCTAGTGATGAACCCAAACTACCTGAACACTCAGGCGGGGTAAGTGGCCGAGCCGGCCTGTAAGATCTTGGGCTGTTTCTGCAGAGGCTGCGCTGAGTAAATGGTCCTGCACAGGAGCAGAGACAGGCGAATAACATCTCTGCACACGCTCGCTGACTGTCTCCAGGTCCTGCATATGACCGGAGACAGGCGAGTAACATATCTGTGCACACGCTCGCTGACGTCTCCAGGTCCTGCACAGGAGCGGAGACAGGTGAGTACCATATTGGTGCACAGGCTTGTTGACTGTCTCCATGTCCTGCACAGGAGCAGAGACAGGCGAATAACAAATCTGTGTACACACTCACTGACTGTCTCCAGGTCCTGCACATGACCGGAGACAGGCGAGTAACAAATCTGTGCACACGCTCGCTGACTGTCTCCAGGTCCTGCACAGGAGCGGAGACAGGCGAGTACCATATCGGTGCACAGGCTTGTTGACTGTCTCCATGTCCTGCACAGGAGCAGAGACAGGCGAATAACATCTCTGCACACGCTTCCCTGTGGCCCCCTTTGGCTTCTGTTGCTCCGGCTCGGGCCACGTTCACACGCTCAGTATTTGGTCAGTATTTCACATCAGTATCTGTCGTCAAAGCCCGGAGGTGAGAATACAGAAGAGGTGACAAGTTCCTATTCTATTTATCCTCTCCTGACTTTAGCTACAAACACTGAAGTAAAATACTGACCAAATACTGAGCTACTGAGCGTGTGAACGTGGCCCGAGCCGGAGGAACAGAAGCCAAAGAGGGCCACAGGGAAGCCGGGGATATGGCGGAGACTCGCCTGTGGTGAAATAACAGAGACCAGCAACGGAGCAGAGCTACGTTTCTCAGGAGACGCACTTGTGGTGATGTAGCTAAGCCCAGCAGCGTAGCGGGAGACGCACTTGTGGTGATGTAGCCGAGTTCAGCAGCGTAGCGGGAGACGCACTTGTGGTGATGTAGCCAAGCCCAGCAGCGTAGCGGGAGACGCACTTGTGGTGATGTAGCCAAGCCCAGCAGCGTAGCGGGAGACGCACTTGTGGTGATGTAGCCGAGTTCAGCAGCGTAGCGGGAGACGCACTTGTGGTGATGTAGCTAAGCCCAGCAGCGTAGCGGGAGACGCACTTGTGGTGATGTAGCCAAGCCCAGCAGCGTAGCGGGAGACGCACTTGTGGTGATGTAGCTAAGCCCAGCAGCGTAGCGGGAGACACACTTGTGGTGATGTAGCCAAGCCCAGCAGCATAGCAGGAGACGCACTTGTGGTGATGTAGCTAAGCTCAGCAGCGTAGTGGGAGGCACACTTGTGGTGATGTAGCTAAGCCCAGCAGCGTAGCGGGAGACGCACTTGTGGTGATGTAGCCGAGTTCAGCAGCGTAGCGGGAGACGCACTTGTGGTGATGTAGCCAAGCCCAGCAGCGTAGCGGGAAACGCACTTGTGGTGATGTAGCCAAGCCCAGCAGCGTAGCGGGAGACGCACTTGTGGTGATGTAGCTAAGCCCAGCAGCGTAGCGGGAGACACACTTGTGGTGATGTAGCCAAGCCTAGCAGCGTAGCAGGAGACGCACTTGTGGTGATGTAGCTAAGCTCAGCAGCGTAGTGGGAGGCACACTTGTGGTGATGTAGCTAAGCCCAGCAGCGTAGCGGGAGACGCACTTGTGGTGATGTAGCCGAGTTCAGCAGCGTAGCGGGAGACGCACTTGTGGTGATGTAGCCAAGCCCAGCAGCGTAGCGGGAGACGCACTTGTGGTGATGTAGCCAAGCCCAGCAGCGTAGCGGGAGACGCACTTGTGGTGATGTAGCTAAGCCCAGCAGCGTAGCGGGAGACACACTTGTGGTGTTGTAGCCAAGCCCAGCAGCGTAGCAGGAGACGCACTTGTGGTGATGTAGCTAAGCTCAGCAGCGTAGTGGGAGGCACACTTGTGGTGATGTAGCTAAGCCCAGCAGCGTAGCGGGAGACGCACTTGTGGTGATGTAGCCGAGTTCAGCAGCGTAGCGGGAGACGCACTTGTGGTGATGTAGCCAAGCCCAGCAGCGTAGCGGGAGACGCACTTGTGGTGATGTAGCCAAGCCCAGCAGCGTAGCGGGAGACGCACTTGTGGTGATGTAGCTAAGCCCAGCAGCGTAGCGGGAGACACACTTGTGGTGATGTAGCCAAGCCCAGCAGCGTAGCGGGAGACGCACTTGTGGTGATGTAGCTAAGCTCAGCAGCGTAGTGGGAGGCACACTTGTGGTGATGTAGCTAAGCCCAGCAGCGTAGCGGGAGACGCACTTGTGGTGATGTAGCCGAGTCCAGCAGCGTAGCGGGAGACGCACTTGTGGTGATGTAGCCAAGCCCAGCAGCGTAGCGGGAGACGCACTTGTGGTGATGTAGCCAAGCCCAGCAGCGTAGCGGGAGACACACTTGTGGTGATGTAGCCAAGCCCAGCAGCGTAGCGGGAGACGCACTTGTGGTGATGTAGCTAAGCTCAGCAGCGTAGTGGGAGGCACACTTGTGGTGATGTAGCTAAGCCCAGCAGCGTAGCGGGAGACGCACTTGTGGTGATGTAGCCGAGTCCAGCAGCGTAGCGGGAGACGCACTTGTGGTGATGTAGCCAAGCCCAGCAGCGTAGCGGGAGACGCACTTGTGGTGATGTAGCCGAGTCCAGCAGCGTAGCGGGAGACGCACTTGTAGTGATGTAGCCGAGTCCAGCAGCGTAGCGGGAGACGCACTTGTGGTGATGTAGCTGAGACAAGCAGCGTAGCAGGAGACGCACTTGTGGTGATGTAGCTGAGACAAGCAGCGTAGCAGGAGACGCACTTGTGGTGATGTAGCCGAGCCCAGCAGCGTAGCGGGAGACGCACTTGCGGTGATGTAGCTGAGACAAGCAGCGTAGCAGGAGACGCACTTGTGGTGATGTAGCTGAGCCCAGCAGTGTAGCGGGAGACGCACTTGTGGTGCTGTAGCTGAGCCCAGCAGCGTAGTGGGAGACGACCTTGTGGTGATGCAGCTGAGCCCAGCAGCGTAGTGGGAGACGCACTTGTGGTGATGTAGCTGAGCCCAGCAGCGTAGCGGGAGACGCCCTTGTGGTGATGCAGCTGAGCCCAGCAGCGTAGTGGGAGACACACTTGTGGTGATGTAGCTGAGCCCAGCAGCGTAGCAAGAGACGCACTTGTGGTGCTGTAGCTGAGCCCAGCAGCGTAGTGGGAGACGCCCTTGTGGTGATGCAGCTGAGCCCAGCAGCGTAGTGGGAGACACACTTGTGGTGATGTAGCTGAGCCCAGCAGCGTAGCGGGAGACGCCCTTGTGGTGATGCAGCTGAGCCCAGCAGCGTAGTGGGAGGCACACTTGTGGTGATGTAGCTGAGCCCAGCAGCGTAGCAGGAGACGCACTTGTGGTGATGTAGCCGAGTCCAGCAGCGTAGCGTGAGACACACTTGTGGTGATGTAGCTGAGCCCAGCAGCGTAGCGGGAGACGCACTTGTGGTGATGCAGCTGAGCCCAGCAGTGCAGCAGAGAAGGGTATGTCAGGAAGAGCACTTTCAGCAATGTACAAGAGCGCAGTGATGTAATAAAGCTGGGTTTGTCAGGAGGCACAATGAGGTGAAGTAGCAGAGTCCAAGGGAATGTGGCAGAGCTGGGCATGGCAGGTGGCACAAGAAGCGGAGCCAATGACATGCTAGTGATGAACCCAAACTACCTGAACACTCAGGCGGGGTAAGTGGCCGAGCCGGCCTGTAAGATCTTGGGCTGTTTCTGCAGAGGCTGCGCTGAGTAAATGGTCCTGCACAGGAGCAGAGACAGGCGAATAACATCTCTGCACACGCTCGCTGACTGTCTCCAGGTCCTGCATATGACCGGAGACAGGCGAGTAACATATCTGTGCACACGCTCGCTGACGTCTCCAGGTCCTGCACAGGAGCGGAGACAGGTGAGTACCATATTGGTGCACAGGCTTGTTGACTGTCTCCATGTCCTGCACAGGAGCAGAGACAGGCGAGTAACAAATCTGTGTACACACTCACTGACTGTCTCCAGGTCCTGCACATGACCGGAGACAGGCGAGTAACAAATCTGTGCACACGCTCGCTGACTGTCTCCAGGTCCTGCACAGGAGCGGAGACAGGCGAGTACCATATCGGTGCACAGGCTTGTTGACTGTCTCCATGTCCTGCACAGGAGCAGAGACAGGCGAATAACATCTCTGCACACGCTCGCTGAAGTTTCCAGGTCCCGCACATGACCGGAGACAGGCGAGTAACATATCTGTGCACACGCTCGCTGACGTCTCCAGGTCCTGCACAGGAGAGGAAACAGGTGAGTACCATATCGGTGCACATGCTCGGTGACGTCTCCAGGTCCTGCACAGGAGCGGAGACAGGTGAGTACCATATCGGTGCACTGGCTTGTTGACTGTCTCCATGTCCTGCACAGGAGCAGAGACAGGCGAGTACCATATCTGTGCACATGCTCGCTGACGTCTCCAGGTCCTGCACAGGAGCGGAGACAGGTGAGTACCATATCGGTGCACTGGCTTGTTGACTGTCTCCATGTCCTGCACAGGAGCAGAGACAGGTGAGTACCATATCTGTGCACATGCTCGCTGACTGTCTCCAGGTCCTGCACAGGAGCGGAGACAGGTGAGTACCATATCGGTGCACAGGCTTGTTGACTGTCTCCAGGTCCTGCACATGACCAGAGACAGGTGAGTACCATATCTGTGCACACGCTTGTTGACTGTCTCCAGGTCCTGCACAGCAGCAGAGACAGGCAAGTAATATATTGGTGCACACGCTCGCTGACTGTCTCCAGGTCCTGCACAGGAGCAGAGACAGGCGAGTACCATATCGGTGTACAGGCTTGTTGACTGTCTCCAGGTCCTGCACATGACCGGAGACAGGCGAGTAACATATCTGTGCACACGCTCGCTGACTGTCTCCAGGTCCTGCACATGACCGGAGACAGGCGAGTAACAAATCTGTGCACACGCTCGCTGACTGTCTCCAGGTCCTGCACAGGAGCGGAGACAGGTGAGTACCATATCGGTGCACAGGCTTGTTGACTGTCTCCATGTCCTGCACAGGAGCAGAGACAGGCGAATAACATCTCTGCACACGCTCGCTGAAGTCTCCAGGTCCTGCACATGACCGGAGACAGGCGAGTAACATATCTGTGCACACGCTCGCTGACGTCTCCAGGTCCTGCACAGGAGCGGATACAGGTGAGTACCATATCGGTGCACATGCTCGCTGACGTCTCCAGGTCCTGCACAGGAGCGGAGACAGGTGAGTACCATATCGGTGCACATGCTCGCTGACGTCTCCAGGTCCTGCACAGGAGCGGAGGCAGGTGAGTACCATATCGGTGCACAGGCTTGTTGACTGTCTCCATGTCCTGCACAGGAGCAGAGACAGGCGAGTACCATATCTGTGCACATCTGTGCACATGCTCGCTGACGTCTCCAGGTCCTGCACAGGAGCGGAGACAGGTGAGTACCATATCGGTGCACTGGCTTGTTGACTGTCTCCATGTCCTGCACAGGAGCAGAGACAGGCGAGTACCATATCTGTGCACATGCTCGCTGACGTCTCCAGGTCCTGCACAGGAGCGGAGACAGGTGAGTACCTATATATAGTTATAATGCAGCCTGGCACACGGTAGGAAACTCTTGGCGATGCTGATGGGCGCCGCTGGGCATCTCCACAGAAGTGTCGGACCTGTCTGCCGATCGCCTGCTCAGCCATGCGGAAGGAATCACTACAATACTAATGCGGGAAAATGAAGAAAACGTCGGAGAACTCATCCCCGGCAGCAGCAACGTCAGGAAAGGTGACTCGTCCTCCACAACCATCAGGTCCAGAGGCGTGGAGCGCGGGCGGGCGAAGTGAGCGCCTGTCAGATGAGGCAGGTGCAGAGCGGAGACGTCCGGGCCAGCACCTCTCCTCAGTCTGACGGGGGTTATTAACCCTTAAAGACAAGGCCGCTCTTCTCATCTTTCCCTTCCAAGAGCCAGGGCTTCTATTTCCCCTTCGGCACGACGACGTCTTGTGCTTTACGGATGTGATGTCACTTTTATTGGCGCCACTTGTGCAGCAATTTTACATAGTTTTAAAACACTTTTTTTGAGGATAATAATTGTAAAAAAATCAACAAATCTGCCTTGTTGTGTTTTCCTTCCTACACCGCGTGCAGCACGGGCCGAATATTGGGGTCGCTACGATCGCGGCAGAACAGACGAAGAAGTGCTGTGCAACAGATAATAAGGTCCCTCTGCAGCAGAAGTCTGTGCTCCAGAGCTGCTTCTCCTGCAGTTATATATACCGGAGAGTTGTTACCATTGTAGCCATATGGGGGGCAGTATACACAAACACTGCTCCGATATCGATCGATGACAGGAGTCAGGTCCCGCGACCCGCTCCATCCCACGAGGAGTCAGATCCCGCCACCTGCTCCATCCCGCGAGGAGTCAGATCCCGCGACCTGCTCCATCCCGCGAGGAGTCAGATCCCACGACCCACTCCAACCGGTGAGGAGTCAGATCCCGCGACCCGCTCCATCCCACGAGGAGTCAGATCCCGCCACCCGCTCCATCCCGTGAGGAGTCAGATCCCGCGACCTGCTCCATCCCGCGAGGAGTCAGATCCCGCGACCCGCTCCAACCGGTGAGGAGTCAGATCCCGCGACCCGCTCCATCCCATGAGAAGTCCAATCCCGTGACCCGCTCCATCCCACGAGGAGTCAGATCCCGAGACCTGCTCTATCCTGTGAGGAGTCAGATCCCGCGACCTGCTCCATCCCACGAGGAGTCAGATCCCACGACCTGCTCCATCCCGCAAGGAGTCAGATCCCGTGACCCACTCCATCCCACAAGGAGTCAGATCCCGCGTCCCGCTCCATCCCGCTGACTCCAATCCCGCGACCCGCTCCATACCGCGAGGAGTCAGATCCCACGACCTGCTCCATCCCGCGAGGAGTCAGATCCCGCTCCAACCGGTGAGGAGTCAGATCCCGCGACCCGCTCCATCCCGTGAGAAGTCAGATCCCACGACCTGCTCCATCCCGCGAGGAGTCAGATCCCGCAACCCGCTCCATCCCGTGAGGAGTCAGATCCCGCGACCTGCTCCATCCCGCGAGGAGTCAGATCCCGCGACCCGCTCCAACCGGTGAGGAGTCAGATCCCGCGACCCGCTCCATCCCGTGAGAAGTCCAATCCCGTGACCCGCTCCATCCCACGAGGAGTCAGATCCCGAGACCTGCTCTATCCTGTGAGGAGTCAGATCCCGCGACCTGCTCCATCCCACGAGGAGTCAGATCCCACGACCTGCTCCATCCCGCAAGGAGTCAGATCCCGTGACCCGCTCCATCCCACAAGGAGTCAGATCCCGCGTCCCGCTCCATCCCGCTGACTCCAATCCCGCGACCCACTCCATACCGCGAGGAGTCAGATGCCGCGACCTGCTCCATCCCGCAAAGAGTCAGATCCCGCAACCCGCTCCATCCCGCGAAGAGTCAGATCTTGCAACCCACTCCATCCCGTGAGGAGTCAGATCCCGCGACCCGCTCCATCCCGTGAGGAGTCAGATCCCGTGACCCGCTCCATCCCGTGAGAAGTCAGATCCCACGACCTGCTCCATCCCGCGAGGAGTCAGATCCCGCAACCCGCTCCATCCCGCGAGAAGTCAGATCCCGCGACCCGCTCCATCCCGTGAGAAGTCAGATCCCACGACCTGCTCCATCCCGCGAGGAGTCAGATCCCGTGACCTGCTCCATCCCGTGAGGAGTCCGATCCCGCGACCTACTCCATCCCGTGAGGAGTCAGATCCCGCGACCTGCTCCATCCCGTGACCTGCTCCATCCTGTGAGAGTCAGATCCCGCGACCTGCTCCATCCCATGAGGAGTCCGATCCCGCGACCTGCTCCATCCTGTGAGGAGTCTGATCCCGCGACCTGCTCCATCCCATGAGGAGTCCGATCCCGCGACCTGCTCCATCCCGTGACCTGCTCCATCCCGTGAGGAGTCAGATCCCGCGACCTGCTCCATCCCATGAGGAGTCTGATCCCGCGACCTGCTCCATCCTGTGAGGAGTCTGATCCCGTGACCTGCTCCATCCTACGAGGAGTCCGATCCCGCGACCTGCTCCATCCCGTGAGGAGTCGGATCCCGCGACCTGCTCCATCCTGTGAAGAGTCCAGCCCTTGTGTATCCTGTTCGGTGTGGTCACATCGGGCTCCTGTTCTCAGTCACGCAGGGGGTCCCAGGAAGGAGGCGGTGAGATGTGAGTGGGCTCAGAAAGAGACAGGAAAAGACGATGCGTGGGAAGCATGATGTGCTGGGTTTCCATGGAAACACATAGCGCAGAACTCGGATCGCTCCTCCTGACATAAATGGGATAATAAAGCTAACTGTGGATCCAGACCGGGATAAGAAACGTGACAAGGCCAAGTAAACAGCGCCATCCAAAGACGGTCCAGAGCGACAAGACGAAGCGCCATCCAAAGACTGTCCAGAGCGACAACATGCAGCGCCATCCAAAGACTGTCCGGAGCAACAAGACGCAGCACCATCCAAAGACGGTCCGGAGCGACAAGACGCAGCACCATCCAAAGACGGTCCGGAGCGACAAGACGAAGCGCCATCCAAAGACGGTCCGAAGAGACAAGACGCAGCGCCATCCAAAGACTGTCCAGAGCGACAAGAAGCAGCACCATCCAAAGAGGGTCCTGAGCAACAAGACGCAGCGCCATCCAAAGACTGTCCGGAGCGACAAGACGCAGCACCATCCAAAGACTGTCCGGCGCGACAAGACGCAGCGCCATCCAAAGACTGTCCGTAGAGACAAGACGCAGCACCATCCAAAGACGGTCCGGAGCGACAAGACGCAGCGCCATCCAAAGTCTGTCCAGAGCGACAAGACGCAGTGCCATCCAAAGACTGTCCGTAGAGACAAGACGCAGTGCCATCCAAAGACTGTCCGGAGCGACAAGACGCAGCGCCATCCAAAGAGGGTCCTGAGCAACAAGACGCAGCGCCATCCAAAGACTGTCCGGAGCGACAAGACGCAGCACCATCCAAAGAGGGTCCTGAGCAACAAGACGCAGCGCCATCCAAAGACTGTCCGGAGCGACGAGACGCAGCACCATCCAAAGACTGTCCGGCGCGACAAGACGCAGCACCATCCAAAGACTGTCCGTAGAGACAAGACGCAGCACCATCCAAAGACTGTCCGGAGCGACAAGACGCAGCACCATCCAAAGAGGGTCCTGAGCAACAAGACGCAGCGCCATCCAAAGACTGTCCGGCGCGACAAGACGCAGCACCATCCAAAGACTGTCCGTAGAGACAAGATGCAGCACCATCCAAAGACGGTCCGGAGCGACAAGACGCAGCGCCATCCAAAGACTGTCCAGAGCGACAAGACGCAGTGCCATCCAAAGACTGTCCGTAGAGACAAGACGCAGCGCCATCCAAAGACGGTCCGGAGCGACAAGACGCAGCACCATCCAAAGACTGTCCAGAGCGACAAGACGCAGTGCCATCCAAAGACTGTCCGTAGAGACAAGACGCAGCACCATCCAAAGACTGTCTGGAGCGACAAGGCGCAGCACCATCCAAAGACGGTCCGGAGCGACAAGACGCAGCGCCATCCAAAGACTGTCCAGAGCGACAAGACGCAGTGCCATCCAAAGACTGTCCGTAGAGACAAGATGCAGCACCATCCAAAGACGGTCCGGAGCGACAAGACGCAGCGCCATCCAAAGACTGTCCAGAGCGACAAGACGCAGTGCCATCCAAAGACTGTCCGTAGAGACAAGACGCAGCACCATCCAAAGACTGTCTGGAGCGACAAGGCGCAGCACCATCCAAAGACGGTCCGGAGCGACAAGACGCAGTGCCATCCAAAGATTGTCCGGAGCAACAAGACGCAGCGCCATCCTCCGGAGCGTCAAGACGCAGAGCCATTATATGGAGGGTCGCTGGGTAAATCTGTCCATAGCACTGATGACATGGAGGCTGGTGCTCTAGTCACATCCAGAGCTGCATCCTCGGCTGCCACTCACATTACTGACGTGTGATACTACATCGCGTGCGACCATTTTCTCCTCCAGGCCACGGTCCCAGCAATGATGGCTTCCAGCCATTACCTCTAAGTGACCCCGCCTAGCACAGGTGGGCCTGGACCCCCAGGACCCCGCGGGGCTGTATGACACACAGTCAATTCCAAGCTTCTGTCATTGCGTTATGGCCAAGTCACAAATCTGGAAAGTAAAGCCCCAAAATCCGGAAAGAGCCACCATCACTCCAAGTAGCGTCAGACCAGTGCCAGCGCATGGGGGAAGGGCGGATGAGGATTAAATCGGGGGGGGGGTCACAGATAATGTCATCAGGGGATTTACACATTGGGAAGGGATCACAGGACAGGAGGGGGAGATAATGGCGGAGGAAGGACAGAGCCGGCGGCGGGCAGCGCCCAGACACGGAAAGTGGGTCACTGGAATAAGGTCACATCAGCACACGGGCGGCCGGAGGCACGCAACAGGAGGATTAGATACAGCTCAGCAGTCAGTATCACACAGGATAGGATTAGATACACAGCTCAGCAGTCAGTATCACACAGGAGAGGATTAGATACACAGCTCAGCAGTCAGTATCACACAGGAGAGGATTAGATACACGGCTCAGCAGACAGTATCACACAGGATAGGATTAGATACACGGCTCAGCAGTCAGTATCACACAGGAGAGGATTAGATACACAGCTCAGCAGTCAGTATCACACAGGAGAGGATTAGATACACGGCTCAGCAGTCAGTATCACACAGGAGAGGATTAGATACAGCTCAGCAGACAGTATCACACAGGATAGGATTAGATACACGGCTCAGCAGTCAGTATCACACAGGAGAGGATTAGATACACAGCTCAGCAGTGAGTATCACACAGGATAGGATTAGATACACAGCTCAGCAGTCAGTATCACACAGGATAGGACTAGATACACGGCTCAGCTGGCAGTATCACACAGGATAGGATTAGATACACGGCTCAGCAGTGAGTATCACAGGATAGGATTAGATACACAGCTCAGCAGTCAGTATCACACAGGATAGGACTAGATACACGGCTCAGCAGTCAGTATCACACAGGAGAGGATTAGATACACGGCTCAGCAGTGAGTATCACACAGGATAGGATTAGATACACAGCTCAGCAGTCAGTATCACACAGGATAGGACTAGATACACGGCTCAGCAGTCAGTATCACACAGGAGAGGATTAGATACACAGCTCAGCAGTCAGTATCACACAGGATAGGATTAGATACACGGCTCAGCAAACAGTATCACACAGGATAGGATTAGATACACGACTCAGCAGTCAGTATCACACAGGAGAGGATTAGATACAGCTCAGCAGTCAGTATCACACAGGATAGGATTAGATACACGGCTCAGCAAACAGTATCACACAGGATAGGATTAGATACAGCTCAGCAGTCAGTATCACACAGGAGAAGATTAGATACACGGCTCAGCAGACAGTATCACACAGGAGAAGATTAGATACATGGCTCAGCAGACAGTATCACACAGGAGAGGATTAGATACACGGCTCAGCAGTCAGTATCACACAGGATAGGATTAGATACACGGCTCAGCAGACAGTATCACACAGGAGAGGATTAGATACACGGCTCAGCAGTCAGTATCACACAGGATAGGATTAG
This sequence comes from Ranitomeya variabilis, assembly GCF_051348905.1. Taxonomy (NCBI): domain Eukaryota; kingdom Metazoa; phylum Chordata; class Amphibia; order Anura; family Dendrobatidae; genus Ranitomeya; species Ranitomeya variabilis. The sequence goes on along the minus strand of NC_135239.1, from coordinate 216,151,068 downwards.
ATACATGGCTCAGCAGTCAGTATCACACAGGATAGGATTAGATACACGGCTCAGCAGTCAGTATCACACAGGATAGGATTAGATACATGGCTCAGCAGTCAGTATCACACAGGATAGGATTAGATACACGGCTCAGCAGTCAGTATCACACAGGAGAGGATTAGATACACAGCTCAGCAGTCAGTATCACACAGGAGAGGATTAGATACAGCTCAGCAGACAGTATCACACAGGATAGGATAGATACACGGCTCAGCAGTCAGTATCACACAGGAGAGGATTAGATACACGGCTCAGCAGTCAGTATCACACAGGAGAGGATTAGATACACGGCTCAGCAGACAGCATCACACAGGAGAGGATTAGATACACGGCTCAGCAGTCAGTATCACACAGGAGAGGATTAGATACACGGCTCAGCAGACAGTATCACACAGGAGAGGATTAGATACACGGCCCAGCAGTCAGTATCACACAGGAGAGGATTAGATACACGGCTCAGCAGACAGTATCACACAGGATAGGACTAGATACACGGCTCAGCAGTCAGTATCACACAGGAGAGGATTAGATACACGGCTCAGCAGTGAGTATCACACAGGATAGGATTAGATACACAGCTCAGCAGTCAGTATCACACAGGATAGGACTAGATACACGGCTCAGCAGGCAGTATCACACAGGATAGGATTAGATACACGGCTCAGCAGTCAGTATCACACAGGAGAGTATTAGATACACAGCTCAGCAGACAGTATCACACAGGAGAGGATTAGATACACGGCTCAACAGTGAGTATCACACAGGATAGGATTAGATACACAGCTCAGCAGTCAGTATCACACAGGATAGGACTAGATACACGGCTCAGCAGGCAGTATCACACAGGATAGGATTAGATACACGGCTCAGCAGTCAGTATCACACAGGATAGGATTAGATACATGGCTCAGCAGTCAGTATCACACAGGATAGGATTAGATACACGGCTCAGCAGTCAGTATCACACAGGAGAGTATTAGATACACAGCTCAGCAGACAGTATCACACAGGAGAGGATTAGATACACGGCTCAGCAGTGAGTATCACACAGGATAGGATTAGATACACAGCTCAGCAGTCAGTATCACACAGGATAGGACTAGATACACGGCTCAGCAGGCAGTATCACACAGGATAGGATTAGATACACGGCTCAGCAGTGAGTATCACACAGGATAGGATTAGATACACGGCTCAGCAGTCAGTATCACACAGGATAGGAATAGATACACGGCTCAGCAGTCAGTATCACACAGGAGAGGATTAGATACACGGCTCAGCAGTCAGTATCACACAGGAGAGTATTAGATACAGCTCAGCAGACAGTATCACACAGGAGAGGATTAGGTACACAGGGGACTGCATAGGCCAAAATAATGATGTAACCAAGATGTTCCTCAGTCACATCTTATACTCCAATCACATTCAAAGCTGCAGTCTGTTTTCCGGGTTAGATCTCACTGGTGCCCCCTATAGTTTCTCAGTCTGTATAGAAGAATGCTGTTCGCGCGGAGGGTTGGGGTCTTCTCTCTCTACCTGTGCTGAGTGGGCGGTGTCTTCCTGGAGTGACATCAGACCTATGCTTTTTGGTCTGACCAATCAGAAGCCTCCGGTCTGCTGCTCCCTCCCCCATCACTGCAGAGGAGGAGCAGGAGGACCCGGCTGATGGCGGCATGTGACGCCCCCGAGGGGCCGCAGGACGTTCTCGGCACAGCACAGTCCTGTGGATGTGTCTCGCGCACTGAAGGCCGCTCTGTGCAGGGTCGAGGCGCCAGAAACTTCTCATAGGGATAAATTGTCACTTATTCTGTTTGTAAGACCAGATGGCAGCGGTTACACAGGAGGCAAATGGAAAAAGCGACATTTGGCCACAATGGGCCTTATTCAATCCAAAATTACAGGTTTAAAAAAAACTGCCATAATATAAGTTATCTGCTTCTAAAGAGAATAAAAGTTACATTTTATCCCTACGAGAAGTTTTTGTTCCTCAGATCCTTTGGATTTTGACAGCAAAGATCACAACGTATCAGCTAGAGCCGCTCCGGCCGCTGCTGTAAGGCCGACCCAGTGAGGTGCGAGTCAGTGTGTCGCCAGGACCCAGCGAGGCGCGAGTCAGTGTGCCGCCAGGACCCAGCGAGGCACGAGTCAGTGTGTCGCCAGGACCCAGCGAGGCGTGAGTCAGTGTGCCGCCAGGACCCAGCGAGGCACGAGTCAGTGTGCCGCCAGGACCCAGCGAGGCGCGAGTCAGTGTGCCGCCAGGACCCAGCGAGGCGCCAGTCAGTGTGCCACCAGGACCCAGCGAGGTGCCAGTCAGTGTGCCACCAGGACCCAGCGAGGTGCGAGTCAGTGTGCCGCCAGGACCCAGCGAGGCGCGAGTCAGTCTGCCGCCAGGACCCAGCGAGGCGCGAGTCAGTGTGCCACCAGGACCCAGAGAGGCGCGAGTCAGTGTGCCGCCCGGACCCAGCGAGGCGCGAGTCAGTGTGCCGCCCGGACCCAGCGAGGCGCGAGTCAGTGTGCCGCCAGGATCCCGCTCCGCTGATACCACCAGAGGGCAAACAGGTAAGACTGCATGCTGCTCCGCACCTCTAGGGTTTCTTTAAGGAAAAGTGCAGCTCTACGCCTTTAGGGCAGAGTGTCGCTTAGTTCCTTTAGGGTAGGGCGTCGCTCTACACCTCTAGGGCAGGGCGCCGCTCAGTTCCTCTAGGGCAGGGCGCCGCTCAGTTCCTCTTGGGCAGGGTGCCGCTCAGTTCCTCTAGGGCAGGGCGTCGCTATACACCTCTAGGGCAGGGCGCCGCTCAGTTCCTCTAGGGCAGGGCGCCGCTCAGTTCCTCTAGGGCAGGGCGCCGCTCAGTTCCCCTAGGGCAGGGTGCCGCTCAGTTCCTCTAGGGCAGGGCGCCGCTCAGTTCCTCTAGGGCAGGGCGCCCCTCAGTTCCTCTAGGGCAGGGCGCCGCTCAGTTCCTTTAGGGCAGGGCGTCGCTCCGTGCCTCTAGGGCAGGGCGCCGCTCAGTTCCTCTAGGGCAGGGCGCCGCTCAGTTCCTCTAGGGCAGGGCGCCGCTCAGTTCCTCTAGGGCAGGGCACCGCTCAGTTCCTCTAGGGCAGGGCACCGCTCAGTTCCTCTAGGGCAGGGCGTCGCTCCGCGCCTCTAGGGCAGGGCGCCGCTCAGTTCCTCTAGGGCAGGGCGCCGCTCAGTTCCCCTAGGGCAGGGCGTCGCTCCGCGCCTCTAGGGCAGGGCGCCGCTCAGTTCCTCTAGGGCAGGGCGCCGCTCAGTTCCTCTAGGGCAGGGCATCGCTCCGCGTCTCTAGGGCAGGGCGCCGCTCAGTTCCTCTAGGGCAGGGCGCCGCCCAGTTCCTCTAGGGCAGGGCGCCGCTCAGTTCCTCTAGGGCAGGGCGCCGCTCAGGTCCTCTAGGGCAGGGCGCCGCTCCGCGCCTCTAGGGCAGGGTGCCGCTCAGCGCCTCTAGGGCAGGGCGCCGCTCAGCTCCTCTAGGGCAGGATGCCGCTCAGCTCCTCTAGGGCAGGGCGCCGCTCAGCTCCTCTAGGGCAGGGCGCCGCTCAGCTCCTCTAGGGTAGGGCGCCGCTCAGCTCCTCTAGGGCAGGGCGCCGCTCAGTTCCACTAGAACATGGCGCCGCTCAGTTCCTCTAGGGCAGGGCACCGGGCAGCCTGTCTGCTCCCTCCGCCACAATCAGTAAATAGAACACACGCTACTACAGCAACAGCTTTGCTGCTCTAAAAAGACACAAACCCCTTCAATGGCGGAGCTGGTGAGATTAGCTCAGCAGAGCGGCGCACGTCCTCTAAATCCGTCAGTGTCGGGGACTCACCACATACAGCTGCTTCCATAGCAAGGCCCATTCCTGCAGCGTGGACGTCACCACGTCAGTGTGCCGCCAGGACCCAGCGAGGCGCGAGTCAGTGTGCCGCCAGGACCCAGCGAGGCGCGAGTCAGTGTGCCGCCAGGACCCAACGAGGCGCGAGTCAGTGTGCCGCCAGGACCCCGCAAGGAGCGAGTCAGTGTGCCGCCAGGACCCCGCAAGGAGCGAGTCAGTGTGCCGCCAGGACCCCGCTCCGCTGATACCACCAGAGGGCAAACAGGTAAGACTGCATGCTGCTCCGCACCTCTAGGGTTTCTTTAGGGAAAAGTGCAGATCTACGCCTTTAGGGCAGAGTGTCGCTCAGTTCCTTTAGGGCAGGGCGTCGCTCTACACCTCTAGGGCAGGGCGCCGCTCAGTTCCTCTAGGGCAGGGCGCCGCTCAGTTCCTCTAGGGCAGGGCGCCGCTCAGTTCCTCTAGGGCAGGGCGTCGCTCTACACCTCTAGGGCAGGGCGCCGCTCAGTTCCTCTAGGGCAGGGCGCCGCTCCGCGCCTCTAGGGCAGGGCGCCGCTCAGTTCCTCTAGGGCAGGGCGCCGCTCAGTTCCTCTAGGGCAGGGCGCCGCTCCGCGCCTCTAGGGCAGGGCGCCGCTCAGTTCTTCTAGGGCAGGGCGCCACGCAGCTCCTCTAGGGCAGGGCGCCGCTCAGCTCCTCTGGGGCAGGGCGCCGCTCAGCTCCTCTAGGGCAGGGCGCCGCTCAGCTCCTCTAGGGTAGGGCGTCGCTCCGCGCCTCTAGGGCAGGGCGCCGCTCAGTTCCTCTAGGGCAGGGCGCCGCTCAGTTCCTCTAGGGCAGGGCGCCGCTCAGTTCCTCTAGGGCAGGGCGCCGCTCAGTTCCTCTAGGGCAGGGCGCCGCTCAGTTCCTCTAGGGCAGGGCGTCGCTCAGTTCCTCTAGGGCAGGGCGCCGCTCAGTTCCTCTAGGGCAGGGCGCCGCTCAGTTCCTCTAGGGCAGGGCGCCGCTCCGCGCCTCTAGGGCAGGGCGCCATGCAGCTCCTCTAGGGCAGGGCGCCGCTCAGCTCCTCTAGGGCAGGGCGCCGCTCAGCTCCTCTAGGGTAGGGCGTCGCTCCGCGCCTCTAGGGCAGGGCGCCGCTCAGTTCCTCTAGGGCAGGGTGCCGCTCAGTTCCTCTAGGGCAGGGCGCCACTCAGCTCCTCTAGGGCAGGACGCCGCTCAGCTCCTCTAGGGCAGGGCGCCTCTCAGTTCCACTAGAACATGGCACCGCTCAGCTCCTCTAGGGCAGGGCGCCGCTCAGTTCCTCTAGGGCAGGGTGCCGCTCAGTTCCTCTAGGGCAGGGCGCCCCTCAGCTCCTCTAGGGCAGGGCGCCGCTCAGCTCCTCTAGGGCAGGACGCCGCTCAGCTCCTCTAGGGCAGGGCGCCTCTCAGTTCCACTAGAACATGGCACCGCTCAGCTCCTCTAGGGCAGGGCGCCGCTCAGTTCCACTAGAACATGGCACCGCTCAGTTCCTCTAGGGCAGGGCACCGCGCAGCCTGTCTGCTCCCTCCGCCACAATCAGTGAATAGAACACACGCTACTACAGCAACAGCTTTGCTGCTCTAAAAAGACACAAACCCCTTCAATGGCGGAGCCGGTGAGATCAGCTCAGCAGAGCGGTGCACGTCCTCTAAATCCGTCAGTATCGGGGACTCACCACATACAGCTGCTTCCATAGCGAGGCCCATTCCTGCAGCGTGGACGTCACCTCCGTGACAAGGGGGTCTTCCACAGGAACGACGGTCTCATACTGCCTGCAGGCGAAACAGAGAGAAGGTGGTCACATCATAGTACTGGCGGCCCCCCGCACTGCTCCCCAATACAGGGCCCCCATGCACCGCACCTCGCTATCAATCTTTGCTCCCCCATACCGACCCCCTTGCCTGTAATATTTGGGCAACAATTCCTTTATGTCCTGACATTTCTTGTGACTTTCTGTCAGTCTGTTTTATCAGAGGCTGCAGCTGCGTCTCTGTCCTCCATGCTTTACACTGCAGCTCTGCCTCGTCTCATGTAGTCACAGAACCTGCCCCAATACTGGACACTGGAGGCTCGTGGACGGGGACAATGCGCCAGCACCCGATACCTGCGGAGCTGATACTCTGAGCAGAGTTTTCTCATCTTCGAGGCTTCAGGTCCTTTCTGCACTACAAGCACCAGAATGGATTAACCCCTGATACACAGGTGGTGGACAGGATGCTACGGGTCCGGCATACCGCTGGTTTTGCCATTTTCTTGTCCCTGGATGTGGCTAATATCACACGGAATCGCTGGGGTCCGCACTCCTCACCCTCGACATCCACATAATGCAAATCTGCACCCGCCGTACACAAGGGACCACCCACTGACTGGCTGCAGCGCCCACTACACATGGCAGCGCCCACAAGTTTATTTACAGTCCTTTACCCATGTCATACATAGTCACACGGTGGCACATCATACATACAGTCACACGGTGGCACAGCCTGGCACATCATACATACAGTCACATGGTGGCACATCATACACACAGTCACACGATGGCACAGCCTGGCACATCATACTTACAGTCACACGGTGGCACAGCCTGGCACATCATACACACAGTTACACGATGGCACAGCCTGGCACATCATACATACAGTCACATGGTGGCACATCATACACACAGTCACACGATGGCACAGCCTGGCACATCATACAGTCACACGGTGGCACAGCCTGGCACATCATACAGTCACACGGTGGCACAGCCTGGCACATCATACACACAGTTACACGATGGCACAGCCTGGCACATCATACACACAGTCACATGGTGGCACATCATACACACAGTCACACGATGGCACAGCCTGGCACATCATACACACAGTTACACGATGGCACAGCCTGGCACATCATACATACAGTCACATGGTGGCACAGCCTGGCACATCATACACACAGTCACACGGTGGCACAGCCTGGCACATCATACATACAGTCACACAGTGGCACAGCCTGGCACATCATACATACAGTCACATGGTGGCACAGCCTGGCACATCATACAGTCACACGGTGGCACAGCATGGCACATCATAGTCACACGATGGTACAGCCTGGCACATCATACATACAGTCACACGGTAACACAGTCTGGCACATCATACATACAGTCACACGGTGGCACAGCCTGGCACATCATACATACAGTCACACGGTGGCACAGTCTGGCACATCATACATACAGTCACACAGTGGCACAGTCTGGCACATCATACAGTCACACGATGGCACAGCATGGCACATCATACATAGTCACACGGTGGCACAGCCTGGCACATCATACATACAGTTACAGGGTGGCACAGCCTGGCACATAATACATACAGTCACACGGTGGAACAGTCTGGCACATCATACACACAGTCACACGGTGGCACATCATACACACAGTCACACGGTGGCACAGCCTGGCACATCATACACACATCACACGGTGGCACATCATACATACAGTCACATGGTGGCACAGCCTGGCACATAATACATACAGTCACACTGTGGCACAGTCTGGCACATCATACATACAGTCACACGGTGGCACAGCCTGGCACATCATACATACAGTCACACGGTGGCACAGCCTGGCACATCATACACACAGTCACACGGTGGCACATCATACATACAGTCACACGGTGGCACAGCCTGGCACATCATACAACAGTCACACGGTGGCACAGTCTGGCACATCATACATACAGTCACACGGAGGCACATCATACATACAGTCACACGGTGGCACAGCCTGGCACATCATACAACAGTCACACGGTGGCACAGTCTGGCACATCATACATACAGTCACACGGTGGCACAGCCTGGCACATCATACATACAGTCACACGGTGGCACAGCCTGGCACATCATACACACAGTCACACGGTGGCACATCATACATACAGTCACACGGTGGCACAGCCTGGCACATCATACAACAGTCACACGGTGGCACAGTCTGGCACATCATACATACAGTCACACGGAGGCACATCATACATACAGTCACACGGTGGCACAGCCTGGCACATCATACAACAGTCACACGGTGGCACAGCCTGGCACATCATACAACAGTCACACGGTGGCACAGTCTGGCACATCATACATACAGTCACACGGAGGCACATCATACATACAGTCACACGGTGGCACAGCCTGGCACATCATACAACAGTCACACGGTGGCACAGTCTGGCACATCATACATACAGTCACACGGAGGCACATCATACATACAGTCACACGGTGGCACAGCCTGGCACATCATACAACAGTCACACGGTGGCACAGTCTGGCACATCATACATACAGTCACACGGTGGCACAGCCTGGCACATCATACATACAGTCACACGGTGGCACAGCCTGGCACATCATACACACAGTCACACGGTGGCACATCATACATACAGTCACACGGTGGCACAGTCTGGCACATCATACATACAGTCACACGGAGGCACAGCCTGGCACATCATACAACAGTCACACGGTGGCACAGCCTGGCACATCATACAACAGTCACACGGTGGCACAGCCTGGCACATCATACAACAGTCACACGGTGGCACAGTCTGGCACATCATACATACAGTCACACGGAGGCACATCATACAACAGTCACACGGTGGCACAGTCTGGCACATCATACAGATTACAGCTGTGCAGTGTTGTGGGGAATTCATGAAACAATTAAAGCGTTAAGAGCTGAGCCTCCCCCACTGGTGCCAGTGCCACACACAGCCGCCTCCTGCAGACGTCTGCTCTCCTCCCCTGTCACCCATGCACAGTACGCAGGGCACATGCTGGGGTCAGGGCTGTGTGGATGCTGGACAGGTGGATGGCGCAGCGCCCGCCGAGTGCAGGAAGAAGGATGAAGGCTCCTACCTCTCTGGTATCGCTGCCTCCTCTCCGATCTATGCAGCAATGAGGCATCCGAAAGAAGCGAAAAATAAACCTCCCACGTACCCGGCACACATCCCCAGAGCACACCGCAGCTACGCACACACACCGCAGCTACGCACACACACACCGCAGCTACGCACACACATATACACACACACCGCAGCTACGCACACACGCACCGCAGCTACGCACACCCATATACACACACACACACACCACAGCTACGCACATACACACACACACCGCAGCTACACACACACCGCAGCTACGCACACACATATACACACACACCGCAGCTACGCACACACACATACACCGCAGCTACGCACACACACATACACACACACCGCAGCTACGCGCACACACACACACACACACACACACACCGTAGCTACGCGCACACACACCGCAGCTACGCACACACATATACACACACCGCAGCCATGCACACACACACCGCAGCCATGCACACACACATACACACACACCGCAGCTACGCACACACATATACACACACACACCGTAGCTACGCACACACATATACACACACACCGTAGCTACACACACACACACCGCAGCTACGCATACACACCGCAGCTACACACAGACACCGCAGCTACGCACACAGATATACACACACACCGCAGCTACGCACACACATATACACACACCGCAGATACGCGCACACACACCGCAGCTACGCACACACACCGCAGCTACGCACACACACACACCGCAGCTACGCACACACATACCGCAGCTACGCACACACAACACAGCTAGTAACAAACACACCGCAGCTATGCACGCATATACACATTGCAGCTACGCACACATACACAAAGCTACGCATACATATATAAACACAGCAGCTTCGCACATATATATAGATATATATATATATATATATACACATACACACAGCTATGCACATACATATACATACCACAGCTACATACACACATCGCATCTATGTACACACATATACACTGCAGCTACAGACACACCGCATCTACGAACATACATGTACATACAGCAGCTATGAACACATATATAGACACCGCAGCTACATACACATACAAATACACACCGTAGCTACATACACACACATATACACGCTGCAGCTATATACACACAATTATACACACATACACACACCGTATCTACATACACATACATATACACACTGCAGCTACATACACATACATATACACACCGTAGCTACATACACACACATATACACGCTGCAGCTATATACACACAATTATACACACACACACCGTATCTACATACACATACATATACACGCTGCAGCTATATACACACAATTATACACACATACACACACCGTATCTACATACACATACATATACACACTGCAGCTACATACACATACATATACACACCGTAGCTACATACACACACATATACACGCTGCAGCTATATACACACAATTATACACACACACACCGTATCTACATACACATACATATACACGCTGCAGCTATATACACACAATTATACACACATACACACACCGTATCTACATACACATACATATACACACTGCAGCTACATACACATACATATACACACCGTAGCTACATACACACACATATACACGCTGCAGCTATATACACACAATTATACACACACACACCGTATCTACATACACATACATATACACACCGTAGCTACATACACACACATATACACGCTGCAGCTATATACACACAATTATACACACATACACACACCGTAGCTACATACACACACATATACACACCGTAGCGACATACACACACGTATACACACCTCAGCTACATACACACAATTATACACACACATCGTAGCTACATACACACACATATACACACCATAGCTACATACACACACATATACACATCGTAGCTACATACACACACACATCGTAGCTACATACACACATATACACAACATAGCTACATACACACACATATACACACTGCAGCTACATACACACATACAGCTCTGGCAAAAATTAAGAAACCACTGCAAAATGTCCAGTTTGTCTGATTGTTCTATTTATAGGTATATTTTTGAGTAAAATGTAAATTGTTCTTTTACTCTATAAACTTCTGACAACACGTCTTTGCATTTCCAAGCAATACATTTTGTATTTATTTTCTGAAAATAAGAAATGGTCAAAATAAAAAAAATACATTGCTTGCGGACATCAAATAATGCAAAGTAAACAAGTTCAGAATCATTTAGAAACAACAATACTAATGTTTTACCTCAGGAAGAATTCAGAAATCAATATTTGGTGGAATAACCATGATTTTTATTCCCAGCTTTCCTGCGTCTTGGCAGCTTTCTACCAGTCTTTCACACTGCTCCTGGGTGACCTTATGCGACTCCTGGTACAGAAATGTAAGCAGTTCTTCTTTGTTTGATGGCTTGTGACTATCCATCTTCCTCTTGATTACATTCCAGAGGTTTTCAATGGGGTTCAGGTCTGGAGATTGGGCGGCCATGACAGGGATTTGATGTGGTGGACCTTCATCCACAACTTGATTGACCTAGCTGTGTGGCATGGTGCATTGTCCTGCTGGAAACACCAGTCCTCAGAGTTGGGGAACATTGGCTGAGCACAAGGAAGCAGCTGTTTTTCCAGGATAACCTTGTATGCGGCTTCATTCATACGTCCTTCGTAAAGATTAACCTGCCCAATTCCAGCCTTGCTGAAGCATCCCCAGATCATCACCGATCCTCCACCAAATTTCACAGTGGATACAAGACACTGTGGCTTGTACGCCTCTCCAGGTCTCCGTCTAACCATTAGACGACCCGGTGTTGGGCAAAGCTGAAAATTAGACTTATCAGAGAAGATTACCTTACTCCAGTCATCTATGGTCCAGTCCTTAAGGTCTTTGGCAAACTTCAGCCTGGCTCTCCTTTGCTTCTCACTTGTGAAAGGCTTTTTTCGAGCTTTACATGACTTGAGTCCTGCCTCTAGGAGCCTGTTATGAACTGTTCTTGCCCGGTCACTTCACCCCAGCTGCCATTTGCCAGTCTCTTTGTAGGTCACATGATGTCATCCTGCGGTTGCTGAGTGACATTCAAATAAGAGGATGGTCATCCCGGCCAGTGGAGAGTCGTTTTCACCCTCTGCCGGTCTGTAGCTTTGTTGTCACCAATATCTGCTGCTGGACCTTGTTGTAATGGACTGCAGTCTTAGAAATTTTAAAGATGGAGGCAACATGACGCTCACTGTGTCCCTCTGCTAGTAAAGCCAGGATTAAGCCCTTTTTTCCCTCACTCAAGACTTTTCTTTTCAACTCCTTTGGCATGGTTAAGGCTGTGTGCACACGTTCAGGATTTTTCACTTTTTTTGCTATAAAAACGCAAAAAAAGTGAAAAAAATTCATACATTAAACATCCTATTAGGATGCAAGCCGCAATTTTTGTGCACATGCTGCGTTTTTTTCCGCGGCGGAATCACATAGGCAGCATCAATAGTAAAAAGTTGGTCACACTTGTCAAACACTATGCCTGACAAGTGTGACGAACCTGTCAATCAGTTTTCCAAGCGGTGCTACAGATCACTTGGAAATCGCTAGTGTTTAGTGGGAAACCGCATGCCAATTTCGTATGCGTTTTATCCGCGGCAGTTGCGGAATTGCCGCGGAAAGCGGCAATTCCGGACATGTGCACATAGCCTAAAAGTTATTTTTTCATTCCTGTTACTTTTGGGATACTCCTAGCACTTGTTTTGCCATCCAGCTTGTCCTATTGCAGGAGGATTGTGGACACCACAGCAGGGTTTTTATACTTTCCTTCGTTAAATAAGATTTGGTTCAGGTGATCACCTCATCAGAAGCACATGAAGTAGAATGAGGTGTCCTCTGGTGGAACTCAACTGACACTGGAATGGAATGGCTCAGACATGGAGAGAAGCGGATTGTTATAAAACTGCGCAGTGGTCTCTAACTTTTCGCCAGAGCTGTATATACACACACACACCACAGCTACACACATATATACACTAGGTTCCAAATTATTATGCAAATTACATTTTTCTCTGATTTTCCTAAATGGTCGATGACTCAGTGCAAATGACAGTCAGTCTAATAAAAGTCATCACCCGTTAGATTATACATCGAATTTTATTGCAGAAACCTCCCAATGATAACAGTATAATCTCCAAAATGAATAAAAACTCAAAATGCACTGTTCCAAATTATTAGGCACAGTAGAATTTCTAAACATTTGATATAAAGAACTGAAAAGTCTCATTTGTGGAATTTGCAGCATTAGGAGGTCACATCCACTGTACAAAAAGCTATTTAACTCCAAAACCTCCTAACAGGACAAGTTACATGTAACACAGGACCCTTCTTTGATATCACCTTCACAATTCCTACATCCATTGAACTTGTGAGTTTTTGGAGAGTTTCTGCTTGTATTTCTTCCCTCCCAGAGCTGCTGTTTGGATGTGAACTGCCTCCCACCCTCATAGATCTTTTGCTTGATGATCCTCCAAAGGTTCTCTATAGGGTTGAGGTCAGGGGAAGATGGTGGCCACCCCATGAGTTTATCTCCTTTTATGCCCATAGCAGCCAATGACTCGGAGGTATTCTTTGCAGCATGAGATGGTGCATTGTCAGCATGAAGATGATTTTGTTCCTGAAGGCACGTTTCTGCTTTTTAGACCATAGAAGAAAGTTGTCAGTCAGAAACTCTATATACTTTGCAGAGGTCATTTTCACACCTTCAGGAACCTTAAAGGGCCTTACCAGCTGTTTCTCCATGATTCCGGCCCAAAACATGACTCCTCCACCTCCTTGCTGACGTTGCAGCCTTGTTGGGACATGGTGGCCATCCCCCAAACATCCACTACTCCATCCATCTGGACCGTCCAGGGTTGCTCAACACTCATCAGTAAACAAGACTGTTTGGAAATTAGTCTTCATGTATGTGTGGGCCCAATACAACCATTTCTGCTTGTGAACACTGTATAGTGGTGGCAGAATAGTAGGTTTATGCACCACAGCAAGCCTTTATAGGATCCTACACCTTGAGGTTCGAGGGACTCCAGAGGCACCAGCAGCTTCAAATAACTGTTTGCTGCTTTGTAATGGTATTTGAGCAGCTGCTCTCTTAATCCGATGAACTTGCCTGGCAGAAATCTTCCTCATTATGCCTTTATCAGCACAAACACATCTGTGCTCAGATACAGCCACAAATCTCTTAACAGTACAATGATCACGCTTAAGTTTTCGGGAAATTTCTAATGTTTTCATCCCTTCACCAAGGCATTGCACTAGTTGATGCTTTTCAGCAGCAGAGAGATCATTTTTCTTTCCCATGTTACTTGAAACCTGTGGCTGCTTAATAATGTGGAACATCATTTTTAAGTAGTTTTCCTTTAACTAGAATCACCTGGAAAACCAATTATCACATGTGTTTAAGATTGATTTCAGTGATCCATTGAGCCCTGAGACACAATACCATCCACGAGTTTATTTGAAAAACAAAACAATTAAATCTTTATGACACTTAAATCCAATTTGCATAATAATTTGGAACACAGTGTAAAGCTACATATACACACACACATTGCAGCTACATACCCACATATACACAACGCAGCTACGTGCACACACCACAGCTACATACATACATATACACACCGCAGCTACATACATACATATACACACCACAGCTACATACATATACACAGCGCAGCTACATACATACATCACATATATACACTGCAGCTACATACATACATATACAAACTGCAGCTACATACCCACATATACACAACGCAGCTACGTTCACACACCACAGCTACATACATACATATACACACCGCAGCTACAAACATACATCACATATACACACTGCAGCTACATACATATACACAACGCAGCTACATACATACATCACAAATACACACTGCAGCTACATACATATACACACCGCAGCTACATACATACATCACATATACACACTGCAGCTACATACATATACACACTGCAGCTATATACATACATCACATATATACACTGCAGCTACATACATACATATACACACCGCAACTACACGCGCACACACACCGTAGCTACGCACATATAGCGCAACTACACACACATATACACACTAAAGCAACATACACACATCGCAGCTACGTGTACACAGACACACTGCAGCTACATACATACATATACAAACCGCAACTACGCGCGCGCACACACACACACACACACACACCCCGCAGCTATGCACACAAACCATGGCTAAATTTATTCATATATACACACACATTCTTTGACCACACACACACATATATATAGACACACACAACCGGCAGTCACACACACAAGCCCCCTTTCACGATCACAACCTGAATGCCATTGTTGTGTAGAGCGACAATCACACTTTTCTAGATCTGCTCCGTGGACCCAGGATTCTGTTCAGGAACAAGGAGCCTCAGGATGAGCAGAGTGGAAGATCACTCACAGACAGCAGAGGTGCTGCCCCTGTCATGTATGGGAGGAAACCCCTGAAATCTGAGCTCAGACCACCAGACCCAAGATGTCGCCGAGCACAGGATATGGACACCTGTAACACCAGGTATGTGGCCATCACCTGCACAGATACAGGGGCCGATATCCAACTTTCCCAGAGACCTGATTGACAATCTCTGACTGCACAGCTGAGTGACAACCTCTAGGAGTGCAGTAATGGCGGCACATTGTGTCACCCTGCTTTCCTAACACGGAGATGACTGTGGCAAGGTCTGATTCCCGTCGTGGAGATGTGTCTGGCATCCTGAGTGCACTCATGAAATATGCATGTTACAGGGCGCCATTACCATCAGTGAGGCTGGAGGCCATGAATATTTCATACACATCCGCCACAGCGTGCACCTTGGAGGGGCAGCAGTCCTATGTGCAGTTACACAGGACTGCCTGAAAATACATTATGGAGGAGGCGGCAGTGACACCACCACAGATTGTGGCCGTCGTTTCTCAGATTCCCCTGCTCTCCGCAGGCGCCGAGCTGTCACACTGATCACCGGCGAGACCCTCATTCTGTGCAGCCTTCGATGAGGCAGGGGCTGAAAATGTCACAGACTGGATCAACTTACAGCTCGTCACAAGCAGCAAAGCTCGACCCGGGGACGTCACTATCACTTACCAAAGAGGCCGAGGAAAAGCATCCGAGTACTAAGTATCCACTGTGTGCAGAAACTAGGTAACTACTGCAGTCACCTCCAGAGCTGCACTCACTATTCTGCAGTTACATCGTGTCTTATCCTCTAGTCAACTCCAGACCTGCAGTCACTGTTCTGCTGTTACATCGAGTCTTATCCTCCAGAGCGGCAGTCACTATTCTGCTGTTACATCATGTCTTATCCTCCAGAGCTGCAGTCACTATTCTGCTGTTACATCATGTCTTATCCTCCAGAGCTGCAGTCACTATTCTGCTGTTACATCATGTCTTATCCTCCAGAGCTGCAGTCACTATTCTGCTGTTACATCATGTCTTATCCTCCAGAGCTGCAGTCACTGTTCTGATGTCACATCATCTCTTATTCTCCAGTCACCTCCAGAGCTGCAGTCACAATTCTGCTGTTACATCGTGTCTTATCCTTCAGTCACCTCCAGAGCTGCGGTTACTATTCTGCTGTTACATCATGTTTTATTCTCAAGTCACCTCCAGAGCTGCAGTCACTAATCTGGCCCACCACCAAGGAACTCAGCTCCGCTACAGAGGCGTGCCAGTGCTTAATGAGTCCAACACAGAGGCTGATGAACATCTGCAAGATTTTGAGGCTCCAACAGTGATGCACCAGGTGCCCACAGTTGACTGGGCTAAATACCTGTGGACTAGTTTGACTGGTCGGGCACGGGATGCTGCCCGGTCCATACTATGGAGCTATTAAGGACACCCTGCTGGCACTTTTTACTCTCACCCCTAAGAGATATTGTTCCAAGTTCCGGACATTGTCTCTACAGGGGTCTCCTATGTAGAATTTGGCAGTCCATACCGGTGACACTGCAACCACTGGCTCGATGGTCGGGCTGCCCACTCCGCTGCTGCCTTTCGGGAAGTGATCGTGCTTGAGCAACTTATGGAGAAAATGGCCCCAGAAATAGAGTGGGTATCAGACTGGAAGCCCGACACCCCAGAGCAAGCAGCCCGATTGGCTGATGAGTTCACGGCCGACCAACCCCACTGGAGACCCAATGTGCCCACTGATCCCAGAAGTCCCATCATCCAAAGATTTGACTGGCCACCAGTCACTCAAGCAGGATTTTCCCACTTCCCAGCAGAAAACCCCACCAGGACAAAGGGTTATTAACAGTACCAGCGATTTGTCTCACCCATGGTGCTGTTATACATGCCGGCACCTTGGACATGTTGCCAAAGATTGTTCCCAGGGCCGGGGCCCCATGCCTAGAGCCCATCTGCTGGCAAATCCAGTCAACGTCTGCCAAAGCGAGCCATCAGGGTCTGAGGGGCACTCCCCCAGGGATACACCAGCAAAGGATGAAGTGATATACCCTGTTCACACTAAGGCAGGTTTGACCACACTAAGGCAGGTTTGACCACCCTACACCAGCCAACCTCCATAGCCACCTCCAGCCAGTCAAGGTCGGGATATCAAGGCCCAGGGACCTCAGAACACTGGGTCTTCCATCACCTTAGCCTCCCCAGATATTGTACTACCAAACACCATTTACCAGGCCGCCAAGTGGCCTTCTCCAGGACTGGGGGTCAACGCTTGGGGAATGGGTGCATTTTTGTGGGCAATTTACCAGCCAATGTACAAGAGAAGGAGTCGGAGGAGTTGTTCCATCAGTATGGGAGGATCTGTACCATCGAGTTGAAGAATCATGGGAGAGGCGGTGCCACACCATTCGCCTTCATCACCTTCCATGATCCATGGGAGGCGGAAAACACCGAGTGGAAGCAATGGATACGAGTTCGGTTCTCATCGATTACGTGTGGAGTTTCCCAGGTCAAGCAGGAGACCTGAGGGAGGCTATTGAGGACTCCGCTGGAGGAACGAGTCACTTTCTCGGCAAACTGAATGCAGAATCCTCGTTTTAGAGCTTACCCCCTTAGGAAATAAGCAGGATCTAAAAGATCATATGGGAGAATCTGGACAGATCTGCTATGCTGATGTGCACATGGATGGTGCGGAGATTGTGGAGTTTGTTCCCAAGGACGACATGGAATATGCTTTGAGGAAACTGGGTGGTACAAAGTTTCGTTCCACAAAGGTGAAATCTCTTACATTCCATTCGTGTCTCTGCTTAAAGACATGCTGATGGACTGTCCCCGATAAGTGGAGAAGGATGATTGGAAGCCTATCATGCCTGGCTAATTAAGATGGGGGAGGAATGTGGCGACATCACATTTAATCTGAATTATCCAGAAGTATTATTTCAGTAGGCCTAGGGACATGAGCTCGAGTTCATGTGAGAATGACTGGTGACCCTTATTGTCAGTGATTTAATGTACCGTGGCTGTCATTTTTTGGCTGCTGATCAGCTATTGTATCTGTCCTTGTATCAGTCCTAGTACTGTTCTACTATCTTTGGGAAACAAAGGCACAATGTGTGAATGTTGTTAATATGCTGATGACCCATTGGTGCTCTGCAATATGAAGGGCAGTCTATTCATGCTGTTTGAGCATTCCAGCAGTGAGGGATGGCCTCCTACCTCCTTCACCCAAACCAGTGGTGGAAAGACTGAATGATAAGTTGTGACCTATAAAAGGAGAATCTGCCTGTGTTCAGAGACTCTACATTACAGAACTCATGGCATCATGGCTACAACTGAAGAAGTACAGAGCTGCCACATTGACCATCACTGAACACTCAAAGACGTTTAGAGAATCCAGGTTGGGACAATCAGGTCACCTGGCCTCGTACATCAATGGACTGTCATCTTCCTACGCTGGTCGTTACCTCCTCTGTGTGTGTGTGTGTGTGTGTGTGTGTGTGTGTATCACAGGTGGGGTAGCCGACCCTGGGAGCTCTGAAGTTACTGCTGCCATTATCCCAGCGAGTCAGCGGAAGGGTGAGACTCTGTAATTTGCACCATGTTGGGTATTTGCTAGGACTGTTCCATTTGCTATTGTGTGTTGATGGTTCAATAAATTATTGCCACACTGCGTTACCCTCAACCTGTGTTGTCTGAGTAGTGTTCTGCCCACAGGGAGAGACAGCGGGCCTTCAGTGGTATGAGCACTGGTCCATGCAGTCTTGCTAAAGACAGCCGGGCCAGCAGACGAGAGCACCCACTGGCCCCGTGTCTCCACACTTGGTCTCATGGGTGGAGCAGCTCATCTGTCTCATGGAACTCTATATGTTGCTTCCCTCTGACAGTTCTTCCTGGCAGTCATGGTGCCACTTCCTCTGTCCCTCTCACTGGGCAGAGGCATACTATAACTCAACAAGTCTCTTGCATGAATGATCCCTTGACTCGTACTACTACCACTATCATCCTTTGGGCGACTTGTGAGGGTTACTATATTACAGTCAACCAGTTTACCCAGGGACATATAAAGACTAGACGATAAGCCTCCCCAATATACGACATGTGCGGCCCCCGTCGCGACTGCTCCCCTGACTCACCCTCTGTTGCTGATGGCGGCTTTCTTCAGATGAATGATATTAGCCGGGAAGATTCCCTGCAGAGAAGAAAGGAGAAACGTCAGAGGCATCAAAAAGCTAAAAATCCACCAGCAGAAACGTAGAAACCCAGAAGGGAGAAGACCTGCCCCACGGCGAGTGTAGAGGACCTGCCCCCTGAAAAGTATAGAGGACCTGCCCTAAGATAATATAGAAGACCTGTTCCCCGGGGAGTATAGGACCTGCCCCCCAGCGAGTATAGAGGACCTGCCTCCCAGTGAGTATAGAGGACCTGCCCACCTGGTGAGTACGGAGGACCTGCCTTCCGTCCAGTATAGTCCGCCCCCCGGCGAGTATAGAGGACCTGCCCCTCAGCGAGTATAGAGGACCTGCCCCCCGGTGAGTATAGATGACCTGCCCCCCGGTGAGTATAGAGGACCTGCCCACCAGGGAGTATAGAGGTCCTGCCCCTCGGCGAGTATAGAGGACCTGCCCCCCCCACGAGTATAGAGGACCTGCCCCCCGGCGAGTATAGAGGACCTGCCCCCCGGTGAGTATAGAGGACCTGCCCCCCGGCGAGTATAGAGGACCTGCCCACCTGGTGAGTACGGAGGACCTGCCTTCCGTCCAGTATAGTCTGCTCCGCGGCGAGTATAGAGAACCTGCCCACCGGCGAGTATAGAGGACCTGCCCCTCGGCAAGTATAGAAGACCTGCCCCCCCACGAGTATAGAGGATCTGCCCCCCAGCGAATATAGAGGATCTGCCCCCCGGTGAGTATAGAGGACCTGCCCCTCGGCGAGTATAGAGGACCTGCCCCTCGGCGAGTACAGAGGACCTGCCCCCCGGCGAGTATACAGGACCTGCCCACCTGGTGAGTACGGAGGACCTGCCTTCCGTCCAGTATCGTCCACTCCCCGGCGAGTATAGAGGACCTGCCTCCCAGCGAGTATAGAGGACCTGCCTCCCAGCGAGTATAGAGGAAATGCCCACCGGCGAGTATAGAGGACCTGCCCACCGGCGAGTATAGAGGACCTGCCCACCGGCGAGTATAGAGGACCTGCCCCTCAGCAAGTATAGAGGACCTGCCCCCCCCCACGTGTATAGAGGATCTGCCCCCCAGCGAATATAGAGGATCTGCCTCCCGGTGAGTATAGAGGACCTGCCCCTCGGTGAGTATAGAGGACCTGCCCCCCCATGAGTATAGAGGATCTGCCCCCCAGCGAGTATAAAGGATCTGCCCCCCGGCGAGTATAGAGGATCTGCCCCCCGGCGAGTATCGAGGACCTTCCCCCCGGCGAGTACAGAGGATCCGCCCCCCGGCGAGTATAGAGGACCTGCCTCCCTGCGAGTATAGAGATCTGCCCCCCGGCGAGTATAGAGGATCCGTCCCCCGGCGAGTATAGAGGACCTTCTCCCCGGCGAGTATAGAGGACCTGCCCCCCGGCGAGTACAGAGGATCCGCCCCCCGGCGAGTATAGAGGATCCGCCCCCCGGCGAGTATAGAGGACCTTCTCCCTGGCGAGTATAGAGGATCCGCCCCCCAGCGAGTATAGAGGACCTTCTCCCCGGCGAGTATAGAGGATCCGTCCCCCGGCGAGTATAGAGGACCTTCTCCCCGGCGAGTATAGAGGACCTGCCCCCCGGCGAGTATAGAGGACCTGCACCCCGGCGAGTATAGAGGATCCACCCCCCGGCGAGTATAGAGGACCTTCCCCCTGGCGAGTACAGAGGATCCGCCCCCCGGCGAGTACAGAGGATCCGCCCCCCGGCGAGTACAGAGGATCCGCCCCCCGGCGAGTATAGAGGACCGGCCCCCCGGCGAGTACAGAGGATCCGCCCCCCGGCGAGTACAGAGGATCCGCCCCCCGGCGAGTACAGAGGATCCGCCCCCCGGCGAGTACAGAGGATCCGCCCCCCGGCGAGTATAGAGGACCTGCCTCCCGGCGAGTACAGAGGATCCGCCCCCCGGCGAGTATAGAGGACCTTCCCCCCGGCGAGTACAGAGGATCCGCCCCCCGGCGAGTACAGAGGACCTGCCTCCCGGCGAGTACAGAGGATCCGCCCCCCGGCGAGTATAGAGGACCTTCCCCCCGGCGAGTACAGAGGATCCGCCCCCCGGCGAGTACAGAGGACCTGCCCCCCGGCGAGTACAGAGGACCCATCCCCCAGCGAGGAGAGGACCTGCCCCCGGAGGGTGTGTTTAGTATTGTACTGGGGCTTTACCGTTTTTGGCAGCGAGTTTCATTCATTTTCTGATTCCCTTTTAATGACCTTCGTGGTAAGGAGGTGGGTCGGGAACGTGGCCGGGGGCTGATGCCAGGGTGACCCCGTCAGCAGAGAACTGTCCAGCGCCGTGGCCACATAATCCACCATTAGTGGTGGTCACAGGCGGTTGTGCCCCCGGCACGTGGAACTGATGGGGGCCTCTACCCTGGGACACACGGGCTGCCGAGAGGTCGCTGTAATGCTACTGATGAGCTGGGAATTCGTCTCCTGACCCGCCGGCCCCACATGAGGGTCACCTCTGGCTCTGTGCACAGGACCCGGCGTCCATTAAAGGTTTCTATGGAGAAGTGAAGAGCAGCTCTGCAATGAGTGGGTACAATGCAGCCATTGTGCTGCCCCGGCCCATCCTGCACGTCCAGCGCCCATCACTGCCGATTTCTCCTTTTCCTGTTTTCTCACACGGTGATTTCTACTTAGAATTATCTCAATGTATCCGTTCACTGGCAGGACTACAAATCCCAGCAAAGCCCCAGTACAATGTCCCTCACAGCACATAGTCTATGGAGGTCAGCGTCACTGTAATGTCCCAGAAACCAGCACGCAAAACAGGAACTACAACAACAAGCATGCACGCAACCCACTGCTGCTCGTGAGGAGGCCGCGTGAGAGGAGGAGGCCGCAGAGGGCGAGGAGGAGGCTGCAGAGTGCGAAGAGGAGGCCGCAGAGTGCGAAGAGGAGGCTGCAGAGTGTGAAGAGGAGGCCGTAGAGTGCGAAGAGGAGGCTGCAGAGTGCGAGGAGGAGGCCGCAGAGTGCGAAGAGGAGGCTGCAGAGTGTGAAGAGGAGGCCGTAGAGTGCGAAGAGGAGGCTGCAGAGTGCGAGGAGGAGGCCGCAGAGTGCGAGGAGGAGGCCGCAGAGTGTGAAGAGGAGGCCGTAGAGTGCGAAGAGGAGGCTGCAGAGTGCGAGGAGGAGGCCGCAGAGTGCGAGGAGGAGGCTGCAGAGTGCGAAGAGCAGGCTGCAGAGTGCGAAGAGGAGGCTGCAGAGTGTGGGGAGGAGGCCGCAGAGTGTGAGGAGGAGGCTGCAGAGTGCGAAGAGGAGGCTGCAGAGTGCGAAGAGGAGGCTGCAGAGTGTGGGGAGGAGGCCGTAGAGTGCGAAGAGGAGGCTGCAGAGTGCGAGGAGGAGGCCGCAGAGTGCGAGGAGGAGGCTGCAGAGTGCGAAGAGGAGGCTGCAGAGTGTGGGGAGGAGGCCGTAGAGTGCGAAGAGGAGGCTGCAGAGTGTGAAGAGGAGGCCGCAGAGTGTGAGGAGGAGGCTGCAGAGTGCGAGGAGGAGGCTGCAGAATGTGGGAACGAGGCCGCAGAGAGAAAGAAGGAGGCCGCAGATTGTGGGGAGGAGGCTGCAGAATGTGCAGAGGAGGCCGCAGAGTGTGAAGAGGAGGCCGCAGAGTGTGAAGAGGAGACCGCAGAGTGTGAGGAGGAGGCCGCAGAGTATGAGGAGGCCGCAGAGTGCGAGGAGGAGGCCACAGAGTGTGGGGAGGAGAGCAATGAGGGTAATGGGGAGTTGTGGTGCAATAAAGAGGTGGAGGGTAATAAGACAGCGGGAGAGGGGGTAGTAAAGATTAGCATTATGTAGAATAGGAGGCGGGGCCAGTGATGCTCAGGGGCGGGGCTTAGCGGTAATGATCCATGTCCCACATGTGCTATAATATAATCTGCTAGAAATTTCTGTGGCCGAAAATAAAATTCCATAAATGTCAGGAAGCTGAAGGGTGAATTTCACCCAGGAGGCGCCCGCCACATCTCTGTTCACTCGGTTTACTGCATTAACTGCAGAGCTGCGCTCTCGGCTATGTGTCGCTAAGTGACGGCTCAGAGAGGAAAGCACGAGAACATGGAGGGACGGGAAATGCCTCCTGCAAGAATCAACACAGAAGTTATTTATCGATCCAAGTCCAGGAAAACAATTTGCTCCGTCATCACAAGCAGAACAAGTGTATAACTATAAACCCCAGGACAACTACAAGGCCCAGGACAACTACAAGGCCCAGGACAACTACAAGCGCCAGGACAACTACAAGCGCCAGGACAACTACAAGGCCCAGGACAACTACAAGGCCCAGGACAACTACAAGCGCCAGGACAACTACAAGCGCCAGGACAACTACAAGCGCCAGGACAACTACAAGGCCCAGGACAACTACAAGCGCCAGGACAACTACAAGCGCCAGGACAACTACAAGGCCCAGGACAACTACAAGCGCCAGGACAACTACAAGCGCCAGGACAACTCCAGGACCCAGGACAAAGACAAGAGACAGACGGAGCAAAGACGAGAGACAGACGGAGCAAAGACCAGAGAGACAGACGGAGCAAAGACCAGAGAGACAGACGGAGCAAAGACCAGAGAGACAGACGGAGCAAAGACCAGAGAGACAGACGGAGCATAGGCCAGAGAGACAGACGGAGCAAAGACCAGAGAGAGACGGAGCAAAGATCAGAGAGAGACGGAGCAAAGACCAGAGAGACAGACGGAGCAAAGACCAGAGAGACAGACGGAGCATAGGCCAGAGAGACAGACGGAGCAAAGACCAGAGAGAGACGGAGCAAAGACCAGAGAGAGACGGAGCAAAGAGGAGAGAGAGACGGAGCAAAGAAGAGAGAGAGATGTGAGATGGCGCAGTGAGCAGACGACGTTGAGGAGGAGGAAGGTCTCAATGTGTGGATGATGGGGGGACCAGCAGGGGGAGACCCCACCCCACACCGGGCAGGGGTGCGCACATTCGCTCGGTGGGGCTCCTTCCTTCCTGACTCCTTTTTATAGATGGCGGCTTTCAGCACTAATGAACTGTTAACAAGCGTGCAATTACTTATGCTAATGTACAGCTGGAGGCAGGCGGGGGTCCGAGCCTCAGTGACACCAGGGAGGGGGACACAACATGGCAGCTCCCTGCGACTCTAGACTACTACATAACGGGGGGCACCCAGAGGCTGGCGGGAAACAGCGGGCAGGACACATGGAATGAGGGTCCGGGCACACAACAGAGGGGAATGGGAGGCGTGAGAAAGGGGATTATCACCAGCCGGTCCACGGGGTGAGAGGGAGGATGACGAGGGGGCACAATGTAGGAAGGCCAGAATCTCGCCTGCTGCTTTACTGACATCTGACATACTCTGTGCTGCTGCTCTATGTGACTTCTGTCTATGACTTCCAATGAGACCAGCATACTCTACTGACATACTCTGTGCTGCTGGGGGCCCTCGGGCCCTGCTCTATGTGACTCCTGTCTAGGACTTAATAATAATAATAATAATAATCTTTATTTATATAGCGCCAACATATTCCGCAGCACTTTATAATTAATCGGGGACATATACAGACAAATTCAATACAAGTTAAGACAATTTAAACAGTGACATTAGGAGTGAGGTCCCTGCTCGCGAGCTTACAATCTACAAGGAAATGGGGGGACACAATAGTCACAATAGTGCTCGTTATTTCAGGTCTGGCAATTACACTGTGTTCCAAATTATTATGCAAATTGGATTTAAGTGTCTTAAAGATTTAATTGTTTTGTGTTTCAAATAAACTCGTGGATGGTATTGTGTCTCAGGGCTCACTGGATCACTGAAATCAATCTTAAACACATGTGATAATTAGTTTTCAAGGTGATTCTAATTAAAGGAAAACTACTCAAAAATGATGTTCCACATTATTAAGCAGTCACAGGTTTCAAGCAATATGGGAAATAAAACGGATCTCTCTGCTGCTGAAAAGTGTTAAATAGTGCAATGCCTTGGACAAGGTATGAAAAAATTAGATATTTCACGAAAACTTAAGAGTGATCATCATACTCTGATGAGATTTGTGACTGAAACAGAGCACAGACAGAGTTCATGCAAATAAAGGCATAATGAGGAAGTTTTCTTGCAGACAAATTCATTGGATTAAGAGAGCAGCTGCCAAAATACCATTACAAAGCAGCAAACAGTTATTTGAAGCTGCTGGTGCGTCTGGAGTCCCTCGAACCTCAAGGTGTAGGATCCTTCAAAGGCTTGCTGTGGTGCATAAACCTACTATTCGGCCACTCCTGAACAGTGTTCACAAGCAGAAACGGTTGCAGTGGGCCCAGACATACATGAAGACTAGTTTTCAAACAGTCTTGTTTACTGATGAGTGTCGATCAACTCTGGACGGTCCAGATGGATGGAGTAGTGGATGGTTGGTGGATGGCCACCATTTCCCAATAAGGCTGCGACGTCAACAAGGAGGTGGAGGAGTCATGTTTTGGGCTGGAATCATGGGGAAACAGCTGGTAGGGCCCTTTAAGGTTCCTGAAGGTGTGAAAATGACCTCAGCAAAGTAAATAGAGTTTCTGACTGACAACTTTCTTCCATGTGCTAAAAAAGAGAAACATGCCTTCAGGAACAAAATCATCTTCATGCATGACAATGAATACCTCTGAGTAATTGGCTGCTATGGGCATAAAAGGAGATAAACTCATGGTGTGGCCGCCATCTTCCCCTGACCTCAACCCTATAGAGAACCTTTGGAGGATCATCAAGCAAAAGATCTATGAGGGTGGGAAGCCGTTCACATCAAAACAGCAGCTCTGGGAGGCAAAGAAATACAAGCAGAAATTCTCCATAAACTCACAAGTTCAATGGATGCAAGAATTGTGAAGGTGATATCAAAGAAGGGTCCTATTGTTACATGTAACTTGGCCTGTTAGGATGTTTTGGAGTTAAATAGCTTTTTTGTTCAGTGAATGTGACCTCCTAATGCTGCAAATTCCACAAACGAGCATTTTCAGTTCTTTAAAACATATCAAATGTTTAGAAATTCTACTGTGCCTAATAATTTGGAACAGTGCATTTTGAGTTTTTATTCATTTTGGAGATTATACTGTTATCATTGGGAGGTTTCTTCAATAAAATTCGATGTATAATCTAACGGGTGATGACTTTTATTAGACTGACTGTCATTTGTACCGACCATTTAGGAAAATCCGAGAAAAATGTCATTTGCATAATAATTTGGAACCTAGTGTATAATACATTGGGATTTTCATACAAAGCTGCATGATCCGGTCATCAGCCCGTGTGTTTAAGTGCAATAGTCAAGTATCAAGTGCAGTTATCATGTGCATGGAGGGTGTGGAGACAGATGAATAGTAGGGTGCAGATTCAGAGTAATATTTGGAGGGAGGGAACAGGGCAAAGTTAGTTTACTGAGTAGGTGATGTGGTAGGCTTGTTTGAAGAGATGGGTTTTTAGAGCGCGCTTGAATAGGTCGGGGCTAGGTATCCGTCTGATTGTCTGGGGAAGTGCATTCCAGAGAGCTGGCGCAGCACGAGAGAAGTCTTGGAGACGGAGGTGCGAGGTTCGGATTACGGGAGATGTTAGCCTTAGGTCATTTGTAGAACGGAGGGCATGTGTAGGGCGACAGACAGAGATGAGAGAGGAGATATAAGGCGGTGCAGAACTGTGGAGAGCTTTGTGGGTGAGAGAGATGAGTTTATACTGGACCCTGTAGCGAACGGGTAGCCAGTGTAATGACTGGCACAAGATGGAGGCATCGGTGAAGCGGCTGGACAGAAATATGACCCTGGCTGCCGCATTCAATATGGATGACTTCCAATGAGATGAGCATACTCCTCTACTGACATACTCTGTGCTACTGGAGGCCCTCGGGCCCTGCTCTATGAGACTTCTGTCTATGACTTCCAATGATACCAGCATACTCCTCTACTGACATACTCTGTGCTGCTGGGGGCCCTCGGGCCCTGCTCTATGAGACTTCTGTCTATGACTTCCAATGAGATGAGCATACTCCTCTCCTGACATACTCTGTGCTGCTGGAGGCCCTCTGGCCCTGCTCTATGTGACTCCTGTCTATGACTTCCAATGAGATGAGCATACTCCTCTAATGACATACTCTGTGCTGTTGGAGGCCCTCGGGCCCTGCTCTATGAGACTTCTGTCTATGACTTCCAATGAGACCAGCATACTCCTCTCCTGACATACTCTGTGCTGCTGGGGGCCCTCAGGCTCTTCTCTATGAGACTTCTGTCTATGACTTCCAATGAGATCAGCATACTCCTCTACTGACATACTCTGTGCTGCTGGGAGCCCTCGGGCCCTGCTCTATGTGACTTCGGTCTATGACTTCCAATGAGACCAGCATACACCTCTACTGACATACTCTGTGCTGCTGGGGGCCCTCGGGCCCTGCTCTGTGTGACTTCGGTCTATGACTTCCAATGAGACCAGCATACTCTTCTCCTGACATACTCTGTGCTGCTGGGGGCCCTCGGACCCTGCTCTGTGTGACTTCGGTCTATGACTTCCAATGAGACCAGCATACACCTCTACTGACATACTCTGTGCTGCTGGGGGTCCTCGGACCCTGCTCTGTGTGACTTCGGTCTATGACTTCCAATGAGACCAGCATACTCCTCTCATGTCGTAATCTGTGCTGCTGGAGGCCCTCGGGCCCTGCTCTGTGTGACTTCGGTCTATGACTTCCAATGAGACCAGCATACTCCTCTCCTGACATACTCTGAGCTGCTGGAGGCCCTCGGGCCCTGCTCTGTGTGACTTCGGTCTAGGACTTCCAATGAGATCAGCATACTCCTCTACTGACATACTCTGTGCTGCTGGGAGCCCTCGGGCCCTGCTCTATGTGACTTCGGTCTATGACTTCCAATGAGACCAGCATACTCCTCTCCTGACATACTCTGTGCTGCTGGGGGCCCTCGGGCCCTGCTCTGTGTGACTTCGGTCTATGACTTCCAATGAGACCAGCATACACCTCTACTGACATACTCTGTGCTGCTGGGGGTCCTCGGACCCTGCTCTGTGTGACTTCGGTCTATGACTTCCAATGAGACCAGCATACTCCTCTCCTGACATACTCTGTGCTGCTGGGGGCCCTCGGGCCCTGCTCTGTGTGACTTCTGTCTATGACTTCCAATGAGACCAGCATACTCCTCTCCTGACATAATCTGAGCTGCTGGAGGCCCTCGGGCCCTGCTCTGTGTGACTTCGGTCTAGGACTTCCAATGAGGTCAGCATACTCCTCTCCTAACATACTCTGTGCTGCTGGGGGCCCTGCTCTATGAGACTTCTGTCTATGACTTCCAATGAGACCAGCATATTCCTCTCCTGACGTAATCTGTGCTGCTGGAGGCCCTCGGGCCCTGCTCTGTGTGACTTCGGTCTATGACTTCCAATGAGACCAGCATACTCCTCTCCTGACATACTCTGTGCTGCTGGGGGCCCTCGGGCCCTGCTCTGTGTGACTCCTGTCTATGACTTCCAGTGAGACCAGCATACTCCTCTCTGTGCTGATGTGACCATGTGCCTTTCACTAAAGAAGGCTCAGAGTGCTCATCTTTAAGAAGAGACACACAAGACGTGAAGATAAAGCTGCTCATCCGCTGACACACTGTGCAGACTCCACAGCTCGGGGTAATCAGCTTTTCCTCTGTGCTGCTGTTATTCTTGTGCAGTGGATGGCAGAAATCGTGCTGGGATGTCCTCGCCTCACCCGCAGCGCACACTGTCAGCAGCGCTATGGCTCTCAGGATAATGGCAGCGCTCTGGATCCGCATGGCGGCTGTGCGAACACTTACCAATGTAGCAGAGGCAGTAAACACTGAAAACACACAGCTGGCCATCACCAAAGACCCTGATTACTCCGCGCCCCATATTATTCTGCAGATTGGACGGCGGCGCCATAAAGATGTAATTTTGTATTTTTCCCAAGACATCATGGACGGTTTGTGTCTCAGGGTCTTTGGATCACTGATCTCAAACCCCTGTGATAATTAGTTGCTAGATGCCCAATTAAAGGAAATCTCCTTATGAAGGACGAGCCACATTATTAAGCAGCCACAGGTTTCAAGCAATAAGGGAAAAAAAGGATCTCTGCTGCCGAAAATCGTCACATAGTGCAGTGCCTCGGTCAAGGTGTGAAAGCCTTAGATATTTCATGGAAACTTAAGACTGATTATCCTACTGTGAAGAGATCTGTAGAAGAGACGGCTCATGCAGAGGAAGGCACAATGAGGAAGGTTCCTGCAGCTAAAGGCATAATGAGGAAGGTTACTGCAGCTAAAGGCATAATGAGGAAGGTTCCTGCAGCTAACGGCATAATGAGGAACGTTTGTGCAGCTAAAGGCAGAATGAGGAAGGTTCCTGCAGCTAAAGGCATAATGAGGAATGTTTGTGCAGCTAAAGGCATAATGAGAAAGGTTCATGCAGCTAAAGGCATAATGAGGAAGGTTCCTGCCAGACAAATTCATCAGATTAAGGGAGAAGATGGTAAAATGCCATTACAAAGCAGCAGACAGGTATGTGAAGCTGCTGGAGCCTCTGATGTCCCCTCAAGGTGTAGGATCCTCCACAGGCCGCAGTTGTGCATAAACCTACTATTTGGCTGCTCCTAATCCGCGCTCACAAGCAGATTTGGCTGCGGTGGCCTCGACGTACATGAAGACTCATTGTAAACCAGCCATGTTTACTGATGATGCCTTTCAACCCTAGATGGTCCCGTAGGGTGAAGTTGTGGATGGTTGATAGACGGCCAACATGTCCCAACAAGGCTGAGACGTCAGCAAGGAGGTGGAGGAGTCATGTTTTGGGCCGGAATCCTGCGGAGAGCTGGTAGCTCCTTTAGGCTCCCTGAAGCTGTAAAAATGACCTCTGCAAGTATATAGAGTTACTGACAATCACTTTCTACTATGTTACAAAAAGAAGAACCGCGCCGTCTGTAGCATCATCTTCATGGTGACAATGTCCCACCTCATGCTGCAAAGAAACCTCCAAGTCATTAGCTGCTATGGATATAAAGGAGGATACTCATGGTGTGTTCACCACCCTCCAATGACCTCAACCCTATAGAGAACCTCTGGAGGATCCTCAGCAGAAGATCTATGAGGGTGGGAGGCCGATCACATCAGAGCAGCAGATCTGGGGGCGATTCTGAGATCCGACAAAGAAATTAAATCAGAAACTCTCCAGAAATTCCCAAGTTCAGTGGAAGCCGAACTGTGGAGGTGAAATCCCAGACGCTCCGATGTGACCTGGACTCGGCCTTATGAAGCTTCCGATGTCAGTAATGTGACGTCTAACGCTGCAGATCCAAGTCACCGATCTCAGCTCTTTACAACCTGGATAATGTCCCGACTCTCGTTCTGCAGAAGAATTTGCTGCTTTCTGAGGTTTTTGGTTTTGAAATAAATCCTGTACTTATTGGGAGATTTGTCCAATAAATGTGATTTATCCTGTAATGTTCGATGATTGGACATTATACGACTCATCTGTGTCCAGGAAAATCAGAGGAAAATAACAGAATTTGTGGAATAAGTTGTGGCACGATGTAGATGTGGGGGTCTCAGAAGTCTTGGACCCCCATAACTTCTCTTAACCCTCGCAGCCCCACCATCAGGCTTTCATAATTTTTTTTTTTCTTACCTTTGCCTTTGGGTTTTTGATGGAGGATCCTCGGTACCAACCTGCAAAACAAGATGATCAGTTAAGATTCATCCAAAAGAAGGGAGGCCTCCATCTAATGTAGAACTACAAGTCCTAGGAGGGTCTGCAGATAGCACGGGGGGCACCTCGTAGGTACAGTCTGATGGGAGTGATAGTGATCACCACACTCTCTACACGCCTAGGGTCTGGCATAGGTCAGAGGACAACAGGGAGAAGAATGACACCTCAATAATGGTGGGGGTATCATGGTGCCGCAGTTCTGCCTGGGTGGGCTTATCGCGGGGATTTCTGGGGAGGATAAACACTTCAATCCAGAGACTGTACAATGGAGGCTCCATTATTTCCTCTTCTCTGGGACCGGCGCTGACATGTCACCGAGCTGTACGTGCCGGAGAGATGGCGGCGAAACCAGGAGGCGAAACAGCACGTTTCCAACAGGACGTCACAGCCGCATCCAGAAACTGATCCCAGCAAACAAGGCAGAAATCCGCACAACCCCTCTATAGTCCTCATGTGCAACAGCGACCTCGTCCTGCTCTCACAGCTGAGGGATTGTTACCATGTACCAGAGAAAGTCATCAATCATCAGCCTGGAGTCCAGGAGATACGGACACACATAAAGAAGTGCACAGGTGGAGAAAATCCAGCGGGATATAGGTACTCATAGAAAAAAGAACATTTATCCATGATTTAAAAAAGTTCCATGGATGTCCCATAAGGAATATATTGTGTATATCAACAGCATAGACACTACAGCAACTTTACCTAAACCTGGCCATAGTTGCTGTAGGGTCATATGCTGCTACTAGCTGTTTCCAGCCAGCTAACGCTTGGCACACTCGGGATTATGTGTGGTGGTGTGGTGGGGGGCGGGATTGTGTGTGGTGGGGGGGCGGTATTATGTGTGGTGGTGGGATTATGTGTGGTGGTGTGGGGGCGGGATTATGTGTGGTGGTGTGGTGGGGGGCGGGATTGTGTGTGGTGGGGGGGCGGTATTATGTGTGGTGGTGTGGTGGTGGGATTATGTGTGGTGGTGTGGGGGCGGGATTATGTGTGGTGGTGTGGTGGGGGGCGGGATTGTGTGTGGTGGGGGGGCGGTATTGTGTGTGGTGGTGTGGTGGGATTATGTGTGGTGGTGTGGGGGCGGGATTATGTGTGGTGGTGTGGTGGGATTATGTGTGGTGGGATTATGTGTGGTGGTGTGGGGGCGGGATTATGTGTGGTGGTGTGGTGGGATTATGTGTGGTGGTGTGGTGGGGGGGCGGGATTATGTGTGGTGGTGTGGTGGGATTATGTGTGGTGGTGTGGTGGGGGGGCGGGATTGTGTGTGGTGGGGGGGGCGGGATTGTGTGTGGTGGTGTGGTGGGGGGCGGGATTATATGTGGTGGTGTGGTGGGGGGGCGGGATTGTGTGTGGGCGGGATTGTGTGTGGTGGTGTGGTGGGGGGGCGGGATTATGTGTGGTGGTGTGGTGGGGGGGCGGGATTATGTGTGGTGGGATTATGTGTGGTGGGATTATGTGTGGTGATGTGGTGGGATTATGTGTGGTGGTGTGGTGGGGGGGCGGGATTGTGTGTGGTGGGGGGCGGGATTATGTGTGGTGGTGTGGTGGGGGGGCGCGATTATGTTTGGTGGTGTGGTGGGATTATGTGTGGTGGTGTGGCGGGATTATGTGTGGTGGTGTGGTGGGGGGGCGGGATTATGTGTGGTGGTGTGGTGGGGGGGCGGGATTGTGTGTGGTGCGGGGGCGGGATTATGTGTGGTGGTGTGGTGGGGGGGCGGGATTATGTTTGGTGGTGTGGTGGGATTATGTGTGGTGGTGTGGTGGGATTATGTGTGGTGGTGTGGTGGGGGGGCGGGATTATGTGTGGTGGGATTATGTGTGGTGGTGTGGTGGCATTGTGTGTGGTGGGATTATGTGTGGTGGTGTGGTGGGGGGGCGGGATTATGTGTGGTGGGATTATGTGTGGTGGTGTGGTGGCATTGTGTGTGGTGGTGTGGTGGGATTATGTGTGGTGATGTGGTGGGGGGGCGAGATTGTGTGTGGTGGTGTGGTGGGGGGGCGGGATTGTGTGTGGTGGTGTGGTGGGGGGGCCGGATTGTGTGTGGTGGTGTGGTGGGATTGTGTGGGGTGGTGTGGTGGGATTATGTGTGGTGATGTGGTGGGGGGGCGGGATTATGTGTGGTGGTGTGGTGGGGGGGTGGGATTATTTGTGGTGGTGTGGTGGGATTATGAGTGGTGGTGTGGTGGGATTATGTGTGGTGGTGTGGTGGCATTGTGTGTGGTGGTGTGGTGGTGTGGTGGGGGGGCGGGATTATGTGTGGTGGTGTAATGGGGGGGCGGGATTGTGTGTGGTGGTGTGGTGGGGGGCGGGATTGTTTGTGGTGGTGTGGTGGGGGGGCGGGATTGTGTGTGGTGGTGTGGTGGGGGGGCGGGATTATGTGTGGTGGTGTGGTGGGGGGGCGGGATTATGTGTGGTGGTGTGGTGGGGGGGCGAGATTGTGTGTGGTGGTGTGGTGGGGGGCGGGATTATGTGTGGTGGTGTGGTGGGATTATGTGTGGTGGTGTGGTGGGGGGGCGGGATTGTGTGGTGGTGTGGTGGGATTATGTGTGGTGGTGTGGTGGGGGGGCGGGATTATGTGTGGTGGTGTGGTGGGGGGCGGGATTATGTGTGGTGGTGTGGTGGGATTATGTGTGGTGGTGTGGTGGGATTATGTGTGGTGGTGTGGTGGGGGGGCGGGATTATGTGTGGTGGGATTATGTGTGGTGGTGTGGTGGCATTGTGTGTGGTGGTGTGGTGGGGGGGCGGGATTGTGTGTGGTGGTGTGGTGGGGGGGCGGGATTGTGTGTGGTGGTGTGGTGGGGGGGCGGGATTGTGTGTGGTGGTGTGGTGGGGGGGCGGGATTGTGTGTGGTGGTGTGGTGGGGGGGCGGGATTGTGTGTGGTGGTGTGGTGGGGGGGCGGGATTGTGTGTGGTGGTTTGGTGGGGGGGCGGGATTGTGTGTGGTGGTGTGGTGGGGGGGGCGGGATTGTGTGTGGTGGTGTGGTGGGATTATGTGTGGTGGTGTGGTGGGATTATGTGTGGTGGTGTGGTGGGGGGCGGGATTGTGTGTGGTGTGGTGGGATTATGTGTGGTGGTGTGGTGGGGGGGCGGGATTGTGTGTGGTGGGGGGGCGGGATTGTGTGTGGTGGTGTGGTGGGGGGCGGGATTGTGTGTGGTGGTGTGGTGGGATTATGTGTGGTGGTGTGGTGGGATTATGTGTGGTGGTGTGGTGGGGGGGGCGGGATTATGTGTGGTGGGATTGTGTGTGGTGGTGTGGTGGCATTGTGTGTGGTGGTGTGGTGGCATTGTGTGTGGTGGTGTGGTGGGGGGGCGGGATTGTGTGTGGTGATGTGCTGGGGGGCGGGATTGTGTGTGGTGATGTGGTGGGGGGGCGAGATTGAGTGTGGTGGTGTGGTGGGGGGGCGGGATTGTGTGTGGTGGTGTGGTGGGGGGCGGGATTGTGTGTGGTGGTGTGGTGGGATTATGTGTGGTGGTGTGGTGGGATTATGTGTGGTGGTGTGGTGGGGGGGGCGGGATTATGTGTGGTGGGATTGTGTGTGGTGGTGTGGTGGCATTGTGTGTGGTGGTGTGGTGGCATTGTGTGTGGTGGTGTGGTGGGGGGGCGGGATTGTGTGTGGTGATGTGCTGGGGGGCGGGATTGTGTGTGGTGATGTGGTGGGGGGGCGAGATTGAGTGTGGTGGTGTGGTGGGGGGGCGGGATTGTGTGTGGTGGTGTGGTGGGGGGGCGGGATTATGTGTGGTGGTGTGGAGGGGGGCGGGATTATGTGTGGTGGGGGGGCGGGATTGTGTGTGGTGGTGTGGTGGGGAGGCGGGATTATGTGTGGTGGTGTGGTGGGATTATGTGTGGTGGTGTGGTGGGGGGGCGGGATTATGTGTGGTGGTGTGGTGGGGGGGCGGGATTGTGTGTGGTGGTGTGGTGGGGGGGTGGGATTGTGTGTGGTGGTGTGGTGGGGGGGCGGGATTGTGTGTGGTGGTGTGGTGGGGGGGCGGGATTGTGTGTGGTGGTGTGGTGGGGGGCGGGATTATGTGTGGTGATGTGGTGGGGGGGCGAGATTGTGTGTGGTGGTGTGGTGGGGGGGCGGGATTGTGTGTGGTAGTGTGGTGGGGGGGCAGGATTGTGTGTGGTAGTGTGGTGGGGGGGCGGGATTGTGTGTGGTGGGGTGGTGGGGGGCGGGATTGTGTGTGGTGGTGTGGTGGGGGGGCGGGATTGTGTGTGGTAATGTGGTGGGGGGGCGGGATTATGTGTGGTGGGGGGCGGGATTGTGTGTGGTGGTGTGGTGGGGGGCGGGATTATGTGTGGTGGTGTGGAGGGGGGGCGGGATTATGTATGGTGATGTGGTGGGGGGGCGAGATTGTGTGTGGTGGTGTGGTGGGGGGGCGGGATTGTGTGTGGTAATGTGGTGGGGGGGCGGGATTATGTGTGGTGGGGGGGCGGGATTGTGTGTGGTGGGTGTGGTGGGGGGGCGGGATTATGTGTGGTGATGTGGTGGGGGCGAGATTGTGTGTGGTGGTGTGGGGGGGGCGGGATTATGTGTGGTAATGTGGTGGGGGACGGGATTGTGTGTGGTGGTGTGGCGGGATTACGTGTGGTGATGTGGTGGGGGGGCGTGTTATGACCCCAATGGCGAGGGTCTCAGAGGAACGTGGAAGTCTGCAGAATACAAAAATCCAGCTCATAGGGCAGTGGTAACTGGGTTGACCATATATCTACTCCTAACGCCAACACTAGAAGTAGCCGGGGATCATTCCTACGTTGATTCTAGATGACACGCGCCAGCCGGAGAATCTAGCTACCCCTAGTAGAGGAAAACAAAAGACCTTTCTTGCCTCCAGAGAAGGGGACCCCAAAGCTGGATAGAAGCCCCCCACAAATAATGACGGTGAGGTAAGAGGAAATGACAAACACAGAAATGAACCAGGTTTAGCACAGAGAGGCCCGCTTACTGATAGCAGAATAAAGAAAGGTAACTTATATGGTCAACAAAAACCCTATCAAAATCCACACTGGAAATTCAAGAACCCCCGAACCGTCTAACGGTCCGGGGGGAGAACACCAGCCCCCTAGAGCTTCCAGCAAAGGTCAGGATATAGATTTGGAACAAGCTGGACAAAAATACAAAACCAAAACAAATAGCAAAAAGCAAAAGGCAGACTTAGCTGATATAACTGGAACCAGGATCAGTAGACAAGAGCACAGCAGACTAGCTCTGATAACTACGTTGCCAGGCATTGAACTGAAGGTCCAGGGAGCTTATATAGCAACACCCCTAACTAACGACCCAGGTGCGGATAAAAGGAATGACAGAAAAACCAGAGTCAAAAAACTAGCAACCACTAGAGGGAGCAAAAAGCAAATTCACAACAGGGGCGGGATTATGTGTGGTGATGTGGTGGGGGCGGGATTGTGTGTGGTGGTGTGGTGGGGGGGCAGGAATATGTGTGGTGATGTGGTGGGGGGCGGGATTGTGTGTGGTGGCGGGGCGGGATTATGTGTGGTGATGGGGTGGGGGGCGGGATTGTGTGTGGTGATGTGGGGGCGGCATTATGTGTGGTGATGTGGTGGGGGGAGGGATTATGTGTGGTGGGGGGGCGGTATTATGTGTGGTAATGGGGTGGGGGGCGGGATTATGTGTGGTGATGTGGGAACCGGGATTATGTGTGGTGATGTGGTGGGGGCGTGATTATGTGTAGTAATGTAGTGGGGGGGCGGGATGGTGTGTGGTGGTGTGGTGGGGGGCGGGATTGTGTGGTGATGTGGGGGTGGAGCTACTGTGCAGGGGGCGGGATTAGCGAGTAATCACGATGCCACTTATATATATACAGTATATAGATGTTTGATGTTCGCAATATATTCCTTATGGGACATCCATGGAACTTTTTTAAATTATGGATAAATACATTTTATTTTTTATATGAGTACCTACAGGTACAGTATATCCCGCTGGATTTTCTCCACGTGTGCATTTCCAACCACAGTTGCTCGGCTTCCTTCCTTCCATGCGGGATCAGATGAGTAGTAACATGGACAGGTGAGCCGACTTGTTTTTCATATTAAATAAAGAAGGCTGCAGACAGGATCTTATCATGTATCTCTGTATACAGGGAGCTCCCCCTAGTGGTGGCTGCAGACAGGATTTTATCATGTACCTCTGTATACAGGGAGCTCCCCCTAGTGGTGGCTGCAGACAGGATCTTATCATGTATCTCTGTATACAGGGAGCTCCCCCTAGTGGTGGCTGCAGACAGGATCTTATCATGTATCTCTGTATACAGGGAGCTCCCCCTAGTGGTGGCTGCAGACAGGATCTTATCATGTATCTCTGTATACAGGGAGCTCCCCCTAGTGGTGTCTGCAGACAGGATCTTATCATGTATCTCTGTATACAGGGAGCTCCCCCTAGTGGTGTCTGCAGACAGGATCTTATCATGTATCTCTGTATACAGGGAGCTCCCCCTAGTGGTGGCTGCAGACAGGATCTTATCATGTATCTCTGTATACAGGGAGCTCCCCCTAGTGGTGGCCGCAGACAGGATCTTATCATGTATCTCTGTATACAGGGAGCTCCCCCTAGTGGTGACTGCAGACAGGATATTATCATCTATCTCTGTATACAGGGAGCTCCCCCTAGTGGTGGCTGCAGACAGGATCTTATCATGTATCTCTGTATACAGGGAGCTCCCCCTAGTGGTGGCTGCAGACAGGATCTTATCATGTATCTCTGTATACAGGGAGCTCCCCCTAGTGGTGGCTGCAGACAGGATCTTATCATGTATCTCTGTATACAATAAGCTCCCCCTAGTGGTGGCTGCAGACAGAATCTTATCATGTATCTCTGTATACAGGGAGCTCCCCCTAGTGGTGGCTGCAGACAGGATCTTATCATGTATCTCTGTATACAGGGAGCTCCCCCTAGTGGTGGCCGCAGACAGGATCTTATCATGTATCTCTGTATACAGGGAGCTCCCCCTAGTGGTGGCTGCAGACAGGATCTTAACATGTATCTCTGTATACAGGGAGCTCCCCCTAGTGGTGGCCGCAGACAGGATCTTATCATGTATCTCTGTATACAGGGAGCTCCCCCTAGTGGTGGCTGCAGACAGGATATTATCATCTATCTGTATACAGGGAGCTCCCCCTAGTGGTGGCTGCAGACAGGATCTTATCATGTATCTCTGTATACAATGAGCTCCCCCTAGTGGTGGCTGCAGACAGAATCTTATCATGTATCTCTGTATACAGGGAGCTCCCCCTAGTGGTGACTGCAGACAGGATCTTATCATGTATCTCTGTATACAGGTAGCTCCCCCTAGTGGTGGCTGCAGACAGGATATTATCATCTATCTCTGTATACAGGGAGCTCCCCCTAGTGGTGGCTGCAGACAGGATATTATCATGCATCTCTGTATACAGGGAGCTCCCCCTAGTGGTGGCTGCAGACAGGATCTTATCATGTATCTCTGTATACAGGGAGCTCCCCCTAGTGGTGGCTGCAGACAGGATCTTATCATGCATCTCTGTATACAGGGAGCTCCCCCTAGTGGTGGCTGCAGACAGGATCTTATCATGCATCTCTGTATACAGGGAGCTCCCCCTAGTGGTGGCTGCAGACAGGTTCTTATCATGCATCTCTGTATACAGGGAGCTCCCCCTAGTGGTGGCTGCAGACAGGTTCTTATCGTGTATCTCTGTATAAAGGGAGCTCCCCCTAGTGGTGGCCGCAGACAGGATCTTATCATGTATCTCTGTATACAGGGAGCTCCCCCTAGTGGTGGCTGCAGACAGGATCTTATCATGTATCTCTGTATACAGGGAGCTCCCCCTAGCGGTGGCCGCAGACAGGATCTTATCATGTATCTCTGTATACAGGGAGCTCCCCCTAGTGGTGGCTGCAGACAGGATCTTATCATGTATCTCTGTATACAGGGAGCTCCCCCTAGTGGTGGCCGCAGACAGGATCTTATCATGTATCTCTGTATACAGGGAGCTCCTCCTAGTGGTGGCTGCAGACAGGATCTTATCATGTATCTCTGTATACAGGGAGCTTGTATCTCTGTATACAGGGAGCTCCCCCTAGTGGTGGCTGCAGACAGGATCTTATCTTGTATCTCTGTATACAGGGAGCTTGTATCTCTGTATACAGGGAGCTCCCCCTAGTGGTGGCTGCAGACAGGATATTATCATCTATCTCTGTATACAGGGAGCTCCCCCTAGTGGTGGCTGCAGACAGGATCTTATCATGTATCTCTGTATACAGGGAGCTCCCCCTACTGGTGGCTGCAGACAGGATCTTATCATGTATCTCTGTATACAGGGAGCTCCCCCTAGTGGTGGCTGCAGACAGGATATTATCATCTATCTCTGTATACAGGGAGCTCCCCCTAGTGGTGGCTGCAGACAGGATATTATCATGCATCTCTGTATACAGGGAGCTCCCCCTAGTGGTGGCTGCAGACAGGATCTTATCATGTATCTCTGTATACAGGGAGCTCCCCCTAGTGGTGGCTGCAGACAGGATCTTATCATGCATCTCTGTATACAGGGAGCTCCCCCTAGTGGTGGCTGCAGACAGGATCTTATCATGCATCTCTGTATACAGGGAGCTCCCCCTAGTGGTGGCTGCAGACAGGTTCTTATCGTGTATCTCTGTATAAAGGGAGCTCCCCCTAGTGGTGGCTGCAGACAGGATCTTATCATGTATCTCTGTATACAGGGAGCTCCCCCTAGTGGTGGCTGCAGACAGGATCTTATCATGTATCTCTGTATACAGGGAGCTCCCCCTAGTGGTGACTGCAGACAGGATCTTATCATGTATCTCTGTATACAGGGAGCTCCCCCTAGTGGTGGCTGCAGACAGGATCTTATCATGTATCTCTGTATACAGGGAGCTCCCCCTAGTGGTGGCTGCAGACAGGATCTTATCATGCATCTCTGTATACAGGGAGCTCCCCCTAGTGGTGGCTGCAGACAGGATCTTATCATGTATCTCTGTATACAGGGAGCTCCCCCTAGTGGTGGCTGCAGACAGGATCTTATCATGTATCTCTGTATACAGGGAGCTCCCCCTAGTGGTGGCTGCAGACAGGATCTTATCATGTATCTCTGTATACAGGGAGCTCCCCTAGTGGTGACTGCAGACAGTATCTTATCATGTATCTCTGTATACAGGGAGCTCCCCCTAGTGGTGGCTGCAGACAGGATCTTATCATGTATCTCTGTATACAGGGAGCTCCCCCTAGTGGTGACTGCAGACAGGATCTTATCATGTATCTCTGTATACAGGGAGCTCCCCCTAGTGGTGGCTGCAGACAGGATCTTATCATGTATCTCTGTATACAGGGAGCTCCCCCTAGTGGTGGCTGCAGACAGGATCTTATCATGTATCTCTGTATACAGGGAGCTCCCCCTAGTGGTGGCTGCAGACAGGATCTTATCATGTATCTCTGTATACAGGGAGCTCCCCCTAGTGGTGGCTGCAGACAGGATCTTATCATGCATCTCTGTATACAGGGAGCTCCCCCTAGTGGTGACTGCAGACAGGATCTTATTATGTATCTCTGTATACAGGGAGCTCCCCCTAGTGGTGGCTGCAGACAGGCAGAATTACTTGGTGGTCTATATGAGACAGAACTATGACAGCTGCAGATATATTAGATGGGTGGGCGCAGACTGTTAGATCGGGTAGTTGGTGTTGACCCTGGACACTCGCTGTACAGATTGGACCTTGACCATTGTCTCCAGTGCCCAGTTATGTGTGGGACAGTGCTCTACCGGCTGTTTCCCTACATTACACGGACACAGCGTGTGGACGGGTTGCTGGGGAGGATTCGGGGAACGCCGCTGGTTACAGCATCGGGGGCTCAGATGGTATTTTATAAATCTCTGGTAAGTGAAGCGGTGGGTTGCCTTCTGTGCCGCACATCCCATTACAAGGACGTTACATCCGCACTTATTATTCTGCTAATGTTTCTCCAGTTGGCTGGAAATTGTCCCGACTGCAATAATGTAAATTACAAATGCAGCAAAAGTGGAAGCTTAAAGGGAAACTCCGGTAAATAGGCCAAGTTCTCGAATAAGAGTCACAGTGTAAATAGGTCGATGAAAATCATGGCGCTGAGTGATACATTGTTGC
The DNA here is from genome assembly GCF_051348905.1 of Ranitomeya variabilis. NCBI lineage: Eukaryota > Metazoa > Chordata > Amphibia > Anura > Dendrobatidae > Ranitomeya > Ranitomeya variabilis. Next base: position 216,109,692 of record NC_135239.1, on the reverse strand, counting down.
ACATGAGCACAATACGTTTCCATCAGATGGCGCTCTGCATTAATGATGATCCCAAGTCAGAAATACGCATTGTTTTGGGGTCCACATACTGACAAAACAAGAGGTGATGAATAACTCCAAAGAGGAACATTCCCCCAAACTGTAGCAGCGGCCATAGTGGTGGTCACCCAGCTTTCCCAGGAACATTATATGCATGGTCCAGACACAGTAGTGCGTGGCTGCCAGTCTGTGCTAATAACATTGGGGGTCAAGTTTAACAACACGTCCTTTCTGCATTAGGGTCCGCAGCAGCAAATCCCGCACCCCAGATGCACATGTCAGATCCGCAGCGTCAAGGAATTCACGTTGTGGATTTTTTAAAGAAATTGGATAAAATTTCAGAAAATTCTGTTACATATCGGACCCCTGTGACTGTCCCCTATATCGGACCCCCACAGTCGCCCGCACTCACCTTCACATTTCTCCAGGATGTGCACAGTTTCTCCCAGTTCCAGAGTTAACCCTTGAGGTACCGATCCACGGAAACTAGATATGACTGAAAGAAAGAGACAAGACAGATTATAGCAGAGCTGACACGGTGGTGCGGAGGTCACTACATCATTACTATGTCCCCCGTCACAGCTCCGGGGTCACCGTGGTGTGATCTGTACTGAACATGGAGGAGAGCAAGTAACCGTCCATGCATGGAAGAATGTGTGGTCACAGTGTGCAAGTACCACAGCACAGCCTCGCATCAGTGTGACAGCGGGTGTATGGTCACCGCGCACAGCCTCGCATCAGTGTGACAGCGGGTGTATGGTCACCGTGCACAGCCTCGTATCAGTGTGACAGCGGGTGTATCGTCACCGTGCACAGCCTCGTATCAGTGTGACAGTGGGTGTATGGTCACCGTGCACAGCCTCGTATCAGTGTGACAGCGGGTGTATCGTCACCGTGCACAGCCTCGCATCAGTGTGACAGCGGGTGTATCGTCACCGCGCACAGCCTCGTATCAGTGTGACAGCGGGTGTATCGTCACCGTGCACAGCCTCGTATCAGTGTGACAGCGGGTGTATGGTCACCGTGCACAGCCTCGCATCAGTGTGACAGCGGGTGTATCGTCACCGCGCACAGCCTCGTATCAGTGTGACAGCGGGTGTATCGTCACCGTGCACAGCCTCGTATCAGTGTGACAGCGGGTGTATCGTCACCGTGCACAGCCTCGTATCAGTGTGACAGCGGGTGTATCGTCACCGGGCACAGCCTCGTATCAGTGTGACAGCGGGTGTATCGTCACCGGGCACAGCCTCGTATCAGTGTGACAGCGGGTGTATGGTCACCGTGCACAGCCTCGTATCAGTGTGACAGCGGGTGTATCGTCACCGTGCACAGCCTCGTATCAGTGTGACAGCGGGTGTATCGTCACCGTGCACAGCCTCGTATCAGTGTGACAGCGGGTGTATCGTCACCGTGCACAGCCTCGTATCAGTGTGACAGCGGGTGTATCGTCACCGGGCACAGCCTCGTATCAGTGTGACAGCGGGTGTATCGTCACCGGGCACAGCCTCGTATCAGTGTGACAGCGGGTGTATCGTCACCGCGCACAGCCTCGTATCAGTGTGACAGCGGGTGTATCGTCACCGCGCACAGCCTCGTATCAGTGTGACAGCGGGTGTATCGTCACCGCGCACAGCCTCGTATCAGTGTGACAGTGGGTGTATCGTCACCGCGCACAGCCTCGTGTCAGTGTGACAGTGGGTGTATCGTCACCGTGCACAGCCTCGTATCAGTGTGACAGTGGGTGTATCGTCACCGCGCACAGCCTCGTATCAGTGTGACAGCGGGTGTATCGTCACCGTGCACAGCCTCGTATCAGTGTGACAGCGGGTGTATCGTCACCGCGCACAGCCTCGTATCAGTGTGACAGCGGGTGTATCGTCACCGTGCACAGCCTCGTATCAGTGTGACAGCGGGTGTATCGTCAACGTGCACAGCCTCGTATCAGTGTGACAGTGGGTGTATCGTCACCGCGCACAGCCTCGTATCAGTGTGACAGCGGGTGTATGGTCACCGTGCACAGCCTCGTATCAGTGTGACAGCGGGTGTATCGTCACCGTGCACAGCCTCGTATCAGTGTGACAGCGGGTGTATCGGGAGACCCTCTTGAGTTGTTGGAATGTGACCCCTGGGAGAGAGACCCTCTGTGTTGTCAGGCTGTGACCCTGGGAGGGAGACCCTCTGTGTTGTCAGGCTGTGACCCTGGGAGGGAGACCCTCTGTGTTGTCGGGCTGTGACCCCTGGGAGGGAGACCCTCTGTGTTGTTGGGCCGTGACCCTGGGAGGAAGACCCTCTGTGTTGTCGGGTCGTGACCCTGGGAGGGAGACCCTCTGTGTTGTCGGGCCATGACCCCTGGGAGGGAGACCCTCTGTGTTGTCGGGCCGTGTTGACCAGCCGCCAGAGACATCTATAACCTTGGAACCATTCTTGCGTCTGCACAGTCTGTAGATGGAGTGCGTCAGCGCCATCTCTCCCCCTGTGACAGGCTGGCAGGGAGCGCTCGCTCACTCTGCAGTACTAACCCTCTCAGTGCCGCCTGCCAGGAACCTGCTGCCGTAACCGGCTCCTAGCCGCACCGAGCCTCCGCCGAGGCAATCACATCATCCCGCGCTCCCCAAGACAACGGCTCTCAGGATGCAGAGCGGACCCCAACAGTACCAGAAACACACTGCAAAGACCACCGACATTACCAAACCGCCCGACCCTGGAACCATCACAGGGCCCCAACCTCAGGGACCCCGGGACAGAAATGGCTGTGGGGGGGGGGGGGAGGTGTGGATTCATCATCATAAATCCCAGAGACACTACAACTCCCAGCATGCACTGAGCCACGACTGCTATCCGGAACGTTCCTCCGCAGAGTGGCCCCGGGGTCCGGCCCCAGATATTCAGCAAGATCCAGTTAGTTATAAAATGACCTAATTAGCGGCAGAATGAGCGCAGGACGGCGCCGACCTACATTCTGTACATCGGCTCCGGAATAGGAGCAAAACTCTAAGCATCCGCGAGTCTACAACTCCCAGCATGCACAGCACATCCTGCATATAGCGCCTCCACATGGTGGAGCGGGGTAGTACACCTACTGGATGCCTGTGGCAGCGCCCCCTGGGGGTTGTAGTCACTATGTATCGATTGTGCCCAGCTGTGCTGTGAGGCCATGATGGGGGCTGTAGTTGGTTGTAGTCCCAGTAGTGACAGTCACAATCCCGACCACTTCCCTGCGGCCGCCGCTGTACGCTCCGCGTTACGAAGCCGCGTGACAGTGAGAGAAGCAATGGCGCAGATCTGCAGGCGTCTGTGGACGTTTCTATGTAAATGTCCTTGAAGAGAGGCCGTCAGTGACCGCCTCGCACCCCCCGCACCGCTGCAGTCACCGCCGCAGCGAACACCCACACACTGCTGCACCGCCGCAGCCACCGCCGACCCAAGGGGACAGCGCAGCACCATGTCCGGGTCCTAATAGTGGTGATGTGGACCCCGGGACAAGCCCTCCACATCCAGAGGGAAGAACCGGCTCCGAGACCCCTGAATGAGGGCGGCCCTGTAATAACGGTCTCTACACAGGTCCCGCACAACGGCACTCAGGTCCAGCATCCAATACTACAGCAAGTCTGATAATCCGGCAAGGAACCACCCAGGACGCGGTAATGAAGGCACAGAGGGGGATTCTATGAGCGCCTGATAATCTGGAATATATGATAAAGTATTCAGTAATGCCCATTAATCCAGAATGTCTGATAATCCAGCACAGTCAGGTCCACGTTACAGAATACTGTGTCTATGAAGGATGAAAGTCTCCAGAATAACGCAGCCGAGAGGAGCGACACACAACCGGGTCAAGGGGCCCAGCAGACCCGCACTACCGTGGGAAGACGAGAATCAGCGCAGAAACGGGGCACCCGCCCCCCAACATGGACATCAGCCCCTACAGATCTGACACTTCTCACAGCTGAGGGTTTGTTACAATGTCTCCGCCCTCCTGTCCTTAAAGTTTGTTACAATGTGTCCAGTCTCCATTTCCCCCCCAACTTCAGACTGAAACATTGTAACAAGCCCCCAGCTGCGAGAAGTGTTGTGATATTTAAAGGCATTTGGCCTCTGGTGGTAAATAAGAATCTCCCCAATCACTGACGGGAAGAGGAGACCTCGCTGGCTAATGACTTTATCCCGGGAATTACTAGTCATGCGATTCCCCGCACACGCCTCCGTCTCTGACATTATATACCCAGGGAAGGATTCCGGATAATTGCCCAGATTAAGGCGGCGCGGGCCGGGAGGGGACTGCTCCCTATCTGCACATTCGCTGCCTCCTCACCCACATGCACAGCCGAGGTTTCCGTGAATTAAGGTCAGACAAAGCCCGGAGAGCGCGGCAGGAGGGGCTGTCATCGGCGGGCAAGAGGGCCATTATCCGCGGGGCAGGAGGGGCCGTCGTCTGCGGAGCAGGAGGGGCCGCCGTCCACGGGGCAGGAGGGGCCGCCGTCCGCGGGGCAGGAGGGGACGTCAACCGCGGGGCAGGAGGGGCCGTCGTCCGCGGAGCAGGAGGGGACGTCAACCGCGGGGCAGGAGGGGCCGTTGTCCGCGGGGCAGGAGGGGACGTCAACCGTGGGGCAGGAGGGGCCGTTGTCCGCGGGGCAGGAGGGGCCGTTGTCCGCGGGGCAGAAGGGGCAGCCATCAGTGGGGCAGAAGGGGCAGCCATCAGTGGGGAAGGAGGGGACGTCAACCGCGGGGCAGGAGGGGCAGCCATCAGCGGGGCAGGAGGGGCCGTTGTCCGCGGGGCAGGAGGGGCCGTCGTCCGCGGAGCAGGAGGGGACATCAACCGCGGGGCAGGAGGGGCCGTTGTCCGCAGGGCAGGAGGGGACGTCAACCGCGGGGCAGGAGGGGCCGTTGTCCGCGGGGCAGAAGGGGCAGCCATCAGTGGGGCAGAAGGGGCAGCCATCAGTGGGGAAGTAGGGGACGTCAACCGCGGGGCAGGAGGGGCAGCCATCAGCGGGGCAGGAGGGGCTGCCATCCGTGGGGCAGGAGGGGCCATTGTCCGCGGGGCAGGAGGGGCCGTCGTCCGCGGGGCAGGAGGGGCCGTCGTCCGCGGGGCAGGAGGGGCCGTCGTCCGCGGGGCAGGAGGGGCCGTTGTCCGCGGGGCAGGAGGGGCAGCCATCAGCGGGGAAGGAGGGGACGTCAACCGCGGGGCAGCCATCTGTCGGCAGGATTATCTATTGCTGATTTGATAACAATCACTGTCCAGTGTCTCCTGCACAGACATAATCCGGCAGCTGGGGCTGGATGGTGCCAGGGGGCTGCACCGGTACCCCAGAGCTTTACCCGGCCAGTGAGGTCATATCTGTATGATAGGGGGCGCAGGGGAACATTCCCAGTGGGGCCCTAGCAGGACGGGGTACCCGGTGGTAGAATTTGGTGCCAGTTATCCTTGTGATTGACCGCTGCACCCCCCAGCCGGCACCGGTGACCCCTCCTGCTGTGCCAGTGGCCGGACAGGAGACGCCTGCAGCGCTGTCTCGCACGTCTCCGCCATCGTGATGTCAGTGCTTGCTCAGCATCTCCACAGATGCTCTCAGTGTAGACCCCGGGGACACAGGACAGCAGCGCGCGCTCCGCACTCGCGCCATCAGCAGCAGATGTGACACTGACGATGCAGAAGTGGTAAAGAGGCGACGAAGGAGCCACCGAGGAGTCAGCTGCAGCGGGGCCCAATCCTTCGGCCAGAAGAGTCCACACAAGTCATCTTACTTGTCGCACACTAGGCGGATGGGAAGATCCTGGCAGACGACGCTCAGCACTGGCGGCAGAACATGATGCTCCGCAGTGGCGGTGGAATATGACGCTCCGCAGTGGCGGTGGAATCTGATGCTCCGCATCGGCGGTAGAATCTGGCGCTCCGCACTGGCGGTGGAACCTGATGCTCGGCAGTGGCGGTGGAACCTGATGCTCGGCAGTGGCGGTGGAACCTGATGCTCAGCAGTGGCGGTGGAACCTGATGCTCGGCAGTGGCGGTGGAACCTGACGCTCCAGCGCCCAATGACCCCATCACATTAATGGGCCAGTGATACTTCATAGCTGTGTAATGAAATCTGCACATCTCTAGTCCTGGAAACAAGTTTCTATTCACTAACAGCAAGCAGAGATCTCAAAATGAGGAAGAATTGACACAATTAAGCTTTTATCCTGTAAATTGTCACAAATATAGTACTGGTGCCCCAGGACGCTCCGCCCCTTTATCGTCCGCAGCGGGATGGGTGGCAGCGGTGAGTGGTCCGCAGCTTTTCATTTGCTCAGAGCTTTCAGCACAGATTAGCCTAATTAGATCGCCTTTACAACAAAGCCGCGGCCCTGCCCCTCCCCCACCACCAAGCCGAAATCCTGCGCCGAACCGGCGGGGGCCACAGACATAAGGCCTCACCTGACCCCCGACCACAAAACCACCAATAAGCCGACAGATCGCTCCATCATCAATCCCCTATCTGCAGCTCACACTCCGCAGGTTTCTGTTGCTCCTTTCTGGATGTGACGTCTCGTTATAAATCCTCATTAAACAAGACATCTCTCGCTCTCTATATCTAGATAGGACAAGTCTCTTATGACCCCTCTCTCCGCATTTCTCCTGTCTCTGACTCTCTTCTAGATATCTCCTTTCACTGGCTCATTAGGATCATGCTTCAAGCTCTCTTATTCTAGACAAAATCTCTCACTGCTCTGTACATACGACCCGTCTCTCACTGCTCTCTAGATACCACCCGTCTCACTGCTCTCTAGATACGACCCGTCTCACTGCTCTCCAGATACGGCCCGTCTCTCACTGCTCTCTAGATATGACCCGGCTCTCACTGCTCTCTAGATACCACCCGTCTCACTGCTCTCTAGATACCACCCGTCTCACTGCTCTCTAGATACCACCCGTCTCACTGCTCTCTAGATACGACCCGTCTCACTGCTCTCCAGATACGGCCCGTCTCTCACTGCTCTCTAGATATGACCCGTCTCTCACTGCTCTCTAGATACGACCCGTCTCACTGCTCTCTAGATACCACCCGTCTCACTGCTCTCTAGATACCACCCGTCTCACTGCTCTCTAGATACGACCCGTCTCACTGCTCTCTAGACACGACCCGTCTCACTGCTCTCTAGATACGACCCGTCTCACTGCTCTCTAGATACCACCCGTCTCACTGCTCTCTAGACACGACCCGTCTCACTGCTCTCTAGATATGACCCGACTCTCACTGCTCTCTAGACACGACCCGTCTCACTGCTCTCTAGACACGACCCGTCTCACTGCTCTCTAGACACGACCCGACTCTCACTGCTCTCTAGATATGACCCGACTCTCACTGCTCTCTAGACACGACCCGTCTCACTGCTCTCTAGACACGACCCGTCTCACTGCTCTCTAGACACGACCCGTCTCACTGCTCTCTAGACACGACCCGTCTCACTGCTCTCTAGATATGACCCGACTCTCACTGCTCTCTATACGACCCGTCTCTCACTGCTCTCTAGATACGACCCGGCTCTCACTGCTCTCCAGATATGACATGTCTATCAAGCCCATTATTTCTAGATATGACTCTCCTCCCCATCTTTCAAGCTCTCTGGAGAACTATCGCTTTAGCTCTCATCTTCTAGGTATGACCTATCTTTCTATCTCTCCCCTTTACACAGTCCCGTGTTTCTCTATTTCTAGGTTAGACTTGTCTCTAGCTCTCCTAGATATGATGCCTGCCTCTATTACTCCTCTCTAGATAGAAACATGTCTCTCTAGCTCTTAATTCTATATAACTCAATTAGATTCTATCTAAATATTTATTTATTTTGCTCACTTACATAGCGCCATTAATTCCACAGCTTTACAGCCCACTACATCGCTGTCCCCATTCGGGCTCACTATGTACATTCTCTAACAGTCTTTGGAACGTTGGAGGAAACCGGAGAATCCAGAGAAAACCCACGGAAGCACAGGGAGAACATACAGACTGCTTTCAGATGTCGTCCTTGGCGGGATTCAACCCATGACCCCAGCGCTACAAAGCAACAGTGTTAACCACTGAACCACCTCTGCCCTATATATTATACAGCGTTGACCACTGGGCCACTGTGCTGCCCTTTATATAGTACAGTGCTAACCAATGAGCCACCATGTTGTCCTATATATTTTAGTGCTCATCATTGAGCTACCACGCTGCCCTATATATGGCACAGTACTAACCACTGAGCCACCACGCTGCTATATATATATATATATATATATATATATATATATATATATATATATATAGCACAGCGCTCACCACTAAGCCACCATGTAGCCCAATATATTGTACAGTGCTAACCACTGAGCCACCATAGTGACTTCTGTAGATAGGCCTTTCTAGCGCTCAATTTCTAGGTATTAGTTTCTCTAGTGCACGGTTTCTAGATATGACCCATCCCCCGAGCTCTGCATTATATTTTTTAAGTATTATCTTTCAAACTCTCTTTTCAAGATAACACCCGTCTCCATAGCTTTCATTTTCCAGATATGACCCATTTGTCTCACTCTACATCTCACAAGTTTTTTTTCTCCAAAGTCAACATCTATGATTCTTCTCAAGTCATCTCTCTCGTGTCTATCAATCTCTAGATATGAGCTGTCTCTCTACTACTACACATGTAACTCTAGATACGACCCCGTCTCGCTAGATACGCCCCAGTTTCTCCATTTCTCGATATGTGCCGCCTCTCTACTTCTACATACAGTCTCTCCACATCTAGATTTGAGCGGTCTCCTTTCCATTTCTAGATGAAACCCTCTTCTCTCCTTTTCTGGATACAAGCCATCTCTCTCTCCCCCATGTCCCAGATACGAGCCGCCTCTCCTTTTCCAGACACGAGCTGCCTCTCCTTTTCCAGACACGAGCCGCCTCTCCTTTCCCAGATAAAAGCCGCCTCTCCTTTTCCAGACACGAGCTGCCTCTCCTTTTCCAGACACGAGCCGCCTCTCCTTTCCCAGATAAAAGCCGCCTCTCCTTTTCCAGACACGAGCTGCCTCTCCTTTTCCAGACACGAGCCGCCTCTCCTTTTCCAGACACGAGCCGCCTCTCCTTTTCCAGACACGAGCCGCCTCTCCTTTCACAGATCCGAGACGCCTCTCCTTTCACAGATACGAGACACCTCTTTTCCAGACACGAGCCGCCTCTCCTTTCCCAGACACGAGCCGCCTCTCCTTTCTCAGACACGAGCCGCCTCTCCTTTCTCAGACACGAGCCGCCTCTCCTTTTCCAGATACGATCCGCCTCTCCTTTTCCAGGTGCGAACCGCCTCTCCTTTTCCAGATATGAGCCGCCTCTCCTTTTCCAGATATGAACCGCCTCTCCTTTTCCAGATATGAACCGCCTCTCCTTTTCCAGACACGAACCGCCTCTCCTTTTCCAGATATGAGCCGCCTCTCCTTTTCCAGGTGCGAACCGCCTCTCCTTTTCCAGATACGATCGCCTCTCCTTTTCCAGGTGCGAACCGCCTCTCCTTTTCCAGATATGAGCAGCCTCTCCTTTTCCAGATATGAGCCGCCTCTCCTTTTCCAGATATGAACCGCCTCTCCTTTTCCAGATACGAGCCGCCTCTCCTTTTCCAGATATGAGCAGCCTCTCCTTTTCCAGACACGAGCCGCCTCTCCTTTTCCAGATATGAGCAGCCTCTCCTTTTCCAGATATGAGCCGCCTCTCCTTTTCCAGATATGAACCGCCTCTCCTTTTCCAGATACGAGCCGCCTCTCCTTTTCCAGATATGAGCCGCCTCTCCTTTTCCAGACACGAACCGCCTCTCCTTTTCCAGATATGAGCAGCCTCTCCTTTTCCAGACACGAGCCGCCTCTCCTTTTCCAGACACGAGCCGCCTCTCCTTTTCCAGATATGAGCCGCCTCTCCTTTTCCAGACACGAGCCGCCTCTCCTTTTCCAGATATGAGCAGCCTCTCCTATTCCAGATATGAGCCGCCTCTCCTATTCCAGATATGAGCCGCCTCTCCTTTTCCAGATATGAGCCGCCTCTCCTTTTCCAGATATGAGCAGCCTCTCCTTTTCCAGATATGAGCAGCCTCTCCTTTTCCAGATACGAGCCGCCTCTCCTTTTCCAGATACGAGCCGCCTCTCTTTTTCCAGACACGAGCCGCCTCTCCTATTCCAGATATGAGCAGCCTCTCCTATTCCAGATATGAGCAGCCTCTCCTTTTCCAGATATGAGCCGCCTCTCCTTTTCCAGATATGAGCCGCCTCTCCTTTTCCAGATACGAGCCGCCTCTCCTTTTCCAGATACGAGCAGCCTCTCCTTTTCCAGATACGAGCCCCCTCTCTTTTTCTAGAGACCTGATAAGATCATGTGAGGGATTTTGGGGCATTTCATCACAAACCCTTCATTAATCCGTCTGCGTTGGATGAATGGCGCCTGATTAATCTGCAGCTTCTCATCTTTCAGCAATAACTTAGTGATCAGCTGATAATTACTATGCATTTATGTTAATTACAGAGATGCAGGAGCACCCGGCACTGTCAGCGCCGGTCACGCACTGGTTAAGAGGCCGCACATAATGGCGCAGATATAAATAGTGCACGTTTCCAAGACAAACTCATTATTCCCGCACACGGTCTCGATCTGACATCTGACTGTGGAAGATCAGTAATGACCCCCACGACCCTGCAGTGGTACTGTGGAAGATCAGTAATGACCCTGCGGCCCCCGGACCTGCAGTGGTGCTGTGGAAGATCAGTAATGACCCCCGCGACCCCCGGACCTGCAGTGGTGCTATGGAGGATCAGTAATGACCCCACGGCCCCCAGACCTGCAGTGGTGCTGTGGAAGATCAGTAATCACCCCGCGGCCCCCGGACCTGCAGTGGTGCTGTGGAAGATCAGTAATGACCCCCGCGACCCCCGGACCTGCAGTGGTGCTATGGAGGATCAGTAATGACCCCACGGCCCCCGGACCTGCAGTGGTGCTGTGGAAGATCAGTAATGACCCCCGCGACCCCCGGACCTGCAGTGGTGCTATGGAAGATCAGTAATGACCCCACGGCCCCCAGACCTGCAGTGGTGCTGTGGAAGATCAGTAATCACCCCGCGGCCCCCGGACCTGCAGTGGTGCTGTGGAATATCAGTAATGACCCCCGCGACCCTGCAGTGGTACTGTGGAGGATCAGTAATAACCCTGCGGCCCCCGGACCTGCAGTGGTGCTGTGGAATATCAGCAATGACCCCCGCGACCCCCGGACCTGCAGTGGTGCTATGGAGGATCAGTAATGACCCCGCGGCCCCCTGACCTGCAGTGGTACTGTGGAGGATCAGTAATGACCCCACGGCCCCCGGACCTGCAGTGGTGCTGTGGAGGATCAGTAATCACCCCGCGGCCCCCGGACCTGCAGTGGTGCTGTGGAATATCAGTAATGACCCCCGCGACCCTGCAGTGGTACTGTGGAGGATCAGTAATGACCCTGCGGCCCCCGGACCTGCAGTGGTGCTGTGGAATATCAGTAATGACCCCCGCGACCCCCGGACCTGCAGTGGTGCTATGGAGGATCAGTAATGACCCCGCGGCCCCCAGACCTGCAGTGGTACTGTGGAGGATCAGTAATGACCCCACGGCCCCCGGACCTGCAGTGGTGCTATGGAGGATCAGTAATGACCCCACGGCCCCCAGACCTGCAGTGGTGCTGTGGAAGATCAGTAATGACCCTGCGGCCCCCGGACCTGCAGTGGTGCTGTGGAAGATCAGTAATGACCCCCGCGACCCCCGGACCTGCAGTGGTGCTATGGAGGATCAGTAATGACCCCGCGGCCCCCAGACCTGCAGTGGTGCTATGGAGGATCAGTAATGACCCCACGGCCCCCAGACCTGCAGTGGTGCTATGGAGGATCAGTAATGACCCCGCGGCCCCCAGACCTGCAGTGGTGCTGTGGAGGATCAGTAATGACCCCGCGGCCCCCGGACCTGCAGTGGTGCTATGGAGGATCAGTAATGACCCCACGGCCCCCAGACCTGCAGTGGTGCTGTGGAGGATCAGTAATGACCCCGCGGCCCCCAGACCTGCAGTGGTGCTGTGGAGGATCAGTAATGACCCCGCGGCCCCCGGACCTGCAGTGGTGCTGTGGAGGATCAGTAATGACCCCGCGGCCCCCGGACATACAGCGATGCTGTGGAGGATCAGTAATGACCCCGCGGCCCTCAGACCTGCAGTGGTGCTATGGAGGATCAGTAATGACCCCACGGCCCCCGGACCTGCAGTGGTGCTGTGGAGGATCAGTAATGACCCCCGCGACCCCCAGACCTGCAGTGGTGCTATGGAGGATCAGTAATGACCCCGCGGCCCCCGGACATACAGCGATGCTGTGGAGGATCAGTAATGACCCTGCGGCCCCCGGACCTGCAGTGGTGCTGTGGAGGATCAGTAATGACCCTGCGGCCCCCAGACCTGCAGTGGTGCTATGGAGGATCAGTAATGACCCCGCGGCCCCCGGACATACAGCGATGCTGTGGAGGATCAGTAATGACCCCGCGGCCCCCCGGACATACAGCGATGCTGTGGAGGATCAGTAATGACCCTGCGGCCCCCGGACCTGCAGTGGTGCTGTGGAGGATCAGTAATGACCCCGCGGCCCCCGGACATACAGCGATGCTGTGGAGGATCAGTAATGACCCTGCGGCCCCCGGACCTGCAGTGGTGCTGTGGAGGATCAGTAATGACCCCGCGGCCCCCAGACCTGCAGTGGTGCTGTGGAGGATCAGTAATGACCCTGCGGCCCCCGGACCTGCAGTGGTGCTGTGGAGGATCAGTAATGACCCCGCGCCCCCCAGACCGGCGATCTGGACGACCAGTAATGACGGGGAAATGTGCGATAATGTGGTTACGACAGATGAACAGTTACTATTTCTTTTCCACTTTTTGCTTATCAGCTTCTCACAACCAGAATATCAGTAAAATCAATTCCTGCTGTAATGGAGCGCGCCATTACTGAGCGCCACAAATAACCAGTGATGGCTCAGGATCGCTCCCCGGAAGAGTAAGGAGGACACCGGATATCAGGCCACAGCCGAGCCTGTCCCAGGGGCGCCACAATGGAGACAAGACTGATGGATGAGCAAAAAGTCACAGGAGCCCGGAGGAGTCTGACAACCGCAGGAGGAAATACCAAGTGTCTGATACCAGTGATACGGAGGGGAAAGAGACAGGGGGGGGGGGGGAACGGGGAGAGAGACATGGGGGGGGGGGGGGGGAGAGACACGTTGGGGAGAGAGATACAGGGGGAGAGAGATACGGGGGGAGAGAGATACGGGGGGGAGAGAGATACGGGGGGAGAGAGATACGGGGGGGAGAGAGATACGGGGGGGAGAGAGATACGGGGGGGAGAGAGATACGGGGGGGGAGAGAGATACGGGGGGGGGAGAGAGATACGGGGGGGAGAGAGATACGGGGGGAGAGAGATACGGGGGGAGAGAGATACGGGGGGGAGAGAGATACAGGGGGGGAGAGAGATACGGGGGGGGGGGAGAGATACAGGGGGGAGAGAGAGATACAGGGGGGGGAGAGAGATACAGGGGGGGGAGAGAGATACAGGGGGGGAGAGAGATACAGGGGGGAGAGAGATACGGGGGGGAGAGAGATACGGGGGGGAAAGATATGGGGGGGAGAAGAGATACGGGGGGACACATTCAGAGATACATGTAATATATAAAGATACGTATTTACATGTCAGGGCGGATGTGCTGCAGTCAGTTCACATGGTGGTGCACTGCTCTTTGGCTCCGGGAAGATGTAGGAGCCACTCAGGGGCCCCAGGGACCGATGAATGTGACCCGATACTTCCTGCCATGCAGAGTAAATGGAGCAGCGCTCGAATATTAGCTTTCCTTATACAAGAGGAAAATGACCTCCATCAGCGGCCGACACTGCGGTGACACGTGCCCCCAGCATGTCCTCCCGGTATGGTGAGCATACCCCCCAGGGTTACGATCCGTCCTCACCTGTACATTGACAAGGCTGCTCTTTTCCTCACAATAAGGGTCCATTTCCACGGTGTGATTATTGCTCCTGAGAACGCGCGATTTCTGGTAATTGAGTCTAAACCGCCTGCTGATTACCCGACCAATGAGCAAAACACTCGGTCACCAGGTGATGAAAGATCGTCGTCCTCGGCAGCACATTACCCGGTGTAAACAGTTTGTGCTGCCGATAACAATGGCAGCCTATGTCCACAGAACGATCTGTTCCTGATGGCTCCGTGTGCCTCTGTACCGAGGTCGGTGGGTGTAAATGGGGTAATAAACACCCGGTGACATGTAGGATATTGGCCGCCGTTTAACGCTGCGCATCACACAGTGTGAATGGACCTTATATTCTGGCACGTCGAGGCGCTGTGTTACACAAGGCATAATGGAGATATATAGATATATAGATATATATGTTATTGTATACGGCAGAGGTGTCAAACTGCATTCCTCGAGGGCCGCCAACAGGTCATGTTTTCAGGATTTCCTTGTATTGCACAGGTGATAATTTAATCACCTGCACAGAATGATTCCAGCACCTTGTGGAATGCTAAGGAAATCCTGAAAACATGACCTGTTGGCGGCCCTCGAGGACTGCAGTTTGACACCTCTGGTATACGGGATGCTCTGCAGGAGCGGTGACCCCTCCGTCCTCCTCCAGGACAGACATGACGGATCTGCAGCGCAGCAGCGCACCCTGCGCCTCTGATCTCCGGCTCATCCTATATGTTAAGCTAATTTCCTGCTCTGAATGATTTACGCTCATCTAGTTGAGTGGAGCCAATTAAATGGATCTCTCGTTACCAGTGTATTACTGCAATACAATTATACTACAACCCCCAACAAGACCCAACGATAAAACTATTCTCTTATAGTCGACACTTAGAACACTACAACCCCCAACAAGACCCGACCACTGGACATTCAGCAGGAATCCTCCGGAGGAACGTCCGATTTGCTTTGAGAACTTTTTTGCCTCCTTAATGAGGTGCAGCGTCCGAACAACTGGTCCAATCCTCCGCACCCAGCGCTCGTATACGGAGGGGGTGAATGGATGAGTATGAAGCATCCACTATAAAAGGCCGCCATCTCCTGTCCTCGGGGACGGCTCCTCTGAAGAGATAGGACGAGGGGCTCCGAACACACAGCACTGTCTGCACCGGACCCCAAAATGGTCAAAGTAACCTCAACCCCAAACTGTAACACCCCACAGTCAACTATCGACCCCCCAAAAGTCAACTAAGGACCCTCTAGTTAAATAAGGACCCCCCCCCCAGTCAAATACAGAAACCCCCCCAGTCAACTATGGATCCCCTCCCTCCCAGTCAACTATGGACACCTCAGTCAACTAAGGACTCACCCCCCCCCCCACGCAGTCAACTACAGACACCCCCAGTCAACTACGGACACCCCCAGTGAACTACGGACCCCCCAGTCAACTAAGGACACCCCTCACAGTCAACTATGGACTCACCCCCCCCCCCCCAGGCAGTCAACTGCGGACACCCCCAGTCAATTACGGACACCCCTCACAGTCAACTACAGACTCACCCCCCAAGTCAGCTACGGACCCCCCCAATATCAACTACGGACCCCCAGTCCACAGTCAACTACAGACACCTCCAGTACATCACAGATTCTCCCTCACGTGAAGTGCCGCTGAGATTTTGGGGTACACAGCTGAGGCACCGTCCTGCAGACCACTAGGACCCCAATAACCGCACCGATAACACATCACACGCCCGGATTCTCAGGATAAATTACTGAGGATTTCCACAATCTCTGCTTGCTTTCAGTGAATAGGGGGATTCTCGTTAACCTTCAGAGGCTGAACATCTGTCCTGGTCTCACGGTTGAGGGTTTGTTAAGGTTACAGAACCCCCCCAGCACCAAGAATATATTATGCAGTATATGTATGTATAATAGGTTCCATGTGAAATGCATCAGTCCACAGGCTGCGCCTCTGGACAAGATATCCCCCTTCTGACCTCCCCCACCTTTGTAATTCCCACAGTAAATATCGGCAGGCTCCGGCCCCCTGCTGCTATTGTAATGTATGTCTGGCCTGCCGCTGTTCTATTGGCCTGCCCTCTGTATCTGTGTTATATATTCTGTGTGCTGTGAATAAAGTGTTGTCACACTGGAAATACGTGGAGAAGCAGTGATCTTTTATATGCGCCCATGTAACCAAGCAATTCCAGCCAGCGTCCTTCATTCAGACTCCAGCCAAGGCAGAGTGGACCTCCTGAAACACGGGGTGGTACCTAAAGAGGTACTCCAGCACAGTAGACCCCGTTACAGTTACAATGTAGCAGCCATAGCGAATCAACATCTCTCCTGTCCTAATGTCTTGCTACAATGTATCAGTTTGTAGTGCCGGGTGTTCAGCAAGCAGAAAACAGCAAAGAAGAGAAAGACTACAAGAAAGTACATGGCAGCGGCATCCTGATAAAGGAAAAGGACGAGATTTACTGCGGGATCTACAGAAGAGCTGGAATCTCACGATTACACATTCTCGACCTATCAGAGGAGCAGAGAGGAATCATGTGGCATGAAAACTTTCAATGTCTTAGGTGGCCCCTCCACATCCCATAGCAGCCAATCACAGCACAGCTTTCATTGTGAACTCTGCGCTGGTAAAATGAAAGCTGTGCTGTGATTGGCTGCTGCGGGACTCAGGCTCATAAGACTTCTCTGTGTTTCTAGTGATTTCGGTCATGTGACTGCGCCAATAATAAGGAAACATCATCTCCCCGGTGACTAAAGACATCTCAGGCCATAACGGGCCAGTAAATCCGGGAAATGTGCACAATCTGCCTCCTGCGGGCACAGCTGGCGCTAATACAGGAACACACCATGTGCTGCATTACAGCCAGGGCTGGGAGGCCGGAGCTGCGCTCTCCACCAGAGTTTCTGATACATCCGACAACTACGGGGGCCACAGGCAAGAGGGACGACACGAGGGGCCATGAGGGACAACAGATAGGAGGGATGAAGGGTGACGAGAGGCCACGACTACAAGGGACGACACGAGGGGCCACGGCTATGAGACGACACAAGGGGTCACGGCTATAAGGGATGACACGAGGGGCCACGGCTATAAGGGACGACACGAGGGGCCATGGCTATGAGACGACACAAGGGGTCACGGCTATAAGGGACGACACGAGGGGCCACGGCTATAAGGGATGACACGAGGGGCCACGGCTATAAGGGACGACACGAGGGGCCACGGCTATAAGGGACGACACGAGGGGCCACGGCTATGAGACGACACAAGGGGTCACGGCTATAAGGGACGACACGAGGGGCCACGGCTATAAGGGATGACACGAGGGGCCACGGCTATAAGGGACGACACGAGGGGCCACGGCTATAAGGGACGACACGAGGGGCCACGGCTATAAGGGACGACACGAGGGGCCACGGCTATAAGGGATGACACAAGGGGCCACGGCTATAAGGGACGACACGAGGGGCCATGGCTATAAGAGATGACATGAGGGGCCACGGCTATAAGGGATGACATGAGGGGCCACGGCCATAAGGACGACATGAGGGACCACGGCTATAAGGGACGACACGAGGGGCCACGGCTATAAGGGACGACACGAGGGGCCACAGCTATAAGGGACAACACGAGGGGCCACGGCTATAAGAGATGACATGAGGGGCCAAGGCTATAAGGGATG
Organism: Ranitomeya variabilis; assembly: GCF_051348905.1. Taxonomy (NCBI): domain Eukaryota; kingdom Metazoa; phylum Chordata; class Amphibia; order Anura; family Dendrobatidae; genus Ranitomeya; species Ranitomeya variabilis. The sequence goes on along the minus strand of NC_135239.1, from coordinate 216,091,940 downwards.
ACATGAGGGGCCACGGCCATAAGGACGACATGAGGGACCACGGCTATAAGGGATGACACGAGGGGCCACGGCTATAAGGGATGACATGAGGGGCCACGGCCATAAGGACGACATGAGGGACCACGGCTATAAGGGATGACACGAGGGGCCACGGCTATAAGGGATGACACGAGGGGCCACGGCTATAAGGGACGACACGAGGGGCCACGGCTATAAGATGACATGAGGGGCCACGGCTATAAGGGATGACATGAGGGGCCATGGCCATAAGGGACGACACGAGGGGCCACGGCTATAAGAGATGACATGAGGGGCTACGGCTATAAGGGACGACACGAGGGGCCATGAGGGATGACAGCTACAAGGGATGAAGGGTGACACAAGGGGTCACAGCTACAAGGGATGACATGAAGGGCCAAGAGGACGACAGCTATGAAGGATGAAGGGTGACACAAGGGGCTACAAGGGACGACACGAGAGGCCACATGTAAGACAGGATACAACAAGGCGTGACTGCTACAACACAAGGGGAAACATTTACAAGAATGGCAGCTATAAGAGGCGACAGCAACAACAGTGACAGCTGCAAATGAGGTGGAAACAGCATGAACGACAGGTACAAGAGGCGGCAGCAGCATGAAGTGACAGCTACACGAGGCGACAGCCACGACTAACAGCACGATTGTGCACCGGGCGGCATCCACAGCTGCAGGCAATGTATTCTGCTCTCCTGGAGGACTGGGGACCACCCTATAGAAATCTATGGGAGCAGCTCTGACACCAGTCTCCCTCCCCACGTCTGAGCAGGCCTACAAGAAGAGACAGCCCCAAGGACAGACCGCCACGAGAAGAGACCGCCACAAGAGACAGCCCCAAGGACAGACCGCCACAAGAAGAGACAGCCCCAAGGACAGACCGCCACAAGAAGAGACCGCCACAAGAAGAGACCGCCACAAGAAGAGACAGCCCCAAGGACAGACCGCCAGCTAAAGGAGAAACAGCCACGAGAAGAGACCGCCACAAGAAGAGACCATCATAAGAAGAGACAGCCCCAAGGACAGACCGCCACGAGAAGAGACGCCACAAGAAGAGACAGCCCCAAGGACAGACCGCCACGAGAAGAAACCGCCACAAGAAGAGACAGCCCCAAGGACAGACCGCCACGAGAAGAGACCGCCACAAGAAGAGACCGCCACAAGAAGAGACAGCCCCAAGGACAGACCGCCACGAGAAGAGACCGCCACAAGAAGAGACCGCCACAAGAAGAGACCGCCACAAGGACAGACCGCCAGCTAAAGGAGAAACAGCCACAAGAAGAGACCATCATAAGAGACAGCCCCAAGGACAGACCGCCACGAGAAGAGACGCCACAAGAGACAGCCCCAAGGACAGACCGCCACGAGAAGAAACCGCCACAAGAAGAGACCGCCACGAGAAGAAACCGCCACAAGAAGAGACCGCCACAAGAAGAGACCGCCAGCTAAAGGAGAAACAGCCACGAGAAGAGACTGCCAGCTAAAGGAGAGACCACAAGACACCGCCACAAGGGACAGCAGCTAAAGGAGAGACCGTCACAAAAAGAGACCGTCACAATAGGCGGCAGCTGAAGGAGAGACCGCTACAAAAGGACCCGTCACTCTGTTCCTCTGTTATTCCTCCTACAAATGTAGTTGGGGGGCTGTCCCTATACAGTCAGCAGTGTCCAATCAGTGCAGACTGTGCAGGACACGCCCATTCACCACAGTAACGGCGCCACCCAGTTGTCAATTTATTTATAAACTTGCAGGAGAGACAGAGGAGCATGGAAACAGTTGTGTGACCAGAGCGGTCATTTCACGGACAATACGCCCCTTGTATGAGCAGGGGACAGCGGGTGCAGAGATATAACGGGGGGCTCCTGGCCAGTGTTCCCCTAACCTGTACAATCTGGAGTGTAAAGAGTTAAACAGCCTAGAAATGAGGCCAAGGAGCCCGAATACAGGGGCCCCCTGCACAGAGCCTGGTCTCCCATCATTCCCAGAGCGCTCCGCGTGGAGGGGCTCGGCTCCGCACATGGCGCTCTGCAGATGGCAGCGGTGCCGGCACATCGGGGGAGGGGAGCGCTCATCTGCCTCCGTTTTCAGATCTAATCTCTTCAGAAGTTTCATTTTGTGTTGAAAAATTGATGGGATTAAAAGACGAGATCTCTCCGGATTATTGGAGGTTTCAGCCTCGGCCCCCCGCTGCCGACAGTCTCACAGGTGGACACAATGTAACCATCAGCAGCTCACAGCCGCCACTGACACACTGTGCCACCTGCTGGGATCTGTAGTGCGCCCACAGTCATGTGCACATTCCCCGCACACGAGCCGCCTTCAGGCCAATTTATTCAGATGAAATTGCAATGAAACAGATTAACGAGAAGACCACCGAAATCTCCAGAGACAGATGTAGGGGGTCCCCCGCCCTCTGCCAAATCACAGCCTGACATCTGGAGCCTTAATGCCCCCGAATCCCCTTCTGTGCAATCAGAAGGAAAAAGTCAAGAAGCGCGGCATCGTCCGTGGATCCGCGGAGTGATAGGTGTCATCGCGCCAATCAAGAGGGGACACAGCATCCTCCCCTAGTAGGGGGGGGGGGCACCCCAAGGACACCCCAACGTCCACCCGCCACGTGATTAGTGGATTAGATGGCGAAGTTACAGGGGTCCTCCACCCTGGACAGTCCCTACTTGTTAGAAGCATTACGCGACAATAGGAAAATCGCACAGAGACCCCCAGCAGGGACCCCCAGCTCCACCGGCCCTCACACACAAGCATCAACTACACAGGGGACAGAGAGAAACGTCATAGCAGTGCGTACCGAAATTAAAGGGAAGCACAATCTATTACTCCCTGTATCAGCCATTACTGGGGGAGGAGACTGTAGGACAGGAGACTACAATCTATTACTCCCCATCAAAAGAGATCAGCGGTGACATCACTGAGAATTCCTCCTATCCATCACCAGAGATCAGCGGTGACATCACTGAGAATGCCTCCTATCCATCACCAGAGATCAGCGGTGACATCACTGAGAATGTCTCCTATCCATCACCAGAGATCAGAGGTGACATCACTGAGAATGCCTCCTATCCATCACCAGAGATCAGAGGTGACATCACTGAGAATGCCTCCTATCCATCACCAGAGATCAGAGGTGACATCACTGAGAATGCCTCCTACCCATCACCAGAGATCAGCGGTGATATCACTGAGAATGCCTCCTATCCATCACCAGAGATCAGCGGTGACATCACTGAGAATGTCTCCTATCCATCACCAGAGATCAGAGGTGACATCACTGAGAATGCCTCCTATCCATCACCAGAGATCAGAGGTGACATCACTGAGAATGCCTCCTATCCATCACCAGAGATCAGAGGTGACATCACTGAGAATGCCTCCTATCCATCACCGGAGATCAGCGGTGACATCACTGAGAATGCCTCCTATCCATCACCAGAGATCAGCGGTGACATCACTGAGAATGTCTCCTATCCATCACCAGAGATCAGCGGTGACATCACGGAGAATGTCTCCTATCCATCACCAGAGATCAGAGGTGACATCACTGAGAATGTCTCCTATCCATCACCAGAGATCAGCGGTGACATCACTGAGAATGTCTCCTATCCATCACCAGAGATCAGAGGTGACATCACTGAGAATGCCTCCTATCCATCACCAGAGATCAGAGGTGACATCACTGAGAATGTCTCCTATCCATCACCAGAGATCAGCGGTGACATCACTGAGAATGCCTCCTATCCATCACCAGAGATCAGCGGTGACATCACTGAGAATGCCTCCTATCCATCACCAGAGATCAGCGGTGACATCACTGAGAATGCCTCCTATCCATCACCAGAGATCAGAGGTGATATCACTGAGAATGCCTCCTATCCATCACCAGAGATCGGCGGTGACATCACTGAGAATGCCTCCTATCCATCACCAGAGATCAGCGGTGACATCACTGAGAATGCCTCCTATCCATCACCAGAGATCAGAGGTGATATCACTGAGAATGCCTCCTATCCATCACCAGAGATCAGAGGTGATATCACTGAGAATGCCTCCTATCCATCACCAGAGATCAGAGGTGACATCACTGAGAATGTCTCCTATCCATCACCAGAGATCAGCGGTGACATCACTGAGAATGCCTCCTATCCATCACCAGAGATCAGCGGTGACATCACTGAGAATGCCTCCTATCCATCACCAGAGATCAGCGGTGACATCACTGAGAATGCCTCCTATCCATCACCAGAGATCAGAGGTGATATCACTGAGAATGCCTCCTATCCATCACCAGAGATCAGCGGTGACATCACTGAGAATGCCTCCTATCCATCACCAGAGATCAGAGGTGATATCACTGAGAATGCCTCCTATCCATCACCAGAGATCAGCGGTGACATCACTGAGAATGCCTCCTATCCATCACCAGAGATCAGCGGTGACATCACTGAGAATGCCTCCTATCCATCACCAGAGATCAGCGGTGACATCACTGAGAATGCCTCCTATCCATCACCAGAGATCAGCGGTGACATCACTGAGAATGCCTCCTATCCATCACCAGAGATCAGAGGTGATATCACTGAGAATGCCTCCTATCCATCACCAGAGATCAGCGGTGACATCACTGAGAATGCCTCCTATCCATCACCAGAGATCAGCGGTGACATCACTGAGAATGTCTCCTATCCATCACCAGAGATCAGCGGTGACATCACTGAGAATGCCTCCTATCCATCACCAGAGATCAGCGGTGACATCACTGAGAATGTCTCCTATCCATCACCAGAGATCAGCGGTGACATCACTGAGAATGCCTCCTATCCATCACCAGAGATCAGCGGTGACATCACGGAGAATGTCTCCTATCCATCACAAGAGATCAGCGGTGACATCACTGAGAATGTCTCCTATCCATCACCAGAGATCAGCGGTGACATCACTGAGAATGCCTCCTATCCATCACCAGAGATCAGCGGTGACATCACTGAGAATGCCTCCTATCCATCACCAGAGATCAGCGGTGACATCACTGAGAATGCCTCCTATCCATCACCAGAGATCAGCGGTGACATCACTGAGAATGTCTCCTATCCATCACCAGAGATCAGCGGTGACATCACTGAGAATGTCTCCTATCCATCACCAGAGATCAGCGGTGACATCACTGAGAATGTCTCCTATCCATCACCAGAGATCAGCGGTGACATCACTGAGAATGTCTCCTATCCATCACCAGAGATCAGCGGTGACATCACTGAGAATGTCTCCTATCCATCACCAGAGATCAGCGGTGACATCACTGAGAATGTCTCCTATCCATCACTAGAGATCAGAGGTGACATCACTGAGAATGCCTCCTATCCATCACTAGAGATCAGAGGTGACATCACTGAGAATGCCTCCTATCCATCACCAGAGATCAGCGGTGACATCACAGAGAATGTCTCCTACCCATCACTTGAAATCAGCGGTGACATCACTGAGAATGTCTCCTATCCATCATTAGATATCAGCGGTGACATCACTGAGAATGTCTCCTATCCATCACTAGAGATCAGCGGTGACATCACTGAGAATGCCTCCTATCCATCACCAGAGATCAGAGGTGACATCACTGAGAATGCCTCCTATCCATCACCAGAGATCAGCGGTGACATCACTGAGAATGCCTCCTATCCATCACCAGAGATCAGCGGTGACATCACTGAGAATGTCTCCTATCCATCACCAGAGATCAGCGGTGACATCACTGAGAATGTCTCCTATCCATCACTAGAGATCAGAGGTGACATCACTGAGAATGCCTCCTATCCATCACTAGAGATCAGAGGTGACATCACTGAGAATGCCTCCTATCCATCACCAGAGATCAGCGGTGACATCACAGAGAATGTCTCCTACCCATCACTTGAAATCAGCGGTGACATCACTGAGAATGTCTCCTATCCATCACTAGAGATCAGCGGTGACATCACTGAGAATGTCTCCTATCCATCACTAGAGATCAGCGGTGACATCACTGAGAATGCCTCCTATCCATCACCAGAGATCAGCGGTGACATCACTGAGAATGCCTCCTATCCATCACCAGAGATCAGAGGTGACATCACTGAGAATGTCTCCTATCCATCACCAGAGATCAGCGGTGACATCACTGAGAATGTCTCCTATCCATCACCAGAGATCAGCGGTGACATCACTGAGAATGCCTCCTATCCATCACCAGAGATCAGCGGTGACATCACTGAGAATGCCTCCTATCCATCACCAGAGATCAGCGGTGACATCACTGAGAATGTCTCCTATCCATCACCAGAGATCAGCGGTGACATCACTGAGAATGCCTCCTATCCATCACCAGAGATCAGCGGTGATATCACTGAGAATGCCTCCTATCCATCACCAGAGATCAGCGGTGACATCAGTGAGAATGCCTCCTATCCATCACCGACATCAGCGGTGACATCACTGAGAATGTCTCCTATCCATCACCAGAGATCAGCGGTGACATCACTGAGAATGCCTCCTACCCATCACTTGAAATCAGCGGTGACATCACTGAGAATGTCTCCTATCCATCACTAGAGATCAGCGGTGACATCACTGAGAATGTCTCCTATCCATCACTAGAGATCAGCGGTGACATCACTGAGAATGCCTCCTATCCATCACCAGAGATCAGCGGTGATATCACTGAGAATGCCTCCTATCCATCACCAGAGATCAGAGGTGACATCACTGAGAATGTCTCCTATCCATCACCAGAGATCAGCGGTGACATCACTGAGAATGTCTCCTATCCATCACTAGAGATCAGAGGTGACATCACTGAGAATGTCTCCTATCCATCACCAGAGATCAGAGGTGACATCACTGAGAATGTCTCCTATCCATCACCAGAGATCAGAGGTGACATCACTGAGAATGTCTCCTATCCATCACCAGAGATCAGCGGTGACATCACTGAGAATGTCTCCTATCCATCACCAGAGATCAGCGGTGACATCACTGAGAATTCCTCCTATCCATCACCAGAGATCAGCGGTGACATCACTGAGAATGTCTCCTATCCATCACTAGAGATCAGCGGTGACATCACTGAGAATGTCTCCTATCCATCACCAGAGATCAGAGGTGACATCACTGAGAATGCCTCCTATCCATCACCAGAGATCAGCGGTGACATCACTGAGAATGTCTCCTATCCATCACCGACATCAGCGGTGACATCACTGAGAATGTCTCCTATCCATCACCAGAGATCAGCGGTGACATCACTGAGAATGCCTCCTACCCATCACCAGAGATCAGAGGTGACATCACTGAGAATGCCTCCTACCCATCACTTGAAATCAGCGGTGACATCACTGAGAATGTCTCCTATCCATCACCAGAGATCAGCGGTGACATCACTGAGAATGCCTCCTATCCATCACCAGAGATCAGAGGTGACATCACTGAGAATGTCTCCTATCCATCACCAGAGATCAGCGGTGACATCACTGAGAATGTCTCCTATCCATCACCAGAGATCAGAGGTGACATCACTGAGAATGCCTCCTATCCATCACCAGAGATCAGCGGTGACATCACTGAGAATGCCTCCTATCCATCACCAGAGATCAGCGGTGACATCACTGAGAATGTCTCCTATCCATCACCAGAGATCAGAGGTGACATCACTGAGAATGTCTCCTATCCATCACCAGAGATCAGCGGTGACATCACTGAGAATGTCTCCTATCCATCACCAGAGATCAGAGGTGACATCACTGAGAATGCCTCCTATCCATCACCAGAGATCAGCGGTGACATCACTGAGAACGCCTCCTATCCATCACCAGAGATCAGAGGTGACATCACTGAGAATGTCTCCTATCCATCACCAGAGATCAGCGGTGACATCACTGAGAATGTCTCCTATCCATCACCAGAGATCAGAGGTGACATCACTGAGAATGTCTCCTATCCATCACCAGAGATCAGCGGTGACATCACTGAGAATGCCTCCTATCCATCACCAGAGATCAGCGGTGACATCACTGAGAATGCCTCCTATCCATCACCAGAGATCAGCGGTGACATCACTGAGAATGCCTCCTATCCATCACCAGAGATCAGCGGTGACATCACTGAGAATGCCTCCTATCCATCACCAGAGATCAGAGGTGACATCACTGAGAATGCCTCCTATCCATCACCAGAGATCAGCGGTGACATCACTGAGAATGCCTCCTATCCATCACCAGAGATCAGCGGTGACATCACTGAGAATGCCTCCTATCCATCACTAGAGATCAGAGGTGACATCACTGAGAATGCCTCCTATCCATCACCAGAGATCAGCGGTGACATCACTGAGAATGCCTCCTATCCATCACCAGAGATCAGCGGTGACATCACTGAGAATGCCTCCTATCCATCACCAGAGATCAGAGGTGACATCACTGAGAATGCCTCCTATCCATCACCAGAGATCAGAGGTTCGGGGATCCAGACAGACTCTTGCATCTTTCATCCGGCCACTGACGTTTCTGGATTGTGAGTCATGGGAAAAGCAAAAGAATTGTCAGCGGATCTACAGGAAAAGGTAGTTGAACTATATAAAACAGAAGGATACAAAAAGATATCCAAGGAATTGATATGACAGTCAGCAGCGTTCACACTGTGATTAACAAATGGACGATCAGGGGCTCTGTAAAAACAAAACCACGGTCAGGTAGACCAACAAAAATGTCATCCACAACTGCCAGGAAAATTGTTCGGGATGCAAAGAAAAACCCACAAATAACATCAGCTGAAATACTGGACTCTCTGAAAACTAGCGGTGTGGCTGTTCCAAGATGCACAACAAGGAGGCACTTGAAGAAAAATGGGCAGCATGGTACAGACTTTCCCAGCTATAGATTGTACAGAGTGTACAGACCCCGGATGTCCTATGTAGAGCTGGGCTGAGATCTGGCTCGGAATGCCCTAGATGTAGGAATGAAGCTGCTGGAATGTTTCATATGTTATGGTCGTGTCCGAGATTGACTGCTTTTTGGTTGGTGGTTGTAAGAAGATAGAAGGGGTGTACAGATGTGTAATTCCAAGAGAACCTTTGGGGCGCGTGGAAGAGATAGCTGTGGATAACAAGCGGAAAATAGCAATCGCCAGACTACTATAGATGGCTCGGAAGGTCATAGCCAGAAAATGGATCAAAGAGGAACCTCCCTCGAGGGGAGAAGATCTTAAATATGTGAAGCAGGTCATTACCCTGGAAAAGGGTGGATAAAAGAGGGAAGATGGGCCTGTGCGTAAAATTGTGGACGCCTTGGTTGGAACTAGGCTAGGGGAGGCTAAGAGAAGTTAGGCCTGAGGAGGGTTCGCCTATATATTTACGGTGTATTCGTTTACAAATAATAGTTATTGTATATGGATAACGTATATAATACCACAGGATGTGTTAAGAGGAAAGCGTGAGCTGTCTAAAAGGGAAGGAGGGGGAGGGTAAGGGGGGTTAAGAGTGGGGAAAATGGAAATTTATGTCTTAATGTGAAATGTTTTATTGGACTCTTATATGTAATAAAAAAACATTTGAGTTAAAAAAAAAATGGGCTGCATGGTCGAGTCGCCAGAAGAAAGCCATTATTGCGCAAATGCCACAGAGTATCTCGCCTACAATACACAAAACAGCACAGAGACAAGCCTCAAAACTTCTGGAACAAGGTAATTTGGAGTGATGAGACCAAAACTGAACTTTTTGGCCACAACCATAAACGTTACATTTGGAGAGAGGTCAACAAGGCCTATAATGAAAGGAACACCATTCCTACTGTAAAGCATGGAGGTGGATCGCTGATGTTTTGGGGATGTGTGAGCTACAAAGGCGCAGGAAACTTGGTCAAAGTTGAAGGAAAGATGAATGCAGCGCGGTATCAGCAAATACTGGAAGCAAATTTGTACTCATCAGCCCGGAAGCTGAGCATGGGACGTACCTGGACGTTCCAACATGACAACGATCCAAAACACAAGGCCAAATCGACATGTCATTGGCTACAGCAGAACAAAGTGAAGGTTCTGGAGTGGCCATCTCAGTCTCCTGACCTCAATATAATTGAGCCACTTTGGGGAGATCTCAAGCGTGCAGTTCATGCTAGACAGACCAGGAGTTTACAGGAACTGGAGGCTTTATGCCAAGAAGAGTGGGCAGCTTTACCACCTGAGAAATAAAGAACCTCAACCACAACGACCACAAAAGACTTCAAGCTGTCATTGGTGTTAGAGGGGGCAATACCCGGTATTAAGAAACGGGGTATGTGAACTTTTCATCAGGGTCATTTAGATGTTTTATGTTGTCATTATGATTTAAAAAGAGAAAACACAGAAGTCTGACAATAAATTCACCCAACCACTGACCATGAGTGGAGAAAAAGTTTTGGTGTCGTCATTCATATTCTCTGAAAAAAGGCCAAGAAAGCAAAAATTCTGCCGGGGTGTGTAAACTTTTGAGAACAACTTCATATAGTGTATTGTTGTGAATTTGCTTTTTGCTCCCTCTAGTGGTTACTAGTTTTTTGACTCTGGTTTTTCTGTCATTCCTTTTATCCGCACCTGGGTCGTTAGTTAGGGGTGTTGCTATATAAGCTCCCTGGACCTTCAGTTCCATGCCTGGCAACGTAGTTATCAGAGCTAGTCTGCTGTGCTCTTGTCTACTGATCCTGGTTCCAGTTATATCAGCTAAGTCTGCCTTTTGCTTTTTGCTATTTGTTTTGGTTTTGTATTTTTGTCCAGCTTGTTCCTAATCTATATCCTGACCTTTGCTGAAAGCTCTAGGGGGCTGGTGTTCTCCCCCCGGACCGTTAGACGGTTCGGGGGTTCTTGAATTTCCAGTGTGGATTTTGATAGGGTTTTTGTTGACCATATAAGTTACCTTTCTTTATTCTGCTATCAGTAAGCGGGCCTCTCTGTGCTAAACCTGGTTCATTTCTGTGTTTGTCATTTCCTCTTACCTCACCATCATTATTTGTGGGGGGCTTCTATCCAGCTTTGGGGTCCCCTTCTCTGGAGGCAAGAAAGGTCTTTGTTTTCCTCTACTAGGGGTAGCTAGATTCTCCGGCTGGCGCGTGTCATCTAGAATCAACGTAGGAATGATTCCCGGCTACTTCTAGTGTTTGCGTTAGGAGTAGATATATGGTCAACCCAGTTACCACTGCCCTATGAGCTGGATTTTTGTATTCTGCAGACTTCCACGTTCCTCTGAGACCCTCGCCATTGGGGTCATAACAGTGTATACAGTGGTGTGTATACAGTGTGTAGTGCTGTGTACCCCTCCTCCACGGTGTTCAGTGTAGTATACGGTGTGTACGGTGGTGTATACAGTGTGTAGTGCTGTGTACCCCTCCTCCATGGTGTTCAGTGTAGTATACGGTGTGTACGGTGGTGTATACAGTGAGTAGTACCATCTACCCCTCCTCCCCAGGTCTCGGTGTAGTATACGGTGTATACAGTGGTGTATACAGTGTGTAGTGCCGTGTACCCCTCCTCCCCGGGCTCAGTGTAGTATACGATGTGTACTGTGTATAGTGGCGTGTACCCCTCCTTACCAAGGGCTCGGTGTAGTATACGGTGTGTGCGGTGGTGTATACAGTGTGTAGTGCCGTGTACCCCTCCTCCCCGCGGCTTGGTGGTGTATACAGTGTGTACCGTGGTGTATACAGTGTGTACTGTGTTGTATACAGTGTGCAGTGCTGTGTACCCCTCCTCTGGGTCTTGGTGTAGTATATGGTGTGTACGGTGTAGTATACGGTGTTACGGTGGTGTATACAGTGTGTAGTGCCACGTACCCCTCCTACCCAGGGCTCGGAGTTGTATACGGTGTAGTGTACGGTGGTGTATACAGTGTGTAATGCCGTGTACCCCTCCTCCCCGAGGCTCGGTGTAGTATACAGTGTAGTATACAGTGTGTATATGGTGGTGTATATGGTGTGTAATGCTGTGCTCCTCCCCGGGGCTCAGTGTAGTATATAGTGTGTACGGTGGTGGTATACAGTGTGTAGTGCCATGTACCCCTCCTCCACAGGGCCCGGTGTAGTATACGGTGTGTACGGTGGTGTATACAGTGGTGTATAGTGTGTACGGTGGTGTATACATTGTGTAGTGCTGTGTACCCCTCCTCACCGGGGCTCAGTGTTGTATACGGTGGTGTATACAGTGTGCAGTGCTGTGTACCCCTCCTCTGGGGCTCGGTGCAGTATACGGTGTGTACGGTGTAGTATACGGTGTTATGGTAGTGTATACAGTGTGAAGTGCCATGTATCCCTCCTCCCCGGGGCTCGGTGTAGTATACGGTGTGTACTGTGGTGTATACGGTGTGTAGTGCCATCTACCCCTCCTCCCGGGCTCGGTGTAGTATACGGTGTACGGTGGTGTATACAGTGTGTAGTGCAGTGTACCCCTCCTCCCCGGAGTTCGGTGATGTATACGGTGTGTACGGTGGTGTATACGGTGGTGTGTACAGTGTGTAGTGCCGTGTACCCCTCCTCCCCAGGGCTCGGTGTAGTATACGGTGTGTACAGTGGTGTATACAGTGTGTAGTGCTGTGTACCCCTCCTCCCCGGGGGTCCGTGTAGTATAAGGTGTGTACTGTGGTGTATACGGTGTGTAGTGCCATGTACCCCTCCTCCCGGGCTTGGTGTAGTATACGGTGTGTATGGTGGTATATACAGTGTGTAGTGCCGTATACCCCTCCTCCACATGGCTCAGTGTAGTATATAGTGTGTATATGGTGGTGTATACGGTGTGTAATGCCGTGTACCCCTCCTCCCCGGGGCCTGGTGTAGTATACGGTGTGTACGGTGGTGTATATAGTGTGTAGTGTCATGTACCCCTCCTCCCAGGGCTCGGTGTAGTATACGGTGTGTACGGTGGTGTGTAGTGCCGTGTACCCCTCCTCCCTGGGGCTTGGTGTAGTATATAGTGTGTACGGTTTAGTATATAGTGCTGTGTACCCCTCCTCCAAGGGGTTCGGTGTAGTGTACAGCGTGTATGGTAGTGTATACGGCGTGTATGGTGGTGTATACAGTGTGCAGTGCCGTGTACCCCTCCTCACCAAGGGCTCGGTGTAGTATACAGTGTTTACGGTGGTGTATACAGTGTGTACGGTGGTGTACACGGTGTGTATGGTGGTGTGTACGGTGGTGTATACAGTGTGTACGGTGGTGTGTATAGTGTGTAGTGCCGTGTACCCCTCCTCCAAGGGGTTCGGTGTAGTGTAAGGTGGTGTATACGGTGTGTACAGTGGTATATACAGTGCGTAGTGCCATGTACCCCTCCTCCCTGGCTCGGTGGTGTGTACGGTGTGTAGTGCCGTGTACCCCTCCTCCCGGGGCTCGGTGGTGTATACAGTGTGTACGGTGCTGTGTACGGTGCTGTGTACGGTGTGTACCGTAGTGCCGTGTACCCCTCCTCCCGGGCTCGGTGTAGTATACGGTGTGTACAGTGTGTAGTGCCGTGTACCCCTCCTCCCGGGGCCTGGTGTAGTATACGGTGTGTACGGTGGTGTATACAGTGGTGTATACGGTGTGTAGTGCCGTGTACCCCTCCTCCCGGGGCTCGGTGTAGTATAAGGTGTATACAGTGGTGTATACAGTGGTGTATACGGTGTGTAGTGCCGTGTACCCCTCCTCCCGGGCTCAGTGTAGTTTACCGTTTACGGTGTGTACAGTGGTGTATACGGTGTGTAGTGCCGTGTACCCCTCCTCCCGGGGCTCGGTGGTGTATACAGTGTGTACGGTGCTGTGTACGGTGTGTACCGTAGTGCCGTGTACCCCTCCTCCCGGGCTCAGTGTAGTTTACCGTTTACGGTGTGTACAGTGGTGTGTACGGTGTGTAGTGCCGTGTACCCCTCCTCCCGGGGCTCGGTGTAGTATAAGGTGTTTACAGTGGTGTATACGGTGGCGTGTACGGTGTGTAGTGCCGTGTACCCCTCCTCCCGGGGCTCGGTGTAGTATACAGTGTGTACGGTGCTGTGTACGGTGTGTAGTGCCGTGTACCCCTCCTCCCGGGGCTCGGTGGTGTATACAGTGTGTACGGTGCTGTGTACGGTGTGTAGTGCCGTGTACCCCTCCTCCCAGGCTCGGTGGTGTATACAGTGTGTACGGTGGTGTGTACGGTGTGTAGTGCCGTGTACCCCTCCTCCCGGGCTCGGTGTAGTATACGGTGTGTACAGTGTGTAGTGCCGTGTACCCCTCCTCCCGGGCTCAGTGTAGTGTACGGTGGTGTATACAGTGGTGTATACGGTGTGTAGTGCCGTGTACCCCTCCTCCCGGGGCTCGGTGGTGTATACAGTGTGTACGGTGCTGTGTACGGTGTGTAGTGCCGTGTACCCCTCCTCCCGGGGCTCGGTGGTGTATACAGTGTGTACGGTGCTGTGTACGGTGTGTAGTGCCGTGTACCCCTCCTCCCAGGCTCGGTGGTGTATACAGTGTGTACGGTGGTGTGTACGGTGTGTAGTGCCGTGTACCCCTCCTCCCGGGGCTCGGTGGTGTATACAGTGTGTACGGTGTGTAGTGCCGTGTACCCCTCCTCCCGGGCTCAGTGTAGTGTATGGTGGTGTATACAGTGGTGTATACGGTGTGTAGTGCCGTGTACCCCTCCTCCCGGGGCTCGGTGTAGTATAAGGTGTATACAGTGGTGTGTACGGTGTGTAGTGCCGTGTACCCCTCCTCCCGGGCTCGGTGTAGTATATGGTGTGTACAGTGTGTAGTGCCGTGTACCCCTCCTCCCGGGGCTCGGTGGTGTATACAGTGTGTACGGTGCTGTGTACAGTGTGTAGTGCCGTGTACCCCTCCTCCCGGGCTCAGTGTAGTATACGGTGTGTACGGTGGTGTATACAGTGGTGTATACGGTGTGTAGTGCCGTGTACCCCTCCTCCCAGGCTCGGTGGTGTATACAGTGTGTACGGTGGTGTGTACGGTGTGTAGTGCCGTGTACCCCTCCTCCCGGGGCTCGGTGGTGTATACAGTGTGTACGGTGGTGTGTACGGTGTGTAGTGCCGTGTACCCCTCCTCCCGGGCTCAGTGTAGTGTATGGTGGTGTATACAGTGGTGTATACGGTGTGTAGTGCCGTGTACCCCTCCTCCCGGGGCTCGGTGTAGTATAAGGTGTATACAGTGGTGTGTACGGTGTGTAGTGCCGTGTACCCCTCCTCCCGGGCTCGGTGTAGTATATGGTGTGTACAGTGTGTAGTGCCGTGTACCCCTCCTCCCGGGGCTCGGTGGTGTATACAGTGTGTACGGTGCTGTGTACGGTGTGTAGTGCCGTGTACCCCTCCTCCCGGGCTCGGTGCAGCCCTGTACACGGTGCAGTATGGCTTCCTCCGGTGCTGCCTTCTCGCCTCCCTCCTCCCGGTGTCGTATTCCTGTCACGTCCGCTCGTCTCTTCCCTCCTCAGCCCGCGGTGCCCGTGTGTCGCCGGTGCGGCCCCGGGGATGTCACTCACCCACTCCGTACTTCTCCTCTTCCGTTGGGCTCCACATAGTCGCGGCCGGGACCGCAGATGAGGTCACAGCGCCCGGAGCGGGGAGGCAGTGGGGTCACCCGGGCAGGAGGGCGGCGGGGGGCGCCGGGAGAGCCGCATGTCCGCCGCTGTGTGCTCCGATACTGGGGATGATGCACCGACAGCGGCGGGAGGAGGAGAAGGAGGAGCGGGAGGACGGGGCCGGAGAGGCGGAGAGAGGAGGCGCCGCCGCCGGGACAGGTGTCTGCGGAGAGCGAGCAAACACCACAGCTACAGGGGGCAGAGAGACACAGGGGGCACTGAGACAGGGGGCACTGAGACACAGGGGGCACAGAGACAGGGGGCACTGAGACACGGGGGGCACTGAGACACAGGGGGCAGAGAGACACGGGGTACAGAGACACAGGGGGCACTGAGACACAGGGGGCAGAGAGACACGGGGTACAGAGACACGGGGCACTGAGACACAGGGGGCACTGAGACACAGGGGGCAGAGAGACACGGGGTACAGAGACACAGGGGGCACTGAGACACAGGGGGCACTGAGACACAGGGGGCAGAGAGACACGGGGGGCAGAGACAGGGTACAGAGACAGGGGGCAGAGAGACACAGGGGATACAGAGACGCGGCACAGCTACAGGGGGCAGAGAGACACGGGGTACAGAGACACAGGGGGTACAGAGACAGGGGGCAGAGAGACACAGGGGGTACAGAGACAGGGGGCACAGCTACAGGAGGCAGAGAGACACGGGGTACAGAGACACAGGGGGTACAGAGACAGGGGGCAGAGAGACACAGGGGGTACAGAGACAGGGGGCACAGCTACAGGAGGCAGAGAGACACGGGGTACAGAGACACAGGGGGTACAGAGACAGGGGGCAGAGAGACACAGGGGGTACAGAGACAGGGGGCACAGCTACAGGAGGCAGAGAGACACGGGGTACAGAGACACAGGGGGTACAGAGACAGGGGGCAGAGAGACACAGGGGGTACAGAGACAGGGGGCACAGCTACAGAGACAGGGGGCAGAAAAACAGAAGAGATACTGAAACACATCCCCATCCGAGAAATGTGTGTAATGTGTACTATATATATATATATATATATATATGTGTATCTCCCCATTATAAAGTATACTATGTGTACATTGCACCTCTGGGACTCATCACCTTATATACGTCTCTGGCAAAAATGAAGAGACCACTGCAGTTTTATAACAATCCGCTTCTCTCCATGTCTGAGCCATTCCATTCCAGGGTCAGTTGAATTCACCAGAGTCCGCCTCATTCTACTTCATGTGCTTCTGATTAGATGATCACCTGAACCAAATATTATTTAACAAAGGAAAGTAAAAAAAAACCTGCTGCGCTGTTCACAATCCTCCTGCAATAGGACAATCTGGATGGCAAAACAAGTGCTAGGAGTATCCCAAAAGTAACAGGAATGAAAAAAATAACTTTTATCCATGCCAATGGAGTTGAAAAGTCTTGAGTGAGGAAAAGAAGGGCTCAATCCTGGCTTTACTAGCAGAGGGACACAGTGAGCGTCATGTTGCCTCCATCCTTAAAATGTCTAAGACTGCAGTCCATTACAACAAGGTCAAGCAGCAGATATTGGGGACAACAAGGTCAAGCAGCAGACATTGGGGACAACAAAGCTACAGACCGGCAGAGGGTGAAAACGACTCTCCACTGGCCGGGATGACCTTCATCTTATTCGAATGTCACTCAGCAACCGCAGGATGACATCAAGTGACCTACAAAAGGAATGGCAGCTGGGGTGAAGTGACCGGCAAGAACAGTTCATAACAGGCTGCTAGAGGCAGGACTCAAGTCATGTAATGCTAGAAAATAGCCTTTCATCAATGAGAAGCAAAGGAGAGCCAGGCTGAAGTTTGCCAAAGACCATAAGGATTGGACCATAGAGGACTGGAGTAAGGCAATCTTCTCTGATGAGTCTAATTTTCAGCTTTGCCCAACACCGGGTCGTCTAATAGTTAGACGGAGACCTGGAGAGTTGTACAAGCCACAGTGTCTTGCACCCACTGTGAAATTTGGTGGAGGATCGGTGATGATCTGGAGATGCTTCAGCAAGGCTGGAATTGGGCAGGTTAATCTTTATGAAGGACATATGAATGAAGCCGCATACAAGGTTATCCTGAAAAAAACAGTTGATTCCTTCTGCTCAGACAATGTTCCCCAACTCTGAGGACTGGTGTTTCCAGCAGGACAATGCACCATGCCACACAGCTAGGTCAGTCAAGCTGTGGATGAAGGACCACCACATCAAATCCCTGTCAGGGGCAGGAGGATGTGGGGGGCACATACTTTCTCCATATTAATGTCTATGGATGTAGATGAGGACAGAGAAGCCCCCGGAGGAGGATGTGGGGGGCACATACTTTTCTCCATATTAATGTCTATGGATGTAGATGAGGACAGAGAAGCCCTAGGAGGTGGATGTGGGGGGCACATACTTTTCTCCATATTAATGTCTATGGATGTAGATGAGGACAGAGAAGCCCTAGGAGGTGGATGTGGGGGGGCACATACTTTTCTCCATATTAATGTCTATGGATGTAGATGAGGACAGAGAAGCCCTTGGAGGTGGATGTGGGGGGACACATACTTTTCTCCATATTAATGTCTATGCAGCAGTGTTCACACAGTGCGCTTTAACAGGCAGTGATCCAGGAAAGCCCAAATTATAGTCTTTATTGTCCAATTAAACTCACAGTTAAAGGCATCATTGTCCTCCAGATCGCAGCCTGATCATCCAGTCCATATGGCACTCCATTGCCATTGGTGACAGCCCTTCCATATCACGCTTGGTGCATCAGAAGCCGTGTTGTCCTTGGCTCTGTGTTGACCTCACACCGGCCTGTCCTCCATAGATCTCCTGCTCTGCAGCTTGCAGACAAACCACTGACTCACCCAAATCTCAACTCAAAATTTAAATGTGAATCGTGGACATGGGCCACTCCCAAAACCCAGAGTGGAGGGAGAGACTCACCCCGCTACCAAACCTGCAAATCTTTCCAAAAATAAAAGCCCATATCAGGCTTTACTAAAATCTGACTTGGTCAGATAGTTTGACCAAGTTCATATTCTTTTTTTTTTCTGCCTTGTAACCACAGGCGTAGCGGTGATCACAATGCACGACAGCGGGTTTAATATGTCTCTATATGCATCCTGGGGACACATACCGCCCTCCGTAGATAATTCTCCCCACTGCCTCACATATCCTCCCCTTACGTTCAAACTTGTGGGGTTGAACACTTGTCACCACACAGGGGTCCCAGGACAAGGCATCCACATTTCCTGCACCTTCCCTGCACGATGTTCGACCGTGAAACTAAAGTTTTGCAGTGACAGGAACCATCGGTGAACCGAGCATTCCTCTCCTTGGCCTTCCTCCTCCAGACCAAGAGTGAGTGATCTGTCACCAAGCAAAACAGTCGACTGAGCAAATAATAGGGTAGGGACTCCTAGACCCACTTAATGGCCAGGCACTCCTTCTCCACTACGCTATAATTTTTCTCGGTCAGGGTGAGTTTACTACTTAGGTGACCGGATGTTCCTCCCCGTTCACCTCCTGGGACAGGACTGCTCCTAAGCCCAAGTTAGAGGCATTTGTCTGCACGACAAAGTCTCTAATAAAGTTGGGGCTGTTGAGGACAGTCTGCGTGTACAGCACCACCATCATGGATTGATACAATTCCTCTGCCTGGGGGTTCCACTGGACCATGACTGACTTCTTCCCCTTGAGGAGATTGGTCAGAGGTGTGGTTCTCCAAGAGAAATTAGGTATGAACCTCCGGTAATACACGATGATTCCGAGAAACGCTCTCACCTGTTTGGTGGTCACAGGTCGGGACCAGTTCTGAATTGCCTCAATTTTATTTATTAGGAGTTTGATAACCCCATGGCCAATCACGTATCCCAAGTACCGGGCTTCCTTGAGCCCTATCGCACATTTCTTGGGATTCGCCGTCAAGCCCGCGGCTCTGAGCAAATCTACTACCGCTTCTACCCGGGACAAGTGGGGTATACCAGTCAGTACTAAAGATGATGATGTCATCTAAGTACGTGGACAAATACTTTCGATGAGGTTCCAGCACTATGTCCATCAACCTCTGGAACATGGCAGGGGCCCCATGTAGTTCAAAGGCCAAGACTAGTTAGTGGTAAAGACCCTCTGGTATTATGAAGGCGGTCTTTTCCTTTGCCGACTCTGTACGAGGCACCTGCCAATAACCCTTGGTCAGATCGAGCGTAGTAAAGTACTGGGCCTGACCCAGTCGCTCGATCAGCTCGTCCACCCGGGGCATTGGGTACAGGTCGAACTTCAACACCTCATTTAATTTACGGAAGTCATTACAGAACCGTAACGATCCGTCCGGCTTCGGGACCAGTACAATGGGACTAGCCCAGTGACTCCGGGATTCCTCGATTAGTCCCAGCTGGAGCATTTGTTTCACTTGACTCACGATGGCTTGTCTCCAGGCCTCGTGCACCCGGTATGGTTTAATTCGTACCCTTACATGAGGCTCAGTGACAATGTCATGCTGGGTGACAGATGTACGACCGGGTAATTACGAGAATACGTCCTTATTCTCCTGTACCAATATTTGCACCTCTCGCCGCTGCTGTTTCGAGAGGGTGTCTCCTATCTTTATCTCTCTTGGACTCCATCCGGGCTGATATCGAAGGGTCCCCAGATGATATGTCGGACATCACCTCCGTAAGCATACACTCCCAGGTCCTTCCATGCTTTCAACAGATTGACGTGATACAACTGTTTGGGTTTTCTTTTCCTGGGCTGGTAAACTCGGTAGTTTACTTCCCCCATTTTTTTCCCGAACTTCATACGGTCCTTGCCACTTGGCCATAAGTTTGCTTTCGGCGGTGGGCACCAAAACCAACATCCAATCTCCTGCTTTAAAGGAGCAGCCTTTCTGTTAAATGTGGCGCCTGAGCATCCACTAAATGCTCTTTCACGATCGGCATGATGGCTGCGATCCGGTCCTACATACTCGCCACGTGCTCAATGTCACTCTTATGTGGCGTAGGTTCCTGCTCCCTCGTCTCTTTGGCTACGTCCAGCAGACCCCTAGGATGCCTTCCATACAGTAACTCAAATGGTGAAAATCCCATGGAAGCCAGTGGTACCTAGCGAATGGCAAACATCAAGTAGGACAACAACATGTTCCAATCCCTTCCATCCTTGGAAACCACTTTTTTTCAGCATTGGTTTAAGGGTTTTGTTAAACTTTTTGACTAACCCATCGGTCTGGGGGTGATACACCGACGTGCACAACTGGTTTATCTTGAGGAGCCTTCACAGTTTCTTCGTCACCTTGGACATAGCAGTCCCCTGATCAGTCAGGATCTCCTTCGGTAGCCCAAGGCGACAAAAAATGGCAAACAACTCCCGGGCTATAAGCATAGCCAAGGTGTGCCGAGGCTGAATTACCTCGGGGTCGCGTAATCTACAACCACCAATATGTGTTGGTGGCCCTGGGCGGATTTTACTATTGGCCCCACTAGATCCATCGCAATCCTCTCAAAAGGTACTTCGATAGTGGGTTGAGGAACCAACGGGCTCCAGACGCTAGCAGTCGGTGAGGTTAGTTTGCTCTCGTGACAAGTCTCACAAAACCTCGGCATAAATCTCAGGACAAAAGTGCCGCTGTAAAATATGTTCCTGTGTCTTTTTAACCCCTAAGTGCACACCTGGCATGTGTGTGTGAGCCATTTCAAGCACCGCCCAACAGTAGGATTGGGGCATTACCAGCTGTTTTACTTCTTCTTTCCAGATTTTGTCAACCCTGTATCGTAAACCTTGGTTGACCACCATGTGCAGAATAACCGCCTCTGCACCTGGTTGCTGAGCCACCCCATTTACCTCTATCACTCTATCCCATGCCCGGGTCAGGGTGGGATCCCAGAGCCGAGCTGTCCCAGGCGTTCCTCAGGGCACTTCCAGCTCTGGAAAGGTCGAGGTCTCCTCGACCTCTCCCGCCATCACCTCTAGGGTAAACCTATCAGGTTCACACTCTCTCCCTATGTGAGTGACCCCTAAGGCAGGCATGCCTGACTCGGGACCTTCAGGTTCAGCGCCTGGAAACACATCATGGTAGGGTTAATTTTATTCTCCCACAGGAATTAGAACAGGGTCAATTCTCTTCCCAACACAGCCCCCTCAGGAAGGGTCTTCACCACTACCACCACATGTTTAACCTCTCCACAAGGAGTAAAAAATGTAACCTTCGCAGTACGATACTCGTGGAGCTCACCATTAATACATATAACACCTACATTTCTAACCCAGAGATCACTGACCCATGCACAAGTGTCACTAGGCTCCCTGTGTCCAAGAGTGCGCCTGCCCGGCGTAGATTGACGCGCACCTGGCACAGATGGGGTTCGCCTTGTGCAGTGTCTGCATTTGCAGTGCAGACCATCTGTGCATACATTGATACCCAGCAAGAAAACCCGCAGTCCATGGGTTCAGCAGTCAGGGGGCACTTGGCAGTCACACGTCCTGGTCCTTGGCACTGCCAGCACCTGGGGGAAACGGGTCTCCTGCCACATTCAGTATGGGCTTAGTTCTGACTGTCCGCAACCGAGGGACGTGACCCTTTCCCTGGCTCCTGGGCTTGCAGTAGCCGGTGTGATACCCGCAGTGGGGCAGAGTCCCATATGAAGTCCTGGGTGGCTGTATAACGCTCGATCAGGCTCACCACCTGGTCTAGGTTACCCGGGTCCCATTGCCTGACCCAACGCTGTATGGCTGCTGGCAGCGTTTCCACCAATCTGTCAACTGCTACCCTCTCTACCATTAGAGCTGGGCTCAAAGTCTCAGGCTGGAGACACTTTTTAACTAACTGCAACAAGTCATATGACTGAGACCTTGCAGGATGGGTCTCCACAAAAGACCACTGGTATACACTATGTGCTCGTACCTAAGTATTAACCCCAGTCAGGCAAGGATCTCACCTTTGAGTTTGGCCAAGTCCATAAGTCCATAACCACAAGAGTAGCCGTGATCACAATGCACGCCAGTGGGTTCAATATGTCTCTATACGTATTTTTGGGGACACATACTGGCGCTCGTATATGATCCCCCTCACTGCCTCACAGGATGTAGATGAGGACAGAGAAGCCCCCGGAGGTGGATGTGGAGGGCACATACTTTCCTCCATGTAGTGTGCACTGTATATACTTTATACTGCAGAGTCTCTGCATTTCTAGGTTTTCCTCTCCGGACCCGTTGCTCTCCGCGGTCCTGAAATCTTTTTCTGTTGTGTTCTGTATGGTGATCTTGTTCTCAATGCAGACGAGCGTGAACTCTGCACATAACCGTGGAGGAGGATGCTGCACTAACCGCAGGGAATCCCTCCTGTAGTAGGCGCACCACCTTGGTCTTCATACTGTAGTATCTGCCATATACAGTTGCCATCCTCTCCTCCCCTTACGCCTACATTCTCTCCTTCCCTTATGGCCGCCATCACGGACCCCGTTCTCTCCTCCCCTTACGACCGCGGTCCTTTCCTCTGCTTACGGCCACTGTCCTCTCCCCTTACGACCGGCGCCCTCTCCTCCCCTTATGGCCGCCGTCCTCTCCTCCTCTTACGACAACCAACCTCTCCTCCCCTTATGGCCGCCGTCCTTTCCTCCCCTCCCCTTATGGTCCCTGTAAGGATATAAAACTCAGGTGTGACAGGAGGAAGACAGGAGACACGTTCTCCTAAAATTCCATGTGGGTTTATTTGCTTTATAAACTCGGCAGCAACAACAAAAAGTTCACGACCTTTAGAGCCGGCAAAACAACACAAATGTTCTTAGCCAGATTCTGCTCTCTCAAGCCTGTGGGCACACAGGCTGGGCAATGTCCAGCACGCAGGCTCAGTCTGGAGCCTCACACAAAGCAAGGCTTTTCCCTCTCTGCACACAGACCATGTTCCAAACAGCAGCTTCCATTATGTAGGCTGTAACCACACCCCCAGGTGATGTATGTGGGTAACTAGACCCACCCATCGCTCATTGCTACCCGCAACCTGGACCCAGGTGCACTAAACTACATTTTAGTGCTCACGTGCACTAAAGTAAAATACTCCAGGTTGCATTGCAGGGAGCAGCCATCTCTGCGACACATACCTCCCATTGACTACACGGTCATTAGCCTCCCTACATACCTCCCCCCTCTGCCTAAAGCCATTGGGCTTGGCACCTTCCATTACCTGACCAGAGACCCTTCTCAGTCGGCTTTGATAGTACACCCGTCTGTCAAAATCGGGCCCTGTCAGTGAACCTTTTTGGAACAATGTATCATCTGACTCCATCACCTCCTCTGGTAGGGTTGCCCCTTTGTCGGACCATTCTCTCCCTGACCGCCTCCACTGGTTTGTGGGGCCACGTGACTCCCATACAGTCAAGCCTACTGTCGGGTCTAAGTCTGACCCTTTGTCACTACATCTGATACAGGGTCTCCTGCCTACGCTGCTCAGCACCGAGTTAACAGAGGAGTCACTACTTCTAACCCTTTTTGCTTTAGATTGTGGACTACTAGTCTTTAGAGAACCCCTTCATCTCTCTTTTAGTGATGAGTGAGTGTACTCGTTGCTCGGCATGCTCGGGTGGTCTCCGAGTATTTATGACTCCTCGGAGATTTAGTTTTTGTTGATGCAGCTGCATGATTTTTGGCTGCTAGCCAGCCTGAGTACATGTGGGGGTTCCCTGGTTGCTAGGGAATCCCCACATGTATTCAAGCTGTCTATCAGCTGTAAATCATGCAGCTGAGGCAAGGAAAACTAAATCTCGAAGCAGTCATAAATACTCGGAGACCACCAGAGCGTGCCGAGCAACGAGTACACTCCCTCATCACTACTCTCTAAGGCTACGTTCACATTTGCGGTGTGCGCCGCAGCGTCGTCGCCGCACCAAAACGCATGCGGCGTGCGGCCTTATATTTAACATTGGGGCCGCATGTACATGCGTTGTCATGCGTTTTGGTGCGTTGTACGCCGCATGCGGCGTTAGGGCGCACCTGTCAGGGCGCGGCAAACGCAACATGTTGCATTTTTTGGGCGGCGCAGACTTCGTAAAAAACGCATGCGTCGTGTTTGCGTCGTGTTTGCGTCGTCAATGCGGCTTTTTTCCCATTGACTTGCATTGACAACGCAGACGACGCAAGTACTTGCGTCGTGGTGCGTTGTACGACGCATGCGTTTTCCAATAAAAAATGCAAAACATTGTCTAGACACTAAAAAAACACTATATATATATAAAAAAAAAGGGGGTTTGGCATTGTCTTTCACAAGGCTAGCTACAGAGAAGACTGACTGAAGGGAATCTGCTTTCCAAACATGTAAGTATATATTTCTCTTTGCATATTTTTTATTCTGTGTTTTATTTATTGATTTTGATTTAATTTGTGCAATGTTTGTTCTGTGCTATTGTACGGTTATGGCACTGTGGGTTGTATTGAAAAATTGTTTTTTTTAATCTGGTTTTGATGTACTTCTGGCGTTATATGCTGGCGTTTGTTGTCTTCGGCCTTGCTTGGTTTTGGGTTGTTCTGGTGTCATGCAGTTGGTCAATGTCTTTAAATTTGGCAGATTTTTTTTTGAAATTTCTGGTGCATGTCTTTTTCTGGTTTCTATTGTTGGGGGTAACCGTATGGCGTTTTTTATTGGCTCATGTCTTGCTGTGTTTTATTATGCTGTGGGCATTTTTTTTTCTTTCCTTGAGTGTCTTTTCTTGCTGGTGGGGGGGGCTACATTTATGATGTTTCATTTGTATTGTATTGTTCTGGGCTGCTATATGCCATTCTATTTTCAATTGTATTTTACCTTTTTTGGGGGGGGTTTAAACTCTGATGGTTTTACGTCGTTTTCCCTATGGCTTCCGTATGTATCTCCTTTCTTGAATGTTTCCATTGACAAGTGTGTAGTATGGCCTTTATATTAATAATTTTTTTTTGTTGGGGGCCTTTTTTTAAAAATTTATTGTGTTTTCTTTTCTATTTGACTATGTTTTATCTTTTGGGTTGCTGTATATTGTAACAGCGGTTGTCCCGTAATGTTTATTGCTTATTATCTAGAATGGTATTTAGCGCCTTTTTCTGATGTATTTCGGTGGATGTCACCAGATGGTGTTGTTTTGGATCATGTCTTGTTGTAATTGTAAATTATGGCGTTCATTAGTTTGCTATTTCATTGTGCCTTTTTTTTTTCTGTATTTATTTTTTTGATAATTTTGTAGCTTTTGAAAATTTTACATAGGTGTCTATTTTTGCTTAATTTTGTTTGGGTCTATTCTTGTATTGTTTCTTCGATTTTATTCTCTTGCAATGTATGGCATTGTGGTGTCGCTTTTTGAGTTTGCATTGTCCTATCAGTCAACAGTCAATTGTGGTTTTTTAATGTTTTGGGCCTATTTTATTGTATGTGGCATTGGATGTGATTTTTTGCTCATTTTTTTCATTGCAGCACAAACTTGCAAGAATGCCAAGTTCTTCAGAACATAGCCAATCGGCGCGGGGGAGTGCGGTGAGTAATTATGTCCAGTTGCTTACTATTAGCTGCCATTTGTAGCATTGACAATAATTTTTGTATACAATTTTTCCAGGCTTCTTGTGAGGGGGAAGGCAGTCAGCGGGAGCAGAGAGATCGGGGCCAAGATGTGGCGTCAGGCCGGCGAGTGAGTATTTTTTTTTTTTTATCTTTTTTTTTTCAGTAGCATCCTGCTGTGAGGAACATTACATTTGAGGAGCATCCTGCTTTCACTAGGGATGTTTACTAAGCTTAGGCCCCCGTCACACATACCAAGATCGCTAGCGAGATCGCTGCTGAGTCACTAGTTTTGTGACGCAACAGCGACCTCAGTAGCGATCTCGCTATGTGTGACCCGTACCAGCGACCAGGCCCCTGCTGTGAGATCGCTGGTCGTGTTGGAATGGCCTGGGCCGTTTTTTGGTCGTTGAGGTCCCGCTGACATCGCTGAAGTGGTGTGTGTGACACCGATCCAGCGATGTCTTCACTGGTAACCAGGGTAAACATCGGGTTACTAAGCGCAGGGCCGCGCTTAGTAACCCGATGTTTACCCTGGTTACCCGGGTGCTGCAGGGGGACTTCGGCATCATTGAAGACAGTTTCAACGATGCCGAAGTCGTTCCCCTGATCGTTGGTCGCTGGAGAGAGCTGTCTGTGTGACAGCTCCCCAGCGACCACACAACGACTTACCAACGATCACGGCCAGGCAGTATCGCTGGTCGTGATGGTTGTTAAATCACTATGTGAGACGGGGCCTTTATACATTATAGATTTTCAGGGCAGCAAGTATTGGGGGAAGGTAAAATAAAGTTGAACTCCCTGCACACAAACATTCCAAAACACAGGTGTAGAAAACATCAATATACATACATCAAATGGCAAAGGATAGGGCAGAGGTACCTATCATGCCAGGTGCTGGTGGTTGTTAATATTTGCATATTTTTAACCTATTTGTTTTCTAATTTTTCTAGGTTTCACAACGGGCCCAAGGAGAGAGTGTAGATGTGGACCTCCTTATTTCAAGCATCCAGGAGCGGGGCCCGTTGTGGGACAGCCGTGACCCTCGGCACATGGACCAGGTGGTGTCGAGGCGTTTGTGGGCAGAGGTGGCAAATTCGCTGTGGGATGGCTTTGACAGTGCCTCAGCGAAGGACAAAGGCACCTTTAGTGAGTATTGCAGATACGCTGCTATGACCCATCTTGCCAGGATAAACACAACCGTGTGTGATGCGATCAACGCCTACACTTTGCATCGCACACGGTTGTTTTATCCTTTTACAATGCTAAATATGTAACAATTTTTTTGTCTTTACATTAACAGTGAAAAAGTTGAGGACCAGATGGCGATCCATAAAGGACCGTTTCAATAAGGGGATTCGTGCTGAGGAGGAGCAAGCTCGGAGCGGTGCTGCTGCGTCAAATTCTGTGCCCTACAAGTACAACAGGGCCCTCCAGTTCCTAAGACCGGTCCTTACCCGCCGACAGTAAGTATTTTTGCCACATACCATATTGCACAGCCACATTGTACATTGCCCAGACACATAGCATATTGCACAGCCACATAGTACATTGCCCAGCCACGTACATTGTGCATCCACATAGTAGATTTCCAGGCCACTATATCGCAGCCACATAGTACACGTTCGAGCTACATATACACATAGTATATTTCCAAAGGAACATAGTATATTGGCCATCCATGTAGTCATCGTAGCATTTTGGCCATCCTTTAACCCTAGTGGAATGGTATATAGCCCATTAGTAATTTTTTGGGTTAGGCGTGAGTCATTGTAGTCCATGACAGGTTACGTTCTGAGTCAGGGTAGTTCTGATTGCAGGAATAATGATGACGTCTGGATCACATGATCTTAACGTCATGGCCATTCCTGCGATCAGATCAACAAAGTCTTTTTTTTAAAGTTTTTGGGTTTTTAAATTTTATTCTTGACTTTAAATTTTATACTATTTTTGTGACATAGGCATTATCTAGATTTTTTTTTTTAGATGACAGGGGTATGCATTGCCTTTGCCAACTTGAATGAACAGTCATTATCTGCCGTCGGTATGTCCATGATTGTTATCGTGAGCCCTAATGCTCAGCTGGCGATAACAATCAGCAATTTATTATAGGCCACACAGACTGAGAGACAGGGGATTGTAATGTTTTGTTGTGTCATGTAATGTAAATTTTTTTACAGGAGTTGGCGTATGTGATAGTTTATTAATTGAAGACTAATTTTTTCCTTTTCTTTTCACAGGACACACAGCAGCACCCTCCAGCGAGCTCCCCCCTGTGAAGCGGAACTTCATGGATCGCCATCTGACCCGTCACAGCCCTCCCACAGCGGCAGCAGGCTTGCACCACCATCATCTGGAGAACCGGCTGCCGGTACATCAGGTTTTCCCCTGCCCGAGGCCTCTGGCGCACCTTCGTTCGGGAATTCCCGACAGCGCCAGCGGGCCTCGGACAGGCCAGCCATGCCCGAATTTTTGGTCTTGAGCACGGTGTTCCAGAATGGTTTCAAGGCGATGACCGATAAAATGTCCAGTATCGAACGTCGCCTTGAAGCCATTGAAGCCGAGCTCTCAAATCCGGCAAAACATTTTTTAAGCACAATTGCTAAGGGCATGGTGGAAAACCTTACGCCGGAACTCCAGATTTCGGTGATGCAGGACTGCAATAATTCTTACGTGAGGGCTCTGCAGCAGTCTCGGGTCGCGCAGTCAGCGACACTGCCCGTAGTGCCGTCGCTGGCTAGCGTGACTCCGACTACTGCTGCAGAGTCACTCCAGCCACCCCACCCTGGTCCAAGTGCCGGGCGACGCCACCACAGGCACCATACCAGTGTGCGGCCCACTCCTGCTCCT
This sequence comes from Ranitomeya variabilis, assembly GCF_051348905.1. Classification (NCBI taxonomy): domain Eukaryota; kingdom Metazoa; phylum Chordata; class Amphibia; order Anura; family Dendrobatidae; genus Ranitomeya; species Ranitomeya variabilis. The sequence continues at coordinate 216,062,968 of NC_135239.1, read as the reverse complement.
GCCAGGCCCTCATCCTCCCGTAGGAGTGCTTCTGGGGGAGATGCCGCAGAAGGCAGAAAAAGAAAAAAAAAATCACATAAGAGGAGGCACACAGACACACACACAGAGGCACAGGTTCTGGCTGCTCCAGGACAGACACCATCTCGTCGTGGCTCTAGCCACAGCAGGAGCAGCCAGGGCCAACCAAGCCAAAAACGCAGGCGGCTTGTGTTGCCTCCTCCCTCCTCTACTGACGAGGCGGTCTCCCCAGTGTACCCTGCGGGGGGTTTGGACCTGCCATCAAGCCTCCTCGAGTATGGCGGCTCCTCCTCCTCCTCCTCCTCCTCTACCACTCCCACTCCCAGGTCCAGAACTAGAAGCTACCGGTCACCGGTGGTAGCGGATGTTGATTCCCCCCTCGGCTGTTGATACCCCCTAATTTTCTTTTCCCTTTTTTTCTGTTTCCCCTCAATAAAAATTTATTTTTTTGTATACAATATTTGGTCTTCTTTTCAAGTACACTGCTCGGTAATTCACTCCGTGCGTCGTTTATTTGTGCTTCAAACACCTCATATATGCAATGTCAGACAGTATTTTTGGATTTTTTAATTTGACCGTTTCTTTGGGTGTCTTTCATTGCTGTATGAGGTGTTTCCAAACACTAAAGTGTATGAGTTGTTTTCAAAGAAAAAGGGTATGTGTCCACGCTCAGGATTGCATCCGGATTTGGTCCGGATTTTAATTCAATATTTGTAGCCAAAACCAGGCGTGGGTAATAAATACAGCAGTGGAGCATATGTTTCTATTCTACTTTTCCTAATTGTTCCACTCCTGGTTTTGGCTTACAAATATTGATGAAAAAACCTGAGCAATTCAGGATGCAATCCTGAACGTGGACACATACTGTAAAGGTACCTTCACACTTAACAATGCTGCAGCAAAACAGACAACGATGCAATTCACTGCAGCATCGCTATTTGGGAGCTGGAGAGCGGTCTGTGTGACCGCTCTCCAGCGACCAACGATGCCGAGGTCCCCGGGTAACCATGTTAAACATCGGGTTGCTAAGCGCAGGGCGCACTTCCGATGTTTACCCTGGTTACCAGTGTAAAATGCAAAAAAAAAAAATATTCACAATCGCATCCCCCGGCGTCAGCTTCCCTGCACTGACTGAGTGACGTCCCTCACAGCAACGCTGTGCTGTGCATTCACTTTACGGCCGGCGCTCACTCAGTGCAGGAAGTGGACGCCAGGGGACGCGAAGATGAGTATATTTATTTTTATTTTTTAGTTTACAATTAACACTGGTAACCACGGTAAACATCGGGTTACTAAGCGCGACCATGCGCTTGGTAACCCGTTGTTTACCCTGGTTACCAGTGTAAAACATCGCTGGTATCGTTGATTTTGCTGTCAAACACAACGATACACGGCGATCTGACAAACAAATAAATATGGTATGGTATAAATTTTGTCTTGGAAGCATGGTAGAAAACGTAAGAAAATTTTTTTATTAAAACACAACATTTTAAAAACAAAGGGTTACAAGTTTTTTAGATAAGGCACATTTACATTGGTGAACTATTTTTAGCATAGTCACACCAGAATACAGTCCAACAGTTTATTACACCATTGAATCTTGCCATGACAGACGGCCAACATCTGACACAAAATAGGCCGCAAAACGGTCCCTCATCTGCGCAATTTCCACACTTGTCCTCAGAGGATGATCATGGAAATTGGGCAATGGGTTGGCTATGGTTTCATCCAGATCAACGTTCAGTCTCTCTTTGGCCAGAATAAAATTGTGGAGAACCACACACGCCTTCACCACCTCATCCACTGTCTCAGTTTTCAGATTAATGGCGGATCCTAATATCCGCCATTTTGAGACAAGGATGCCAAAGGCGCACTCCACAGTCCTTCTGGCCCTGGACAGTCTGTAATTGAACACCCTTTTCGTATGGTCCAAGCCCCGACTGGAGTAGGGTTTCAATAGGTTGGCAGACATTTGGAATGCCTCATCCCCAACCACAACAAATGGCATCGCAGGGCCTTCGGTGTGGGGAAGAGGTCGTGGCTGGGGGAAATTGAAATTGTTGCCATATAATTTTTGGCCCATATCAGACTCTTTGAATGTGCGCGAGTCATTTGACCGGCCAAAAGCACCAATGTCGACTGCCAGAAAACGGCAGTCCGCACCGGCAATTGCCATCAGCACAGTGGAAAAATATTTTTTGTAGTTATAGAAAAGGGATCCACTTTTCCCTGGCTTGGTAATACGAATGTGCTTGCCATCCACCGCGCCAATACAGTTTGGAAACGAACACACTTCCTCAAATTTCTCGGCGTTGGCCAACCAGATATCGCTTGTAGGGACGGGTAAAAATTCTTCCCGGAGGTTATCCCACAAAGCGCGGCAGGTCTCAGCAATAATTCCCGAGAGAGTGGAGACTCCAATCCGGAACTGAAATTGAAGGGATCGCAAGGTCTCTCCGGTAGCCAGGAAACTGCCAAGAAGATAAAGAAATTACATTAGTACATTGCAATTTATAAGGGTATGTCTCCACTGTCCGGAGACGCGGCGCTATCGTTGCAGCGGCGAAGCCGGTCGGCGATAAGCCCCGCCCCCTTCCTGGGACGCGATGGTGCCGGATGTGTACAGTACACATCCGGGATCATCGCACCCCTCGCCGTAGGGCCCTGTGATATACCTTGCGGGGACGCTGCGTCCCCGCAAGGTGTACGGACATGCTGTGTTCTGAAAAGACGCGCAGCATGTCCGGAGTCGCAGGGCCTCCGCGTGCGGGTTTCCACGCATAGTGGAGACGGGATTTCATAAAATCCCCTCCACTATGCTGGAACATCTGGACGCTGCTTGTTTGACGCTGCAGCGTCAAACAAGCAGCGTTTACTGACCGTAGAAACACAGCCTAAAAGTACATTGACCATACCACCCCCAAAAAAAATTAAGAAAAAAAAAAAAAAAAAAGGGAAGATGTGAACGTAGCCGAACATATCTCAGTCATTCAAACAGCTACGTACCGTAGAGTCACCAGCAGCCGTTCCTCTGCGGAAATAGCTCTCCGGAGCTGAGTGTCCTGCCTGCTAATGGCTCCTTCCACCCGACGCAGAAGATACCGGAAGCTCTCCTGAGACATCCTGGTGTACTCGAAATATTTCTCCAGGTTCTCATTCAGTTCGCCAAACAAGCTATGGTATGCTCCACGGCTCTCCCGGACTTCCAAGATAGGGTGTATCCAAAATCGGCGATGAATCCATCTCCGTTTTTCTCTTTCTCTTTGATGAGCACAGGCGACAGCATAGGCATGAGCCAAGGCAAATTCCATCTCCATATCCATGACGATACTGTCCATGGGACGCTCCATCATGAATACCAGCAAAATGGGAGGAATTCATGTCTGCCATGGTATATATACACAATTACATAAACACTAACCCTCTTCTAGCCATTGGTGGTCCTTATCTATTGTGTAGACACTTTTTTTGGGGGGTGGGATGAAGAATGACTCACTGCTCAAAAAAACGCATGCGGCGCAAAACGCTGCGTTTTTTGTTCAAAACGCAACTGCGTTTACAAAAAACGCTGCGTTTTGCGCCGCATGCGTTGAAAGCATGCGGCGCAAAACGCAGCGTTGTGCATGCGTTTTGCTGCGTTTTTGTTTGCGTTGTGCGCTGCGGCGCCGACGCTGCGGCGCACAACGCAAATGTGAACGTAGCCTAAGCCTCGGGTTGGAAGTGGTCCCCACCTTCTTTCCATTTCCTGTATCTTAATCTGCAGTCTGTCCCGTCTCAGCTGCTCTACTTCTCGTAGGTACGCCAGCTGATATTCAAGGAGTATTTCAATATTTTTAAGGCTCTCCATTGACCCGACAACGAAGAATGGAACCATCCCATCTTCACCAGCTACATGGGCTTTGGCTTCAGCCAGGATCCTCACACTCGCCACACTGGACTTATTCACAATTTCTTGCATCACTTGTCCAAGTCTCCCAATGACTTTCCTCACCAGAGTTCTGGGCACTTGAAGGATGTCTTCCACAAACCCCAGCCGACTTTGAGCTTTCCTTACATGCTCCAGTTATCGAGCGGCTTCCTTATTCCTCACCAGGATCATGTTTCGTGCGGAGACATTGTAGGTGCATGTCACTCAGGACAGCCACCCTCTTCACCGTGACTTCCCTAGTCGACGGTTCACACTACACGTCTCCACCGCCTTGCTAAATGCCTCATGCACAGCCTCACTGGCACACGCTTCTCGCACGTCCTCAGGTACCTCTACCGGGCACTGGAAGAGCGAAGTCTCCTCCTCTTCACGAACGGACGGCTCCTGCTTTGCCTTGGACATTTCCATCAAGTCATCTGCCACGACCGGGGGATCGTCTTGTTCAGCGTTTAGCTCAAGCTCCCCCTGAGCTTCACACTTTTCCAGACCCCTCGCCAAGATGGGCATTTGCAGCTCCACCTCTTTCCTACTCTGGCACTGCCATTGTAAGTCTGCGACCACCATCACCTTCTCCTGTAGAAGTCCTCTTAATGCTTCTCTGAGCACCTCCATATCTTCCACAATGGCCTTGTTCACGGATTGACACGTTGACAGGTGATCTCCGAGACTTCCTTCTCCAGCTCGTCCACTCTGCGCTCCACCGCTTGTCTCTGGACCTTTTCGCGCTCTACATGGTCTCTTACTGTCTCTTTAAGCCTCTCTATTTCATGATCCTGTTTCCTTTTAGCTAGTATGTGTCGCACCGTCAGTTTTTTATTTATATTTTCAGATGGGGCAGCTTGCCCACCCACTCTCTGCTGCTTCAGAGTTCTACCTGTTCCTTCATCAGCAGGTTCAGCTTTCTCTTGAGTCTTCCCTCCATTACCTTCGGCTGCCTCTAGGGTCTCTGCTGGGCTCCCTGAAGAGTCAATGTCCTCGTTCCCCGACTCCATCTCCCCAGCCTCGGGTTCCCTGGAGTTCTCACCACCTTCTGTCCTGATGTTACACTCCTCAGTACAGTTTCCGTCCCCTTCCAGAGTTTTGTCGCAGTGTCATCTTCCGCTACCTCAGAGGATCACAGCCTCAGCGATAGGTGAAGCGGTGTCGCCCCCTTGTGGCCGGAGGCTGAGCTGCAGTGTTTTCTCCTGACAGCGGTGGACACAGGTCCGACGACGTCCTTTTTGTGTTTCTGACCTGTTTTTGCCATATTCCCAGGAATACTTCGCACGTCTATGCTGAACGCAGCCATAGGGCCATATTTACCTGGAATTTGCCAAATGAGCATATTTTTGGCTCATGCTTGTGAGGTATAAAGTGATCAGTACACAGGAATCCTGCAAAGTAATGTGCAACACACACTGAACCACCGAACTGACAAGAAGGCACTTCCTTCTTCTGGGGAGTCACATGACCCCCCTCAGCCAGTCAGCAACATCCTGGAGGATCATGTGACATGGCTCAGAAGTTGAATTTATGCTACATCACATGACCCAGTTTAGAGCTGCTGACTGGCTGAGAGGGATCACGTGATGCGCCATGTGACTACAGGACCAGGAACTGCCTCTATTCTGTCCCCATTTACCACTGGGGGCAATTTGCTGGGTGTGATTACCCATTAGTGAGAGACTATTGGAGATCGGGATCTAGACTGGAGGCTGGAGACTCCGCATAGGGAGACCGATGAAGCAGTGTCGGGACAATGGCCTAGTGCAGGAGTCTCGAAGATGAAGCAAAACTCAATAGGTCAACAGATGGGAGCAGAGATGAATGTTTTAACAGAGCCCAGAGAAACAGCAGAGCTTGGCACGTGAGGAGGCACACTTGTGGCAGTACAGCAGAGCTGGGCATGTGAGGAGGCACACCTGTGGCAGTATAGCAGAGCCCAGTGAAGTAGCAGGGCTGGGCATGTGAGGTGGCAGACTTGTGGCAGTTGTAAGGCAGTGCTTACTGCATTTGTTGGGCGACACTCGCTTGGCAATGGGATGAAAGCACCCAGGAACGTTTTCTCACTGCGAACAGTCCATGCGGTTTATTTTGCACTCATGAACCTGCTTGAGGCCATGTTACGTATCACAGGCTTAACACACAGTCCACAGCACTTCACGGTAAACTGCTTTAACTTGCAGTCTGTAAACAAACTTTGTCCAGTTACTGTGGGCGACCGCATGCCGAACAGTTAATGTCCACGGAACACAATAGGCATTAACAGTCTGTTCCAATAGCAGTTATTGTCTGCCGTTACCATAACCCCTTGTCTGGAGTTACCTTACAGGAGCACCTGCTCCACACACTGACTCATCAGTCCTCTCTCCGAGGGAAGCTGCCTTACTGGGATCACTGTCCTTGCAACCAGGGCACTCCCGACAGTCCAGACCCTCAGAAGGCAACGCAGTGCCGTCACAGACTCTGCACGCACATGGTCTCACCCTGTGCTCTTCAGGAATCCAGTCCCCGCGTGGGACCTTCCAACACAGCAACCATCCAGGTACATGGCCTCTCCATGTGCTATTCAGGAAGTTGTCCACTCATAGGAGCTTCCAACACACAGGCCTGTCCTCTTGCAGGACCTTACAACACAGAACATGTGACCAAGACACAGTCACATTATGTAGCTGAAACCACCCACATAGGTGGAAGGTGTGTGTGGTTAGCCAGTCCCACCCAGCTCTCCAGCTAACCCTGCAAGCCTCCTTTGTGGCAGTACAGCAGTGTTCAGAGACATAGCAGAGGCTAGAGATGCAGCAGGGCTGAGCCTGTAAAGTAGCACACTTGTGGCAGCATGGCAGTGCCCAGTGATGCAGCAGGGCTGAGCATGTTAGGTGGCACACTTGTGGCAGAATGGCAGAGCCCAGTGATGCAGCAGGGCTGAGCATGTTAGGTGGCACACTTGTGGCAGAATGGCAGAGCCCAGTGATGCAGCAGGGCTGAGCATGTTAGGTGGCACACTTGTGGCAGTACAGCAGTGTTCAGAGACATAGCAGAGGCTAGAGATGCAGCAGGGCTGAGCATGTGAGGTGGCACACTTGTGGCAGCATGGCAGTGCCCAGTGATGCAGCAGGGCTGAGCATGTTAGGTGGCACACTTGTGGCAGAATGGCAGAGCCCAGTGATGCAGCAGGGCTGAGCATGTTAGGTGGCACACTTGTGGCAGAATGGCAGTGCCCAGTGATGCAGCAGCGCTGAGCATGTAAGGTGGCACACTTGTGGCATTATGGCAGAGCCCAGTGATGCAGCAGGGCTGAGCATATAAGGTGGCACACTTGTGGCAGTATGGCAGTGCCCAGTGATGCAGCAGAGCTGAGCATGTAAGATTGCACACTTTTGGCAGAGCCCAGTGAGGTAGCAGAGCTGAGCATGTAAGATGGCACACTTGTGGCCTTATGGCAGAGCCCAGTGATGCAGCAGGGCTGAGCATGTAAGGTGGCACACTTGTGGCATTATGGCAGAGCCCAGTGATGCAGCATGGCTGAGCATGTAAGGTGGCACACTTGTGGCAGAATTGCAGTGCCGAGTGATGCAGCAGGGCTGAGCATGTAAGATGGCACACTTGTGGCAGTATGGCAGAGCCCAGTGATGCAGCAGGGCTGAGCATGTAAGGTGGCACACTTGTGGCAGAATGGCAGAGCCCAGTGATGCAGCAGGGCTGAGTATGTGAGGTGGCACACTTGTGGCAGTATGGCTGAGCCCAGTGATGCAGCAGGGCTGAGCATGTAAGGTGGCACACTTGTGGCAGAATGGCAGAGCCAAGTGATGCAGCAGGGCTGAGCATATAAGGTGGAACACTTGTGACAGAATGGCAGAGCCCAGTGAGGTAGCAGAGCTAGGCATGTAAGGTGGCACACTTGTGGCAGAATGGCAGAGCCCAGCGAGGTAGCAGAGCTGAGCATGTAAGGTGGCACACTTGTGGCAGTACAGCAGAGCCCAGTGATGCAGCAGGGCTGAGCATGTAAGGTGGCACACTTGTGGCAGTACTGCAGAGCCCAGTGAGGTCGCAGAGCTAGGCATGTGAGGAGGCACACTTGTGGCAGTATGGCAGAGCCCAGTGATGCAGCAGGGCTGGGCATGTGAGGTGGCACACTTGTGGCAGTACAGCAGAGCCCAGTGAGGTAGCAGAGCTTGGCATATGAGGCACACTTGTGGCAGTACAGCAGAGCCCAGTGATGCAGCAGGGCTGAGCATGTAAGGTGGCACACTTGTGGCAGTATGGCAGAGCCCAGTGAGGTAGCAGAGCTAGGCATGTGAGGAGGCACACTTGTGGCAGTACTGCAGAGCCCAGTGATGCAGCAGGGCTGAGCATGTAAGGTGGCACACTTGTGGCAGTACTGCAGAGCCCAGTGATGCAGCAGGGCTGAGCATGTGAGGAGGCACACTTGTGGCAGTATGGCAGAGCCCAGTGATGCAGCAGAGCTGAGCATGTGAGGATGCACTTGTGGCAGTACTGCAGAGCCCAGTGATGCAGCAGGGCTGAGCATGTAAGGTGGCACACTTGTGGCAGTACTGCAGAGCCCAGTGATGCAGCAGGGCTGAGCATGTAAGGTGGCACACTTGTGGCAGTATGGCAGAGCCCAGTGATGCAGCAGGGCTGAGCATGTGAGGTGGCACACTTGTGGCAGTACTGCAGAGCCCAGTGATGCAGCAGGGCTGAGCATGTAAGGTGGCACACTTGTGGCAGTATGGCAGAGCCCAGTGATGCAGCAGAGCTGAGCATGTGAGGTGGCACACTTGTGGCAGTATGGCAGAGCCCAGTGATGCAGCAGGGCTGAGCATGTGAGGTGGCACACTTGTGGCAGTACTGCAGAGCCCAGTGATGCAGCAGGGCTGAGCATGTAAGGTGGCACACTTGTGGCAGTATGGCAGAGCCCAGTGATGCAGCAGAGCTGAGCATGTGAGGTGGCACACTTGTGGCAGTACTGCAGAGCCCAGTGATGCAGCAGGGCTGAGCATGTAAGGTGGCACACTTGTGGCAGTATGGCAGAGCCCAGTGATGTAGCAGAGCTGAGCATGTGAGGTGGCACACTTGTGGCAGTATGGCAGAGCCCAGTGATGCAGCAGTGCTGAGCATGTGAGGTGGCACCGAGAGCCGTCGACTAGAGCAGGAAGCAGAGCACAGCGGTGCCTCCAGCAGAGGTAACAGCTCTGCTTCCTTTCAGTGAAATAAAACGTTCCTGTTGGAAAATCTGCCGTGACCTAATTCTTCTCATAGCTGAGGGTTTGTTACACTGTTTCCAGGCTCCACAGCCAGGACTCCGGCCTGACACATCGCAGCGGTGCGCTCAGCCTCCGGACGGTGCGCTCAGCCTCCGGAGACTTCCCAGCAGCTCAGGAGTTTGTTAGTTTTCTCCCAGCAGGTCATGATGTCTGGATTTGCTGGAGAGGCCTGAGGGCTGGAGCTGAGAAGCGGGAATGTAGACTGGATACAATTGTAACAACCCTCCAGCTGTGCGCAGTAAAACCTCAGGATGGCATCCAGACTCTGAATGTAAAAACCCCCAATGTTCCCATTCACTGACAGGAAGCCGAGGTCTTATACCGGATCCATTATGTGTGTGCATTGATATTTTCCAGATCTTACGATTCAAAAATCTTTTATGGATTTTAATGTGTGTAAAGCCCCTTTAAATCCCTTGTCTGGGCATGCTGGGAGTTGTAGTTTTGAAGCGTCTGGGGTGTGTGATGAGGGCGTCCGTGTCCCGTCATCTCAGTATCTCGGCCCCAGGGATGGAAATCGCTGAGCGAGACGCCGGCGTCCGCAGTGACATTTACCAGGATCCATCCCTGCCGGGGGTCCGGACGCTCGGCCCGGTCATTTCCTCCACATGAGATGATCAGAATTCGGGCCCCTCCATCTCGTCCGACGCTTTACCTCTGAAACTCTCCAGCCGTCTCTGCTCCGGCGTCACCATCCGGGTCACAGATTCCATCCTTCTGCCCAAATTCTGCCCCAGTCACAACGTCACATAGCCATCTAGAGCCACACTCCTCCAGCTGTGCCGGTTCTGTTCATGAACCAGCAGGCTCAGGATGATCACTAGCAGAGGCTTCTCCTAATTACAAGCCTCAGGGATAGAAATGCAGAGGTGTAGATTACACGCTGGCCGTCTACATAGGCGGGGGGATACGGGCCATGATGGCTGAGCCCTGGGGTGTTGGGGTACAGACCACAGCCTATAGGACCCTCGGACACAACCCTCAGTGGGGGGCACACGAGGACGGGCATCAGCCAATGGTAAAACATTCACAACTTCCTGAGACACAAAGGTTTTATCAACAGTTTCCATAAATATGTATAAGTATGTACAGGCCGGGCGCAGCGACCCCGCAGCAGAGCCGATCACACCATCTACAGAAAAACAAAAGACCAGAAAAATAGCAAAAAGCCACACACAGTCTCCGACCCTCTGACAACTCTTCCTGGCCTTCCAGAGTCCTATTGGTTGTTGCAGCCTGCAGGGGGCGCACTGCCATCGGTTTGTTTCTTGCGGCGTTTGTTCAGTAATCTGTTGGTGGACGAGTTGAGATCTTTTATCTTCACCTGGTCGTAGTCGACCCTCATGGTGGCCAAAGCGCTGGTCATTTCCTCCTGAGGAGAAAGAGGCAAGGAATCAGAGAAGAGAGGAGGAGGCCGGGACCGAAAAGAACAGGAGAAGAAGCCGGGAAAACTGGGAGAGCAGAGAAGACCCGAGATCACAGAAAAGAAAGATCCAGGGAGCAGAAAGGAAAGATCTGGGATCAGGGAAAGAAGATCTGGGATCAACTGCAGGGCATCATGATAAAGAGGAGATCTGGGATCAGGGCAGGGGTCAGGATCAGGGAAAGAAGATCTGGGATCAACTGCAGGGCATCATGATAAAGAGGAGATCTGGGATCAGGGCAGGGGATCAGGAGGAGAAGATCTGGGATCAACAGCAGGGCATCATGATAAAGAGGAGAAGATCTTGGATCAGGGCAGGGGTCAGGATCAGGGAAAGAAGATCTGGGATCTCTGGGATCAACAGCAGGGCATCATGATGAAGAGGAGAAATCTGGGATCAGGGCAGGGGATCAGGAGGAGAAGATCATGATAAAGAGGAGTAAATCTGGGATCAGGGCAGGGGATCAGGAGGAGAAGATCTGGGATCAACAGCAGGGCATCATGATAAAGAGGAGAAGATCTGGGGTCAGGGAATCAGGAGGAGAAGATCGGGATCGGAAAGTAAAGATCAGATGGAAAACTTGTGAAATTCGACAAAGATCAGAAAAAGATCTGGGATCAGGTACAGCGGGTCGGGATCAAGAGGAGAAGATCTGGGATCAGATGCAGAGGGTCCATAAACAGGAGGAGAAGGTCGAGATCTGGGGGAGAAGGTCGGGATCAGGTGCAGGGAATCTGGGATTGTGACATCATTATCCTGAGTTGTTGATCACCCACCTTGACTTCGTCCCAGTGTTCTTTGTCCTCCTGAAGGACACGTGCTGTGTGGAGAGGGGTCTGCGGGACCGCCATAGATTGCTGCATACAAGAAAACATCATCAGCAAAAACTCAATATCTGACGAAGCTGAACATTCACAGGGAAAGAAAGAATGTGCAAAACTCTGAAGTGTCCACAGACTGCAGGGGCAGCGATCACAGCGCCACCTTGTGGTCACAGACTGCAGGGGCAGCGATCACAGCGCCACCTTGTGGTCACAGACTGCAGGGGCAGCGATCACAGCGCCACCTTGTGGTCACAGACTGCAGGGGCAGCGATCACAGCGCCACCTTGTGGTCACAGACTGCAGGGGCAGCGATCACAGCGCCACCTTGTGGTCACAGACTGCAGGGGCAGCGATCACAGCGCCACCTTGTGGTCACAGACTGCAGGGGCAGAGATCACAGCGCCACCTTGTGGTCACAGACTGCAGGGGCAGCGATCACAGCGCCACCTTGTGGTCACAGACTGCACAGGGAGAGACGTGAGGAAGATAGAAATCACATCGCCACCTTGTGGCCACAGACTGCAGGGGCAGAGATGTGCTGTAGGTAGTAATCGCTGCGCCCCCTTGTGGCCACAGTTGGCAGGAACAATAATGGTCTCCTGCTGATCTTTGCTGGAGACGTTCATGGCTCTGATGAGTCTGCACATACGTTTATCCAGGAGTGATTCATGAACTGGGTGATTGACATCCGCTCCGTCGGCTCCGTTCTCAGAAGATGCTGGATCATCTCTTTGGCTGTAAAAGGAGAAAAAAGAGGTGAAGTGTCAGCCGCAGTCACCAACCACAGGTTGACGTTAGTGCAGCATTAGGTTGTGTCTGAGCAGCCGCTCTTCATCTTACACCGGGGTCTGCGCCACCTGACTCCACTACAGAATATACAGATTATACTCCAGTCACATCCAAAGCAGAGCATTGTGGGAGCTCAGGGGTCTACAAGGTCCGGTCACATGTTGGCCCGCGGGGGAGGAGCTCATCTGCTGTTTGCAGGATTTTGGTTGCAGCTTTGGATGTGACTGGAGGAAATGACTACATAGGTAAGTTTACTGCTAATGTAGATGTGAACGAGACAAGGACACACAGAAGAAGCCGCCCCTTTAAGGCTTCGTACCTTCCCCCGACACCTCGTTCCACTCCGGGGCTGGGAATTCATACTGCCCCATGCGGATTCTCTTCTTCATCCCTGGAGAGATGGCCTGGCCCGTGTTTGAATAGAAAGGAGGGTAACCACAGAGCCTGCGGGCAAAGGAGAGGTCAGAGGAGAGGTCAGAGGACATGTCAGAGGAAAGGTGAGAGCAGAGGTCAGAGAAGAGGTCAGGGGATAGAGGAGAGGTCAGAGGAAAGGTCAGAGGACAGGTCAGAGGAAAGGACACAGGAGAGGTCATAGGACAGGTGAGAGGAGAGGTCAGAGGAAAGGTCAGAGGACAGATGAGAGGTCAGAGAAAAGGTGAGAGGAGAGGTGAGAGGAGAGGTCAGGGGACAGAGGAGAGGTCAGAGGAAAGATGAGAGGACAGGAGAGGGCAGAGGTCGGGGACAGGTGAGAGGAGAGGTCAGAGGATAGGTGAGAGGACAGAGGCAAAGAAAGGTCAGAGGACAGAGGAGAGGTCAGAGGAAAGGTGAGAAGAAAGGAGAGTAGAGGTCAGAGGAAAGGTGAGAAGAAAGGAGAGTAGAGGTCAGAGGAAAGGTGAGAGGAGAGGACAGGTGAGAGGTCAGAGAACAGGTGAGGAGAGGTCAGAGGACAGGAAAGGTGAGAGGAGAGGACAGAGGAGAGGAGAGGTCAGGTGAGAGGAGAGGTCAGAGGACAGGTGAGAGGAGAGGGGAGAGGAGAGGTCAGGAAAGGTGAAAGGAGAGGTCAGGGGACAAATGAGAGGAGAGGACAGAGGAGAGGTCAGAGGACAGGTGAAGGGAGAGGACAGGTGAGAGGAGAGGTCAGAGAACAGGTAAGAGGACAGGTGAGGTGAGAGGACAGGCGAGAGGAGAGGGGAGAGGTCAGGGGACAGGTGGGAGGAGAGGTCAGGGGACATGTGAGAGGAAAGAACAGAGGACAGGTCAGGTAAGTGGCTGCTTCTGACACCCAGCTTTCCCAGATGCTGACAGACCTGAGGGCGCACAGGTGGATAAGCGGAGCCTAAAAGAGCAGCGGCACAGGACTTACAGGATGTACATGATGACCCCCAGAGACCACATGTCACATGACTTGTCATACTTTTCTGGACCCAGAACCTCAGGAGCTGCGGAGAGGAGACAGGCGTTACAATGTGTCCTCAGCTGGAGCAGTGTGACTGACTGTGGCGCCCAGAAAACCTCTGCCACCCTGTATACCCGTCCCCGCACCCTCTGCACTCACCCACATAGTACGGGGTGTAGCACGGAGTCTGCAGCGCGTTCTGAACAGTCGTCTCCTTGGAAAACCCAAAATCTGTGATCTTCAGCTCCGCATTACTGTCCTTAGATGTGTAGAGGAGATTCTCAGGCTGCAAATCCAGGGGGAAACAGTCAGTGATGACACCGGATCACCAGCCGTCAGTAAGAACAGTCAGTAAAGACACCGGATCACCAGCCGTCAGTAAGAACAGTCAGTAAACACACCAGATCACCAGACGTCAGTAAGAACAGTCAGTAAACACACCAGATCACCAGACGTCAGTAAGAACAGTCAGTACAGAACATGACCAGCTGTCAGTAAAGATGCCGCCTGTCAACACTACAGTCTGTAGCATCCATGTCAGGGCCCCCTTCTCCTCGGGCCCCTTGGCTGTTAGGGCCCCCTACTCCTCGGGCCCCTTGGCTGTAGGGCCCCCTTCTCCTCGGGCCCCTTGGCTGTAGGGCCCCCCTCTCCTCGGGCCCCTTGGCTGTAGGGCCCCTTCTCCTCGGGCCCCTTGGCTGTAGGGCCCCTTTTCCCCGGGCCCCTTGGCTGTAGGGCCCCCTTCTCCTCAGGCCCCTTCGCTGTAGGGCCCCTTCTCCTCGGGCCCCTTGGCTGTAGGGCCCCCCTCTCCTTGGGCCCCTTGGCTGTAGGGCCCCTTCTCCTCGGGCCCCTTGGCTGTAGGGCCCCTTCTCCCCGGGCCCCTTGGCTGTAGGGCCCCTTCTCCTCGGGCCCCTTGGCTGTAGGGCCCCCTTCTCCTCGGGCCCCTTAGCTGTAGGGCCCCTTCTCCTCGGGCCACCACTATGGCTCGCACCTTGACGTCCCTGTGGGCGATGCTCAGCTCGTGCAGATGTCTGATCGCCATCCCGATGTCTCGCATGATTTCAGACGCTTCTGCAGATAAAGAAGAATATCAGCGGTCTGCCGGATGAAGCTGCTGACAAGTAAGACGTGATTTTCACACTTTTCATCACTAAACTCAGTATAAATATCGAAAAAATCCCATCACGTACAGTTTTTCACAAACACTGAGGCTACTTTCACACTAGCGTTTTTTTGCATACGTCACAATGCGTCATTTTGGAGAAAAACGCATCCTGCAAAGTCGTCTGCAGGATGTGTTTTTTCCCCATAGACTAACATTAGCGACGCATTGCGACGTATTGACACACGTCACAACAGTCGTGCGACGGTTGCGTCGTGTTGTGGCGGACCGATGGCAGCAAAAAACGTTACATGTAACGTTTTTTTGTGCCGACGGACCGCCATTTCCGACCGCGCATGCACGGCCGGAACTCCGCCCCCTCCTCACCGCACCTCACAATGGGGCAGCGGATGCGTGGAAAAACAGCATCCGCTGCCCCCGTTGTGCAGCGCTTGCACAGTATGCGTCGGTATGTCGGGCCGACGCTAGTGTGAAAGTAGCCTGACTCCGAGGGCTTTTTCTTGCACCGTGATCTTTGGTGGATGATTTTGGTATCATTAGATTGGTTAGAAATTAATGAACGCAGCGCTGTGATTGGCTGCTGTGGGCAGAGAAGATTTTCTTAACCCAGTTTCAGATTAAGAACTGAAAATTGTGCTGTGATTGGTTGCTCGGGGCAGTAAAGACAGCTCATGACAGTGTGGCGGTGTCCATAGAAACCGATCAGAGAACAGCTTTCATTTTACCTCAGCAGTATATAAACAGAGTGATTGGTTACTGTGGGAGGAGAGGCAAATTTTCATTTCGACACGGTGGATAAGAGTGGGGCGGTGGCGGCGCTGCTCACCACCATTCTGCTCAGGATTTAGTGGTTGTGGAGGCGGCGCTGCTCACCACCATTCTGCCCAGGATTTAGTGGTTGTGGAGGCGGCGCTGCTCGCCACCATTCTTGTTGTGAATTAGACTTTTTTGGCTCCCTCTTGTGGTCACTAGTGATATGACTCTGGGATTGTCTTTCTTCAGTTTTGGCACCCACCTGGGTCGTTAGTCCAGGGGTGTTGCTATATAAACTTCCTGAATTCTCAGTCTGGTGCCTGGCATCGTTGTAATCAGTTCCTTTCTGTTTGCTCCTGTCTGCTGGTCCTGGATCTTGCAAAATTAAGCTAAGTCCTGCTTCTTTGTTTTTTGATTATTTGCATTGCTCTTACTTTTTGTCCAGCTTGTACTAAATGTGATTCCTGATTTTGCTGGAAGCTCTAGGGGGCTGGTGTTCTCCCCCCGGGCCGTTAGACGGTTCGGGGGTTCTTGAATATCCAGCGTGGGAATTTTGATAGGGTTTTTGCTGACCGTATAAGTCATCTTACTATATTCTGCTATTAGTTAGTGGGCCTCTCTTTGCTAAATATCTAGTTCATTCTTACGTTTGTCTTTTCTCCTTACCTCACCGTTATTATTTGTTGGGGGCTTGTATCCAACTTTTGGGGTCTTTTCTCTGGAGGCAAGAAAGGTCTATCTTTTCCCTTCTAGGGTTAGTTAGTTCTCCGGCTGGCGCGAGACGTCTAGAACCAACGTAGGCACGTTCCCCGGCTGCTGCTATTTGTGGTGCTAGGTTTAGATATACGGTCAGCCCAGTTACCACTGCCCTATGAGCTGGTTTTTTGTGTTTGCAGACTTGGTATTTACTTTTGAGACCCTCTGCCATTGGGGTCATAACACATTCTGCTCAGGATTTAGTGGTTGTGGAGGCGGCACTGCTCACCACCATTCTGCTCAGGATTTAGTGATTGTGGAGGCGGCACTGCTCACCACCATTCTGCTCAGGATTTAGTGGTTGTGGCGGTGGCGCTGCTCCCCACCCTTCTGCTCAGGATTTAGTGGTTGTGGAGGCGGCGCTGCTCACCATCATTCAGCTCAGGATTTAGTGGTTGTGGCGGTGGCGCTGCTCCCCACCCTTCTGCTCAGGATTTAGTGGTTGTGGAGGCGGCGCTGCTCTCTACCATTCTGCTCAGGATTTAGTGGTTGTGGAGGCGGCGCTGCTCACCATCATTCAGCTCAGGATTTAGTGATTGTGGAGGCGGCGCTGCTCACCACCATTCTGCTCAGGATTTAGTGGTTGTGGCGGCGGCGCTGCTCACCACCATTCTGCTCATGATTTAGTGGTTGTGGCGGCGGCACTGCTCACCACCATTCTGCCCAGGATTTAGTGGTTTTGGAGGCGGCGCTGCTCGCCACCATTCTACTCAGGATTTAGTGGTTGTGGAGGCGGCGCTGCTCACCACCATTCTGCTCAGGATTTAGTGGTTGTGGCGGCGGCGCTGCTCACCACCATTCTGCCCAGGATTTAGTGGTTGTGGAGGCGGCGCTGCTCGCCACCATTCTGCTCAGGATTTAGTAGTTGTGGCGGCGGCGCTGCTCACCACCATTCTGCTCAGGATTTAGTGGTTGCGGAGGCGGCGCTGCTCACCACCATTCTGCTCAGGATTTAGTGGTTGTGGAGGCGGCGCTGCTCACCACCATTCAGCTCAGGATTTAGTGGTTGTGGAGGCGGCGCTGCTCTCTACCATTCTGCTCAGGATTTAGTGGTTGTGGAGGCGGCGCTGCTCACCATCATTCAGCTCAGGATTTAGTGATTGTGGAGGCGGCGCTGCTCACCACCATTCTGCTCATGATTTAGTGGTTGTGGAGGCGGCGCTGCTCACCATCATTCAGCTCAGGATTTAGTGGTTGTGGCGGCGGCGCTGCTCCCCACCCTTCTGCTCAGGATTTAGTGGTTGTGGAGGCAGCGCTGCTCTCTACCATTCTGCTCAGGATTTAGTGGTTGTGGAGGCGGCGCTGCTCACCATCATTCAGCTCAGGATTTAGTGATTGTGGAGGCGGCGCTGCTCACCACCATTCTGCTCAGGATTTAGTGGTTGTGGCGGCGGCACTGCTCACCACCATTCTACTCAGGATTTAGTGGTTGTGGTGGCGGCGCTACTCACCACCATTCTGCCCAGGATTTAGTGGTTTTGGAGGCGGCGCTGCTCGCCACCATTCTGCTCAGGATTTAGTGGTTGTGGAGGCGGCGCTGCTCACCACCATTCTGCTCAGGATTTAGTGGTTGTGGCGGCGGCGCTGCTCACCACCATTCTGCCCAGGATTTAGTGGTTGTGGAGGCGGCGCTGCTCGCCACCATTCTGCTCAGGATTTAGTGGTTGTGACGGCGGCGCTGCTCACCACCATTCTGCTCAGGATTTAGTGGTTGTGGCGGCGGCGCTGCTCGCCACCATTCTGCTCAGGATTTAGTGGTTGTGGAGGCGGCGCTGCTCACCACCATTCTGCTCAGGATTTAGTGGTTGTGGCGGCGGCGCTGCTCCCCACCCTTCTGCTCAGGATTTAGTGGTTGTGGCGGCGGCGCTGCTCACCACCATTCTGCCCAGGATTTAGTGGTTGTGGAGGCGGCGCTGTTCGCCACCATTCTGCTCAGGATTTAGTAGTTGTGGCGGCGGCGCTGCTCACCACCATTCTGCTCAGGATTTAGTGGTTGTGGCGGCGGCGCTGCTCGCCACCATTCTGCCCAGGATTTAGTGGTTGTGGAGGCGGCGCTGCTCACCACCATTCTGCTCAGGATTTAGTGGTTGTGGTGGCGGCGCTGCTCACCACCATTCTGCTCAGGATTTAGTGGTTGTGGAGGCGGCGCTGCTCACCACCATTCTGCTCAGGATTTAGTGGTTGTGGAGGCGGCGCTGCTCGCCACCATTCTGCTCAGGATTTAGTGGTTGTGGAGGATTAAGTTTCTGTTTTTAACAACATGATTAAAATGGCTACAAGGGGGAGTCGTAATTCACCCGACAACTTTTTCTACATTCACATTTTTTTTTTTTTGTTTGTAGTGAAGAAACAACGAAGAAACAGGTCAGTGTATTATGCGCACTGTGACAATGGTGTGGAGGAAAGAAAGATTTAAAGATTTCGTTCTGGTGGGCCGATGATCTGGAGGAACCGCAAAACCAGTGATGACCTCAACCTTCGAGAGATGAGAAGGAAATTATATACCCGGACCTCCCGTCAGCGAGTCACCCACTGCCTCACAGTCCAGGAATACCTGTCCCTTCACCTCCAGAGAAACCTGATTCAGAACATGAAGGGCAGGATTCTGACCAAGGCCTTCACACCAGTCCCAGCGAGCCACAGACACCAGTTCCAGCGAGCCACAGATGCCAGTCCCAATGAGCCACAGACGCCAGTCCCAGCGAGCCACAGACGCCAGTCCCAGCGAGCCACAGACGCCAGTCCCAGCAAGCCAGACATCAGTCCCAGCGAGCCACAGACGCCAGTCCCAGCGAGCCACAGACGCCAGTCCCAGCAAGCCACAGACGCCAGTCCCAGCGAGCCACAGACGCCAGTCCCAGCGAGCCACAGACGCCAGTCCCAACAAACCAGACGCCAGTCCCAGCGAGCCACAGACGCCAGTCCCAACGAGCCACAGCTTTCTTCACAGCTCGGATTAAATTATTTAGTCGCGGACTTGGACCTTCCTAAATACTCTGCAGAGCTTTTAGGCTCTAGCCTGAAGGAGACGAACCTGATCGCTCCTGGTACCTGTTTTTCATGGTACAGAATCAGAGAAAAGGAATTCCTTCCACACATTTCTCAAGACGCTACTCTAGTATATTGCAGTGATGTTCGTGGCCTGATGGAAATATGTAACATTGAGCACAATGTGAGCGAGTGCAGACTATTGATTCATCCAGAAAAAGTCAGAAAGCTGCTACTGCACAATGGCAGCTCGTCCGCTCAGTGCCTGTAGGGCTTTCTGGGCACTTGAGGAAAGCTAGGAGAATTTAGACATTATTCTATAGAAACTTAACTACAAGGATCACGGATGGCCAATATGTGGTGATCTGAAAGTTCTCTCTTTGCTCCATGGGCAGAAAGGAGGATACATGAAGCACCCATGCATATTGTGTGAATGGGACAGCCAGGATAGGACTCATCACTGGAGCCAAAAAACTTGGCCAATGAGAAGATCTTTGCAACCTGGACTCAAGAACCAAGTTGCGGAAAGTTTACTTGCTCCCACTGAAGTTCTCCTGCCACCACTCCACATTAAGCTTGGACTGATGAAGCAGTTTGTGAAAGCTCTACAGAAAGAAGGAGGCTTTTAAGGACCTGTGCACCAAGTTTCAGGGACTGCCAGAAGCAAAACAGAAGGAAGGCATTATTGTGGGTCCGGAAATTAAGAAACTCATGAATGACGACGTGCTTGAAACAAAGATGAAAGCTGTTGAGAAAAGGGCTTGTGATTCTTTTAAAAGAAGTTGTGGAGAAATTTCCAGGTAACAACAAAGATCCAATTTTTAAGTCCATTGTGAAGAACATGCGGAGACGCTTCAGAACCCTGGGTTATCTGATGAAGTTACATTTTTTACTTTCCCATCTGGACTTTCCTGAAAACCTGATAGCGAAGAGCACGGAGAAAGATTTCATCAGGAGATCAAGGAGAAGGAATGACGATACCAAGGTAGATGGATCGTGAACATGATGGTGGATTACAGCTGGACGCTTCACAGAGAAGATCCGCAGACCTTCTCTAAGAGAAAAGGGATCAAGAGGAGCTTTGAAGAGAAGGAAAAGGCGCCAAAAGTACCGTAATATCCAAGGACGTCGCAGAATGAATGTTCGATAATACACGTTTATATATAACATTGTGTACATTTTTGGCTACAATAAAGCTTTTTCTCGTTCATCTCTCTTCTACAGTTAGGTCCATATATATTTGGACAGAGACAACATTTTTCTAATTTTGGTTACAGACATTACCACAATGAATTTTAAACAAAACAATTCAGATGCAGTTGAAGTTCAGACTTTCAGCTTTCATTTGAGGGTATCCACATTAAAATTGGATGAAGGGTTTAGGAGTTTCAGCTCCTTAACATGTGCCACCCTGTTTTTAAAGGGACCAAAAGTAATTGGACAATTGACTCCAAGGCTATTTGATGGACAGGTGTGGGAAATAACTTTGTTAGGTCATTCTCAATTAAGAAGATAAAAGGTCTGGAGTTGATTTGAGGTGCGGTACTTGCATTTGGAAGGTTTTGCTGTGAAGTAAACATGCGGTCAAAGGAGCTCTCCGTGCAGGTGAAACAAGCCATCCTTAAGCTGCGAAAACAGAAAAAACCCATCCGAGAAATTGCTACAATATTAGGAGTGGCAAAATCTACAGTTTGGTACATCCTGAGAAAGAAAGCACTGGTGAACTCAACAATGCAAAAAGACCTGGGCGCCCACGGAAGACAACAGTGGTGGATGATCGCAGAATAATCTCCATGGTGAAGAGAAACCCCTTCACAACAGCCAACCAAGTGACCAACACTCTCCAGGAGGTCGGCGTATCAATATCCAAATCTACCATAAAGAGAAGACTGCATGAAAGTAACTACAGAGGGATCACTGCACGGTGCAGCCACTCATAAGCATCAAGAAGAAAAAGGCTAAAAACATCTAAAAAAGCCAGCACAGTTCTGGAAGAACAGACTGTGGAGACCTGGGTGTTGTAACCAGTGCCTTCCCCCCTCCCATCAATCCCGCAATGAAACACACACAGTCCTAGGTGGGTTGAACAGGTCGGTCACAGTTTATTAATTAAATAAGCTGAGAAGGGCAATTACATATCGTAACGGCCGCTCGCGCCGAGCTCCTGTCCGTGATCGACATGGGAATTGGACCAACGAGCGACTACGACCTTTGCCCTCCTCCGCTTCTTCCGCTGTGACTTAATAACGGTTACTAGGGTTAGTTATATCACATACGTATACATTTTTTTTTTTTTTTTTTTTTTACGTAAAATATTACAATATCATTTACAAATTTACATCATCCCGCAGGTTAGTATCATCATTAGACTTTAAAAGGGAGGGAGGGTGGGACAATGCTTCCAGGTGTCCGCCGGGAGGAAAAGAGAAAGTTCCCGGCCGGACGCCTGGATTTAACCCCTGTAGGAGTGGCCGCAGGACCCCTCCCCTCTAGTGACCACTGGCCGGCCGGGGGTCTTCCAATTAGTGCATCGCTAAGGGGGAGTGATGCCAGGGGGGATCTGGCACTGACAACCTTTCTGTGCTGCTCTATCTAGGTGCTCCCCAGTCAGAGACGCGCACCTTATACAGTACCGCGTCTGCCAGACTGTGGAGACCTGGGTGTCGTAACCAGTGCCTTCCCCCCTCCCATCAATCCCCCAATGAAACACACACAGTCCTAGGTGGGTTGAACAGGTCGGTCACAGTTTATTAATTAAATAAGCTGAGAAGGGCAATTACATATCGTAACGGGCGCTCGCGCTGAGCTCCTGTCCGTGATCGACATGGGAATTGGACCAACGAGCGACTACGACCTTTGCCCTCCTCCGCTTCTTCCGCCACGGAGGATCCCGTGTATTACCTACGCGGGACTCCGACCCCACCCATCAATGTTAGGGCCTGTTCAACCCCATCCTGTAAACCAGACAGAAAAATATCGAGGCCAATGTCCGTTAGGTGAACTCCGTCCGGTCTTAATTGTGGCGTGTTTTTCTTTTGTAGGTATTGGTGATGAATCACGATACCGCCTCCTCCTCTCACATATTTTCCAATCCGAGCATTGAATTTCACCCTTGTCCGCTCTATGGCTCTTTTATCTCTTGCACCACGCCATTCGGCCCGTGGTGTTATCTCCGACCACACCAGTATCATGTTCTTGAACAGACCGCTGAACCGTTCCGTATCCGTTGTCACCCATTTGTACAACTCGGCCACCTTTTGTTTGCCCAGGTCATTGCCACCTGCGTGTAACGCCAATATCACCGGGCGTTCCGCCATCCTTGCTATGCCCACCATCTCCTTGAACACCTTTTACCACTGGAGGCCTCTGATATCCCTCCAGTTAACTTTTATTCCCGGGATGTAGAGATTTGTTCCTCCTGGCCGCAGTTTAGCCCTCTTTTCGGCCCAGTGAACGTAGGAATCTCCTACCACCCAAACTTCAACCCCTGTAAGAGACAACACATGTTAATTAAGCAAGTCGGGTCTTATGTATCTGACCGAAGCATGCGGACTTCCAACGACCCATTCTCTGAACTTCGGCCTCTGACACTCCTGCCCTAGCTGCCTCTGTGGCAGCCCCTATCCGGAACGACTTATTACGGCGTATGTTTTAATCATTTTTAGTGGGCAAGCTGGGCCCTCTGTAGAGTTAACCAGGACCCATGTGCCCCTACCGGTGGGATCGCATTTGGATTTTCTAACCCTGCTGCGCAGGGCGTCACTGCATATAACTATGTCCTCATTAATTAGGCCTCCTTCCGACGCGTTTTTTGACCGCGGTAGCAATTCGCTAATACGCAGTGCTCCGAAAAAGACGGTCGCAAAAGCTGCCGATATGAGGGCCGCCTCATATTGCGAAGAGCAGACCGACGGGGATATCGCGATCAGGTCCTGCAATAGTTTCAGAGAAATGGGGCGGCGACATTCTTGGCTTGGCTGAAGCCTTTTCCAACCTTTTATGGCTTGTCTTATGCAGAAGGATTTAGTTACGTCTACCCATCCCAATAATTGAAAGAAAAATGCTAGCCCCGATAGTTTACGTTGTGCCGAGGTGCCCGATGCCCCGCCTTCCCTCATCCGTAATAGGAAATCAGTTGTCACTGCGCTTCGCGCTCCGTCGCTTTCGTCGACTGGCCTACCCAGAATTAGTGAGCACCACTCCTCCCAAGCCTTACCATACGCCTGCCAGGTAGCTGGCGAAACGGAGGCCCGTATTAAGGGCATCAATGATTGGCCACTGTGTCCCACAGGGACAGTGGACACAGAATACCCCGGGGTTGCGCGTTGGGCTGCTGGATTCTGAAAGCCTGCCAATTGGAAAATAACAGTGGGTTAATGATATTATCATCTACTTCCGCCACCACAGTGGCTCTACACCAAATATTGTTTTCTAGGCAAATCAGCGCTAGCCGGCGCAAGAGGGCGAGTATGGGCAGGGATGAAGAAGACATGTGATTCAAACTCTTCGCCGTTTTCGTATTTTTTGTTTGGAAACGAATGTTCGTGTTTCTCAACTGAACAGCCCATATCTCCAGCGCTGCTACTACCCCAAACACTTCACATAGGGCCGGGTCTTGCCCCCATTTTGTTGTCGTCCATCTCTCTGGCCAACCTGATTTGCACCATTGGTTTTTATAAATTGACAGTGGCACACCGAATTTGAGTGCAATAGATTTGAATTTTTCTAGTAGCTCGGAGCAGAGTTTAGAGTTTTTGGGGCCGACGAATAGGAAATCGTCGAGGTAGTGAATTAGGGATTTACTGCCCGTTTCGTACCGAACTACCCAATCTAGGAATGTGCTGAATAGCTCAAAATAGTGACATGAGATGGAACATCCCATCGGGAGGCACATGTCGAAGTAATATAGCTGTTCCACTTTGCAGCCCAGAAGGTGGAAACATTCGGGATGCACGGGTAGTAAGCGGAATGCCGATTCAATGTCGGATTTGGCTAGCAGGGCGCCGGGTCCGGCTGCCCGGAATAATTCTACCGCTTTATCGAAAGACGCGTATGAGACGGAAGCTTCTTCCGGGGAAATTGCGTCGTTAACCGAATCGCCCTTTGGGTGAAATAAATGATGAATTAAGCGGTATTTACCAGGTTCCTCTTTTGGTATGATGCCTAGCGGTGATATTTTAATGTTTTTGAAGGGGAGCGCCTTGAAGGGGCCTGCTATTCTACCCAACTCGACCTCCTTTTCAATTTTTTGTCTAAGTATTTCGGGGAATTCGCGAGCCGATTTTAGGTTATCGATAGGGTTGGCGTTCTTGTTAGCCTAAAGGGAATAAAAAACCCATCGGAGAATCCCGCTTGCAGCTGCTGAGCTGTTTCCTTATTGGGCTAAAGCTTTAGCCAGGGGGCCATCGCGGCTACGCTCACTGGGGTTCTGCCGCGTAGGCGCTTTGTAAGGCTGACGAGTGCACCTTGACGCTGGGTGACCCCCCCCGCAAGCGGAGCAATCGTGTCTGAATTTGCATAATGCGTGGAAACGACAGTTTCCCTCGTTGAACAGCCAGCAGGCCCCGGGTTTTCGCACGACCACTGAGTTTTGACCTGCGGCTGTGGAGTAATTAGTGGTCGAGGCCGAAAAGGGGGGCTGCTTTTGGGACAGCATCAACCGCAACCATACGTCTGTTGCTTTAACTCCCCAGCCTAGATCAGGCTGTAGGGCCAGACGCCTGCGGAACTCCTCGTCATACCGCCGCCAGGCTGAACCGCCATGCGACTTGTACGAACTATATATCATGTCCTGATATATAAACAATTCGGAGCAGCGTTCCGGATGTTTCTGGCCCATAATACAGCCCATTACTGCGAAGGCCTGGAGCCAATTATTCATGGTTAATGCAATTCTCGATCTCCCCCTATCGAAACCCCTCTCGTTAGGTTTATCCACCGTTTGTTGGTCTGCTGATAACAGCGACCATATGTCAATATAATCGTTGCTCCAGATTTTCTCTCTAGTTTCCTGATCTATATGGGCGCCTAGCGGGCTGATCCCGCAGAAGAAGGCGTCTTTGTGTAGATTTGCTGACTGTGGCGTTGTATTATTCGCCACTTTTCCGCTTGAGTGTGACAGTTGTAAGATTAGTTCCTTAACCGCTGAAGTCAGCTCCCTTTCTTGTAACATTTCCTTTCCACCCTTGGAACACTCACCGCTGTGTGACTCTGGACGAGTGTACTCCGATCCTGGCGGAAACCCCGCAGATGTTGACGGGGGGATGTCGCAGGACGGGGAAACTCTGGCTCCCGCTACAGCGAGGGACTGGCCGATGTGCTGGCCAATGGTCTGAGCATCGTGCGTTGGAGCCCGGTTACAACCACATCGTGGCGGATTACTGGCTGTGTCTTCAGCGACTGCGTGGTTGTTGTGGCGTTGTGGCTGGAAGCCGCGGGGGATTGTTCTCCCCGGCTGAAAGCCCTAGCGGGTCCCCGTGATTTAGAGGATCTGACCCGTGCGCGATGACTCCTATCCGTGCTCAGCGATACATCGGACCCCTCGGATGTTGCTGATGACAGCCATCCTGAGGCCCGGGATCTGCGGCGGCTCCCATGGGAGCTGCGTCTCCGTCTGTGACGGGAGGGGCGTTTAGAGGGGTAGCGCGAATGGTGCCGGGAGTCATCAGAGGAAGAATGGGAGGACGTTCGGCGTCTACGCCTGCGTCCGCCGTTACTTAGCGGTGTAACGTGGGGGATTCTAACATTGTTACTAGGGGGATTACCGTCAGTGTACGGTCCCGCAGTGCTACTGAAAAGGGGGGGAGTTAGGGGGTAACTGTATTCAGCCCCATTGCTGGGATTTGGCGGGGCGGTTAACGGAAAATATTTATTAGGGATTTGGTCAGTGGGGGGAGGTGTAAATGTGTCTGTGTTTGGTGCGTTTAATGATGTTACGCAGTGATTCCCGCTGTACAGCTGTTGAGCGCACTGATCGGTCCTATTGGACCGAACCTCGCGCTCCTCAGCTGACCTGTCACATATACGGCCTGACCCCTGATACCCCCGTGCAGGCATCAGTGCTGCGTCTGCCGGGGGTAAGCTGGAGGTCAGGCCTGGTGGGAAAACCGCGCGCTGAACGGTCTGGTTTGACCGATCAGCGCGCTCTGGGGGCCATGCAGGGTTAGTGCCGGCCTCCAGGTTACCCTCTGCGGGCGGCATATATGTGCCCGCAGGGAAGGTAACGGAGGACCGGCCAGCGCTGTTCTCAGCGCTGAAATGCGGGGACAGGAAGTTGGTGGGCGGGGACAGGAAGTTGGTGGGCGGGGCTACCTCTGACCGCCGGACTGAGCCCGACGAGGGAGCCGGAAGACGCCGGCAGCTGCAAGGCGGCGAGGCCGCCCCCTCCCCAACCTGGAGCCGCTCCGGGGCGCGGGGCAAGCGGGCAGACCGCCTGCCCCCCCGCGCAGCTGAGAGATCCGCCGGAGCAGCCAGGGAAGGGGGCGATGCCTCGCGCCGCCCAGCGCCGCCCGCCTGCTCGCCGCCAGCCACCGGAGCCACGGGGAGAGGAGGCGACGCTGCGCGCCGCTCGGCGCAGCCCGGTGCCCCGTCGGCCAGGGGGGCCACTATGCTTTTGCGGCGTGTGCGGCGCCCGGCCCTTCCCCGCCGCTTCCGAGAGGCCTGTCCAACCTCGGCGGCTGGGAGACCCCCGGACCGCTGCGCGGACGATAGGGGCATCACCGCTTCCCGCTCCGGACCATGGGGAGGCCGCACAGGACGCCCCCCAGCTAGCGAGCAGGCCGAAGGTGAGGCGACCATAAGGGGCCCCGGGGGCGTGAGGGTGGACGAGACTGACCCGACCAGACCCGATGAGGGGGGTGTGAGCAGGGGGTCGGGAGAGGGCACAGAAAGCTGAGCCCTGATGTCGGCGACAATGGCCTGAAGCCAGTTCTCACCTTGGGGTCCGACATCACTACTACAGGGACAATGCTTCCAGGTGTCCGCCGGGAGGAAAAGAGAAAGTTCCCGGCCGGACGCCTGGATTTAACCCCTGTAGGAGTGGCCGCAGGACCCCTCCCCTCTAGTGACCACTGGCCGGCCGGGGGTCTTCCAATTAGTGCATCGCTAAGGGGGAGTGATGCCAGGGGGGATCTGGCACTGACAACCTTTCTGTGCTGCTCTATCTAGGTGCTCCCCAGTCAGAGACGCGCACCTTATACAGTACCGCGTCTGCCATTCTTTGGACAGATGAAACCAAGATCAACCTCTACCAGAATGATGGAAAGAGAAAAGTATGGCGAAGGCGTGGTACAGCTCATGATCCAAAGCATACCACATCATCTGTAAACCACGGCGGAGGCAGTGTGATGGCTTGGGCATGCATGGCTGCCAGTGGCACTGGGTCACTAGTGTTTATGGATGATGTGACACAGGAATGAATTCTGAGGTCTTCAGAGCCGCCATACTGTGTGCTCAGATCCAGCCAAATGCAGCCAAACTGATTGGTCGTCGTTTCATCCTACAGATGGACAATGACCCAAAACATAAAGCCAAAGCAACCCAGGAGTTTATTAAATCAAAGAAGTGGAATATTCCGGAATGGCCAAGTCAGTCACCTGATCTCAACCAAATTGAGCAGCATTTCACTTGTTAAAGACTAAACTTCAGACAGAAAGGCCACAAACAACCAGCAACTGAAAACCACCGCAGTGAAGGCCTGGAGAGCATCAAAAAGGAGGAAACACAGCGTCTGGTGATGTCCATGAGTTCAAGACTTCAGGCAGTCATTGCCAACAAAGGGTTTTCAACCAAGTACTAAAAATGAAAATTTTATTTAAAATTATTGAATCTGTCCAATTACTTTTGGACCTTTTAAAAACAGGGTGGCACATGTTAAGGAGCTGAAACTCCTAAACCCTTCATCCAATTTTAATGTGGATACCCTCAAATGAAAGCTGAAAGTCTGAACTTCAACTGCATCTGAATTGTTTTGTTTAAAATTCATTTTGGTAATGTCTATAACCAAAATTAGAAAAATGTTGTCTCTGTCCAAATATATATGGACCTAACTGTACATAATTTCACGCACGTTTTGTGCAAAATCCATACGTGATGGTTAAAAATAGAAGTGTTTTATTAAATTAGGGGATAAGAAAACATAAAAGTCAGTCACTGGATTTGAAAAAATATTTATAAACCCAAATTTTGCATATCGTTGTAATCATTAAGACGCTAAGATCTCTGCTTGCAGTCAGTCCAGACCTTGTCCTGCGCACACAGCTGATGCCGTTACAATGTTTCAGTGTGGACAATCCTCTGCCCTGGACTCCAGGCTCAGAACTGCCACCTACACTGATACATTGTAACAAGCTCTCAGCTGTGTGCACAAGACCAGGCCAGCATAATCCTGAAACATAAATGTTCCTATTCCGTGACAGCAAACAGTGATCTTGAAAATAGTGAAATGTAACATTGGAAGATTATTAACCCAATCCCCAGAACGATGGCCTCACCTCGCTCAGTGAATGCCTGGTCCCCCCTCTTCTGGATCCGGGTGAAGAGCTCCCCGCCCTGCATGCTGTGTACAAAATACGGGAGAAGCAGTGAGCAGCAGGCAAGTGAGATGCTGTAAAGTGAGATGCTGTAAAGAACGGCCCCCCACCACAGGGGGCAGCAGTGGTTCCTCCCCATTACTGGAAGATGGAGGTTATGCTACTTCTGTGGAGGATGGGAGTCACATTTCTGACCTTACACTGCTCTCCCTATAGTGTAACATTGTGTCGTTAGGTCATGTTCCATTATACCGCTATCACATTAATACACATTTTATATCTCTTGTATCGGCACAACACATGATCTGATGATGATGATGATGATGATGATTGTATCTCGCTGTTATTTCACATGATAGCAGTAATATTTCCTAGCACTGTATCCTGTGTGTGCAGCGGGATTATTACCGTATATTATATTATACTGTCATGAACATTGCAACATATTTATCATACTAATCAGCTCATGTCGTCACCGTGTACGGTATTATCGGTATTATGTCTGTCACTATCCGTGTTATTCCACGTGATGACGTGAGGTTACATTGTATTACTGGTGATGACGGTGTTATACGGAGGTTACATTGTATTACTGGAGAAGGCGGTGTTATACAGAGGTTACATTGTATTGCTGGTGATGACGGTGTTATACGGAGGTTACATTGTATTACTGATGATGACTGTTATACGGAGGTTACACTGTATTGCTGGTGATGACGGTGTTATACAGAGGTTACATTGTATTACTGGTGATGACGGTGTTATACAGAGGTTACATTGTATTACTGGTGATGGCGGTGTTATACGGAGGTTACATTGTATTGCTGGAGGTTACATTGTATTACTGGAGAAGGCGGTGTTATACAGAGGTTACATTGTATTGCTGGTGATGACGGTGTTATACGGAGGTTACATTGTATTGCTGGTGATGGCGGTGTTATACAGAGGTTACATTGTATTACTGGTGATGACGGTGTTATACAGAGGTTACATTGTATTACTGGTGATGGCGGTGTTATACGGAGGTTACATTGTATTGCTGGAGGTTACATTGTATTACTGGAGAAGGCGGTGTTATACGGAGGTTACATTGTATTACTGATGATGACTGTTATACGGAGGTTACACTGTATTGCTGGTGATGACGGTGTTATACAGAGGTTACATTGTATTACTGGTGATGACGGTGTTATACAGAGGTTACATTGTATTACTGGTGATGGCGGTGTTATACGGAGGTTACATTGTATTGCTGGAGGTTACATTGTATTACTGGAGAAGGCGGTGTTATACAGAGGTTACATTGTATTGCTGGTGATGATGGTGTTATACAGAGGTTACATTGTATTGCTGGTGATGATGGTGTTATACAGAGGTTACATTGTATTGCTGGTGATGATGGTGTTATACAGAGGTTACATTGTATTGCTGGTGATGATGGTGTTATACGGAGGTTACATTGTATTACTGGTGATGATGTTGTTATACGGAGATTACATTGTATTACTGGTGATGGCGGTGTTATACGGAGGTTACATTGTATTGCTGGAGGTTACATTGTATTGCTGGTGATGACGGTGTTATACGGAGGTTACACTGTATTGCTGGTGATGATGGTGTTTTACAGAGGTTACATTGTATTACTGGTGATGACGGTGTTATACAGAGGTTACATTGTATTGCTGGTGATGACGGTGTTATACAGAGGTTACATTGTATTACTGGTGATGACGGTGTTATACGGAGATTACATTGTATTACTGGTGATGGCGGTGTTATACGGAGGTTACATTGTATTGCTGGAGGTTACATTGTATTGCTGGTGATGATGGTGTTATACAGAGGTTACATTGTATTGCTGGAGGTTACATTGTATTACTGGTGATGGCGGTGTTATACGGAGGTTACATTGTATTGCTGGAGGTTACATTGTATTGCTGGTGATGACGGTGTTATACAGAGGTTACATTGTATTACTGGTGATGACGGTGTTATACAGAGGTTACATTGTATTGCTGGTGATGACGGTGTTATACAGAGGTTACATTGTATTACTGGTGATGACGGTGTTATACAGAGGTTACATTGTATTACTGGTGATGGCGGTGTTATACGGAGGTTACATTGTATTGCTGGAGGTTACATTGTATTGCTGGTGATGACGGTGTTATACGGAGGTTACATTGTATTGCTAGTGATGACGGTGTTATACAGAGGTTGCAGGGGTTTTCTCCCTGGAGGAGCGGGGGGCTCCTAGGACCACCTCTCGGGAGGACGGCCTCCTGCTGTACTAATGTTAGTGTGTGGTGCCTGTATAGCGGCTGCGGTGGCCACATACAATCCATGCCACGCATGGGCAGCACCGCTCACTGGTCCACCAGTCCCCATAGCCGCAGCAGTGTGCAGCGGTTACATCACTGTGATATTGCAGCATTCTCAGCGCCGTTCTCACCACTCCATGACGATGAGCAGACATCGCTTCCCTCGGTGGATGTTTTCATACACGTCCAGCACTGATACGATGTGCGGACCCCCTGACGCCCTGGTGTGGTACTCCACCTCTCGCCGGGATTTAGGGCTGTCGTAGAGAATCTGGGGGGACACAGAGAGAAGGTCGGGTACAGAGGATGAGCCAGGAGAAATATCGTCACATCTGAGCTCTGTGACTGACACCGTGGGGGGCTCCACACTACTGAGGACACTGAAGAATCCCTCTGAGGCTCCTCACAATCATCAATATCATCATGTCACTCAGGCGCAAAGCAAACTCACAAATCACCAACCTGAAGTCTGCAGTGACCCAGAGGTTATATGTTATACATGGGGGAAAAATAGGCCGGAGGTTATATGTTATACATGGGGGGGGGGGGGGGGGGGAGGTTATATGTTATACATGGGGGGGGGGGAGGTTATATGTTATACATAGGGGGAAAATAGGCTGGAGGTTATATGTTATACATGGGGGGTGAGGTTATATGTTATACATGGAGGGGGGGCAGAGGTTATAAGTTATACATGGGGGAAAAATAGGCCGGAGGTTATATGTTATACATGGGGGGGGGGGGGCAGAGGTTATATGTTATACATGGAGGTGGGAGGTTATAAGTTATACATGGGGGGGGCAGAGGTTATAAGTTATACATGGGGGGAAAAATAGGCCGCCGGAGGTTATATGTTATACATGGGGGGGGGGGGGGGGGGCGGAGGTTATATGTTATACATGGAGGTGGGAGGTTATATGTTATTTATGGAGGGGGGGCAGAGGTTATAAGTTATACATGGGGGAAAAAATAGACCGGAGGTTATATGTTATACATGGGGGGGGGGGGGGGGGGGCGGAGGTTATATGTTATACATGGAGGTGGGAGGTTATAAGTTATACATGGGGGGGGCAGAGGTTATAAGTTATACATGGGGGAAAAAATAGGCCGGAGGTTATATGTTATACATGGGGGGGGGGGGGGGGGCCGGAGGTTATATGTTATACATGGAGGTGGGAGGTTATATGTTATACATGGAGGGGGGGCAGAGGTTATAAGTTATACATGGGGGAAAAATAGGCCGGAGGTTATATGTTATACATGGGGGGGGGGGGGCGGAGGTTATATGTTATACATGGAGGTGGGAGGTTATATGTTATACATGGGGGGGGGCAGAGGTTATAAGTTATACATGGGGGAAAAATAGGCCGGAGGTTATATGTTATACATGGGGGGGGGGGCAGAGGTTATATGTTATACATGGAGGTGGGAGGTTATAAGTTATACATGGGGGGGGCAGAGGTTATAAGTTATACATGGGGGGAAAAATAGGCCGCCGGAGGTTATATGTTATACATGGGGGGGGCCGGAGGTTATATGTTATACATGGAGGTGGGAGGTTATAAGTTATACATGGGGGGGGCAGAGGTTATAAGTTATACATGGGGGAAAAATAGGCCGGAGGTTATATGTTATACATGGGGGGGGGGGGCAGAGGTTATATGTTATACATGGAGGTGGGAGGTTATAAGTTATACATGGGGGGGGCAGAGGTTATAAGTTATACATGGGGGGAAAAATAGGCCGCCGGAGGTTATATGTTATACATGGGGGGGGGGGGGCGGAGGTTATATGTTATACATGGAGGTGGGAGGTTATATGTTATTTATGGAGGGGGGGCAGAGGTTATAAGTTATACATGGGGGAAAAAATAGACCGGAGGTTATATGTTATACATGGGGGGGGGGGGGGGGGGGCGGAGGTTATATGTTATACATGGAGGTGGGAGGTTATAAGTTATACATGGGGGGGGCAGAGGTTATAAGTTATACATGGGGGAAAAAATAGGCCGGAGGTTATATGTTATACATGGGGGGGGGGGGGGGGCCGGAGGTTATATGTTATACATGGAGGTGGGAGGTTATATGTTATACATGGAGGGGGGGCAGAGGTTATAAGTTATACATGGGGGAAAAATAGGCCGGAGGTTATATGTTATACATGGGGGGGGGGGGGCGGAGGTTATATGTTATACATGGAGGTGGGAGGTTATATGTTATACATGGGGGGGGGCAGAGGTTATAAGTTATACATGGGGGAAAAATAGGCCGGAGGTTATATGTTATACATGGGGGGGGGGGCAGAGGTTATATGTTATACATGGAGGTGGGAGGTTATAAGTTATACATGGGGGGGGCAGAGGTTATAAGTTATACATGGGGGGAAAAATAGGCCGCCGGAGGTTATATGTTATACATGGGGGGGGCCGGAGGTTATATGTTATACATGGAGGTGGGAGGTTATAAGTTATACATGGGGGGGGCAGAGGTTATAAGTTATACATGGGGGAAAAATAGGCCGGAGGTTATATGTTATACATGGGGGGGGGGGGCAGAGGTTATATGTTATACATGGAGGTGGGAGGTTATAAGTTATACATGGGGGGGGCAGAGGTTATAAGTTATACATGGGGGGAAAAATAGGCCGCCGGAGGTTATATGTTATACATGGGGGGGGGGGGGCGGAGGTTATATGTTATACATGGAGGTGGGAGGTTATATGTTATTTATGGAGGGGGGGCAGAGGTTATAAGTTATACATGGGGGAAAAAATAGACCGGAGGTTATATGTTATACATGGGGGGGGGGGGGGGGGCGGAGGTTATATGTTATACATGGAGGTGGGAGGTTATAAGTTATACATGGGGGGGGCAGAGGTTATAAGTTATACATGGGGGAAAAATAGGCCGGAGGTTATATGTTATACATGGGGGGGGGGGGCAGGGGTTATATGTTATACATGGAGGTGGGAGGTTATCAGTTATACATGGGGGGGGCAGAGGTTATAAGTTATACATGGGGGAAAAATAGGCCGGAGGTTATATGTTATACATGGGGGGGGGGGGGGCAGGGGTTATATGTTATACATGGAGGTGGGAGGTTATAAGTTATACATGGGGGGGGCAGAGGTTATAAGTTATACATGGGGGAAAAAATAGGCCGGAGGTTATATGTTATACATGGGGGGGGGGGCCGGAGGATATATGTTATACATGGAGGTGGGAGGTTATAAGTTATACATGGGGGGGGGCAGAGGTTATAAGTTATACATGGGGGGAAAAATAGGCCGGAGGTTATATGTTATACATGGGGGGGGGGGGCGGAGGTTATATGTTATACATGGAGGTGGGAGGTTATATGTTATTCATGGAGGGGGGGCAGAGGTTATAAGTTATACATGGGGGGAAAAATAGGCCGGAGGTTATATGTTATACATGGGGGGGGGGGGCGGAGGTTATATGTTATACATGGGGGTGAGGTTATATGTTATACATGGAGGGGGGGCAGAGGTTATAAGTTATACATGGGGGAAAAATAGGCCGGAGGTGTATGTTATACATGGGGGGGGGGCGGAGGTTATATGTTATACATGGAGGTGGGAGGTTATAAGTTATACATGGGGGGGGCAAAGGTTAAAAGCAATACATGGGGGGGAAAATAGGCAGGAGGTCATATGTTATACATGGGGGGGAAAAAATAGGTCAGAGGTTATAAATTATACATGGGAGAAGGGAATAGGCCAGAGGATATAAGTTATACATAGGGGGCGGAGGTTATATGTTATAAGTGGGGGAAAAATAGGCCGCAGGTTATATGTTATATGTGGGGGTGGGGGGGGCAGAGGTTATAAGTTATACATAGGGGAAAAATAGGCCGGAGGTTATGTTATACATGGGTGAGGGGAATAGGCCGGAGGTTATAAGCTACACACTGGGGGGGCGGAGGTTATATGCTATACACTGGTGGAGGAGGGGGGATAGGACAGGGTTTATAAGTTATATATGGGGGGAGAGGGAGGGGGTTGGAGATTATATGATATACTCCAGGGGGAGCAGAGATTCTAAGATATACATTGTGGGTGGAGGTTATAAGTTATACATGATGTGGGCAGAGGTTTTAAAAGTTATACATGGGGGTGGAGGATAAATATTTTACACGGTGGAGCAGAGATTATAAGCTATAAAAGGGTGGCAGAGGTTATAAGTTATACATGGGGGGGCAGAGGTTATATGTTATACACTGGGGGGGAAATAGGCTGGAGGTTATATGTTATACACCGGAGGGACTGTAGGTTATATGTTATACACTGGGGGGACTAGGCCAGAGGTTTTATGTTATACACTGGGTAGGGGGATAGGCAGGAGGTTATATGTTATACACTGGGAGGGGGGGAATAGGCCGGAGGTTATATATGTTATACACTGGGGGGGAATAGGCCAGAGGTTATATGTTATACACTGGGGGAAGGGGGAATAGGCCGGAGGTTGTATGTTATACACTGGGGGAGAATAGGCCGGAGGTTATATGTTATACACTGGGGGGGAATAGGCCAGAGGTTATATGTTATACACTGGGGGAAGGGGGAATAGGCCGGAGGTTGTATGTTATACACTAGGGGAGAATAGGCCGGAGGTTATATGTTATACACTGGGGGAGAATAGGCCGGAGGTTATATGTTATACACTGGGGGGAGAATAGGCCGGAGGTTATATGTTATACACTGGGGGGAGAATAGGCCGGAGGTTGTATGTTATACACTTGGGGAGAATAGGCCGGAGGTTATATGTTATACACTGGGGGGAGAATAGGCCGGAGTTTATATGTTATACACTGGGGGGAGAATAGGCCGGAGGTTATATGTTATACACTGGGGGGAGAATAGGCCGGAGGTTATATGTTATATACTGGGGGGAGAATAGGCCGGAGGTTATATGTTATACACTGGGGGAGAATAGGCCAGAGGTTATATGTTATACATTGGGGGGAGAATAGGCCGGAGGTTATATGTTATATACTGGGGGGAGAATAGGCCGGAGGTTATATGTTATATACTGGGGGGAGAATAGGCCGGAGGTTATATGTTATACACTGGGGGAGAATAGGCCGGAGGTTATATGTTATACACTAGGCCGGAGGTTATATGTTATACACTGGGGGGAGAATAGGCCGGAGATTATATGTTATTATGTTATACACTGGGGGGAGAATAGGCCGGAGGTTATATGTTATACACTGGGGGAGAATAGGCCGGAGGTTATATGTTATACACTGGGAGGAGAATAGGCCGGAGGTTATATGTTATATACTGGGGGGGAGAATAGGCCGGAGGTTATATGTTATACACTGGGGGAGAATAGGCATGGAGGTTATGTGTTATATACTGGGGGGAGAATAGGCCGGAGGTTATATGTTATATACTGGGGGGAGAATAGGCCGGAGGTTATATGTTATACTGGGGGGAGAATAGGCCAGAGGTTATATGTTATACACTGGGGGAAGGGGGAATAGGCCGGAGGTTGTATGTTATACACTAGGGGAGAATAGGCCGGAGGTTATATGTTATACACTGGGGGAGAATAGGCCGGAGGTTATATGTTATACACTGGGGGGAGAATAGGCCGGAGGTTATATGTTATACACTGGGGGGAGAATAGGCCGGAGGTTGTATGTTATACACTTGGGGAGAATAGGCCGGAGGTTATATGTTATACACTGGGGGGAGAATAGGCCGGAGTTTATATGTTATACACTGGGGGGAGAATAGGCCGGAGGTTATATGTTATACACTGGGGGGAGAATAGGCCGGAGGTTATATGTTATATACTGGGGGGAGAATAGGCCGGAGGTTATATGTTATACACTGGGGGAGAATAGGCCAGAGGTTATATGTTATACATTGGGGGGAGAATAGGCCGGAGGTTATATGTTATATACTGGGGGGAGAATAGGCCGGAGGTTATATGTTATATACTGGGGGGAGAATAGGCCGGAGGTTATATGTTATACACTGGGGGAGAATAGGCCGGAGGTTATATGTTATACACTAGGCCGGAGGTTATATGTTATACACTGGGGGGAGAATAGGCCGGAGATTATATGTTATTATGTTATACACTGGGGGGAGAATAGGCCGGAGGTTATATGTTATACACTGGGGGAGAATAGGCCGGAGGTTATATGTTATACACTGGGAGGAGAATAGGCCGGAGGTTATATGTTATATACTGGGGGGGAGAATAGGCCGGAGGTTATATGTTATACACTGGGGGAGAATAGGCATGGAGGTTATGTGTTATATACTGGGGGGAGAATAGGCCGGAGGTTATATGTTATATACTGGGGGGAGAATAGGCCGGAGGTTATATGTTATACTGGGGGGAGAATAGGCCGGAGGTTATATGTTATATACTGGGGGGAGAATAGGCCGGAGGTTATATGTTATATACTGGGGGGAGAATAGGCCGGAGGTTATATGTTATACACTGGGGGAGAATAGGCCGGAGGTTATATGTTACACACTGGGGGGAGGGGTTGGAAGTTATATGTTGTACGCCGAGTGGGGACAAGGGCCTAGACGTTATGTGCTATGTGACAGGGTATTGGGACTGAAGGAGAAACCAGCATTCAGAGATTAATGCATGCTTCTGATGACTTCACCCAAATAATTTAGACACAATCCGCAAAAATGTCGCCTTTGTTTACACCTATTGCACCCATAGATGTAAGAATTAGGAGGTGACCCAGATAAATACTAGAGCCACCCATCACTGATGACCCCAATATCCATTACTGTAGGCGTAGATTACAATGTGTGAGCTCCACTTACTCCTAGAGGACCCCTTTAAGTACGGACAAATTGGGGTGCAGAGCTCCTGCCACCCAGAAACGCAGAGTAGAGGTGGTAAATCAGTGTCTGCATGGAGACAGGTGCGCACAATGTGATAAATATAACGTGTATAATGGACGGGTCACGGCCATGTAACCGCTCTTACATCTCCGCAGCATCCGCCCATCCCCCACCGCTGCTGACGAGAATCAGCCTCACTCTGTTGCTATGAAAGAAATTACTGGAATTGCTTTTATAAAAGCTGTTTATGTATCAGGTACATTCTCTCCTGTGCAGTTTAAAGGAGCAGTTTTAAAGGGGCGGTAGAACTAACACTTATACTGGAGAGTTATATGAGAGGAGACAGATTTCTATCACATATGATGTAAATGTCTCTGGAGGTTATATACATTACTGATCCTGAGTTACCTCCTGTATTATACTCCAGAGCTGCACTCACTATTCTGCTGGTGCAGTCACTGTGTACATACATTACATTACTGATCCTGAGTTACATCCTGTATTATACCCCAGAG
The DNA here is from genome assembly GCF_051348905.1 of Ranitomeya variabilis. Taxonomy (NCBI): domain Eukaryota; kingdom Metazoa; phylum Chordata; class Amphibia; order Anura; family Dendrobatidae; genus Ranitomeya; species Ranitomeya variabilis. The sequence goes on along the minus strand of NC_135239.1, from coordinate 216,024,514 downwards.
CTGCACTCACTATTCTGCTGGTGCAGTCACTGTGTACATACATTACATTACTGATCCTGAGTTACATCCTGTATTATACTCCAGAGCTGCACTCACTATTCTGCTGGTGCAGTCACTGTGTACATACATTACATTACTGATCCTGAGTTACATCCTGTATTATACTCCAGAGCTGCACTCACTATTCTGCTGGTGCAGTCACTGTGTACATACATTACATTACTGATCCTGAGTTACATCCTGTATTATACTGCAGAGCTGCACTCACTGTTCTGCTGGTGCAGTCACTGTGTACATACATTACATTACTGACCCTGAGTTACATCCTGTATTATACCCCAGAGCTGCACTCGCTATTCTGCTGGTGCAGTCACTGTGTACATACATTACATTACTGATCCTGAGTTACATCCTGTATTATACTCCAGAGCTGCACTCACTATTCTGCTGGTGCAGTCACTGTGTACATACATTACATTACTGATCCTGAGTTACCTCCTGTATTATACCCCAGAGCTGCACTCACTATTCTGCTGGTGCAGTCACTGTGTACATACATTACATTACTGATCCTGAGTTACATCCTGTATTATACTCCAGAGCTGCACTCACTATTCTGCTGGTGCAGTCACTGAGTACATACATTACATTACTGATCCTGAGTTACATCCTGTATTATACCCCAGAGCTGCACTCACTATTCTGCTGGTGCAGTCACTGTGTACATACATTACATTACTGATCCTGAGTTACATCCTGTATTATACCCCAGAGGTGCACTCACTATTCTGCTGGTGCAGTCACTGTGTACATACATTACATTATTGATCCTGAGTTACCTCCTGTATTATACCCCAGAGCTGCACTCACTATTCTGCTGGTGCAGTCACTGTGTACATATATTACATTACTGACCCTGAGTTACATCCTGTATTATACTCCAGAGCTGCGCTCACTATTCTGCTGGTGCAGTCACTGTGTACATACATTACATTACTGATCCTGAGTTACATCCTGTATTATACCCCAGAGCTGCACTCACTATTCTGCTGGTGCAGTCACTGTGCACATACATTACATTACTGATCCTGAGTTACATCCTGTATTATACCCCAGAGCTGCACTCACTATTCTGCTGGTGCAGTCACTGTGTACATACATTACATTACTGATCCTGAGTTACATCCTGTATTATACTCCAGAGCTGCACTCACTATTCTGCTGGTGCAGTCACTGTGTACATACATTACATTACTGATCCTGAGTTACATCCTGTATTATACTCCAGAGCTGCACTCACTATTCTGCTGGTGTAGTCACTGTGTACATACATTACATTACTGATCCTGAGTTACATCCTGTATTATACTCCAGAGCTGCACTCACTATTCTGCTGGTGCAGTCACTGTGTACATACATTACATTACTGATCCTGAGTTACATCCTGTATTATACTGCAGAGCTGCACTCACTGTTCTGCTGGTGCAGTCACTGTGTACATACATTACATTACTGATCCTGAGTTACATCCTGTATTATACCCCAGAACTGCACTCACTATTCTGCTGGTGCAGTCACTGTGTGCATACATTACATTACTGACCCTGAGTTACATCCTGTATTATACCCCAGAGCTGCACTCGCTATTCTGCTGGTGCAGTCACTGTGTACATACATTACATTACTGATCCTGAGTTACCTCCTGTATTATACCCCAGAGCTGCACTCACTATTCTGCTGGTGCAGTCACTGTGTACATACATTACATTACTGATCCTGAGTTACATCCTGTATTATACTCCAGAGCTGCACTCACTATTCTGCTGGTGCAGTCACTGTGTACATACATTACATTACTGATCCTGAGTTACATCCTGTATTATACCCCAGAGCTGCACTCACTATTCTGTTGGTGCAGTCACTGTGTACGGTAGTGCACCAGTAGCACCGTTACGCAGTGAAGAGGCAGTGACCCACAAAATTCAAAGACAAAGTCTCTTTAATGTGTTAGGCTACGTTCACATTTGCGGTCCTCGCCGCAGCGTCGGGCGCCGCAGCGGCGCCGCATGCGTCATGCGCCCCTATATTTAACATGGGGGCGCATGGACATGCGGCGCACTTGCGTTTTGCGCCGCATGCGTCGCTGTGGCGCCCGCGTCCGGGCGCAGAGGACGCAGCAAGTTGCATTTTTGCTGCGTCCAAATTCAATGAAAAAAACGACGCATGCGGCGCAAAACGCAGCGTTGTGCATGCGTTTTGCTGCGTTTTTATTTGCGTTGTGCGTTGCGGCGCCGACGCTGCGGCGCACAACGCAAATGTGAACGTAGCTTTACTTCGCAGCATTAAGTCCAAATCACACAAGTGCATATAATATTAGTGTCTATTTCATAGCACTACATATTACACGGCTTTAGATTGCAGTCCCTAAACACGCTGGACCTCCCTTTGTTCAGTTTCCGTGGGCGACTGCAGTGCCGTGTTAAAGTCTCTACTCAAAGCCGTACACAGTCCATGATATCCTCCGTATTACAATCAAACAAATAAAGCAGCACTCTGTAGCGCCATAGCGTGCAAATATGAAAATTGAATTGCATAACTGCGCTAGAAATATGAAAAACTCAGGATGCTTAGCGCATAAATTGGCCAATCTATGTGTACCTTGAAGCCACGTTAAGGCGTTTCTCGTTTCCAGGACCTAACCTAATGCCAATCCTCTCTTAGACTAAAGTATTCATCTGTATGGGAACCTAATGTAAATCCTCTCTTGGACTGAAATCTACATCTCTGTGGAGGGGTAGGGTCCTGCTGTGATTAAAAAAAGCCTGAGGCTAAGGCTAGTTTCACACTAGCGTTAACTGCAATACGTCGCAAATGCGTCGTTTTGCCGAAAATACGCATCCAGCAAAAGTTCTTGCTGGATACGTTTTTTCGTCATAGACTAACATTAGCGACGCATTTGCGACCGCATTTGCGACGCATTGCCAAACGTCGCGTCCGTTTTGCGACGCTTGGGCGTGTGGTAGCGGACCGTCGGGAGAAAAAAACGTTTTTTGCTCCCGACGGTCCACTTTTTCCGACCGCGCATGCGCGGCCGGAACTCCGCCCCCACCTCCCCGCACTTCCCCGCACCTCACAATGGGGCAGCGGATGCGTGGGAAAAATGCATCCGCTGCCCCCGTTGTGCGGCGGAGACCACCCTAGCGTCGGGAACGTCGGCCCGACGCACAGCGACGGGTTGTTCCCGACGCTAGTGTGAAACTAGCCTTAGAGGCGGAGTGATCAGTCAGAAGGCTAATGAATACAAATTAAAGATATAAGATATAGGCTTTACTGGTTAAAGAGTCACTTCAAAGCGACACTGAGTTCTATAGAATTCAGTAAGAATGGCTTCTAAAAAGCGGTCGGTGCACAGATGAAGGTCGTAACATGACCGAAACGTCTGGGTTGCATGTACTGCATTCTGGATGCTTTATATTTTATTCACACCGAGGTTATTAATTACAGAATTGTGTAAGGCACCGTCATCTTAATGGATGGAAACTTTTGACTTTGCAGTAAGTAATAAAAATGCCTCAAAATATTCTCTCTCTCATTATTCTGGCATTTGGCAAATATTAATAATTATGGTTTGGGACCATACTTGAGCACCTCTAACAGTTATGCCATGCTATATTACCATTTTTAAACAATTTTGGACTGCCCATAAGATGATATCATGTGTTTGGTTTTTTTGCAACATCTGAGTTAATTAGAGACACATCTGTGGATGTATTTTAATGCACACCTGAAACACACTGGTTCTTTGTGTAGCATGATGGGAAAGTCTCAAGAAATCAGCCAAGATATCTGGAAGAGAATTGTGGACTTGCACATGTCTGGCTCATCCTTGGGTACAATGTCAAGATACCTGAAGGTGCCTCGTTCATCTGTACAAACAATTATACGAAAGTATAAACAAGATGGGAATGTCCATTCATCATACCGCTCAGGAAGGAGACAGGTTCTGTGTCCCAGAGATGAACGTACTTTGGTCCGATATGTTCATATCAACCCAAGGAGAAAAGCAAAAGACCTTGTGAAGATGATGGCAGAAGATTGTGTCAATATCTACAGTGAAACAAGTACTGTATCACCATGGGCTGAAAGGCCACTCTGCCAGGAAGAAGCCATTACTCCAAAAGAATCATAAAAAAGCCAGATTAATGTTTGCAAATGCACACAGGAACAAAGACCTTCATTTTTGGAGACATGTCCTGTGTTCTTATGAAACTAAAGTTGAACTTTTTGGGCATAATGACCATCGTTATGTTTGGAGGGAAAAGAGAGAAGTTTGGAAGCCTAAGAACACCATCCTCACTGTGAAACATGGGGGAGGCAGCACTATGTTGGGGGGTTGTCTTGCTGCAGGAGGGACTGATGCATTTCACAATATAGATGGCATCATGAGAAAAGAAGATCCTGTGACAAATATATATATATATATACACACACACACACACAAATATACCAGAATGGGAGACATTACTACATAATGGGGACAACTTGCATGTCCTTATATGATTTAGAACGCTACAAGGGCCCATACATCTGACCAACATGCGGGGCATGGGGAGGGCCAAGTCTAAATCTTCCACAGGGGCCCTTCTGACTCTAGTTACGCTACTGGCCATGCTCGCTAGTCTCCCAGCATGCCCTGCTTGTTCGGTGTCTGCATTATTTCCTTTGTGTTATGAGGATATATTACAGGCAGGTATGTTGCGCTCCAGCAGAAGGTGACTTTCTCTCCCCTCCCCCTGGTGATCGGATAATGATTAATCCATTGACTCAGGCTCCTAATCAGATGTATTGCGGCTTTTCATTGTGATATGGAGGAAATATGACCCAGTGGTGCGAACGCTATAAGCTGCGATCAGTCCGCGGCTGACACATTGTGACGATAAGTGCTGTGTGCAGACAGTGGCAGTCGTGTTTCATTGTCCATTTCCAGTCCAAGCCCACGAGTGCCCACATACAGATCCGGGGGGAACCCTGCTGGGAGGCCAGCGTTAGGTGGAGTTACCCTTTAAGATCAGGGAAGTCTGGGCAGTTTGGGGGGGGGGGGCACCTTCCTATCAGTTTCTTTTTAAAGATCAGAATTCAGTAAGAGACGTAGGAAATGTGTGTACAGATCCGGTTACCGCAGCAGCTCCGTCCCCTCCTCCACCGCAGGGTGAGGAATAATGTCAGGAACTCCACTGACAAATGTCCCATCAGTGCCTGTGGTTTGTGGGGTGAATGTAGTTTACCAGGAACTGAAGCACGAGGCACCGCGCAAGGCAAAGGGCGCTGCAGCATTATGAGGCATGGGGCGCATCACTAGCATGAGGCATGGGGCGCATCACTAGAACGAGGCATGGGGCGCATCACTAGAACGAGGCATGGGGCGCATCACTAGAACAAGGCATGGCGCACATCACTAGCATGAAGCATGGGGCGCATCACTAGAACAAGGCATGGCGCACATCACTAGAACAAGGCATGGTGCACATCACTAGAACGAGGCATGGGGCGCATCACTAGCATGAGGCATGGGGCGCATCACTAGAACGAGGCATGGGGCGCATCACTAGAACAAGGCATGGGGCGCTGCAGCATTACGAGGCATGGGGCGCATCACTAGAACAAGGCATGGGGCGCTGCAGCATTACGAGGCATGGCGCACATCACTAGCATGAAGCATGGGGCGCATCACTAGAACAAGGCATGGGGCACATTACTAGCATGAGGCATGGGGCGTATCACTAGAACAAGACATGGGGCGCATCACTAGGACAAGGCATGGAGCACATCACTAGAATGAAGCATGGGCGCGCATCACTAGAACGAGGCATGGTGCACATCACTAGCATGAGGCATGGGGCGCATCACTAGCATGAAGCATGGGCGCGCATCACTAGAACGAGGCATGGTGCACATCACTAGCATGAGGCATGGGGCGCATCACTAGCATGAGGCATGGGGCCCATCACTAGAACGAGGCATGGGCGCGCATCACTAGAACAAGGCATGGCGCACATCACTAGCATGAGGCATGGGGCGCATCACTGGCATGAAGCATGGGCGCGCATCACTAGAACGAGGCATGGTGCACATCACTAGCATGAGGCATGGGGCGCATCACTAGCATGAGGCATGGGGCCCATCACTAGAACGAGGCATGGGCGCGCATCACTAGAACGAGGAATGGCGCGCATCACTAGCACGAGGCATGGCGCGCATCACTAGAACGAGGCACGGTGCACTGCATAACATGAGGCATGGGGCACCGCACTCGCTGGCGATGTCACTAATAATTGGCTTCAGCTTTTCTCAGATGTTCTGTGGAATTCTCACGCTGCAATACATTTCTTTGCTGAATTTTCTGACATTATGGCCAAATAGTGATTCTGAAAATATGCAGCAAAACGCTGCGTCCTCAGAGGTCGGATTCCACCCGATCAGGCCGTGTGCACAGGTGTGAATGTTATGGAGGCCGCTGCTCGTCTCTGCTACATCTGCACAGCCGACTTTACAACTCCTACACAATTCTCATGGACATCGTTCCAATGTTTCCCAGGATTCTTATTATTCGCACTTTTCACTGATGGTGATGTGCCAGTGTCGTGTGTGGGAGTGAGCTGCATGTGTGTGTGTACAGGCGTATACATGGATGACAGCGTATATACAGGATATGTCCGTGTACGAGTGTGTGAATGATAACGTATTTATGAGGATATACAGTCGTGGTCAAAAGTTCTGAGACCAACACAGATTTCGGTTTTCAGATTTTCCCTCTTCAGTCTTTTCGCTATTTAGTCGCTGTTTCTATGGTTACTGACAATTCTAAACATTCCGCACATTGTTACATTTTATTGACAAATCCATGAAGTTCCTGAGGCGCCTCAATATTCCCAGCGCTGCCCCTTATTCTCCGTACTCCCGCCCCTTATTCTCCGCACTCCCGCCCCTTATTCTCCGCACTCCCGCCCCTTATTCTCCGCACTCCCGTCCCTTATTCTCCGCACTCCCGCCCCTTATTCTGCGCACTCCCGCCCCTTATTCTCCGCACTCCCGTCCCTTATTCTCCGCACTCCCGCCCCTTATTCTCCGCACTCCCGCCCCTTATTCTCCGCACTCCCGCCCCTTATTCTGCGCACTCCCGCCCCTTATTTTCCACACTCCCGCCCCTTATTCTCCGCACTCCCGTCCCTTATTCTCCGCACTCCCGCCCCTTATTCTCCGCACTCCCGCCCTTTCCGCACTCCCGCCCCTTATTCTCCACACTCCCGCCCCTTATTCTCCACACTCCCGCCCCTTATTCTCCACACTCCCGCCCCTTATCCTCCACACTCCCGCCCCTTATCCTCCAAACTCCCGCCCATTATTCTCCAAACTCCCGCCCCTTGTTCGCCACACTCCCGCCCCTTATTCGCCACACTCCCGCCCCTTATTCGCCACACTCCCGCCCCTTATCCTCCACACTCCCGCCCCTTAGCCTCCAAACTCCCGCCCCTTATCCTCCACACTCCCGCCCCTTATTCTCCACACTCCCGCCCCTTATTCTCCACACTCCCGCCCCTTATTCTCCACACTCCCGCCCCTTGTTCTCCACACTCCCGCCCCTTGTTCTCCACACTCCCGCCCCTTGTTCTCCACACTCCCGCCCTTTGTTCTCCACACTCCCGCCCCTTGTTCTCCACACTCCCGTCCCTTATTCGCCACACTCCCGCCCCTTATTCTCCACACTCCCGCCCCTTATTCTCCACACTCCCGCCCCTTATTCTCCACACTCCCGCCCCTTATTCTCCACACGCCCGCCCCTTATTCTCCACACTCCCGCCCCTTATTCTCCACACTCCCGCCCCTTATTCTCCACACTCCCGCCCCTTATTCTCCACACTCCCGCCCCTTATTCTCCACACGCCCGCCCCTTATTCTCCACACGCCCGCCCCTTATTCTCCACACTCCCGCCCCTTATTCTCCACACTCCCGCCCCTTATTCTCCACACTCCCGCCCCTTATTCTCCACACTCCCGCCCCTTATTCTCCACACTCCCGCCCCTTATTCTCCACACTCCCGACCCTTATTCTCCGCACTCCCGACCCTTATTCTCCACACTCCCGACCCTTATTCTCCACACTCCCGCCCCTTATTCTCCACACTCCCGCCCCTTATTCTCCACACTCCCGCCCCTTATTCTCCACACACCCGCCCCTTATTCTCCACACGCCCGCCCCTTATTCTCCACACTCCCGCCCCTTATTCTCCACACTCCCGCCCCTTATTCTCCACACTCCCGCCCCTTATTCTCCACACTCCCGCCCCTTATTCTCCACACTCCTGACCCTTATTCTCCGCACTCCCGACCCTTATTCTCCACACTCCCGCCCCTTATTCTCCACACTCCCGCCCCTTATTCTCCACACTCCCGCCCCTTATTCGCCACACTCCCGCCCCTTATCCTCCACACTCCCGCCCCTTATCCTCCAAACTCCCGCCCCTTATCCTCCACACTCCCGCCCCTTATTCTCCACACTCCCGCCCCTTATTCTCCACACTCCCGCCCCTTGTTCTCCACACTCCCGCCCCTTGTTCTCCACACTCCCGCCCCTTATTCTCCACACTCCCGCCCCTTATTCTCCACACTCCCGCCCCTTATTCTCCACACTCCCGCCCCTTATTCTCCACACTCCCGCCCCTTATTCTCCACACTCCCGCCCCTTATTCTCCACACACCCGCCCCTTATTCTCCACACGCCCGCCCCTTATTCTCCACACTCCCGCCCCTTATTCTCCACACTCCCGCCCCTTATTCTCCACACTCCCGCCCCTTATTCTCCACACTCCCGCCCCTTATTCTCCACACTCCTGACCCTTATTCTCCGCACTCCCGACCCTTATTCTCCACACTCCTGACCCTTATTCTCCACACTCCTGACCCTTATTCTCCGCACTCCTGACCCTTATTATCCACATTGGTAACCGAATTTTGAAAATTTTGTTTCCTTTTTCCATCAGTCTCCGTCCTGTGATCTCCATCATTAGCCACTTCTTCTCGGTGCTGTAATCTCATTGAAGGGTGTATCTCACGTATCCGTGTCTGTGGAGGTGTATACACGATAAGGACTCTGTAGATATGGAATCGTATACACACGAGCTTCCTAACTACCATCCTGTTCTGTGTCTGGGACATTTTCCCACTAGTGTGACAGGTGACATCACAGCTCTCCAAATATAACTGATGAGATCATCACATGATAGGAATAACCTGCTCATGGCTTATAAAATAACAAAGTAACAGATAAACCCCAGCACTGATGCTCCAGTGGTCCTTACCTCCCCTCAATCCCCACGTCCACCACGGACGCTCCGGTGGTCCCGGCCTCCCCTCTATCCCTGGGTCCTGCACAGACGCTCCGGTGGTCCTGACTTCCTTCGCTGTCCCCCGATCCAGCACTGATCCTCCGGTGGTCCTGACTTCCTTCGCTGTCCCCCGATCCAGCACTGATTTTTCGGTGGTCCTGGCCTCTTCCCTACACCTGATCCAGCACTGATGCTCTGGTGGTCTTGGCCTCTTCGCTACCCCTGATCCAACACTGATACTCTAGTAGTCCAGGCCTCTTCGCTACCCCTGATCCAGCACTGACCCTCCGGTGCTCCTTGCCTCCCCTAAATCCCCACGTCCTGCACTTTTGCTCCGATTCTCCCGGCCTCCCCTCTATCCCTGGGTCCAGCACTGATGTTCCGGTGGTCCTGACCTCATCGCTGTCCCCCGATCCAGCATTGATTTTTCAGTGGTCCTGGCCTCTTCGCTACCCCTGATCCAGCACTAATGCTCCGGTGGTCCTAACCTCCTTGCTACCCCCTGATCCACCACTGATGCTCCGGTGGTGCAGGCCTCTTCGCTACCCCCTGATTCAGCACTGATGCTCCAGTGGTCCAGGCCTCTTCACTACCCCTGATCCAGCACTAATGCTCCGGTGGTCCTAACCTCCTTGCTACCCCCTGATCCAACACTGATGCTCCGGTGGTCCTAACCTCCTTGCTACCCCCTGATCCAGCACTGATGCTCCGGTGGTCTAGGCCTCTTCGCTACCCCTGATCCAGCACTGATGCTCCGGTGGTCTAGGCCTCTTCACTACCCCTGATCCAGCACTAATGCTCCGGTGGTCCTAACCTCCTTGCTACCCCCTGATCCACCACTGATGCTCCGGTGGTGCAGGCCTCTTCGCTACCCCCTGATTCAGCACTGATGCTCCAGTGGTCCAGGCCTCTTCACTACCCCTGATCCAGCACTAATGCTCCGGTGGTCCTAACCTCCTTGCTACCCCCTGATCCAACACTGATGCTCCGGTGGTCCTAACCTCCTTGCTACCCCCTGATCCAGCACTGATGCTCCGGTGGTCTAGGCCTCTTCGCTACCCCCTGATCCAGCACTGATGCTCCTGTGGTCCTGGCCTCTTCGCTACCCCTGATCCAGCACTGATGATCCAGTGGTCCAGGCCTCTTCACTACCCCTGATCCAGCACTAATGCTCCGGTGGTCCTAACCTCCTTGCTAGCCCCTGATCCAGCACTAATGCTCTGGTGTTCCAGGCCTCATCACTACCCCCTGATCCAACACTGATGCTCCGGTGGTCCTGGCCTCTTCGCTACCCCTGATCCAGCACTGATGATCCAGTGGTCCAGGCCTCTTCACTACCCCTGATCCAGCACTAATGCTCCGGTGGTCCTAACCTCCTTGCTAGCCCCTGATCCAGCACTAATGCTCTGGTGTTCCAGGCCTCATCACTACCCCCTGATCCAACACTGATGCTCCAGTGGTCCAGGCCTCTTCACTACCCCTGATCCAGCACTAATGCTCCAGTGGTCCTAACCTCCTATCTACCCCCTGATCCAACACTGATGCTCCGGTGGTCCTAACCTCCTTGCTACCCCCTGATCCACCACTGATGCTCCGGTGGTCCTAACCTCCTTGCTACCCCCTGATCCAGCACTGATGCTCCGGTGGTCCTAACCTCCTTGCTACCCCCTGATCCAGCACTGATGCTCCAGTGGTCCAGGCCTCTTCACTACCCCTGATCCAGCACTGATGCTCCGGTGGTCCAGGCCTCTTCACTACCCCTGATCCAGCACTGATGCTCCGGTGGTCCAGGCCTCTTCGCTACCCCTGATCCAGCACTAATGCTCCAGTGGTCCTAACCTCCTATCTACCCCCTGATCCAACACTGATGCTCCGGTGGTCCTAACCTCCTTGCTACCCCCTGATCCAGCACTGATGCTCCGGTGGTCCTAACCTCCTTGCTACCCCCTGATCCAGCACTGATGCTCCGGTGGTCCTAACCTCCTTGCTACCCCCTGATCCAGCACTGATGCGCCGGTGGTCCTAACCTCCTTGCTACCCCCTGATCCAGCACTGATGCTCCGGTGGTCCTAACCTCCTTGCTACCCCCTGATCCAGCACTGATGCACCGATGGTCCTAACCTCCTTGCTACCCCCTGATCCAGCACGGATGCTCTGGTGGTCCTGGCCTCTTCGTTACTCCTGATCCAGCACAGATGCTCTGGTGGTCCTGGCCTCCCCTCTATCCCTGGGAACAGTATGGATGCCCTGGGGATCCCTGATATTTGATTACAAGCAGCAGCCTATAGGGTCACCCGTCGTTCCTCTACGGTACTCAGATATAGGAGTCATGGTGCCGAGGGTATTTGAAACTGGAGAAACCCTTTAAGGTCATGACATGGCCTCAGGACGGTGCTGAGGGTATATGAAGGTGGAGAAACCCTTTAAGGTCATGACATGGCCTCAGGACGGCGGACACAAGCAGTCAGGGTGAAGCGCTCCTCGTCTGCGGCCTGACACAATCCAGACTCGTCTCCCCGTGGAGACACATTCCAGGGTGACACACCTGTGCGCCAGGTGCAACACGCCCTCAACCACAGCGGCGCTGCACCCACAACTGTCCCTGTGGATCCCAGCCCTGAGCCAGAAACACGCAGCAGCCTGAATGTGTTCCCACAGGTTGGTGAACTACCACTCCCAGCATCTCTCCACTGCTGACAGTAAATGCGCAGCCTATAGATAAGTGGCGCAGTACAGCAGAGCTCAGTACGGGTCCTCCCCTAAGAAAGATACACAACTCCCCACTAACAGCGACTGTAGGACAGGAGACTACAATCTATTATAACGCTCCAGTACTGATATAACCTCCCAACATTATATCACACAGCAGGGGAAATAAGTATTAAACTCGTCACCAATTTTCTAAGTAGATCTATTTCTAAAGATGCCATTGACATGCAATTCTCAACAGATGTCGGTACCGTCCAATCTACACAGGAAAGAAATCACCATAAATGTCCATAAAATATGTGTAATATTGAAAAATGACACAGGGAAAAATTATTGAAGAGAGGAGCAAAAAGCCCTGGAAAGTTCTGACACCGGCTGAGATCTATCAGTAATTAGGAAGCAATCCTGCCACTTAGTGACAAATAATATCAGGGGGTTCATCTGATGGCTGATAAAAAGGAGTTTCATTACCAAGGGGCCACATAAGAAACATCTCATGATCGGTAACACCAGTGAGCCATCTCAAGACCTTCACAACATTATTGTTGCAAAACATCCTGATGCCATTGGTTACAGAAGAATTTCTAAACTACTGAAGGCTCCAGTGAGTACTGCTGGGGCCATAATCCGGAAGTGTAATGGACATCATTTCACCATAAACCGGCCATGGCCAGGTGCTCCCCGCAAGATTTCAGACAGAGGAGAGAAAAGAATTATCAGAATTGTCCAAGAACTAAGAACCACTTGTGGAGAGCCAAGGACCAACTGTGGGGAGCTACAGAAAGACCTGGAACCAGCACGTACAATTGTTTCACAGAAAACTATAAGCAATAGACTTAACCTCTGTGACCTGTATGCACGCTCAGCATGGAATCTCCACAACCTGTATGCACGCTCAGCATGGAATCTCCACGACCTGTATGCACGTTCAGCATGGAACCTCCACGACTTGTATGAATGCTGAGCATGGAACCTCCACGACTTGTATGCACGCTCAGCATGGAACCTCCACGACTTGTATGCACGCTCAGCATGGAACCTCCACGACTTGTATGCACGTTCAGCATGGAACCTCCACGACTTGTATGCACGCTCAGCATGGAACCTCCACGACTTGTATGCACACTTAGCATGGAACCTCCACGACTTGTATGCACGCTCAGCATGGAACCTCCACGACTTGTATGCACGCTCAGCATGGAACCTCCACGACTTGTATGCACGTTCAGCATGGAACCTCCACGACTTGTATGCACGCTCAGCATGGAACCTCCACGACTTGTATGCACACTTAGCATGGAAACTCCAAAGCCTCTATGCATGCTCACCACTCAACCTCCACAGCCTGTATGCACGCTCACTATGCATCCTCTATGGCCTGTTTGCACGCTCACCACACAAAACTCCATTGCTGAACAAAAAGCACGTTCAAGTGCATTTACAGTTTGCTGAACAACATTTAAAAAAGTCTGTGAAATACTGGGAGAATATAGTCTGGTCAGATCAGATCAAAATTGCTGCTAGAATGGCCGAGCCGATCACCGTACCTGCGTCCAAGAGAAAACGTATGGAAGGAACTAAAGCTCAGATCACAGAAGGAGCTTCAGGATAGGAAGAGAGTGTGGAAGAATGGGCCAAAATTCCACCTGAGCAATGCCTGCGACTAGTTTCTCCATACAGGAGGTGTCTGTATAAAGGATTTTATGCAATGTATTAATTATATTTCAGTAGGAGCGTTCAATCCCTGCGTCATGTCTCGTTATTACACAATGTATTTTATGGACATCTATGGTGATTTATTTGCCTGTGTGGATTGGAGGTTACTGACATCTGGGGAGAATTTCATATCAGCCCCTCTTATAACGCTCCAGTACTGATATAACCCCAGAGATTACATCATATGTGACTGATATCAGCCCCTCTTATAACGCTCCAGTACTGCTATAACCCCCAGACATTACACCGTATGTGACTGATATCAGCCCCTCTTATAACGCTCCAGTACTGATATAACCCCAGAGATTACATCATATGTGACTGATATCAGCCCCTCTTATAACGCTCCAGTACTGATATAACCCCCAGACATTACACCGTATGTGACTGATATCAGCCCCTCTTATAACGCTCCAGTACTGATATAACCCCCAGACATTACACCGTATGTGACTGATATCAGCCCCTCTTATAATGCTCCAGTACTGATATAACCTCCTTCTGCACTGGTGCCCGCTGATGGTGCTGTATCCGGTGCAGCGCTGGCACTGATTGGCACGTATATATCCTATGGATATACCCACGGCTCAGCTGACCAATCACACGATCCTTCCTGTGCCACCTTCCTGACGCACCTCGTGCTCCTTTGTACCCGGCTGCTTATTGTAAATGCTGACGGTAGCGATGAATTCCCGGTGTCTCTCCGGGCCGGCACTTGCCGTTTTGCGCCGGCTGCCGGCACGGACACCACTCACCTTCAGTGCGCACTTCTGCCCGCTGTCTCTGCGGTAACACTCCAGCACTTTGCCATTGATGCCGAGGCCGAGCACCTGCTTGGACACTTTGTAGTCATCGGTGATGGCGTGGCGCTTGATTTCGTACTTGGTGGTCTGCGCCAGGCTCGGGGGGCTGTCGTTGCTCGTCTCCTGCACGTTGGCATTTTCCTCCATGGTGCCCACTCAAGACTCTCGAGCAAGCAGCAACCTCATGGCGACAGCTCGGTGCTAAAGTCCTGGTGCCTGCGACTCCCACAGTAAATCTGCTCTTCCACAAGGGAGGGAGCGGAGGACAGGAGGAGGCAGCGCACCGGGGAGGAGCCAGCCGACTATTAACCCCTGGACTGCCGCTGCCATTAACTACTACCAGCAATCCTGAAGATCTGACCCATCAATCCCAGTGACGCTCCACTGTCGGGCATAAGAGGCAGCGGTACTGCGCCTTTAAATAGAAGAGGTGACCTCTCTCCTTGTGCTCAGACCCTGTAAGTCTCCACCTTATACACTGGGGGGCGCTATTCATCTGTATCTATTCATCTGTATCTATTCATACTACTCTCTCATTACTTTGTTACAATTTCTGATACTATTGATCCTATTAGATCTCTGTGATCCTTCAGCATCACCCTTGTGCACTTCACTCTGTGTTTTCATTGTCTATATTTATTATTTACTTTTCTATACCTAGTAATAAAGTATCTTTTTACCTATATTCTCCTTTTTTCTCCTTTTTTCTGAGGCCTCTCATCCAGCCAAACCGGACTACGTTCTTTCCACTGATGAGGAGCAAAAACCCCGAAACACGTGTCTGCCAATGGAGAGTCTGGTCTGGCTCCTTATCCTCAGACCTGTGACGAGACTCGTTAAGGGGTCGACACTCTGAAAGACCACCTCTATGATAAGACCACCCATAAAAGACTTCCCTCTGTATAATAAGATCACCCATATCAGACCACCTCTATAATAAACCACACGTGTGAAAGATTCCTGAGACCAGTCATGAGATCACCTCTATGAGAAGACCATCCATATAATACCATCCATAAAAGATCACCTCCATGAGAAGACCACCCATGAGATCAGTCATGAGATAATCTCTATGAGAAGACCATCCATAAATGTCCACCTCTATGAGAAGACCACCCACAAAAGACCACATCTATAAGACCACCCATAAAGACCACCTCTATGAGAACACTCATATGAGACCACTCATAAGAGATCATGTCTATGAGAAGACCATCCATAAAAGACCACCTCTATAATAAGACCACTCATATGAGACCACTCATGAGATCACATCTATGAGAAGACCACCCACAAAAGACCACATCTATAAGACCACCCATAAAGACCACCTCTATGAGAAGACCACCCACATAAGACCGCCTCTATGAGAAGACCACCCACATAGGACCACCCATAAAGACCGCCTCTATGAGAAGACTACCCATATGAGATCATCTCTAAGAGAAAACCATCCATAAAAGACCACATCTATGATACCATCCATAAAAGACCACTTCTATGAGAAGACCACCCATATGAGAAGGACACCCATTAGAGAAGA
Organism: Ranitomeya variabilis; assembly: GCF_051348905.1. Classification (NCBI taxonomy): domain Eukaryota; kingdom Metazoa; phylum Chordata; class Amphibia; order Anura; family Dendrobatidae; genus Ranitomeya; species Ranitomeya variabilis. Next base: position 216,008,360 of record NC_135239.1, on the reverse strand, counting down.
CCATCAATATGAGACCTCCTCTATAAGACCACCCATATTAGACCATATAAGACCACTCATATGAGATCACCTCTATGAGAAGACCATCCATATAAGACCACCTCTATAAGACCACCCATAAAGACCACCTCTATAATAAGACCATTCATATGAGATCAACTCTATGAGAACACCATCCAAAAGAGACCACCTCTATGGAAAGACCACTTGTGTAAGACCATATCTGTGAGAAGACCAACACTATAATACGAGCACCTACATGAGAAGACCACCTCTATGAAAATACCTGAGAAGACGACTGTCAGGATTCCTCTGCTCAGAGTGTCTGGGACTCGGTGCTGGACGGCTCTGTCACCCTATCCTGTGCTGGGGCGTGCTGACCTGTCGGTGCTGTGATTGACAGCTCGGCTGACCTATCAGACTGGAAGGTGCAGAGATTTCCACAGGTGCTCCCTGTTCGGGGTAATTGCCCTGCTATTTAGGCGAGCTGTCTGGCTCAGATCACTGCCAGTCCTGTGCTCTCCGGTGTGTTCGCCTGTACCCTGTGCTGTAAGTTCTGAACTTCTGCTGCTGACCTTTGGACCGTGTTCAGACTACTCGTTTGTTATTGCATCACAACCACAATAAGAAAAAAACACCTCTGTGGAAAGACCACCTTTATGAGACCACCCATATGAAAAGACCATGTCTATGATAAGGTCATTCATCTGAATGATCACCTCCTCCATACTGTATATATTATTAAGGATGACCACCTCTATGAGATCACATTTATGGGACTACCTCTATGAGATGACCACCTCTATGAAACCACCCAAAAGAAGACTACCACTATGAAGCCACCCATAAAAGATGACCACCTCTATGAGGACTCCACTTTTCAGTGCAGTTGTAGGTGGTCGTCTCACTATGCCGATGCCCCAAAAGCAGTGGACAAATGACTGGACACTGCTGCTATTCAGGAGTCCTGGGAAGCTGAGTGACCACCTCTGTTGGGGTGGTTCTATTGCTTTCTTCCAGCTCAGCGCCCCCTAGTGGTGAGGCAGATGTTTGCAGGATATGGCTATTTATAATGACTGACAAATGACAGACGCGGCTGTCACAAATCGTTAGTAATTCACGCACATGAAGACTATGGGGGGATTAAGGCCATGTGCACACGTTCAGTATTTTTCGCGTTTTTTTCGCTATAAAAACGTGATAAAAACGAAAAAAAAAACGCATACATATGCCTCCCATTATTTTCAGTGTATTCCGCATTTTTTGTGCAAATGTAGCCTTTTTTTCCGCGAAAAAATCGCATCGCGGAAAAAAAAGCAACATGTACATTAAAATGCGGAATTGCAGGGATTCCGCACACCTAGGAGTGCATTGATCTGCTTACTTCCCGCACGGGGCTGTGCCCACCATGCGGGAAGTAAGCCGATTATGTGCGGTTGGTACCCAGGGTGGAGGAGAGGAGACTCCTCCACGGACTGGGCACCATATAATTGGTCAAAAAAAAAGAATTAAAATAAAAAATAGTCCTATACTCACCTTCGATGTCTTCCCGCCTCTCCACGCTGTCGCTTCGGTTCCTGTAGCTGGTGTGCGGTGAAGGACCTGCCGATGACGTCACTGTCTTGTGATTGGTCGAGACCGGTCATGTGACCGCTCACGTGACTGCGACGTCATGGAAGGTCCTGCGCGCACACACCATCTATACGGAACTGACGCCGCTGAGGAGATCAGCTGTCTGTGGGTGAGTATAAGCATTTTTTTTATTTTTTTTATTTTTTTTAAACATTCTATCTTTTACTATAGATGCTGCAAAAGCTGCATCTATAGTAAAAAGTTGGTCACACTTGTCAAACGCTATGTTTGACAAGTGTGACCAACCTGTCAGTCAGTTTTCCAAGCGATGCTACAGATCGCTTGGAAAACTTTAGCATTCTGCAAGCTAATTACGCTTGCAGAATGCTAAAAAAAACGCGAAAAAAACGGAAAAAAAACGCAAAAAAAAAAATGCGGATTTCTTGCAGAAAATTTCCGGTTTTCTTCAGGAAATTTCTGCAAGAAATCCGGACGTGTGCACATACCCTTAATGTCACGCCAATAAACTACCAGATCCAGTCACAGATTACACTCCTCATTCAGCATGTGTAGCTGTAACAGGACATCTGGCTCAGCAGGTGGTCCAGCCTCCTCACTTAGCTTGTACCAAGATCTTCATAACAGGATGACCCCTGCGGAGCCCACACTGAGTAAAGGCCCCGTCTCACATAGCGAGATCGCTAGCGAGATCGCTGCTGAGTCACAAGTTTTGTGACGCAACAGCGACCTCAGTAGCGATCTCGCTATGTGTGACACGTACCAGCGACCAGGCCCCTGCTGCGAGATCGCTGGTCGTGTCGGAATGGCCTGGGCCGTTTTTTGATCGTTGAGGTCCCGCTGACAGCGCTGAATCGGTGTGTGTGACACCGATCCAGCGATGTCTTCACTGGTAACCAGGGTAAACATCGGGTTACTAAGCGCAGGGCCGCGCTTAGTAACCCGATGTTTACCCTGGTTACCAGCGTAAATGTAAAAAAAAACAAACAGTACACACTCACCATCTGATGTCCGTCAGGTCCCTTGCCGTCTGCTTCCTGCTCTGACTGAGTGCCGCCGTACAGTGAGAGCACAGCAGTGACGTCACCGCTGCGCTCTGCTCTCAGTGTACGGCGGCTCAGTCAGAGCAGGAAGCAGACGGCAAGGGACCTGACGGACATCAGATGGTGAGTATGTACTGTTTGTTTTTTTTGGTAACCAGGGTAAACATCGGGTTACTAAGCGCGGCCCTGCGCTTAGTAACCCGATGTTTACCCTGGTTACCGGGTGCTGCAGGGGGACTTCGGCATCGTTGAAGACAGTTTCAACAATGCCGAAGTCGTTCCCCTGATCGTTGGTCGCTGGAGAGAGCGGTCTGTGTGACAGCTCCCCAGCGACCACACAGCGACCACACAGCGACGCTGCAGCGATCGGCATCGTTGTCTGTATCGCTGCAGCGTCGCTGTGTGTGACGGGGCCTTAACTGCTTCATTCTAATTTCCCAGATGAGGATTTCGTAATGAGAATTAAGGCGAGTGTGGAGTAACTGTCCGTCCCAGATGTACGCCGGTTACATTTTCGATATCTCGGGTGCAGGATGAATGCCTGCCAGGGTCTTGATCTGCTCTAGCACTCCATGGTGGGGAGATACGCAGGACTGTTAGTAGACGCCAGTTAGCAAAGCCATGTTTGGTCTTTAAGCGTAACAGGGGCCTGGCTGGATCTGATGGCGCCAAAACCGCCACCCTATGACCTTCCATTGGGAAGTTACGATCAATAATAGGTTTTGGAGTTTCAGCTACAAAAACCCAGGAAAGGAACCCAAGGGAAAAAAATGGAGGAAGGAAGTGGAACCAGCTGGCACCTCACACCTCCCCGTGGTTCAGCTCCCAAGGCCGAACATCAAGTCAGTAACTGACATCATATGGGATCTGCTTTTTACTTATTTAGTTACAGCAGGGTTTTTGCTCATTTTGTTTCTTGTAGGTCTTGTGTGTTTTATGGCCAATGTGAACAGGCGTTTATGTGCTGCATGTATACCAACTTAAAACCAACCTCAAGTTTGTGTTTTTTTCTTTGTATTATTGCATTCTGTGCAAGCCAGAGTGTGGCCTCCCTCTCCTGAGCTGGAAATTACATTTACAGACTTCCCCAGACTGGTGTCCACTGGTTGGGACCCAGTCCTTTTGTCTGCTGTTTCACTGGTGCTAGTGAAAGAGGCCTCTCAGCCTGTCAGGGTTGTGGGCGAGTGTGGTGCAGCGTCAATGTGTGGGCCGCATCCTCTTGCTCCCTGTGCCTCCAGTCCATACCAGGGACATCACAGCACCTAATGGAAATATCTCCACGTCACATCTATAATAATCTGATGTCAGGACAATCCACGGACAGATCTGCGACATCTGGGGACATTATTGCTTCTGTGGGTTCAAGGGTCGGGAAACCACAGACATGTAAGATCCATCCAAAATATAGATATATCACAGTGGTGTCTGGTGTCTAGGATGGTGGAATATGGCGGATATATTATTCTACTATCAGAATTATGTCCTGCAGCCATCTTTCCCCGCATACAATTATCCATCCTCCTCTCACCGGACGAGGAAGGGAGTGGGGATGGGATCCACTATGGTACCTCACCGGACACTCACGGACAGATCCCAGGAAAGCTAGGATTGTGGATCCGTCCTAACTTCTGCGGTGATCTCTTCTGCAAAGAATCTCTCTGTGATCTAATGGGCAGAGCCTTCTTTATTACCCCTGTGTGTTTTACACTGTTTTTCCTTCTGTCTTTTTGTTATTTCACCTATTCTGGAAGTTTCGGACTTTTTTCATATATTATCTTGAAAATGTAATTTGTTTGCTCTTTGCGGCTTTGGGTTTGGCGCCCACTTGTGGATCACTAAGGAAATGTTCTGAGATTACGAGAAAATATTAGAAAGAGCAACTAAGGGGGCAGAAAAGAATGAAGAGCGGCTCGGCAATATCCTTAGGGACTCGGTCCTCAGTTCATCATTAGGATCATTCCCAAGGACTTTTTTTGTTGCTTTGTCTTTCTTTTTGCGCCAGGAAATGATGGGCCAAACTCATCAAAATGACAGCAAAGTGTTTACAAACGGTGATACTTACATGGTAGTAAGGTACCAGCCATGCAGGGTGCACAAACTTTTGCATCAGCCCATTTTACTTTTTGCAATTTTTAAAACGTAAAAGATGACTAATTTTTTTTTTTTTCTTTGCATAAAATACAAAGAAAATGTGTCCTCTGTAACTTCAGCCCTTCTACAGATCATTTAATCTTCAACCTGCTTAAATGTTCACATAACAGTAGTATTGGCCAGGGGTGCACAAACTTTTACATGCCGCTGTAAATAAATGTTACATTTAATAAGTCTTCAACTTCAACAAAAAAATGAGCCCTCAGACTCCTCCAGGGTAGAAGAGTAAAACAGCGCAAACAATTACTAACATTTCTAAAAGCCTCCAATGATGAATATGTAAAATCCTTCAGAATATCCATAAACACGAGGGGAAAAACCAAACAGAAGTAATGGTAAAAAAGCAGCAAAGTCACAAACTAACTGCAAATAAACTATAGAAGCATTCTTACTCCAGGAAAAAAACAAGAAAGGGACGACGATGAATCGGCCACTTAGAGTTTGGGGTTTTTACATCTCTGGGATCTCTTTGCCTTTAACAAGGGGAAGATTCGGTTTCTTCAGAAACTGTAAATTTGTGTAATTTGTTACAATGTAGAAGTCACAAGTCCAAGCGATATACATCACATCTACAACGGATACAATTGTAAATGCGGCAAAATTAATGTTCTACAATCACAGGAAATGTAACGTCATCAGATAAAAGGAAAATACCCAAAAAAGACAAAGTATAAAATGATGGACTGTGCTAATACAGTACACACTCACCCTCACTCATACTGCCGCCTCACCTTCTCTAGCTGCGATGAAAATTAATTTACAGCAGCCACACTGATACATGATGATGTACCAAGCGCTGGATCCGCGGGGGCGGAGCATGACTTTGTGTCCAGGTGCCAAGCTCCGCCCCTGCAGAACCTGCACTAAACATCACACATTGTATCAACTCTGGCCGTAAGGTTTCTCTGTCAGTGAACAGGAACACTGTTGCGATATCATAAATGTTATGGATACAATCTTGTTTTCCTTATCGATTACAGATTTTTTTTATTTTTTTTTTTACATATTTTTGGAAAACAGACAAGATAAGAAATAATAATGATCAGAGATTTTTTTCCTCACTTCTCCCATCAGTCACCAGAGGGCGCTCCAGCCTAACTCCAGATTCTCCTTAATAATCTGACTTCACAAGGAATCTTCAAGGTTTTCTGGTGTTTTTCTCAGGATCCCCTGCTTAACCCACATAGAGATGTCCTTCTGTGATACCTCTCGGTGAAATATCTATAAATATGATGCACGCACTGCCAGCTTGAAAATCCGCGTCTGGTTGGACCGTGTGCGGCTGATAAACATTTTTGGTTTCTTTATGTTTTATAAATCTGGTGCCCACAAGATACACACTAGCAGCCAGCAGTGGTGGCGCCATACAAAGCATCACGTCCTCTCCTATATGACACCCGGTGCTACATTACCAAGCGCCACAGAGGGGAGAAGAAGGGGGAAGAGAGCGCCGCACCGAGGGACAAAGGACAAGACCGCAGCTCCGGGGTGCACAGAGAGTAAGTCATGAAGGAAAGTAAAGGATTCAAAGTTACTTGTTACACGGAGATAATAGTTAGGAGGCTGCACAGAATACGGACATCTAAAAGTGATGACGTCACAACGGACGACATCATCACAGAGGAAAATAATATACTGCTCAAAAAACTAAAGGGAACACTACAATCCCACATCCTAGATATCACTGGATGAAATATTCCAGTTGTAAATCTTTATTCATTACATAGTGGAATGTGATCAGAACCATAAAACATAAAAATTATAAACGTAAATCACAACTAATACTAATACTAATATCCCACGGAGGTCTGGAGTTGGAATGATGCTCAAAATCAAAGTGGAAAATGAAGTTACAGGCTGATCCAACTTCAGTGGAAATGCCTCAAGACAAGGAAATGATGCTCAGTAGTGTGTGTGGCCTCCATGTGCCTGTATGACCTCCCTACAACGCCTGGGCATGCTCCTGATGAGGCGGCGGATGGTCTCCTGAGGGATCTCCTCCCAGACCTGGACTAAAGCATCCGCCAACTCCTGGACAGTCTGTGGTGCAACTTGATATTAGTGGATGGAGCGAGACATGATGTCCCAGACGTGTTCAATCGGATTCAGGTCTGGGGAACGGGCGGCCAGTCCATAGCTTCAATGCCTTCATCTTGCAGGAACTGCTGACACACTCCAGCCACATGAGGTCTGGCATTGTCCTGCATTAGGAGGAACCCAGGGCCACCGCACCAGCATATGGTCTCACAAGGGGTCTGAGGATCTCATCTCGGTACCTAATGGCAGTCAGGCTACCTCTGGCGAGCACATGGAGGGCTGTGCGGACCTCCAAAGAAATGCCACCCCACACCATTACTGACCCACTGCCAAACCGGTCATGCTGAAGGATGTTGCAGGCAGCAGATCACTCTCCACGGCGTCTCCAGACTCTGCCATGTCTGTCACATGTGCTCAGTGTGAACCTGCTTTCATCTGTGAAGAGCACAGGGCGCCAGTGGCGAATTTGCCAATCCTGGTGTTATGGGTCAAATGCCAAGCGTCCTACACGGTGCTGGGCTTTGAGCACAACCCCCATCTGTGGACGTCGGGCACTCAGACCATCCTCATGGAGTCGGTTTCTGACAGTTTGAGCAGACATGGATGTTAGTGGCCTGCAGGAGGTCATTTTGCAGGGCTCTGGCACTGCTCCTACTTGCTGGGGGGGGGGGGTAGCGGTCCTGCTGCTGGGTTGTTGCCCTCCTGGGGCCCCCTCCATGTCCCCTGGTATCTGCTCCATGTTCTGGACACTGTGCTAACAGACACTGCTACTCTTCTTACCACAGTTCACATTGATGTGCCATCCTGGATCAGCTGCACTACCTGAGCAACATCTGTGGGTTGTAGACACGTCATGCTACTGTACAGTCCCTCTAGGGGAGAGAGCATTTACACTACTGAGCATCATCTCCTTGTCCTGAGTCATTTCCACTGAAGTTTGATCAGCCTGTGATTTGATTTTCCACTTTGATTTTGAGTATTATTCCACATTCAGACCTCCGTGGGATATTAGTTGTGATTTACATTGATCATTTTTATGATTTATTGTTCTTAATGCATTTTGTAATGTAATTAATAAAGATTGGCAACTGGAGTATTTCATCCAGTGATATCTAGGATGTGGGATTTAGTGTCCCCTTTATTTTTTTTTTAGCAGTGCACAGGATATGACTACACCTCCCACGCTACCTGCTGCTCCCATCATGGTGTATGCTCTGGGCTCCGCTCGCATCTGCTATTCCTGTCATGGTGAACCCTCAGTGCTTTGCTTGGATTTGCTGCTCCTGTCATGGTTGGTGCTCAGAGCTCTGCTCGTGCCTGCTGCTCCTGTCATGGTGTATGCTTTGGGCTCTGCTTGTACCTGCTGCTCCTGTCATGGTGTATGCTTTGGGCTTTGATCGTACCTGCTGCTCCTGTAATGGGGTATGCTTGTACCTACTGCTCCTGTAATGGGGTATGCTTGTACCTGCTGCTCTTGTCATGGTGTATGCTTTGGGCTCTGCTCATACCTGCTGCTCCTGTCATGGTTCACGTTCAGAGCTCTGCTTGCACCTGCTGTTCCTGTCATTGTGGATCTCCAGAATCCGCTCATATCTGCTGTTCCTGTCATGGTGGATCCTCAGGACTCCCCTTATACCTGCTGCTCCTTTCTTGGTGCACCCTCAGTGCTTTGCTTGGACCTGTTGCTCCTGTCTTGGTGGACCCTCGGAGCTTTGCTCAGACCTGCTGCTCCTGTCATGGTGGCTCTCCAGGCTCCGCTAAAAGCTGCTGCTCCTGTCATGGTGGATTTCCAGCGATCCGCTTCCACCTTCTATGCTGCTTCTGTTGTGGTGGATCTTCAGAGATCCGTGGGCACCTACTGCTTCATCATGGTGGATCTCCAGGGATCTGCTCACACCTGCTGATCCTGAAATGTTGGATCCTCGGGGCTACAGTCCTGCAGATCTCAGGGTACAGAGGGGACCTCTCTTTACATCTTCACTGTTGGCCCCGGGCTTCTTCATCGACCCCTCTCACAGAATCTATGAATTCCAGGTATCTTCAGAGCAGTAATGAGATCCTAACAGCCTGGCCCTCCTCGGGATGACTCCGCAGTGTCCTGGTGCCTGGGTACTTTGGTGGGCATGGAGGGCAGCGCAGGACGTGTAAGCAGAGACGTCTGATAGATGCAGCAGATGGAGATCTACGTGAGGCAGCAACGTGTCTGACATTACTGAGCGTCCAGGAGAACGGCCTGGTGAAGAAGCCCCCGGGCTGTCAGGAGACCCTGCAGCTGTTGATTACATTAGAGGATGGCATCACCAGAGACCCCCTAATGTGATCAGTGCGGCTCTATTACTCCAGGGAGCATAATCACAGAGCAGACACATGCCACCGTGCTGCGGGATACGGCGGTGCTCATGGCAGCCTGCATTCCGAAATTGTAACATTGTATACAGAGTGCTATAAGCACGCAGAATACAGGCTTCCAGAGATGGGCTGCAGAACACCGGCTGCCACCAACAGCCCGCACAATACAGACTTAATCTGAGCCAGGACCCCACTGGATGCTTTCCTGCAGGCCTAACATTATTAGCATTATATCAGTAAATGACTCATGATACAATCTCTATCACATTTACTTTGCGGAACCAGAACTTCAGTTTCTGCGGCAGGTAATAATGACAAATGGCGTCGCTGCGGCGTTATCATTGTGCGGTGCCGTCACAATGTGCCATATCTATAGGAATAGAAGTCGTCACGTAGGAGACACCGAGATCTGCGGACAGGAGGCTCAGATACCTGCGAGCTCCCACCTCTGTATGCAGGGCTGTCTAGGAGCCACAAGAAGGGAAATTCTTCTCGACCTTTCGACACTGTTGACCACCGTCTCCTACTCTCTAGGCTCCAGTCACTGGGTATTAAGGACACTGCTCTCTCCTGGTTCTCCTCCTATCTTTCTGACCGCTCCTTCAGTGTTCTGTTCTCTGGCTCCACTTCATCTCCTCTTCCTCTCACTGTCGGGGTACCTCAGGGCTCAGTCCTTGGCCCCTTCTCTTCTCCCTCTACACGGCCCCAATTGGACAGACCATCAGCAGATTTGGCTTTCAGTACCATCTTTACGCCGATGACACACAACTATACACGTCATCCCCTGACCTTACCCTGCTGTACTACAGAACACCACTGACTGTCTGCAGTCTCCAACATCATGTCCGCTCTCTATCTGAAACTCAACCTCTCCAAAACTGAACTTCTTCTGCTCCCGCCTTCTACAAACCTCCCTAAATCTGACGTTTCCCTCTCCGTGGGTGGCACCATAATAACACCCCGGCAGCAGGCACGCTGTCTGGTGTTATGTCTGACTCCGATCTCTCCTTCACCTCCCATATACAATCTCTTGCCCGCTCGTGCCGCTTACACCTAAAGAATAATAATAATTTATATAGCGCCAACATATTCCGCAGCGCTTTATAGTTTCAATCACAACCGTCATAAATAACAACGTTAACAATACAATAATTAAAGCACAATAAAGAACATCTCTAGTATCCGCCCTTTTCTCACCATGTAAACAAAACCCTCACTGTCGCCCTGATCCACTCCCGCCTGGACTACTGTAACGCTCTATTAATTGGCCTTCCCGCTACTCGACTTTCCCCTCTCCAGTCCATCCTTATTGCAGCAGCCAGGGTCGTCCATCTGGCTAATCGGTACTCGGAGGCATCAGCTCTGTGCCAGTCATTGCACCAGCTGCCCATAAATTATAGGATCCACAAAGCTCTCCGCAGTGCGGCCCCCCTACATCCGCTCCCTCATTTCTATCACCCTATCTGTCCTCTCCGCAGTGCGGCCCCCCTACATCTCCTCCCTCATTTCTGTCTATCACCCTACCTGTCCTCTCCACAGTGCGGCCCCCCTACATCTCCTCCCTCATTTCTGTCTATCGCCTTTCCAGTCCTCTCCACAGTGCGGCCCCCCTACATCTCCTCCCTCATTTCTATCACCCTACCTGTCCTCTCCACAGCGCGGCCCCCCTACATCTCCTCCCTCATTTCTGTCTATCACCCCACCTGTCCTCTCCACAGTGCGGCCCCCCTACATCTCTCCATCATTTCTGTCTATCACCCTACCCGTCCCTACCCGTCCTCTCCACAGTGCGGCCCTCCTACATCTCCTCCCTCATTTCTGTCTATCACCCTACCTGTCCTCTCCACAGTGCGGCCCCCATACATCTCCTCCCTCATTTCTGTCTATCACCCTACCTGTCCTCTCCACAGTGCGGCCCCCCTACATCTCCTCCCTCATTTCTGTCTATCACCCTACCTGTCCTCTCCACAGTGCGGCCCCCCTACATCTCCTCCCTCATTTCTATCACCCTACCCGTCCTCTCCACAGTGCGGCCCCCCTACATCTCTCCCTCATTTCTATCACCCTACCCGTCCTCTCCACAGTGCGGCCCCTCTACATCTCCTCCCTCATTTCTGTCTATCACCCTACCTGTCCTCTCCACAGTGCGGCCCCCCTACATCTCTCCATCATTTCTATCACCCTACCAGTCCTCTTCACAGTGCGGCCCCCCTACATCTCTCCATCATTTCTATCACCCTACCAGTCCTCTTCACAGTGCGGCCCCTCTACATCTCCTCCCTCATTTCTGTCTATCACCCTACCTGTCCTCTCCACAGTGCGGCCCCCCTACATCTCTCCATCATTTCTATCACCCTACCCGTCCTCTCCTCAGTGCGGCCCCCCTACATCTCTCCATCATTTCTATCACCCTACCTGTCCTCTCCACAGTGCGGCCCCCCTACATCTCTCCCTCATTTCTGTCTATCACCCTACCTGTCCTCTCCACAGTGCGGCCCCCCTACATCTCCTCCCTCATTTCTGTCTATCACCCTACCTGTCCTCTCCTCAGTGCGGCCCCCCTACATCTCCTACCTCATTTCTGTCTATCACCCTACCTGTCCTCTCCTCAGTGCGGCCCCCCTACATCTCCTCCCTCATTTCTGTCTATCACCCTACCTGTCCTCTCCAGTGCGGCCCCCCTACATCTCCTCCCTCATTTCTGTCTATCACCCTACCTGTCCTCTCCACAGTGCGGCCCCCCTACATCTCTCCATCATTTCTGTCTATCACTCTACCTGTCCTCTCCACAGTGCGGCCCCCCTACATCTCTCCATCATTTCTATCACCCTACCAGTCCTCTCCACAGTGCGGCCCCCCTACATCTCCTCCCTCATTTCTGTTTATCACCCTACCCGTCCTCTCCACAGTGCGGCCCCCCTACATCTCCTCCCTCATTTCTGTCTATCACCCTACCTGTCCTCTCCACAGTGCGGCCCCCATACATCTCCTCCCTCATTTCTGTCTATCACCCTACCTGTCCTCTCCACAGTGCGGCCCCCCTACATCTCCTCCCTCATTTCTATCACCCTACCCGTCCTCTCCACAGTGCGGCCCCCCTACATCTCTCCCTCATTTCTATCACCCTACCCGTCCTCTCCACAGTGCGGCCCCTCTACATCTCCTCCCTCATTTCTGTCTATCACCCTACCTGTCCTCTCCACAGTGCGGCCCCCCTACATCTCTCCATCATTTCTATCACCCTACCAGTCCTCTTCACAGTGCGGCCCCCCTACATCTCTCCATCATTTCTATCACCCTACCAGTCCTCTTCACAGTGCGGCCCCTCTACATCTCCTCCCTCATTTCTGTCTATCACCCTACCTGTCCTCTCCACAGTGCGGCCCCCCTACATCTCCTCCCTCATTTCTGTCTATCACCCTACCTGTCCTCTCCACAGTGCGGCCCCCCTACATCTCCTCCCTCATTTCTGTCTATCACCCTACCTGTCCTCTCCACAGTGCGGCCCCCCTACATCTCCCCATCATTTCTATCACCCTACCCGTCCTCTCCTCAGTGCGGCCCCCCTACATCTCTCCATCATTTCTATCACCCTACCTGTCCTCTCCACAGTGCGGCCCCCCTACATCTCTCCCTCATTTCTGTCTATCACCCTACCTGTCCTCTCCACAGTGCGGCCCCCCTACATCTCCTCCCTCATTTCTGTCTATCACCCTACCTGTCCTCTCCTCAGTGCGGCCCCCCTACATCTCCTCCCTCATTTCTGTCTATCACCCTACCTGTCCTCTCCAGTGCGGCCCCCCTACATCTCCTCCCTCATTTCTGTCTATCACCCTACCTGTCCTCTCCACAGTGCGGCCCCCCTACATCTCTCCATCATTTCTGTCTATCACTCTACCTGTCCTCTCCACAGTGCGGCCCCCCTACATCTCTCCATCATTTCTATCACCCTACCAGTCCTCTCCACAGTGCGGCCCCCCTACATCTCCTCCCTCATTTCTGTTTATCACCCTACCCGTCCTCTCCACAGTGCGGCCCCCCTACATCTCTCCATCATTTCTATCACCCTACCCGTCCTCTCCACAGTGCGGCCCCCTACATCTCCTCCCTCATTTCTGTCTATCACCCTACCTGTCCTCTCCACAGTGCGGCCCACCTACATCTCTCCCTCATTTCTGTCTATCACCCTACCTGTCCTCTCCACAGTGCGGCCCCCCTACATCTCCTCCCTCATTTCTATCACCCTACCCGTCCTCTCCACAGTGCGGCCCCCCTACATCTCTCCCTCATTTCTGTCTATCACCCTACCCGTCCTCTCCACAGTGCGGCCCCCCTACATCTCCTCCCTCATTTCTGTCTATCACCCTACCTGTCCTCTCCACAGTGCGGCCCCCCTACATCTCTCCATCATTTCTATCACCCTACCAGTCCTCTCCACAGTGCGGCCCCCCTACATCTCCTCCCTCATTTCTGTTTATCACCCTACCCGTCCTCTCCACAGTGCGGCCCCCCTACATCTCTCCATCATTTCTATCACCCTACCCGTCCTCTCCACAGTGCGGCCCCCTACATCTCCTCCCTCATTTATGTCTATCACCCTACCTGTCCTCTCCACAGTGCGGCCCCCCTACATCTCCTCCCTCATTTCTGTCTATCACCCTACCTGTCCTCTCCACAGTGCAGCCCCCCTACATCTCCTCCCTCATTTCTGTCTATCACTCTACCCGTCCTCTCCACAGTGCGGCCCCCCTACATCTCCTCCCTCATTTCTGTCTATCACCCTACCTGTCCTCTCCACAGTGCGGCCCCCCTACATCTCTCCATCATTTCTGTCTATCACCCTACCTGTCCTCTCCACAGTGCGGCCCCCCTACATCTCCTCCCTCATTTCTGTCTATCACTCTACCTGTCCTCTCCACAGTGCGGCCCCCCTACATCTCTCCATCATTTCTGTCTATCACCCTACCTGTCCTCTCCACAGTGCGGCCCCCCTACATCTCCTCCCTCATTTCTGTCTATCACTCTACCTGTCCTCTCCTCAGTGCGGCCCCCCTACATCTCCTCCCTCATTTCTGTCTATCAACCTACCCATCCTCTCCACAATGCGGCCCCCTACATCTCTCCATCATTTCTGTCTATCACCCTACCTGTCCTCTCCACAGTGCGGCCCCCCTACATCTCCCTCATTTCTGTCTATCACCCTACCAGTCCTCTCCACAGTGCGGCCCCCCTACATCTCCTCCCTCATTTCTGTCTATCACCCTACCTGTCCTCTCCACAGTGCGGCCCCCCTACATCTCCTCCCTCATTTCTGTCTATCACCCTACCTGTCCTCTCCACAGTGCGGCCCCCCTACATCTCCTCCCTCATTTCCGTCTATCACCCTACCTGTCCTCTCCTCAGTGCGGCCCCCCTACATCTCCTCCCTCATTTCTATCACCCTACCCGTCCTCTCCACAGTGCGGCCCCCCTACATCTCCTCCCTCATTTCTGTCTATCACCCTACCTGTCCTCTCCACAGTGCGGCCCCCCTACATCTCCTCCCTCATTTCTGTCTATCACCCTACCTGTCCTCTCCACAGTGCGGCCCCCCTACATCTCCTCCCTCATTTCTATCACCCTACCCGTCCTCTCCACAGTGCGGCCCCCCTACATCTCTCCCTCATTTCTGTCTATCACCCTACCCGTCCTCTCCACAGTGCGGCCCCCCTACATCTCCTCCCTCATTTCTGTCTATCACCCTACCCGTCCTCTCAACAGTGCGGCCCCCCTACATCTCTCCATCATTTCTGTCTATCACCCTACCTGTCCTCTCCACAGTGCGGCCCCCCTACATCTCTCCATCATTTCTATCACCCTACCAGTCCTCTTCACAGTGCGGCCCCCCTACATCTCCTCCCTCATTTCTGTCTATCACCCTACCAGTCTTCTCCACAGTGCGGCCCCCCTACATCTCCTCCCTCATTTCTGTTTATCACCCTACCTGTACTCTCCACAGTGCGGCCCCCCTACATCTCTCCATCATTTCTATCACCCTACCCGTCCACTCCACAGTGCGGCCCCCTACATCTCCTCCCTCATTTATGTCTATCACCCTACCTGTCCTCTCCACAGTGCGGCCCCCCTACATCTCCTCCCTCATTTCTGTCTATCACCCTACCTGTCCTCTCCACAGTGCGGCCCCCCTACATCTCCTCCCTCATTTCTGTCTATCACCCTACCTGTCCTCTCCACAGTGCGGCCCCCCTACATCTCCTCCCTCATTTCTGTCTATCACCCTACCTGTCCTCTCCACAGTGCGGCCCCCCTACATCTCCTCCCTCATTTCTGTCTATCACTCTACCCGTCCTCTCCACAGTGCGGCCCCCCTACATCTCCTCCCTCATTTCTGTCTATCACTCTACCTGTCCTCTCCACAGTGCGGCCCCCCTACATCTCCTCCCTCATTTCTGTCTATCACTCTACCTGTCCTCTCCACAGTGCGGCCCCCCTACATCTCCTCCCTCATTTCTGTCTATCACTCTACCTGTCCTCTCCACAGTGCGGCCCCCCTACATCTCCTCCCTCATTTCTGTCTATCACTCTACCCGTCCTCTCCACAGTGCGGCCCCCCTACATCTCCTCCCTCATTTCTGTCTATCACCCTACCTGTCCTCTCCACAGTGCGGCCCCCTACATCTCCTCCCTCATTTCTGTCTATCACCCTACCTGTCCTCTCCACAGTGCGGCCCCCCTACATCTCCTCCCTCATTTCTGTCTATCACCCTACCTGTCCTCTCCTCAGTGCGGCCCCCCTACATCTCCTCCCTCATTTCTGTCTATCACCCTACCTGTCCTCTCCACAGTGCGGCCCCCCTACATCTCCTCCCTCATTTCTGTCTATCACCCTACCTGTCCTCTCCACAGTGCGGCCCCCCTACATCTCCTCCCTCATTTCTGTCTATCACCCTACCTGTCTTCTCCACAGTGCGGCCCCCCTACATCTCTCCATCATTTCTGTCTATCACCCTACCTGTCCTCTCCACAGTGCGGCCCCCCTACATCTCTCCCTCATTTCTGTCTATCACTCTACCCGTCCTCTCCACAGTGCGGCCCCCCTACATCTCCTCCCTCATTTCTGTCTATCACTCTACCCGTCCTCTCCACAGTGCGGCCCCCTACATCTCCTCCCTCATTACTATCACCCTACCCGTCCTCTCGACAGTGCGGCCCCCCTACATCTCTCCATTATTTCTGTCTATCACCCTACCCGTCCTCTCCACAGTGCGGCCCCCCTACATCTCTCCATCATTTCTGTCTATCACCCTACCTGTCCTCTCCACAGTGCGGCCCCCCTACATCTCTCCCTCATTTCTGTCTATCACCCTACCTGTCCTCTCCTCAGTGCGGCCCCCCACATCTCCTCCCTCATTTCTGTCTATCACCCTACCTGTCCTCTCCACAGTGCGGCCCCCCTACATCTCTCCATCATTTCTGTCTATCACCCTACCTGTCCTCTCCACAGTGCGGCCCCCCTACATCTCCTCCCTCATTTCTGTCTATCACCCTACCTGTCCTCTCCTCAGTGCGGCCCCCCACATCTCCTCCCTCATTTCTGTCTATCACCCTACCTGTCCTCTCCACAGTGCGGCCCCCCTACATCTCTCCATCATTTCTGTCTATCACTCTACCTGTCCTCTCCACAGTGCGGCCCCCCTACATCTCCTCCCTCATTTCTGTCTATCACTCTACCTGTCCTCTCCACAGTGCGGCCCCCCTACATCTCCTCCCTCATTTCTGTCTATCACCCTACCTGTCCTCTCCTCAGTGCGGCCCCCCACATCTCCTCCCTCATTTCTGTCTATCACCCTACCTGTCCTCTCCACAGTGCGGCCCCCCTACATCTCCTCCCTCATTTCTGTCTATCACCCTACCTGTCCTCTCCACAGTGCGGCCCCCCTACATCTCCTCCCTCATTTCTGTCTATCACTCTACCTGTCCTCTCCACAGTGCGGCCCCCCTACATCTCCTCCCTCATTTCTGTCTATCACTCTACCCGTCCTCTCCACAGTGCGGCCCCCCTACATCTCCTCCCTCATTTCTGTCTATCACCCTACCTGTCCTCTCCACAGTGCGGCCCCCCTACATCTCCTCCCTCATTTCTGTCTATCACTCTACCTGTCCTCTCCACAGTGCAGCCCCCCTACATCTCTCCATCATTTCTATCACCCTACCAGTCCTCTCCACAGTGCGGCCCCCCTACATCTCCTCCCTCATTTCTGTCTATCACTCTACCCGTCCTCTCCACAGTGCGGCCCCCCTACATCTCCTCCCTCATTTCTGTCTAACACCCTACCTGTCCTCTCCTCAGTGCGGCCCCCCTACATCTCCTCCCTCATTTCCGTCTATCACCCTACCTGTCCTCTCCTCAGTGCGGCCCCCCTACATCTCCTCCCTCATTTCTGTCTATCACCCTACCTGTCCTCTCCTCAGTGCGGCCCCCTACATCTCCTCCCTCATTTCTGTCTATCACCCTACCTGTCCTCTCCACAGTGCGGCCCCCCTACATCTCCTCCCTCATTTCTGTCTATCACTCTACCTGTCCTCTCCTCAGTGCGGCCCCCCTACATCTCCTCCCTCATTTCTGTCTATCACCCTACCTGTCCTCTCCACAGTGCGGCCCCCCTACATCTCTCCATCATTTCTGTCTATCACCCTACCTGTCCTCTCCACAGTGCGGCCCCCCCTACATCTCCTCCCTCATTTCTGTCTATCACCCTACCTGTCCTCTCCACAGTGCGGCCCCCCTACATCTCCTCCCTCATTTCTGTCTATCACTCTACCTGTCCTCTCCACATTGCGGCCCCCTACATCTCTCCATCATTTCTATCACCTACCTGTCCTCTCCACAGTGCGGCCCCCTACATCTCTCCATCATTTCTATCACCCTACCTGTCCTCTCCACAGTGCGGCCCCCCTACATCTCCTCCCTCATTTCTGTCTATCACCCTACCTGTCCTCTCCTCAGTGCGGCCCCCCTACATCTCCTCCCTCATTTCTGTCTATCACCCTACCTGTCCTCTCCTCAGTGCGGCCCCCCTACATCTCCTCCCTCATTTCTGTCTATCACCCTACCTGTCCTCTCCACAGTGCAGCCCCCCTACATCTCCTCCCTCATTTCTGTCTATCACCCTACCCGTCCTCTCCACAGTGCGGCCCCCCTACATCTCTCCATCATTTCTGTCTATCACTCTACCCGTCCTCTCCACAGTGCGGCCCCCTACATCTCCTCCCTCATTACTATCACCCTACCCGTCCTCTCCACAGTGCGGCCCCCCTACATCTCTCCATCATTTCTGTCTATCACCCTACCTGTCCTCTCCACAGTGCGGCCCCCCTACATCTCCTCCCTCATTTCTGTCTATCACTCTACCTGTCCTCTCCACAGTGCGGCCCCCCTACATCTCCTCCCTCATTTCTGTCTATCACTCTACCCGTCCTCTCCACAGTGCGGCCCCCCTACATCTCTCCATCATTTCTGTCTATCACCCTACCTGTCCTCTCCACAGTGCGGCCCCCCTACATCTCCTCCCTCATTTCTGTCTATCACTCTACCCGTCCTCTCCACAGTGCGGCCCCCCTACATCTCTCCATCATTTCTGTCTATCACCCTACCTGTCCTCTCCACAGTGCGGCCCCCTACATCTCCTCCCTCATTTCTGTCTATCACCCTACCTGTCCTCTCCACAGTGCGGCCCCCTACATCTCCTCCCTCATTTCTGTCTATCACCCTACCTGTCCTCTCCACAGCGCGGCCCCCCTATATCTCTCCATCATTTCTGTCTATCACCCTACCCATCCTCTCCACAGTGCGGCCCCCCTACATCTCCTCCCTCATTTCTGTCTATCACTCTACCTGTCCTCTCCACAGTGCGGCCCCCCTACATCTCCTCCCTCATTTCTGTCTATCACTCTACCCGTCCTCTCCACAGTGCGGCCCCCCTACATCTCCTCCCTCATTTCTGTCTATCACCCTACCTGTCCTCTCCACAGTGCGGCCCCCCTACATCTCTCCATCATTTCTGTCTATCACCCTACCTGTCCTCTCCACAGTGCGGCCCCCCTACATCTCCTCCCTCATTTCTGTCTATCACCCTACCTGTCCTCTCCACAGTGCGGCCCCCCTACATCTCCTCCCTCATTTCTGTCTATCACCCTACCTGTCCTCTCCACAGTGCGGCCCCCCTACATCTCTCCATCATTTCTGTCTATCACCCTACCTGTCCTCTCCACAGTGCGGCCCCCCTACATCTCCTTCCTCATTTTTGTTTATCAGCCTACCTGTCCTTTCCACAGTGCGGCCCCCCTACATCTCCTCCCTCATTTCTGTCTGACCCTACCTGTCCTCTCCACAGTGCGGTCCCCCTACATCTCCTCCCTCATTTCTGTCTGACCCTACCTGTCCTTCCACAGTGCGGCCCCCCTACATCTCCTCCCTCATTTCTGTCTGACCCTACCTGTCCTCTCCACAGTGCGGCCCCCCTACATCTCCTCCCTCATTTCTGTCTGACCCTACCTGTCCTCTCCACAGTGCGGCCCCCCTACATCTCCTTCCTCATTTTTGTTTATCAGCCTACCTGTCCTTTCCACAGTGCGGTCCCCCTACATCTCCTCCCTCATTTCTGTCTGACCCTACCTGTCCTCTCCACAGTGCGGCCCCCCTACATCTCCTCCCTCATTTCTGTCTGACCCTACCTGTCCTTCCACAGTGCGGCCCCCCTACATCTCCTCCCTCATTTCTGTCTGACCCTACCTGTCCTCTCCACAGTGCGGCCCCCCTACATCTCCTCCCTCATTTCTGTCTGACCCTACCTGTCCTCTCCACAGTGCGGCCCCCCTACATCTCCTTCCTCATTTTTGTTTATCAGCCTACCTGTCCTCTCCACAGCGTGGCCCCCCTACATCTCCTCCCTCATTTCCATCACCCTACCTGTCCTCTCCACAGTGCGGCCCCCCTACATCTCCTCCCTCATTTCTATCACCCTACCTGTCCTCTCCACAGTGCGGCCCCCCTACATCTCCTCCCTCATTTCTGTCTGACCCTACCTGTCCTTCCACAGTGCGGCCCCCCTACATCTCCTCCCTCATTTCTGTCTGACCCTACCTGTCCTCTCCACAGTGCGGCCCCCCTACATCTCCTCCCTCATTTCTGTCTGACCCTACCTGTCCTCTCCACAGTGCGGCCCCCCTACATCTCCTTCCTCATTTTTGTTTATCAGCCTACCTGTCCTCTCCAAAGCGCGGCCCCCCTACATCTCCTCCCTCATTTCTATCACCCTACCTGTCCTCTCCACAGCGCGGCCCCCCTACATCTCCTCCCTCATTTCTATCACCCTACCTGTCCTCTCCACAGTGCGGCCCCCCTACATCTCCTCCCTCATTTCTGTCTATCACCCTACCTGTCCTCTCCACAGTGCGGCCCCCCTACATCTCCTCCCTCATTTCTGTCTATCACCCTACCTGTCCTCTCCACAGTGCGGCCCCCCTACATCTCCTTCCTCATTTTTGTTTATCAGCCTACCTGTCCTCTCCACAGTGCGGCCCCCCTACATCTCCTCCCTCATTTCTGTCTATCACCCTACCCGTCCTCTCCACAGTGCGGCCCCCCTACATCTCCTCCCTCATTTCTGTCTATCACCCTACCTGTCCTCTCCACAGTGCGGCCCCTCTACATCTCTCCATCATTTCTGTCTATCACCCTACCTGTCCTCTCCACAGTGCGGCCCCCCTACATCTTTCCATCATTTCTGTCTATCACCCTACCTGTCCTCTCCACAGTGCGGCCCCCCTACATCTCCTCCCTCATTTCTATCACCCTACCTGTCCTCTCCTCAGTGCGGCCCCCCTACATCTCCTCCCTCATTTCTGTCTATCACCCTACCTGTCCTCTCCTCAGTGCGGCACCCTACATCTCCTCCCTCATTTCTGTCTATCACCCTACCTGTCCTCTCCACAGTGCGGCCCCCCTACATCTCTCCATCATTTCTATCACCCTACCTGTCCTCTCCACAGTGCGGCCCTCCTACATCTCCTCCCTCATTTCTGTCTATCACCCTACCTGTCCTCTCCACAGTGCGCCCCCCTACATCTCCTCCCTCATTTCTGTCTATCACTCTACCTGTCCTCTCCACAGTGCGGCCCCCCTACATCTCCTCCCTCATTTCTGTCTATCACCCTACCTGTCCTCTCCACAGTGCGGCCCCCCTACATCTCCTCCCTCATTTCTGTCTATCACCCTACCTGTCCTCTCCACAGTGCGGCCCCCCTACATCTCTCCATCATTTCTGTCTATCACCCTACCTGTCCTCTCCACAGTGCGGCCCCCCTACATCTCTCCATCATTTCTGTCTATCACCCTACCTGTCCTCTCCACAGTGCGGCCCCCCTACATCTCCTCCCTCATTTCTATCACCCTACCTGTCCTCTCCTCAGTGCGGCACCCTACATCTCCTCCCTCATTTCTGTTTATCAGCCTACCTACTCTCCGCAAGTGACGTTCGACTAACCTCTGCACTATTCCATACCTCCCACTCCCGGCTCCAAGACTTCTCCCGAGTTGCGCCAATACTCTAGAATGCTCTACCCCAAGAAATCAGGCCTAACCACGTTATACACTTAGGCGCTCCCTAGATACACATCTGTTTAGAACGGCCAATCACGTTCCCTAATCAGAGTCCTTTCATATAAAGTCCATTCTCTATTTCTCTGATCATAACCACACATACTGGCTGGGGAGCAGCTCATGCAGACTTTATCTACCCCCACGTCCTAAAGATGGCCGGACCATCATTGTAAGTAAGCCCCTGTACTGTGTCACCTCACTGTAGATTGTACGCTCTTAGGGGCAGGGGCGTCATTATATTTGCATTATTGCATTATCGGTAACTTTGCTCTGGCTGCTGTATATGAACTGCTGAATTGTAAAGCGCTGCGGAATATGTTGGCGCTATAGAAAGATTATTATTATTGGGGGCACCTAGGGCAGATTTCTCCCTATAGCCAGTGCTGCTCCGCTCTTATAACAGGGCAATGAAGGCCCCATGAGGCTGCACTGCTGGCAGATGTGGAGGACCTGATGGCCGCCCCTCCAGTGTGTATAGACCAATGTCAGCGACAAAACTTGGGCAAAAATGTCCAGCGACAAAGTTCCCCGGCCGGGCAGTGAGTGACGAGGTCTCAGGTGGGGCACAGGCTTTCAGACTACGGATGGCTGACTGCAGGCAGAGACGTTGGCCATTACTCTGCCTCTGTCTGTCCATTCTCGAGCACTTCAGGCCACAACAGTAACCCGGCGCGCACCACAGTCACCCGGCGCGCACCACCGCCGTCACATCTCTAGGCCTTTTCTTAGGCTGATTCATGCGGCATCACCGCCTGAGTATTCAGGTATTTCGGCATCTTCGCCACTACCATGTCTCTGTGCTGCCACTAGTCACACCTGGCTTTGCTGCACCACATACTCGGCTCTGCTGTTCCACGGTGCGGTCCCATATACACAAGTAAGGGGCCGTACAACATACTCAGTTTCGCTGTTCCACCTCCACGGTGCCATCTGCACATTCAGCTCTGCTATTTCTTGCACAAGGTGCCATCCAGCTCTGCTGTTCTGTGCGGCACCATCGCCTTCGGTCCAAGCTTCTCATCCAGACCTGCAGCTTTGTAAATCCACCTCCGCAGGTGAGCCATGACAAGTCCTCATCTCCGGCTGCGATGACGATGCACCAACTGTCTGCTCCCGGCACCTGCAGGTTCAGTCATGACCCAGGTCACCAGTGACGTCACCATATCTCCCACCTGCAGGTGATTAATGGAAACTTGTCCCCAGGGCTCTACAACTGCAGCCACTAAATGGCCAACCCAGGATAAGCTCCACCCACCTGACTCTATAAAAAGGACACGAGTCATGTGACACTCACACACTGGCTGCGAGGCCTCAGGTCGTAGGGAGTAAATGTGACAATCGGTCACTGGCCATAGCACGGGTGAGGGACGGCACTCCGGATTTTTTAGGATCCCATACAGATATAACGTCATCTGCAGCAGCCACTGACTAACAGCAAAACCAGCTGCATCCAAGAGAGGAGCGACCCAGGACATCCGCTCATGGCTGCACGGCTCGTCAGATCTCAGACTCACTGATCGATCATATATTCAGCATTTAGCTGCATTCAAAGCAGAGTTCTGAAAATTCCTTACCCAACACCGGGCCCCAATGTTCACAATGTACAGCAATGTGCACCTCCACCTAGTACGCTGAGTGCTGAAGGACACACACGCTCAGTCCCCTCCACCTAGTACGCTGAGTGCTGAAGGACACACACGCTCAGTCCCCTCCACCTAGTACGCTGAGTGCTGAAGGACACACACGCTCAGTCCCCTCCACCTAATGAGCCGAGTGCTGAAGGACACACACGCTCAGTCCCCTCCACCTAGTACGCTGAGTGCTGAAGGACACACACGCTCAGTCCCCTCCACCTAGTACGCTGAGTGCTGAAGGACACACACGCTCAGTCCCCTCCACCTAGTACGCTGAGTGCTGAAGGACACACACGCTCAGTCCCCTCCACCTAATGAGCCGAGTGCTGAAGGACACACACGCTCAGTCCCCTCCACCTAGTACGCTGAGTGCTCAAGGACACACACGCTCAGTCCCCTCCACCTAGTACGCTGAGTGCTGAAGGACACACACGCTCAGTCCCCTCCACCTAGTACGCTGAGTGCTGAAGGACACACACGCTCAGTCCCCTCCACCTAGTACGCTGAGTGCTGAAGGACACACACGCTCAGTCCCCTCCACCTAGTACGCTGAGTGCTGAAGGACACATACGCTCAGTCCCCTCCACCTAGTACGCTGAGTGCTCAAGGACACACACGCTCAGTCCCCTCCACCTAGTACGCTGAGTGCTGAAGGACACACGCTCAGTCCCCTCCACCTACTGAGCCGAGTGCTGAAGGACACACACGCTCAGTCCCCTCCACCTACTGAGCCGAGTGCTGAAGGACACACACGCTCAGTCCCCTCCACCTAATGAGCCGAGTGCTGAAGGACACACACGCTCAGTCCCCTCCACCTAATGAGCCGAGTGCTAAAGGACACACACGTTCAGTCCCCTCCACCTAATGAGCCAAGTGCTAAAGGACACACACGCTCAGTACCCTCCACCTAATGAGCCGAGTGCTAAAGGACACACACGCTCAGTCCCCTCCACCTAATGAGCCGAGTGCTAAAGGACACACACGCTCAGTACCTTCCACCTAATGAGCCGAGTGCTAAAGGACACACACGCTCAGTCCCTTCGACCTAGTAAGCTGAGTGCTGAAGGACACAAACGCTCTGTCACCGCCACCTAATGAGCTGAGTGCTGAAGGACACACACGCTCAGTACCCTCCACCTAGTACGCTGAGTGCTGAAGGACACACACGCTCAGTCCCCTCCACCTAGTACGCTGAGTGCTGAAGGACACACACGCTCAGTCCCCTCCACCTAATGAGCTGAGTGCTGAAGGACACACACTCTGTCCCTTCCACCTAGTAAGATGAGTGCTGAAGGACACACACGCTCAGCCCCCTCCACCTAATGAGCCGAGTGCTGAAGGACACAAACGCTCAGTTCCCTCCACCTAATGAGCCGAGTGCTGAAGGACACACACGCACAGTCCCCTCCACCTAATGAGCCGAGTGCTGAAGGACACACACGCTCAGTCCCCTCCACCTAATGAGCCGAGTGCTGAAGGACACACACGCTCAGTCCCCTCCACCTAATGAGCCAAGTGCTGGAGGACACACACGCTCAGACCCTTACACCTAATGAGCCAAGTGCTGAAGGACACACATACTCAGTTCCTTCCACCTAATGAGCCAAGTACTGGAGGACACACACGCTCCGTCCTTTCCACCTATTAAGCCGAGTGCTGAAAGACACACACACTCAGTTCATTCCACCTAATGAGACAAGTGCTGAAGGACACACATGCTCAGTCGCTTCCACCTAATGAGCCAAGCACTAAAGGACACAGGTTCAGTTCCTTCCACCTAATGAGCCAAGTGCTGGAGGACACACATGCTCAATCCCCTCCACCTAATGAGCCGCGTGCTGGAGGACACACACGCTCAGTCCCCTCCACCTAATGAGCCAAGTTCTGGAGGACACACACGCTCAGCTCCCTCCACCTAATGAGCCGAGTGCTTGGAGGACACACAAGCTCAGTCACCTCCATAAAATGAGCCGAGTGCTTAGAGGGCACACACACACTCAGTCCCCTCCACCTAACGTGCCGAGTGCTGGAGGACACACATGCTCAGTCCCCTCCACCTAGTGATCTGAGTGCTGGAGGACACATGCTCTCTGACCCCTCCATCTAGTAAGCAGAGTGCTGGAGGACACACAGGCTCAGTCCCCTCCACCTAATGTGCCTGGTACTGGAGGAGACTCATGCTCAGTCACATCCGCCGAGTGCTGGAGGACACACACGCTCAGTAACTCTCAGATTTCCCCATACTGATCTACTGGCCATACTGGGTGGCCAATAGATACATCTTTCTGCCTGTCAGGAGAGGAGCAGACTCTGCAGTATATGGCGGTGGAGCTGGGAAGACCCCATTTATATGGATAGTAACAGAATATATACGGTCAGCTGCCAGAGGGGAAAGGAGACTGATTCTATCCGGATCAGCAGCAATACCAAGGAGGACACTGACAAGTAATGACAAGGAAACGTCTGTAATGTTAGAAACACTGGAAATGTGTGGACTATTGGTATAATAATAATCATGCGATTGCCTTTTTTCTGCGGGGGGGGGGGGGGGCGTCCTCTGTTTAGGATCCTCATCTCTTGGGGTACATTGGGGGTCTCTCTAATTAGAGGACCCGTCTTATTCCGTAGAATGGACTTGGTGCAATATTTCATTTCTCCTGTGGTGGCGCTGCAGGTAAATGTAGCCCCCGGGGAAGGTTTCCCCTACAGATCACTGTGATCAGATAATCGCCAAGGGATCCAATACGTCGGGATGATCTAGAGTGGAGAAACCAATAAACGGGTGGGGGCCACAGGCGCCAAGTATCGTCCTTCTGTAAAACGTGACGACATGGTCTACGGTGGTCCGTCTCCTGGCAGTGCGGCGGGGGGCACCAGGCCCTGGGGCTTCACCTGGTGTGCGGGTCCGAGGCGCCCACCACCCGCGGCTCTCGGAATGAGACATGAGGCCACTTCCGCTGCTTGTCCGGCTAAATATATCCTGACGTGCCTGTGTGACCACGTAATGGCTGCAGATGAGGAATGTCTGGAATCAAACCAATTCCCTGGAAATACGAGAAATAAAATATGATTAACCCTTCCGGTGCCAGCAGAAGCCCCTTCCTCCAGCAGCCCTGCCTTGCTCTGCAGCAGCACTTCCTATCACCCCAGCGGCTGAGGACAGCGCAGGCAATGCAGGCGCCTCCCAGGGCAGGCAGCAGGGACACTCCTCCTCCGGCCCCCGGCCATTGGTGGATTTACATAGGTCTGCCTTCTTTTCCTGGAAAGTTCTTGGAAATATATTAGGCGAGTTCTGCTCTTACACTGGGACAACACACACCCAATGCCACTATATATATATATATATAGACGACAGCAGCGATCCGCGCGGAGAGGACACAGGCGCTGAGCTCCGCCACCTCACTATCCGACAAACCTTGGATTTTCGGACCCTCGCCCCCGCTCCCGAGGTCTCTGCGGTGGGACACACATGCCTTTCCGCTCTTCCTGGACGGATATGATTCTTTGTGTGAGAAGGTAAGAGACGTTCATTATTCCGATATTAGCGGCGCCCTATTCCACAGCGCAGAACGCGACGTCTCCGGTTATTCTGCCGCTCCGCTGAAGGACGCCGCACGTCATGTGTTTTTCTTCTCCTGCACTAAAGTCCTCTCCACCTGCGTCCGTTTAATGCCTCTTTATTCCAGTCCACAGAGCCTGTTGGCAGAGCAAAGAATTTGTCGACCTTCGTCTTGTGTGGGGGTCCCAGGCTTTGCAGCCGACCAAGTCATGCACCCCCTGAACCCTCCTGCCTGTCCGGGGCACCCACTGCCTGCACCTGAAGTGCCCCCACGGGCGCCTGAGCCCCAGCGGCTGCCGCCACCTCCGCAGGACAACAGGGACCCCGAGGAAGATCTTCTCTGCATTGCCAAGACGTTCTGCTATCTCCGGGAATCTGGTAAGACCCCAAACACCGCAGGAAGCTGAGGAAAACTTATAATCGGGGAGGTTCTCTACAAGGGTCTATAGTCATTGCAATGGGGGGTCCCTGGAAGTAACTTTCCTGGCACCGACTTATCGTCCCACCACCCTCATCGGAGACATCGGCTGTGATTGGCGACATCCAGCCCCGGACCTTGGATGGGTTTATCTCACAGTGGCAGAAATAAAAAGAGGCGCTAACACTTCAGAGCGACAAGTTCAGCAGCAGAATAATTTGTATCCCCGTCCGATGAGCGCCCGTCCCGGCTGCCGCGGGGGCGAATGTGGGAGATGACGGCACTATTTATGTCGTATTAAAACCAGGAAAAAATGCTACAAAGTAAATAATCGTCATCACGTCGGCTTTCCTCGCGGTCTCATTCCCGGCATCATGTCTTCTTTCCTCGCGGTCTCATTCCCGGGTCACGTCGGCTTTCCTCGCGGTCTCATTCCTGGGTCACGTCGGCTTTCCTCGCGGTCTCATTCCCGGGTCACGTCGGCTTTCCTCGCGGTCTCATTCCTGGGTCACGTCGGCTTTCCTCGCTGTCTCATTCACGGCATCACGTCGGCTTTCCTCGCGGTCTCCTTCCCGGCATCACGTCTTCTTTCCTCGCGGTCTCATTCCCGGGTCACGTCGGCTTTCCTCGCGGTCTCATTCCCGGCATCACATCTGCTTTTCTTGCGGTCTCATTCCCGGGTCACGTCGGCTTTCCTCGCGGTCTCATTCCCGGCATCACATCTGCTTTTCTTGCGGTCTCATTCCCGGGTCACGTCGGCTTTTCTCGCGGTCTCATTCCCGGCATCACATCTGCTTTTCTTGCGGTCTCATTCCCGGGTCAAGTCGGCTTTTCTCGCGGTCTCATTCCCGCCATCACATCTGCTTTTCTTGCGGTCTCATTCCTGGGTCACGTCGGCTTTCCTCGCGGTCTCATTCCCGGTCACGTCGGCTTTTCTCGCAGTCTCATTCCCGGGTCACATCGCCTTTCCTCGCGGTCTCATTCACGGCATCACGTCGACTTTTCTCGCGGTCTCATTCCCGGGTCACGTCGGCTTTCCTCGCAGTCTCATTCACGGCATCACGTCGGCTTTCCTCGAGGTCTGATTCCTGGGTCACGTTGGCTTTCCTCGCAATCTCATTCACGGCATCACGTCGGCTTTCCTCGCGGTCTCATTCCCGGCATCACATCTGCTTTTCTTGCGGTCTCATTCCCGGGTCACGTCGGCTTTTCTCGCGGTCTCATTCCCGGCATCACATCTGCTTTTCTTGCGGTCTCATTCCCGGGTCAAGTCGGCTTTTCTCGCGGTCTCATTCCCGGCATCACATCTGCTTTTCTTGCGGTCTCATTCCTGGGTCACGTCGGCTTTCCTCGCGGTCTCATTCCCGGCATCACATCTGCTTTCCTCGCGGTCTCATTCCCGGTCACGTCGGCTTTTCTCGCAGTCTCATTCCCGGGTCACATCGCCTTTCCTCGCGGTCTCATTCACGGCATCACGTCGACTTTTCTCGCGGTCTCATTCCCGGGTCACGTCGGCTTTCCTCGCAGTCTCATTCACGGCATCACGTCGGCTTTCCTCGAGGTCTGATTCCTGGGTCACGTTGGCTTTCCTCGCAATCTCATTCACGGCATCACGTCGGCTTTCCTCGCGGTCTCATTCCCGGCATCACATCTGCTTTTCTTGCGGTCTCATTCCCGGGTCACGTCGGCTTTTCTCGCGGTCTCATTCCCGGCATCACATCTGCTTTTCTTGCGGTCTCATTCCCGGGTCAAGTCGGCTTTTCTCGCGGTCTCATTCCCGGCATCACATCTGCTTTCCTCGCGGTCTCATTCCCGGTCACGTCGGCTTTTCTCGCGGTCTCATTCCCGGGTCACATCGCCTTTCCTCGCGGTCTCATTCCCGGCATCACATCGGCTTTCCTCGCGGTCGCATTCCTGGCATCACGTCGGCTTTCCTTGCGGTCTTATTCCCGGGTCACGTCCGCTTTCCTCGCGGACTCATTCCTGGTGTCACGCCGGCTTTCCTCGCGGTCTCATTCCCGGTGTCACGCCGGCTTTCCTCGCGGTCTCATTCCTGGTGTCACGCCGGCATTCCTCGCGGTCTCATTCCTGGTGTCACGCCGGCATTCCTCGCGGTCTCATTCCTGGTTTCACGCCGGCTTTCCTCGCGGTCTCATTCCCGGTGTCACGCCGGCTTTCCTCGCGGTCTCATTCCCGGTGTCACGCCGGCTTTCCTCGTGGTCTCATTCCCGGTGTCACGCCGGCTTTCCTCGCGGTCTCATTCCTGGTGTCACGCCGGCATTCCTCGCGGTCTCATTCCTGGTGTCACGCCGGCATTCCTCGCTGTCTCATTCCTGGTGTCACGCCGGCATTCCTCGCTGTCTCATTCCTGGTGTCACGCCGGCTTTCCTCGCGGTCTCATTCCCGGTGTCACGCCGGCTTTCCTCGCGGTCTCATTCCTGGTGTCACGCCGGCATTCCTCGCGGTCTCATTCCTGGTGTCACGCCGGCATTCCTCGCTGTCTCATTCCTGGTGTCACGCCGGCATTCCTCGCGGTCTCATTCCTGGTGTCACGTCGGCATTCCTCGCGGTCTCATTCCCGGTGTCACGCTGGCTATCCTCGCGGTCTGATTCATGGCATCACAACGGCTTTCCTCGCGGTCTCATTCCTGGTGTCACGCCGGCTTTCCTCGCGGTCTCATTCCCGGTGTCACGCTGGCTTTCCTCGCGGTCTCATTCCTGGTGTCACGCCGGCTTTCCTCGCGGTCTCATTCCCGGTGTCACGCTGGCTTTCCTCGCGGTCTCATTACCGGCGTCATGTCGGCTTTCCTCGCGGTCTCATTCCTGGGTCATGTCGGCTTTCCTCGCGGTCTCATTCCTGGTGTCACGCCGGCTTTCCTCGCGGTCTCATTCCTGGTGTCACGCCGGCTTTCCTCACGGTCTCATTCCCGCAGTGACAGTCGGACGCTCCCAGATCTCTCGCCATTCACAGACCCGAGCGGCCGCGTTTACAAAGCTGGAACACGACACCGATGGGTTTGGACCGGAGGCCGACACTTCCGTGCCGTCAGATGGGACATGGCAGAAAGAGCGCTCTGCAAAAAAGCTCCGTATTTAACCCCCAAAATCCGGGACTTTTTCTTTATTAAATTTTTGCCTGATACATTTTCTGAATCCTTTCAGTTTTATAATAATCCGTCTTTTTGGTGCGACCAGAGGAACGTCAGAAAGTTTTCCTGCATTTTTGTGTAAATTGGAGAGATTGGTTTTTAATTCCGGATTCTGCGCTGTGAGGCCTCCGGCGTCTTCTCTCGCACGTTCCCTGCTCAGAGGTTTCCTCGTTGTACCAGACTCGGCCCCGGGACACAGGTCACTCAGCTTTCTGAGAGCCTGGAATGGCGCAGTGAAAATATCACTACAGTATGATGTACTGCCGTTCAGGAGTATGGGAAAGCTGAGTGACAGCCCCGCAGGACCTGGACAGAAAGGCCGTGCTTTAGACATGTAACATCGGGACACAAGACGCGGGGAGATCAGGTGCGGGGAGTTGGGTTGATGATTTTGCGGTTCCTACAAGTTGTTGCTTTCTCTCCCCTTCCAGGTTGGTATTGGGGGCCGATTACCGCCACAGAGGCCAAACAGAGACTCCAGAAAATGCCGGAAGGCGTCTTCCTGGTGCGGGACAGCACGCACCCCAGTTACCTCTTCACCTTATCGGTCCGGACGAACCGCGGCCCCACCAACGTTCGCATCGAGTACTCGGACAGTCTCTTCCGGCTGGACTCTAACTGGCTGTCTAAGCCGCGGATCCTCTCCTTCCCCGACGTCGTCAGCCTGGTGCAATATTACGTCTCGTCCTGCAACTCGGACAGCTCCAAGGACCCCGCCAGCCGGTCGCCCCCCGCACCCACCTCCCCTAAAGAGCCCCCTGCCGTGCACCTCAAGCTCCTGCAGCCGCTGCACCGAAGCGCAGACAGCCCGAGCCTCCAGCACCTGTGCCGGCTACAGATCAGCCGCAGCGTGGCGCCGGGCTCCGACCTCACAGCGCTGCCGCTGCCGCCGCGGATGGTGGACTACCTGCAGCGGTACCCATTCACGCTCTGACTGCAGCAGGGAGGACGCCGCTGATCTACACGCACTTCCCGCCACACACTGTATATAGTTACCCTATTTATTACCAAGCCCCCCGCACTCTAGTATTTTTTTATTTCTGGGGCTTTTATACTTTGTCAGTGGATGGTTCCCCCAGGATGGGCTTCCTTGGCCCCTCAGAACTGGTGCCCGCGGAGGATTACACCCTGCGTACCCTGTGACCACCCTCCCACAGTGGAGCACGGCGATTGTCTGGACTTGCCCGAGGGCACAGCCGCTGACAGACCACCGCGGACCCCTCTGCTCCGCCCTGATAAGGCGGCAGAACTGCACTTTAGTGGTTTCGTGGCGATGACGTGGGAGGAATCTTTCCGTTTGGCCGCTGGAGATAACAATAAATAGGATTTCTTACTAACGTGGTCGTCCTGTGATTATTTAAAGGGCTCTTTCATCTGATATCGAGCCCTTGGGATTAATTCTGGCACTGGGAAAGCTGGGTGACCGCTAGTGTGGCCGCCATCACGAGGGCAGACACTCAACTATCCTACAGCCCTGAATGGCAAATGTGCAGGCAAAATTCAGGAGTCTGGGAAAGATCTATCGCGGCAGCCATGTTGGTTGTCATCCAGCTTTCCCAGAGACAGATACACAGAGTTACTAACATTATAGAAGGGGAACTGCTCCGTAATACAGCCGCCGTACATTAGTGCGGTACATGACATAGTGCTGCATCATACACTGGAGCAGAAGACATTACTGAGGAGCGTAGAAACACCGCTCACTTAAAGGGGCGGCTACAGGAATCCGTCAGCCACAATGCAAACATGAGAGTCCGATGAGACAGATGGAAAACGATTGTTTTCTCTGCACCGCTAAGGGTTAATGACTCCCTATAAAGGAAGGAAATGAGGTGAAACAATGTGTCTGTCTGCTTCCTCCACTGATACCTGTGTCCGTCTGCTTCCTCCACTGATACCTGTGTGGGATCTCCGACGCTCACTTATCGCCCTATCGCACTTACACAAGATCGGTTGGGGGGTTTCAGGCACAGCCCCCATTACAGAGCACCCTAGTATAGCGCCCCATTACAGAGCACCCTAGTATAGCGCCCCCATTACAGAGCACCCTAGTATAGCGCCCCATTACAGAGCACCCTAGTATAGCGCCCCATTACAGAGTACCCTAGTATAGCGCCCTATTACAGAGCACCCTAGTATAGCGCCCCATTACAGAATACCCTAGTATAGCGCCCCCATTACAGAGCACCCTAGTATAGCGCCCCATTACAGAGCACCCTAGTATAACGCCCCCATTACAGAGCACCCTAGTATAGCGCCCCATTACAGAGCACCCTAGTATAGCGCCCCCATTACAGAGCACCCTAGTATAGCGCCCCCATTACAGAGCACCCTAGTATAGAGCCCCCATTACAGAGCACCCTAGTATAACGCCCCCATTACAGAGCACCCTAGTATAGCGCCCCCATTACAAAGCACCCTAGTATAGCGCCCCATTACAGAGCACCCTAGTATAGCGCCCCATTACAGAGCACCCTAGTATAGCGCCCCATTACAGAGCACCCTAGTATAGCGCCCCCATTACAGAGCACCCTAGTATAGCGCCCCATTACAGAGCACCCTAGTATAGCGCCCCATTACAGAGCACCCTAGTATAGCGCCCCATTACAGAGCACCCTAGTATAGCGCCCCATTACAGAGCACCCTAGTATAGCGCCCCCATTACAGAGCACCCTAGTATAGCGCCCCATTACAGAGCACCCTAGTATAGCGCCCCCATTACAGAGCACCCTAGTATAGCGCCCCATTACAGAGCACCCTAGTATAGCGCCCCATTACAGAGCACCCTAGTATAGCGCCCCCATTACAGAGCACCCTAGTATAGCGCCCCATTACAGAGCACCCTAGTATAGCGCCCCATTACAGAGCACCCTAGTATAGCGCCCCCATTACAGAGCACCCTAGTATAACGCCCCCATTACAGAGCACCCTAGTATAGCGCCCCCATTACAGAGCACCCTAGTATAGCGCCCCCATTACAGAGCACCCTAGTATAGCGCCCCATTACAGAGCACCCTAGTATAGCGCCCCATTACAGAGTACCCTAGTATAGCGCCCCATTACAGATTACCCTAGTATAGCGCCCCCATTACAGATTACCCTAGTATAGCGCCCCCATTACAGATTACCCTAGTATAGTGCCCCATTACAGAGCACCCTAGTATAGCGCCCCCATTACAGAGTACCCTAGTATAGCGCCCCATTACAGAGCACCCTAGTATAGCGCCCCCATTACAGAGCACCCTAGTATAGCGCCCCCATTACAGAGCACCCTAGTATAGCGCCCCCATTACAGAGCACCCTAGTATAGCGCCCCATTACAGAGCACCCTAGTATAGCGCCCCCATTACAGAGCACCCTAGTATAGCGCCCCCATTACAGAGCACCCTAGTATAGTGCCCCCATTACAGAGCACCCTAGTATAGCGCCCCCATTACAGAGCACCCTAGTATAGCGCCCCCATTACAGAGCACCCTAGTATAGCGCCCCCATTACAGAGTACCCTAGTATAGCGCCCCCATTACAGAGTACCCTAGTATAGCGCCTCCATTACAGAGTACCCTAGTATAGCGCCCCCATTACAGAGCACCCTAGTATAGCGCCCCCATTACAGAGCACCCTAGTATAGTGCCCCCATTACAGAGCACCCTAGTATAGCGCCCCCATTACAGAGCACCCTAGTATAGCGCCCCCATTACAGAGCACCCTAGTATAGTGCCCCCATTACAGAGCACCCTAGTATAGCGCCCCCATTACAGAGCACCCTAGTATAGCGCCCCCATTACAGAGTACCCTAGTATAGCGCCCCCATTACAGAGTACCCTAGTATAGCGCCCCCATTACAGAGTACCCTAGTATAGCGCCCCTATTGGTGATGGCCACTGCCCCCACTGCGGTGTATGTAGCCGTGTTTACAGGTGATGGTCCCTAGCAGCACACTGGATTTCCTCCATAAGAGGAGCGTTCTCCCGCCCCAGACATCTACAAGAAGCTGCTATGGGGTCCTTGTGCCTCGTGGGGGCAGGTGTCGGTTCATGTGCCTCTCCTGCTTCTGGAGGGGTCTCCTGACTTTTTTAGGGTGATGTTGGCGGGATTGCGGTGACGCGGCGAGATCACCCGTGTGCGCTGATCTCCCTCACATGAACCTGGATTCTCCCTCTCTCCGCTCCGGTAGACGACGTTCTCCACATTCAGCCGCCGGCGCAGTCACACTTCACAGACACAAATATTTCTGAGACTTCTCCCCCTCTTCGTCATCAGCAGAACACCGGCTTTACCAGGAAACGCTCCGCACACTATTTCTGAGAATCTGAGCAGAGACAGAAGTAGGAGGGAGAGCGACGGCGCAGGGCAGCGGCCCAGATCCCTGCACACACCCCGCGAGGGCCCCCGGCACATCAGGGGCCCCGACTAACACTGCCACAGTCAGAACTGGAGGATCCACCCGTGCCCTACTGTCCACAATATAAAGGGGCAATAACCCAAACTCAAGGTGGTACAGCAGCATTATAAGAGGAGTGCTAGAGGGAAGTCAGCGCCCCGAGGAATGGCTGATAACAGGGAGTAATAGAGGGAAGTCAGCGCCCCGAGGAATGGCTGATAACAGGGAGTAATAGAGGGAAGTCAGCGCCCCGAGGAATGGCTGATAACAGGGAGTAATAGAGGGAAGTCAGCGCCCCAGTAATGGCTGATAACAGGGAGTAATAGAGGGAAGTCAGCGCCCCGAGGAATGGCTGATAACAGGGAGTAATAGAGGGAAGTCAGCGCCCCGAGGAATGGCTGATAACAGGGAGTAATAGAGGGAAGTCAGCGCCCCGAGGAATGGCTGATAACAGGGAGTAATAGAGGGAAGTCACCTCCCCCAGTAATGGCTGATAACAGGGAGTAATAGAGGGAAGTCAGCGCCCCAGTAATGGCTGATAACAGGGAGTAATAGAGGGGAGTCACCTCCCCCAGTAATGGCTGATAACAGGGAGTAATAGAGGGAAGTCAGCGCCCCAAGTAATGGCTGATAACAGGGAGTAATAGAGGGAAGTCACCTCCCCCAGTAATGGCTGATAACAGGGAGTAATAGAGGGAAGTCACCTCCCCAGTAATGGCTGATAACAGGGAGTAATAGAGGGGAGTCAGCGCCCCGAGGAATGGCTGATAACAGGGAGTAATAGAGGGGAGTCAGCGCCCCGAGGAATGGCTGATAACAGGGAGTAATAGAGGGAAGTCAGCGCCCCGAGGAATGGCTGATAACAGGGAGTAATAGAGGGAAATCAGCGCCCCGAGGAGTGGCTGATAACAGGGAGTAATAGAGGGAAGTCAGCGCCCCCAGTAATGGCTGATAACAGGGAGTAATAGAGGGAAGTCACCTCCCCCAGTAATGGCTGATAACAGGGAGTAATAGAGGGAAGTCAGCGCCCCAGTAATGGCTGATAACAGGGAGTAATAGAGGGAAGTCAGCGCCCCAGTAATGGCTGATAACAGGGAGTAATAGAGGGAAGTCAGCGCCCCAGTAATGGCTGATAACAGGGAGTAATAGAGGGAAGTCACCTCCCCCAGTAATGGCTGATAACAGGGAGTAATAGAGGGAAGTCACCTCCCCCAGTAATGGCTGATAACAGGGAGTAATAGAGGGAAGTCACCTCCCCCAGTAATGGCTGATAACAGGGAGTAATAGAGGGAAGTCACCTCCCCAGTAATGGCTGATAACAGGGAGTAATAGAGGGGAGTCAGCGCCCCGAGGAATGGCTGATAACAGGGAGTAATAGAGGGGAGTCAGCGCCCCGAGGAATGGCTGATAACAGGGAGTAATAGAGGGAAGTCAGCGCCCCGAGGAATGGCTGATAACAGGGAGTAATAGAGGGAAATCAGCGCCCCGAGGAGTGGCTGATAACAGGGAGTAATAGAGGGAAGTCAGCGCCCCGAGGAATGGCTGATAACAGGGAGTAATAGAGGGAAGTCACCTTCCCAGTAATGGCTGATAACAGGGAGTAATAGAGGGAAGTCACCTCCCCAGTAATGGCTGATAACAGGGAGTAATAGAGGGAAGTCAGCGCCCCAGTAATGGCTGATAACAGGGAGTAATAGAGGGTAGTCACCTCCCCAGTAATGGCTGATAACAGGGAGTAATAGAGGGAAGTCACCTCCCCAGTAATGGCTGATAACAGGGAGTAATAGAGGGAAGTCAGCGCCCCAGGAATGGCTGATAACAGGGAGTAATAGAGGGAAGTCACCTCCCCAGTAATGGCTGATAACAGGGAGTAATAGAGGGTAGTCACCTCCCCAGTAATGGCTGATAACAGGGAGTAATAGAGGGAAGTCAGCGCCCCAGTAATGGCTGATAACAGGGAGTAATAGAGGGAAGTCAGCGCCCCAGTAATGGCTGATAACAGGGAGTAATAGAGGGAAGTCAGCGCCCCAGTAATGGCTGATAACAGGGAGTAATAGAGGGAAGTCACCTCCCCCAGTAATGGCTGATAACAGGGAGTAATAGAGGGAAGTCACCTCCCCCAGTAATGGCTGATAACAGGGAGTAATAGAGGGAAGTCACCTCCCCCAGTAATGGCTGATAACAGGGAGTAATAGAGGGGAGTCAGCGCCCCGAGGAATGGCTGATAACAGGGAGTAATAGAGGGGAGTCAGCGCCCCGAGGAATGGCTGATAACAGGGAGTAATAGAGGGAAGTCAGCGCCCCGAGGAATGGCTGATAACAGGGAGTAATAGAGGGAAGTCAGCGCCCCAGTAATGGCTGATAACAGGGAGTAATAGAGGGAAATCAGCGCCCCGAGGAATGGCTGATAACAGGGAGTAATAGAGGGGAGTCACCTCCCCAGTAATGGCTGATAACAGGGAGTAATAGAGGGAAGTCAGCGCCCCGAGGAATGGCTGATAACAGGGAGTAATAGAGGGAAGTCAGAGCCCCGAGGAATGGCTGATAACAGGGAGTAATAGAGGGAATTCACCTCCCCAGTAATGGCAGATAACAGGGAGTAATAGAGGGAAGTCAGCGCCCCGAGGAATGGCTGATAACAGGGAGTAATAGAGGGAAGTCACCTCCCCAGTAATGGCTGATAACAGGGAGTAATAGAGGGAAGTCACCTCCCCAGTAATGGCTGATAACAGGGAGTAATAGAGGGTAGTCACCTCCCCCAGTAATGGCTGATAACAGGGAGTAATAGAGGGAAGTCAGCGCCCCAGTAATGGCTGATAACAGGGAGTAATAGAGGGAAGTCACCTCCCCCAGTAATGGCTGATAACAGGGAGTAATAGAGGGAAGTCACCTCCCCAGTAATGGCTGATAACAGGGAGTAATAGAGGGGAGTCAGCGCCCCGAGGAATGGCTGATAACAGGGAGTAATAGAGGGGAGTCAGCGCCCCGAGGAATGGCTGATAACAGGGAGTAATAGAGGGAAGTCAGCGCCCCGAGGAATGGCTGATAACAGGGAGTAATAGAGGGAAATCAGCGCCCCGAGGAGTGGCTGATAACAGGGAGTAATAGAGGGAAGTCAGCGCCCCCAGTAATGGCTGATAACAGGGAGTAATAGAGGGAAGTCACCTCCCCCAGTAATGGCTGATAACAGGGAGTAATAGAGGGAAGTCACCTCCCCAGTAATGGCTGATAACAGGGAGTAATAGAGGGAAGTCAGCGCCCCAGTAATGGCTGATAACAGGGAGTAATAGAGGGAAGTCAGCGCCCCAGTAATGGCTGATAACAGGGAGTAATAGAGGGAAGTCAGCGCCCCAGTAATGGCTGATAACAGGGAGTAATAGAGGGAAGTCACCTCCCCCAGTAATGGCTGATAACAGGGAGTAATAGAGGGAAGTCACCTCCCCCAGTAATGGCTGATAACAGGGAGTAATAGAGGGAAGTCACCTCCCCCAGTAATGGCTGATAACAGGGAGTAATAGAGGGAAGTCACCTCCCCAGTAATGGCTGATAACAGGGAGTAATAGAGGGGAGTCAGCGCCCCGAGGAATGGCTGATAACAGGGAGTAATAGAGGGGAGTCAGCGCCCCGAGGAATGGCTGATAACAGGGAGTAATAGAGGGAAGTCAGCGCCCCGAGGAATGGCTGATAACAGGGAGTAATAGAGGGAAATCAGCGCCCCGAGGAGTGGCTGATAACAGGGAGTAATAGAGGGAAGTCAGCGCCCCGAGGAATGGCTGATAACAGGGAGTAATAGAGGGAAGTCACCTTCCCAGTAATGGCTGATAACAGGGAGTAATAGAGGGTAGTCACCTCCCCAGTAATGGCTGATAACAGGGAGTAATAGAGGGAAGTCACCTCCCCAGTAATGGCTGATAACAGGGAGTAATAGAGGGAAGTCAGCGCCCCAGTAATGGCTGATAACAGGGAGTAATAGAGGGTAGTCACCTCCCCAGTAATGGCTGATAACAGGGAGTAATAGAGGGAAGTCACCTCCCCAGTAATGGCTGATAACAGGGAGTAATAGAGGGAAGTCAGCGCCCCAGGAATGGCTGATAACAGGGAGTAATAGAGGGAAGTCACCTCCCCAGTAATGGCTGATAACAGGGAGTAATAGAGGGTAGTCACCTCCCCAGTAATGGCTGATAACAGGGAGTAATAGAGGGAAGTCAGCGCCCCAGTAATGGCTGATAACAGGGAGTAATAGAGGGAAGTCAGCGCCCCAGTAATGGCTGATAACAGGGAGTAATAGAGGGAAGTCAGCGCCCCAGTAATGGCTGATAACAGGGAGTAATAGAGGGAAGTCACCTCCCCCAGTAATGGCTGATAACAGGGAGTAATAGAGGGAAGTCACCTCCCCCAGTAATGGCTGATAACAGGGAGTAATAGAGGGGAGTCAGCGCCCCGAGGAATGGCTGATAACAGGGAGTAATAGAGGGGAGTCAGCGCCCCGAGGAATGGCTGATAACAGGGAGTAATAGAGGGAAGTCAGCGCCCCGAGGAATGGCTAATAACAGGGAGTAATAGAGGGAAGTCAGCGCCCCAGTAATGGCTGATAACAGGGAGTAATAGAGGGAAATCAGCGCCCCGAGGAATGGCTGATAACAGGGAGTAATAGAGGGGAGTCACCTCCCCAGTAATGGCTGATAACAGGGAGTAATAGAGGGAAGTCAGCGCCCCGAGGAATGGCTGATAACAGGGAGTAATAGAGGGAAGTCAGAGCCCCGAGGAATGGCTGATAACAGGGAGTAATAGAGGGAATTCACCTCCCCAGTAATGGCTGATAACAGGGAGTAATAGAGGGAAGTCAGCGCCCCGAGGAATGGCTGATAACAGGGAGTAATAGAGGGAAGTCACCTCCCCAGTAATGGCTGATAACAGGGAGTAATAGAGGGAAGTCACCTCCCCAGTAATGGCTGATAACAGGGAGTAATAGAGGGTAGTCACCTCCCCCAGTAATGGCTGATAACAGGGAGTAATAGAGGGAAGTCAGCGCCCCAGTAATGGCTGATAACAGGGAGTAATAGAGGGAAGTCAGCGCCCCAGTAATGGCTGATAACAGGGAGTAATAGAGGGAAGTCAGCGCCCCGAGGAATGGCTGATAACAGGGAGTAATAGAGGGAAGTCAGCGCCCCGAGGAATGGCTGATAACAGGGAGTAATAGAGGGAAATCAGCGCCCCGAGGAATGGCTGATAACAGGGAGTAATAGAGGGAAGTCAGCGCCCCAGTAATGGCTGATAACAGGGAGTAATAGAGGGAAGTCAGCGCCCCAGTAATGGCTGATAACAGGGAGTA
Organism: Ranitomeya variabilis; assembly: GCF_051348905.1. Taxonomy (NCBI): domain Eukaryota; kingdom Metazoa; phylum Chordata; class Amphibia; order Anura; family Dendrobatidae; genus Ranitomeya; species Ranitomeya variabilis. The sequence continues at coordinate 215,968,056 of NC_135239.1, read as the reverse complement.
ATAGAGGGAAGTCAGAGCCCCAGTAATGGCTGATAACAGGGAGTAATAGAGGGAAGTCAGCGCCCCAGTAATGGCTGATAACAGGGAGTAATAGAGGGTAGTCAGCGCCCCAGTAATGGCTGATAACAGAGAGTAATAGAGGGAAGTCACCTCCCCAGTAATGGCTGATAACAGGGAGTAATAGAGGGAAGTCACCGCCCCAGTAATGGCTGATAACAGGGAGTAACAGAGGGTAGTCACCTCCCCCAGTAATGGCTGATAACAGGGAGTAATAGAGGGAAGTCAGCGCCCCCAGTAATGGCTGATAACAGGGAGTAATAGAGGGTAGTCAGCGCCCCAGTAATGGCTGATAACAGGGAGTAATAGAGGGTAGTCACCTCCCCCAGTAATGGCTGATAACAGAGAGTAATAGAGGGAAGTCACCTTCCCAGTAATGGCTGATAACAGAGAGTAATAGAGGGAAGTCACCTCCCCAGTAATGGCTGATAACAGGGAGTAATAGAGGGAAGTCACCGCCCCAGTAATGGCTGATAACAGGGAGTAACAGAGGGTAGTCACCTCCCCCAGTAATGGCTGATAACAGAGAGTAATAGAGGGAAGTCACCTTCCCAGTAATGGCTGATAACAGGGAGTAATAGAGGGAAGTCACCTCCCCAGTAATGGCTGATAACAGGGAGTAATAGAGGGAAGTCAGCGCCCCAGTAATGGCTGATAACAGGGAGTAATAGAGGGAAGTCAGCGCCCCCAGTAATGGCTGATAACAGGGAGTAATAGAGGGAAGTCACCTCCCCAGTAATGGCTGATAACAGGGAGTAATAGAGGGTAGTCACCTCCCCAGTAATGGCTGATAACAGGGAGTAATAGAGGGAAGTCACCTCCCCCTGTAATGGCTGATAACAGGGAGTAATAGAGGGAAGTCAGCGCCCCAGTAATGGCTGATAACAGGGAGTAATAGAGGGAAGTCAGCGCCCCCAGTAATGGCTGATAACAGGGAGTAATAGAGGGAAGTCACCTCCCCCTGTAATGGCTGATAACAGGGAGTAATAGAGGGAAGTCACCTTCCCAGTAATGGCTGATAACAGGGAGTAATAGAGGGAAGTCAGCGCCCCAGTAATGGCTGATAACAGGGAGTAATAGAGGGAAGTCAGCGCCCCCAGTAATGGCTGATAACAGGGAGTAATAGAGGGAAGTCACCTCCCCCTGTAATGGCTGATAACAGGGAGTAATAGAGGGTACTCACCTCCCCAGTAATCTGATAACAGGGAGTAATAGAGGGAAGTCAGCGCCCCAGTAATGGCTGATAACAGGGAGTAATAGAGGGAAGTCAGCGCCCCAGTAATGGCTGATAACAGGGAGTAATAGAGGGAAGTCACCTCCCCCAGTAATGGCTGATAACAGGGAGTAATAGAGGGAAGTCAGCGCCCCCAGTAATGGCTGATAACAGGGAGTAATAGAGGGAAGTCACCTCCCCCTGTAATGGCTGATAACAGGGAGTAATAGAGGGTACTCACCTCCCCAGTAATCTGATAACAGGGAGTAATAGAGGGAAGTCACCTCCCCCAGTAATGGCTGATAACAGGGAGTAATAGAGGGAAGTCAGCGCCCCAGTAATGGCTGATAACAGGGAGTAATAGAGGGTAGTCACCTCCCCAGTAATCTGATAACAGGGAGTAATAGAGGGAAGTCACCTCCCCCAGTAATGGCTGATAACAGGGAGTAATAGAGGGAAGTCACCTCCCCAGTAATGGCTGATAACAGGGAGTAATAGAGGGTAGTCACCTCCCCCAGTAATGGCTGATAACAGGGAGTAATAGAGGGAAGTCAGCGCCCCAGTAATGGCTGATAACAGGGAGTAATAGAGGGAAGTCAGCGCCCCAGTAATGGCTGATAACAGGGAGTAATAGAGGGAAGTCAGCGCCCCGAGGAATGGCTGATAACAGGGAGTAATAGAGGGAAATCAGCGCCCCGAGGAATGGCTGATAACAGGGAGTAATAGAGGGAAGTCAGCGCCCCAGTAATGGCTGATAACAGGGAGTAATAGAGGGAAGTCAGCGCCCCAGTAATGGCTGATAACAGGGAGTAATAGAGGGAAGTCAGCGCCCCAGTAATGGCTGATAACAGGGAGTAATAGAGGGAAGTCAGCGCCCCAGTAATGGCTGATAACAGGGAGTAATAGAGGGTAGTCAGCGCCCCAGTAATGGCTGATAACAGAGAGTAATAGAGGGAAGTCACCTCCCCAGTAATGGCTGATAACAGGGAGTAATAGAGGGAAGTCACCGCCCCAGTAATGGCTGATAACAGGGAGTAACAGAGGGTAGTCACCTCCCCCAGTAATGGCTGATAACAGGGAGTAATAGAGGGAAGTCAGCGCCCCCAGTAATGGCTGATAACAGGGAGTAATAGAGGGTAGTCAGCGCCCCAGTAATGGCTGATAACAGGGAGTAATAGAGGGTAGTCACCTCCCCCAGTAATGGCTGATAACAGAGAGTAATAGAGGGAAGTCACCTTCCCAGTAATGGCTGATAACAGAGAGTAATAGAGGGAAGTCACCTCCCCAGTAATGGCTGATAACAGGGAGTAATAGAGGGAAGTCAGCGCCCCAGTAATGGCTGATAACAGGGAGTAATAGAGGGAAGTCAGCGCCCCCAGTAATGGCTTATAACAGGGAGTAATAGAGGGAAGTCACCTCCCCAGTAATGGCTGATAACAGGGAGTAATAGAGGGTAGTCACCTCCCCAGTAATGGCTGATAACAGGGAGTAATAGAGGGAAGTCACCTCCCCCTGTAATGGCTGATAACAGGGAGTAATAGAGGGAAGTCAGCGCCCCAGTAATGGCTGATAACAGGGAGTAATAGAGGGAAGTCAGCGCCCCCAGTAATGGCTGATAACAGGGAGTAATAGAGGGAAGTCACCTCCCCCAGTAATGGCTGATAACAGGGAGTAATAGAGGGAAGTCACCTCCCCCTGTAATGGCTGATAACAGGGAGTAATAGAGGGAAGTCACCTCCCCCAGTAATGGCTGATAACAGGGAGTAATAGAGGGAAGTCACCTTCCCAGTAATGGCTGATAACAGGGAGTAATAGAGGGAATTCACCTCCCCAGTAATGGCTGATAACAGGGAGTAATAGAGGGAAGTCAGCGCCCCAGTAATGGCTGATAACAGGGAGTAATAGAGGGAAGTCAGCGCCCCAGTAATGGCTGATAACAGGGAGTAATAGAGGGAAGTCACCTCCCCCAGTAATGGCTGATAACAGGGAGTAATAGAGGGAAGTCAGCGCCCCCAGTAATGGCTGATAACAGGGAGTAATAGAGGGAAGTCAGCGCCCCAGTAATGGCTGATAACAGGGAGTAATAGAGGGGAGTCACCTCCCCCAGTAATGGCTGATAACAGGGAGTAATAGAGGGAAGTCAGCGCCCCCAGTAATGGCTGATAACAGGGAGTAATAGAGGGGAGTCAGCGCCCCGAGGAATGGCTGATAACAGGGAGTAATAGAGGGTAGTCACCTCCCCCTGTAATGGCTGATAACAGGGAGTAATAGAGGGAAATCACCTCCCCAGTAATCTGATAACAGGGAGTAATAGAGGGAAGTCACCTCCCCCAGTAATGGCTGATAACAGGGAGTAATAGAGGGAAGTCAGCGCCCCAGTAATGGCTGATAACAGGGAGTAATAGAGGGTAGTCACCTCCCCCAGTAAAGCGTGACCCGGGCAGACGTACCAGTCGTGCCCGCTGTTTGTGGTGCCCGCTGTTTGTGGTGCCCGCTGTTGGCGGTGCCCGCTGTTGGTGGTGCCCTTTCCTAGGCCCACGTCGGGTGATCCCCGGTACAGATGGCTGACCACCTGAGCGGTCACTGTGGCAGTACAGGTTGTCACCCAACTTTCCTAGAAGTAGAAATGACATGTGGCGAGAGGTTTTCTGGAAGACTATGAGCCGTCATTGCTCCGCAGTGGTCCTGTGTACCTGCGGCTATAGGTCAGGTCCTGTAGAGGAAGACGTTGCGCGCTGCGGATCACAACCCCCACCCTCCTCCTCTGCTTTTCACTGGAACTAGGCCCTTTCTAAGAAATCCTGATTAAGCCGTGGGCGGAGCCTGAGAGCAGAGCGCAGCCAATCACAGCGCCGGCAGGTTCCTCTTCCTAAGAAGACCGAGGCTCGGAAAATCCCTCCTGATTTCCTGGGAACTGACACAAAGCCTGGAGGCCTGCAGTAATGTGACAGTGACAAAGGGGCGGAACCATTAAACGTCTATAGATACAATGTATCAACCCAGGATTTAACTCCTGACCTGCCGGGCTTGTGATCTGGACTTTTGTATGGAGCCCTACAGAGAAGCACCCGAAAAACTCCACAGCCACAAGGAGCTCTCCCATACTGACCCCTTGCTGATCGTGAGGGTCCGACTGCTGAGACCCTCAATGATCCCCACTGTGCCCCCTCCAGTCAGTGCTCATGGGATAGCGGAGATGTGCACACGTGTGAGGAACAGGGACCAGGATTGGGGGCTGAAGCCTACAGTCAGACTCATTATAGCGGTATGTTCCCGAAAACGGCAGTCTGTCCTCTCCATCTGCTGTGAAGATGAGTGCAGGCTATTGCTCCCTGTTATCAGCCAGGTGAACCAGGCTCAGACCATTCTCAGAATATGAGCAATTCTATCCACCACACGGGCTGCCCCCGGCCTTCCTAAAGTCTCCTCCACTGCCACAATCTCAGAAACTGGATTTGGAACAGAAGATAAGTCAGGACTCTGATCCCTTCTGTGGATCTGATCCCCCCCGTCCTCCCCTGTAGGGGGGTGCGGTGACATCTGACGAGTCGGACTCTGATCCCTTCTGTGGATCTGATCCCCCCCTGTCCTCCCCTGTAGAGGGGTGCGGTGACATCTGACGAGTCGGACTCTGATCCCTTCTGTGGATCTGATCCCCCGTGTCCTCCCCTGTAGGGGGGTGCAGTGACATCTGATGAGTCGGACTCTGATCCCTTCTGTGGATCTGATCCCCCCCTGTCCTCCCCTGTAGGGGGGTGCGGTGACATCTGACGAGTCGGACTCTGATCCCTTCTGTGGATCTGATCTTCCCCCATCCTCCCCTGTAGGGGGGTGCGGTGACATCTGACGAGTCGGACTCTGATCCCTTCTGTGGATCTGATCTCCCCCTGTCCTCCCCTGTAGGGGGGTGCGGTGACATCTGACGAGTCGGACTCTGATCCCTTCTGTGGATCTGATCTTCCCCCGTCCTCCCCTGTAGGGGGGTGCGGTGACATCTGACGAGTCGGACTCTGATCCCTTCTGTGGATCTGATCCCCCCCTGTCCTCCCCTGTAGGGGGGTGCAGTGACATCTGACGAGTCGGACTCTGATCCCTTCTGTGGATCTGATCCCCCGTGTCCTCCCCTGTAGAGGGGTGCGGTGACATCTGACGAGTCGGACTCTGATCCCTTCTGTGGATCTGATCTCCCTGTCCTCCTCTGTAGGGGGGTGCGGTGACATCTGACGAGTCGGACTCTGATCCCTTCTGTGGATCTGATCTCCCCCGTCCTCCCCTGTAGGGGGGTGCAGTGACATCTGACGAGTCGGACTCTGATCCCTTCTGTGGATCTGATCCCCCGTGTCCTCCCCTGTAGAGGGGTGCGGTGACATCTGACGAGTCGGACTCTGATCCCTTCTGTGGATCTGATCCCCCCCTGTCCTCCCCTGTAGGGGGGTGCGGTGACATCTGACGAGTCGGACTCTGATCCCTTCTGTGGATCTGATCCCCCGTGTCCTCCCCTGTAGGGGGGTGCGGTGACATCTGACGAGTCGGACTCTGATCCCTTCTGTGGATCTGATCTCCCTGTCCTCCTCTGTAGGGGGGTGCGGTGACATCTGATGAGTCGGACTCTGATCCCTTCTGTGGATCTGATCTCCCCCCGTCCTCCCCTGTAGGGGGGTGCGGTGACATCTGACGAGTCGGACTCTGATCCCTTCTGTGGATCTGATCCCCCCCGTCCTCCCCTGTAGGGGGGTGCGGTGACATCTGACGAGTCGGACTCTGATCCCTTCTGTGGATCTGATCTCTCCCTGTCCTCCCCTGTAGGGGGTGCGGTGACATCTGACGAGTCGGACTCTGATCCCTTCTGTGGATCTGATCTCTCCCTGTCCTCCCCTGTAGGGGGGTGCGGTGACATCTGACGAGTCGGACTCTGATCCCTTCTGTGGATCTGATCCCCCCCTGTCCTCCCCTGTAGGGGGGTGCGGTGACATCTGACAAGTCGGACTCTGATCCCTTCTGTGGATCTGATCTCCCTGTCCTCCCCTGTAGGGGGGTGCGGTGACATCTGATGAGTCGGACTCTGATCCCTTCTGTGGATCCCCCCCTGTACTCCCCTGTAGGGGGGTGCAGTGACATCTGACGAGTCGGACTCTGATCCCTTCTGTGGATCTGATCTCTCCCTGTCCTCCCCTGTAGGGGGGTGCGGTGACATCTGATGAGTCGGACTCTGATCCCTTCTGTGGATCTGATCTCTCCCTGTCCTCCCCTGTAGGGGGGTGCGGTGACATCTGACGAGTCGGACTCTGATCCCTTCTGTGGATCTGATCCCCCGTCCTCCCCTGTAGAGGGGTGCGGTGACATCTGAGGAGTCGGACTCTGATCCCTTCTGTGGATCTGATCCCCCGTCCTCCCCTGTAGAGGGGTGCGGTGACATCTGACGAGTCGGACTCTGATCCCTTCTGTGGATCTGATCCCCCTGTCCTCCCCTGTAGAGGGGTGCGGTGACATCTGACGAGTCGGACTCTGATCCCTTCTGTGGATCTGATCCCCCCGTCCTCCCCTGTAGGGGGGTGCGGTGACATCTGACGAGTCGGATTCTGATCCCTTCTGTGGATCTGATCCCCCGTCCTCCCCTGTAGAGGGGTGCGGTGACATCTGAGGAGTCGGACTCTGATCCCTTCTGTGGATCTGATCCCCCGTCCTCCCCTGTAGAGGGGTGCGGTGACATCTGACGAGTCGGACTCTGAGCCCTTCTGTGGATCTGATCTCCCCCTGTCCTCCCCTGTAGGGGGGTGCGGTGACATCTGACAAGTCGGACTCTGATCCCTTCTGTGGATCTGATCCCCCCCTGTCCTCCCCTGTAGGGGGTGCGGTGACATCTGACGAGTCAGACTCTGATCCCTTCTGTGGATCTGATCTCCCCCTGTCCTCCCCTGTAGGGGGGTGCGGTGCTCGGTCGGGGACCTCTGCTGACGGACGCTGATTTTTTCCGTCTTGACTCTTCCATGAATTATTATTTATCCATTTTCCAGAAATGCTTCGAGATCATAAACATTCCCTGGAAAGACAGAATTCTCTGCAGTCAGAAATCTACAAACAAATCCCCTCTTCTGCAGAGTCCAGGGACTGCGATTCCCTTAGGGACGCCCTGTACGGGGTTTCCTGGAATCCCTGCTCACACACATCTGCTCCGGATCATATAGAACCACCTCCCGGGCAGGTATTATTGGGCCGAGGGTCTTCTCTTCAGGGTGAGGGGCTTCTGAAATAACAACACACAGTACAAAGTGCCGTCCTAGAATATCTGACGATCACAAGTTGCCGGACGATCAGACTTTCTGTATGCTCGGGTCCGGATGTTGCTAGTCATTGATTAGTATGAAGGCAGAATCTTTGCCACCTCTGACTCCGATATTGTAGTGTACCCCATTATCACGGACCCCTGTAATCATCTCTGCACGTCGTGGCTCTGGCTTGTTCCTTTAGTGGATATTTTATATTCCGGTTGCCATGGTAATAAGGAGCTTATCATTGTATCCTATGGCGAGTAACATTGTATCCGCCTGGTACTGATCAGCGGGAGTCGTCACCGCTGATCCACTCGAATTCCCAGGCGGTAACGGAAGATGCTAGAGTCTAAAACGCAGAGCTAAGCGGCAGGTATCGGGCTTCTTATCCCCCCAAAATGTAATCTGATGTCAATAAAAGATTGTGCTGCAACTTTGTAACAGTTTTTACATTTTAATGATCCATCATTACGATCTCTGCTTAATGTCAGGCTTCCAATTCATCAGGACAGGATAAAGCTGAGGCTTTGCTCCAGGGAAGGAAAAGCTGCAGACGAGAGGTTTGCATTCACTGACAGCAAGCGGAGGCCATGACAATGTGAAGCTCATGGAGATCACTGATTCGGCCATTCTACATAATGAAGATCGAAACTGAACAAATCCATAAAAATATTAAGATTCCAGCCGTCCAGAGAATCGCACAAATCAACACAAAAGGCACTGAGCCGCAAAAGCCTCATCCACAAGGCCGACAGCCGACAGGCCACGGCGCCGACAGACCACGGGGCCGACAGACCACGGCGCCGACAGACCACGGGGCCGACAGACCACGGGGCCGACAGACCACGGCGCCGACAGACCACGGCGCCGACAGACCACGGCGCCGACAGACCACGGCGCCGACAGACCACGGGGCCGACGCCATCATACATGACATTAGAGAGCGTCTGACAATTTCCACCTCGTCATTCATTGCTGAATTCCTGGAATGATCTCTGGGACAGAAGGGACTTTGTCACCCGGATTCTAGGAACTGGCAACAGTGCAGGATTCCAGGATGGAGGGGGAGGGGCGGCAGGGAAGATGGATACCGAGGGAGGAGGAGGGAAATCTGCCGGGTCACCATCCACTGATCAGACCACACACCTCACACTACAGCATCACTGCTGACAACCTGCCAGTATACATGTGTGACAGGTTGTCAGCTCTGCCTCCCAACGCTGGAATAAAGATCTGATCAATGGACATAAGAAAGCAATACCCGCACCTGACTGATTGATCGCTGCGGCTGTCATTTCTGGGGTCTGGGGGTGGTGGTGTACAGGGGGCTTCATCTATATTTGACACACACATGCTCCAGACACATTTCTCATTTCTTCCCATGATGCATCACTTTTAATAGAGCATCCTCATTTCCTGGGGCTGAGATACACCAGTATGGAGGGATGGATACCTCACTAGTGACTTGTCCCAGTGTCCGCAGTGTCAGTGCTCGGAGCTTTGTCTCCTCCGTAGATGGATGAAGCGAGGTCTGAGGATAAAGATGAACAGAAGTCAGACATTGGGGCCGGACAGGAGAGGAACAATGAGATGTATGAGTGAGGACAGACGTCGTATGCTACAGAGATGGGCACTGCACAGTGCTGCCCCCGCCCGCAGGGCTCACCCTGCTCCTCGCCCGCAGGGCTCACCCTGCCCCTCGCCCGCAGGGCTCACCCTGCCCCTCGCCCGCAGGGCTCACCCTGCCCCCCCGCCCGCAGGGCTCACCCTGCCCCCCGCCCGCAGGGCTCACCCTGCCCCTCGCCCGCAGAGCTCACCCTGCCCCTCGCCCGCAGAGCTCACCCTGCCCCTCGCCCGCAGGGCTCACCCTGCCCCTCGCCCGCAGGGCTCACCCTGCCCCTCGCCCGCAGAGCTCACCCTGCCCCTCGCCCGCAGAGCTCACCCTGCCCCCCGCCCGCAGAGCTCACTCTGCCCCCCGCCCGCAGAGCTCACACTGCCCCCCGCCCGCAGAGTTCACCCTGCCCCCCGCCCGCAGGGCTCACCCTGCCCCTCGCCCGCAGGGCTCACCCTGCCCCTCGCCCGCAGGGCTCACCCTGCCCCTCGCCCGCAGGGCTCACCCTGCCCCTCGCCCGCAGGGCTCACCCTGCACCTCGCCATCCCTGTAGGTTATCATTACGGGCAGCCTGGCGACAGGTGGCCCCCCGTCTTTTGTGCACCTTATTTTGGGGGGGTAATAATCAGAGTTACAAAGCTGTAAGTGATTCATACACGACGAGTTATTGGCAAACATGGCACAATATGGAGCAGGTACCGGCCCCCCAGGCACAGTGAACGGTCTGCCACACACATGAATATCTTACTTACTTGCCGCAGAAATCCTTCACTATATTCAGGAGCTCTAGTCGCCCCTCTGGGTGGTCTTCCAGCCATTTTTGCACCATCTCAGGATGCCGAGGATCCCCCTCCAGATAAACATCACTGGAAATTGAAGGAACAGCAGACATTGGAGACCCTGAACATCCAAACCCCCCCATCAACTGCAGAAGTCACAATAAGGACACGTACCCCCCGTCCTTTAGCAGAAGCAGTGCAAGACGTAGGATCCCCTTCATCACATCCATCCCATCAAGACCCCCATGTAATGCTGAGTGGTCTTCATATCTAGGAACATGGCACAGGCTGGAAGAGCTCAGGCTAATAACAGGGGGATACGGACAGGAGACCCCCGGCCCCATACAGCACCCACCTGAGGATCTCCGGCTCCAGCTGACTCATGTCCTCTGTACATATATAGGGCGGATTACTGACCACCACAGACACGGACCCCAGATCCAGAAGTCGCTCTATGGGATCTGCGTTGTGAGGAAGAAGGTCAGTAACGCGCCGGATACAATGTCTGTGACACTACAACTCTCAGCATGCTGGGAGGGCGCACACCGCAAATCACTGACTCATAAAATGGCAATTCTACAATGACATCCACGATGGGAGTTATCCCCCAAGAAAGTGTCTCCCAGGCCCCCAATAGGAAGGAAGTACTGCGCCGATCAGCAGAGGAAACGCTGCGCTGCCGAGCGTCCACATCTCACCGGTCAGAACGTCGTGCTGCAGAAGGTGAAGTCTGTGCTGCAGGCCGAGCCTGGAGGAAGGAGGGACAGGGTCAGGAGCTGCGCGGAGCTCGTATCTGCGGTCCTAGTTCAGGGACCTACCTCACAGCGTTATCCCGGGTCAGACTCACAGCGGCCTCGGATTTATCTATGGCAATGACGCGCACCTAAGAGACATGGGGAGGCAGAGGGTAAATACGGGGAGCGCAGGGTAAGGCCGGGGAGCGCAGGGTACGGTCGGGGAGCACAGGGTACGGGCCGGGTACGGCCGGGGAGGGCAGGAAACGTCCGAGGAGGGCGGGGAACATTCGGGGATGGCGGGGAACGCCCGGAGGGGGCAGGGAACATGGGGTACGCCTGGGGAGCGCAGGGTACGTCCGGGGAGAGCTGGGTACGGCCGGGGAGCGCGGGGTACGGCCGGGGAGCGCGGGGTGCGGCCGGGGAGCGCGGGGTACAACCGGCGAGCGCAGGGTACGTCCGGGGAGCGCAGGGTACGTCCGGGGAGCGCGGGGTCAACTTATCACGATGCATCACAGGAAACAACGGAAGGAGGGACAGAGAGCGCGGGTGTGATGGCGGAGGTCCTTTTACCTGAGGGATCCTCCGGAGTAACGCCAAGGACACAGCTCCTGATCCACAGCCAACCTCTAGGACGGAGGCCTCAGCAGAACGGTGCAGCTCCTCGCAGTCGGCCACCACCAGCCCCACGAGCTCCTGCATCAGAGACACAACATCACTACAACGGCCATACTGCACGGGCGACCACAAGTCTCCTCCCTCTTATTATTGAGGCTCCTCCCTCTAGGAGCGGTACACCTCTGAACGGAGCAGAGCTGCAGTGTAAAGCATGAGGTTGATTTCAGACTCCAGCTATGGAGGTGATAAAATGGAGCAGACAAGGCAGCTAAGAAGCCCTAACCCTCTCCTACCTCTGTCTCCGGCCGCGGGATCAGCACTGGGGGTCTCATTTCTAGCGTCATGTCCAGGAAGTCCCATTCTCCAATTATATACTGGACGGGAACCCTGGAGGAGAGAAAAACATGAAGGACGAGTCCAGGCTCTGCCCAAAAGAAGGCTACAGAGCGAGGGGGACAGGAGGCCGAGAAAGGTGCGAGCCCTAAAGCCACTGCCTGTGTGGCAGAACAGCACCAGTGTGAGGAGCGACCGCTGCACATATACTCAGCAGTGTGTACTGTATATATAGGGCATCCGCGGGATCGACGCGCTCCGCTCCACACACTGTATATACGAGACTTCGCGCTCCGCTCCACACACTGTATATACGAGGAGACGTCACGCTCCGCTCCACACACTGTATATACGAGGAGACGTCACGCTCCGCTCCACACACTGTATATACGAGGAGACGTCACGCTCCGCTCCACACACTGTATATACGAGACTTTGCGCTCCGCTCCACACACTGTATATACGAGGAGACGTCACCCTCCGCTCCACATACTGTATATACGAGGAGACGTCGCGCTCCGCTCCACACACTGTATATACGAGGAGACGTCACGCTCCGCTCCACACACTGTATATACGAGACTTCGCGCTCCGCTCCACACACTGTATATACGAGGAGACGTCACGCTCCGCTCCACACACTGTATATACGAGGAGACGTCGCGCTCCGCTCCACACACTGTATATACGAGGAGACGTCACGCTCCGCTCCACACACTGTATATAGGAGACGTCACGCTCCGCTCCACACACTGTATATACGAGGAGACGTCACGCTCCGCTCCACACACTGTATATAGGAGACGTCGCGCTCCGCTCCACACACTGTATATAGGAGACGTCACGCTCCGCTCCACACACTGTATATACGAGGAGACGTCGCGCTCCGCTCCACACACTGTATATACGAGGAGACGTCACGCTCCGCTCCACACACTGTATATAGGAGACGTCGCGCTCCGCTCCACACACTGTATATACGAGGAGACGTCACGCTCCGCTCCACACACTGTATATACGAGGAGACGTCACGCTCCGCTCCACACACTGTATATACGAGACTTCGCGCTCCGCTCCACACACTGTATATACGAGGAGACGTCACGCTCCGCTCCACACACTGTATATACGAGGAGACGTCACGCTCCGCTCCACACACTGTATATACGAGGAGACGTCACGCTCCGCTCCACACACTGTATATACGAGACTTTGCGCTCCGCTCCACACACTGTATATACGAGGAGACGTCACCCTCCGCTCCACATACTGTATATACGAGGAGACGTCGCGCTCCGCTCCACACACTGTATATACGAGGAGACGTCACGCTCCGCTCCACACACTGTATATACGAGACTTCGCGCTCCGCTCCACACACTGTATATACGAGGAGACGTCGCGCTCCGCTCCACACACTGTATATACGAGGAGACGTCACGCTCCGCTCCACACACTGTATATAGGAGACGTCACGCTCCGCTCCACACACTGTATATACGAGGAGACGTCACGCTCCGCTCCACACACTGTATATAGGAGACGTCGCGCTCCGCTCCACACACTGTATATAGGAGACGTCACGCTCCGCTCCACACACTGTATATACGAGGAGACGTCGCGCTCCGCTCCACACACTGTATATACGAGGAGACGTCACGCTCCGCTCCACACACTGTATATAGGAGACGTCGCGCTCCGCTCCACACACTGTATATAGGAGACGTCGCGCTCCGCTCCACACACTGTATATACGAGGAGACGTCGCGCTCCGCTCCACACACTGTATATACGAGGAGACGTCACGCTCCGCTCCACACACTGTATATAGGAGACGTCACGCTCCGCTCCACACACTGTATATACGAGGAGACGTCGCGCTCCACTCCACACACTGTATATAGGAGACGTTGCGCTCCGCTCCACACACTGTATATAGGAGACGTCGCGCTCCACACACTGTATATACACTGGGTTCATTGTTCCGGGAAGCTGTGATTCATCTGTTACTTAACCACTATAATAAATGATTGAGGCCAAGAGGAATCCTATGATCGTCAGTGATGCTGCTCCTTTACATAACCCTAGTCTGTACTGCAGCTCTTCCCTTGTGCTTCAGCCACATCCAGAGCTGCATTCACAGTTCTGCTGGATGTGTCACTATAAGCTCTCACTTTCGTGCAGTGCATTGTGGGAAATGTATTTTTCTACACACTGCTGGATGGAAATCTGCTGACGTGTCACTGCAACGTACGCTCTGTGCAGACACTGAACCAGCAGGGACATGTGACGTCCCGTAACCTGGAACCAACCGATGAGGAACCAGCAGAACCATGAATGCAGCTCTGCATGTGACTTGTGATCAGGACGGCGGAGTACAAGATGAATGAAGCTAAGGATTTTAATACTGAGACTCACAAGTGATCAAACGCATGAGATCAGAAACGTGCGGTGGAGCGCGCTCACCTCTTCAGACGTTCTTGTGCCATTTTCTCTACAAGCAGCAGCTGATCGGCAGACACTGGAGAATGCGCTGCGCAGGATCCGATACTGTGCATCTGCCAGACAGAGAAAGGGATCTGTGAGGACGAGAGCAGCCCCACTACCGGAGCACCCCCCACCCACCAAGCACCCCCACCACCGGAGCACCCCCACTACCGGAGCACCCCCCACTACCGGAGCACCCCCCACTACCGGAGCACCCCCACCCACCAAGCACCCCCACCACCCGAGCACCCCCCCACCAACCGAGCACCCCCACTACCGGAGCACCCCCCACCCACCAAGCACCCCCACCACCGGAGCACCCCCCACCAACCGAGCACTCCCACTACCGGAGCACCCCCACTACCGGAGCACCCCCCACCCACCAAGCACCCCCACCACCGGAGCACCCGCACACACCGAGCACTCCCCCGCTGGAGCACCCCAACCATCGCAGCACCCCCACCACCGGAGCACCCCCACTACCGGAGCACCCCCCCAAACAGAGCACCCCCACTACCGGAACACTCCCCCAACCAGAGCACCCCCCTACTAGAGCACCCCCCTACTAGAGCACCCCCCTACTAGAGCACCCTCACCCACGAGCACTCCCCCACTGGAGCACCCCCACAATCGCAGCACTCCTCCCACCAGAGCACCCCCACCACCACTGGAGCAGCCCCCCAACCGGAGCACCCCCCCAACCGGAGCACCCCCACCACTGGAGCACCCCCACCACTGGAGCACCCTCACCCACCGAGCACTCCCCAGCTGGAGCACCCCAACCATCGCAGCACTCCCCCCGCTGGAGCACCCTCACCGCCGCAGCCCTCCCCCCGCCATAGCACCCCCACCACCGCAGCACTCCCCCCGCCAGAGCACCCCCACCACCGCAGCACTCCCCCCGCCAGAGCATCCCCACCACCATTGGAGCACCCCCACCACTGGAGCACCACCACCACCAACGGAGCACAAAAGAGAAACCACAGGAACCTGTTTTGCAAAAGCAGTGAAACCGCAGATATGATCATGGAGCAGCTGCCAGATGCCTCTGTCCCCTCCAAACTTAACCCATCTGTCCACACCTCCTTTTCCAGATCCCCCCCCACTCCATTCCTCCAGACCCCACCTCAGGCCATTCCTCCAGACCCCCCCCACTCCATTCCTCCATACCCCCCACGCCACTCCTCCAGACCCCCCCACTCCATTCCTCCAGACCCCCCCACGCCACTCCTCCAGACCCCCCCCACTCCATTCCTCCAGACCCCCCCCACTCTATTCCTCCAGACCCCCCCCCACTCCATTCCTCCAGACCCCCCCCACTCCATTCCTCCAGACCCCCCCCCCACGCCACTCCTCCAGACCCCCCCCCACGCCACTCCTCCAGACCCCCCCCCACTCCTCCAGACCCCCCTAAGCCCGTTCCTCCAGACCCCTCTTCTGCCCTCAGGATCTCGCACTCACCGTCTTTGCTCCCAGTGCATGAGCTATTAGTATTTGGCTGGAGTCCTCGGGCTCAGGGATCCCATGTTGATGGAAGACTTTCTCCCAGTATGATGCCAGTTTACCCGGTGTCATTCCTGTTGCCCCCATCCTACGGCACGGCACTGGTATATGGGCAACTTTGGCAAGAAACTGGCGCAGTAAAGGTTGCATGACCTGCAGGACAAAGAAAAACTCTGTGGAGTTCCCACAATACATAGATGGCACTATAATGGCCAGATCTGCAGCCCGGTGCTCGGCCGCTGCTGCTCGGCCGCCGCTGCCAACCACTCACACATAATGCCCTCAGTGCCTTCTCTTCTGCCCCATGCATCACTCGCTGCACATCCGGATTCATGAACAGAATGTCAGCACTACAGCGACACACAGAAGAGCGGCAGCAATCAGGAGGCTGGATCTGTGTCAGTGTATGTGCTATTCAGGACATGTGGAAAGCTGGGTGACCACGAGCGCTATCATGGGGCTCATGGCGGCGATGGCACGCGCAGGTGTTTTTTATTATGATGCAGAGAACATCAGAGGAATTACAAACCGCGGACACAGCGCGTCTACATCAGCTCCAGGAATTCAGGGCGGCGGCCGATCCTCCTCGGATCACTGGAAACTTGCACTAGGACTGCCCAAAAAAGTGCCCGAGTCAGAGTGAGGAGTCAGCCGGACATGCGCTCGGCGGTGATGGCGTCATATGGCGGTATAATGCGAGTGCGGTATCACAGCACAATGCCCGGCTGTCTAATGACCTGACGGCGGCGCAGGCATCCACAGAGCTGACAATGACCGGCCCCCGGCAGGCGGCACTTGCACCCGCGCTGTGTTTTGGCTCCTGGGCGCTACGTGGCATTACCTCTCTGTATGGGGCAGGATTATGTAGGCACACAGGGCAGGCGCCAAGATGGCAGTAATCCGGCACAGCTGAGCTCACCGATAGGCTGCAGCGGTTCCAGGATCAGTAGAGGAGGAAGCAATGGATTCCTGTTATTATACTCCATTTGCTTCTATTTTTCTGTCGGGGGGGCCTCTCCGGACTGTCGTAGGGGGGTGGTTTCTCCGGACTGCCGGGGAGGGGGGAGCTCTGGACTGTCCGGGGGGGTGCTCATGCTCACCAGACTGTTGGGGGCCATTCCCCGGACTAATGGAGGGGTGTTTTCTGGACTGTTGAGGAGGGGAGGGGGGTGTTCTCTGGACTATTGTGGGGGTGTTTTCCGGACGGCCGGGGGGGTGCGGGCATGTGTGCACCGGACTGTTGGGGGTGGGGAGTGTTAGCTCCAGACTGTTTGGGGGGGGAGGGAGGTTCTCCGGACTGTCGGCGGGTGCTCCGAACTGTTGGGGGGGGGGGGGGGTGCTCCGGTCTGTTGGGGGGGGGGTGCTCCGGACTGTTGGGGGGGGGGTGCTCCGGACTGTTGGGGGGGGGTGCTCCGGACTGTTGGGGGGGGGTGCTCCGGACTGTTGGGGGGGGGTGCTCCGGACTGTTGGGGGGGGGGGGTGCTCCGGTCTGTTGGGGGGGGGGGGTGCTCCGGACTGTTGGGGGGGGGGTGCTCCGGACTGTTGGGGGGGGGTGCTCCGGACTGTTGGGGGGGGGTGCTCCGGACTGTTGGGGGGGGGTGCTCCGGACTGTTGGGGGGGGGGGTGCTCCGGTCTGTTGGGGGGGGGGGGGTGCTCCGGACTGTTGGGGGGGGGGTGCTCCGGACTGTTGGGGGGGGGGTGTTACGGACTGTTGGGGGGGGGTGCTCCGGACTGTTGGGGGGGGGGGTGCTCCGGACTGTTGGGGGGGGTGCTCCGGACTGTTGGGGGGGGGGGGTGCTCCGGACTGTTGGGGGGGGGGGTGCTCCGGACTGTTGGGGGGGGGTTTCGGACTGTTGGGGGGGGTGCTCCGGACTGTTGGGGGTGCTCCGGACTGTTGGGGGGGTGCTCCGGACTGTTGGGGGGGGGGGTGCTCCGGACTGTTGGGGGGGGGGGTGCTCCGGACTGTTGGGGGGGGGGTGCTCCGGACTGTTGGGGGGGGGTGCTCCGGACTGTTGGGGGGGGGGTGCTCCGGACTGTTGGGGGGGGGGGGTGCTCCGGACTGTTGGGGGGGGGGTGCTCCGGTCTGTTGGGGGGGGGGGGTGCTCCGGACTGTTGGGGGGGGGGTGCTCCGGACTGTTGGGGGGGTGCTCTTCGGTTGCTTTCTTTCTTACAGGTTTAATAAGAGGAACAGATGACGATGACAACACACTGCGCAGCGGCTGGAGGGGAAGCACCTGAACGCTGCCCGCGCCGCCATATTGTGCCATTTTCTGCCGCTGTCATCGCCTCAGGCCGCTCCGTATTTTGTACATTTCTGCTTAATAAACTTGTAAAAAACAAAAAAGTTAAAGTGAAAAAGAAAGTAAGAACTCTCTGAATCTGTGAGGTGGAACTACAAGTCGCAGCATGTCCAGAGAGCGAGGCGAGACATGCTTGGCCTTGTGGTGTCACATGGTGGAGCAGTCACCTGCCTCCGGGGCCGCGGTAATGGCTGGAGGCAGGGGCTGAGCGATACCGGCACCGGGAACTAATCCTACCTGGCAGCTGAGGGGTTAACGGAGCACTTTGACATGAACGGACATACCACTTCCGGATTCCTTCAGAAAACGTAGCACCAGAACATTAGTTCCTAAAGTATTCCGTTTCTTTCCTGCGCATGAACATTGTTGTCATTTTCTGTTTCCGTCTTCATCCCCGTAGACATTTTGGAAATGCCATCGCGGTAACTATGGCAGCATTTGTGGTCCTTGCTCCTTCCCAGTATGCGCAGCACAGCAGGTATGCCTGCGCCCGTAGTAAAGATGGCGGCGCCCTATCACTTAGCTTTTGTTCCTTTCCGTACACAATGAGCGCATGCGTAGTGAGACAAGAAAACTTCCCTTTACCTTACATAGTGAGTGACAGGACTATTAACCAATCAGAGGCGGGTAGTTCCTAACATTGGGCGGGGCTAAGCAGTCTGTCACAGGAGGAGCCCGTGCCCCAAAAATTGGCTCGTGAGGAGACTCCAGATAGGAGGAGGGGACCGGACCGGGCCGGGCCCGAGAGGGGCCCCACAGTGGCCTGAGCAGCGCCCGGAGCCACAGGTGAGTGCTGACCCCGCAGGTGAGTGCTGACCCCGCAGGTGAGTGCTGACCCCGCACATAGCTGCGGGACTACAAGTCCCAGCACCGAGTACAGTGATGGTCACTCCTTACAGTGCAGGAAGATGGGCACTGACGGAGAGGGCCGCACCGCGAGAGCTCTGCCACAGGGACTCCCCTCCTGCGACATTTACTGATCGTGTGCGACATTCTGTGCGGGCTGCACTCACCTCCAGAGCTGCACTCCATGGTGTGTCTGTACTCCAGTCACCTCCAGAGCTGCACTCAATCATGTTTCTATACTCCAGTCACCTCCAGAGCTGCGCTCCTTCTTATATCGTGTGTGTATAGTCCATTCACCTCCGGAGCTGCGCTCATCACTATACCGTGTATGTTATGCTCTAGTCACCTCCGGAGCTGCGCTCATCACTGTATCGTGTATGTTATGCTCTAGTCACCTCCGGAGCTGCGCTCATCACTGTATCGTGTATGTTATGCTCTAGTCACCTCCGGAGCTGCGCTCATCACTGTACTGTGTATGTTATGCTCTAGTCACCTCCGGAGCTGCGCTCATCACTGATTCGTGTATGTTATGCTCTAGTCACCTCCGGAGCTGCGCTCATCATTGTATCGTGTATGTTATGCTCTAGTCACCTCCGGAGCTGCGCTCATCACTGTATCGTGTATGTTATGCTCTAGTCACCTCCGGAGCTGCGCTCATCACTGTATCGTGTATGTTATGCTCTAGTCACCTCCGGAGCTGCGCTCATCACTGTACCGTGTATGTTATGCTCTAGTCACCTCCGGAGCTGCGCTCATCACTGTATCGTGTATGTTATGCTCTAGTCACCTCCGGAGCTGCGCTCATCATTAATACTGTGTCTTGGGCTATGTTTACACGTTGCCTTTTTGCAGCAGGTTTGTTTTTTTATGTAAATTAATAGCTGCTTTTTACAGATCCAGGAAGTGTCCTCCGCTTCAGAGATCTCCCCGCACTCCCCGGGGTCTTCCTGAGGAGGAACGGGAGGAGGCACCAGGAGGCACGGGGGTTGGGGGGGGGGGATGTATGGGAGGAGGCACGGGGGTTGGGGGGGATGTATGGGAGGAGGCACGGGGGTTGGGGGGGATGTATGGGAGGAGGCACGGGAGTTGGGGGGATGTATGGGAGGAGGCACGGGGGTTGGGGGGGATGTATGGGAGGAGGCACGGGAGTTGGGGGGGATGTATGGGAGGAGGCACGGGGGTTGGGGGATGTATGGGAGGAGGCACGGGGGTTGGGGGGATGTATGGGAGGAGGCACGGGGGTTGGGGGGCGTGTATGGGAGGAGGCACGGGGGTTGGGGGATGTATGGGAGGAGGCACGGGGGTTGGGGGGGATGTATGGGAGGAGGCACGGGAGTTGGGGGGGATGTATGGGAGGAGGCACGGGAGTTGGGGGGGATGTATGGGAGGAGGCACGGGGGTTGGGGGGATGTATGGGAGGAGGCACGGGGGTTGGGGGGCGTGTATGGGAGGAGGCACGGGGGTTGGGGGGCGTGTATGGGAGGAGGCACGGGGGTTGGGGGGGATGTATGGGAGGAGGCACGGGGGTTGGGGGGGGGATGTATGGGAGGAGGCACGGGGGTTGGGGGGGGATGTATGGGAGGAGGCACGGGGGTTGGGGGGGGGATGTATGGGAGGAGGCACGGGGGTTGGGGGGTGTGAGACCATTTTTTTCCTGCAGCTTTTTTACTGCCAAGAGATCAGGTTTTGGCTGCTGAAAAGGTGGTGCAAAAAAGCATCGTGTGAACAAACACTTATTCAGTCCCCTGTACGGCTGCAGTCCACATTTTGCTGGTTCCTGTCGGCTCTGCTCGGTGCATTGGGCAGATCTGATGCATTCGTTATGTGTCTGTTGGTACAGTGCAGCGACAGAATAATGAATGCAGCTCTGGATATGACTGCAGCCACGATGTAGCTCAGGATCAGTAGCAGGTAGGTAAAGCACAGTGGACATGCTCTATTTTAGTGTAATAACCTATCCTGTATTTTCTCCTGCAGGATTCCTGTGGACTGTGTGACTATGCTTCCTGCCCCACGGTGACGACGAGACCACCATGACCAGTAATAGCAGCATGGCGCCCCCTCTGTATCTGGGGGTAACTGCAGAATCGGAAACTGCCACTCCCCCTTATAATAACACAAGGGGGCTCATCACTACTGGAACAACCACTGTGGGCACCTGGCTCCTGTCCCTCGGCATCGTGACTGTCATAGGACTGGCGGTAGGGATGGTAAGTAATGTATGTACACAGTGACTGCACCAGCAGAATAGTGAGCGCAGCTCTGGGGTATAATACAGGATGTAACTCAGGATCAGTAATGTAATGTATGTACACAGTGACTGCACCAGCAGAATAGTGACTACAGCTCTGGGGTATAATACAGGAGGTAACTCAGGATCAGTACTGTAATGCATGTACACAGTGACTGCACCAGCAGAATAGTGAGTGCAGCTCTGGGGTATAATACAGGATGTAACTCAGGATCAGTAATGTAATGTATGTACACAGTGACTACACCAGCAGAACAGTGAGTGCAGCTCTGGAGTATAATACAGGATGTAACTCAGGATCAGTAATGTAATGTATGTACACAGTGAGTGCACCAGCAGAATAGTGAGTGCAGCTCTGGAGTATAATACAGGATGTAACTCAGGATCAATAATGTAATATATGTACACAGTGACTGCTCCAGCAGAATAGTGAGTGCAGCTCTGGAGTATAATACAGGATGTAACTCAGGATCAGTAATGTAATGTATGTACACAGTGACTGCACCAGCAGAATAGTGAGTGCAGCTCTGGGGTATAATACAGGATGTAACTCAGGATCAGTAATGTATGTACACAGTGACTGCACCAGCAGAATAGTGAGTGCAGCTCTGGAGTATAACACAGGATGTAACTCAGGATCAATAATGTAATATATGTACACAGTGACTGCACCAGCAGAATAGTGAGTGCAGCTCTGGAGTATATTACAGGATGTAACTCAGGATCAGTAATGTAATGTATGTACACATTGACTGCACCAGCAGAATAGTGAGTGCAGCTCTGGGGTATAATACAGGATGTAACTCAGGATCAGTAATGTATGTACACAGTGACTGCACCAGCAGAATAGTGAGTGCAGCTCTGGAGTATAATACAGGATGTAACTCAGGATCAGTAATATAATGTATGTACACAGTGACTGCACCAGCAGAATAGTGAGTGCAGCTCTGGGGTATAATACAGGAGGTAACTCAGGATCAGTAATGTAATGTATGTACACAGTGACTGCACCAGCAGAATAGTGAGTGCAGCTCTGGGGTATAATACAGGATGTAACTCACTATCAGTAATGTAATGTATGTACACAGTGACTGCACCAGCAGAATAGTGAGTGCAGCTCTGGGGTATAATACAGGAGGTAACTCAGGATCAGTAATGTAATGTATGTACACAGTGACTGCACCAGCAGAATACTGAGTGCAGCTCTGGAGTGTAATACAAGGTAAGTATTGTAGAGATAATTCTCTGTATGATTTGATAATTTTACATATTATGTTTGAGAATTTGTAACTTTATTTCTCCACTTTTGAGCCCAATTATCACACCTACTATTTTGATTTTTGCTTATTGTAACATCGTCTCTTGTGCTCCATTCACACCCTGAGCTGCATTCTTATGATTGTGTTTCATTGATTCACATTGTTGGAGTATTTGCAGTTTTTATATGTAGACGGATCTCCCATGATGCAGTCCTTTGGGTGCAGCTCCAGATGTTACTGGAGTATGAGCCGCGGTATCAGTCGGCTGTGTTATTTGCAGACTCCTCCGCTCTCAGATTTGGTCCGGCTCTGTCTCATCCTCAGTTTCTCTTCTTTGTCTCTTCCTCGCTGCCTCCAGGTACTGTACATCAGGAAGCAGAAGAGGTGAGCCTCCCGCGCTGCGTCACTCATTCACTTCTTTGACTTTTCTTCCTTTCGGAATGGACCAAATTTGTGACTGTATTTAAAGGGGCTCCCCAGGGTCATATGATAATGAGGCGTGCGCTCCTCGGTAGGTCTACGGTGAATAGATGGATCGCTCGCGGCTGCTCTGTTCTGGGCTCGGATGGATTGCTCGCGGCTGCTCCGTTCTGGGCTCGGATGGATTGCCCGCTGCTGCTCCGTTCTGGGCTCGGATGGATCGCCCGCTGCTGCTCCGTTCTGGGCTCGGATGGATCGCCCGCGGCTGCTCCGTTCTGGGCTCGGATGGATCGCTCGCGCCTACTCCGTTCTGGGCTCGGATGGATCGCTCGCGCCTGCTCCGTTCTGGGCTCGGATGGATCGCTCGCGCCTGCTCCGTTCTGGGCTCGGATGGATCGCTCGCGCCTGCTCCGTTCTGGGCTCGGATGGATCGCTCGCGCCTGCTCCGTTCTGGGCTCGGATGGATCGCTCGCGCCTGCTCCGTTCTGGGCTCGGATGGATCGCTCGCGCCTGCTCCGTTCTGGGCTCGGATGGATCGCTCGCGCCTGCTCCGTTCTGGGCTCGGATGGATCGCTCGCGCCTGCTCCGTTCTGGGCTCGGATGGATCGCTCGCGCCTGCTCCGTTCTGGGCTCGGATGGATCGCTCGCGCCTGCTCCGTTCTGGGCTCGGATGGATCGCTCGCGCCTGCTCCGTTCTGGGCTCGGATGGATCGCTCGCGCCTGCTCCGTTCTGGGCTCGGATGGATCGCTCGCGCCTGCTCCGTTCTGGGCTCGGATGGATCGCTCGCGCCTGCTCCGTTCTGGGCTCGGATGGATCGCTCGCGCCTGCTCCGTTCTGGGCTCGGATGGATCGCTCGCGCCTGCTCCGTTCTGGGCTCGGATGGATCGCTCGCGCCTGCTCCGTTCTGGGCTCGGATGGATCGCTCGCGGCTGCTTTGGGCTCAGATGTATTGCTCTCCTCCGTTCTGGGCTCGGATGGATCGCTCGCGGCTGCTCCGTTCTGGGCTCGGATGGATCGCTCGCGCCTGCTCCGTTCTGGGCTCGGATGGATCGCTCGCGGCTGCTCCGTTCTGGGCTCGGATGGATCGCTCGCGCCTGCTCCGTTCTGGGCTCGGATGGATCGCTCGCGCCTGCTCCGTTCTGGGCTCGGATGGATCGCTCGCGCCTGCTCCGTTCTGGGCTCGGATGGATCGCTCGCGCCTGCTCCGTTCTGGGCTCGGATGGATCGCTCGCGCCTGCTCCGTTCTGGGCTCGGATGGATCGCTCGCGGCTGCTTTGGGCTCAGATGTATTGCTCTCCTCCGTTCTGGGCTCGGATGGATCGCTCGCGGCTGCTCCGTTCTGGGCTCGGATGGATTGCTCTCCTCTGTTCTGAGCTCGGATGGATTGCTCTCCTCTGTTCTGAGCTCGGATGGATTGCTCTCCTCTGTTCTGAGCTCGGATGGATTGCTCTCCTCTGTTCTGAGCTCGGATGGATCGCTCGCGGCTACGCCGTTCTTGTCTCTGTTGTCGGCCGCTCTCCCTTGAGTTCCTCCATCTTTGTCCTCTTGCATCGCTCCTTAGTCGCCCGTTGTTCTCTGTTCGTCCTGATTTCATGAAGTGATTTGTCGCGTTTCTAAAACATACAAGGAGCGGTAACGTTACACCCGAATAATCGTCCTAACTCAGAAGCTGGTGAGGTCAGAATCAGATGGCTGCAGATCAGCGTGTATTTGTGCTCTGCTGCCCAGGCCTCTGCAGAGACGGTTTCTCCCGTCCTCCTCGTCTTGCCGACATTTGCAGTTACTGTCTTCTCTTTCTGTGCCAGGCTGGAGAAGCTCCGCCATCAGCTGATGCCAATGTACAACTTTGACCCGGCTGAGGAGCAGGAAGATTTGGAGCAAGAACTGCTGGAACCAAACCGAGATCTGCAGCCCCAGGGAAAGGTGAGCGCCCTCTGTACAGACCCCGGAGTCACCTGAACATGGGGGGCACGGGGCATCTGAGACCCAGGGCAAACTCCCGACTATGGTGCATCACATCGTGCCAATCCCCTCTGGTGGCACAATGACTCTTCATGGTGTCCTAGGTCAGGTGCTCCCACATATTGTGCACACCAGAAGGTGCAGTCACTCTGCAGCAGCCTGTAATAGGGCACATAGATTCTTGTAACATCCACCGTGCACATGGACCCAGGAGTCTCCAGAATTGGCCAACTGTGTTACATATCCAATACTGTGGAAAATGGCTGATAACAGAGAGCAGCAGTGAATTCAGTGTCATGTGCCACCTACTGGATGCAGGATGACCTGCACAGACTCTGGGCTCGGCTTCACTTCTGTTATGTCGGCGCCACCTGCTGTCTGTGGATGTTTAGTGCAGGCAGAGAACAGGACAGGCGCACAGGAAATGATCTGCATTTACAGTACTAAGCTGTGACCTTCTGTGGGGGCAAAGGTGAAAGGAGAACCGGAGCATTCCTGTGCAGAGGATTTCGGTAAATCCATGTACAGTATTTATAAAAGAAGGCAAGGCATAGACTTATATGTAGAAGGAGGACCAATCACAAAGCAGCAAAGCATAATTGCATTAGTACACACACGGGGGTCGCACTGGCATCATAAACAGCAAAAAAGTGCAATTACCACAAAGGGAAAGGAATCAAAAATCTATTAAAAATAACCTGCATGTACCAATCAATATATATAATAAATCATTTCTGAACGTCACGTTATTGGGATGTTTGGTGTTAATGTCAGAATCCAGAATGCTTCCCTCACAGTGAGGGGTTTCCGTTTATCACCTCCACGGATATACTCCAGCTCTGGGGTATAATACAAGATGTAACTCAGGATCAGTACGGCTATGGGGTAGAATAGTGCAGATATTTTCGGGTTGGTTATCGGCTGCTCGTTCCTTGCTGTGTATTGCAGTGACCGGCGGCCCCTCATCTCTGCCGCACATGCCCAGTGTTGGGTGATGTCTCCTGACCCCGGGGTCGTCTTTGTATTTCAGGTTCTTCTCACCAGTCTGTGTCCTCTGCAGAGACCGACTCGTCTTGTGTTTACTGACGTGGCCAACTCCATCAGCGCCTGAGGAAGGGTCCTGACTCGTCTGTTGGGGGTCAGTGTCTTCGTGACTCACTGTCCTGTCTTTTATCATCGTGCCCTGGAGGGGAAGATGTCGTCCTCTTACTCACCACCGCTGGGCCAGGAATGTGGGGACCGGTGTTTGGCTCCGTGCTCTGCAGCTCCGCATCGTAATCTGCAAACCTACAGCAACTGTAGGACTAACGTGACAAATAATCCTGCACATACATGCTGTATCTGAGAGTCACTGCAGAGCGCTCCTCCTCCCATCGTGATATCCTCCACACTCAGAGCGCTCCTCCTCCCATAGTGATATCCTCCACGCTCAGAGCGCTCCTCCTCCCATAGTGATATCCTCCACGCTCAGAGCGCTCCTCCTCCCATAGTGATATCCTCCACGCTCAGAGCGCTCCTCCTCCCATAGTGATATCCTCCACGCTCAGAGCGCTCCTCCTCCCATAGTGATATCCTCCACGCTCAGAGCGCTCCTCCTCCCATAGTGATATCCTCCACGCTCAGAGCGCTCCTCCTCCCATAGTGATATCCTCCACGCTCAGAGCGCTCCTCCTCCCATCGTGATATCCTCCATGCTCAGAGCGCTCCTCCTCCCATCGTGATATCCTCCACGCTCAGAGCGCTCCTCCTCCCATCGTGATATCCTCCACGCTCAGAGCGCTCCTCCTCCCATCGTGATATCCTCCACGCTCAGAGCGCTCCTCCCATAGTGATATCCTCCACCCTCAGAGCGCTCCTCCTCCCATCGTGATATCCTCCCCCCTAGTGATATCCTCCACGCTCAGAGCGCTCCTCCTCCCATAGTGATATCCTCCACGCTCATAGCGTTCCTCCTCCTCCCATCGTGATATCCTCCCCCCTAGTGATATCCTCCACGCTCAGAGCGCTCCTCCTCCCATAGTGATATCCTCCACGCTCATAGCGTTCCTCCTCCCCCCTAGTGATATCCTCCACGCTCAGAGCGCTCCTCCTCCCATAGTGATATCCTCCACGCTCAGAGCGCTCCTCCTCCCATAGTGATATCCTCCACGCTCAGAGCGCTCCTCCTCCCATAGTGATATCCTCCACGCTCAGAGCGCTCCTCCTCCCATAGTGATATCCTCCACGCTCAGAGCGCTCCTCCTCCCATAGTGATATCCTCCACGCTCAGAGCGCTCCTCCTCCCATAGTGATATCCTCCACGCTCAGAGCGCTCCTCCTCCCATAGTGATATCCTCCACGCTCAGAGCGCTCCTCCTCCCATAGTGATATCCTCCACGCTCAGAGCGCTCCTCCTCCCATAGTGATATCCTCCACGCTCAGAGCGCTCCTCCTCCCATAGTGATATCCTCCACGCTCAGAGCGCTCCTCCTCCCATCGTGATATCCTCCCCCCTAGTGATATCCTCCACGCTCAGAGCGCTCCTCCTCCCATAGTGATATCCTCCACGCTCAGAGCGCTCCTCCTCCCATCGTGATATCCTCCCCCCTAGTGATATCCTCCACGCTCAGAGCGCTCCTCCTCCCATCGTGATATCCTCCACGCTCAGAGCGCTCCTTCTCCCATAGTGATATCCTCCACGCTCAGACCGCTCCTCCCATAGTGATATCCTCCACGCTCAGAGCGCTCCTCCTCCCATAGTGATATCCTCCACGCTCAGAGCGCTCCTCCCATAGTGATATCCTCCACCCTCAGAGCGCTCCTCCTCCCATCGTGATATCCTCCCCCCTAGTGATATCCTCCACGCTCAGAGCGCTCCTCCTCCCATAGTGATATCCTCCACGCTCATAGCGTTCCTCCTCCTCCCATCGTGATATCCTCCCCCCTAGTGATATCCTCCACGCTCAGAGCGCTCCTCCTCCCATAGTGATATCCTCCACGCTCATAGCGTTCCTCCTCCCCCCTAGTGATATCCTCCACGCTCAGAGCGCTCCTCCTCCCATAGTGATATCCTCCACGCTCAGAGCGCTCCTCCTCCCATAGTGATATCCTCCACGCTCAGAGCGCTCCTCCTCCCATAGTGATATCCTCCACGCTCAGAGCGCTCCTCCTCCCATAGTGATATCCTCCACGCTCAGAGCGCTCCTCCTCCCATAGTGATATCCTCCACGCTCAGAGCGCTCCTCCTCCCATAGTGATATCCTCCACGCTCAGAGCGCTCCTCCTCCCATAGTGATATCCTCCACGCTCAGAGCGCTCCTCCTCCCATCGTGATATCCTCCACGCTCAGAGCGCTCCTTCTCCCATAGTGATATCCTCCACGCTCAGAGCGCTCCTCCTCCCATAGTGATATCCTCCACGCTCAGAGCGCTCCTCCTCCCATAGTGATATCCTCCACGCTCAGAGCGCTCCTCCTCCCATAGTGATATCCTCCACGCTCAGAGCGCTCCTCCTCCCATAGTGATATCCTCCACACTCAGACCGCTCCTCCTCCCATAGTGATATCCTCCACGTTCAGAGCGCTCCTCCTCCCATAGTGATATCCTCCACGCTCAGAGCGCTCCTCCTCCCATAGAGTGATATCCTCCTCCTCCTCCCAAAGTGTTATCCTCCACGCTGTGATCCACGGTTTTCCTCTCACAGACGGTTTGGGGGTCAGACGTTGCCTGTGGCTCCTTGTGCTTTCTGGTGATTTTTGCCCCTCGGCACCGGACTATATATTGCTGGCCACAGTGTGTCTGTGAGACCCCGACTGTGCATATGCCTTAATATCACTACCATGCACCTCGCCCCTCAGGCCGCAGACCTTCACCCTCCGTTCTGCAGCACAGCACTGCTGGAGTATCCGTTGCTTTGTGTCAGTCCAGCCTCTCACTTTTGGAGATGGTTTAACCCCATGGTTGCTGCTAGACTGACACCACAACTAGGCGGCGAGGCCATTCCTCCGCCTTGGATTTGCCGCAGCACCATTTTGTACTGTTCCTATTTGATATTTATTTGTTTGAATCTTTCGTGCTTCATTAATAAATTCTTCAGACCCCGAGGACGGTAACGGGTGAATGCTCCTCGTTCCTGTGCGTCAGACATCCCCGGGGGCCGCCCGGAAGGAAGGAGGCCTCGCCATTCACACAGGAGGACAGCGTCCATCATGGCTTCACGGGGGATCGGAATAATAAATATTTTCCCGGCTGTGTAATCCGCTGCGGGGGTTGGGTGCAGTGTAATCTTCTGTAGCCGCGGATTAAAGAGATTAATGGTGAAATAAGCAGATTCCAGATACTCTGTTCAGACTGGACCGCAGCTGTCAGTCCGGGGCACAGCGACCCCAAAATAATCCCAGTCCAGAGCTGGACGCTGCGCTCGTGTCTCCCAGAGGAGCGGTCGCTTCACTAGTATCTGGTGTAATACATGTTATCTGCTTTGATACATTGTAACAAAGGCCGGATGTTCAGCTCCTCCATTGTGCTACATTGTAGCAAACCCTTTACTGACCAGATCGGAGCAGGTGCTCAGCCCCGAAATACACTACTCAAAAAATTAAAGGGAACACTAGAATCCCACATCCTAGATATCACTGAATGAAATATTCCAGTTGTAAATCTTTATTCATTACATAGATGTGTTGAGAACAATAAAACCTAAAGATGATCAACGTAAATCACAACTAATATCCCAAGGAGGTCTGGAGTTGGAATGATACTCAAAATCAAAGTGGAAAATGAAGTTACAGGCTGATCCAACTTCAGTGGAAATGCCTCAAGACAAGGAAATGATGCTCAGTAGTGTGTGTGGCCTCCACGTGCCTGTATGATCTCCCTACAACGCCTGGGCATGCTCCTGATGAGGCGGCGGATGGTCTCCTGAGGGATCTCCTCCCAGACCTGGACCAAAAGCATCCGCCATCTCCTGGACAGTCTATGGTGCAACGTGACGGTGGATGGAGCGAGACATGATGTCCCAGATGTGCTCAGTCAGATTCAGGTCTGGGGAATGGACGGGCCAGTCCATAGCTTCAATGCCTTCATCTTGCAGGAACTGCTGACACACTCCAGCCACATGAGGTCTGGCATTGTCCTGCATTAGGAGGAACCCAGGGCCAACCGCACCAGCATATGGTCTCACAAGGGGTCTGAGGATCTCATCTCGGCACCTAATGGCAGTCAGGCTACCTCTGGCGAGTACATGGAGGGCTGTGCGGCCCTCCAAAGAAATGCCACCCCACACCATTACTGGCCCACTGCCAAACCGGTCATGCTGAAGGATGTTGCAGGCAGCAGATCACTCTCCACGGCGTCTCCAGACTCTGTCACGTCTGTCACATGTGCTCAGTGTGAACCTGCTTTCATCTGTGAAGAGCACAGGGCGCCAGTGGTGAATTTGCCAATCCTGGCGTTCTGTGGCAAATGCCAAGTGTCCTACACGGTGTTGGGCTGTGAGCACAACCCTCATCTGTGGACGTCGGGCACGCAGACCATCCTCATGGAGTCGGTTTCTAACCGTTTGTGCACACACATGCACATTTGTGGCCTGCTGGAGGTCATTTTGCAGGGCTCTGGCAGTGCTCCTCCTTCCACAAAGGCGGAGGTAGTGGTCCTGCTGCTGGGTTGTTGCTGTCCTGCTGCTGGGTTGTTGCCCTCCTACGGCCCCCTCCACGTCTCCTGGTGTACTGGCCTGTCTCCTGGTAGCGCCTCCAGCCTCTGGACATTACACTGACAGACATAGCAAACCTTGCCACAGCTCGCATTGATGAGCCATCCTGGATGAGCTGCACTACCTGAGCCACTTGTGTGGGTTGTAGAGTCTGTCTCATGCTACCACGAGTGTGAAAGCACAACCAACATTCAAAAGTGACCAAAACATCAGCCAGAAAGCATTGGTACTGAGATGTGGTCTGTGGTCCCCACCTGCAGAACCACTCCTTTATTGAGGGTGTCTTGATAATTGCCAATAATTTCCATCTGTTGTCTATTCCATTTGCACAACAGCATGTGACATTAATTGTCAAACAGTGTTGCTTCCTAAGTGGACAGTTTGGTTTCGCAGAAGCTTCATTTACTTGGAGTTATATTCTGTTGTTTGTGTTCACTTTACACTGTGTTCCAAATGATTCTGCACAAAGAGTTCAGGAGTGATAAGGTTAGAATTTTTTTGTTTGTCATTTAAGCTCATTGATGGTGATGTGTGTCAGGGCTCTTTATATCACTGAAAGCAATTGCAGAGACCTGTGCACATTAGTTTGGCCGGTGTGTCCAAATAAAGGCAAGACTACTTAAGAAGGCTGTTCCACATTATTAAGCAGCCTACATTTTTGGCCAAAATGGGAAAGAAAAAGGATGTGTCGGCTGCTGAGAAGCAACAAATTGTGGAGTATTTAGGTCAAGGCATGACTACAATCAACATTGCCAAGACACTTCATCGTGATCATCGCACAATCAAGAAGTATGTAGCTGATTCCCAGCACACACGTGTGCGTGCTGATAAGGAAAAATTGAGGACACTTTCCAACAGGCAATTGCGTAAGGTTAAAAGAGCAGCTGCAAAAATGCCTTGTCATAGCAGCAGACAAGTTTTTGAAGCTGCTGGTGCCTCCAACGTCCCCAGAACAACAAGATGCAGGGTCCTTCAGAGGTTTGCAGCTGTGCGTAAACCATCCTGTCGACCACCTCTATCCACTGCAACAAGCAGAAACGGCTCCAGTGGGCCAAACGATACATGAAGACTGACTTCCAAACTGTTTTGTTCACCGATGAGTGCCGTGCAACGCTCGATGGTCCAGATGGATGGAGTGGAGGATGGACACCCCATGAAAACACGGCTAAGGCGCCAACAAGGAGGAGGTGGAGTAATGTTTTGGGCTGGAATCATGGGGAGAGAGATTGTCGGCCCCTTTATGATCCCTGAAGGGGTAAAGATGAACTCCATAATCTATGTGGAGTTTCTAAAACAACACTTCCTGCCATGGTTCAAGAGGAAGAACCGTGCTTTCCGCAGCAAGATCATTTTCATGCATGATAATGCACCGTCTCATGCTGCAAAAAACACATCTGCATCTCTGGCTGCTATGGGCATAAAAGAGGACAAACTTATGGTGCGGCCACCATCTTCCCCTGACCTCAACCCCACTGAGAACCTCTGGAGCATCATCAAAAGGAGCGTCTATGATGGCGGGAGGCAGGTCACATCTAAGCAGCAGCTCTGGGAGGGGATTCTGTCCACATGCAAAACAACAAGCAGAAACCATCCAAAAACTGACAAATTCAATGGACGAGAGAGTTCAGAAGCTTCTTTCCAACAAGGGGTCCTATGTGCAAATGTAACATCACCTAGAATAAAGTTTTCACTTGAAAACTTTGATTTCATTTTGTAATAAGCTGATAATGCTTATAACTTCACAATTGACCATTTGTTTGTTCAAAATAAAAAAAAAAGGTTGAAAACTCTGCTGTGCATAATAATTTGGAACATGCATTTTGAGTGTTTATTTTTTTTAAAAAGATCCTGTTTTCATAGGCAGTTTGTTCCAAAACATTGCGATTATACTAGAATAGTAGATGACTGGAAAATAACAATGACTGCAACTCAGATAGGTAATTTAGAGGAAATAGGAGGAAATAGTATTTGCATAATAATTTGGAACACAGTGTATTTTTTTGTGCAGTGTATAAGGGTATGTTTCCACGTTCAGGATTGCATCAGGATTTGGTCAGGATTTTCCATCAGTATTTGTAAGCCAAAACCAGGAGTGGGTGATAAATGCAGAAGTGGTGATGTGTTTCTATTATACTTTTCCTCTAATTGTTCCACTCCTGGTTTTGGCTTACAAATACTGATGGAAAATCCTGACCAAATCCTGATGCAATCCTGAACGTGGACACATACCCTAAATGTCCCCGTTCACTGACACTTCATGGGTCCCAGAGACAGAGGGAGGCAGCGCCGCTAGTCAGTCCTGGGAACAGAGGGAGGAGGCAGGTTTGGTGTCCAGTTCTTCCCTCTTGTACTTTTTCTGGGGGTCTATTAGACTCTGCCCCAGCGGGATGCAGACAAGAATCAGAACCCCGACACTGAAGGCGTCTGTCAGTCACCCTGCCCCGCTGTGTGCAGACGAGGGGCCACATGTGTGCCAGGGCTCAGAGGGGGCACTACAGGGGTCGCAGCTTATTTGCATCTCTACTGCTGCGAATTCTCAATTCCCCAGACACCAGCCCCCCTTCCCTTCACAAGCCTGGTTGTGCTGGGACTTGTCCTACTACTTCCCTGACATGACAGACCAGCCCTAGATCTGATGTGGAATGTGACCTTTCATCTCGGAAGGGAGGGGTTGTAGTCCTGACAAGGCAGACGCTGAGCTGCCAGGAGAAGCCACCAGCACTGAGGAAGAAGAGACGCAGACCCCCCCCCCCCCCCCAGAGGAGCGGGGCTACCAAATGGCAAGTATGTCCGTGCGGAGCGAGCGAGGAGTGTGCAGTATGAGGAGTGTGCGGTGGGGA
The DNA here is from genome assembly GCF_051348905.1 of Ranitomeya variabilis. Lineage (NCBI taxonomy): Eukaryota > Metazoa > Chordata > Amphibia > Anura > Dendrobatidae > Ranitomeya > Ranitomeya variabilis. The sequence goes on along the minus strand of NC_135239.1, from coordinate 215,934,884 downwards.
CAGTGATGTGCTGCAGGTTCTTTCACTTCCTCGTCAGTCGCCATATTACCAGGTCAGACTACAGGATCTGTGACTGCGGGATCTGTCGCCAGAGTCATCACTGCTAGAAGTCAGCATGAGACGTTTCCAATTACATGATAAGAACTTCTGCTCCTTATTTACTGAAGCCGCTGTTCCCTTCCTCTTCTTTCTGTCATGTCTGAATGGCGCTGCTGTTCCGTTCCTCTTCTTTCGTTCCTATCTGCACGGCGCCGCTCTTCCCTTCCTCTTCTTTCTGTCATGTCTGCACGGCGCCGCTCTTCCGTTCCTCTTCTTTTTGTTGTGTCTGCACGGCGCCACTCTTCCGTTCCTCTTCTTCCGTTCTATCTGCAAGGTGCCGCTCTTCCCTTCCTCTTCTTTCTGTTGTGTCTGCACGGTGCCGCTGTTCCGTTCCTCTTCTTTCTGTTGTGTCTGCACGGTGCCGCTGTTCCGTTCCTCTTCTTTCTGTCGTGTCTGCATGGCGCCGCTGTTCTGTTCCTCTTCTTTTTGTCTTGTCTTCATGGTGCTGCTGTTCCGTTCCTCTTCTTTCGGTCGTGTCTGCATGGCGCCGCTCTTCCGTTCCCCATTTTTCTGTAGTGTCTGCACGGTGCCGCTGTTCTGTTCCTCTTCTTTACTTGTGTCTGCACGGTGCCGCTCTTCCGTTCCTCTTCTTCTGTTCCTATCTGCACGGTGCCGCTGTTCTGTTCCTCTTCTTTCACTTGTGTCTGCACGGTGCCGCTCTTCCGTTCCTCTTCTTCCGTTCCTATCTGCACGGTGCCGCTGTTCCGTTCCTCTTCTTTCTGTTGTGTCTGCACGGTGCCGCTGTTCCGTTCCTCTTCTTGCTGTTGTGTCTGCACGGTGCCGCTGTTCCATTCCTCTTCTTTCTGTCATGTCTGCACGGTGCCGCTGTTCCATTCCTCTTCTTTCTGTCATGTCTGCACGGCGCCGCTCTTCCGTTCCACATCTTTCGGTCTTTTTTGCACAGCGCTGCTCTTTCGTTCCGCATCTTTTGGTCGTTTCTGCACGGCGCCGCTCTTCTGGTCCTCATCTTTGGGTCGTGTCTGCACAGCACCGGCCTCCAGATATTTAGGTTTCTGAAAGGAGGAGGGTCTGTGAAGTTTTTAGAACATGGTGCAGAATTTGAGTAATGGATATACACTGGTCAAAACAAAGGAAACACTACATCCCACATCCTAGATATCACTGCATGAAATATTCCAGAGACAAATCTTTATTCGTTACATAGTGGAATGTACTGAGAACAATAAAACAGAAAAATTATCTGTGTAAATCAAATTACTATCCCATGGAGCTTTGGCTGTGGAATGATTGGCATTGGTGGATGGTGCGAGACATGATGTCCCAGATGTGCGTGATTGGATTCAGGTCTGAGGAACGGGCGGCCAGTCCATAGCTTCAATGCCTTCATCTTGCAGGAACTGCTGACACACTCCAGCCACATGGCATTGTCCTGCTTTAGGAGGAACCCAGGGCCAACCGCACCAGCCTATGGTCTCACCAGGGGTCTGAGGATCTCATCTGGGTACCTAATGGCAGTCAGGCTACCTCTGGCGAGCACATGGAGACCTGAACTGCCTGAGATACTTCTGTGGGTTGTAGTCACCGCTTCACGATACTGTACTGTACCTCTAGGGGTGAGAGCAATGACAAAATGCAAAAGTGACCAAAACAGCCAAAAAGTATGAGAGCAGAGAAATGGTCTGTGATCTCCCCTGCAGAACCGCTCCTTTATAGGGGGTGTCTAGCTAATTGCCGATCAGTTGTCTGCTCCATTTGCAGCAGGAGAAATTGATTCCCAATCGCTGTTACTTCATAACTGGACCTGGTGATTGCACAGAAGTGTGATGGACGTGGAGTTACATTGTGTGTTCCCTTTATGGTTTTGAGCAGTCTATTAGTGAATGCGCTTCCATTTTGGTAACCGACTACGATGTGGCCCTCCCTAACGCTCTCCGTGTTATAGTCCCAGATACGGGCCGGGCTGTGTCTCCTGGTCACTATATCCGCCTGAGACTGTGTCACATCATCATTGGATTGTGAATTTATTTTTCACGATTTCTGTGCAGAATTCCTCAGCGTGTGGATAAGATTTGTAAACTCGTCTGTGCCCACCGCCGATTCCACCCGTGCATATCCACACCGCAAGCCCCGAGCAGCTCTGTCCTGTGTGGATTTCCTCTAAGACTTTGTTCACACATTTTCTCCAGTTTTTATCTTCCGTTGTGAATTATCGTACATTACAGGCTCCACATGCTGAGGAAAGATTCCACGCAGAAATCAGAAAGTGCTGCAGATTGTCAGATCGCGGCTCGTCGTGTTGTGCACGTGCTGCAGAATGATCAGTGCAGGTTTCACCATCGGTTTATAGGGGGCACATGGGTGGTCTGCTGGGAGTCGCTGTGGATATGGCTCCAATATTACAGGTATGTGGCTAATAAGCCATTTCTCTTCTTTTTGCTTACAGTTGAGGCTCGGTACTTTGTGAAGATTTCCTGTGATGTTGATGTCCATCGTGCATTTTGGGGACGCCTCAAATCCTAATTAACACCGTGGTGACCGCTCATTCTGCAGATCACCATGCTGGAGCCGTATCCCAGCTGTGACATGGACGAGCCGCATACATTGCGTTCTGATCTGCCGATCAATGGGATTGTGCTGCCGGAGTCACCAGACCCGAGTCCTCCATCTTGTGCATCTTATTCATTGCAGATCAGTGATTCATACAGTGCAGAACTTGTAACGGGGGCACACAAGAGCCAATGCGAGGCGAACGGTGGCCTCAAAAGAGACCCTGCACCCTGCGGCTCCAGCCCTTCAGATGCGTCTGATCTTTCATGTGCCGCCAATCCGACAGCAGCGGCATCAAAGACGTTCAGTGAGACGAAGGGCCCAACAGAGGAGCTGGAACATGAAGGCGAAGCACGAGCAGAAGACATCAGAGACTCCCTCCGCCCTGCTGGATTAGGCCATACCCGGGAAAGCCATGGTGGCACAATGTCTCCAGGTCCTCCAGCTGGCTTCTCTGTCTCTGATTTACCCCCCTCGGTCTCTGATTTACCCCCCTCGGTCTCTGATTTACCCTCTTTCCCTACATATTTGCTGCCGTCTTCCGTGAAGTTTTTCAGCTTTGTGATACTTCACGTCCCGGGGGATGAGGATGAAGCTCAGAGGGTCTGCGCGGTTCTGCACCGTCTGCAGATCATGAACGGCACAACGTTTTGTGAAGGTTTTGAGACCGCAGGACAAAGTCCTCTCCGATGCCTTGAAGACGCCGTGGAGAACTCTGCCTATGTCGTTCTTCTACTCACTGACAATTTTAAGTCCAGATGGGGCGAGTTCAAGACCAACGTCGTCCTTATGAACTCAATCCAAGACCAAAACAAGTGCGGCACGGTCATTCCTCTTATTCCCAGGTTCAACCCTGCAAAATGGACCATGCCTCTGTATCTGAGATCATTAACGCGCCTGGAGGAGAAGTCTGCGCACTTCAAGACCAATGTCCAGGTAACATTCAAAGAAAATGTGATCAAAACCCAACGAGAAAAATGGGAAAGAGAACAGGCAAAACGATTGTCCGAAAAACAGCTGGAAGATGCAATGCGGCTGTCACGTGCTCTGGAGGAGATACGGCGTAACGAGGAGGAGCTGCACGCCGTCAACGCTCGTCTTTGTCAACAGTTATCGCTGCACCCGACCTAATATTACCTGGACAAGGATCCATCGATGAGATCCACGCTGCGAGAAATGTACAGATAGGAAACCAAAACTGTATGAATGCCTCTTCTTTCAGGGTCACCCATGTTGGGTGCTGCACAGAGGATAGCTGTGCCCCCGAGAGAAGAGACATGATAGGTGTGCCTCCATGAGAAGAAGCAGACGATAGCTGTGCCCCCCGAGAGGAGACAGAGGATAGCTGTGTCCCCAAGAGACAGAGGATAGCTGTGGCCCCCAAGAGAAGAGGCAGAGGCTAGTTGTGCCCCCAAGAGAAGAGGCTGAGGATAGCTGTGCCCCTCGAGAAATGACAGAAGATAGTTGTGCCCCCAAGAGAAGAGACATGATAGGTGTGCCTCCAAGAGAAGAGACAGAGGATCGCTGTGCCCCCCGCGAGAAGAAACATGATAGGAGTGCCTCCAAGAGAAGAAGCAGAGGATAGCTGTGCCCCTGAGAGAAGAGGCAGAGGATAGTTGTGCCCCTCCCGAGAAAGGAGACAGAGGGCAGCTGTGCCCCGAGAGAAGAGGCTGAGGATAGCTGTGCCCCTCAAGAAAAGAGACAGAGGATAGCTGTGCCCCCGAGAGAAGAGGTAGAGGATAGCTGTGCCCCCCGAGAGAAGAGGCTGAGGATAGCTGTGCCCCGCCGAGAGAAGAGACAGAGGATAGCTGTGCCCCCCGAGAGAAGAGGCGGAGGATAGCTGTGCCCCCCGAGAGAAGAGGCGGAGGATAGCTGTGCCCCCCTGAGAGAAGAGACAGAGGATAGCTGTGCCCCCCCCCCCCCCCCCCCCGGGAGAAGAGGCAGAGGATAGCTGTGCCCCCTGAGATAAGAGGCTGAGGATAGCTTTGCCCCGAGAGAAGAGGCTGAGGATAGCTGTGCCCCTCAAGAAAAGAGACAGAGGATAGCTGTGCCCCCCCCCCCCCGAGAGGAGACAGAGGATAGCTGTGCCACCCGAGAGAAGAGGCAGAGGGTAGTTGTGCGCCCCCCCCCCCCCCCCCCCCCGAGAAAGGAGACAGGATAGCTGTGCCCCCCGAGAGAAGAGGCTGAGGATAGCTGTGCCCCTCAAGAAAAGAGACGGGATAGCTGTGCCCCCCGAGAGAAGAGGCAGAGGATAGCTGTGCCCCCCCCCCCGAGAGAACTGGCAGAGGATAGCTGTGCCCCCCCGAGAGAACAGGCAGGATAGCTGTGCCCCCCGAGAGAAGAGGCAGAGGATAGCTGTGCCCCCCCAAGAGAACAGGCAGGATAGCTGTGCCCCCCGAGAGAAGAGACAGGATAGCTGTGCCCCCCGAGAGAAGAGGCAGAGGATAGCTGTGCTCCAGAGAGACAGTCCAGGAAGCATTACCAAGAACACAAGTATTGACAAATTCTACCTATAAGACAAACAAAAAAGCAATAACCTTTTGTGTTAGGTCCCTCTTCTGCGCTGTCAGTGGGGTCACAGTGCTGTTATTGGGGGCAATTATTGGTGGAGGAAATATTAAAAAGCTTGTACACGACTAGAAAAACATGGCTTCTTTCTTCCAAACTGTGCCTGGCGCTGGCCTTATTACTAGGGACCCTGTGCCCAGGCCACCTCTCTGCCACGTGCATCCTTGGTGGAGCAGTATCCGGTACGGCCACCTGGTGGCGCCGTTGTCTCATAGTCATCCCCTTGTCTGCAGCAGGTCCACATCGATGGCAGCTCAGAGGGGAGGGGGGGGCTATATTAAGGCACAAAGGAAGCCATATTGTGATAGGAGTCAGAGAATCCTAGAATGTCAGAGTTGGACGGGATCTTCTGGGTCATCTGGTCCAGCCCCCCGCTCAATGCAGGATTCACTAACCCATCTCAGACAGATGTCTGTCCAGCCTCTGTGAGAAGACTTCCATTGAAGGAGAACTCGCCACCTCTCGTGACCACCTGTTCCACACAATGATCACCCTCACTGTCAAAAAGTTTTTTCTAATTTCTAATCTGTATCTTCTCCCTTTCAGTTTCCTTCCATTGCTTCTCGTGTTTCCATGTGTAGATGAGAATAATGATGATCCCTCTACACTGTGACGGCCCTTCAGATATTTGTAGACAGCTATTAAGTCTCCTCTCACTAAAGATAAGGAGAACAAAGGAGTATATTGGGTACCAAAAATTTATTAAGTATACAATGTATAAATACAAGCAATAATTATATGTTTAAACAACCAGAGGTACAAACCACATGTAAAGTGCATATAGGATGAGGACAGGAAAACCCATCTGGTGCACAGGGCCCTAAAGGTGAGTCAATCTGCACTATGGCGCGGATAGATAGAAACAATAGCCATACAATGCCATGTGGCTACACAAGTACAATATAAGGACACCGGTAGTCAGTAGTAGAAACTACAAGGCATGCTTACCGCAATAATGACAAGGCTGCACCTGGGCACCAGGCTGGGACCAAGAGGGAGACCCTCTTCTACTTTCTACTACTGACTACCGGTGTCCTTATATTGTACTTGTGTAGCCACATGGCATTGTATGGCTATTGTTTCTATCTATCCGCGCCATAGTGCAGATTGACTCACCTTTAGGGCCCTGTGCACCAGATGGGTTTTCCTGTCCTCATCCTATATGCACTTTACATGTGGTTTGTACCTCTGGTTGTTTAAACATATAATTATTGCTTGTATTTATACATTGTATACTTAATAAATTTTTGGTACCCAATATACTCCTTTGTTCTCCTTATCCTTAGTGATATTATGGAGTGGGTGGCCTCGCGGTAGGCCTGGGGCTATTTGTTCATTATTATGTGGTAATTAGCCCCCTTTTTGCCGGTCTCTTGGTCCCGGTAATATGTTCTCTGGTTGTGTTTTAATAAGTCTCCTCTCAGTCTTCTTTTTTTGCAGCTAAACATTCCCAGATCCTGTAACCGTTCCTCGTATGACATACTTTGCAGTCCGCTCACCATCCTGGTCGCGCTTCTCTGAACTTGCTCCAATTTTTCAATGTCTTTTATATAAAGTGGAGCCCAGAACTGGACCCAGTATCCAGGTGAGGAATACTGTTCCTCCAGAACAGTTTATTACAGAGAACGGTCACATTTTCCCTGAGGGCTGGGGGTCAGAGATTGCGGACCCCTGTACATCTCACTTTATTGCCAGGCAGGAAAAGGTTAAGCGTACCTGGCAGATTTTCCTCGCCCGCTCTGCTTGATTGACAGGTCTTTGCAATGTGTGATCTGATAGTGTTCAGATGAGGCTGCCGTCCATGCTTCTTTCTGGCCGGTGTCAGTGCTTCTTTTTGGCTGCCGTCCATGACATCACGGAGAATACCTCCTATCCATCACTAGAGATCAGCGGTGACATCACTGAGAATGTCTCCTATCCATCACCAGAGATCAGAGGTGACATCACTGAGAATGTCTCCTATCCATCACCAGAGATCAGTGGTGACATCACTGAGAATGTCTCCTATCCATCACCAGAGATCAGCGGTGACATCACTGAGAATGCCTCCTATCCATCACCAGAGATCAGAGGTGACATCACTGAGAATGTCTCCTATCCATCACCAGAGATCAGCGGTGACATCACTGAGAATGTCTCCTATCCATCACCAGAGATCAGAGGTGACATCACTGAGAATGTCTCCTATCCATCACCAGAGATCAGCGGTGACATCACTGAGAATGTCTCCTATCCATCACTAGAGATCAGCGATGACATCACTGAGAATGCCTCCTATCCATCACTAGAGATCAGAGGTGACATCACTGAGAATGCCTCCTATCCATCACCAGAGATCAGCGGTGACATCACTGAGAATGCCTCCTATCCATCACCAGAGATCAGCGGTGACATCACTGAGAATGCCTCCTATCCATCACCAGAGATCAGCGGTGACATCACTGAGAATGCCTCCTATCCATCACCAGAGATCAGCGGTGACATCACTGAGAATGTCTCCTATCCATCACCAGAGATCAGAGGTGACATCACTGAGAATGTCTCCTATCCATCACCAGAGATCAGAGGTGACATCACTGAGAATGTCTCCTATCCATCACCAGAGATCAGCGGTGACATCACTGAGAATGTCTCCTATCCATCACCAGAGATCAGCGGTGACATCACTGAGAATGCCTCCTATCCATCACCAGAGATCAGCGGTGACATCACTGAGAATGTCTCCTATCCATCACCAGAGATCAGCGGTGACATCACTGAGAATGTCTCCTATCCATCACCAGAGATCAGCGGTGACATCACTGAGAATGTCTCCTATCCATCACCAGAGATCAGAGGTGACATCACTGAGAATGCCTCCTGTCCATCACCAGAGATCAGCGGTGACATCACTGAGAATGTCTCCTATCCATCACCAGAGATCAGAGGTGACATCACTGAGAATGTCCCCTATCCATCACCAGAGATCAGCGGTGACATCACTGAGAATGTCTCCTATCCATCACCAGAGATCAGCGGTGACATCACTGAGAATGTCTCCTATCCATCACTACAGATCAGAGGTGACATCACTGAGAATGTCTCCTATCCATCACCAGAGATCAGCGGTGACATCACTGAGAATGTCTCCTATCCATCACCAGAGATCAGAGGTGACATCACTGAGAATGTCTCCTATCCATCACCAGAGATCAGCGGTGACATCACTGAGAATGTCTCCTATCCATCACCAGAGATCAGCGGTGACATCACTGAGAATGTCTCCTATCCATCACCAGAGATCAGAGGTGACATCACTGAGAATGCCTCCTATCCATCACCAGAGATCAGCGGTGACATCACTGAGAATGTCTCCTATCCATCACCAGAGATCAGAGGTGACATCACTGAGAATGTCCCCTATCCATCACCAGAGATCAGCGGTGACATCACTGAGAATGTCTCCTATCCATCACCAGAGATCAGCGGTGACATCACTGAGAATGCCTCCTATCCATCACTAGAGATCAGCGGTGACATCACTGAGAATGTCTCCTATCCATCACCAGAGACCAGCGGTGACATCACTGAGAATGTCTCCTATCCATCACCAGAGATCAGCGGTGACATCACTGAGAATGCCTCCTATCCATCACCAGAGATCAGCGGTGACATCACTGAGAATGCCTCCTATCCATCACTACAGATCAGAGGTGACATCACTGAGAATGTCTCCTATCCATCACCAGAGATCAGCGGTGACATCACTGAGAATGCCTCCTATCCATCACTAGAGATCAGCGGTGACATCACTGAGAATGCCTCCTATCCATCACCAGAGATCAGCGGTGACATCACTGAGAATGTCTCCTATCCATCACCAGAGATCAGCGGTGACATCACTGAGAATGTCTCCTATCCATCACCAGAGATCAGCGGTGACATCACTGAGAATGCCTCCTATCCATCACTGGAGATCAGAGGTGACATCACTGAGAATGTCTCCTATCCATCACTAGAGATCAGCGGTGACATCACTGAGAATGCCTCCTATCCATCACTAGAGATCAGCGGTGACATCACTGAGAATGCCTCCTATCCATCACTAGAGATCAGCGGTGACATCACTGAGAATGCCTCCTATACATGGCCAGAGGATTTGGGGTATTTTGCAGACCCCAAAACCCCCGTCTCATCTTTGCGATGTCGCGATAGTTATTATTGATCTTGCAGCGCCCCCGTCTGGCGGAGTTCGCCCTTCTTGACATTTCCCAGCATGCTTTTCTCCCTTGGATATTTGGGATGGACGTGATTCACACACAGGAGCCGGACGCAGCTCAGAGGCAATTTTATTCTCTATTAACCCAAATCAATGGAAGGTTCCCATGAAGCATTAGCCCGAGAGATCGCAGCTCCGGGGTGAGATAAAGACGTCTGCCTGCTTATTAACACTGACAGCTACGGGAAGGCGAGAGGACGGGGGCAGCGGAGAGTGACAGCAGCTCACCTAAGTTTCATCTCCCCCGTCCACAAGCTGCAAAATTAGATCCAGAAAAAAACAGACAGGTAGCAGCGGTACATAAAGCGGGGGAGGGGGGGACACTGCCAGTGTATCTAAACCCATCATTTGTGATACTGTCTGCACGGTATCTAACCCATTTGAGGAGGTGGCTTCATCCATGCAGCTAATGAGTCGCCTGTCACTGACATGTCTGCCACCGCGCTCTCTCTTTGGAGACTGCCCCGACATAGTGCCAGGAGTAATTATCCCGCTAATTATGATTTCTTTACCGTCATTACCAAATTATGATATTAAGCAGAGAACATTTCTGTCATCAACGTCACAGAGACATCTATATTTTTACTGGAAATGTCAAGTATCTTTCAAGCTGCAGGTACTCCAGAGCTGCACTCATACTGATCCTGAGTTACGTCCTGTATTATACTCCAGAGCTGCACTCACTATTCTGCTGGTGCAGTCACTGTGTACATACATTACATTACTGATCCTGAGTTACGTCCTGTATTATACTCCAGAGCTGCACTCACTATTCTGCTGGTGCAGTCACTGTGTACATACATTACATTACTGATCCTGAGTTACCTCCTGTATTATACTCCAGAGCTGCACTCACTATTCTGCTGGTGCAGTCACTGTGTACATACATTACTGATCCTGAGTTACATCCTGTATTATACTCCAGAGCTGCACTCACTATTCTGCTGGTGCAGTCACTATGTACATACATTACTGATCCTGAGTTACATCCCGTATTATATCCCAGAGCTGCACTCACTATTCTGCTGGTGCAGTCACTGTGTACATACATTACATTACTGATCCTGAGTTACATCCTGTATTATTCTCCAGAGCTGCACTCACTATTCTGCTGGTGCAGTCACTGTGTACATACTGTCACGGGGAGACTAGGTGAGCGAGAGCTAATAACCCGGGCCCCTGCAATTTCCCTCAGACTAGGGAAACCCTGACTGACCCTCTACCTGGAGTTTACACTGATGGTGTGCATGTCCAGGCCTCGACCCTCACCCTGCCTCCTGTTACAACCCTAAGCTGAAAACCACGGCCCACCACCCAGTGAAGAGGTAATACACCAATACCCACAGTTAGCACAGACAAGGATAAAGGAAAATATACACCACGCCGCAGTCACTCAGGAATACACTATAAATGTGCAGGGCAAAATAAACACAAATATAGGAAGGAGTAAATAAGACAAAGGAAAATACACCACCAGCAACGATACTCCAACTCCTAGCTCACCACTCCAGACCGAGAGAACAACGCACAAGACAGAAGCTATAATCGGCGACGCCCAATGTTCAGGAGAACTATTTAAAGGCAGTGGGCATGGCCCAGCTTCCAATCCGAGGATCAGGTAAATTAACCCTGGAACAGCTAGATAAAATCTAGCCGATGCCAATGAGCACATAGTGGTCAAAAGCGGAATTACCGCTGTCTGTCGAACGACCTGGTCTGAACAGCGTCCGACATGACACATACATTACATTACTGATCCTGAGTTACACCCTGTATTACACCCCAGAGCTGCACTCACTATTCTGCTGGTGCAGTCACTCTGTACATACATTACATTACTGATCCTGAGTTACATCCTGTATTATACTCCAGAGCTGCACTCACTATTCTGCTGGTGCAGTCACTGTGTACATACATTACATTATTGATCCTGAGTTACATCCTGTATTATACTCCAGAGCTGCACTCACTATTCTGCTGGTTCAGTCACTGTGTACATACATTACATTACTGATCCTGAGTTACACCCTGTATTACACCCCAGAGCCGCACTCACTATTCTGCTGGTGCAGTCACTGTGTACATACATTACTGGTCCTGAGTTACATCCTGTATTATACTCCAGAGCTGCGCTCACTATTCTGCTGGTGCAGTCACTGTGTACATACATTACATTACTGATCCTGAGTTACATCCTGTATTATACTCCAGAGCTGCACTCACTATTCTGCTGGTGCAGTCACTGTGTACATACATTACATTACTGATCCTGAGTTACATCCTGTATTATACTCCAGAGCTGCGCTCACTATTCTGCTGGTGCTGTCACTGTGTACATACATTACTGATCCTAAGTTACATCCTGTATTATACTCCAGAGCTGCACTCACTATTCTGCTGGTGCAGTCACTGTACATACATTACATTACTGATCCTGAGTTACATCATGTATTATACTCCAGAGCTGCACTCACTATTCTGTTCTTTACTCAGCAAGCTTGTGGTTGGACACCTTCCATGGCTGAAGCTTCAGAGCTGAGATCTCTCTTCACACAAGGGTCTATGCTTTCAGTTTAGTCATTTTCTGTGGATGTCAGTAGAAGAAACATACCAGAAAAAAGACCCGGCCTAACCAGCAGCAGCAGACCCCCATGATAGGGCGGGGGCCGCACCGCTGTGGTTTCCATCAGCACTTTGCACCTGTGCAGCCCCCGCCTTTATCATGGGGGTCTGCTGGTGCTGGTGAGGCCGGGTCTTTTTCTTGTTTGGGCTTTTGAATGTCCTTTATGGAGCTGCCGTCAGTAGAGGGTGATCCTGTCTGCAGCGCGCTGTGTGAACACGTCCCACATAAAGACAGAAATGCAGCGAGAATGAAGATCGATTAGAGTCTGATGATTTCAGAGACAGACAATAGGCAAGAAAGAAAGCGCAGTCACACAATGCGGCCACGTGTTACCACCGCCGCACATCTGTATACTGTTACCAGAGCGCAATCAATGCGGCACCCCCCGGAGACCGCGAGCTGTCAGCACCGATCAGTCCTGGAGACAAAAGAAGACATGACTCCTCGATGTACCTGAGTATCTAAGCTCCTCGTGGAAAACTGCTGAGCCGTGTATCTAATCCTCCCCTGTGTGATACTGACTGCTGAGCTGTGTATCTAATCCTATCCTGTGTGATACTGTCTGCTGAGCCGTGTATCTATCCTATCCTGTGTGAAACTGTCTGCTGAGCTGTGTATCTAATCCTATCCTGTGCCTCGTCTCCTATGGCTGCTGTGCCGCGTCCCCTCCTATGGCTGCTGTGCCGCGTCCCCTCCTATGGCTGCTGTGCCGCGTCCCCTCCTATGGCTGCTGTGCCTTGTCCCACTCCTATGGCTGCTGTGCCTTGTCCCCTCCCATGGCTGCTGTGCCGCGTCCCCTCCTATGGCTGCTGTGCCTTGTCCCACTCCTATGGCTGCTGTGCCTTGTCCCCTCCCATGGCTGCTGTGCCGCATCTCCTCCTATGGCTGCTGTGCCTTGTCCCCTCCTATGGCTGCTGTGCCGCATCCCCTCCTATGGCTGCTGTGCCTTGTCCCACTCCTATGGCTGCTGTGCCTTGTCCCCTCCCATGGCTGCTGTGCCGCATCTCCTCCTATGGCTGCTGTGCCTTGTCCTCTCCTATGGCTGCTGTGCCGCGTCCCCTCCTATGGCTGCTGTGCCGCGTCCCCTCCTATGGCTGCTGTGCCGCGTCCCCTCCTATGGCTGCTGTGCCGCGTCCCCTCCTATGGCTGCTGTGCCGCGTCCCCTCCTATGGCTGCTGTGCCGCGTCCCCTCCTATGGCTGCTGTCTGTGCCGCGTTCCCTCCTATGGCTACTGGGCCGACCCCCTCCTATGGCTGCTGTGCCGCGTCCCCTCCTATAGCTGCTGTGCTGCGTCCTCTCCTATGGCCGCTGTGCCTTGTCCCCCTCCTATGACTGCTGTGCCGCGTCCCCTCCTATGACTGCTGTGCCGCGTCCCCTCCTATGGCTGCTGTGCCGCGTCCCCTCCTATGGCTGCTGTGCCGCATCCCCTCCTATAGCTGCTGTGCTGCGTCCCCTCCTATGGCTGCTGTGCCTTGTCCCCTCCTATGACTGCTGTGCCGTGTCCCTTCCTATAGCTGCTGTGCTGTGTCCCCTCCTATGGCTGCTGTGCTGCGTCCCCTCCTATTGTCAAGAAAATACACCAAAAACAGGCAGAGATGCTTACCTGTCTGAATGGGCCTCAATACAAATGCACAAGCAGGGTGCAGCGGACCCAATCAAAATAGCAAATGCACAGGTGCAATACCTAATGAAACAGCCAGCCTTCAATCAGGGTTTGGCTGTGTGGTACACCAATGCACTGAGATACATACTCTGTATGTGGCGTGTTCACACAAGGAATGCAAGCATCTGGCTCCAGCCTATTAATGACGCCCTATGGCGGGCTGCCCAGTGCTAAAATGCATCCTGTGTGAACAGAGGCCACAGTGTACAGAACCATTTGGGCCCAACTGCACCCTGCAAAAAATATACGTGCAAAACAAAACATATAAATATATGTACGGTATTAGTTGATATTCTGGCCATAATATGCAAGCTGGCAACCCGTGCCAAGGGTCCTTACGTTTTGCCAGTCCTACTCTAACATGAAAAACACCAAAAAAGGAAAAATTCAAGAAAATACACCAAAAACAGGCAGAGATGCTTACCTGTGCCTTGTCCCCTCCTATGGCTGCTGTGTCTTGTCCCCCTCCTATGACTGCTGTGCCGCGTCCCCACCTATGGCTGCTGTGCCTTGTCCCCTCCTTTGGCTGCTGTGTCTTGTCCCCCTCCTATGACTGCTGTGCCGCGTCCCCTCCTATGGCTGCTGTGCCTTGTTCCCTCCTTTCGCTGCTGTGTCTTGTCCCCCTCCTATGACTGCTGTGCCTCGTCCCCCTCCTATGACTGCTGTGCCTCGTCCCCTCCTATGGCTGCTGTGCCGTGTCCCCTCCTTTGGCTGCTGTGCCGCGTCCCCTCCTATGGCTACTGTGCCGCGTCCCCTCCTATAGCTGCTGTGTCTTGTCCCCCTCCTATGACTGCTGTGCCACATCCCCTCCTATGGCTGCTGTGCCTTGTCCCCTCCTTTGGCTGCTGTGTCTTGTCCCCCTCCTATGGCTGCTGTGCCTCGTCCCCTCCTATGGCTGCTGTGCCGCGTCCCCTCCTGTGGCTGCTGTGCCGCGTCCCCTCCTATGGCTGCTGTGCCGCGTCCCCTCCTATAGCTGCTGTGTCTTGTCCCCCTCCTATGACTGCTGTGCCGCGCCCCCTCCTATGGCTGCTGTGTCTTGTCCCCCTCCTATGGCTGCTGTGCCTTGTCTCCTCCTATTGTCCCCTCCTATGGCTGCTGTGTATTGTCCCCTCCTATGACTGCTGTGTCTTGTCCCCCTCCTGTGGCTGCTGTGCCGCATCCCCTCCTATGGCTGCTGTACCGCGTCCCCTCCTATGGCTGCTGTGTCTTGTCCCCTCCTTTGGCTGCTGTGTCTTGTCCCCTCCTTTGGCTGCTGTGTCTTGTCCCCCTCCTATGGCTGCTGTACCGCTTCCCCTCCTATGGCTGCTGTGTATTGTCCCCTCCTATGACTGCTGTGTCTTGTCCCCCTCCTATGACTGCTGTGCCACGTCCCCTCCTATGGCTGCTGTGTCGCGTCCCCTCCTATGGCTGCTGTGTCTTGTCCCCTCCTATGGCTGCTGTGTCTTGTCCCCTCCTTTGGCTGCTGTGTCTTGTCCCCCTCCTATGGCTGCTGTACCGCGTCCCCTCC
The DNA here is from genome assembly GCF_051348905.1 of Ranitomeya variabilis. Classification (NCBI taxonomy): domain Eukaryota; kingdom Metazoa; phylum Chordata; class Amphibia; order Anura; family Dendrobatidae; genus Ranitomeya; species Ranitomeya variabilis. Next base: position 215,919,658 of record NC_135239.1, on the reverse strand, counting down.
TATGGCTGCTGTGTCTTGTCCCCTCCTTTGGCTGCTGTGTCTTGTCCCCCTCCTATGGCTGCTGTACCGCGTCCCCTCCTATGGCTGCTGTGTCTTGTCCCCTCCTTTGGCTGCTGTGTCTTGTCCCCTCCTTTGGCTGCTGTGTCTTGTCCCCCTCCTATGGCTGCTGTGCCTCGTCCCCTCCTATGGCTGCTGTGCCGCGTCCCCTCCTGTGGCTGCTGTGCCGCGTCCCCTCCTATGGCTGCTGTGCCGCGCCCCCTCCTATGGCTGCTGTGTCTTGTCCCCCTCCTATGGCTGCTGTGCCTTGTCTCCTCCTATTGTCCCCTCCTATGGCTGCTGTGTATTGTCCCCTCCTATGACTGCTGTGTCTTGTCCCCCTCCTGTGGCTGCTGTGCCGCGTCCCCTCCTATGGCTGCTGTACCGCGTCCCCTCCTATGGCTGCTGTGTCTTGTCCCCTCCTTTGGCTGCTGTGTCTTGTCCCCTCCTTTGGCTGCTGTGTCTTGTCCCCCTCCTATGGCTGCTGTACCGCTTCCCCTCCTATGGCTGCTGTGTATTGTCCCCTCCTATGACTGCTGTGTCTTGTCCCCCTCCTATGACTGCTGTGCCACGTCCCCTCCTATGGCTGCTGTGTCGCGTCCCCTCCTATGGCTGCTGTGTCTTGTCCCCTCCTATGGCTGCTGTGTCTTGTCCCCTCCTTTGGCTGCTGTGTCTTGTCCCCCTCCTATGGCTGCTGTACCGCGTCCCCTCCTATGGCTGCTGTCTTGTCCCCTCCTTTGGCTGCTGTGTCTTGTCCCCCTCCTATGGCTGCTGTACCGCGTCCCCTCCTATGGCTGCTGTGTCTTGTCCCCTCCTTTGGCTGCTGTGTCTTGTCCCCTCCTTTGGCTGCTGTGTCTTGTCCCCCTCCTATGGCTGCTGTGCCTCGTCCCCTCCTATGGCTGCTGTGCCGCGTCCCCTCCTGTGGCTGCTGTGCCGCGTCCCCTCCTATGGCTGCTGTGCCGCGTCCCCTCCTATGGCTGCTGTGTCTTGTCCCCCTCCTATGGATGCTGTGCCTTGTCCCCTCCTATTGTCCCCTCCTATGGCTGCTGTGTATTGTCCCCTCCTATGACTGCTGTGTCTTGTCCCCCTCCTGTGGCTGCTGTGCCGCGTCCCCTCCTATGGCTGCTGTACCGCGTCCCCTCCTATGGCTGCTGTGTCTTGTCCCCTCCTTTGGCTGCTGTGTCTTGTCCCCTCCTTTGGCTGCTGTGTCTTGTCCCCCTCCTATGGCTGCTGTACCGCTTCCCCTCCTATGGCTGCTGTGTATTGTCCCCTCCTATGACTGCTGTGTCTTGTCCCCCTCCTATGACTGCTGTGCCACGTCCCCTCCTATGGCTGCTGTGTCGCGTCCCCTCCTATGGCTGCTGTGTCTTGTCCCCTCCTATGGCTGCTGTGTCTTGTCCCCTCCTTTGGCTGCTGTGTCTTGTCCCCCTCCTATGGCTGCTGTACCGCGTCCCCTCCTATGGCTGCTGTGTCTTGTCCCCTCCTTTGGCTGCTGTGTCTTGTCCCCCTCCTATGGCTGCTGTACCGCGTCCCCTCCTATGGCTGCTGTGCCTTGTTCCCTCCTTTCGCTGCTGTGTCTTGTCCCCCTCCTATGACTGCTGTGCCTCGTCCCCCTCCTATGACTGCTGTGCCTCGTCCCCTCCTATGGCTGCTGTGCCGTGTCCCCTCCTTTGGCTGCTGTGCCGCGTCCCCTCCTATGGCTACTGTGCCGCGTCCCCTCCTATAGCTGCTGTGTCTTGTCCCCCTCCTATGACTGCTGTGTCACGTCCCCTCCTATGGCTGCTGTGCCTTGTCCCCTCCTTTGGCTGCTGTGTCTTGTCCCCCTCCTATGGCTGCTGTGCCTCGTCCCCTCCTATGGCTGCTGTGCCGCGTCCCCTCCTGTGGCTGCTGTGCCGCGTCCCCTCCTATAGCTGCTGTGTCTTGTCCCCCTCCTATGACTGCTGTGCCGCGCCCCCTCCTATGGCTGCTGTGTCTTGTCCCCCTCCTATGGCTGCTGTGCCTTGTCTCCTCCTATTGTCCCCTCCTATGGCTGCTGTGTATTGTCCCCTCCTATGACTGCTGTGTCTTGTCCCCCTCCTGTGGCTGCTGTGCCGCGTCCCCTCCTATGGCTGCTGTACCGCGTCCCCTCCTATGGCTGCTGTGTCTTGTCCCCTCCTTTGGCTGCTGTGTCTTGTCCCCTCCTTTGGCTGCTGTGTCTTGTCCCCCTCCTATGGCTGCTGTACCGCTTCCCCTCCTATGGCTGCTGTGTATTGTCCCCTCCTATGACTGCTGTGTCTTGTCCCCCTCCTATGACTGCTGTGCCACGTCCCCTCCTATGGCTGCTGTGTCGCGTCCCCTCCTATGGCTGCTGTGTCTTGTCCCCTCCTATGGCTGCTGTGTCTTGTCCCCTCCTATGGCTGCTGTACCGCGTCCCCTCCTATGGCTGCTGTGTCTTGTCCCCTCCTTTGGCTGCTGTGTCTTGTCCCCCTCCTATGGCTGCTGTACCGCGTCCCCTCCTATGGCTGCTGTGTATTGTCCCCTCCTTTGGCTGCTGTGTCTTGTCCCCTCCTTTGGCTGCTGTGTCTTGTCCCCCTCCTATGGCTGCTGTGCCTCGTCCCCTCCTATGGCTGCTGTGCCGCGTCCCCTCCTGTGGCTGCTGTGCCGCGTCCCCTCCTATGGCTGCTGTGCCGCGTCCCCTCCTATGGCTGCTGTGTCTTGTCCCCCTCCTATGGCTGCTGTGCCTTGTCCCCTCCTATTGTCCCCTCCTATGGCTGCTGTGTATTGTCCCCTCCTATGACTGCTGTGTCTTGTCCCCCTCCTGTGGCTGCTGTGCCGCGTCCCCTCCTATGGCTGCTGTACCGCGTCCCCTCCTATGGCTGCTGTGTCTTGTCCCCTCCTTTGGCTGCTGTGTCTTGTCCCCTCCTTTGGCTGCTGTGTCTTGTCCCCCTCCTATGGCTGCTGTACCGCTTCCCCTCCTATGGCTGCTGTGTATTGTCCCCTCCTATGACTGCTGTGTCTTGTCCCCCTCCTATGACTTCTGTGCCACGTCCCCTCCTATGGCTGCTGTGTCGCGTCCCCTCCTATGGCTGCTGTGTCTTGTCCCCTCCTATGGCTGCTGTGTCTTGTCCCCTCCTTTGGCTGCTGTGTCTTGTCCCCCTCCTATGGCTGCTGTACCGCGTCCCCTCCTATGGCTGCTGTGTCTTGTCCCCTCCTTTGGCTGCTGTGTCTTGTCCCCCTCCTATGGCTGCTGTACCGCGTCCCCTCCTATGGCTGCTGTGTCTTGTCCCCTCCTTTGGCTGCTGTGTCTTGTCCCCTCCTTTGGCTGCTGTGTCTTGTCCCCTCCTTTGGCTGCTGTGTCTTGTCCCCCTCCTATGGCTGCTGTACCGCTTCCCCTCCTATGGCTGCTGTGCCACGTCCCCTCCTATGGCTGCTGTGCCGCGACCCCTCCTATAGGTTATGTACCTATATGGTGCACCCAGCCGTATGTATTTTTAAGGGTGGTGCACGGTCTTATGTTGCTTTGCTTTGTGTTGGTGCTCGTGATGTTTCGGTGCCTCTTTTTAGGGCATGGTCTGGTTATCGTGAGCGCCCCTCACACTGAGCTGCGCCCCTCGCACTGTGCTGCGCCCCTGACAGCGGTAGATTGGGATTACACGGACGTCTTCGGCACTATTCTGGGTGCATCGTCCCTGATATTAATGTGGAGCTATTTTGGGATGTCCCCTCCTGACTGCTGATCATCTCCGGAGCGCCTGGATGCGCCTGTGAGTGAGGTCTGAGGCGTGTGTGCCCGTGTGGAGCAGCCTCGCCGGGGTAATTAATAAGATAAGGATGGAAATCTTTGTGCACGTTCCCAGACACAAATCGTCCTTCCCGGAGGGAGAGAGACGAGCAAGAAGGCGAAAAAACTTCCTACAAATAAATGGGAGGCCTGTCACATCCCCCGCTGCATCTTCACTCAGCCGGATACAAACAGGAGAAAATGGCGCAAACCCACCGTGAAAAAGCGAGTGTGCGGGAAATGATCATTAGTCGCCATTTTATTGTAAACACATATATACTGCAGAGTGACACGATAAAAAGGCAAAGCCACTGCGCTAACATGTCAGACGCCATCATAACACAAGATGGATCTAGATGTAGATTGTGAGCCTTCGCGGGCAGGGTCCTCTCTCCTACTGTACCAGTTATGACTTGTATTGTTCAAGATTATTGTACTTGTTTTTATGTATACCCCTCCTCACTTGTAAAGCGCCATGGAATAAATGGCGCTATAACAATAAATAATAATAATAATAATAATCTAGCCGTATTAGTAGCAGATCAGCCAATATATCTGACCTGCTAATCTGGGAACAATGGTGTCAGATATTTGGGATACTGGATTCACTCTACAAAGCACGGCGACTGATGACGTCCCTGCGGTTCTGTGTTACGCTTATTCTCACATGGAAGCAATATTTCTGTAATGCAGCGTTCAACAAAAAACTGCCTATGGATAATATGGATGTCATGAGGCGGGTATGTGGTTTACCATTGTCCTGCTGAAACATACAAAGCTTTCCCTGATGCAGATGTTGTCTGGATGGAGATGGTTTTACTTTCCTCTCTATATAATGCTCAGAATTGATGGCGCCATTCATGTGTGCACTGCCCCTGCCGTGGGCACTAATGTCCCCTATACATCACAGATGTGAACTGTGCACTGATAACAAGCTGGATGGCCCCTCTCCTCCATAACAAACTGGATGGTCCCTCTCTTCGATAACAAGCTGGATGGTCCCTCTCTTCGATAACAAGCTGGATGGCCGCTCTCCCCCATAACAAGCTGGATGGTCCTTCTCTTCGATAACAAGCTGGATGGCCGCTCTCCTCAATAACAAGCTGGATGGCCCCTCTCATTGATAACAAGCTGGATGGCCGCTCTCCTCGATAACAAGCTGGATGGCTCCTCTCCTGGAAAACAAGCTGGATGGCCACACTCCTCAATGAAAAGCTGGACAGTCCCTCTCCTATATGACAAGCTGGTCTCTTTCCTCCATAACGAGCTGTATGTTCTCCTGGATAACAAGCTGGATGGCCCCTCGACTAGATGACAAACTGGCTGGCCCTCCCCTCAATAACAAGCTGTATGGCCATTTTCCTCTATAACAAGCTGGATGGTCCCTCTCCTGGATAAGCTGAATGGTCCCTTTCCTCAATGGCAAGCAGGACAGTCGCTCTGCTGGATAACAAGATGGATGGTCTCTCCTGGATAACAAGCTGGATGGTCCCTCTCCTCAAGATCAAGCTGGATGGTTTCTCTCCTCGATAGCAAGCTGGATGGTTTCTTTCCTCGATAACAAGCTGGATGGTCCCTCTGAGTATGCAGGAAATGACATCCACGGTTTCCATAAAGAATTTCACATTTTGCTTCATCCGACCACAGAACAGTTTTACGTTTTGCCTCTGTCTATTATAGATTAAGTTTGGCCCAGAGAAGAGAGCAGCATTTCTGGATTGTGTGGATATAAGGCTTCTTCTTTACATGATGGAGCTTTCACTATCATTTGTGGATTAAACGGAGACCTGTGATCACAGACAATGATTTCTGGAAGTTTTCCTGAGCCCATGAAGTGATTGGTTGGACTGGATCATTCCTGGATTTATTGCAGTGCGGCCTGAGGGCTGGAATATAACGTGCATCTAATATTGATCCCCAGCCTTGTCACATTATGATAGACTTCACCAGAATCTCTAAGTCTCCTGATGATATTATGTGCTGAAGATTTTATGTTGAGGAACATTTCATGGAATTGTTCCACAATTGTTATACATAGTTGTTGCCATCTTGGTGAACCTCTGACCACCTTTGCTTCGGAGAGACTCTGCCTCTCTCACATTGCTCTTTTTATCCCGTCGTGTGTAGAACATTCATCCTCAAGATGTTTTTTATTAGTATCACTTACTATTCCAGCCTATTGTTAAGCCTGTCCTGACTGTTCTGAGATGTGTCACCACTATCAATTTCCAAAATCAGATAATCTTTTCAAATAAAAAGGAGAAATGTCCAATGGTCGACTTTCGATCTGTTCTATATTCTCCTCTGAATAAACTGATTTCCAGATTATCGCACTCTGGTTTTCGCCACATTTTACACAATGTTGCAACTTTGTTGGACTCGGGGCTGTGATTTATAATAAACAATGTAGTATAATAAACATATAATGTAATGTGCTGTGAAAAGAAGGCCGAGAAGGTAAAATAGAGCAGCGAAGAAATGACGTCTCCTTGTTTTCTGCTGGTGGATTTTGCATTCTGCGACATTCTGTCCGTTGTGGAGCGTGATGTGACATTTTGTTTCTAGCGGCGGCCGCTCTCCGGACGGCGCGGCTCGGATCAGCGTTTACCTCCTGCTCACACTCCTTCCTGTATTACTGACATGTTAGTCGCTGGCGGTCAGGCAGATAAAGGTCGCTGCGGCCTCGCAGTCCTACTTACTGTCACGACGCTGCGAGCCAATAATGGGAAAAATATATGAAAAACCACAGGGGGAAACAACTGCGCCAATGTGAGCGGCGACTGCGGATTAGTCAGGTATAAGTCAGAGCCGATCCCTGCGGATTAGTCAGGTATAACTCAGAGCCGATCCCTGCGGATTAAAACACCAAAACAAGAAAAAGGATTGGACTAAAACAGGCACGCACAACCATCTAATATGAAAATATGTACAAAAACCTTTTTATTCAACATCACATCAAATATAAAAACATTTAAAACAGGTAAAAACACACAACACCCCCATGTAAATCTGTAACCGCAATACTCAGATAGATCTGAAATATAGATACTGGCAAATACTCCACTAAATAAGTGTATATACCTAGGACCGCCTGAGAACCTGTACATAAACCATGACTGTGGGAAACCTAGAAAATAAGCCTGATAATGAGCCAGGCAGAAAAAATATATATATATAAATATGTGTAGTACTGCAATGCTGCATGCACTTAAACCCACAGTAACCCTTTGAAGAAGGGTATGGTGCCTGAGTGTAAAGGCAATCACAACGCTGGCTACACAGTGCTCCTATGTATAAGAAGAGGCAGAAAATGTGCCGTGAATACTCAACTGAATAGAATCCGGAGCAAGCTGTGGCCGCGGTTTGGCTGAAATAGAGAGTCCAGGCAGGTACGCAGGTAGGTGGAGATCAATGTGCCATGGAAGTGGACAAGAAGGGGGGGGGGGGTTGAAAGAGAAGAACCCCACGCGTATCGCCGCCGCAGCGGCTTCGTCAGGGGAAGTCAGGTATAAGTCCCTGCGGATTAGTCAGGTATAAGTCAGAGGGTCCATCGCTGAGACGTAATCACTGCAATATCAAGGACGAGAGTGGAGCAAGGCAGCAGTGAGCAGGAGTACAGGGGAGCCCACCCAAAGTGTCAGCTCCCCGGCAGCCTGGGTGGTCGCTCTGCCCCCAAAATGGGGATTGTTACTGATTCTGCATTGGGTCAAAAGGGGAAACCGCCGCTATAGGATGTCACATGACCGTGGGGCATTACGCCCAGGAAGGGCCCGGTGTGACGCCACATGGAGCCACGTCTGGCCACAGATTGACATAATTATGGCGGAGTGGATATTTCTGATGTAGATTATCACAACGACTCCCACTGGACACCGCCACAGACCTGCACAGCTCCGTCTCATTGGCCGTGATCCACTCCCCCGCCCGTCATTCTATACAGAGGCCGTGTCGGCTCACATTAGCCACGAGGCGGCCGCCATAGACCCCACTCGTCATATACCGGATGCAGGATCCATACTTCATTCTCTTACCGAATCCATCAATAATCAGAGGTGACAGCGGCTGCGGAGAAATAACGCCATTGTCTCACCCGTAATTAGCGGAATTAGTGCAGCCGGGGAGCAACGTGGGGTCACCTGCAGGTCCGTCATCATTACCAGCTCTTCTTCAAGGGGCTGCATGGATGAGACTGGAGGACCAAAGACGCCAGAAGGATTTCACATTCCCGGGACTCTTGTTAAAGGGAATCTGTCACCAGCTAATCCGAGAGCAGCATGATGTGGGGGCAGAGACCTTGATTCCAGCAATGTCACTCTCTGGGCTGCTTCCTGCAGTTTTATCAGCTTTCTGTGCACACTAAGCATAGGCACAAAAATGCAAATCAGTGGTGGGGCGGGGTTATACATAGAAAAATGCCAATCAGTGGTGGGGGCGGGGTTATACATAGAAAACTGCCAATCAGTGGTGGGGGCGGGGTTATACATAGAAAACTGCCACCAGTGGTGGGGGCGGGGTTATACATAGAAAACTGCCAATCAGTGGTGGGGGCGGGGTTACACATAGAAAACTGCCACCAGTGGTGGGGGCGGGTTTATACATAAGAAAACTGCCAATCAGTGATGGGGGGCGGGGTTATACATAGAAACTGCCAATCAGTGGTGGGGGCGGAGTTATACATAGAAAACTGCCACCAGTGGTGGGGGCGGGGTTATACATAGAAAACTGACAATCAGTGATGGGGCGGGGTTATACATAGAAAACTGACAATCAGTGATGGGGGCGGGGTTATACATAGAAAACTGACAATTAGTGGTGGGGGCGGGGTTATAAATAGAAAGCTGTCAATTAATGGTGTGCAGCTCCTCACAGCTCCATACACCATGTAGTGGCCGTTCTCAGTACTGCAGCTCCTCACAGCTCCATACACCATGTAGTGGCCTGTTGTGAACTCTGTTTTTGGGCTCCCTCTTGTGGTCACAAGTGGTACTGTGTGAGTGCTGTCTTTGGGCTCCCTCTGGTGGCTCTTTGTGTCATTCTGCAGGTCTGAGGCGGATCAGCTGTCTCGTTATCTGTTAGCTGGTTTCCTATTTAGCTCACCTGGACTATCAGTTGTTGCCTGCTGTCGATGTATTCAGTGCTATTTTGATCTCTCCTGAATTCCTTCGTTATCAGTCTCGCCAAGAGAAGCTAAGTTTCTGTTTGGTTATTTTTTGCTCATCAGTGTTCAATATGTTTCTTGGTTATTTATTTGTCCTTGTCCAGCTTGCTAATATGTGATTTCCTTGCTTGCTGGTAAATCTGAGTTTCTCCCCTCACACCGTTAGTTGGTGTGGGGGTTATTGAACTCTCAGCGTGGATATTTTGTATAGGGTTTTTTACTGACCGCACAGTTCCCTGTCTGTCTTCTGCTATCTAGTATTAGTGGGCCTCATTTGCTGAATCTGTTTTCATTTCTATGTTTTGTATTTTCCCCTTACCTCACCGTTATTATTTGTTGGGGGCTTCCTATATCTTTGGGGTCATTTCTCTGAGGCAAGTGAGGTCTTACTTTCTCTATAGGGGTAGCAAGTTTCTCAGGCTGCGTCGAGACGTCCAGGAATTTAGGTACGTTCACCGGCTACCTTTAGTGTGTTTGGTTAGGATCAGGTTGCGGTCAGTCCAGTTACCACATCCCCAGAGCTCGTCCTATTGTCTCTGACTTAGCTGGTTAGATTTGTGATCCTAAGCCACTGGGATCATAACAGTACAGCAGGCCAGAAAAGTGTTTAATGCATCGCAGAAGTGGGATAAGAGAAGTCCTGAGTACAATTTTTTTTTTTTTTTACTCTCCCTTTGCTGCAGTCTGTCCAGCTTCTCTGATCCCCTTAATCTCTGGGTGGCTTTGAGTTCAGCTGCTGACATGGATATTCAGAGTCTGACTTCTAGTGTGGATCATCTTGCTGCAAGGGTGCAAAGCATTCAGGATTTTGTTGTTCGCAGTCCTATGTCTGAGCCAAAAGTACCTATTCCTGAGTTGTTTTCTGGAGATAGATCTAGGTTTCTGAATTTTAAGAATAATTGTAAATTATTTCTTTCTTTGAGACCTCGTTCCTCTGGTGATTCCGCTCAGCAAGTTAGAATTGTTATCTCCCTGTTACGTGGCGACCCTCAAGATTGGGCTTTCTCCCTGGCGCCAGGAGATCCTGCATTGCTGAATGTGGATGCGTTTTTTCTGGCGCTTGGACTGCTTTATGAGGAACCTAATCTTGAGAACCAGGCAGAAAAGGCCTTGCTGGCTCTCTCTCAGGGCCAGGATGAAGCTGAGGTGTATTGTCAAAAATTTCGGAAATGGTCGGTGCTTACTCAATGGAATGAGTGTGCCCTGGCTGCAAATTTCAGAGAAGGTCTTTCTGAAGCCATTAAGAATGTTATGGTGGGGTTCCCCACGCCTGCAAGTCTGAATGACTCAATGGCTTTGGCCATTCAGATTGATCGGCGTTTGCGGGAGCACAAATCTGCGCACCATCTGGCGGTGTTTTCTGAACAGAGACCTGAGTCTATGCAATGTGACCGAATTCTGACCAGAATTGAGCGGCAAAATCATAGACGTCAAAATGGGTTGTGCTTTTACTGTGGTGATTCAACTCATGTTATCTCAGCATGCTCTAAGCGCTTAAAAAAAATCGCTAAAACTGTCACCGTTGGTACTATACAGCCTAAATTCATTTTGTCTGTTACTTTAATTTGTTCTCTGTCATCCTACTCGGTTATGGCTTTTGTGGATTCAGGTGCTGCCCTGAACCTGATGGATTTGTCGTTTGCCAGGCGCTGTGGTTTAGTCCTGGAGCCTTTAGAATTCCCTATTCCACTGAGGGGAATTGATGCTACACCATTGGCTGAGAATAAGCCTCAGTATTGGACTCAAGTGACCATGTGCATGACTCCCGTACATCAGGAGGTGATTCGCTTTCTTGTGCTGCATAATTTGCATGATGTTGTCGTGTTGGGTCTGCCATGGCTGCAGGCCCATAATCCAGTTCTGGATTGGAAAGCTATGTCTGTTTCAAGTTGGGGTTGCCAGGGGATTCATGGCGATGCTCCTTTGGTGTCAATTGCTTCTTCCACTCCTTCTGAGGTCCCTGAGTTTTTGTCGGACTACCAGGATGTATTTGATGAGCCCAGATCCGGTGCCCTGCCTCCTCACAGGGATTGTGATTGTGCTATAAATTTGATTCCTGGTAGTAAGTTCCCTAAGGGACGACTTTTTAATTTGTCTATACCAGAGCATGCCGCTATGCGGAGTTATATAAAGGAGTCTTTAGAGAAGGGACATATTCGCCCATCCTCCTCCCCTCTTGATGCGGGATTCTTTTTTTGTGGCTAAGAAGGATGGTTCTCTGAGACCTTGTATTGATTATCGTCTTCTAAATAAAATCACGGTTAAATTTCAGTATCCTTTGCCATTATTATCTGATCTGTTTGCTCGGATTAAGGGGTCCAGTTGGTTCACCAAGATAGATCTTCGTGGTGCGTATAACCTTGTGCGTATTAAGCAGGGGGATGAATGGAAAACAGCATTTAATACACCCGGAGGCCATTTTGAGTACTTGGTGATGCCTTTTGGACTCTCTAATGCTCCTTCTGTGTTCCAGTCCTTCATGCATGACATCTTCCGAGAATATCTGGATAAATGTATGATTGTGTATCTGGATGACATTTTGGTATTTTCTGACGATTGGGAATCCCATGTGAAGCAGGTCAGGATGGTATTTCAGGTCCTACGTGCTAATGCCTTATTTGTGAAGGGCTCAAAATGTCTCTTTGGAGTACAGAAGGTTTCCTTTTTGGGTTTTATTTTTTCTCCTTCTACTATTGAGATGGACCCAGTCAAGGTCCAGGCTATTCATGACTGGACTCAGCCTACATCTGTTAAGAGTCTTCAGAAGTTCTTAGGTTTTGCTAATTTTTACCGTCGCTTCATTGCTAATTTTTCTGGCGTGGTTAAACCCTTGACGGATTTGACCAAGAAGGGTTCTGATGTGACTAATTGGTCTCCTGCGGCCGTGGAAGCCTTTCGGGAGCTGAAGCGCCGGTTTTCTTCGGCTCCAGTTTTGTGTCAGCCTGATGTCTCTCTTCCTTTTCAGGTCGAGGTTGATGCTTCTGAGATTGGAGCAGGGGCTGTTTTGTCGCAGAGAAGCTCTGATTGCTCTGTGATGAAGCCTTGTGCTTTCTTTTCGAGAAAGTTTTCGCCTGCCGAGCGGAATTATGATGTTGGTAATCGGGAGTTGTTGGCTATGAAGTGGGCATTTGAGGAGGGGCGACATTGGCTCGAGGGAGCTAAGCACCGTGTGGTGGTCTTGACTGATCACAAAAATCTGATTTATCTCGAGTCTGCTAAGCGGCTGAATCCTAGACAGGCTCGTTGGTCGTTGTTTTTCTCCCGTTTCGATTTCGTGGTCTCGTACCTGCCTGGTTCAAAGAATGTGAAGGCTGATGCTCTTTCTAGGAGTTTTGTGCCTGACTCTCCGGGAGTTTCAGAGCCGGCTGGTATCCTCAGAGAGGGAGTGATTTTGTCTGCCATCTCCCCAGATTTGCGACGAGTGCTGCAGAAATTTCAGGCGGATAGACCTGACCGTTGCCCACCAGAGAGACTGTTTGTCCCAGATAGATGGACCAGCAAAGTTATTCCCGAGGTTCATTCTTTGGTGTTGACAGGCCATCCTGGGATTTTTGGTACCAGAGATTTGGTGGCTAGGTCCTTCTGGTGGCCTTCCTTGTCGCGGGATGTGCGTTCCTTTGTGCAGTCCTGTGGGATTTGTGCTCGGGCTAAGCCTTGCTGTTCTCGTGCCAGCGGTTTGCTTTTGCCTTTGCCTGTCCCGAAGAGGCCTTGGACGCACATTTCCATGGATTTTATTTCGGATCTTCCAGTCTCTCAGAGAATGTCTGTCATCTGGGTGGTGTGTGATCGTTTTTCCAAAATGGTCCATTTGGTGCCCTTGCCTAAGTTGCCTTCCTCCTCCGATTTGGTTCCTCTATTTTTTCAGAATGTGGTCCGCTTGCACGGCATCCCTGAAAATATTGTGTCTGACAGAGGATCCCAGTTCGTGTCCAGATTTTGGCGGATCTTTTGTGCTAAGATGGGCATTGATTTATATTTTTCGTTGGCCTTCCATCCTCAGACGAATGGCCAAACCGAGCGAACTAATCAGACCTTGGAAACTTATTTGAGATGTTTTGTTTCTGCTGATCAGGATGATTGGGTGACTTTTTTGCCATTGGCTGAGTTTGCCCTTAATAATCGGGCTAGTTCTGCTACTTTGGTTTCGCCTTTTTTCTGCAATTCTGGTTTTCATCCTCGTTTTTCCTCGGATCAGGTTGAGCCTTCTGACTGTCCTGGGGTGGATTCTGTGGTGGACAGGTTGCAGCAGATTTGGAGCCATGTGGTGGACAATTTGAAGTTGTCACAGGAGAAGGCTCAGCGCTTTGCCAACCGCCGTCGCGGTGTGGGTCCCCGACTTCATGTTGGGGATTTGGTATGGCTGTCTTCTCGGTATGTTCCTATGAAGGTCTCCTCTCCTAAATTCAAGCCTCGCTTCATCGGTCCTTATAAGGTTTTGGAAATCCTTAACCCGGTGTCATTTCGTCTGGACCTCCCAGCGTCGTTTGCCATTCATAACGTGTTCCATAGGTCTTTGTTGCGGAGGTATGTGGTGCCTGTGGTTCCTTCTGTTGAGCCCCCTGCCCTGGTGCTGGTTGAGGGCGAATTGGAGTACGTGGTGGAGAAGATCTTGGATTCTCGTATTTCTAGACGGAGGCTTCAGTATTTGGTTAAGTGGAAGGGCTATGGTCAGGAGGATAATTCCTGGGTTGTCGCCTCTGATGTTCATGCGGACGATTTGGTTCATGCCTTCCATGTGGCTCATCCTGATCGCCCTGGGGGTTTTGATGAGGGTTCGGTGACCCCTCCTCAAGGGGGGGGTACTGTTGTGAACTCTGTTTTTGGGCTCCCTCTTGTGGTCACAAGTGGTACTGTGTGAGTGCTGTCTTTGGGCTCCCTCTGGTGGCTCTTTGTGTCATTCTGCAGGTCTGAGGCTGGATCAGCTGTCTCGTTATCTGTTAGCTGGTTTCCTATTTAGCTCACCTGGACTATCAGTTGTTGCCTGCTGTCAATGTATTCAGTGCTATTTTGATCTCTCCTGAATTCCTTCATTATCAGTCTCGCCAATAGAAGCTAAGTTTCTGTTTGGTTATTTTTTGCTCATCAGTGTTCAATATGTTTCTTGGTTATTTATTTGTCCTTGTCCAGCTTGCTAATATGTGATTTCCTTGCTTGCTGGTAGCTCTAGGGGGCTGAGTTTCTCCCCTCACACCGTTAGTTGGTGTGGGGGTTCTTGAATTCTCGGTGTGGATATTTTGTATAGGGATTTTTACTGACCGCACAGTTCCCTGTCTGTCTTCTGCTATCTAGTATTAGTGGGCCTCATTTGCTGAATCTGTTTTCATTTCTACGTTTGTATTTTCCCCTTACCTCACCGTTAATATTTGTTGGGGGCTTCCTATATCTTTGGGGTCATTTCTCTGAGGCAAGTGAGGTCTTACTTTCTCTATAGGGGTAGCAAGTTTCTCAGGCTGCGTCGAGACGTCCAGGAATTTAGGTACGTTCACCGGCTACCTTTAGTGTGTTTGGTTAGGATCAGGTTGCGGTCAGTCCAGTTACCACCGCCCTAGAGCTTGTTCTATGTTCAGTAACTTAGCTAGTTCATTCTGTGATCCTCAGCCACTAAGGATCATAACAGTGGCCGTTCTCAGTACTGCAGCTCCTCACAGCTCCATACACCATGCAGTGGCCGTTCTCAGTACTGCAGCTCCTCACAGCTCTGTACACCATGTAGTGGCCGTTCTCAGTACTGCAGCTCCTCACAGCTCCATACACCGTGTAGTGGCCGTTCTCAGTACTGCAGCTCCTCACAGCTCTGTACACCATGTAGTGGCCGTTCTCAGTACTGCAGCTCCTCACAGCTCCATACACCATGTAGTGGCCGTTCTCAGTACTGCAGCTCCTCACAGCTCCGTACACCATGTAGTGGCCGTTCTCAGTACTGCAGCTCCTCACAGCTCTGTACACCATGTAGTGGCCGTTCTCAGTACTGCAGCTCCTCACAGCTCTGTACACCATGTAGTGGCCGTTCTCAGTACTGCAGCTCCTCACAGCTCCGTACACCGTGTAGTGGCCGTTCTCAGTACTGCAGCTCCTCACAGCTCTGTACACCGTGTAGTGGCCATTCTCAGTACTGCAGCTCCTCACAGCTCTGTACACCATGTAGTGGCCGTTCTCAGTACTGCAGCTCCTCACAGCTCTGTACACCGTGTAGTGGCCGTTCTCAGTACTGCAGCTCCTCACAGCTCCATACACCGTGTAGTGGCCGTTCTCAGTACTGCAGCTCCTCACAGCTCTGTACACCATGTAGTGGCCGTTCTCAGTACTGCAGCTCCTCACAGCTCTGTACACCATGTAGTGGCCGTTCTCAGTACTGCAGCTCCTCACAGCTCCGTACACCGTGTAGTGGCCGTTCTCAGTATTGCAGCTCAGATTGCATTCACTTCTATAGGAGCTGACCTGCATACCCGGAAACGGCCACTCCACAGTGTATGGAGCAGTTCACACTCAATCGCTGCTGGTGGTTAGGTGGGTGCAGGTGTCAGACCCCCTCTGATCTGATATTGATTCCATATCTTAAGGATAAGTCATCAATATGTCAAAAGTTCTGGACAACTCCTTTAAGATAGTTCAGTCCTTATCTCGTTGTCTTCTGATTAGCTATTTCATAATTGTATCAGTATCCAGGAAAGCTGAGTACCTCCAGGTCCAGGTGCCATTACTGATGGTGGATGCAGCATTTCCTCTGATTCTGCAGGGAGGGCAGACAATTATCTGGATGTGGCCCCGGATGCAGATGCGGCATTTCTAACATCAAGCTGCAGAGACCTCATTACAGTGAAACAAATCCTAAATCTCTTTCTGAGGACGGCATAAAAGCAAGTGTCATTGCCGTGCGGCCCCCAACGATCCGCTCCCCCGCGGGCAGCATCTTTCTCTGTGTGATTTCATGGGCAGCTGCCTAGGAAATGACCCTCCGTCCGCTGCGCCTTCCCAGTGTCACCGTCGGCTCCATCTCTGCAGCCATGAATTACATCCATACACTGAAGAGGCTGATAAGTGTCGTGTCGTTACATTGTATCAGCTGTGGGATTGCGCTCACTAACGCGTTGGGGAACACTCGCTTGGCACGGGATTCAAGCACAAGGGCACGATTTACACAAAACAGTCCAAACGGTTTATTCAAACGTCATAAACCGCACCGTAAGCCAGGTTACACATCACCGCCTTACACATACAGTACAGACCAAAAGTTTGGACACACCTTCTCATGTAAAGATTTTTCTGTATTTTCATGACTATGAACATTGTACATTCACACTGAAGGCATCAAAACTATGAATTATCACATGTGGCATTATATACTTAACAAAAAAGTGTGAAACTACTGAAATTATGTCTTATATTCTAGGTTCTTCAAAGTAGCCACCTTTTGCTTTGATGACTGCTTTGCACACTCTTGGCATTCTCTTGATGAGCTTCTAGAGGTAGTCACCGGGAATGGTTTTCACTTCACAGGTGTGCCCTGTCAGGTTTAATAAGTGGGATTTCTTGCCTTATAAATGGGGTTGGGACCATCAGTTGTGTTGAGCAGAAGTCTGGTGGATACACAGCTGATAGTCCTACTGAATAGACTGTTAGAATTTGTATTATGGCAAGAAAAAAGCAGCTAAGTAAAGAAAAACGAGTGGCCATCATTACTTTAAGAAATTAAGGTCAGTCAGTCCGAAAAATTGGGAAAACTTTGAAAGTGTCCCCAAGTGCAGTGGCAAAAATCACCAAGCGCTACAAAGAAACTGGCTCACATGAGGACCGCCCCAGGAAAGGAAGACCAAGAGTCACCTCTGCTTCTGAGGATGAGTTTATCCGAGTCACCAGCCTCAGAAATCGCAGGTTAACAGCAGCTCAGATTAGAGACCAGGTCAATGCCACACAGAGTTCTAGCAGCAGACACATCTCTACAACAACTGTTAAGAGGAGACTTTGTGCAGCAGGCCTTCATGGTAAAATAGCTGCTAGGAAACCACTGCTAAGGACAGGCAACAAGCAGAAGAGACTTTTTTGGGCTAAAGAACACAAGGAATGGACATTAGACCAGTGGAAATCTGTGCTTTGGTCTGATGAGTCCAAATTTGAGATCTTTGGTTCCAACCACCGTGTCTTTGTGCGACGCAGAAAAGGTGAATGGATGGACTCTACATGCCTGGTTCCCACCGTGAAGCATGGAGGAGGAGGTGTGATGGTGTGGGGGTGCTTTGCTGGTGACACTGTTGGGGATTTATTCAGAATTGAAGGCATACTGAACCAGCATGGCTACCTCAGCTGTTGTGAATTCTGTTCTCGAACTCCCTCCTGTGGTCATGAATGGTACTTCGGCGAGTTCGACCCATGGACTCCCTCTGGTGGCTGTGAGTGGAGCTGCTGGTTCTGAGGTTCCTTCCTCAGCTGACCTCGTTTGGTCCCAGGCTGGCTGCTCTATTTAACTCCACTCAGATCGTTACTTGATGCCAGCTGTCAATGTTCTAGTACTGGTTCAGATCTCTCTTGGATCTTTCTGAGGACCTGTCTACTCCAGCGAAGCTAAGTCCCTGCTAGTTTATTTGCTTATCTTTGTTTTCTTGTCCAGCTTGCTATCATGATATTGCCTTGCTAGCTGGAAGCTCTGGGAGGCAGAGTGGCACCTCCGCACCGTGAGTCGGTGCGGGGGTCTTTTTGCACACTCTGCGTGGCTTTTTGTAGTGTTTTGTGCTGACCGCAAAGATACCTTTTCTATCCTCAGTCTGTTTAGTGAAGTCTGGCCTCCTTTGCTGAAACCTGTTTCATTCTTATGTTTGTGACTTTCATCTTAACTCACAGTCAATGTTTGTGGGGGGCTGCCTTTTCCTTTGGGGAAATTTCTCTGAGGCAAGTTTGGCTTTATTTCCTATCTTAGGGGTAGTTAGCTCTTAGGCTGTGAAGAGGCGTCTAGGCAGAGTTAGGTACGCTCCACGGCTATTTCTAGTGTTTGTGTGATAGGATTAGGCTTGCGGTCAGCAGAGCTCCCACTTCCCAGAGCTCGTCCTGTGTGATAGTTTAACCATCAGGTCATTCCAGGTGCTCCTAACCACCAGGTCCATAACACACAGCATCTTGCAGCGGCATGCTATTCCATCCGGTTTGCGTTTAGTTGGACCATCATTTATTTTTAAACAGGACAATGACCCCAAACACACCTCCAGGCTGTGTAAGGGCTATTTGACCAAGAAGGAGAGTGATGGGTGCTACACCAGATGACCTGGCCTCCACAGTCACCAGACCTGAACCCAATCGAGATGGTTTGGGGTGAGCTGGACCGCAGAGTGAAGGCAAAAGGGCCAACAAGTGCTAAGCATCTCTGGGAACTCCTTCATGATTGTTGGAAGACCATTCCCGGTGACTACCTCTTGAAGCTCATCAAGAGAATGCAAAGAGTGTGCAAAGCAGTCATCAAAGCAAAAGGTGTCTACTTTGAAGAACCTAGAATATAAGACATAATTTCAGTTGTTTCACACTTTTTTGTTAAGTATATAATTCCACATGTGTTAATTCATAGTTTTGATGCCTTCAGTGTGAATGTACAATTTTCATAGTCATGAAAATACAGAAAAATCTTTACATGAGAAGGTGTGTCCAAACTTTATGTCTGTACTGTAGTCCATTACTTCATCACGTATGGTTTTACATCAATAGCTTGCATCACTAAACACGCTGATCCTTATCTGACCAGTTGCCATGGGTGACCGCACAGTTCATATGGCAAATACACTTCTATGCCGTATATCACAGTTTATGACAATCCCCTTGTCTGGAGTTACCTCCCAGGAGCTCCGTCCCTTCACGCTGACTCCTTGTCAGTCCTGCCTTCTGGGAAAGTTGCCTCACGGGAATCACCAACTTGCCTGGCAGTCATACCTCAGTCAGTCCAGACCCACCGAATGACAATAGCTTCCCCAACACTGACCGTCCAGGTCCACGGTCTCTCAGGTGCTCCAGGAAGACTCCACTCACAGGAGCTTCCAACACAGACCGTCCAGGACCACGATCACACTGTGCTCTTCAGGACGTCCATCCCACCTGGGCCAGTCCAACACAGAGGCATGGGGCCTGTCCGGGTGCTGTTCAGGACGTTTGTCCAACACCCTAGGCCACCAGGTCCAAAGCCACACTATGTGCTCTTCAGGGAGACGACATTCCCAACTCAAAGGCTCACCAGCACCTTCCAGCATAGACCATTCAGGTCCACACTCGGAGACCATGCAGGAACATGTGACCCACACCCTGGTCACATTATCAGGCTGTAGCCACTCCCCTAGATGGGAGTGTGTGTGGCTAGTTTTCATAATTATACAAACACAACACAGTTACTTGTGGGACTACAGGTCCCAGAACATCCTTACCTTAGGCTGACAGTGCAGAGTATCTTCCTCTGCGACACACATACCGGCCATTCACAATAACGCCAGATTTGATCTCATCACCACAGTTATGCCTGCGATTGCCATGCATTCCTATGGCCTCAATATGCCTCCATGCATATTCCGGGAAGACCATGCAGCGCCCCCTACCTGTAACAGGGGTCACGGCATCACACAGCCCATGGTGGAAGATTCCAGCCTCTCCTCCCGGTAGTGACCCCTGTACAGGGTCATCTGTGCCCTCCACCACCAGGACCCCTAATCAGGCTATGTGCCCACGTTGCGGTTTCATGTGCAAATTTTTCTGCACCGTTTTTGACAAATCCGCAGGTAAAACACACCGTGTTTTACCTGCGGATTTACCGCAGAATTACCGCGGATTTCCTGCTCTTTTTGTGCGGATTTCATTTCATCTATTGAGGAGCAGGTGTAAAACCGCTGCGGAATCCGCACAAAGAATTGACATGCTGCGGGAAAAAAAAGCAGCATTTACGTGGGTATTTTCTGCACCATGGGCACAGCGGATTTGGTTTTCCATAGGTTTACATGGTACTGTAAACCTGATTGAAAACTGCTGCGAATCCGCAGGGCCAATCCGCAACATGTGCACATAGCCTCACACTGACTTAGTGACCAATCCTCGTCTAGACCCAGGACTTCATCGTTTTAAGAGCCAAATCCCTTGTTATTCTGAAGATGAGAACCAGGCTGCAGAGAGAGCGTCAGCCAGGGACAGGGGTGGTACCTGAGATCTATGGGGGGATCCGCACCCACATCCACAGCAAGAGCTAAGGCTGTATCTGAGCCCAGATAGAAGCTGCAGCCCTGATCTAGGGATCATTTTTTAAAGTGCCCCTGTGATCAGGATTATGCTCAGTGACTACAGACAGGGTCAGGTCGGTGCCGTTATACTGATTACACTGATACCTGTGATCAGGATTGTGCTCAGTGACTACAGACAGTGTCAGGTCGGTGCCGTTATACTGATTACACTGATACCTGTGATCAGGATTGTGCTCAGTGACTACAGGCAGTGTCAGGTCGGTGCTGTTATACTGATTACACTGATACCGGTGATCAGGATTGTGCTCAGTGACTACAGACAGTGTCAGGTCGGTGCCGTTATACTGATTACACTGATACCTGTGATCAGGATTATGCTCAGTGACTACAGACAGGGTCAGGTCGGTGCCGTTATACTGATTACACTGATACCTGTGATCAGGATTGTACTCAGTGACTACAGACAGGGTCAGGTCGGTGTCGTTATACTGATTACACTGATACCTGTGATCAGGATTATGCTCAGTGACTACAGACAGAGTCAGGTCAGTGCCGTTATACTGATTACACTGATACCTGTGATCAGGATTGTGCTCAGTGACTACAGACAGTGTCAGGTCGGTGCCGTTATACGGATTACACTGATACCTGTGATCAGGATTGTGCTCAGTGACTACAGACAGTGTCAGGTCGGTGCCTTTATACTGATTACACTGATACCTGTGATCAGGATTGTGCTCAGTGACTACAGACAGTGTCAGGTCGGTGCCGTTATACGGATTACACTGATACCTGTGATCAGGATTGTGCTCAGTGACTACAGACAGTGTCAGGTCGGTGCCGTTATACGGATTACACTGATACCTGTGATCAGGATTGTGCTCAGTGACTACAGACAGTGTCAGGTCGGTGCCGTTATACGGATTACACTGATACCCAGGGCCGGACTGGGACTAAAATTCAGCCCTGGCATTTGAAGTTACACAGGCCCACTTGTCACATGGTGACTGTATAATATCTTTGTACACTTGTAGGCAGGGCCGGTTTTAGGCAAAGTGGGGCCCTAGGCAAAGTTTAAAATGGGTCCCCAAATGCTAACATATTCCACATCACACAGAAGCCTTTCTGTTGTATTTACGTGCGCTGAGTTCAGGCCGCTAAACGAGTTTGATCGACAATACTGACGTTGTTCAACGCTTGTTTCCCGGCCTCTTTCCACCAGCTGAGGAATAATGATGGGACAGAACGATCACTAATAGATCACTAACAGATCACCATACAGTATCATGTTTTCAGCAGCACATCTACAGTTTACACTGGCAATGTGCTGCTGACAACAAGGCTTTTTGTTCCAGCAAAAACAATCCGAATATGCAGCATTTTACTTGTTTAGTTAAATACACCCCATAGTCCTCCATATATTATAATGTGCTCCATAGTCCTCCATATAGTATAATACACTCCCTATAGTCCTCCATATATTAAAATACACTGCTCAGTCCTCCACATAGTATAATACACTCCTCATAGTCCTCCATATAGCATAATACAATCCTCATAGTCCTCCATATAGCATAATACAATCCTCATAGTGCTCCATATAGTATAATGCACCGCCACAGTCATCCATGTAGTACAATTCACTTCCCATAGTATAATGCACCCCATAGTTCTTCATATAGTATAACGTATTCCCCATAGTCCTCGATACAGTATAATGCAGCCCACATATAGTATAATGCAGCCACCCCAGAGTATAATGCAGCCACCCCAGAGTATAATGCAGCCACCCCAGAGTATAATGCAGCCACCCCAGAGTATAATGCAGCCACCCCACAGAGTATAATGCAGCCACCCCAGAGTATGTAACCCCCATAGAATATAATACAGCCCACCTCCCCATAATATATAATGTAGCCCCCCATAGAATATAATGCAGCCCCCCATAGTATATAACGCAGCCTCCCCCATAGAATATAATATACTCCCCATAGTATATAGCAAAGTCCGCATATTATATAGCACAAACCGCATAGTATACAGCACAGCCTGCATACTATAGCACAGCTCGCGTAGTAGATAACACAGCCCACACAGCAGTATTCAGCACAGACCACACAGTAGTATACAGCACAGCCCACGTAGAAGTATACAGCACAGTCCACACAGTAGTATACAGCACAGCCCACAGAGTAATATATACAGCACAGCCCACAGAGTAATATATACAGCACAGCCCACAAAGTAATATATACAGCACAGCCCACAAAGTAATATATACAGCACAGCCCACAGAGAACTATATACAGCACAGCCCACAGAGAACTATATACAGCACAGCCCACAGAGAACTATATACAGCACAGCCCACAGAGAACTATATAAAGCACAGCCCAGAGTACTATATAAAGCACAGCCCAGAGTACTATATACAGCACAGCCCACAGAGTACTATATACAGCACAGCCCACAGAGTACTATACACAGCACAGCCCACAGAGTACTATATACAGCACAGCCCACAGAGTACTATATACAGCACAGCCCACAGAGTACTATATACAGCACAGCCCACAGAGTACTATACACAGCACAGCCCACAGAGTACTATACACAGCACAGCCCACAGAGTACTATATACAGCACAGCCCACAGAGTACTATATACAGCACAGCCCACAGAGTACTATATACAGCACAGCCCACAGAGTACTATATACAGCACAGCCCACAGAGTACTATATACAGCACAGCCCACAGAGCACTATATACAGCACAGCCCACAGAGTACTATATACAGCACAGCCCACAGAGTACTATATACAGCACAGCCCACAGAGTACTATATACAGCACAGCCCACAGAGTACTATATACAGCACAGCCCACAGAGTACTATACACAGCACAGCCCACAGAGTACTATATACAGCACAGCCCACAGAGTACTATATACAGCACAGCCCACAGAGTACTATATACAGCACAGCCCACAGAGTACTATATACAGCACAGCCCACAGAGAACTATATACAGCACACAGTAGTATACAGCACAGAGCACAGCCCACAGAGAACTATATACAGCCCACAGTGGTATACAGCACAGAGCACAGCCCACAGAGAACTATATACAGCCCACAGTAGTATACAGCACAGAGCACAGCCCACAGAGAACTATATACAGCACAGAGCACAGCCCACAGAGAACTATATACAGCCCACAGTAGCATACAGCACAGAGCACAGCCCACAGATAACTATATACAGCCCACAGTAGTATACAGCACAGAGCACAGCCCACAGAGTACTATATACAGCCCACAGTAGTATACAGCACAGAGCACAGCCCAGAGAACTATATATAGCACACAGTAGTATACAGCACAGAGCACAGCCCACAGAGAACTATATACAGCCCACATCTCTTCTCTTCCTCCCCTCACCTCCTCCGAGAATGGCCCCACAGTCCAGAAAAAAAAAAAACTCTCCTCACCTCTCCTCGTGCCCAGCGTTGCTTCCTGGTTCCTGCTCCTGTCTCAGCAGCTGCAGTCTGCCCGGGACACAGCAGGTGCGCGATGATATGACATCATCGCGCACCCGCAGTGTCAGAGGCAGAGCGGGGAATGATGGGAGAGGAGCGTCTGTAGACGCTCTCTCCTCCATCATTGCATTCAACTGTACCGGCGTCTATACGCCGGTATAGTTGAATGCGACGGCGGGGGCGGCGGATTGAGCGGCCCACCACTGGCACCGGCCCTTCTGGCATTTGCCAGAAGTGCCCTATGGCCAGTCCGGCCCTGCTGATACCTGTGATCAGGATTGTGCTCAGTGACTACAGACAGTGTCAGGTCGGTGCCTTTATACTGATTACACTGATACCTGTGATCAGGATTGTGCTCAGTGACTACAGACAGTGTCAGGTCGGTGCCGTTATACTGATTACACTGATACCTGTGATCAGGATTGTGCTCAGTGACTACAGTGTCAGGTCGGTGCCGTTATACTGACTACACTGATACCTGTGATCAGGATTGTGCTCAGTGACTACAGACAGTGTCAGGTCGGTGTCGTTATACTGATTACACTGATACCTGTGATCAGGATTGTGCTCAGTGACTACAGACAGTGTCAGGTCGGTGCCGTTATACTGATTACACTGATACCTGTGATCAGGATTGTGCTCAGTGACTACAGACAGTGTCAGGTCGGTGTCGTTATACTGATTACACTGATACCTGTGATCAGGATTGTGCTCAGTGACTACAGACAGTGTCAGGTCGGTGTCGTTATACTGATTACACTGATACCTGTGATCAGGATTGTGCTCAGTGACTACAGGCAGTGTCAGGTCGGTGCCTTTATACTGATTACACTGATACCTGTGATCAGGATTGTGCTCAGTGACTACAGACAGTGTCAGGTCGGCGCTGTTATACTGATTACACTGATACCTGTGATCAGGATTGTGCTCAGTGACTACAGACAGTGTCAGGTCGGTGCCTTTATACTGATTACACTAATACCTGTGATCAGGATTGTGCTCAGTGACTACAGACAGTGTCAGGTCGGCGCTGTTATACTGATTACACTGATACCTGTGATCAGGATTGTGCTCAGTGACTACAGACAGTGTCAGGTCGGTGCCGTTATACTGACTACACTGATACCTGTGATCAGGATTGTGCTCAGTGACTACAGTGTCAGGTCAGCACCGTTATACTGATTACACTGATACCTGTGATCAGGATTGTGCTCAGTGACTACAGACAGTGTCAGGTCAGCACCGTTATACTGATTACACTGATACCTGTGATCAGGATTGTGCTCAGTGACTACAGACAGTGTCAGGTCGGTGCCGTTATACTGATTACACTGATTCCTGTGATCAGGATTGTGCTCAGTGACTACAGACAGTGTCAGGTCAGCGCCGTTATACTGATTACACTGATACCTGAGATCAGGATTGTGCTCAGTGACTACAGTGTGTCAGGTCAGAGCCGTTATACTGATTACACTGATACCTGTGATCAGAGTTGTGCTCAGTGACTACAGTGTCAGATCGGTACCGTTATACTGATTACACTGATACCTGTGATGAGGATTGTGCTCAGTGACTACAGGCAGTGTCAGGTCGGTGCCGTTATACTGATTACACTGATACCTGTGATCAGGATTGTGCTCAGTGACTACAGACAGTGTCAGGTCGGTGCCGTTATACTGATTACACTGATACCTGTGATCAGGATTGTGCTCAGTGACTACAGGCAGTGTCAGGTCGGTGCCGTTATACTGATTACACTGATACCTGTGATCAGGATTGTGCTCAGTGACTACAGTGTCAGGTCGGTGCCGTTATACTGATTACACTGATACCTGTGATCAGGATTGTGCTCAGTGACTACAGACAGTGTCAGGTCGGCGCCGTTATACTGATTACACTGACAAATGGTGATGAAATCCGTCTTGTGGTTGTTGTGGAAACTGGATTTGTAGTTTTTAGTTAATGTTATGGTCATGCTCCGGGGTGGCCTGTGGGCGGGTTCTTCATGTAGTCCTCTGACTAGGTATTCATCTGTATGGATGCATCATGTGCCTTTGCATTTCTTGGCTGTCCTGATTGGATCCTGTCTGTTTTGTATCTATCATACAAGATGGGAACATGAATTCATGAGTTTTGCTCATTGTGTTGGGGTCCTGGCTCTGAGCTATTATCTCAGTAATGAAGCCGAGGTCACTATGAGCTGAAGGCGAGCGAGGAGCGGCTGCTGCAGCTATTGATCCTGGACAATGATACATTGTTTCATCATTTCTTTTAACTTGTCTAAATGTATGGAAGTCAGAGAGAGACCAGGCGAGATGTAATCCTCCGTCTACTCCACTTATTACACAGGGTCAAAGTTGAGGAGTAAAAGAGAAGTAAAGAACTGAGAGCTAAACATTTATCAATAGATTTCCCCAACCAACCCCCAACTGAGGCGGCAGAGGTATAAAAACTGCAATTCTGTAACCTATATATGATCAGACCAAGGAAAAAAACTGTCTACACAAAGTATCCTGAGTTACATCCTGTATTATACCCCAGAGCTGCACTCACTATTCTGCTGGTGCAGTCACTGTGTACATACATAACATTACTGATCCTAGCTTAGCTCCTGTATTATACTCCAGAGCTGCACTCACTATTCTGCTGGTGCAGTCACTGTGTACATACATTACATTACTGATCCTGAGTTACATCCTGTATTATACTTCAGAGCTGCACTCACTATTCTGCTGGTGCAGTCACTGTGTACATACATTACATTACTGATCCTGAGTTACCTCCTGTATTATACTCCAGAGCTGCGCTCACTATTCTGCTGGTGCAGTCACTGTGTACATACATTACATTACTGATCCTGAGTTACATCCTGTATTATACCCCAGAGCTGCACTCACTATTCTGCTGGTGCAGTCACTGTGTACATACATTACATTACTGATCCTGAGTTACCTCCTGTATTATACCCCAGAGCTGCACTCACTATTCTGCTGGTGCAGTCACTGTGTACATACATTACATTACTGATCCTGAGTTACCTCCTGTATTATACTCCAGAGCTGCGCTCACTATTCTGCTGGTGCAGTCACTGTGTACATACATTACATTACTGATCCTGAGTTACATCCTGTATTATACCTCAGAGCTGCACTCACTATTCTGCTGGTGCAGTCACCGTGTACATACATTACATTACTGATCCCGAGTTACATCCTGTATTATACTCCAGAGCTGCACTCACTATTCTGCTGGTGCAGTCACTGTGTACATACATTATTTTACTGATCCTGAGCTACATCCTGTATTATACCCCAGAGCTGCACTCAGTATTCTGCTGGTGCAGTCACTGTGTACATTGTTGTGAATTCTGCTCTTGGGCTCCCTCCGGTGGTTGTAAGTGGTAGCGCTGCTGTCTCTGAATCACAGCATTTATCAGGTGTTTTCACTTTTTGCAATTTGGACAGGGCTATTTAGTCTTGCTTCACCCTTTAGTCAGTGCCAGTTGTCCATTGTTCCTGGAGGATTCACATCCCTGCCTGGTCTCTTCTGCTTTGCAGTTCTTTTCAACAAAGATAAGTTCTGGCCTTGATTTTGGCTGTCCACATGCTGTGGTCTTATTGTTCAGTTATTTTCCATGTTTTGTCTTGTCCAGCTTGGTCTGTATAAGGATTTGTTTAGCCAAGCTGGTATCTCTGGAGATGCAGATATACCCTCAATGTCTTTAGTTAGCTGTGGAGTTTTTGTATTTTCTGTGGTGGATATTTTCTAGTGTTTTAATACTGACCGCATAGTACTCTGTCCTGTCCTTTCTATTTAGCTAGAAGTGGCCTCCTTTGCTAAATTCTTATTTCAGTCTGTGTATGTTTTTTTCCCTCTCCTCTCACAGTCAATATTTGTGGGGGGCTGCCTGTTCTTTGGGGATTTTCTCTGAGGCAAGATAGTTTTCCCTTTTCTATCTCTAGGGGTAATTAGTCCTCCGGCTGTGTCGAGATGTCTAGGGAGTGATAGGTACATTCCACGGCTACTTCTAGTTGCGGTGTTAGGTTCAGGGTCTGCGGTCAGTACAGGTACCACCTTCTCCAGAGTACGTCCCATGCTGCTCTTAGGCCACCAGATCATAACAGTACATACATTACATTACTGATCCTGAGTGACATCCTGTATTATACCCCAGAGCTGCACTCACTATTCTGCTGGTGCAGTCACTGTGTACATACATTACATTACTGATCCCGAGTTACATCCTGTATTATACCCCAGAGCTGCACTCACTATTCTGCTGGTGCAGTCACTGTGTACATACATTACATTACTGATCCTGAGTTACATCCTGTATTATACCCCAGAGCTGCACTCACTATTCTGCTGGTGCAGTCACTGTGTACGTACATACATTACATTACTG
This sequence comes from Ranitomeya variabilis, assembly GCF_051348905.1. NCBI lineage: Eukaryota > Metazoa > Chordata > Amphibia > Anura > Dendrobatidae > Ranitomeya > Ranitomeya variabilis. Next base: position 215,891,564 of record NC_135239.1, on the reverse strand, counting down.
ATCCTGAGTTACATCCTGTATTATACCCCAGAGCTGCACTCACTATTCTGCTGATGCAGTCACTGTGTACATACATTACATTACTGATCCTGAGTTACATCCTGTATTATACCCCAGAGCTGCACTCACTATTCTGCTGATGCAGTCACTGTGTACATACATTACATTACTGATCCTGAGTTACATCCTGTATTATACCCCAGAGCTGCACTCACTATTCTGCTGGTGCAGTCACTGTGTACATACATTACATTACTGATCCTGAGTTACATCCTGTATTATACCCCAGAGCTGCACTCACTATTCTGCTGATGCAGTCACTGTGTACATACATTACATTACTGATCCTGAGTTACATCCTGTATTATACCCCAGAGCTGCACTCACTTTTCTGCTGGTGCAGCCACTGAACAGGCAGGGAATGTGAGGTTGTAAATGAAGCTGATCTCCAGGATGTCTGACCTTCTTCTCTCCTGCTTCTCCGGGCTGATGTGGCGGCCCACATATACATCAGATTTCCCAGTTCCAAGATGGCATACTTACTTGCCATTATTACATCTCTGTACCCCGGAGTCCTGGCACATAATCAGCTCATTTCCTGGCGCCGCTCACCCATTTCTGCTGGATCAGGCCCGGAATAATGAGCATTGGTGCTCAACGCCTCACCTTATATCGGCCTCATCATCAACTGCAGGAACACATCCCTCACCCCAGTCACTGGCCCCCATTATATGTCAACATAATGCGAAAATAAATATCTAAAAATTTGCACCAAAGCAGCTTTGACTTCTGTGTGGTTTTTGCATCGGTCCTGGGAAAGCTGGGTGATAAACCAGTGCGACATTCCAGCTCTTCTAAAACCCTGAATGGTAAAACCACAGTCATCAGTGACCTGTACTGCTGAGCTCTCCTGTCCTGTGTAACCAGAGCTCTCCTGTCCTGTATATCCAGAGCTCTCCTGTCCTGTATAGCCAGAGCTCTTCTGTCCTGTATAGCCAGAGCTCTCCTGTCCTGTATATCCAGAGCTCTCCTGTCCTGTATGTCCACAGCTCTCCTGTCCTGTATATCCAGAGCTCTCCTGTCCTGTATATCCAGAGCTCTCCTATCCTGTATTTCCAGAGCTCTCCTATCCTGTATATCCAGAGCTCTCCTGTCCTGTATACCCACAACTCTCCTGTCCTGTGTATCCAGAGCTCTCCTGTCCTGTATATCCAGAGCTCTCATGTCCTGTGTATCCAGAGCTCTCCTATCCTGTATACCCACAGCTCTCCTGTCCTGTATATCCAGAGCTCTCCTGTCCTGTATATCCAGAGCTGTCCTGTCCTGTATGTCCAGAGCTCTCCTGTCCTGTATGTCCAGAGCTCTCCTGTCCTGTATATCCAGAGCTCTCCTGTATATCCAGAGCTCTCCTATCCTGTATTTCCAGGGCTCTCCTATCCTGTATATCCAGAGCTCTCCTGTCCTGTATATCCAGAGCTCTCCTGTCCTGTATGTCCAGAGCTCTCCTGTCCTGTATGTCCAGAGCTCTCCTGTCCTGTATGTCCAGAGCTCTCCTGTCCTGTATATCCAGAGCTCTCCTGTCCTGTATATCCAGAGCTCTCCTGTCCTGTATGTCCAGAGCTCTCCTGTCCTGTATGTCCAGAGCTCTCCTGTCCTGTATATCCAGAGCTCTCCTGTATATCCAGAGCTCTCCTATCCTGTATTTCCAGAGCTCTCCTATCCTGTATATTCAGAGCTCTCCTGTCCTGTATGTCCAGAGCTCTCCTGTCCTGTATGTCCAGAGCTCTCCTGTCCTGTATATCCAGAGCTCTCCTGTCCTGTATATCCAGAGCTCTCCTGTCCTGTATGTCCAGAGCTCTCCTGTCCTGTATGTCCAGAGCTCTCCTGTCCTGTATATCCAGAGCTCTCCTGTATATCCAGAGCTCTCCTATCCTGTATTTCCAGAGCTCTCCTATCCTGTATATTCAGAGCTCTCCTGTCCTGTATATCCAGAGCTCTCCTGTCCTGTATGTCCAGAGCTCACCTGTCCTGTATGTCGAGAGCTCTCCTGTCCTGTATATCAAGAGCTCTCCTGTAAATCCAGAGCTCTCCTATCCTGTATATCTAGAGCTCTCCTGTCCTGTATTTCCAGAGCTCTCCTATCCTGTACATCCAGAGCTCTCCTGTCCTGTACATCCAGAACTCTCCTGTCCTGTGTAACCAGAGCTCTCCTGTCCTGTATGCCCAGAGCTCTCCTGTGCTGTATATCCAGGGCTCTTCTGTCTTGTATGTCCAAAGCTCTCCTTTCCTGTATATCCAGAGCTCTCCTGTCTTGTATATCCAGAGCTTTCCTGTCCTGTATGTCCAGAGCTCTCCTGTCCTGTATACCCAGAGCTCTCCTGTCCTGTATATCCAGAGCTCTCATGTCCTGTGTACCCAGAGCTCTCCTGTCTTGTATACCCAGAGCTCTCCTGTACTGTATATCCAGAGCTCTCCTGTTTTGTATACCCAGAGCTCTCCTGTCCTGTATATCCAGAGCTCTCCTGTCCTGTATGTCCAGAGCTCTCCTGTCCTGTGTATCCAGAGCTCTCCTGTCCTGTATATCCAGAGCTCTCCTGTCTTGTATACCCAGAGCTCTCCTGTCCTGTGTATCCAGAGCTCTCCTGTCCTGTGTATCCAGAGCTCTCCTCTCTTGTATACCCAGAGCTCTCATGTCCTGTATATCCAGAGCTCTCCTGTTCTGTGTATCCAGAGCGCTCCTGTCCTCTATATCCAGAGCTCTCCTGTCCTGTATGTCCAGAGCTCTCCTCTCTTGTATACCCAGAGCTCTCCTGTCCTGTGTACCCAGAGCTTTCCTGTCCTGTATATCCAGAGCTCTCCTGTCCTGTGTATTCAGAGCTCTCCTCTCCTGTGTATTCAGAGCTCTCCTGTCCTGTGTAATCAGAACTCTCCATTGTGGGTAGGTGTGGGTTTATTGCATTGTGGGCAGTGGTGGATGGGCATGATATGTGAGGCAGGCATGCTCCTCATTTATGGTGATGTCTGTAAATGTAGGCAGTCTCTTTAAATTGGAGTGGTTTGTCTCTGCGCATTAATGAGCAGTCTCTGCGCATAAGGGAGGTTGTTAGTATTTCGTGAGGGGAGTCTCTGTGGAAAGTGGGCAGTCTTCCTGGGTATGTAGGGCGGGCAGCCTCCGTTTATAGAGCGGGCGGTATGCGCGTACATTGTACAGGCCTCTCGTTGCTAGGTGGGCAGCATCTGAGTACATTGTACAGGCCTCTCGTTGCTAGGTGGGCAGCATCTGTGTGTGAAGGGCAGCTCATCATTTTTGGTGGTCAGTCTCTCTGGATGTAGGGTCGTCCTTCCGTCTGTGGCGTTCTCTGGTTGTGTCTGTGTGAGGTGGGCTGTCTCTCTATGGTGGGCTGTCTCTCTATGGGGGCTGTCTCTCTATGGTGGGCTGTCTCGCTATGGTGGGCTGTCTCTCTGTGGTAGGCTGCAGCTTGTATCTGTCTCCCTGTACGGTGGGCTGTCTCTCTATGGGGGCTGTCTCTCTATGGGGGCTGTCTCTCTATGGTGGGCTGTCTCTCTATGGTGGGCTGTCTCTCTATGGGGGCTGTCTCTCTATGGGGGCTGTCTCTCTATGGTGGGCTGTCTCTCTATGGTGGGCTGTCTCTCTATGGGGGCTGTCTCTCTATGGGGGCTGTCTCTCTATGGTGGGCTGTCTCTCTATGGTGGGCTGTCTCTCTATGGGGGCTGTCTCTCTATGGTGGGCTGTCTCTCTATGGTGGGCTGCAGGTTGTATCTGTGTCTCCCAGTACGGTGGGCTGGCTCTATGTGAGGGGCAGTCTCTGAGCATGTGAGGGAGGGGGAAGTCTCTGTGGATGTGAGAGGCAGTCTCTCTGGAAATCGGGTAGTCTCAGCTATAGGGTAATATCTGAGTATGTGGGCAGTCTCTCTCGGTGGTGGGCAGTCTGTCAGTTGTGGGCCGCTCTCCCTGGTAGCCTCTCTCTGTGGTACAGGCGGCAGGGTAGTTTCTCTGTGATGGGCTGTCACTGTGTGGTGGGCAGTCTCTGACTCTGGTGGGCAGTCTCTGTGGTGGGCAGGCTCACATAGAAGACAGTCTCTGACTGTGGAGGGCGGACTGTCTTAATGGTGGCCAGTTTCTATTTCTATGATGGGCAGGCTCACATATAGGGCAGTCTCTCTGGTGGGTAGATTTTCTGTGGTGGGCAGGATCACATAGGGCAGTCTCTCTCTGTGTGGTGGGCAGGTTCAGGTATATGGCAGTCTCACTGTGTGGTAGGCAGGCTCACATACAGGGCAGTCTCTGTGAGGTGGGCAGGCTCATATAGGGCAGTCTCTCTTTGTGGTGGGCAGGCTCATATAGGGCAGTCTATCTCTGTGGTGGGCAGTCTCTGTGGTGGGCAGGCTCAGATAAAGGGCAGTCTCTCTGTGTGTGGTGGGCAGGCTCAGATACAGGGCAGACTCTGTGTGGTGGGCAGGCTCAGACATAGGGCAGTCTCTGTGAGGTGGGCAGGCTCAGATACAGGGCAGGCTCAGATACAGGGCAGGCTCTGTGGTGGGCAGGCTCAGATACAGGGCAGTCTCTGGTGGGCAGGCTCTGTGGTGGGCAGGCTCAGATACAGGGCAGTCTCTGGTGGGCAGGCTCTGTGGTGGGCAGGCTCAGATACAGGGCAGTCTCTGTGGTGGGCAGGCTCAGATACAGGGCAGTCTCTGTGGTGGGCGGGCTCAGATACAGGGCAGTCTCTATGGTGGGCAGGCTCTGTGGTGGGCAGGCTCAGATACAGGGCAGTCTCTGTGGTGGGCAGGCTCAGATACGGGGCAGTCTTTGGGCACTGCCTCCCTCCCCCGGTCCCCGGCAGTGTAGAGCTCGGCTCCGGCATCTCTCGGCTCCGCAGGATGATGTGCCCGCTGCTCCCGGCCCTCTGCCTGCTCCACGCCGGCCTCCTCCTGCTCCCCGGGGCCGGAGGCTACAGCTTCCCACAGCAGCACACGTGAGTACCGGGCAGAGCCCCCATATTCCCTGCGGATCCCCGGACCCAGAGCTCGGTCCCCGTGTGAGCAGCGGAGCCCCCTCCCCGGAGACCACAGCGGCGGCGGCCGTCATGTTACATTGTATCCACCGTGTGTCCTACAGAGCCGAGCCCCGAATAGCGGCACCTGTGACCCGGAGACACCCGACACTCCACCGGGCCCCGCACCCTACAGGCTCCCCGACAACCCGAGCACCTGGAACCTGACACCCCATAGTGTCCGCACCAACCTCGCTTCCAAGACCAGTGACTGTGCCCCCCCAGGACCTGTGACTGTGCCCCCCCAAGACCAGTGACTGTGCCCCCTCCAGGACCTGTGACTGTGCCCCCCTCCAGGACCTGTGACTGTGCCCCCCTCCAGGACCTGTGACTGTGCCCCCCTCCAGGACCTGTGACTGTGCCCCCCTCCAGGACCTGTGACTGTGCCCCCCTCCAGGACCTGTGACTGTGCCCCCCTCCAGGACCTGTGACTGTGCCCCCCTCCAGGACCTGTGACTGTGCCCCCCTCCAGGACCTGTGACTGTGCCCCCCTCCAGGACCTGTGACTGTGCCCCCCTCCAGGACCTGTGACTGTGCCCCCCTCCAGGACCTGTGACTGTGCCCCCCTCCAGGACCTGTGACTGTGCCCCCCTCCAGGACCTGTGACTGTGCCCCCCTCCAGGACCTGTGACTGTGCCCCCCTCCAGGACCTGTGACTGTGCCCCCCTCCAGGACCTGTGACTGTGCCCCCTCCAGGACCTGTGACTGTGCCCCCTCCAGGACCTGTGACTGTGCCCCCCTCCAGGACCAGTGACTGTGCCCCCCCAAGACCAGTGACTGTGCCCCCTCCAGGACCTGTGACTGTGCCCCTCCCCGAGGACCTGTGACTGTGCCCCCTCAAGACCTGTGACTGTGCCCCCCTCCAGGACCAGTGACTGTGCCCCCTCCAGGACCTGTGACTGTGCCCCTCCCCGAGGACCTGTGACTGTTCCCCCTCCAGGACCTGTGACTGTGCCCCCCCAGAACCTGTGACTGTGCCCCCTCAAGACCTGTGACTGTGCCCCTCCAGGACCTGTGACTGTGCCCCCTCCAGGACCTGTGACTGTTCCCCCTCAAGACCTGTGACTGTGCCCCTCCAGGACCTGTGACTGTGCCCCCTCCAGGACCTGTGACTGTTCCCCCTCCAGGACCTGTGACTGTGCCCCCCCAGAACCTGTGACTGTGCCCCCTCAAGACCTGTGACTGTGCCCTTCTCCAGGACCTGTGACTGTGCCCCCCTCCAGGACCTGTGACTGTGCCCCCCCCCCAGGACCTGTGACTGTGCCCCCCTCCAGGACCTGTGACTGTGCCCCCCTCCAGGACCTGTGACTGTGCCCCCCTCCAGGACCTGTGACTGTGCCCCCCTCCAGGACCTGTGACTGTGCCCCCCTCCAGGACCTGTGACTGTGCCCCCCTCCAGGACCTGTGACTGTGCCCCCTCCAGGACCTTTGACTGTGCCCCCCGAGGACCTGTGACTGCCCCCTCCAGGACCTGTGACTGTGCCCCCCGAGGACCTGTGACTGTGCCCCCTCCAGGACCTGTAACTGTGCCCCCCCCACAACACCTGTGACTGTGCCCCCCACAACACCTGTGACTGTGCCCCCCCCACAGCACCTGTGACTGTGCCCCCCCCACAGCACCTGTGACTGTGCCCCCCCACAGCACCTGTGACTGTGCCCCCCCACAGCACCTGTGACTGTGCCCCCCCACAGCACCTGTGACTGTGCCCCCCCACAGCACCTGTGACTGTGCCCCCCCACAGCACCTGTGACTGTGCCCCCCCCACAGCACCTGTGACTGTGCCCCCCCCACAGCACCTGTGACTGTGCCCTCCCCACAGCACCTGTGACTGCCCCCCCCACAGCATCTGTGACTGTGCCCCCCCCACAGCACCTGTGACTGTGCCCCCCCCCACAGCACCTGTGACTGTGCCCCCCCACAGCACCTGTGACTGTGCCCCCCCCACAGCACCTGTGACTGTGCCCCCCCCACAGCACCTGTGACTTGAGAAACACTCCCCCTCCAAGACTTATTGCATAGTGGGATTATTGGGGGGCACTAACTTGCAAGCCTCCCTTCCCCCGTGGCTGATTTACGTGTGTCCTTAGTGATAAGTTTCTGATCCATCGGATCTGCTGCTTATGTCTCGTGCCCGCTGTGGGTGTATATACCGTATACTGCGGGTGTGTATATACCGTATACTGCGGGTGTGTATATACCGTATACTGCGGGTGTGTATATACCGTATACTGCGGGTGTGTATATACCGTATACTGCGGGTGTATATACCGTATACTGCGGGTGTGTATATACCGTATACTGCGGGTGTGTATATACCGTATACTGCGGGTGTGTATATACCGTATACTGCGGGTGTGTATATACCGTATACTGCGGGTGTGTATATACCGTATACTGCGGGTGTGTATATACCGTATACTGCGGGTGTATATACCGTATACTGCGGGTGTGTATATACCGTATACTGCGGGTGTGTATATACCGTATACTGCGGGTGTGTATATACCGTATACTGCGGGTGTGTATATACCGTATACTGCGGGTGTGTATATACCGTATACTGCGGGTGTGTATATACCGTATACTGCGGGTGTGTATATACCGTATACTGCGGGTGTATATACCGTATACTGCGGGTGTGTATATACCGTATACTGCGGGTGTGTATATACCGTATACTGCGGGTGTGTATATACCGTATACTGCGGGTGTGTATATACCGTATACTGCGGGTGTGTATATACCGTATACTGCGGGTGTGTATGTACCGTATACTGCGGGTGTGTATATACCGTATACTGCGGGTGTGTATATACCGTATACTGCGGGTGTGTATGTACCGTATACTGCGGGTGTGTATGTACCGTATACTGCGGGTGTGTATGTACCGTATACTGCGGGTGTGTATATACCGTATACTGCGGGTGTGTATATACCGTATACTGCGGGTGTGTATATACCGTATACTGCGGGTGTGTATATACCGTATACTGCGGGTGTGTATATACCGTATACTGCGGGTGTGTATATACCGTATACTGCGGGTGTGTATATACCGTATACTGCGGGTGTGTATATACCGTATACTGCGGGTGTGTATGTACCGTATACTGCGGGTGTGTATATACCGTATACTGCGGGTGTGTATATACCGTATACTGCGGGTGTGTATGTACCGTATACTGCGGGTGTATATACCGTATACTGCGGGTGTGTATGTACCGTATACTGCGGGTGTATATACCGTATACTGCGGGTGTGTATATACCGTATACTGCGGGTGTGTATATACCGTATACTGCGGGTGTATATACCGTATACTGCGGGTGTGTATATACCGTATACTGCGGGGGTGTATATACCGTATACTGCGGGGGTGTATATACCGTATACTGCGGGGGTGTATATACCGTATACTGCGGGGGTGTATATACCGTATACTGCGGGGTGTATATACCGTATACTGCGGGTGTGTATGTACCGTATACTGCGGGTGTGTATGTACCGTATACTGCGGGTGTGTATGTACCGTATACTGCGGGTGTATATACCGTATACTGCGGGTGTGTATATACCGTATACTGCGGGTGTGTATATACCGTATACTGCGGGTGTATATACCGTATACTGCGGGTGTGTATATACCGTATACTGCGGGGGTGTATATACCGTATACTGCGGGGGTGTATATACCGTATACTGCGGGGGTGTATATACCGTATACTGCGGGGGTGTATATACCGTATACTGCGGGGGTATATATACCGTATACTGCGGGGGTGTATATACCGTATACTGCGGGGTGTATATACCGTATACTGCGGGGTGTATATACCGTATACTGCCGGTGTGTATATACACTGTATACTGCCGGTGTGTATATACACTGTATACTGCGGGTGTGTATATACACTGTATACTGCGGGGGTGTATATACACTGTATACTGCGGGGGTGTATATACACTGTATACTGCGGGGGTGTATATACCGTATACTGCGGGGGTGTATATACCGTATACTGCGGGGGTGTATATACCGTATACTGCGGGTGTATATACCGTATACTGCGGGTGTATATACCGTATACTGCACTCACCAGCAGTCACTGACCGGCGCTCTGCGGTCTCATCTGGGTCTTGTTCTGGTGATGGTGGGAATGTTCCTGCAGGTCTGGAGGATCCAGTCACTGAAATGGTTAATTATTATGTCTATGGGATTAATGGAGCAGAGCCGAAATTGTCTTTGAAACTCTGATATGTCTATGCAGTAGATGTCACCTGCAGTCCTATGTAACACCACAGATAACACAGTGATAACTCTGAGTACAGATAATGTAGTAGATGTCACCTGCAGTCCTATGTAACACCACAGATAACACAGTGATAACTCTCTGAGTACAGATAATGTAGTAGATGTCACCTGCAGTCCTATGTAACACCACAGATAACACAGAGATAACTCTGAGTACAGATAATGTAGTAGATGTCACCTGCAGTCCTATGTATGTAAGACCACAGATAACACAGTGATAACTCTGAGTACAGATAATGTAGTAGATGTCACCTGCAGTCCTATGTAACACCACAGATAACACAGTGATAGCTCTGAGTACAGATAATGTAGTAGATGTCACCTGCAGTCCTATGTAACACCACAGATAACACAGTGATAGCTCTGAGTACAGATAATGTAGTAGATGTCACCTGCAGTCCTATGTAACACCACAGATAACACAGTGATAACTCTGAGTACAGATAATGTAGTAGATGTCACCTGCAGTCCAACAACCCCAAGAAACTTTTTGACACATTTCACTCCCTCCTCAGGCCAAAAGCATAAGACCCTATCACAGACATTTGTGCTGATGACCTGGCCTCCCACTTTATAGAGAAAATAGATAACATCCGTCAGGAAATCCGCTCCCAGACACCAAGTGCAGTGACTCCCATTCCTCCCTGCATCTCCCTTGGCTCACTCTCCACATTCGATCCCATCACAGAAGAAGAAGTCTCCAGGCTCCTCTCTTCTTCTCGTCCGACTACATGCACTACTGACCCCATTCCCTCACACCTCCTCCAGTCTCTCTCTCCAGTCGTCACAACTCACCTCTCTACAATCTTTAATCTCTCCCTTACCTCTGGCATTTTTCCCTCCTCCTTCAAACACTCTATCATTACTCCATTACTAAAAAAACCCACCCTTGACCCATCCTGCACAAACAACTACAGACCGGTCTCCAACCTCCCCTTCATCTCTAAACTCCTGGAGCGCCTAGTCTACTCCCGCCTTACCCGTTACCTCTCCACTCATTCCCTCCTAGACCCTTCACAGTCTGGTTTCCGCCCCCTACATTCGACAGAAACTGCACTCAAGGTGACCAATGACCTTCTGACAGCAAAATGTAACGGTGACCACTCTCTGCTCATTCTCCTCGATCTTTCGGCAGCTTTCGACACTGTTGACCACCCTCTCCTACTCTCTAGGCTCCAGTCACTAGGCATTAAGGACACTGCTCTCTCCTGGTTCTCCTCCTATCTTTCTGACCGCTCCTTCAGTGTTCTGTTCTCTGGCTCCACTTCATCTCCTCTTCCTCTCACTGTCGGGGTACCTCAGGGCTCAGTCCTTGGCCCCCTTCTCTTCTCCCTCTACACGGCCCCAATTGGACAGACCATCAGCAGATTTGGCTTTCAGTACCATCTTTATGCTGATGACACACAACTATACACGTCATCCCCTGACCTTACCCCGCTGTACTACAGAACGCCACTGACTGTCTGTCCGCAGTCTCCGACATCATGTCCGCTCTCTATCTGAAGCTCAACCTCTCCAAAACTGAACTTTTTCTGCTCCCGCCTTCTACTAACCTCCCTAAATCTGACATTTCCCTCTCCGTGGGTGGCCCCATAATAACACCCCGGCAGCAGGCACGCTGTCTGGGTGTCACGTTTGACTCCGATCTCTCCTTCACCTCCCACATACAATCTCTTGCCCGCTCGTGCCGCTTACACCTAAAGAACATCTCTAGAATCCGCCCTTTTCTCACCATGGAGACAACAAAAACTCTCACTGTCGCCCTAATCCACTCCCGCCTGGACTACTGTAACTCTCTTTTAATTGGCCTCCCTGTTACTCGACTTTCCCCTCTCCAGTCCATCCTTAATGCAGCAGCCAGGGTCGTCCATCTGGCTAATCGTTACTCGGACGTGTCCGCTCTTCGCCAGTCGTTACACTGGCTGCCCATTCATTACAGGATACAATTCAAAGTACTTGTTCTCCCCCACAAAGCTCTCCACAGTGCGGCACCCCCTTACATCTCCTCCCTCATTTCTGTCTATCGGCCTAGCCGACCGCTGCGCTCTGCAAACGACTTTCGACTAACCTCTGCACTAATCCGTACCTCCTGACTCCAAGACTTCTCCCGTGCTGCGCGAATCCTCTGGAATGCTCTACCCCAGGATATTAGAACCATCCACAATTTGCATAGCTTTAGGCGCTCACTCAAAACTCATTTGTTCAGAGCGGCCTATCACATTCCCTAATCAGTCATTTTATGTTTGTGTGTAGCCCATTCACTATCTCCATCTATCCCCCACCCCCTGAAGATGGCTGGACCATCATTGTAAATACATCATTGTAAATACACACCTGTACTTTGTATCTCCCCACCTCATTGTAGATTGTAAGCTCTCACGAGCAGGGGCGGCTTATTGTGCTTTATTGCTGTATTGTTAACATTGTTACCTATGACTGTTGTGTTTGAAACTGTTAAACTGTAAAGCGCTGCGGAATATGTTGGCGCTATATAAATAAAGATTATTATTATTATTATTATTATGTAACACCACAGATAACACAGTGATAACTCTCTGAGTACAGATAATGTAGATGTCACCTGCAGTCCTATGTAACACCACAGATAACACAGTGATCACTCTCTGAGTACAGATAATGTAGTAGATGTCACCTGCAGTCCTATGTAACACCACAGATAACACAGTGATAATTCTGAGTACAGATAATGTAGTAGATGTCACCTGCAGTCCTATGTAACACCACAGATAACACAGTGATAAATCTGAGTACAGATAATGTAGTAGATGTCACCTGCAGTCCTATGTAACCCCACAGATAACACAGTGATAACTCTCTGAGTATAGATAATGCAGTAGATGTCACCTGCAGTCCTATGTAACACCACAGATAACACAGTGATATCTCTCTGAGTACAGTTAATGTAGTAGATGTCACCTGCAGTCCTATGTAACACCACAGATAACACAGAGATAACTCTGAGTACAGATAATGTAGTAGATGTCAGCTGCAGTCCTATGTAACACCACAGATAACACAGTGATAACTCTGAGTACAGATAATGTAGTAGATGTCAGCTGCAGTCCTATGTAACATCACAGATAACACAGTGATAACTCTGAGTACAGATAATGTAGTAGATGTCACCTGCAGTCCTATGTAACACCACAGATAACACAGTGATAATTCTCTGAGTACAGATAATGTAGTAGATGTCACCTGCAGTCCTATGCAACACCACAGATTACAGTGATAACTCTCTGAGTACAGATAATGTAGTAGATGTCACCTGCAGTCCTATGTAACACCACAGATAACAGTGATATCTCTCTGAGTACAGATAATGTAGTAGATGTCACCTGCAGTCCTATGTAACATCACAGATAACACAGTGATAACTCTGAGTATAGATAATGTAGTAGAGGTCACTTGCAGTCCTATGTAACACCACAGATAACAGTGATGACTCTGAGAACAAATAATGTAGTTGATGTCACCTTCAGTCCTATGTAACAGCACATGTAATGTAGTAGATGTCGCCTGCAGTCCTATGTAACACCACATATAATGTAGTAGGGGCTGCAGCGTCTGACCCCCTCCTTGCTGACGCTCTCCCCTCTGCTACATGTGGCTGTGATTTTCACTGTCCGGATATTTGCTGGCACTGATCGTTGGGGGTGAGTGGTTGCAGCGCTGATCTGGGCGCTGCAGCTGGTCGCGCTGCTCTGCCTCCCGCTGAGTGATGCTCTGCACAGTTTCTCAGTTGTGGCCTCAGGTCCTCATTTCCCGGCTGCCATCTTTCCTCACCTAATAGGGTGACCGGTGCTTCTAGGAGCAGATGACACATCGTCCTCCCCGGACACCGCAGCCCGTGCACCAGGTGTTGGGGGATGAGTGCAGCAATGGCGGCTAATTTCCAAAAAAAACCCAGACCGCTACAAAGGAAAATATTAAAGTCAATTAAGATAATTATCGTCAGACGTCTCTGGAGGATTGAGACTGCTGCAAAATGTGATAATGGAAGAGAGCGGCGGTGCGGGAGGGGAAGAGCGTGTGTGGGGAGAGGGTAAAAGTGGGGGAAGAGCATGTGTAGGGAGAGGGTAAAAGTGGGGGAAGAGCATGGGTGGGGAGAGGGTAAAAGTGGGGGAAGAGCATGCGTGGGGAGAGGGTAAAAGTGGGGAGAGGGTAAAAGTGGGGAGAGGGGAAGAGCGTGTGTGGGGAGAGGGCAAAAGTGGGGGAAGAGCATGTGTGGGGAGAGGGTGAAAGTGGGGGAAGAGCATGCGTGGGGAGAGGGTAAAAGTGGGGAGAGGGGAAGAGCGTGTGTGGGGAGAGGGCAAAAGTGGGGGAAGAGCATGTGTGGGGAGAGGGTGAAAGTGGGGGGAGCAGAAGAGCATGCGCGGGGAGAGGGTGAAAGTGGGGGGAGAGGAAGAGCATGCGTGGGGAGACGGTGAAAGTGGGGGAAGGGGATGAGCATGTGTGGGGAGAGGGTAAAAGTGGGGAGAACGGAAGAGCATGCGCTGGGAGAGGAAGAGCATGCGCCGGGAGAGGGTAAAAGTGGGGAGAGGGGAAGAGCATGCGTGGGGAGAGGGTGAAAGTGGGGAGAGGGTGAAAGTGGGGAGAGGGGAAGAGCATGTGTGGGGAGAGGAAGAGCATGCGCGGGGAGAGGGTGAAAGTGGGGAGAAGGGAAGAGCATGCGTGGGGAGCGGGGAAGAGCATGCGTGGGGAGAGGAAGAGCATGCGTGGGGAGAGGGTAAAAGCGAGGGAGGGAAAGAGCATGCGTGGGGAGAGGGTAAAAGCGGGGGGAGAGGAAGAGCATGCGTGGGGAGAGGGTGAAAGTGGGGGGAGGAAGGCCTTGATTACTTGCCTGCATTGATGGCGTCACTTGCCTGCAGCCAATCACTGGCCTCATGTGTTACATGCAGGCGTCTCGGCCGACCATCGTGGGTACAAAATCCCTTTAAACCTCTTACTTTACAGTATTGTATGGCGGCTTTTTTGGGGTATGACGGCCTTGGTTTGGTGTCTGCTGATGACGCAAATCCTGATGTCAGTTGCATTCATGTGAGCGCTGCAGCCAATCACTGGGGTGCTGGCCATCCTCTTTGAGCACCAATTGGTGCGCACTGAATTAACCCCATCACGTACATGTACTGCACATGTTGAGTCCCTCCCTTAGATGTGGGCTCCGGCGCTGTTTTGAACAGCTGACATGTGCCCCTAACAGCCGCGGGTGGAATCGCGATCCACCCTCAGCTGTTAACCCAGTAAATTCCGCTGTCAATCTCTGATAGCGGCATTTAATGTGATCGCGCCGGAAGCGAGTCACTAATCTCGCCCATCGGCACCTGTGTCAGATGACCGCGGGTCGCCGATGGGTTCACATGACAACCCAGGGACTGCAGGAGACCCCTATGGTTGTCAGTGCCAGATTGCTGTAAGCGCCACCTGGTGGCCGGTGCTCATAGCAAGTGATCATTTCTGCTACATACAGGCGATCTGATCATCACCTGTATGTAGCAGAGGCGATCCGGTTATGGCAGCTTCTAGTCTCCCATAAGATTATTGAAATGGGAAAAGTAAAAAAAAAATGTTTTAAAACATAAACGTTGAAATCACCCCCCATTCGCATTCGCCCATTCAAAATAAGGGTAAATTTTAAAAAACCCACATATTTGGTATCGCCGCGTTCAGAATCGCCCGATCTATCAATATAAAAAGAATCCAATTGCTAAACAGTGTAGCGATAAAAAAAAAAATCTCCAGAATTACGTTTTTTTGGTCGCCTCAACATTGCATTAAAATGTAATAACGGACGCTTAAAAGATCGTATCTGCACCACAATGGTATCATTAAAAACGTCAGCTCGGCACACAAAAAATAGGCCCTCACCTGGCCCGAGATCCCGAAAAATGGACACGCTACGGGTATCGGAAAATGA
The DNA here is from genome assembly GCF_051348905.1 of Ranitomeya variabilis. Classification (NCBI taxonomy): domain Eukaryota; kingdom Metazoa; phylum Chordata; class Amphibia; order Anura; family Dendrobatidae; genus Ranitomeya; species Ranitomeya variabilis. Next base: position 215,876,241 of record NC_135239.1, on the reverse strand, counting down.
CGCAACTTTTATTATTTTTTTTAACCATGGATTTTTTGTCACCACTTAGACATGTTTGGTGTCTATGAACTGGTAATGACCTGGAGAACCATAATGGCAGCTCAGTTTTAGCATGTAGTGAACCTAGCAAAAAAGCCAAACAAAAAACAAGTGTGGGATTGCACTTTTTTTGCAATGGGTGTGTGTGGTGGTGGGCCTCATGGGTGGCAGTAGGCCTCGCGCAGGTGTGGTGGGCCTCCTGTGTGTGTGTATGGTGGTGGGCCCCGTGCAGGTGTGACAGTGGGCCTTCCGCTAGTGTGTGTGTGATGATGATGGTGGTGGGCCGTGTGTGTACGGTGGGCCTCGTGCAGGTGTGACAGTGGGCCTTGCACTAGTGTGTGTGCGGTGGTGGGCCTCGTGCGCCGGTGTGGTGGTGGGCCATGTGTGTGGTGGTGGGCCGCAGATGGGGTGGGGCCCTCGTGTGTAGCGGTGGGCTGTGTGGGTGGCGGTGGGTCTCGCGCGCGGGTGTGGTGGTGGGCCATGTGTAGTGGTGGGCCTCGTGTGTGGCGGTGGGTCTTGCGTGCGGGTGTGGTGGTGGGCTGTGTGTGTGGCGGTAGGTCTTGCGCGCTTGTGTGGCGGTGGGCCGTGTGGGTGGCAGTTGGTCTTGCGTGCGGGTGTGTGGCGGTGTGTCTCGCATGCGGGTGTGGTAGTGGGCCTCGTGTGCGGCGGTGGGCTGTGTGTGGTGGTGGGTCTTGCGCCTGGGTGTGTGGCGGTGGGCCTCACGCGCGGGTGTGGCGGTGGGCCCTGTGCAGGTGTGACAGTGGACCTTGCGCTAGTGTGTGTGTGGTGGTGGTGGGTCTCATGTGTGGCGGTGGGTCTCGCACACGGGTGTATGATTGTGGGCCTCGTGTGTGGGTGGAACATGGGTGTGGTGGTGGGCCTTATGTGTGTGTGGCGGTGGGCCTCGTGTGTGGGTGGCGGTGGGCCTCATGTGTGGCGGTGGGCCTCACGTGCGGGTGTGTGGCGGTGGGCCTCGTGTGTGGGTGTGACGGTGGGACATGGGTGTGGTGGTGGGCCTCGTGTGTGTGTGTGTGGCGGTGGGCCGTTTATAGTGCTGCGCTGTGGGGGGTAACCACTCCAATGTAAGCGGCTCCAGCAATCTGGTGGTGGTCGTGGGGACATGTGCTGTGCTCCCCGCTGGTCGTGGGGACATGTGCTGTGCTCCCCGCTGGTCGTGGGGACATGTGCTGTGTCCCCCGCTGGTCGTGGGGACATGTGCTGTGTCCCCCGCTGGTCGTGGGGACATGTGCTGTGTCCCCCGCTGCTCGTGGGGACATGTGCTGTGTCCCCCGCTGCTCGTGGGGACATGTGCTGTGTCCCCCGCTGCTCGTGGGGACATGTGCTGTGTCCCCCGCTGCTCGTGGGGACATGTGCTGTGCTCCCCGCTGGTCGTGGGGACATGTGCTGTGCTCCCCGCTGGTCGTGGGGACATGTGCTGTGCTCCCCGCTGGTCGTGGGGACATGTGCTGTGTCCCCCGCTGGTCGTGGGGACATGTGCTGTGTCCCCGGTCTCGTCCTGACACACAGTGACGGAGTCGCTCCTCGTTCTCCCCTCCTGGTTTCCAGTACAGGGAAGCCTGAGAGGTGCAGCGCTGTGGCCCCCGACTCTGCGTGGCTTTTGCGGGGGCTCGCACATGTTCTCCATTTCTCAGGGCCGGGCTCATTCTCATGCAGGTCTTGTCTTGCCCATGACACTCATCCTTGGCCCCGGGGTCCGGGGGACTCGCTCTTAGATGTATGTCTTGAGCCGGCCATTTGATTCTTAATTCTTGGAGGCCGGCGGAGATGATGGGTGTCCTCCTCTGCTCTCCGGTAATGAAGCCCCTCTTTCTCTGCGCATTGCCCCCCGGCAGGTTGTTTCTCTCTCTTGTGCCGGGGCTGAAGGTTTAATGACATTACTGGGGCCGCGGCGCGGTGACATTAACGGGGGACGGCCGGAGAAATGTTTTTATGGATTGCAGATGCATTTGGCGATTGTGTGTGTGACTGGCACTGACAGGCGGCACATTTACCATCAGCCTTAATAATAGGGGAGACTGGTCCTTCCCCCATCACCTGAGCTCAGGAGAAGGTGGGGGTCCGGGCGCCATCGCCGCAGCCAAAAGCCGTAACCTTCTGTTCTGCATCCCAGTAATTTTCTCGACTGCGGTAGAAATCCCGACCCGCGAGATAAGAGGAGGCTGGAGCCATATTTGTGCCAATTAAAAATTGCCCTGTAAGTAGCGGCTGAAACATTCCGAGATAACAAAGCGCCATTGTATCGCAAAAATGGGAAGCGGCCTCCATTATTAGACACCGCCACTAATGCTCTTGTTTTTCCTTCCATCCTATGGTTAACCTGTTCAGTGCTCGAGCACTGCACTACCTGCAGTCCTATGTAACACAGGGATAACCCCCGGACTATAGATAATGTAGTATAAGTCACCCACAGTCCTATGTAACACCACAGATAACAGTGATAACTCTCTGAGTACAGATAATGTAGTAGATGTACCCCACAGTCCTATGTAATACCACATATTACACATTGGGACATATTTACGAATACTTGTGCACCAGCAATGATGTATACAGGAGCTTCTCACCAAATTGCAATATCATCAAAAAGTGAATTTATTTCAGTTCTTCAATACAAAAAGTGAATCTCCTATATTCTATAGAGTCATTACACACAGTGATCTATTTGTTTATTTCTGTTAATGTTGATGATTATGGCTTACAGCCAATGAAAACCCAAAAGTCATTATCTCAGTAAATTAGAATACTTTATAAAACCAGCTCGAAAAATGATTGTAAAATCTGAAATGTTCCCTACTGAAATGTGTGTTCAGTAAATGCCCTCAGTACTTGGTCGGGATCCTTGTGCCTTAATTACTGCATCAATGCGGCGTGGCATGGAGGCGATCAGCCTGTGGTGCTGCTGAGGGGTTATGGAAGCCCAGGTTACTTTGATAGCAGCCTTCAGCTCGTCTGTATTGTTGGGTCTGGTGTCTCATCTTCCTCTTGACAATACTCCATAGATTCTCTATGGGGTTAAGATCAGGCGAGTTTGCTGCCAATCAAGCCCAGTGATACTGTTGTTTTTACACCAGGTATTGGTACTTTTGTCAGTGTGGACAGGGGCCAAGTCCTGCTGGAGAATGACATTTCCAACTCCAAGAAGCTTGTCGGCAGAGGGAAGCATGAAGTGCTCTACAATGTCCTGGTAGACGGCTGCGCTGACTTTGGTCTTGATAACACACAGTGGACCTACACCAGCAGATGACATGGCTCCCCAAACCATCACTGATTGTGGAGACTTCACACCAGACCTCCAGCAGCTTGGATTGTGTCGTCCTCCACCCTTCCTCCAGACTCTGGGACCTTGATTTACAAGGTCTAGTGTGAAGTCTCCACAATCAGTGATGGTTTGGGGGCCATGTCATCTGCTGGTGTAGGTCCACTGTGTGTTATCAGGATCAAAGTCAGCGCGGGCTGTGAAGTGGCGGCCGTTGGTCCATTAGTGGAGTGCAGCGCGGCTCCCTCTTAGGATTCCTGCCACCCGTGCAGCGCGGCTCCCTCTTAGCATTCCTGCCACCTGTGCAGTGCAGCTCCATCTTAGCATTCCTGCCACCTGTGCAGCGCGGCTCCCTCTTAGCATTCCTGCCACCTGTGCAGTGCAGCTCCATCTTAGCATTCCTGCCACCTGTGCAGCGTGGCTTCCTCTTAGCATTCCTGCCACCTGTGCAGCGCAGCTCCATCTTAGCATTCCTGCCACCTGTGCAGCGTGGCTTCCTCTTAGCATTCCTGCCACCTGTGCAGCGCAGCTCCATCTTAGCATTCCTGCCACCTGTGCAGCGCGGCTCCCTCTTAGCATTCCTGCCACCTGTGCAGTGCAGCTCCATCTTAGCATTCCTGCCACCTGTGCAGCGTGGCTTCCTCTTAGCATTCCTGCCACCTGTGCAGTACAGCTCCATCTTAGCATTCCTGCCACCTGTGCAGTACAGCTCCATCTTAGCATTCCTGCCACCCGTGCAGCGCGGCTCCCTCTTAGCATTCCTGCCACCTGTGCAGTGCAGCTCCATCTTAGCATTCCTGCCACCTGTGCAGCGTGGCTTCCTCTTAGCATTCCTGCCACCTGTGCAGTACAGCTCCATCTTAGCATTCCTGCCACCTGTGCAGTGCAGCTCCATCTTAGCATTCCTGCCACCTGTGCAGCGCAGCTCCATCTTAGCATTCCTGCCACCTGTGCAGCGAGGCTCCATCTTAGCATTCCTGCCACCTGTGCAGCACGCGCGGGCAGAATGCAGAGAGTGACTGTCTGCTCCAATCCTTATGTGGCTGCTGCCTCCTTTCTCCTGACCTTCTCCACACATTGCGAGAGTCACAATCAGCCAGGAATATTTATCATACGGAGCCTCCAAGAATCGCTCACGATGGAAACAGATCTTTTCTAGGCCTTTTCCCACCATTTGAATGATGGTACCTGAGCATTGCCCAATAGTGACCAGGTAATAATGGAAGCTGCATGTGGGGGGCCGACATTGCACAACTTGCCACCCCGATAATTAGTCATTTTAGAACACAACCATCGATCAACTTTCTGTATTGTTGATGGCTGCTACAGGATATGGGCCTGGTACAAACACAGGATGGCGGGAGGAGGCCCGAACTTTCTTAACCCCCTACAGAAACCAGGACCACAATGATTTTGATTTTGCGGAGCACTAGGAGGGTCCTTATAACTATGCTAATGTAAGAATAGTTTGGGGGTTTCTCCCCATAAAGAGAAGATCCTAAGAGCTAACAGGAAAACAGTACTCTTGTAAAGATGTGATTTATTGCACTTGTTCTTCCAGATTTCTGTAGGAAGCTTGTATAGAGGACATCTTCCATAGGGGGGCTGGCAGCTTGTGGAGGCGAGGGGACATCTTCCACAGTGGGCGGGCAGCTTGTAGAGGGGACATATTCCATAGTGGGATGGGCAGCTTGTAGAGGGGACATCTTCCATAGTGGGACGGGCAGCTTGTAGAGGGGACATATTCCATAGTGGGACGGGCAGCTTGTAGAGGGGACATATTCCATAGTGGGATGGGCAGCTTGTAGAAGAGACATCTTCCATAGGTGGACGGGCAGCTTGTAGAGAGGACATCTTCCATAGTGGGACGGGCAGCTTGTAGAAGGGACATCTTCCATAGTGGGATGGGCAGCTTGTAGAGAGGACATCTTCCATAGTGGGACGGGCAGCTTGTAGAAGGGACATCTTCCATAGTGGGATGGGCAGCTTGTAGAGAGGACATCTTCCATAGTGGGACGGGCAGCTTGTAGAGGAGACCTCTTCCATTGGGGGACGGGCAGCTTGTAGAAGGGACATCTTCCATAGTGGTACAGGCAGATTGTAGAGGGGACATCTTCCACTGGGGGACGGGCAGCTTGTAGAGAGGACATCTTCCATAGTGGGACGGGCAGCTTGTAGAGGAGACATCTTCCATAGTGGGACGGGCAGCTTGTAGAGAGGACATCTTCCATAGGTGGACGGGCAGCTTGTAGAGGGGACATCTTCCATAGGTGGACGGGCAGCTTGTAGAGGGGACATCTTCCATAGTGGGATGGGCAGCTTGTAGAGGGGACATCTTCCATAGGGGGACGAGCAGCTTATAGAGGAGACATCTTCCATAGTGGGACGGGCAGCTTGTAGAGAGGACATCTTCCGTAGGGGGACGGGCAGCTTGTAGAGGGGACATCTTCCATAGGTGGATGGGCAGCTTGTAGAGAGGACATCTTCCATAGGGGGACGAGCAGCTTATAGAGGAGACATCTTCCATAGTGGGACGGGCAGCTTGTAGAGAGGACATCTTCCGTAGGGGGACGGGCAGCTTGTAGAGAGGACATCTTCCGTAGGGGGACGGGCAGCTTGTAGAGGGGACATCTTCCACTGGGGGACGGGCAGCTTGTAGAGAGGACATCTTCCATAGTGGGACAGGCAGCTTGTAGAGGAGACATCTTCCATAGTGGGACGGGCAGCTTGTAGAGAGGACATCTTCCATAGGTGGACGGGCAGCTTGTAGAGGGGACATCTTCCATAGGTGGACGGGCAGCTTGTAGAGGGGACATCTTCCATAGTGGGATGGGCAGCTTGTAGAGAGGACATCTTCCATAGGGGGACGAGCAGCTTATAGAGGAGACATCTTCCATAGTGGGACGGGCAGCTTGTAGAGAGGACATCTTCCGTAGGGGGACGGGCAGCTTGTAGAGGGGACATCTTCCATAGGTGGATGGGCAGCTTGTAGAGAGGACATCTTCCATAGGGGGACGAGCAGCTTATAGAGGAGACATCTTCCATAGTGGGACGGGCAGCTTGTAGAGAGGACATCTTCCGTAGGGGGACGGGCAGCTTGTAGAGAGGACATCTTCCGTAGGGGGACGGGCAGCTTGTAGAGAGGACATCTTCCATAGGTGGACGGGCAGCTTGTAGAGGGGACATCTTCCATAGGTGGATGGGCAGCTTATAGAGGAGACATCTTCCATAGTGGGACGGGCTCTGTGCACAATCTGGAACATTAGAAGTAAGCAGTAATGTAGGGATATCTTGATGCAGCAGACTGGAGTATGAGACGTGATATGGAAAGGATTTCCAGTTTCTCCGTGTTGTGTGGAGACATTGAGTTTCACAACAGTTGTGGTCTGGATATACATTGTCTGTACATCTACCCAATCAGACCCCCTACGACCCAGATAACCTGGCGGAGAAGCGGCTGGACGGGCGGCCATTACACACGAAGATCAATGAGTGGTGAAGAAATGGAGGAGGCGCATTATGAGCATCTCGTCTGGCCCTTATTGTCCGGAGGCCGGTGATGCAGGGGGTCTCGGCTCCAGAATATACGTCTCAGCGGCCCATGAGGGACATCTACACTGTTCTTGTCCCCCAGAATCAGATCTCCCCTTAGTTCCTCCAATCACAGACCATGTGTCCAGCGAATTAACCGCCGCTGATAATCCTTCGTCTCGGACTCTTGTGCCTTTTGTGGCCGCTTTCTTGTCTGCTATCTCCCGGATCTTAAAGAGGACCTCATTTCATAACAAGGTCCTTGGTTTCCTTTTCAGCTCAGAAGTAGGTTAATTTCGGAACACCGCGTCTCGGCTTTATCTCGGCCTCTGCAGAACTTTCTGCGCGCTCTTCTCGTCCTCTCTCCCGCCTCCTCTGCTTTTCCCTCTTGACAATTGGCGCTGCGGACAGATGAAAGCTGCGCTCATTCTGCTGTCCTGGTCCATAAACCGCTAATCAGGTTCACGAGATCACTATCGCGTGCTGTGAACGCCGCGCTCCCCTCGTCCTGCGCCCCCCCCTCTGTGATATGAGCTGAGGGTCATACGTGGGTTAATGGAAACCTGGCTTAAGCCAAGAGCAGACTGGCAGCTTCTATACCCCGAGGACTGTTCACGGAACGTGGGCACAGAATAGAAACCTATTGTACAATGCCTGACTGGCACCTCCATAGGATAATACAGGCGGCCGCTGGCGCCATATATATAGTGCTGGATACGTCTAGAGTAATGAATCACTTAATACAAGAGCGGACAAAACGTACAGTGACAGCAGGGACAAACTCATTGCGCTATGTACAAGAATAAAACTACTATAATACTGCTCCTATGTGCAAGAATATAACTACTATAATACTGCCTCCTATGTACAAGAATATAACTACTATAATACTGCTCCTATGTATAAGAATATAGCTACTATAATACTGCTCCTATGTACAAGAATGTATCTACTATAATACTGCCCCTATGTACAAGAATATAACAACTATAATACTGTCCCTATGTACAAGAATGTATCTACTATAATACTGCCCCTATGTACAAGAATAAAACTACTATAATACTGCTCCTATGTACAAGAATAAAACTACTATAATACTGCTCCTATGTACAAGAATGTATCTACTATAATACTGCCCCTATGTACAAGAATGTATCTACTATAATACTGCCCCTATGTACAAGAATAAAACTACTATAATACTGCTCTTATGTACAAGAATAAAACTACTATAATACTGCCCCTATGTACAAGAATAAAACTACTATAATACTGCTCCTATGTATAAGAATATAACTACTATATTACTGCTCCTATGTACAAGAATATAACTACTATAATACTGCTCCTATATACAAGAATATAACTACTATAATACTGCTCCTATGTACAAGAATATAACTACTATAATACTGCTCCTATATACAAGAATATAACTACTATAATACTGCCCCTATGTACAAGAATATAACTACTATAATACTGCCCCTATGTACAGGAATATAACTACTATAATATTGCCCCCTATGTACAAGAATATAACTACTATAATACTGCCCCTATGTACAAGAATATAACTACTATAATACTGCTCCTATATACAAGAATATAACTACTATAATACTGCCCCTATGTACAAGAATATAACTACTATAATACTGCCCCTATGTACAAGAATATAACTACTATATTACTGCTCCTATGTACAAGAATATAACTACTATAATACTGCTCCTATGTACAAGAATATAACTACTATAATACTGCCCCTATGTACAAGAATATAACTACTATAATACTGTCTCTATGTACAAGAATATAACTAGTATAATACTGCCCCTATGTACAGGAATATAACTACTATAATACTGCCCCTATGTACTAGAATATAACTACTATAATACTGCTCCTATGTACAAGAATATAACTACTATAATACTGCTCCTATGTACAAGAATATAACTACTATAATACTGCTCCTATGTACAAGAATATAACTACTATAATACTGCCCCTATGTACAAGAATATAACTACTATAATACTGCCCCTATGTACAAGAATATAACTACTATAATACTGCCCCTATGTACAAGAATATAACTACTATAATACTGCTCCTATGTACAAGAATATAACTACTATAATACTGCTCCTATGTACAAGAATATAACTACTATAATACTGCCCCTATGTACAAGAATATAACTACTATAATACTGCTCCTATGTACAAGAATATAACTACTATAATACTGCTCCTATATACAAGAATATAACTACTATAATACTGCTCCTATGTACAAGAATATAACTACTATAATACTGCTCCTATATACAAGAATATAACTACTATAATACTGCCCCTATGTACAAGAATATAACTACTATAATACTGCCCCTATGTACAGGAATATAACTACTATAATATTGCCCCCTATGTACAAGAATATAACTACTATAATACTGCCCCTATGTACAAGAATATAACTACTATAATACTGCTCCTATATACAAGAATATAACTACTATAATACTGCCCCTATGTACAAGAATATAACTACTATAATACTGCCCCTATGTACAAGAATATAACTACTATATTACTGCTCCTATGTACAAGAATATAACTACTATAATACTGCTCCTATGTACAAGAATATAACTACTATAATACTGCCCCTATGTACAAGAATATAACTACTATAATACTGTCTCTATGTACAAGAATATAACTAGTATAATACTGCCCCTATGTACAGGAATATAACTACTATAATACTGCCCCTATGTACTAGAATATAACTACTATAATACTGCTCCTATGTACAAGAATATAACTACTATAATACTGCTCCTATGTACAAGAATATAACTACTATAATACTGCTCCTATGTACAAGAATATAACTACTATAATACTGCCCCTATGTACAAGAATATAACTACTATAATACTGCCCCTATGTACAAGAATATAACTACTATAATACTGCCCCTATGTACAAGAATATAACTACTATAATACTGCTCCTATGTACAAGAATATAACTACTATAATACTGCTCCTATGTACAAGAATATAACTACTATAATACTGCCCCTATGTACAAGAATATAACTACTATAATACTGTCTCTATGTACAAGAATATAACTACTATAATACTGCCCCTATGTACAGGAATATAACTACTATAATACTGCCCCTATGTACTAGAATATAACTACTATAATACTGCCCCTATGTACAGGAGGGTACTCGCTGTCTGCCCCCCATTGATTTTGTTTTTATGGTTGGGGGGGCGACGCTTTTAATTGTCATATCCCCAAATTTCAGTCTGTTTTGCCGACTTTCCACTTCTTGACCTCTGGGTGATTTTCCCGTCTGATCGTCGTGCCCCCGCGCAGCGTCTCCACGCCGTGTGATTGCTCAGGTCCCACCGTCTACAATGGAGGAGGGTGTGAATACTTCTGGCCTGCAGATGTCTGACCGCAGTCAGGGAATATCACATTTCCCACTTTCCGCCGTCCATCATTGTTAATGTGACCGGATCGATGTGCGGAGAACTTGTGTTTTCACTGATTATTGATCGATGACACCGGAGATTTCTGTACACTGTAAATCCAGTGCCGGGGAGGGGGTCCGTACCGGGGACATCAGGGGTCTATACTTGGCCCTAGGTAGGGGGTCCGTACCGGGGACATCAGGGGTCTGTACCGGGGACATCAGGGGTCTATGCTTGGCCCTGGGTAGTGGGTCCGTACCGGGGACATCGGGGGCTTATGCTTGGCCCTAGGTAGGGGGTTCGTACCGAGGACATCAGGGGTCTATGCTTGGCCCTAGGTAGGGGGTTCGTACCGAGGACATCAGGGGTCTATGCTTGGCCCTAGGTAGGGGGTCCGTACCGGGGACATCAGGGGTCTGTGCTTGTCCCTGGTTAGGGGGTCCGTACCGGGGACATCAGGGGTCTGGGTAGGGGGTCCGTACTGGGACATCAGGGGTCTATGCTTGGCCCTAGGTAGGGGGTTCGTACCGAGGACATCAGGGGTCTATGCTTGGCCCTAGGTAGGGGGTCCGTACCGGGGACATCAGGGGTCTGTACTTGTCCCTGGTTAGGGGGTCCGTACCGGTGACATCAGGGGTCTTTGCTTGGCCCTGGGTAGGGTGTCCATACCGGGGACATCAGGGGTCTATGCTTGTCCCTAGGTAGGGGGTCCGTACCTGGGACATCAGTGGTCTATACTTGGCCCTGGGTAGGGGGTCCATACCGGGGACATCAGGGGTCTATGCTTGGCCCTGAGCAGGGGCTCTGTACCGGGGACATCAGGGGTCTATACTTGGCCCTGGGTAGGGGGTCTGTACTGGGGACATCAGGGGTCTATGCTTGGCCCTGAGCAGGGGCTCTGTACCGGGGACATCAGGGGTCTTTGCTTGGTCCTGGGTACGGGGTCCGTACTGGGTACATCAGGGGTCTATGCTTGGCCCTGGGTAGGGGGCTCTGTACCAGGTGCATCAGGGGTCTTTGCTTGGCCCTGGGTACGGGGTCCGTACTGGGTACATCAGGGGTCTATGCTTGGCCCTGGGTAGGGGGCTCTGTACCAGGTGCATCAGGGGTCTTTGCTTGGCCCTGGGTACGGGGTCCGTACTGGGTACATCAGGGGTCTATGCTTGGCCCTGAGCAGGGGCTCTGTACCGGGGACATCAGGGGTCTATACTTGGCCCTGAGCAGGGGCTCTGTACCGGGGACATCAGGGGTCTATACTTGGCCCTGGGTAGGGGGTCCGTACTGGGTACATCAGGGGTCTATGCTTGGCCCTGAGCAGGGGCTCTGTACCGGGTGCATCAGGGGTCTTTGCTTGGCCCTGGGTAGGGGGTCCGTACTGGGTACATCAGGGGTCTATACTTGGCCCTGAGCAGGGGGTCTGTACCGGGGACATCAGGGGTCTATACTTGGCCCTGAGCAGGGGGTCTGTACCGGGGACATCAGGGGTCTATACTTGGCCCTGAGCAGGGGGTCTGTACCGGGGACATCAGGGGTCTATACTTGGCCTTGGGTAGGGGGTCCGTACTGGGTACATCAGGGGTCTATGCTTGGCCCTGGGTAGGGGGCTCTGTACCGGGTGCATCAGGGGTCTTTGCTTGGCCCTGGGTAGGGGGTCCGTACTGGGTACATCAGGGGTCTATACTTGGCCCTGAGCAGGGGCTCTGTACCGGGTGCATCAGGGGTCTTTGCTTGGCCCTGGGTAGGGGGTCCGTACTGGGTACATCAGGGGTCTATACTTGGCCCTGAGCAGGGGGTCTGTACCGGGGACATCAGGGGTCTATACTTGGCCCTGAGCAGGGGGTCTGTACTGGGGACATCAGGGGTCTATACTTGGCCCTGAGCAGGGGGTCCGTACCGGGGACATCAGGGGTCTATACTTGGCCCTGAGCAGGGGGTCTGTGCCGGGGACATCAGGGGTCTATACTTGGCCCTGGGTAGGGGGATGTGATCTGCTGAAGTCAGAGATAAATATGGACGCCTATGTGCTGGGTGGTCCCATGTACATAGCGGGGGGGTGGGGTACAAACTATTTAGGATGTAACTGATACCACTCTGCAAGCGTTTTTAACCTCACTCACAGCTGTTCCATCGGAGATGCTAATATTTACACGCCCTGCTATCTCCCATCACCGGTCAGCATTTCTGGCTGTCGCACCCATCACGTCCACAAAGAATCCAAAAATAAATCTCATTTCTCTTCTACATTTAATATCTGTTTTTGAGACCGTGCGCTGACAATATGGTTGCCGTCCTCCAGCAGTCAGTGATCACCCAGCTTTCCCAGGCTCCTCAGTATGGTGCATGTACTGAACCGATCCGGGGACCTGAGGAAAGTGGGCTGACAATATGGCTGCCGTCTGCCCCCACATTGGTTCCTGTGCGTCTGGATGGCCGGTACACCCAGTTATTCGCTGTGTGTGACAGGAATGGTGGCTGGATCTCCTCCCACAATCAGATTGGTTCCCACCATTACTGGTGGTCCTGGGTGGGACTGTACATTATCCTCGCCGTGCCCCGGAGGAATCCACGGTATTTCGGCAGCGCTGCGGGATTGACGCCTGTCAGGTAACACATTGACGCTCAGGGGTGCGATCTGTGGACGGGTTTCATTCTGTCTTCACCACTGACTTTTGGCTTCTTTTTTTAACCCGTGTTATTGTAAAGGGAAGCGCCCCACATTCTGAGGTGGTTTTTAGTGAGTGATATTCAGTAGTTGACAGAGCGATAGGACATTTTGGAGGCATTTTTGGGGCGACTGCCCCCGCTCCTCATAGGCTGCATGCACCAGATGTGACGGACCCTGCCACTTCTCCATAGGGATCGTCCTTTGAGTTTTTGACACGGCGTCTTCCAGTTCCCGCTGAGTGGATGGGATTTCTAGAATCCACGGGATGTCAGTTTCTCTTGTGGGTGCAGAGTTTTTTTTACGTGCAGATTCTCACCATAAATTACATCAAGTGTGGAGAAAACGCGTGGAATCCGAACATGATCGTATCAATAAAGTTTTGTCAAAGCCAAAAACCAGGAAGTATCCAAATCAAAGCGGTTTAGTATAAAACGTGACACCAAAAAAAACAAACGGCAACATCAAAAACGTGATGAAAAAGTCTAGAAACAAGGCACAAGCAGACAATGGAGAGAATGGAGCCGAGAGGTGCAGAAACACCGCAGCACTGAAAACTCTACAGAACTCATTGTGGGACCCCAGAAAACCAGGTCACAAACACAAAATAATAAAAATAAAACATTAAAAAAATCTTATTAAAAACCCCCAAAACCGCCCCCAGTCGTCCTCCTTCACACGCAACCACCAAAGTAATCTGTGTTCATCCAACAGCCACAATTTGAGGCAAGTTCAGCCTAAGCCTCAGAGTGGTCGTCCCCTGGGCTGAGCGTTGTAGCGAGGCGGCAGGAAAGGGGTCCTGCTCCCGGCGGTCCGGCCGCAGTTCACAGCTTATTGATTGGGTATTGTGTAGCGGTGGGATGTTGACACGAGCTGCTGTTAATGGTCTGCAGCGGGATCGTTGTCTGATTGTGACACCCCCCCCCGTTCCCTCTCCCACTCTCCGCACATTAACCATCTCCTGTCCAGCTGGCGCTACATCTGCAGGCTGCACCCAATTTATAACATACGGCGCCATACATCAGTGACACCCGGTGCTTTCTATGGTGACGGTGTCTCCATGGCGCTCCATCCGCTCGGAGGTAGATCTGATCTGCTTGGTCTTCTCTCCCCGGTCGGAGGACCTGGACGCAGCTTATTAGGACTATTCTTGGCCGCTCCGTGTGGCGGGGGCGCACCGGTTGTCCGAGCTGTTGCTTTGTTCCCATTATCTGAGCGCTGACGCGCCCGGTTGGGCGATGATCAGGGCAGAGCGCTTGTTGGATCCCATCTTCTCGATCTCAGCATTTAGGTTCCCCAGATTCTGATCCGAATTGCGCAGAATTTCCAAGCGAACCGGCGTCTCGTCTTTTTCACTTTATTTTTGGTGTGAACTCGGTTATCAAGAACTGACTCCTTGTATCTGTCTGCCGGTAAACTGACTCATGGCAATCGTTAAAGAGGGGTCGTCTGGCCATGATGGGGTTAGAAGGGGCAGTACCCACCAGACAAGACCCCAGTCTGCATGCTGTGGGGGTCTCTCCTTTTGGCCACTTGTAGATCTTGATACCCTCGATATTTGAAAGAAAATGTCTTGCTTTATTCGTGATCACAGCCGATTATCGGAGATGTTAGGTCATCATTGGCAGCCATCATGGACTATCCCTTTAAATTGGCCTCCTGAGACGATAGCCTGCAAAGAGCCATCAACATTTATTTTTTTTGGGGGGGGAAATCAATGATTAGTACAATGAAGGGTCCTAGGCTTATCCCTTCCGCTGGCTCTACCCTATACCCCAGCGCTTCTGATTTGGATGGCCGGCATTGAGCTTGGGCAGGCCAGCATTGGATGATGGCTTTGTTGGTGGTGACCGGAAGGCTTTGCTGGTGTTGGTGGTGACCGGGGGGCTTTGCTGGTGTTGGTGGTGACCGGGGGGCTTTGCTGGTGTTGGTGGTGACCGGGGGGCTTTGCTGGTGTTGGTGGTGACCGGGGGGGCTTTGCTGGTGTTGGTGGTGACCGGGGGGGCTTTGCTGGTTTTGGTGGTGACCGGGGGGCTTTGCTGGTGTTGGTGGTGACCGGGGGGCTTTGCTGGTGTTGGTGGTGACCGGTGGGCTTTGCTGGTGTTGGTGGTGACCGGGGGGCTTTGCTGGTGTTGGTGGTGACCGGAGGGCTTTGCTGGTGTTGGTGGTGACCGGGGGGGCTTTGCTGGTGATGGTGGTGACCGGAGGGCTTTGCTTGTGTTGGTGGTGACAGGGGGGCTTTGCTGGTGTTGGTGGTGACCGGGGGGCTTTGCTGGTGTTGGTGGTGACCGGGGGGCTTTGCTGGTGTTGGTGGTGACCGGAGGGCTTTGCTGGTGTTGGTGGTGACCGGGGGGGCTTTGCTGGTGTTGGTGGTGACCGGAGGGCTTTGCTGGTGTTGGTGGTGACCGGGGGGCCTTTGCTGGTGTTGGTGGTGACCGGGGGGGCTTTGCTGGTGTTGGTGGTGACCGGAGGGATTTGCTGGTGTTGGTGGTGACCGGGGGGCTTTGCTGGTGTTGGTGGTGACCGGGGGGCTTTGCTGGTGTTGGTGGTGACCGGTGGGCTTTGCTGGTGTTGGTGGTGACTGGGGGGGCTTTGCTGGTGTTGGTGGTGACCGGGGGGGCTTTGCTGGTGTTGGTGGTGACCGGGGGGGCTTTGCTGGTGTTGGTGGTGACCGGGGGGGGGGCTTTGCTGGTGTTGGTGGTGACTGGGGGGGGCTTTGCTGGTGTTGGTGACCGGGGGGGCTTTGCTGGTGTTGGTGGTGACCGGGGGGCTTTGCTGGTGTTGGTGGTGACCGGGGGGGCTTTGCTCGTGTTGGTGGTGACCGGAGGGCTTTGCTGGTGTTGGTGGTGACCGGAGGGCTTTGCTGGTGTTGGTGGTGACCGGGGGGCTTTGCTGGTGTTGGTGGTGACCGGAGGGCTTTGCTGGTGATGGTGGTGACCGGAGGGCTTTGCTGGTGTTGTTGGTGACCGGGGGGCTTTGCTGGTGTTGGTGGTGACCGGAGGGCTTTGCTGGTGTTGGTGGTGACTGGGGGGCTTTGCTGGTGTTGGTGGTGACCGGGGGGCTTTGCTGGTGTTGGTGGTGACCGGGGGGCTTTGCTGGTGTTGGTGGTGACCGGGGGGCTTTGCTGGTGTTGGTGGTGACCGGGGGGCTTTGCTGGTGTTGGTGGTGACCGGGGGGCTTTGCTGGTGTTGGTGGTGACTGGGGGGCTTTGCTGGTGTTGGTGGTGACCGGGGGGCTTTGCTGGTGTTGGTGGTGACCGGAGGGCTTTGCTGGTGTTGGTGGTGACCGGGGGGCTTTGCTGGTGTTGGTGGTGACCGGGGGGCTTTGCTGGTGTTGGTGGTGACCGGGGGGCTTTGCTGGTGTTGGTGGTGACCGGGGGGCTTTGCTGGTGTTGGTGGTGACCGGGGGGCTTTGCTGGTGTTGGAGGTGACCGGGGGGCTTTGCTGGTGTTGGTGGTGACCGGGGGGCTTTGCTGGTGTTGGTGGTGACCGGGGGACCTTGCTCGGGGTTCTTGTTGCCGTCTGTGCCTCTTTCTTTAGCGTCGATGTTGTCTGTGGAGGTAATTATGAAGCCGCCGCTGTTTCCCGCCGTCCCCTCCGTCCATTATAGGAGCAGTGGGGGGATTCTCGCGTGCGCCCCTTATAATCCGCTCTTATGTGACGCCACCGCATAAACCGCTGCCAGTAACGAGGTCAGTGCTGAATTTGGGAACGAGGCCGCTCCTGCCGCTGCTCCCGCCACCGCTCGGGGAGGGGGATGATCCGGGCACGAGGCGGCAGCATGTTCTCCGGATTGCGCTCTCGTATCATCGGTCGGGTTCCCTTTTTTCCACCGTCCGGTACATTATGGAGGAAGCCGCCATGATAGGAATTTAGTGGGAGAAAAATTCCAGCGGCCATTACACCGGGTAATTTATATGGCTGCCGATTGTGCGCCTGGGGAAATATATTTCACAGGTAATTTCCCATCTGTCGGCCTGTGAAGGAAGCCATTATTCTAGCTAAAAAAGAGATCATGATGTCAAGAGAACCATTAACCCTTTCAGGGTCGGCGCCTCCTGGCACGCGCCTGGTTAACAGCAGCGGATGGAAATTCTGGCATTTCTGGGATGGCTGACGAGTCTGACAACCAGCAAGAAACCATAGGACGAGTGCGGAGGCGGCGTCAGATCATACTGATGGGAATGGTGGATGGTGGGAGTCGTAGTGCCGCAGGGACATGGACATATGGCGCTGACCATCTTCATGCGCCTCTGATTAGTCCTTTTTTGGGAAAGCTGAGAATCAACCAACATGGCTGTCGTAATGGCCACTGCAAAAGATTCACAACAGCGTGCGAACCATCCTGACCCTGTGTCACAGGCAGATCCCATTCAGGACTATTGCAGAGCTGGGT
This sequence comes from Ranitomeya variabilis, assembly GCF_051348905.1. NCBI lineage: Eukaryota > Metazoa > Chordata > Amphibia > Anura > Dendrobatidae > Ranitomeya > Ranitomeya variabilis. The sequence goes on along the minus strand of NC_135239.1, from coordinate 215,858,829 downwards.
GGCAACCAATATGGTCGCCCTGACTATTGTAGTGCTGGTTGTCACCCAGCTTTCCCAGACTCTGCTGTGAAGACAGCCTTACTGGTTGTCACTCTTGCCTGAGCTGCCATACTGGTTGTCACTCTTGTGTGAGCCGCCATATTGGTTGTCACTCTTGTGTGAGCCGCCATATTGGTTGTCACTCTTGTGTGAGCCACCATTTTGGTTGTCACTCTTGATGAGCCGCCACATTTGTTGTCACTCTTGCCTGAGCTGCCATACTGGTTGTCACTCTTGATGAGCCGCCATACTGGTTGTCACTCTTGTGTGAGCCGCCATACTGGTTGTCACTCTTGTGTGAGCCGCCATATTGGTTGTCACTCTTGCCTGAGCCGCCATATTGGTTGTCACTCTTGCCTGAGCCGCCATATTGGTTGTCACTCTTGCCTGAGCCGCCATATTGGTTGTCACTCTTGATGAGCCGCCATACTGGTTGTCACTCTTGTGTGAGCCGCCATATTGGTTGTCACTCTTGTGTGAGCCACCATATTGGTTGTCACTCTTGTGTGAGCCGCCATATTGGTTGTCACTCTTGCCTGAGCCGCCATATTGGTTGTCACTCTTGATGAGCCGCCATTTTGGTTGTCACTCTTGTGTGAGCCACCATATTGGTTGTCACTCTTGTGTGAGCCGCCATATTGGTTGTCACTCTTGCCTGAGCCGCCATATTGGTTGTCACTCTTGATGAGCCGCCATTTTGGTTGTCACTCTTGTGTGAGCCACCATATTGGTTGTCACTCTTGTGTGAGCCGCCATATTGGTTGTCACTTTTGTGTGAGCAGTAACAGCGTTGGTTGCTTGGACATTAATCTGTAGAGACCTGAGAGCGGACATGCTGGAGCTTGTAGTTCTACATGGGTGTAACCACTTTGCTGTACCCCGTCTTGCCATCGTCCTCTCATTTCTAAGGGTTAACCCGATTCCAGGTTGCCTCCGCTGAGTGATGGAGACACGGTGGGGACGCTGCCCCGTGGCGCGGATGCCGCCATTACACGCTGATAATGCGCTATTGATTGAGCCGGATGTCCTGGTTTACATTGATAAAGCAGGCGGCGCGGACAGGTCCTGTGCTCAGTGTTTAATGACGGTCACCGCCGCCACCGCCATTAATAGCACTTCATTATTAGCCTCGCGTTACCGCTCGCGCCGCCGTCATTCATCACCGCCGCTCGTGTCGCTACGTGACGGACGACTTTTATGTTTTATTGATTATGTAAAAAATATCTAATGCTCCGCAGGTCTGCCTCCTGATTGGCTGCGATAAACGCCACGGCGGCAAGTGACGCCAAATCCGTACGTAAGGAGACGCTCGGGGCGTTCTCAGGGTATGTGCACACGTTGCGGAATTTGCTGCGGATTTTTCCGCAGCGGATTTGGAAAATCCGCAGTGCAAAACCACTGCGGTTTTCACGCGGTTTCTTCTGCGGATTCCTCTGCGGGTTTTCAACTGCACTTTCCTATTGGTGCAGGTTGAAAACCGCTGCAGAATCCGCAGAAAGAAGTGACATGCTACTTCTTTTTTTCCGCAGTGTTTCCGCGCAGAATTTTCCGCAGCATGTGCACTGCGGATTTTATTTTCCATAGGGTAACATTGTACTGTACACCGCATGGAAAACTGCTGCGGATCCGCAGCTTCAAAACCGCTGCGGATCCGCAGCAAAATCCGCAACGTGTGTACATACCCTCACAAGATGAGCAATAACTCAGCGGATCCAGATCTCTGCTTGCTTTAAGAGAATAGAATCAGAATAATTATCATCTAGAGGCTTCAGACCAGCTGCGGGGTGCCTGCCGGGGGCTGCGGGGTGTCTGGCGGGGGGGCTGTGGGGAGTTCTGGCGGGGGTGCTGTGGGGAGTTCTGGCAGGGGCTGCGGGGTGTCTGGCGGGGGTCTGCGGGGTGTCTGGCGGGGTGTCTGGCGGTGGCTGCGGGGTGTCTGGCGGGGTGTCCTGGAAGGGGGTCTGTGGGTTGTCTTGCGGGGTGTCTGGCAGGGGCTACGGTCTGTCAGGTGGAATAAGGGTGGGCTGGAAGAGTGTCGGGCAGGGGGATGAGGGTGTCGGGCTAGCAGGCAGCGTGTAGGGGGAGGATAGGGAGAAGCACAGCAGGGTGTAGGGTTGGGGGCTAGATGGTGGTGCAACTGGCTGGTAGGCTATTGGTCTAGCTAGCAAGGTGCAGTGGTGGGGTTGACAGGGCAGGTGGGGCTGCAGGATGTTTGGCCAGCTAGCAAGGTGCCAGGGTGGAGTGTGGGGGTGGCTGGTTGTCAGTGTGTTGGGTTCCGCTAGCAAGGTGTCAGGGGTTGGAGGGGGCTGCCAGGTTGTCAGCACCAAGGAGAGATTTGTGCTACAAGGTTCAGTCAGTAATAAACCTTCAGCTGTGAGAGAAGAACTAGGCCAAGACAAGAAATCTTGCTGCAAAGCAGAGGAGGAGGCAGAGGCCGCTGAGCCCTGAATATTAACCATAAGGAAACCAAACCAAACTACCTGCTGGAAGCTTGAGAAAGTTGCAGAACTCTATTTAATGGCACTGTATAGCCCCCTATTGTACCCGTCCTCTGCCCCCACTACCTTTCTGCCCCCCTATTGTTGTACCCGTCCTCTGCCCCCACTACCTTTCTGCACGTGATTGTTGCACCCGTCCTCTTCCCCCATTACCTTACTGTTGCTGCTTGTTAGTTTTCTGCCCCCACTACCTTACTGCTACTGCTTTTTGCACCCTTCCCCTTCCCCCACTACTTTACTGCTGCTGCTTGTTGCACCCGTCATTTCTCCCACTATCTTACTACGGCTGCTTGTTGCTCCCATCCTCTCCCCCACTACCTTACTTCCCCTGCTTGTTGCACCCGTCCTCTGCCCCCACTACCTTACTTCCCCTGCTTGTTGCACCCGTCCTCTGCCCCCACTACCTTACTTCCCCTGCTTGTTGCACCCGTCCTCTGCCCCCACTACCTTACTTCCCCTGCTTGTTGCACACGTCCTCTGCCCCCACTACCTTACTTTCGCTGCTTGTTGCTCCCGTCCTCTCCCCCACTACCTTACTTCCCCTGCTTGTTGCTTCCGTCCTCTGCCCCCACTACCTTACTTCCGCTGCTTGTTGCACCCGTCCTCTGCCCCCACTACCTTACTTCCGCTGCTTGTTGCTCCCGTCCTCTGCCCCCACTACCTTACTTCCGCTGCTTGTTGCTCCCGTCCTCTGCCCCCACTACCTTACTTCCCCTGCTTGTTGCTCCCGTCCTCTGCCCCCACTATCTTACTTCCGCTGCTTGTTGCACCCGTCCTCTCCCCCACTACCTTACTTCCCCTGCTTGTTGCACACGTCCTCTGCCCCACTACCTTACTTCCCCTGCTTGTTGCACACGTCCTCTGCCCCCACTACCTTACTTTCGCTGCTTGTTGCTCCCGTCCTCTCCCCCACTACCTTACTTCCCCTGCTTGTTGCTCCCGTCCTCTGCCCCCACTACCTTACTTCCGCTGCTTGTTGCACCCGTCCTCTGCCCCCACTACCTTACTTCCGCTGCTTGTTGCACCCGTCCTCTCCCCCACTACCTTACTTCCGCTGCTTGTTGCACCCATCCTCTGCCCCCACTACCTTACTTCCGCTGCTTGTTGCTCCCGTCCTCTGCCCCCACTACCTTACTTCCGCTGCTTGTTGCTCCCGTCCTCTGCCCCACTACCTTACTTCCCCTGCTTGTTGCACACGTCCTCTGCCCCACTACCTTACTTCCCCTGCTTGTTGCACACGTCCTCTGCCCCCACTACCTTACTTTCGCTGCTTGTTGCTCCCGTCCTCTCCCCCACTACCTTACTTCCCCTGCTTGTTGCTCCCGTCCTCTGCCCCCACTACCTTACTTCCGCTGCTTGTTGCACCCGTCCTCTGCCCCCACTACCTTACTTCCGCTGCTTGTTGCACCCGTCCTCTCCCCCACTACCTTACTTCCGCTGCTTGTTGCACCCATCCTCTGCCCCCACTACCTTACTTCCGCTGCTTGTTGCTCCCGTCCTCTGCCCCCACTACCTTACTTCCGCTGCTTGTTGCTCCCGTCCTCTGCCCCACTACCTTACTTCCCCTGCTTGTTGCACACGTCCTCTGCCCCACTATCTTACTTCCGCTGCTTGTTGCTCCCGTCCTCTGCCCCCACTACCTTACTTCCGCTGCTTGTTGCACCCATCCTCTGCCCCCACTACCTTACTTCCGCTGCTTGTTGCACCCGTCCTCTCCCCCACTACCTTACTTCCGCTGCTTGTTGCACCCGTCCTCTCCCCCACTACCTTACTTCCCCTGCTTGTTGCACCCGTCCTCTGCCCCCACTACCTTACTTCCGCTGCTTGTTGCACACGTCCTCTGCCCCACTATCTTACTTCCGCTGCTTGTTGCTCCCGTCCTCTGCCCCCACTACCTTACTTCCGCTGCTTGTTGCACCCATCCTCTGCCCCCACTACCTTACTTCCCCTGCTTGTTGCACACGTCCTCTGCCCCACTACCTTACTTCCGCTGCTTGTTGCACCCGTCCTCTGCCCCCACTACCTTACTTCCGCTGCTTGTTGCTCCCGTCCTCTGCCCCCACTACCTTACTTCCGCTGCTTGTTGCACCCATCCTCTGCCCCCACTACCTTACTTCCCCTGCTTGTTGCACACGTCCTCTGCCCCACTACCTTACTTCCGCTGCTTGTTGCACCCGTCCTCTGCCCCCACTACCTTACTTCCGCTGCTTGTTGCACCCATCCTCTGCCCCCACTACCTTACTTCCCCTGCTTGTTGCACACGTCCTCTGCCCCACTACCTTACTTCCGCTGCTTGTTGCACCCGTCCTCTGCCCCCACTACCTTACTTCCGCTGCTTGTTGCACCCGTCCTCTCCCCCACTACCTTAATTCCCCTGCTTGTTGCTCCCGTCCTCTGCCCCCACTACCTTACTTCCCCTGCTTGTTGCACACGTCCTCTGCCCCACTACCTTACTTCCGCTGCTTGTTGCACCCGTCCTCTCCCCCACTACCTTACTTCCGCTGCTTGTTGCACCCGTCCTCTCCCCCACTACCTTACTTCCGCTGCTTGTTGCACCCGTCCTCTGCCCCCACTACCTTACTTCCCCTGCTTGTTGCACACGTCCTCTGCCCCACTACCTTACTTCCCCTGCTTGTTGCACCCGTCCTCTGCCCCCACTACCTGACTTCCCCTGCTTGTTGCACACGTCCTCTGCCCCACTACCTTACTGACCCTTTCCATTCTCTCTTGCAGGATGCAGTACTGGGCCACACGGCTGGAGCGAGAGTTTCACCAAGTCATGAGGAACTTTGCGGGGTCTCAACAGTTACAGGGGGTGAGTACTACTTCATCTTCCCAGACACGAAGCGTAAGACTGGAGTCCGGGGGGCTTCCAGGGGCTCCGCGTCATCTGTTGTCTGACATTTTGGGGCTTCTCACGTCTTCAGGTTCATTCCATTTTCTGTCCAGCGTCAGCTCGATCTGATGGTGCAGTGTGTGAGCAGATGGCTGGGGATGACGCCGTACCTTGTGAATGTAGTGTCACCCAGCTTTCCTAGACTCCTGAACAGATCTGCCCGGATGCACAGTGACTCTTCTCCCCATAACTGTAACGTTGCACAACTAGGCGGATTTGACAACCAATATGGCTGCTTCTGCGGGTATGAGAGGTGTCAGTCAGCTCCCTTCTGATTGGCCGCTCTGTCCGCCTGCATTGTCAGGTGTACTCTCCTTTCAGGATTCTGGTGAAGCAGGGTGCCGCTCTCCCTCCTCATCCATCTCTCTCCACATACAGGAGAAACATATGTTGTGACTCTTAGTGAATTAGCATAATGAGGCCGCCTCTCATGAATAATGCATGTGCGTCCTGCCGGCGGTGGCCTCCTCCGGATAGTGTCACGCTGTCACTGATACGTTGTTTATTATTTTAATTAAGAGCATCGTCGTAATGTCGCATCAGGAGGAGCCGGCCGGGCGCTACCTCTGCTGCGAGCACCGCCGGACGCAGCCGCCTTATCTATTCCGCGCGTCTGGAAAGTGCGATTTCAAGAATGTCGTAATCAATAAATCTACGTGATCTATCTTCTGTCATGTTCATCAGCCAATGAAGGTGGGACTACAAGTCCCAGTGGTTGCTTAGTACTGTTGTCATTGCCAAGATCGCAACATCTTCCTTAAGTCTTGCATCCATATTTGAGAAAACAGCGTCACAACCAATATGGCCTCCAATACTGCGTCCACGGGGGCTGACAACCGCCTTTGGTAGGTTTAGTTCGAGTGACGGACAAGTTGTTAATCAGCTTTCCCAACATGTGATGGCATTGTGGGTGGATTTGTGGCCGTTTGGGATTTATTGGTTTTGCATATGGTTGGTTTGCATGTTTTGGGTTTGTACGTTGTTGGTTTGCATGTGGCGGGTTTGCACGTGGTTGGTTTGCGCGTGGTGGGTTTGCATGTTTTGGATTTGCACATGATGGGTTTGCACGTGGTTGGTTTGCATGTTTCAAATTTGCACGTGGTTGGTTTGCACGTGGCGGGTTTGCATGTTTCGGGTTTGCACTTGGCGGGTTTGCATGTTTTGGGTTTGCATGTGGCGGGTTTGCATGTTTTGGCTTTGCACGTTGTTGGTTTGCACATGATTGGTTTGCATGTTTCGAGTTTGTACGTGGTTGGTTTGCACTTGGCGGGTTTGCATGTTTTGGGTTTGCATGTGGCAGGTTTGCATGTTTTAGCTTTGCACGTTGTTGGTTTGCACATGATTGGTTTGCATGTTTCGAGTTTGTACGTGGTTGGTTTGCACGTGGCGGGTTTGCATGTTTTGGGTTTGCACGTGGTGGGTTTGCATGTTTTGGGTTTGCACGTTGTTGGTTTGCACATGGTTGGTTTGCATGTTTCGGGTTTGCACGTTGTTGGTTTGCACATGGTTGGTTTGCATGTTTCGGGTTTGCATGTTTCGGGTTTGTACGAGGTTGGTTTGCACGTGGCGGGTTTGCACGTGGTTGGTTTTGGGCGTGGCGGGTTTGCATGTTTCGGGTTTGCACATGGTTGGTTTGCGCGTGGCAGGTTTGCATGTTTTGGGTTTGCACGTGGCGGGTTTGCATGGTTGGTTTGCGCGTGGCAGGTTTGCATGTTTTGGGTTTGCACGTGGTGGGTTTGCATGTTTTGGGTTTGCACGTGGCGGGTTTGCACGTGGCGGGTTTGCATGTTTTGGGTTTGCACATGGTTGGTTTGCGCGTGGCAGGTTTGCATGTTTTGGGTTTGCACGTGGTGGGTTTGCGCGTGGCGGGTTTGCACATGGTTGGTTTGCATGTTTCGGGTTTGCATGTTTTGGGTTTGCACGTGGCGGGTTTGCATGTTTTGGGTTTGCACGTGGCGGGTTTGCATGTTTTGGGTTTGCACGTGGTTGGTTTGCGCGTGGCGGGTTTGCACATGGTTGGTTTGCACGTGGCGGGTTTGCACGTGGCGGGTTTGCACGTGGCGGGTTTGCACATGGTTGGTTTGCGCGTCGCAGTTTAGTCTCCACTGGTGCAAGACCTTATACACAGAAGTTTCCTTTAGCTGCTGCAGAACTCCTATGTCCGGCGCAGTCTGACAACAGCTGGGAGGTCAGAGATCGTCTCTGGGCGCGTCCTGCGGAGCCATCGGTGCACATTATGCGCGGCGGGGAGAGGCCATTTTGGGAGAGGTTAAATGATCGCAGCACTTACAGGAAGTAATGCAGCCATTTAGCGCTATTAAATCATGCGGGGCGGAATAATTTAGATGCTTCCCTCATATCCCCCCTTCTCCCTTTCCAGCTTTGTGATTCGGAGAGCCGGTTCCAGCAATTGATGGTGCTGGTAGCGTCGTGTACGGCGTCCCACAAACACCAGGCGCTCGCTCCGCTAATGACATGCAAATGAGATGCTAATGTGTCTGCAATAACTTATGTGGAGCGGCTTCTGACAAATGAATGTGGCTGGGACCTGTCCCCCCGGGCGGTGATTAATGTGCGCCCGGCGCTGCAAGCAGAATTTTATTTTTTTATTTTGGCAATCTGTGCCGCGCTTTGGGCTGCGAGCTTCCTCAAGACAGTGGCGGATCTTGATTGGATTTCTTGTCCCTGGAGGTGACACTTGTGGGTGACAGAGGCCGAGAAGGAGGCGGCCGCCTAATCCTGTTATTACCATTAAATCACTCGTTCTGCATCTTCCTCGGGGCGAGCGCTCTGCACTGACGGGCGACTGACACGGCTCCGGGAGACCAGAGAAGAGCGAGTGGACTGAGCGCGCAGGAAATGGTCCACCTGCCGCAGTACAGATGGAAAATGCAGGAACGGACGGACACAATGCTCCGCACAGCAGATGTAGGTATATTACTGCGAGATGCCGAGAATATCTACACCCAGAGGAGCAGAAGCCTCCACCCAGCAAAGTCTAGTAATGGAACCATTCACCATCCGGCTGATAGCAAAAGGGGATAAAGAAATCCTAAATATTCCAGTGTAACCAATATAACTACTATAATACTGCCCCTATGTACAAGAATATAACTACTATAATACTGCCCCCTATGTACAAGAATATAACTACTATAATACTGCCCCTATATACAAGAATATAACTACTATAATACTGCCCCCTATGTACAAGAATATAACTACTATAACACTGCCCCTATGTACAAGAATATAACTACTATAATACTGCCAATATGTACAAGAATATAACTACTATAATACTGCTTCTATGTACAAGAATATAACTACCATAATACTACCCCATGTACAAGAATATAACTACTATAATACTGCCCCTATGTACAAGAATATAACTACTATAATACTGCCCCTATGTACAAGAATATAACTACTATAACACTGCCCCTATGTACAAGAATATAACTACTATAATACTGCTCCTATGTACAAGAATATAACTACTATAACACTGCCCCTATGTACAAGAATATAACTACTATAATACTGCTCCTATGTACAAGAATATAACTACTATAATACTGCTCCTATGTACAAGAATATAACTACTATAATACTGCCCCTATGTACAAGAATATAACTACTATAATACTGCCCCTATGTACAAGAATATAACTACTATAATACTGCTCCTATGTACAAGAACATAACTACTATAATACTGCTCCTATGTACAAGAATATAACTACTATAATACTGCCCCTATGTACAAGAATATAACTACTATAATACTGCTCCTATGTACAAGAATATAATACTATAATACTGCTCCTATGTACAAGAATATAACTACTATAACACTGCCCCTATGTACAAGAATATAACTACTATAATACTGCTTCTATGTACAAGAATATAACTACTATAATACTGCTCCTATGTACAAGAATATAACTACTATAATACTGCCCCTATGTACAAGAATATAACTACTATAATACTGCCCCTATGTACAAGAATATAACTACTATAATACTGCTCCTATGTACAAGAATATAACTACTATAATACTGCTTCTATGTACAAGAATATAACTACTATAATACTGCTCCTATGTACAAGAATATAACTACTATAATACTGCCCCTATGTACAAGAATATAACTACTATAATACTGCCCCTATGTACAAGAATATAACTACTATAATACTGCCCCTATGTACAAGAATATAACTACTATAATACTGCTCCTATGTACAAGAATATAACTACTATAATACTGCTTCTATGTACAAGAATATAACTACTATAATACTGCTTCTATGTACAAGAATATAACTACTATAATACTGCCCCTATGTACAAGAATATAACTACTATAATACTGCCCCTATGTACAAGAATATAACTACTATAATACTGCCCCTATGTACAAGAATATAACTACTATAATACTGCTCCTATGTACAAGAATATAACTACTATAATACTGCTTCTATGTACAAGAATATAACTACTATAATACTGCTCCTATGTACAAGAATATAACTACTATAATACTGCCCCTATGTACAAGAATATAACTACTATAATACTGCCCCTATGTACAAGAATATAACTACTATAATACTGCTCCTATATACAAGAATATAACTACTATAATACTGCCCCTATGTACAAGAATATAACTACTATAATACTGCCCCTATGTACAAGAATATAACTACTATAATACTGCCCCTATGTACAAGAATATAACTACTATAATACTGCTCCTATGTACAAGAATATAACTACTATAATACCACCCCTATGTACAAGAATATAACTACTATAATACTGGCCCTATGTACAAGAATATAACTACTATAATACTGCCCCCTATGTACAAGAATATAACTACTATAATACTGCCACTATGTACAAGAATATAACTACTATAATACTGCCCCTATGTACAGAAATATAACTGCTATAATACTGCCCCTATGTACAGGAATATAACTGCTATAATACTGCCCCTATGTACAAGAATATAACTATTATAATACTGCCTCCTATGTACAAGAATATAACTACTATAATACCACCCCTATGTACAAGAATATAACTACTATAATACTGCCCCCTATGTACAAGAATATAACTACTATAATACTGCCACTATGTACAAGAATATAACTACTATAATACTGCCCCTATGTACAGAAATATAACTGCTATAATACTGCCCCTATGTACAGGAATATAACTGCTATAATACTGCTCCTATGTACAAGAATATAACTACTATAATACTGCCTCTATGTACAAGAATATAACTACTATAATACCGCCCCTATGTACAAGAATATAACTACTATAATACTGCCCCTATGTACAAGAATATAACTACTATAATACTGTCCCTATGTACAAGAATATAACTACTATAATACTGCTCCTATGTACAAGAATATAACTACTATAATACTGCTTCTATGTACAAGAATATAACTACTATAATACTGCTCCTATGTACAAGAATATAACTACTATAATACTGCCCCTATGTACAAGAATATAACTACTATAATACTGCCCCTATGTACAAGAATATAACTACTATAATACTGCTCCTATATACAAGAATATAACTACTATAATACTGCCCCTATGTACAAGAATATAACTACTATAATACTGCCCCTATGTACAAGAATATAACTACTATAATACTGCCCCTATGTACAAGAATATAACTACTATAATACTGCTCCTATGTACAAGAATATAACTACTATAATACTGCTCCTATGTACAAGAATATAACTACTATAATACTGCCCCTATGTACAAGAATATAACTACTATAATACTGCCCCTATGTACAAGAATATAACTACTATAATACTGCCCCTATGTACAGAAATATAACTGCTATAATACTGCTCCTATGTACAAGAATATAACTACTATAATACCGCCTCTATGTACAAGAATATAACTACTATAATACCGCCCCTATGTACAAGAATATAACTACTATAATACTGCCACTATATACAAGAATATAACTACTATAATACTGCTCCTATGTACAAGAATATAACTACTATAATATTGCCCCTATGTACAAGAATATAACTACTATAATACTGCCCCTATGTACAAGAATATAACTACTATAATACTGCTCCTATGTACAAGAATATAACTACTATAATACTGCCCCTATGTACAAGAATATAACTACTATAATACTGCCACTATATACAAGAATATAACTACTATAATACTGCTCCTATGTACAAGAATATAACTACTATAATATTGCCCCTATGTACAAGAATATAACTACTATAATACTGCCCCTATGTACAAGAATATAACTACTATAATACTGCTCCTATGTACAAGAATATAACTACTATAATACTGCTCCTATGTACAAGAATATAACTACTATAATACTGCTCCTATGTACAAGAATATAACTACTATAATACTGCCCCATGTACAAGAATATAACTACTATAATACTGCTCCTATGTACAAGAATATAACTACTATAATACTGCTCCTATGTACAAGAATATATCTACTATAATACTGTCCCTATGTACAAGAATATCTCTACTATAATACTGCCCCTATGTACAGGAATATAACTGCTATAATACCGCTCTTTATCATTAATAGTTTATGGACTGGAGACCCCACAATCCTGGAGATGACCATTTTGTCTATTCTTGTAGCTGTCGTTCCTCTGGTCGGTAGGGTGTGGCGGTTGTCTCTGGATGTCTCGCTGTCAGGCGGTTTGTGTCCTCCTGTGGCCGCCATGTTGGGTGTGTGTCCCCTCTGTCTAGTTGCGGGCTTTGTGTGTGTAATCTGTCCAGATGTTGGCAGTTTTCTCGTACCGCGGCTCTTCTGAGCGGACGCGCCATTAATCAGGCCGGCTGCTCGCTGTGATTGGCTGATAAGCTTCACCCCTTGGACAGATTGAGCTGTGTGCAGAGATAACGGCATCTTCTTGCTCTCTGTATCTCATCACATCTGACCGCGCCGATGACAGCTCTCATTGGGTTAAATACATCAGGACGTCCGGTGTTTGCAGCCTCCGGGGCCGATATTGTCTGATCATTGCTGGAATATTCTGGGACACGGCATGGGCAGACTCCTGCATCAGCGAGTAGGATCGGGGCGGACATAGCAGTGGTGAAACTGTGCAGGTACCCAGGGGCCCAAGAGGCCGGGGGCCACTGCCTGCACCAGAACAGGTGGAATTGTGCAATATGAGGAGCTATTGGACTGCAAAGGGCCCATATACATATCCTGCACAGGGGCCACGTGTGTCTGTTCCCGGGTCGGGGGCCACTACTACAGATGTGGCTACTGGACCCGGCTCTTGGGTCCCTCAGCTCAATGTTAATAGTGGATGGCTTACTTGGGATGCAATTGCGCCAAACCCTCAGCTCCGGGTCCCAGGCAGCGGATGACGTGCAGCGTGATTTATCCGCACCGCGTCCTGAGCAATCTCTGCATATGTTACATTTTTTCCTGCAGATTTTACCCCATAATTAGTGGGGAGGATCCGCACCTCAATTATTGGTGGTTTTGTTTTCTGTTTTAGTTTTACCTGATTTGTTTCCTCTGCTCTTCAGGTTTGGTGCTGCCCAGCCGGGGGTCTGCGGGTTTGGTTTCCGTTTGTTGACAGAATGCAGAGATCTTATAATGGTGAAGCTGTGCTATGAAGGCTAAAGCTCTGGTGCGGTGCAGACCGGGGGCGGCGCGGTGCAGACCGGGGGCGGCGCGGTGCAGACCGGGGGCGGCCCTGTGCAGACCGGGGGCGGCGCGGTGCAGACCGGGGGCGGCTGCCGTGCAGACCGGGGGCGGCGCGGTGCAGACCGGGGGCGGCGCGGTGCAGACCGGGGGCGGCGCGGTGCAGACCGGGGGCGACTGCTGGGGCCGCTCACACTTTCTGGGGATGATGATGAGGGTCTCGATCTGTCTGCTTTTCCCCGGGGGACACCTGCCGGTCAGGGATGGGTCACGGACACTAATCCATTTAGTCATCTCTTCCCCCGGAGCTGAAATTGTCGCTATCTGATGGTGAAATGAGACGGAATAAACGGACAATGGAGCAATAATTGGGGTCGAGCGGGGTGACCGGGCGACGAGGCCAAGCAGTCCCGTGCGCCTGACCTGTGTCACCGGCAGGTCTGCTCCGGTACGTGGCAGCTGAAGGTGCAGATCCGTTCCCGATCACTGGCGCTCAGCATGGCGCGGGGAGGCTGGCGTACGTCTGGGTGATGTGCGCGCCAGCCCCCCGCTCCTTCCTCTCACGTGACCTGCAGGTGGGCAGCTAAATTTATCCGGCAGCTACTAATTTCGGGTCCATAAATAGCAGATCTTAGATTAGTGCGAGGCGTGCAAAATTCCAGCGACCACTTCAGCGCTGGAGCCCGGGAAAGAGATGTCTCATTATCCCCCGCGGGCAGAGTGTCAGGGTGACGTGCCTCCCAGCTACTGACTGCGCCACCGAGCCAGGAACAGCGGGCACATCCTGCAGGAGCTAGTTGTGGGGGAGCACAAGTCTCAGCATTCTCCTCAGGCTGTGTTCACACTTTCCTGCATTTTGTGCATTTACACAAGTCAGTGTAAGCAAAGTATATTCCTCAAAATGTCAGAAAGTTTCACCTAGGCTGACCTCCATTATGGCCAAGGTGTCTGCAGAGTTGTGTATATAGTGTGTGTGTATATATAGTGTGTGTATGTGTATAGTGTGTGTATGTATAGTGTGTGTATATAGTGTGTGTATGTGTATATAGTGTGTGTGTGTGTGTATATAGTGTGTATGTATAGTGTGTGTGTGTATGTGTATATATATATATATAATATAGTGTGTATATATAGTGTGTGTGTATATAGTGTGTGTGTGTGTGTGTATATAGTGTGTGTGTATATTTAGTGTGTGTGTCTATAATGTGTGTATGTATATATAGTGTGTATGTATATATAGTGTGTGTACATAGTGTGTGTGTGTGTATATAGAGTGTGTGTGTGTGTGTATATAGGGGTATGTGTATGTGATATGGCCGCCCTTCTCCTCAGTGTGATATAGTAATATATATAGTAATATGGCCGCCCTTCTCCTCAGTGTGATATAGTAATATATATAGTAATATGGCCGCCCTTCTCCTCAGTGTGATATAGTAATATATATAGTAATATGGCCGCCCTTCTCCTCAGTGTGATATAGTAATATATATAGTAATATGGCCGCCCTTCTCCTCAGTGTGATATAGTAATATATATAGTAATATGGCCGCCCTTCTCCTCAGTGTGATATAGTATTATATATAGTAATATGGCCGCCCTTCTCCTCAGTGTGATGTAGGAATATATATAGTAATATGGCCGCCCTTCTCCTCAGTGTGATATAGTAATATATATATAGTAATATGGCCGCCCTTCTCCTCAGTGTGATGTAGTTATATATATAGTAATATGGCCGCTCTTCTCCTCAGTGTGATATAGTAATATATATAGTAATATGGCCGCCCTTCTCCTCAGTGTGATATAGTAATATATATAGTAATATGGCCGCCCTTCTCCTCAGTGTGATATAGTAATATATATAGTAATATGGCTGCCCTTCTCCTCAGTGTGATATAGTAATATATATAGTAATATGGCCGCCCTTCTCCTCAGTGTGATATAGTAATATATATAGTAATATGGCCGCCCTTCTCCTCAGTGTGATGTAGTTATATATATAGTAATATGGCCGCTCTTCTCCTCAGTGTGATATAGTAATATATATAGTAATATGGCTGCCCTTCTCCTCAGTGTGATATAGTAATATATATAGTAATATGGCCGCTCTTCTCCTCAGTGTGATATAGTAATATATATAGTAATATGGCCACCCTTCTCCTCAGTGTGATATAGTAATATATATAGTAATATGGCCGCCCTTCTCCTCAGTGCGATATAGTAATATATATAGTAATATGGCCGCCCTTCTCCTCAGTGTGATATAGTAATATATATAGTAATATGGCCGCCCTTCTCCTCAGTGTGATATAGTAATATATATAGTAATGTGGCCGCTCTTCTCCTCAGTGTGATATAGTAATATATATAGTAATATGGCTGCCCTTCTCCTCAGTGTGATATAGTAATATATATAGTAATATGGCCGCCCTTCTCCTCAGTGTGATATAGTAATATATAGTAATATGGCCGCCCTTCTCCTCAGTGTGATATAGTAATATATATAGTAATATGGCCGCCCTTCTCCTCAGTGTGATATAGTAATATATATAGTAATATGGCCGCCCTTCTCCTCAGTGTGATATAGTAATATATATAGTAATATGGCCGCCCTTCTCCTCAGTGATGATATAGTAATATATATAGTAATATGGCCGCCCTTCTCCTCAGTGTGATATAGTAAAATATATAGTAATATGGCCACTCTTCTCCTCAGTGTGATATAGTAATATATATAGTAATGTGGCCGCCCTTCTCCTCAGTGTGATATAGTAATATATATAGTAATATGGCTGCCCTTCTCCTCAGTGTGATATAGTAATATATATAGTAATATGGCCGCCCTTCTCCTCAGTGTGATATAGTAATATATATAGTAATATGGCCGCTCTTCTCCTCAGTGTGATATAGTAATATATATAGTAATATGGCCACCGTTCTCCTCAGTGTGATATAGTAATATATATAGTAATATGGCCGCTCTTCTCCTCAGTGTGATATAGTAATATATATAGTAATATGGCCGCCCTTCTCCTCAGTGATGATATAGTAATATATATAGTAATGTGGCCACCCTTCTCCTCAGTGTGATATAGTAATATATATATATAGTAATATGGCTGCCCTTCTCCTCAGTGTGATATAGTAATATATATAGTAATATGGCCGCCCTTCTCCTCAGTGTGATATAGTAATATATATAGTAATATGGCCGCCCTTCTCCTCAGTGTGATATAGTAATATATATAGTAATATGGCCGCCCTTCTCCTCAGTGTGATGTAGGAATATATATAGTAATATGGCCGCCCTTCTCCTCAGTGATGATATAGTAATATATATAGTAATATGGCCGCCCTTCTCCTCAGTGTGATATAGTAATATATATATAGTAATATGGCCGCCCTTCTCCTCAGTGTGATGTAGTTATATATATAGTAATATGGCCGCTCTTCTCCTCAGTGTGATATAGTAATATATATAGTAATATGGCTGCCCTTCTCCTCAGTGTGATATAGTAATATATATAGTAATATGGCCGCCCTTCTCCTCAGTGTGATATAGTAATATATATAGTAATATGGCCGCTCTTCTCCTCAGTGTGATATAGTAATATATATAGTAATATGGCTGCCCTTCTCCTCAGTGTGATATAGTAATATATATAGTAATATGGCCGCCCTTCTCCTCAGTGTGATATAGTAAAATATATAGTAATATGGCCACTCTTCTCCTCAGTGTGATATAGTAATATATATAGTAATGTGGCCGCCCTTCTCCTCAGTGTGATATAGTAATATATATAGTAATATGGCTGCCCTTCTCCTCAGTGTGATATAGTAATATATATAGTAATATGGCCGCCCTTCTCCTCAGTGTGATATAGTAATATATATAGTAATATGGCCGCTCTTCTCCTCAGTGTGATATAGTAATATATATAGTAATATGGCCACCGTTCTCCTCAGTGTGATATAGTAATATATATAGTAATATGGCCGCTCTTCTCCTCAGTGTGATATAGTAATATATATAGTAATATGGCCGCCCTTCTCCTCAGTGATGATATAGTAATATATATAGTAATGTGGCCACCCTTCTCCTCAGTGTGATATAGTAATATATATATATAGTAATATGGCTGCCCTTCTCCTCAGTGTGATATAGTAATATATATAGTAATATGGCCGCCCTTCTCCTCAGTGTGATATAGTAATATATATAGTAATATGGCCGCCCTTCTCCTCAGTGTGATATAGTAATATATATAGTAATATGGCCGCCCTTCTCCTCAGTGTGATGTAGGAATATATATAGTAATATGGCCGCCCTTCTCCTCAGTGATGATATAGTAATATATATAGTAATATGGCCGCCCTTCTCCTCAGTGTGATATAGTAATATATATATAGTAATATGGCCGCCCTTCTCCTCAGTGTGATGTAGTTATATATATAGTAATATGGCCGCTCTTCTCCTCAGTGTGATATAGTAATATATATAGTAATATGGCTGCCCTTCTCCTCAGTGTGATATAGTAATATATATAGTAATATGGCCGCCCTTCTCCTCAGTGTGATATAGTAATATATATAGTAATATGGCCGCTCTTCTCCTCAGTGTGATATAGTAATATATATAGTAATATGGCTGCCCTTCTCCTCAGTGTGATATAGTAATATATATAGTAATATGGCCGCCCTTCTCCTCAGTGTGATATAGTAAAATATATAGTAATATGGCCACTCTTCTCCTCAGTGTGATATAGTAATATATATAGTAATGTGGCCGCCCTTCTCCTCAGTGTGATATAGTAATATATATAGTAATATGGCTGCCCTTCTCCTCAGTGTGATATAGTAATATATATAGTAATATGGCCGCCCTTCTCCTCAGTGTGATATAGTAATATATATAGTAATATGGCCGCTCTTCTCCTCAGTGTGATATAGTAATATATATAGTAATATGGCCACCGTTCTCCTCAGTGTGATATAGTAATATATATAGTAATATGGCCGCTCTTCTCCTCAGTGTGATATAGTAATATATATAGTAATATGGCCGCCCTTCTCCTCAGTGATGATATAGTAATATATATAGTAATGTGGCCACCCTTCTCCTCAGTGTGATATAGTAATATATATATATATAGTAATATGGCCGCCCTTCTCCTCAGTGTGATATAGTAATATATATAGTAATATGGCCGCCCTTCTCCTCAGTGTGATGTAGTAATATATATAGTAATATGGCCGCCTTTCTCCTCAGTGTGATATAGTAATATATATAGTAATATGGCCGCTCTTCTCCTCAGTGTGATATAGTAATATATATAGTAATATGGCCGCCCTTCTCCTCAGTGTGATATAGTAATATATATAGTAATATGGCCGCCCTTCTCCTCAGTGTGATATAGTAATATATATATATAGTAATATGGCCACTCTTCTCCTCAGTGATGATATAGTAATATATATATAGTAATATGGCCGCCCTTCTCCTCAGAGATGATATAGTAATATATATAGTAATATGGCCGTCCTTCTCCTCAGTGTGATATAGTAATATATATAGTAATATGGCTGCCCTTCTCCTCAGTGTGATATAGTAATATATATAGTAATATGGCCGCCCTTCCCCTCAGTGTGATATAGTAATATATATAGTAATATGGCCGCCCTTCTCAGTGTGATATAGTAATATATATAGTAATATGGCCGCCCTTCTCCTCAGTGTGATATAGTAATATATATAGTAATATGGCCGCCCTTCTCCTCAGTGTGATATAGTAAAATATATAGTAATATGGCCGCCCTTCTCCTCAGTGTGATATAGTAATATATATAGTAATATGGCCGCCCTTCTCCTCAGTGTGATATAGTAATATATATATATATAGTAATATGGCCGCCCTTCTCCTCAGTGTGATATAGTAATATATATATATAGTAATATGGCCGCTCTTCTCCTCAGTGATGATATAGTAATATATATAGTAATATGGCCGCCCTTCTCCTCAGAGATGATATAGTAATATATATAGTAATATGGCCGCCCTTCTCCTCAGTGTGATATAGTAATATATATAGTAATATGGCCGCCCTTCTCCTCAGTGTGATATAGTAATATATATAGTAATATGGCCCCCTTCTCCTCAGTGTGATATAGTAATATATATATAGTAATATGGCCGCCCTTCTCCTCAGTGATGATATAGTAATATATATAGTAATACGGTCGCCCTTCTCCTCAGTGTGATATAGTAATATATATAGTAATATGGCCGCCCTTCTCCACAGTGTGATATAGTAATATATATAGTAATATGGCTGCTCTTCTCCTCAGTGATATAGTAATATATATAGTAATATGGCCGCCCTTCTCCTCAGTGTGATATAGTAATATATAGTAATATGGGCGCCCTTTTCCTCAGTGTGATATAGTAATATATAGTAATATGGCCGCCCTTCTCCTCAGTGTGATATAGTAATATACATAGTAATATGGCCGCTCTTCTCCTCAGTGTGATATAGTAATATACATAGTAATATGGCCGCCCTTCTCCTCAGTGTGATATAGTAATATACATAGTAATATGGCCGCCCTTCTCCTCAGTGTGATATAGTAATATACATAGTAATATGGCCGCCCTTCTCCTCAGTGTGATATAGTAATATATATATATATAGTAATATGGCCGCTCTTCTCCTCAGTGATGATATAGTAATATATATAGTAATATGGCCGCCCTTCTCCTCAGTGTGATATAGTAATATACATAGTAATATGGCTGCCCTTCTCCTCAGTGTGATATAGTAATATACATAGTAATATGGCCGCCCTTCTCCTCAGTGTGATATAGTAATATATATAGTAATATGGCCGCCCTTCTCCTCAGTGTGATATAGTAATATACATAGTAATATGGCCGCCCTTCTCCTCAGTGTGATATAGTAATATACATAGTAATATGGCCGCCCTTCTCCTCAGTGTGATATAGTAATATATACAGTAATATGGCCGCCCTTCTCCTCAGTGTGATATAGTAATGTATATAGTAATATGGCCGCCCTTCTCCTCAGTGTGATATAGTAATATATATATAGTAATATTGCCGCCCTTCTCCTCAGTGTGATATAGTAATATATAGTAATATGGCCGCACTTCTCCTCAGTGTGATATAGTAATATATATAGTAATATGGCCGCCCTTCTCCTCAGTGATATAGTAATATATATAGTAATATGGCCGCCCTTCTCCTCAGTGATATAGTAATATATATTGTAATATGGCGGCCCTTCTCCTCAGTGTGATATAGTAATATATATATAGTAATATGGCCGCCCTTCTCCTCAGTGTGATATAGTAATATATAGTAATATGGCCGCTCTTCTCCTCAGTGTGATGTAGTAATATATATAGTAATATGGCCGCCCTTCTCCTCAGTGTGATATAGTAATATATATAGTAATGTGGCCGCCCTTCTCCCCAGTGTGATATAGTAATATATATAGTAATATGGCCGCCCTTCTCCTCAGTGTGATATAGTAATATATATAGTAATATGGCCGCCCTTCTCCTCAGTGTGATATAGTAATACGGCCGCCCTTCTCCTCAGTGTGATATAGTAATATATATAGTAATATGGCCGCCCTTCTCCTCAGTGATGATATAGTAATATATATAGTAATGTGGCCACCCTTCTCCTCAGTGTGATATAGTAATATATATATATATAGTAATATGGCCGCCCTTCTCCTCAGTGTGATATAGTAATATATATAGTAATATGGCCGCCCTTCTCCTCAGTGTGATATAGTAATATACATCGTAATATGGCCGCCCTTCTCCTCAGTGTGATATAGTAATATACATAGTAATATGGCCGCCCTTCTCCTCAGTGTGATATAGTAATATATATAGTAATATGGCCGCCCTTCTCCTCAGTGTGATATAGTAATGTATATAGTAATATGGCCGCCCTTCTCCTCAGTGTGATATAGTAATATATATATATATAGTAATATGGCCGCCCTTCTCCTCAGTGTGATATAGTAATATATAGTAATATGGCCACACTTCTCCTCAGTGTGATATAGTAATATATATAGTAATATGGCCGCCCTTCTCCTCAGTGATATAGTAATATATATTGTAATATGGCGGCCCTTCTCCTCAGTGTGATATAGTAATATATATATAGTAATATGGCCGCCCTTCTCCTCAGTGTGATATAGTAATATATATATATATATAGTAATATGGTCACCCTTCTCCTCAGTGTGATATAGTAATATGGCTGCCCTTCTCCTCAGTGTGATATAGTAATACGGCCACCCTTCTCCTCAGTGTGATATAGTAATATATATAGTAATATGGCCGCCCTTCTCCTCAGTGTGATATAGTAATATATATAGTAATATGGCCGCCCTTCTCCTCAGTGTGATGTAGTAATATATATAGTAATATGGCCGCCCTTCTCCTCAGTGTGATATAGTAATATATATAGTAATATGGCCGCCCTTCTCCTCAGTGTGATGTAGTAATATATATAGTAATATGGCCGCCCTTCTCCTCAGTGTGATATAGTAATATATGTAGTAATATGGCCGCCCTTCTCCTCAGTGTGATATAGTAATATATACAGTAATATGGCCGCCCTTCTCCTCAGTGTGATATAGTAATATATATAGTAATATGGCCGCCGTTCTCAGTGTGATATAGTAATATATATAGTAATATGGCCGCCCTTCTCCTCAGTGTGATATAGTAATATATATAGTAATATGGCCGCCCTTCTCCTCAGTGTGATATAGTAATATATATAGTAATATGGCCGCCCTTCTCCTCAGTGTGATATAGTAATATATATAGTAATATGGCCGCCCTTCTCAGTGTGATATAGTAATATATATAGTAATATGCTTGCCCTTCTCCTCAGTGTGATATAGTAATATATATAGTAATATGGTCGCCCTTCTCCTCAGTGTGATATAGTAATATATATAGTAATATGGCTGCCCTTCTCCTCAGTGTGATATAGTAATATATATATAGTAATATGCTTGCCCTTCTCCTCAG
This sequence comes from Ranitomeya variabilis, assembly GCF_051348905.1. Lineage (NCBI taxonomy): Eukaryota > Metazoa > Chordata > Amphibia > Anura > Dendrobatidae > Ranitomeya > Ranitomeya variabilis. Next base: position 215,836,558 of record NC_135239.1, on the reverse strand, counting down.
TGTGATATAGTAATGTATATAGTAATATGGCCGCCCTTCTCCTCAGTGTGATATAGTAATATATATATAGTAATATGGCCGCCCTTCTCCTCAGTGTGATATAGTAATATATAGTAACTAGATTGTGGCCCGATTCTAACGCATCGGGTATTCTAGAATATGCATGTCCCCGTAGTATATGGACAATGATGATTCCAGAATTCGCGGCAGACTGTGCCCGTCACTGATTGGTCGAGGCAACCTTTATGACATCATCGTCGCCATGACAACCATTATGACATCTACGTCGATACTGTGCCCGTCGCTGATTGGTCGAGGCGAATTCGCGGCAGACTGTGCCCATCGCTGATTGGTCGAGGCAACCTTTATGACATCATCGTCGCCATGCTGTGCCCGTCGCTGATTGGTCGAGGCCTGGCGGCCTCGATCAATCAGAGACGCGGGATTTCCAGGACAGACAGACAGACAGACAGACGGAAAAACCCTTAGACAATTATATATATAGATATGGCCGCACTTCTCCTCAGTGTGATATAGTAATATATGTAGTAATATGGCCGCCCTTCTCCTCAGTGATATAGTAATATATATTGTAATATGGCGGCCCTTCTCAGTGTGATATAGTAATATATATATAGTAATATGGCCGCCCTTCTCCTCAGTGTGATATAGTAATATATATATAGTAATATGGTCACCCTTCTCCTCAGTGTGATATAGTAATATGGCCGCCCTTCTCCTCAGTGTGATATAGTAATACGGCCGCCCTTCTCCTCAGTGTGATATAGTAATATATATAGTAATATGGCCCCCTTCTCCTCAGTGTGGTATAGTAATATATATAGTAATATGGCCGCCCTTCTCCTCAGTGTGATATAGTAATATATATAGTAATATGGCCGCCCTTCTCCTCAGTGTGATGTAGTAATATATATAGTAATATGGCCGCCCTTCTCCTCAGTGTGATATAGTAATATATATAGTAATATGGCCGCCCTTCTCCTCAGTGTGATGTAGTAATATATATAGTAATATGGCCGCCCTTCTCCTCCGTGTGATATAGTAATATATGTAGTAATATGGCCGCTCTTCTCCTCAGTGTGATATAGTAATATATATAGTAATATGGCCGCCCTTCTCCTCAGTGTGATATAGTAATATATACAGTAATATGGCCGCCCTTCTCCTCAGTGTGATATAGTAATATATATAGTAATATGGCCGCCCTTCTCAGTGTGATATAGTAATATATATAGTAATATGGCCGCCCTTCTCTTCAGTGTGATATAGTAATATATACAGTAATATGCTTGCCCTTCTCCTCAGTGTGATATAGTAATATATATAGTAATATGGCCGCCCTTCTCCTCAGTGATGATATAGTAATATATATAGTAATATGGCCGCCCTTCTCCTCAGTGTGATATAGTAATATATATAGTAATATGGCCGCCCTTCTCCTCAGTGTGATATAGTAATATATATTGTAATGTGGCCGCCCTTCTCCTCAGTGTGATATAGTAATATATATTGTAATATGGCCGCCCTTCTCCTCAGTGTGATATAGTAATATATATTGTAATATGGCCGCCCTTCTCCTCAGTGTGATATAGTAATATATATAGTAATATGGCCGCCCTTCTCCTCAGTGTGATGTAGTAATATATATAGTAATATGGCCGCCCTTCTCCTCAGTGTGATATAGTAATATATATAGTAATATGGCCGCCCTTCTCAGTGTGATGTAGTAATATATATAGTAATATGGCCGCCCTTCTCCTCAGTGTGATATAGTAATATATGTAGTAATATGGCCGCTCTTCTCCTCAGTGTGATATAGTAATATATATAGTAATATGGCCGCCCTTCTCCTCAGTGTGATATAGTAATATATACAGTAATATGGCCGCCCTTCTCCTCAGTGTGATATAGTAATATATAGTAATATGGCCGCCCTTCTCAGTGTGATATAGTAATATATATAGTAATATGGCCGCCCTTCTCTTCAGTGTGATATAGTAATATATACAGTAATATGCTTGCCCTTCTCCTCAGTGTGATATAGTAATATATATAGTAATATGGCCGCCCTTCTCCTCAGTGTGATATAGTAATATATATATAGTAATATGGCCGCCCTTCTCCTCAGTGTGATATAGTAATATATATTGTAATATGGCCGCCCTTCTCCTCAGTGTGATATAGTAATATATATTGTAATATGGCCGCCCTTCTCCTCAGTGTGATATAGTAATATATATTGTAATATGGCCGCCCTTCTCCTCAGTGATGATATAGTAATATATATAGTAATATGGCCGCCCTTCTCCTCAGTGTGATATAGTAATACATATAATAATATGGCCGCCCTTCTCCTCAGTGTGATATAGTAATATATATTGTAATATGGCCGCCCTTCTCCTCAGTGTGATATAGTAATATATATTGTAATATGGCCGCCCTTCTCCTCAGTGTGATATAGTAATATATATTGTAATATGGCCACCCTTCTCCTCAGTGTGATATAGTAATATATATAGTAATATGGCCGCCCTTCTCCTCAGTGATGATATAGTAATATATATAGTAATATGGCCGCCCTTCTCCTCAGTGATATAGTAATATATATAGTAATATGGCCGCCCTTCTCCTCAGTGTGATATCTATATATATAATTGTCTAAGGGTTTTTCCGTCTGTCTGTCTGTCTGTCTGTCTGTCTGTCTGTCTGTCTGTCTGTCTGTCTGTCTGTCTGTCTGTCTGTCTGTCTGTCTGTCTGTCTGTCTGTCTGTCTTTCTGTCTGTCTGTCCTGGAAATCCCGCGTCTCTGATTGGTCGAGGCCGCCAGGCCTCGACCAATCAGCGACGAGCACAGTATCGACGTAGATGTCATAATGGTTGCCATGGCAACGATGATGTCATAAAGGTTGCCTCGACCAATCAGCGACGGGCACAATCTGCCGTGAATTCTGGAATCATCATTGTCCATATACTACGGGGACATGCATATTCTAGAATACCCGATGCGTTAGAATCGGGCCACAGTCTAGTAGTAATATATATAGTAATATGGCCGCTCTTCTCCTCAGTGTTATATAGTAATATATATAGTAATATGGCCGCTCTTCTCCTCAGTGTTATATAGTAATATATAGTAATATGGCCGCCCTTCTCAGTGTGATGTAGGAATATATATAGTAATATGGCCGCCCTTCTCCTCAGTGTGATATAGTAATATATATATAGTAATATGGCCGCCCTTCTCCTCAGTGTGATGTAGTTATATATATAGTAATATGGCCGCCCTTCTCCTCAGTGTGATATAGTAATATATATAGTAATATGGCCGCCCTTCTCCTCAGTGTGATATAGTAATATATATAGTAATATGGCCGCCCTTCTCCTCAGTGTGATATAGTAATATATATAGTAATATGGCCGCCCTTCTCCTCAGTGATGATATAGTAATATATAATAATATGGCCGCCCTTCTCCTCAGTGATGATATAGTAATATATATAGTAATATGGCTGCCCTTCTCCTCAGTGTGATATAGTAATATATATAGTAATGTGGCCACCCTTCTCCTCAGTGTGATATAGTAATATATATAGTAATATGGCCGCCCTTCTCCTCAGTGGGATATAGTAATATATATAGTAATATGGCCGCCCTTCTCCTCAGTGTGATATAGTAATATATATAGTAATATGGCCGCCCTTCTCCTCAGTGTGATATAGTAATATATATAGTAATATGGCCGCCCTTCTCCTCAGTGTGGTATAGTAATATATATAGTAATATGGCCGCCCTTCTCCTCAGTGATGATATAGTAATATATATAGTAATATGGCCGCCCTTCTCCTCAGTGTGATATAGTAATATATATAGTAATATGGCCGCTCTTCTCCTCAGTGTGATATAGTAATATATATAGTAATATGGCCGCCCTTCTCCTCAGTGTGGTATAGTAATATATATAGTAATATGGCCGCCCTTCTCCTCAGTGTGATATAGTAATATATATAGTAATATGGCCGCCCTTCTCAGTGTGATATAGTAATATATAGTAATATGGCCGCCCTTCTCCTCAGTGTGATATAGTAATATATATAGTAATATGGCCGCCCTTCTCCTCAGTGATGATATAGTAATATATATAGTAATATGGCCGCCCTTCTCCTCAGTGTGATATAGTAATATATATAGTAATATGGCCGCCCTTCTCCTCAGTGTGATGTAGTAATATATATAGTAATATGGCCGCCCTTCTCCTCAGTGTGATATAGTAATATATGTAGTAATATGGCCGCTCTTCTCCTCAGTGTGATATAGTAATATATATAGTAATATGGCAGCCCTTCTCCTCAGTGTGATATAGTAATATATACAGTAATATGGCCGCCCTTCTCCTCAGTGTGATATAGTAATATATATAGTAATATGGCCGCCCTTCTCAGTGTGATATAGTAATATATATAGTAATGTGGCCGCCCTTCTCCTCAGTGTGATATAGTAATATATATTGTAATGTGGCCGCCCTTCTCCTCAGTGTGATATAGTAATATATATTGTAATATGGCCGCCCTTCTCCTCAGTGTGATATAGTAATATATATTGTAATATGGCCGCCCTTCTCCTCAGTGTGATATAGTAATATATATTGTAATATGGCCGCCCTTCTCCTCAGTGTGATATAGTAATATATATAGTAATATGGCCTCCCTTCTCCTCAGTGATGATATAGTAATATATATAGTAATATGGCCGCCCTTCTCCTCAGTGATATAGTAATATATATAGTAATATGGCCGCCCTTCTCCTCAGTGTGATATCTATATATATAATTGTCTAAGGGTTTTTCCGTCTGTCTGTCTGTCTGTCTTTCTGCCTTTCTGTCTGTCTGTCCTGGAAATCCCGCGTCTCTGATTGGTCGAGGCCGCCAGGCCTCGACCAATCAGCGACGAGCACAGTATCGACGTAGATGTCATAATGGTTGCCATGGCAACGATGATGTCATAAAGGTTGCCTCGACCAATCAGCGACGGGCACAATCTGCCGTGAATTCTGGAATCATCATTGTCCATATACTACGGGGACATGCATATTCTAGAATACCCGATGCGTTCGAATCGGGCCACAGTCTAGTAGTAATATATATAGTAATATGGCCGCTCTTCTCCTCAGTGTTATATAGTAATATATATAGTAATATGGCCGCCCTTCTCCTCAGTGTGATATAGTAATATATATAGTAATATGGCCGCCCTTCTCCTCAGTGTGATATAGTAATATATATAGTAATATGGCCGCCCTTCTCCTCAGTGATGATATAGTAATATATAATAATATGGCCGCCCTTCTCCTCAGTGTGATATAGTAATATATATAGTAATATGGCCGCTCTTCTCCTCAGTGATGATATAGTAATATATATAGTAATATGGCCGCCCTTCTCCTCAGTGTGATATAGTAATATATATAGTAATATGGCCGCCCTTCTCCTCAGTGTGATATAGTAATATATATATAGTAATATAGCCACCCTTCTCCTCAGTGTGATATAGTAATATATATAGTAATATGGCCCCCTTCTCCTCAGTGTGATATAGTAATATATATAGTAATATGGCCACCCTTCTCAGTGTGATATAGTAATATATATATAGTAATATGGCCGCCCTTCTCCTCAGTGTGATATAGTAATATATATAGTAATGTGGCCGCCCTTCTCCTCAGTGTGATATGGTAATATATATTGTAATATGGCCGCCCTTCTCCTCAGTGTGATATAGTAATATATATAGTAATATGGCCGCCCTTCTCCTCAGTGTGATATAGTAATATATATAGTAATATAGCCGCCCTTCTCCTCAGTGTGATATAGTAATATATATAGTAATATGGCCGCCCTTCTCCTCAGTGTGATATAGTAATATATATAGTAATATGGCCCCCTTCTCCTCATTGTGATATAGTAATATATATAGTAATATGGCCGCCCTTCTCCTCAGTGTGATATAGTAATATATATAGTAATGTGGCCGCCCTTCTCCTCAGTGTGATATAGTAATATATATTGTAATGTGGCCGCCCTTCTCCTCAGTGTGATATAGTAATATATATTGTAATATGGCCGCCCTTCTCCTCAGTGATGATATAGTAATATATATAGTAATATGGCTGCCCTTCTCCTCAGTGTGATATAGTAATATATATAGTAATATGGCCGCCCTTCTCCTCAGTGTGGTATAGTAATATATATAGTAATATGGCCGCTCTTCTCCTCAGTGTGATATAGTAATATATATAGTAATATGGCCGCCCTTCTCCTCAGTGATGATATAGTAATATATATAGTAATGTGGCCACCCTTCTCCTCAGTGTGATATAGTAATATATATAGTAATATGGCCGCCCTTCTCCTCAGTGTGATATAGTAATATATATAGTAATATGGCCGCCCTTCTCCTCAGTGTGATATAGTAATATATATAGTAATATGGCCGCCCTTCTCCTCAGTGTGGTATAGTAATATATATAGTAATATGGCCGCCCTTCTCCTCAGTGTGATATAGTAATATATATATAGTAATATGGCCGCCCTTCTCCTCAGTGATGATATAGTAATATATATAGTAATATGGCCGCCCTTCTCCTCAGTGTGATATAGTAATATATATAGTAATATGGCCGCTCTTCTCCTCAGTGTGATATAGTAATATATATAGTAATATGGCCGCCCTTCTCCTCAGTGTGGTATAGTAATATATATAGTAATATGGCCGCCCTTCTCCTCAGTGTGATGTAGTAATATATATAGTAATATGGCCGCCCTTCTCCTCAGTGTGATATAGTAATATATATAGTAATATGGCCGCCCTTCTCAGTGTGATATAGTAATATATAGTAATATGGCCGCCCTTCTCCTCAGTGTGATATAGTAATATATATAGTAATATGGCCGCCCTTCTCCTCAGTGATGATATAGTAATATATATAGTAATATGGCCGCCCTTCTCCTCAGTGTGATATAGTAATATATATAGTAATATGGCCGCCCTTCTCCTCAGTGTGGTATAGTAATATATATAGTAATATGGCCGCTCTTCTCCTCAGTGTGATATAGTAATATATATAGTAATATGGCCGCCCTTCTCCTCAGTGATGATATAGTAATATATATAGTAATATGGCCGCCCTTCTCCTCAGTGTGATGTAGTAATATATATAGTAATATGGCCGCCCTTCTCCTCAGTGTGATATAGTAATATATATAGTAATATGGCCGCCCTTCTCCTCAGTGATGATATAGTAATATATATAGTAATATGGCCGCCCTTCTCCTCAGTGTGATATAGTAATATATATAGTAATATGGCCGCCCTTCTCCTCAGTGATGATATAGTAATATATACAGTAATATGCTTGCCCTTCTCCTCAGTGTGATATAGTAATATATATAGTAATATGGCCGCCCTTCTCCTCAGTGTGGTATAGTAATATATATAGTAATATGGCCGCCCTTCTCCTCAGTGATGATATAGTAATATATATAGTAATATGGCCGCCCTTCTCCTCAGTGTGATGTAGTAATATATATAGTAATATGGCTGCCCTTCTCCTCAGTGTGATATAGTAATATATATAGTAATATGGCCGCCCTTCTCCTCAGTGATGATATAGTAATATATATAGTAATATGGCCGCCCTTCTCCTCAGTGTGATATAGTAATATATATAGTAATATGGCCGCCCTTCTCCTCAGTGATGATATAGTAATATATATAGTAATATGGCCGCCCTTCTCCTCAGTGTGATACAGTAATATATATAGTAATATGGCCGCCCTTCTCCTCAGTGTGATACAGTAATATATATAGTAATATGGCCGCCCTTCTCCTCAGTGTGATATAGTAATATGGCCGCCCTTCTCCTCAGTGTGATATAGTAATATGTACATTAATATGGCCGCCCTTCTCCTCAGTGTGATATAGTAATATATATAGTAATATGGCCGCCCTTCTCCTCAGTGTGATATAGTAATATATATAGTAATATGGCCGCCCTTCTCCTCAGTGTGATATAGTAATATATATAGTAATATGGGCGCCCTTCTCCTCAGTGATGATTATAGTAGTTACTAGGTGGTCCGATTCTAACGCATCAGGTATTCTAGAATATGTATGTAGTTTATTTATGAAGATTTAAGAATAATGCAATGAATACACAGGATTTTCCGGGTAAAATATATACATTTTCATTAAATTTTATTGGTCATAGAACTTAATACAACCGAACGAAATTATTAAACAGATCATCAAAATATATAAACCATTACATGAATATCTAACTGTATTTAAATAAATCATCGGACGAAAGAAGTACATCGACACTATAATATATTTGTGCGTGGCACTGTGACTGACAGAACTTATTCAGTAAACGTGACTGAACTACGTGGCACTGTGACTGACAGAACTTATTCAGTAAACGTGATTGATCTACGTGGCACTGTGACTGACAGAACTTATTCAGTAAACGTGACTGATCTACGTGGCACTGTGACTGACAGAACTTATTCAGTAAACGTGACTGAACTATGTGGCACTGTGACTGACAGAACTTATTCAGTAAACGTGACTGATCTACGTGGCACTGTGACTGACAGAACTTATTCAGTAAACGTGACTGATCTACGTGGCACTGTGACTGACAGAACTTATTCAGTAAACGTGACTGATCTACGTGGCACTGTGACTGACAGAACTTATTCAGTAAACGTGACTGAACTACGTGGCACTGTGACTGACAGAACTGCGCCTGTCGCTGATTGGTCGCGGGCGGCTGGCGCGACCAATCAGCGACGCAGGATTTCCGTTACAGACAAACAGACAGAATTAACCCATTATATAGTAGATGGCCGCCCTTCTCCTTAGTGGTGATTATAGTAATATGGCTGCCCTGCTCCTCAGTGACCACCATAAGCTCCATCCATGGAGTCTCTCGGCTTCTTACACCACAGCCCCAGACACGGCTCACAAATAGACTTTTCTCCTTCATCGGAAATCTCCGTGTAAGAAGGGCAGCAGGTTTTCACTAGGGTTTAGGTCCTGTGATTATTCTCCATCTTTCTGGCCTTTCCTGGCCCCGAGCAGTGGAGATGTCGATGTTGTGATGGAGCCTCGTCCTGCAGAACATTCTTGGTTTTCTGGAGACACACTGACTTTTTCTTACTCCACTGCTGGGAGAAAGTGTCTTCTAATCACCGGCAGGAGGTTTGGGAAGTGATTCTGATCCATCTTCAATCCGGAAAGGTCCGTGAAGCTCCTGTGTAATGTCCCACCCATAGGAGTGCCCACTTTTACTCCTGGCCTCCAGGGAGGCTGCAGCTGTAGAATATGGCAGCACTGGAGGATAATGTCTCCTGGTGGTCTCGCGGATGTCTTTTCTCGTGTCTTTGGTGGCCAGTGTGTGTGGTCCCATACTTGCATCCTGCAGACTTCCCTGCCCTTGCAGGATGAGTCTTATATGTACGATTCGGGCAGGCTCCTAGCTCCTCGGGGGCCGGATGTCTGTGTCTCATTCCCCAGAACTCCTTATGCTAATTAGGCTAAACCTGAATGTGTCAGGTGATGGCGCCATTGCAGCCGGTCTCCTGGTATAAGCCATCCCAGGGGCAGCGCCATGTTACCCTCGCCATGATGCCCTCACCATGAGTCGCTGTTCCTCCAGTTGCCACATTTAAATTACTGGGATGATGTTTGGCATTTGTCCGTGTACAGAGCAGTCACTCGGCAGGAGACAGTCTGATGTCGGCCTCCCCAGGAGCTTGCAGTCACTCTGCATGAGACGGTCTGATGTCGGCCTCCCCAGGAGCTTGCAGTCACTCTGCATGAGACAGTCTGATGTCGGCCTCCCCAGGAGCTTGTAGTCACCGGGCATGAGACAGTCTGATGTCGGCCTCTCCCCAGAAGCTTGCAGTCACCTGGCATGAGACAGTCTGATGTCGGCCTCCCCAGGAGCTTGCAGTCACCTGGCATGAGACGGTCTGATGTCGGCCTCGCCCCAGGAGCTTGCAGTTACTCTGCATGAGACGGTCTGATGTCGGCCTCCCCAGGAGCTTGTAGTCACCGGGCATGAGACGGTCTGATGTCGGCCTCCCCAGGAGCTTGCAGTCACTCTGCATGAGACAGTCTGATGTCGGCCTCCCCAGGAGCTTGTAGTCACCGGGCATGAGACAGTCTGATGTCGGCCTCTCCCCAGAAGCTTGCAGTCACCTGGCATGAGACAGTCTGATGTCGGCCTCCCCAGGAGCTTGCAGTCACCTGGCATGAGACGGTCTGATGTCGGCCTCGCCCCAGGAGCTTGCAGTTACTCTGCATGAGACGGTCTGATGTCGGCCTCCCCAGGAGCTTGCAGTCACCTGGCATGAGACGGTCTGATGTCGGCCTCTCCCCAGAAGCTTGCAGTCACCTGGCATGAGACGGTCTGATGTCGGCCTCCCCAGGAGCTTGTAGTCACCTGGCATGAGACGGTCTGATGTCGGCCTCTCCCCAGGAGCTTGCAGTCACCTGGCATGAGACGGTCTGATGTCGGCCTCTCCCCAGGAGCTTGCAGTCACCTGGCATGAGACGGTCTGATGTTGGCCTCTCCCCAGGAGCTTGCAGTCACCAGGCATGAGACGGTCTGATGTCGGCCTGTCCCCAGGAGCTTGCAGTCACAGGGCATGAGACGGTCTGATGTTGGCCTCTCCCCAGGAGCTTGCAGTCACCGGGCATGAGACGGTCTGATGTCGGCCTCTCCCCAGGAGCTTGTAGTCACCGGGCATGAGACGGTCTGATGTCGGCCTCTCCTCAGGAGCTTGCAGTCACCTGGCATGAGACGGTCTGATGTCGGCCTCTCCCCAGGAGCTTGCAGTCACCGGGCATGAGACGGTCTGATGTTGGCCTCGCCCCAGGAGCTTGCAGTCACCGGGCATGAGACGGTCTGATGGCCTCTCCCCAGGAGCTTGCAATCACCTGGCATGAGACGGTCTGATGTCGGCCTCGCCCCAGGAGCTTGCAGTCACCTGGCATGAGACGGTCTGATGTTGGCCTCGCCCCAGAAGCTTGCAGTCACCTGGCATGAGACGGTCTGATGTCGGCCTCCCCAGGAGCTTGCAGTCACCTGGCATGAGACGGTCTGATGTCGGCCTCTCCTCAGGAGCTTGCAGTCACCTGGCATGAGACGGTCTGATGTCGGCCTCTCCCCAGGAGCTTGCAGTCACCTGGCATGAGACGGTCTGATGTCGGCCTCTCCCCAGGAGCTTGCAGTCACCTGGCATGAGACGGTCTGATGTCGGCCTCTCCCCAGGAGCTTGCAGTCACCTGGCATGAGACGGTCTGATGTCGGCCTCGCCCCAGGAGCTTGCAGTCACCTGGCATGAGACGGTCTGATGTCGGCCTCTCCCCAGGAGCTTGCAGTCACCTGGCATGAGACGGTCTGATGTCGGCCTCGCCCCAGGAGCTTGCAGTCACCTGGCATGAGACGGTCTGATGTCGGCCTCTCCTCAGGAGCTTGCAGTCACCTGGCATGAGACGGTCTGATGTCGGCCTCTCCTCAGGAGCTTGCAGTCACCTGGCATGAGACGGTCTGATGTCGGCCTCCCCAGGAGCTTGCAGTCACCGGGCATGAGACGGTCTGATGTCGGCCTCGCCCCAGGAGCTTGCAGTCACCTGGCATGAGACGGTCTGATGTCGGCCTCGCCCCAGGAGCTTGCAGTCACCTGGCATGAGACGGGCTGATGTCGGCCTCTCCTCAGGAGCTTGCAGTCACCTGGCATGAGACGGTCTGATGTCGGCCTTTCCCCAGGAGCTTGCAGTCACCTGGCATGAGACGGTCTGATGTTGGCCTCTCCCCAGGAGCTTGTAGTCACCGGGCATGAGACGGTCTGATGTTGGCCTCTCCCCAGGAGCTTGCAGTCACCGGGCATGAGACGGTCTGATGTCGGCCTCTCCTCAGGAGCTTGCAGTCACCTGGCATGAGACGGTCTGATGTCGGCCTCCCCAGGAGCTTGCAGTCACCGGGCATGAGACGGTCTGATGTCGGCCTCGCCCCAGGAGCTTGCAGTCACCGGGCATGAGACGGTCTGATGTCGGCCTCCCCAGGAGCTTGCAGTCACCGGGCATGAGACGGTCTGATGTCGGACTCTCCCCAGGAGCTTGCAGTCACCGGGCATGAGACGGTCTGATGTCGGCCTCTCCCCAGGAGCTTGCAGTCACCGGGCATGAGACGGTCTGATGTCGGCCTCGCCCCAGGAGCTTGCAGTCACCGGGCATGAGACGGTCTGATGTCGGCCTCTCCTCAGGAGCTTGCAGTCACCTGGCATGAGACGGTCTGATGTTGGCCTCTCCCCAGGAGCTTGCAGTCACCGGGCATGAGACGGTCTGATGTCGGCCTCGCCCCAGGAGCTTGCAGTCGCCAGCAGTCATGTGGGAGTTACGAGACGATCCTATGATCTGCATGAAATGAGTATTTTTCTTCTGCGCCATCAGGTGCAGCCAGTAATACCAGGAGACATCTGGAGGGAGGTACACCCGGGATTGGGCACTAGGTTTTCCGCGCCTGGCATTGCCCGCTGACCTTTGGTGGCCAGAAGAGATAAGGAAATGTGCCCGGCTGTGCTTAAGCCGCCGCAGCTCGCTGCAAATACTTTGCATTTTGTATGTAATCTCGTGTGCAAGGAGGCTTGTCATTAGGCGGCAAAATCTTCATCCAGCCCGGCAGCAGCCATGTTTTCTATTTTCCATTTTTTGATGTTAAACCTCTCGGCGCTGATGGCTTGTGACCCCGCTTCCATGGCGGCAGCTCGCTGCGTTTAGAATGCAGAGCAGATACTTATTGCACAGCCATAAAATTGCGTTGTTTTCAATCACGTTCCCGGTGAATACGAAGGCGCCTTTGTTTTTTTATTTTCTTCCAGGTCCCCTAATATGAAGAGATGAATCCGAGCCCCCCCGTCGCTACGGCTGCACAGATCGGGGGGTGTAGGGCGTCTGCTGCCCGCACGTCTCTAGAAGAGGTGGGCGGCTGCTGACAGTCAGAGCAATGAGATGGGTTTTTTTCGCCTTCTGCAGAGTGTTACTATAAAGAGACAGTGGCGTGTGGCGGGAGCGTGCCAGCCGGGAGGGGGACGTAATTAGGCGGCAGATTAGTGACACCTAGGTTAATACACTCATCATTAACGCCGACACTTAACAGACTAGAAAGCATAAGCCTGACTGCTGCGTCCCCGTCCTGCTCCTCCGCAGGGGGGATCGCGCCTCCTCACCTCACGGACCACCGGAGTCGATACCAGATCAGGTGCGAGGCTCATTCACCCGGACATTCGGATCAGGTCTGGAGGCGTGATTAGGGTTGTTTTACCACCACTTGTTCCGTTTTTATATAATTTATTATATTTCTATTCTTTATCATCTGTTTGTCTGCAAAATTGCATTATTTTTTATTACTTATTGCTCCATTTATTCCGTGACGCGTTACATGTGAGGTGGGGTATACATAATAAAGACGAGGACAATAATCCTGGACAGTCACGACTGGTCCAGGAGGGGAGAGGACCCTGCGCACGAGGGCTCACAGTCTACAAGGGATGGGTGAGGATACAGGAGGAGAGAGGACCCTGCGCACGAGGGCTCACAATCTGCAAGGGATGGGTGAGGATACAGGAGGAGAGAGGACCCTGCCCGCGAGGGCTCACAGTCTACAAGGGATGGGTGAGGATACAGGAGGAGAGAGGACCCTGCCCGCGAGGGCTCACAGTCTAAAGGGATGGGTGAGGATACAGGAGGAGAGAGGATCCTGCCTGCGAGGGCTCACAGTCTACAAGGGATGGGTGAGGATACAGGAGGAGGGAGGATCCTGCCCACGAGGGCTCACAGTCTAAAGGGATGGGTGAGGATACAGGAGGAGAGAGGATCCTGCCTGTGAGGGCTCACAATCTACAAGGGATGGGTGAGGATACAGGAGGAGAGAGGACCCTGCCCACGAGGGCTCACAATCTACAAGGGATGGGTGAGGATACAGGAGGAGAGAGGACCCTGCCCACGAGGGCTCACAATCTACAAGGGATGGGCGAGGATACAGGAGGAGAGAGGACCCTGCCCGTGAGGTCTCACAGTCTACAAGCGATGGGTGAGGATACAGGAGGAGAGAGGACCCTGCCCGCGAGGGCTCACAGTCTAAAGGGATGGATGAGGATACAGGAGGAGAGAGGATCCTGCCCGCGAGGGCTCACAGTCTACAAGCGATGGGTGAGGATACAGGAGGAGAGAGGACCCTGCCCGCGAGGGCTCACAGTCTAAAGGGATGGGTGAGGATACAGGAGGAGAGAGGATCCTGCCTGCGAGGGCTCACAATCTACAAGGGATGGGTGAGGATACAGGAGGAGAGAGGACCCTGCCCACGAGGGCTCACAATCTACAAGGGATGGGCGAGGATACAGGAGGAGAGAGGACCCTGCCCGTGAGGTCTCACAGTCTACAAGGGATGGGTGAGAATACAGGAGGAGAGAGGACCCTGCCCGCGAGGGCTCACAGTCTACAAGGGATGGGTGAGGATACAGGAGGAGAGAGGACCCTGCCCATGAGGGCTCACAATCTACAAGGGATGGGTGAGAATACAGGAGGAGAGAGGACCCTGCCCGCGAGGGCTCACAGTCTACAAGGGATGGGTGAGGATACAGGAGGAGAGAGGACCCTGCCCGCGAGGGCTCACAGTCTACAGGGGATGGGTGAGGATACAGGAGGAGAGAGGACCCTGCCCGCGAGGGCTCACAATCTACAAGGGATGGGTGAGAATACAGGAGGAGAGAGGACCCTGCCCGCGAGGGCTCAGTCTACAAGGGATGGGTGAGGATACAGGAGGAGAAAGGGCGCACAGTCTATATGGGATGGTTGAGGATACAGGAGGAGAGAGGACTCTGCCTGCGAGGGCTCACAATCTACAAGGGATGGGTGAGGATACAGGAGGAGAGGACCCTGCCCACGAGGGTTCACAGTCTACAAGGGATGGGTGAGGATACAGGAGGAGAGAGGACCCTGCCCATGAGGGCTCAGTCTACAAGGGATGGGTGAGGATACAGGAGGAGAGAAGACCCTGCCCGTGAGGGCTCACAATCTACAAGGGATGGGTGAGGATACAGGAGGAGAGGACCCTGCCCACGAGGGCTCACAATCTACAAGGGATGGGTGAGGATACAGGAGGAGAGGACCCTGCCCACGAGGGCTCACAGTCTACCAGGGATGGGTGAGGATCCAATAGGAGAGAGGACCCTGCCCGCGAGGGCTCACAGTCTACATGGGATGGGTGAGGGTACAGGAGGAGAGAGGACCCTGCACGCGAGGGCTCACAATATACACGGGATGGGTGAGGATACAGGAGGAGAGAGGACCCTGCTCGCGAGGGCTCACAGTCTACATGGGATGGGTGAGGGTACAGGAGGAGAGAGGACTCTGCCCGCGAGGGCTCACAATCTACATGGGATGGGTGAGGATACAATAGGAGAGGGCAGAGCTGGTCGTGCAGTGGCTTGGTGGATCGGTGGTTACTGCAGGTTGTAGCCTTGTCAGGACATTTAGGTCTTCAGGTTCTTTTTGAAGCTTTCGATGGTAGGCGAGAGTCTGATGTGTTGTGGTAGAGGGTTCCAGAGTAGGGGTGATACGCGAGAGAAATCCAGTATGTGATTGTGGGAAGAGGAGATGAGAGGGGAGTAGAGAAGGAGATCTTGTGAGGATCGGAGGTTGCGTGTAGGTAAGTATCGGGAGACGAGGTCACAGATATATGAAGGAGACAGGCTGTGGATGGCTTTGTACGTCATGGTTAGGGTTTTGTAGTGAGATAAATCGTGGCACAGCTGTGTTGGTGCACAAGATACACTCACCGGCCACTTTATTAGGTACACCATGCTAGTAACGGGTTGGACCCCCTTTTGCCTTCAGAACTGCCTCAATTCTTCGTGGCATAGATTCAACAAGGTGCTGGAAGCATTCCTCAGAGATTTTGGTCCATATTGACATGATGGCATCACACAGTTGCCGCAGATTTGTCGGCTGCACATCCCAAAGATGCTCCATACAAGGCAGGATGGATCCATGCTTTTATGTTGTTTACGCCAAATTCTGACCCTACCATCCGAATGTCGCAGCAGAAATCGAGACTCATCAGACCAAGCAACGTTTTTCCAATCTTCTACTGTCCAATTTCGATGAGCTTGTACAAATTGTAGCCTCAGTTTCCTGTTCTTAGCTGAAAGGAGTGGTACCCAGTGTGGTCTTCTGCTGCTGTAGCCCATCTGCCTCAAAGTTCGATGCACTGTGCGTTCAGAGATGCTCTTAGGCCTACCTTGGTTGTAACGGGTGGCGATTTGAATCACTGTTGCCTTTCTATCAGCTCGAACCAGTCTGCCCATTCTCCTCTGACCTCTGGCATCAACAAAGCATTTCCGCCCACAGAACTGCCGCTCACTGGATTTTTTTTCTTTTTCGGACCATTCTCTGTAAACCCTAGAGATGGTTGTGCGTGAAAATCCCAGTAGATCAGCAGTTTCTGAAATACTCAGACCAGCCCTTCTGGCACCAACAACCATGCCACGTTCAAAGGCACTCAAATCACCTTTCTTCCCCATACTGATGCTCGGTTTGAACTGCAGGAGATTGTCTTGACCATGTCTACATGCCTAAATGCACTGAGTTGCCGCCATGTGATTGGCTGATTAGAAATTAAGTGTTAACAAGAAGTTGGGGACAGGTGTACCTAATAAAGTGGCCGGTGAGTGTAGGTTCCCCAAACCAGTGTATATATAATATAAAAATTGGCACTCAACTGGTATGTATTTGATGCTTAGAAAGAGAGTTTAACCCCTTCCCGACATTTGACGTACTATCCCGTCGAGGTGGGGTGGGCCCGTATGACCGCCGACGGGATAGTACGTCATCACCGATCAGCGGCGCTCACGGGGGGAGCGCGGCCGATCGCGGCCGGGTGTCAGCTGCATATCGCAGCTGACATCCGGCACTATGTGCCAGGAGCGGTCACGGACCGCCCCCGGCACATTAACCCCCGGCACACCGCGATCAAACATGATCGCAGTGTACCGGCGGTATAGGGAAGCATCGCGCAGGGAGGGGGCTCCCTGCGGGCTTCCCTGAGACCCCCGGAGCAACGCGATGTGATCGCGTTGCTGCGAGGGTCTCCTACCTCCTTCCTGGCTGCAGGTCCCGGATCCAAGATGGCCGCGGCATCCGGGTCCTGCAGGGAAGGAGGTGGCTTACCGAGTGTCTGCTCAGAGCAGACACTTGGTAAGCCTGCAGCCCTGCACAGCAGATCGTCGATCTGGCAGAGTGCTGTGCACACTGCCAGATCAATGATCTGTGATGTCCCCCCCTGGGACAAAGTAAAAAAGTTAAAAAAAAATTTTTTCCACATGTGTAAAAAAAAAAAAAAAAAAAATCCTAAATAAATAATAATAAAAAAAAATATATTATTCCCATAAATACATTTCTTTATCTAAATAAAAAAAACAAAACAATAAAAGTACACATATTTAGTATCGCCGCGTCCGTAACGACCCAACCTATAAAACTGCCCCACTAGTTAACCCCTTCAGTAAACACCGTAAGAAAAAAAAAAAAAAAACGAGGCAAAAAACGCTTTATTACCATACCGCCGAACAAAAAGTGGAATAACACGCGATCAAAAAGACTGATATAAATAATCATGGTACCGCTGAAAACGTCATCTTGTCCCGCAAAAAACAAGCCGCCATACAACATTATCAGCAAAAAAATAAAAAAGTTATAGTCCTGAGAATAAAGCGATACGAAAATAATTATTTTTTCTATATTTTAGTTTTTATCATATAAAAGCGCCAAAACATAAAAAAATGATATAAATGAGATATCGCTGTAATCGTACTGACCCGAAGAATAAAACTGCTTTATCAATTTTACCAAACGCAGAACGGTATAAACGCCTCCCCCAAAAGAAATTCATGAATAGCTGGTTTTTGGTCATTCTGCCTCACAAAAATCGGAATAAAAAGCGATCAAAAACGGTCACGTGTCCGAAAATGTTACCAATAAAAACGTCAACTCGTCCCGCAAAAAACAAGACCTCACATGACTCTGTGGAGCAAAATGTGGAAAAATTATAGGTCTCAAAATGTGGAGACGCAAAAACTTTTTTGCTATAAAAAGCGTCGCTGGTTTCACACTTGCGTTTTTGTCTGCAGCGTTTTTTGCACAAAAAACGCATGCATTTTTTCCCTATATTTAACATTGAAAACGCATGCGGTTTTTTTGTATGCGTTTGGTCGCGTTTTCAAACGCATGCGTTTTTTTTCTGCATGCGTTCATTTTCAGAAATACAACCTGCAGTATTTTCTTGCGTTTTTAAGCACATGCGTTTGTTTGCGTTAAAAACGCATGCATTTAAACACACTGAAAAGCCACCCACCACCATCAAGGTGATAAAGGGATCCAAACCCTAACCCTAACTCTACCCCTAACCTCACCCCTAACCGTTTAATGAACATTTTCTGACAGTCATAGTGCCACGTATTTCAGTGCCACGTATTTCAGTGCCACGTATTTCAGTGCCACGTGTTTCAGTGCCACGTATTTCAGTGCCACGTATCACATATTTCAGTGCCACGTATCACGTATTTCAGTGCCACGTATCACGTATTTCAGTGCCACATATTTTAGTACCACGTATTTCAGTGCCACGTATTTCAGTGCCACGTATTTCAGTGCCACGTATTTCAGTGCCACGTATTTCAGTGCCACGTATTTCAGTGCCACGTATTTCAGTGCCACGTATTTCAGTGCCACGTATTTCAGTGCCACGTATTTCAGTGCCACGTATTTCAGTGCCACGTATTTCAGTGCCACGTATTTCAGTGCCACGTATCACGTATTTCAGTGCCACGTGTTTCAGTGCCACGTATTTAAGTGCCACGTATCACGTATTTCAGTGCCACGTATTTCAGTGCCACGTGCCACGTATTTCAGTGCCACGTATTTCAGTGCCACGTATTTCAGTGCCACGTATTTCAGTGCCACGTATTTCAGTGCCACGTATCAGTGCCACGTATCACATTTCAGTGCCACGTATTTCAGTGCCACGTATTTCAGTGCCACGTATTTCAGTGCCACGTATTTCAGTGCCACGTATTTCAGTGCCACGTATTTCAGTGCCACGTATTTCAGTGCCACGTATTTCAGTGCCACGTATTTCAGTGCCACGTATTTCAGTGCCACGTATCACGTATTTCAGTGCCACGTGTTTCAGTGCCACGTATTTAAGTGCCACGTATCACGTATTTCAGTGCCACGTATTTCAGTGCCACGTATTTCAGTGCCACGTATTTCAGTGCCACGTATTTCAGTGCCACGTATTTCAGTGCCACGTATTTCAGTCACGTTTAGGGTTAGGGTTAGGGGTAGGGTTAGGGTTAGGGTTAGGGCTAGGGTTGGGGCTAAAGTTAGGGTTGGGGCTAAAGTTAGGGTTAGGGTTTGGATTACATTTACGTTTGGATTAGGGTTGGGATTAGAATTATGGGTGTGTCAGGGCTAGGGGTGTGGTTAGGGTTACCGTTGGGATTAGGGTTAGGGGTGTGTTTGGGTTAGGGTTTCAGGTAGAATTGGGGGGTTTCCACTGTCCAGGCACATCAGGGGCTCTACAAGCGCGACATGGCGTCCAATCTCAATTCCAGCCAATTCTGTGTTGAAAAAGTAAAACAGTGCTCCTTCCCTTCCGAGCTCTCCCGTGCGCCCAAAAAGGGGTTTACCCCAACATATGTGTTATCAGCGTACTCGGGACAAATTGAACAACAACTTCTGGGGTCCAAGTTCTCTTGTTATCCTTAGGAAAATAAAAATTTGGGGGGCTAAAAATCATTTTTGTGGGAAAAAAAAGATGTTTTATTTTCACGGCTCTGCGTTATAAACTGTAGTGAAACACTTGGGGGTTCAAAGTTCTCACAACACATCTAGATAAGTTCCTTGGGAGGTCTAGTTTCCAATATGGGGTCACTTGTGGGGGGTTTGTACTGTTTGGGTACATCAGGGGCTCTGCAAATGCAACGTGACGCCTGCAGACCAATCCATTTAAGGCTGCATTCCAAATGGCGCTCCTTCCCTTCCGAGCTCTGTCATGCACCCAAACAGTGGTTCCCCCCCACATATGGGGTATCAGCGTACTCAGGACAAATTGGACAACAACTTTTGGGGTCTAATTTATCCTGTTACCCTTGTGAAAATACAAAACTGGGGGCTAAAAAATCATTTTTGTGAAAAAAAAAAAGAATTTTTATTTTCACGGCTTTGCGCTATAAACTTTAGTGAAACACTTGGGGGTTCAAAGTTCTCAAAACACATCTAGATAAGTTCTTTGGGAGGTCTAGTTTCCAATATGGGGTCACTTGTGGGGGGTTTGTACTGTTTGGGTACATCAGGGGCTCTGCAAATGCAACGTGACGGCTGCTGACCAATCCATTTAAGTCTGCATTCCAAATGGCGCTCCTTCCCTTCCGAGCTCTGTCATGCGCCCAAACAGTGGTTCCCCCCCACATATGGGGTATCAGCGTACTCGGGACAAATTGGAAAACAAATTTTGGGGTCCAATTTATTCTGTTACCCTTGTAAAAATACAAAGCTGGGTGCTAAAAAATCATTTTTGAGAAAAAAAATAAAAATTATTTTCACGGCTCTGCGTTATAATCTGTAGTGAAACACTTGGGGGTTCAAAGCTCTCAAAACACATCTAGATAAGTTCCTTAGGGGGTCTACTTTCCAAAATGGTGTCACTTGTAGGGAGTTTCAATGTTTAGGCACATCAGGGGCTCTCCAAACGCAACATGGCGTCCCATCTCAATTCCAGTCAATTTTGCATTGAAAAGTCAAATGGCGCTCCTTCCCTTCCAAGCTCTGCCATGCGCCCAAACAATGGTTTACACCCACATATGGGGTATCAGCGTACTCAGGACAAATTGCACAACATTTTTTGGGGTCCAATTTCTTCTCTTACCCTTGGGAAAATAAAAAATTGGGGGCGAAAAGATCATTTTTGTGAAAAAATATGATTTTTTATTTTTACGGCTCTGCATTATAAACTTCTGTGAAGCACTTGGTGGGTCAAAGTGCTCACCACACATCTAGATAAGTTCCTTAGGGGGTCTACTTTCCAAAATGGTGTCACTTGTAGGGAGTTTCAATGTTTAGGCACATCAGGGGCTCTCCAAACGCAACATGGCGTCCCATCTCAATTCCAGTCAATTTTGCATTGAAAAGTCAAATGGCGCTCCTTCCCTTCCAAGCTCTGCCATGCGCCCAAACAATGGTTTACACCCACATATGGGGTATCAGCGTACTCAGGACAAATTGCACAACATTTTTTGGGGTCCAATTTCTTCTCTTACCCTTGGGAAAATAAAAAATTGGGGGCGAAAAGATCATTTTTGTGAAAAAATATGATTTTTTATTTTTACGGCTCTGCATTATAAACTTCTGTGAAGCACTTGGTGGGTCAAAGTGCTCACCACACATCAAGATAAGTTCCTTAGGGGGTCTACTTTCCAAAATGGTGTCACTTGTAGGGGGTTTCAGTGTTTAGGCACATCAGGGGCTCTCCAAACGCAACATGGCGTCCCATCTCAATTCCAGTCAATTTTGCATTGAAAAGTCAAATGGCGCTCCTTCCCTTCCAAGCTCTGCCATGCGCCCAAACAATGGTTTACACCCACATATGGGGTATCAGCGTACTCAGGACAAATTGCACAACATTTTTTGGGGTCCAATTTCTTCTCTTACCCTTGGGAAAATAAAAAATTGGGGGCGAAAAGATCATTTTTGTGAAAAAATATGATTTTTTATTTTTACGGCTCTGCATTATAAACTTCTGTGAAGCACTTGGTGGGTCAAAGTGCTCACCACACATCTAGATAAGTTCCTTAGGGGGTCTACTTTCCAAAATGGTGTCACTTGTAGGGAGTTTCAATGTTTAGGCACATCAGGGGCTCTCCAAACGCAACATGGCGTCCCATCTCAATTCCAGTCAATTTTGCATTGAAAAGTCAAATGGCGCTCCTTCCCTTCCAAGCTCTGCCATGCGCCCAAACAATGGTTTACACCCACATATGGGGTATCATCGTACTCAGGACAAATTGCACAACATTTTTTGGGGTCCAATTTCTTCTCTTACCCTTGGGAAAATAAAAAATTGGGGGCAAAAAGATCATTTTTGTGAAAAAATATGATTTTTTATTTTTACGGCTCTGCATTATAAACTTCTGTGAAGCACTTGGTGGGTCAAAGTGCTCACCACACATCAAGATAAGTTCCTTAGGGGGTCTACTTTCCAAAATGGTGTCACTTGTAGGGGGTTTCAGTGTTTAGGCACATCAGGGGCTCTCCAAACGCAACATGGCGTCCCATCTCAATTCCAGTCAATTTTGCATTGAAAAGTCAAATGGCGCTCCTTTCCTTCCGAGCTCTGCCATACGCCCAAACAGTGGTTTACCCTCACATATGGGGTATCAGCGTACTCAGGACAAATTGTACAACAACTTTGGGGGTCCATTTTCTCCTGTTACCCTTGGTAAAATAAAACAAATTGGAGCTGAAATAAATTGTGTGTGAAAAAAAGTTAAATGCTCATTTTTATTTAAACATTCAAAAAATTCCTGTGAAACACCTGAAGGGTTAATAAACTTCTTGAATGTGGTTTTGAGCACCTTGAGGGGTGCAGTTTTTAGAATGGTGTCACACTTGAGTATTTTCTATCATATAGACCCCTCAAAATGACTTCAAATGAGATGTGGTCCCTAAAAAAAAATGGTGTTGTAAAAATGAGAAATTGCTGGTCAACTTTTAACCCTTATAACTCCGTCACAAAAAAAAATTTTGGTTCCAAAATTGTGCTGATGTAAAGTAGACATGTGGGAAATGTTACTTATTAAGTATTTTGCGTGACATATGTCTGTGATTTAAGGGCATAAAAATTCAAAGTTGGAAAATTGCGAAATTTTCAAAATTTTCGCCAAATATTCGTTTTTTTCACAAATAAATGCAAGTTATATCGAATAAATTTTACCACTAACATGAAGTACAATATGTCACGAGAAAACAATGTCAGAATCGCCAAGATCCGTCAAAGCGTTCCAGAGTTATAGCCTCATAAAGGGACAGTGGTCAGAATTGTAAAAATTGGCCCGGTCATTAACGTGCAAACCACCCTTGGGGGTGAAGGGGTTATTATTGCAGTCCAATATATAAACGTTTCGGTCACAATCCGACCTTCTTCCGTCATATATGGTTTAATGATGAGGCTGGAAGTGGTACCTTAGGTGGGCTCCTGTACTACTTCCAGCCTCGTCATTAAACCATATATGACGGAAACGTCACTAGGCATACTCCTTACTTGCATATCCAAGCCAAGTAATTTATATTAGTTTCTTCAATGACAAAACAGGATATCCATACTTGCCATATCCATATATACCTCCACAGTGTGAGCCCCCAGACGTATTCTGTGCTCACTACCTGGATACAGCGACATCCATTTCATTATAACACAAGAGCAGTCGGTCTACTGAAGAAGGTCGGATTGTGACCGAAGCGTTTATATATTGGACTGCAATAATAAACTCTCTTTCTAAGCATGAAATGCATACCATGGTTAGGGTTTTGTACTGGAGTCTCTGGGTAATGGGGAGCCAGTGCAGGGATTGACAGAGGGGAGAGGCCGGGGAATAGCAGGGGGACAGGTGGATTTTCGGGCAGCAGAGTTTAGAATAGATTGGAGGGGTGCGAGAGTGTTTGAGGGGAGTCCACAGAGCAGGAGGTTACAGTAGTCAAGGCAGGAAATGATGAGGGCGTGCTCTAGGGTTTTTGCAGATTCTTGGTTGAGGAATGTACGGATCCGGGAAATACTTTTAAGTTGTAGCCGGCAGGAAGTGGAAAGGGCTTGGATATGTGGCTTGAAGGAGAGATCAGTGTCAAGGGTTACCCCGCGGCTTCGAGCTTGTGGGACTGGGGAGAGTGGGCAGCCATTGACTTTGATGGATAGGTCTGTTTGGGGAAGTCGAGTGAGGAAATAGGAAAATGCAAATGGTAGAAATCCCCAGATACGAGCGTTGCAAAAATGGAGCTCACTGCAGCCTATTTGCTTTTAGGGGATAAAAATATTAAATCCTGATCTGGAGAAACCGCCAAGTGGGGGTGGGGGGTGTATGTGCCCCCCGTCCCCATCCCCCCACACTCATTCTTCTGCACGTTTCCAGTAACATGGAGTGGACAAAGTTAACTGCCACCTGAGGAAGACGGAGCTATTCCGTTGAAACCGTCTCGCATGCGCTCTTATGACCGTTTTTTTGTTCCTTCTTGTTTGATCCTCTTGCGAGGCATCCGGCTGGAGCTGCAGCGTATCTTCCGTTTTAACCACCCCTAACACCAGCTTGGTGCTCCTGTGAAGCCGTTCGCCATTTTCTTTTTCTCTATGTTATCGGTGGGAGGCTGGTCTGCAGTGCGAGGGTATATGGTGGCTTGGACATGTGATGGATGGGGGGCTGGGGTGCTGGATATACGGCGGTTCTTACATGTGTCCTGGGGTTTTGAGTATACTGTGGCTTGGATATGTGATGGGTGGGGAGCTGGAGCGTGGGGCAATACAGCAGCTAGGACATAGAACCATAGAATGGTAGAGTTGGAAGGGACCTCCTGGGTCATCTGGTCCAACCCCCTGCTCAAAGCAGGATTCGCTAAATCATCCCAGACAGATGTCTGCCCAGCCTCTGAAGACTTCCATTGAAGCAGAACTCACCACCTCTCGTGGCCGCTTCTTCCACTCATTGATCACACTCACTGTCAAAAAGTTTTTTCTAATATCTAATCTGTGTCTCCTCCCATTGAGTTTCATCCCATTACTTCTAGTCTTTCCTTGTGCAAATGAGAATAAAGATGATCCTTCTAAAGTGTGACGGCCCTTCAGATATTTGTAGACAGCTATTAAGTCTCCTCTCAGTGTTCTTTTTTGCAGCTAAACATTCCCAAATCCTGTAACCGTTCCTCATAGGACATGGTTTGCAGACCGGTCACCATCCTCGTCGCTCTTCTCTGACCTTGCTCCAGTTTTTCATTGTCTTGTATATAATGTGGAGCCCAAAACTGGACCCAGGATCCAGATGATTCCTCACCAAGGAGGAGTAGAGGGCAATAATGACTTCACGTGATCTAGCCTGTATGCTTCTGTTAATACATCCCAAAATTGCATTTGCCTTTTTGCTGCTGCATCACACTGTTGACTCATGTTCAGTTTGTGATCTATTAGTATACCCAAGTCTTTTTCACATGTGCTGTTGCTTAGCCCTCTTCCTCCCATTCTGTAAATGCTTTTTTCATTGTTATTGCCCGGATGTAGTACTTTGCATTTTTCCCTATTAAAAATCATTTAGTTGCTGCCCACTGCTCCAGTTTATTTATCTTTTTGAATCCTCTCTCCTCTAGTATTAGCTATCCCTCCTAGCTGTGTGTCAGGTGGGGTGCTAGGCCAGAGTGTGGGGTATACAGCGGCTTGGACATGTGGATTAGGCCGGGATATGAGGGTGGAGGGCTGGGATGGAGTGTGGAGTGCACAGTGCACAACTGCTAGCACATGTCATGGGCCGGAGGGTTAGGATGGGGTGCGGGGTATATGGTGGCTCTGACACGTGTTGGGTGGGTGGGAGCTATTCTAGGGGTATATTGCAGCTCGGACACAAGGAGGGGCTGGGCTGGGGGTATATGGCGTTTCGAACGCATGGTGGAGGCTGGGCTGGGAGTATACTGCGGCTGGAACGAATGGTGGGGGCTGGGGGTATACAGCGGCTTGAACGCATGGTGGGGGCTGGGCTGGGGGTATATAGCGGCTCGGACACATGGTGGGGGCTGGGGGTATACGGTGGCTTGGACACATGGAGGGGGCTGGGCTGGGTGTATATGGCGTTTCGAACGCATGGTGGAGGCTGGGCTGGGAGTATACTGCGGCTGGAACGAATGGTGGGGGCTGGGGGTATACAGCGGCTTGAACGCATGGTGGGGGCTGGGCTGGGGGTATATAGCGGCTCGGACACATGGTGGGGGCTGGGGGTATACGGTGGCTTGGACACATGGAGGGGGCTGGGCTGGGTGTATATGGCGGCTCGGACACATGGTGGAGGCTGGGGGTATATAGCGGCTCGGACACATGGTGGGGGCTGGGGGTATACGGTGGCTTGGACACATGGTGGGGGCTGGGCTGGGTGTCTATGGCAGCTCGGACACATGATGGGTGGAGGCTGGGCTGGGGGTAGATAATTGGCTCCAGTCGCAGTGTGTGAAATATTGATCACCAATAATTATTGAGTACAGGACGCAGAGCAGGAATCCTCCTCCACCAGAGCGGGTCACACGCGTTTTGTGGCCTTTTCACGGTGGAGGAGCCGGGGATTGTCCCGGCGTCAGTTCAGCGCATTTTGGCAGAGTAAAACTTTTTTTTTTCTTTTTCATTTTCCGGAATCCAAAATCAATGAATCCTCCTGTAAAAGAAGAAACGCTGCGGTCAATGGACGACGGGCGAGAATGTCAGGAAATTCCCCGTGGATGTGAATGGGGTTTTCTTTTAGCTCACTTAACTGAATAATGGAAAGTTCTGTGTCTGGCACTACAGATGCAGAGCGTCACAGCTGAGGGTTTGTCACTATGTGTTCAGTCTGGACGATTGATCTCTGCGTGTTACAATGTATTTGCAGGCTGTCTACACTGGATGCAACT
Source organism: Ranitomeya variabilis (assembly GCF_051348905.1). Taxonomy (NCBI): domain Eukaryota; kingdom Metazoa; phylum Chordata; class Amphibia; order Anura; family Dendrobatidae; genus Ranitomeya; species Ranitomeya variabilis. The sequence goes on along the minus strand of NC_135239.1, from coordinate 215,809,732 downwards.
GTAACAAACCCTCTGCCAACAGAAGTGACAGGTTTTCAGCTTCTGGATGTAAGCAGTGAATGCTTTCTCTACTGAAAGCAAGCAGAGATCTTAAAGGGATCTGTCTTCAGGTTTTTACTCCCTAAACTGAGAGCAGAAACCTTGATCGAGGGATGTCACTTTCTGGGCTGCTTGCTGCAGTTTTATCAGCAGGAGATCCACCACTAGACGACTGATAAACCTGCGGCCATGTAGTTACCCCCGCCCCCGCCACTTATTGGCTGCTTTCGACCTATGCACAGCGTACACTGACAATCCGTAGTGGGGGCGGGGTTATTCAGGGCTCAGATTGCATCGAAACTGCAGGAAGCAGCCCAGTAAGTGACACATGGCTGGAATCGGGGTCTCTGCCCCCACATCATGCTGCTCTCAGAAGGGCTACAGAAACCTGGGAACAGATTCCCTGTAATTGGTGGCCAACAATTGAAAATTAAATTATCAGGAAGTTATAGAAATGTTTTTTTCAGAATGAGTTTAAAGACCAGAAATAAATACAGGAGAACGCAGCGGAGGAGGATGGCGGCTCAGCAATGGAGGAGGAGGATGGCAGCTCAGCAATGGAGGAGGAGGATGGCAGCTCCGTGGTGGAGGAGGAGGATGGCAGCTCCGCGATGGAGGAGGAGGATGGCAGCTCCGCGATGGAGGAGGAGGATGGCAGCTCCGCGATGGAGGAGGAGGATGGCAGCTCCGCGATGGAGGAGGAGGATGGCAGCTCCGCGATGGAGGAGGAGGATGGCAGCTCCGCGATGGAGGAGGAGGATGGCAGCTCCGCGATGGAGGAGGAGGATGGCAGCTCCGCGATGGAGGAGGAGGATGGCAGCTCCGCGATGGAGGAGGAGGATGGCAGCTCCGCGATGGAGGAGGAGGATGGCAGCTCCGCGATGGAGGAGGAGGATGGCAGCTCCGCGATGGAGGAGGAGGATGGCAGCTCCGCGATGGAGGAGGAGGATGGCAGCTCCGCGATGGAGGAGGAGGATGGCAGCTCCGCGATGGAGGAGGAGGATGGCAGCTCCGCGATGGAGGAGGAGGATGGCAGCTCCGCGATGGAGGAGGAGGATGGCAGCTCCGTGGTGGAGGAGGAGGATGGCAGCTCCGCGATGGAGGAGGAGGAGGAGGAAGGCAGCTTGAGGACGGTAGCTCCGCGATGGAGGAGGATAGCGACTCGAGGATGGTAGCTCTGCGATGGAGGATAGGGGCTGGGGGATGGTAGCTCCGCGATGGAGGAGGATAGCGGCTCGAGGATGGTAGCTCCACAATGGAGGAGGATGGTCGCTCAGCGACGGAGGAGGAGGATGGTTTGGCCATGGCTGCTCAGCAATGGCGGAGGAGGATGGCGTAAAATGTGACTGGAAGTAACAGGACTGGATAGGACGAGGCGTCGGGATCATTGAGCGGCAGAGCAGTGATGGGAGCATGAAGGGTCAGATGGGGCAGAGACGTTGTCAGTTGTCAGGTTGGATTAGGCGGCAGCACATAGATGGGCGCAGCGGCTACAGGAGGCCGAGTCACACGGAGGGCACCGGGTGTCTGCAGTCAGGAGGACGGAGATGTCACTGATGAGCTGCGGGGAGAGAAGAGGTAACGGGCAAACAGGAATGAAGACCTGCAGCAGATCTGTACTCCTCCTGTGTAACCGGCTGTCTCTCATCCCCCTGTATAACTGGCTGTCTCTCATCCCTCCTCCTGTATAAATGGCTCTCTCATCCCCCTGTATAACTGGCTGTCTCTCATCCCCCCTCCTGTATAACCGGTTGTCTCTTCTCCCCCCTCCTGTATAACCGGCTGTCTCTCATCCCCCCCTCCTGTATAACTGGCTGTCTCTCATCCCCCCTGTATAACTGGCTGTGTCTCCTCTCCCCCTCCTGTATAACTGGCTGTCTCTCATCCCCCCTGTATAACTGGCTGTGTCTCCTCTCCCCCTCCTGTATAACTGGCTGTCTCTCATCCCCCCTGTATAACTAGCTGTCTCTCATCCCCCCCTCCTGTATAACCGGCTGTCTCTTCTCCCCCCTCCTGTATAACCGGCTGTCTCTCATCCCCCCCTCCTGTATAACTGGCTGTCTCTTCTCCCCCTCCTGTACAACTGGCTGTCTCTCATCCCCCTCCTGTATAACTGGCTGTCTCTCATCCCCCTCCTGTATAACTGGCTGTCTCTTCTCCCCCCTCCTGTATAACTAGCTGTCTCTCATCCTCTCCTCCTGTATAACTGGCTGTCTCTCATCCCCCTCCTGTATAACTGGCTGTCTCTCACCCCCTCCTGTATAACTGGCTGTCTCTCATCCCCCCTCCTGTATAACTGGCTGTCTCTCACACCGCCCTCCTGTATAACTGGCTGTCTCTCATCCCCCCCTCCTGTATAACTGTCTGTCTCTCATAGCCCCTCCTGTATAACTGGCTGTCTCTCATACCCCCTCCTGTATAACTGGCTGTCTCTCATACCCCCTCCTGTATAACTGGCTGTCTCTCTTCCCCCCTCCTGTATAACTGGCTGTCTCCCCCCCCCCCATATAACTGGCTGTCTCTCATCCCCCCTCCTTTATAACTGGCTGTCTCTCATCCCCCCCCTCCTGTATAACTGGCTGTGTCTCATCCCCCCTCCTGTATAACTGGCCGTGTCTCATCCCCCCCTCCTGTATAACTGGCTGTGTCTCATCTCCCCCTCCTGTATAAATGGCTGTCTCTCATCCCCCTGTATAACTGGCTGTCTCTCATCCCCCCTCCTGTATAACCGGCTGTCTCTTCTCCCCCCTCCTGTATAACCGGCTGTCTCTCATCCCCCCCCCCTGTATAACTGGCTGTCTCTCATCCCCCCCCCCTGTATAACTGGCTGTGTCTCATCTGCCCCTCCTGTATAACTGGCTGTGTCTCATCTGCCCCTCCTGTATAACTGGCCGTCTCTCATCCCCCCCTCCTGTATAACTGGCTGTCTCTCATTCCCCCCCTCCTGTATAACTGTCTGTCTCTCATTCCCCCCCTCCTGTATAACTGTCTGTCTCTCATCCCCCCCTCCTGTATAACTGGCTGTCTCTCATCCCCCCCTCCTGTATAACTGGCTGTCTCTCATCCCCCCCTCCTGTATAACTGGCTGTCTCTCATTCCCCCCTCCTGTATAACTGTCTGTCTCTCATCCCCCCCTCCTGTATAACTGGCTGTCTCTCATCCCCCCCTCCTGTATAACTGGCTGTCTCTCATCCCCCCCTCCTATATAATATAACTGGCTGTCTCTCATCCCCCCCTCCTGTATAATATAACTGGCTGTCTCTCATCCCCCCCTCCTGTATAACTGGCTGTCTCTCATTCCCCCCCTCCTGTATAACTGTCTGTCTCTCATCCCCCCCCTCCTGTATAACTGGCTGTCTCTCATTCCCCCCCTCCTGTATAACTGGCTGTCTCTCATTCCCCCCCTCCTGTATAACTGGCTGTCTCTCATCTCCCCCTCCTGTATAACTGGCTCTCTCATTCCCCCCCTCCTGTATAACTGTCTGTCTCTCATCCCCCCCCTCCTGTATAACTGGCTGTCTCTAGTGACTTTCTTGTGTGTCGCATCGCTTGCTGTCTCTCTCTCTATAGTGTGTGCCCCCTTACTCGTGGCCGGGGGGCTCTCAGTCGGACCTTTTTTTCGGTGCGTCTTGTCGTTGTGTGAACGCGGCGCTGCCTCCCGTCGGCCCACACCTCCCGTCGGCCCACACCTCCTGCTCTTATCTGCACACTTTCCTCCTAATCTAGTTCATCCAATGGGGCACAGGGAAAAATGTAATTTGTTTTCTAATTATTCCTCATCTGGCAGAACCGTGTGTTACCGGAGTGTCGCTATATACAATATTTATCTCGGCGGTGCGTGGTCGGCGCAGGGCCCGTGGCGGATGGATGGGGAGGAGAGCGGCTCTGCGGCGTCGGCTCGTACACACGTTGATTTTTCATCGCGGCGTCACTTTCTGTGCCGGATCCGACGTTCAGAGCTGTGACGCCGGGATTACACAGCGTGCTCATTGTCACTCAGCTTTCCTAGGCGCCTGAAATCAATGGCTGACTTTCCTTGTGTCCGCACGGCCACTTCTCCCCCAGCACAAGCACTGGGTCCCCATGTTCTACCCTGGGGGGGAGAAAGACCCCACAAATCTGATATATCACAGATAGCCGGGATCACCCACCATGCAGGAGTCAGGAAAGCTGGGTGACCACTGCAGGGGGGCTGCGCCATCCACCATTGCTCTGGGCAGTGGGATCTGTGGCGGCGGCCATATTGGTTGCCACATTACCAGTCACCTGTGAACGCTGGGTGCTGCATTAGTGGTCTCCCTCCTGATGTATTGGGGGGCTCTGCTCCTATGTGCGGGTTATAGCTGCAGATCTCGCCGTTTTCTGGATAACAATTACCCCCGTTCTCCGAGGCGCCGTGTAATTAATGAGGCGGCAGCGGCCCGTGCAGGACGGGGCTCGGTATAAAGGAGACGCCGCCTGTGCGCCGCTCCGCGTTCCTAATCACCGGTAGCTTTATCCTATTTATAGTTTATTTTATTTTTTGGCTTCTTGACTTCTGGAGCTGGTTTCTTCTCTGAATATTAATGACCCCCATCGTTCTCACCGACTCCCCCCACCAGCATCCAATCTGCTGAGCGCTAATCTGTCCAACCGGAGGATCCTGGGACACGAGTGCGGGATGCGGTGTGGAACGGCGGAAAATTACCTGCTCCTTGTCTGTGTGCACAGCCTTCATGTGTGGGCGGGGGAGCGGCGGCGGGCGGAGGGGGCGACAGCCCGGATTACACAGGCCGCCTCCACGCTGCAGACCCCGAGATGTGGAGCGCTGCCGCCACCGCCATTTCCAGGGTGTAGCATAAAATAAGCGTAAATCCATATCTACTCCGCGGGGGGCGCTGCACCTGATGGTGGGAGGAGGGTCTGCGCCCATCGCTCTCCGGGGCTGGTCCTCGCACAGGTCACTGATGGCCGCCGCCATTGCCCTGCGCCGCTCTCACAGTCTGGATACAATGTGACGAGTCCGGGATTATTTGGTTACATTGACACAATCTGTGGGGTCCGCTTGTGTGTGGGCTCTGCTTGTGTGTGTGGGGTCCGCTTGTGTGTGTGTGGGGTCCGCTTGTGTGTGTGTGGGGTCCGCTTGTGTGTGTGTGTGGGGTCCGCTTGTGTGTGTGTGTGGGGTCCGCTTGTGTGTGGGCTCTGCTTGTGTGTGTGGGGTCCGCTTGTGTGTGTGTGTGTGTGGGGTCCGCTTGTGTGTGTGTGGGGTCCGCTTGTGTGTGTGTGTGTGTGGGGTCCGCTTGTGTGTGTGTGTGTGTGGGGTCCGCTTGTGTGTGTGTGTGTGGGGTCCGCGTGTGTGTGTGTGTGGGGTCCGCTTGTGTGTGTGTGTGTGTGTGTGTGGGGTCCGCGTGTGTGTGTGTGGGGTCCGCTTGTGTGTGTGTGTGTGGGGTCCGCTTGTGTCCGCCGTCATTAGACTGTCAGCTCCGCTGTCGAGGGCCCCGGCTGACCCCGTCCTGTCACACCGCGGACGATAATAACCGCGGCTCCTTCGCTTCGGGAAATTCATGTCATATTTTTTTTACAGATCTGCAGAAATTTTTGTTCCTTCCCTGACACAAGCGAACGTGACCTAATTTTTAGTGACGGCTGCCGGGAGAGGTCCGCGCCATATATACCTACCATTAGTGTACGTCTCCTCCATCCGGAGTGATCAGGGGGCTGTTACTGATGGAGGAGGGGGTCGGGGGCTGTGTTTCTGATGGAGGAGGGGTTGAGGGCTGTGTTTCTGATGGAGGAGGGGGGTCGCAGGGCTGTGTTTCTGATGGAGGAGGGGGTCGGGGGGCTGTGTTACTGATGGAGGAGTGGGTCGGGGGGCTGTGTTTCTGATGGAGGTGGGGTCGGGGGGCTGTGCTGATGGAGGATGGGGTCGGGGGCTGTGTTTCTGATGGAGGAGGGGGTCGGGGGCGGTGTTTCTGATGGGAGGGGGTCGGGGGGCTTTGTTACCGATGGAGGAGGGGGTCGGGGGGCTGTGTTACTGATGGAGGAGGGGGTCGGGGGGCTGTGTTTCTGATGGAGGAAGGGGTCAGGGGGCTGTGTTTCTGATGGGAGGGGGTCGGGGGGCTTTGTTACCGATGGAGGAGGGGGTCGGGGGGCTGTGTTACTGATGGAGGAGGGGGTCGGGGGGCTGTGTTTCTGATGGAGGAGGGGTTGAGGGCTGTGTTTCTGATGGAGGAGGTGGTCGGGGGGCTGTGCTGATGGAGGATGGGGTCGGGGGGCTGTGTTACTGATGGAGGAAGGGGTCGGGGGCGGTGTTTCTGATGGAGGAAGGGGTCGGGGGCGGTGTTTCTGATGGAGGAAGGGGTCAGGGGGCTGTGTTTCTGATGGAGGAGGGGGTCGGGGGCTGTGTTTCTGATGGAGGAGGGGGTCGGGGGCTGTGTTTCTGATGGAGGAAGGGGTCAGGGGGCTGTGTTTCTGATGGAGGAAGGGGTCAGGGGGCTGTGTTTCTGATGGAGGAGGAGGTCGGGGGCTGTGTTTCTGATGGAGGAGGGGGTCGGGGGCTGTGTTTCTGATGGAGGAGGGGGTCGGGGGCTGTGTTTCTGATGGAGGAGGGGGTCGGGGGCTGTGTTTCTGATGGAGGAGGGGGTCGGGGGCTGTGTTTCTGATGGAGGAGGGGGTCAGGGGGCTGTGTTTCTGATGGAGGAGGGGGTCGGGGGCTGTGTTACTGATGGAGGAGGGGGTCGGGGGCTGTGTTTCTGATGGAGGAGGGGGTCGGGGGCTGTGTTTCTGATGGAGGAGGGGGTCCGGGGGCTGTGTTTCTGATGGAGGAGGGGGTCGGGGGCTGTGTTTCTGATGGAGGAGGGGGCATATAGCGATGTACCGCACAAGGACGCTCAGCCGCCCCCTCCGTCATTTTTACCCGTCTCCTGACGGATTTGCGCTTTTTGCATTTTCTGCTCGCAGTGAATTCCGCCACGTGTTGCTGTGGTGCAATATGTGACCGCCACGCGGTGCATTCCTGCAGAGCGCCACCTCTGGATATTCTGTGTGGCTTCCTCCTTGTCAGGATCTGGGCCCCGAGGAGCCGCGCAGGGGGCCGAGCATCACCGCATATTATGTCTTGGGTTGGGCTGAAATCCATCATTGCTGCAGAGCCAGTGCTGTGATGATGCTGGGAGTTGTAGTTCTATAGGCCGTGTAGGACATTGTGATACTTGTAGTTCCACGTGTGCCGATGATGTGCTGTATGCAGGAGAGGATAATGCCGCACAGCGGAGGCTGTCTGATGGAAGGCATAGGAAATGTGACACGTTACAGCTCATTTAGCGGTTAAGTCCCTGACCGGCGCGGTGTCTAAATGATCTGTCTCGTTCACACAACAGAGACGCTAATCTGCGACTGACGTCTTCCCGATGTGCCGGCGCTGCCAGCGGAGCGGTGAGGAGCGCCATTAATGTACGTCCATGAAGAGCGAACCGTCATACTCCGCGTTATCACCCCGCTCCCCTCCTGCCTAACCTGGACTGCTGGAATTAATTCTACTCATGAACCAGGAGGGCGCAGGATGAACACGGTGTAACCCGACATCCCCATCCGTAACATCTCTAGACGGTCACCTTTTCCTCGGCGCTTGGTAGGTCTGTCTGTGACGCTGGATAACGGTCCTGTAGCTGCACCGAGGCCCCGAGCAGAAAACCCAGCACAGCGGCGTCTGCATGGAGATGGCATGTTCTTCACATGTGCGCCAACAACATACTGCGAGGTTAATAGGCTCCCTGGGAAACTGGCCCTGGCGTGTGCCCGTGCCCGAGGCGGCTCCGCAGGTGCCAGAGACTGATATTAACATCCTGATAGAAGCCTTTGAAGTGATGGAAAATACATTATAGAAATCAAACTAGAGGTACGACAAGCTGGGAACCCAACGACGCGCCCTAAAGCGTGTGTTCACCTTTAAATACCGGAGCAACATTACCTGTAGGAAGATTCTGTACAAATGTAGTCACCGTGTACGGACATTGCTAATCCTGTATTATACCCCAGAGCTGCACTCACTATTCTGCTGGTGCAGTCACTGTGTACATACATTACATTACTGATCCTGAGTTACCTCCTGTATTATACCCCAGAGCTGCACTCACTATTCTGCTGGTGTAGTCACTGTGTACATACATTACATTACTGATCCTGAGTTACATCCTGTATTATACTCCAGAGCTGCACTCACTATTCTGCTGGTGCAGTCACTGTGTACATACATTACATTACTGATCCTGAGTTACATCCTGTATTATACTCCAGAGCTGCACTCACTATTCTGCTGGTGCAGTCCCTGTGTACACCTGTGTGGCTGACATTAGCCACTCCGCTTGTATCTCTTCTGCACCCCATAAGCTCCGCACTGCGAGGATCACTGTCCCTTTTAGGGCGCACCGTCTCCTCCGCGCTCGCGGTGCTTGTAGCTCGGTAGAAGGAGGAGTGAGGACTCGCTGATTAATTAGACACATCAAAGCCTTGAGTTAATTAGTCAGCAGCTTGTTTCCCGTGTGCCAGATCACCACGCTGCGGATATTCAGCCGGATTGTGATGGAGTGCGAGCTCCTGCGCTCTGACGGCATTCGCCTGCTGGAGCAATTAGAAGCCAAGTGCCTTGTTCTTGGTGGCAGAGATAGGGGCATTACTGGCACGGACACCCTGGAGTGGGCGCTCCAGCGTCTGCTCAGCTCCTTCTATCTGGAGGATGCGCTGAGCGCAGTGATTTGGCTACGCCCGCGGCCCCATGGTGCCACCTTACATCGCAGCTCGACCACATGGTGCCACCTTACATCATAGCTCGGCACCTGGTTCCACCTTACATCACAGCTCGGCCCCATGGTGCCACCTTACATCACAGCTCGGCCCCATGGTGCCACCTTACATCACAGCTCTGCCCCATGGTGCCACCTTACATCATAGGTCGGCCCCATGGTGCCACCTTACATCGCAGCTCAGCCCCATAGTGCCACCTTACATCACAGCTTGGCCCCATGGTGCCACCTTACACCACAGTTCGGCCCCATGGTGCCACCTTACACCACAGTTCGGCCCCGTGGTGCCACCTTACATCACAGCTCGGCCCCATGGTGCCACCTTACATCACAGCTCGGCCCCATGGTGCCACCTTACATCACAGCTCGGCCCCATGGTGCCGCCTTACACCACAGTTCGGCCCCATGGTGCCGCCTTACACCACAGTTCGGCCCCATGGTGCCACCTTACACCACAGCTCGGCCCCATGGTGCCACCTTACATCACAGCTCGGCCCCATGGTGCCACCTTACATCACAGCTCGGCCCCATGGTGCCACCTTACATCACAGCTCGGCCCCATGGTGCCAGCTTACATCACAGCTTGGCCCCATGGTGCCAGCTTACATCACAGCTCGGCCCCATGGTGCCAGCTTACATCACAGCTCGGCCCCATGGTGCCAACTTACATCACAGCTCGGCCCCATGGTGCCACCTTACATCACTGCTCGGCCCCATGGTGCCACCTTACATCACTGCTCAGCCCCATGGTGCCACCTTACATCACAGCTCGGCCCCATGGTGCCACCTTACATCACAGCTCGGCCCCATGGTGCCACCTTACATCACAGCTCGGCCCCATGTTGCCACCTTACATCACAGCTCGGCCCCATGGTGCCACCTTACATCACTGCTCAGCCCCATGGTGCCACCTTACATCACAGCTCGGACCCATGTTGCCACCTTACATCACAGCTCGGCCCCATGGTGCCACCTTACATCACTGCTCGGCCCCATGGTGCCACCTTACATCACAGCTCGGCCCCATGGTGCCACCTTACATCACAGCTCGGCCCCATGTTGCCACCTTACATCACAGCTCGGCCCCATGGTGCCACCTTACATCACAGCTCGGCCCCATGGTGCCACCTTACATCACAGCTCGGCCCCATGGTGCCACCTTACATCACAGCTCAGCCCCATGTGTATATACCTGTCTCCCCGGCAGATGGATTCACCAAATGCGCGGATTCTCCAGGTTCCTGGATTCATTGATGAATCGATCCTCCAAGTGTTGAGATCTGCAGATGAATCCGACCGATTCTCCCCATTTATAGCAATGGTGGGCAGATGGCGGGGTCTGGCTGGATATGTGTGCGCCCCAGTCTGGGTCCCCGCGGTCTGCCGCCATGCTTGTCCGTGGTGATGGGTCTGTAATAAACATGGAGATTACGTCCAGTGTGATATAAAGTGGCGTCATATCGGGCGCGGTGTCAGACATCAGCCCCACCTTTGCTTCGGTTATATAGTGCCGCCATATTGTTGCACATGTCGGGGTCATTCCTGGGGGCAGTTCTATCATTTTGCTGCCGTTTGCCTCGCCTGGCTTTGCTTGGAGTCGGTGAGCACACAGCTCGCGTGTCGGCACCATATTTCCGTCACACTTGTCCGGGCACGTGCCACGTATTTCATCCGCCTCCATCCGCCTCCACCTTTGCTGTTACAGATTTTTCGCAGTCCTGTACTTGAGTGAGGATTCATTGCGCCGGGAGATTGGCCGTCCGTCTCCTGATCTCCGACCGCCATCGCTCAGCCCTGACCACAGGCGGCTCTCGGAGGTCGCCACGGATGACCTTAAATATAAACTGACTCACAATGGTGGGAAAGAGCGAGCTATTGTTCTCAGTTATCAGCAGGATGGCTCGTCTCCACGTCTGCACCTTACTGAAGTCTGAACTGGAGCCTGCTGGGGGTTGTAGTCCGCTCCATTTCCTGCCTTAGCCCGGGCACAGGACACCGTCTGTCTCTCGGATAATAGGCCCGTTCATCTTTCTCGGGAGGATATTCCTCCGTCTCCTGCCCTCGGCCTCAGGACGAGATGTGAAATCAATACTTGGCTGATAAGAAATGAAATCGCCTCCATCTTCTATCCATCTTCTGCCGCTTACTTCCTCCGCCGTCACGTCCACAACAGATCAGACAGCACGATAGTTCTGTGGAAAGCTGGGTGACAACCAATATGGCCGCCATCACTGCTGGCACCCAGGGGTAGCGGACTTATCCAGTAATTACTGGCGATCCTGGGAACTTCTTGTGTGGATATCGCTTGTGGCAGCGGCATTCCCTAAGGATCGAGGATCTCTCCAAATCCCCAGATCTCAATCAGATCCACCATCCGCTGCCAAATCCCGATGCACGGCGGCCTCATCGAGCAGCGCGCAGGACTCCTGCGGTGGGATGTGGAGTCTGGGGGTCATCAGGTCATATTGGGGGACATGCACAATATTAGGAGGGGTCGTCTTGTTGCGGCTGACGGGCGTAGATGCAGCAGGGTGATGATGGCCGCTCAGGAGGACGCTCGTGCTGCCGCGCTCCGATAACGGGTGACACGTCGCACATCTCATTTACTTATCTGAAGCCGCAGAGGAGGCCGCGCTGCTGTCAATTAGCCGCACGTTAGCGCTGGTTATCAGGCAGGTAATGACGGATGACGCCGCCGCCGCTTTCCTCTGATCACATGACTCGTGCCCCCGGGAGCCGAGCTCATCCTGAGCAGCAAGCGATACATTGTTTCCAGGAGAAGAGGATGAGGCCGCAGCTGGTAACAATGTATCCCAGGACTGTAGATGCAGCGGTGATGGTGGCCATTTTGGTTGTCACCCAGCTTTCCCAGACACAGATACAGCGAAGTAACGGCTCTTGCGGCTTCTTATCTTCTCGGCAGATGGCGACGAGTCGGGGATTTTGTGATTTCTGGGGTGAGTTCCCAATATGGCTGCCGCCGCCGCTGGTCGTCATGTCTGCGGACAATATGTTGCGGCCCGGCGAGTCATCCGCAGAGAGATAAACCTATTAAACGAATATATTTATCGCAGAGAGAATTTGTGCAAATCTCGTCTGTCCGGAGAAATCCTCTTAGATGGAGCCATGATAACAGATTAAAACGGTAAACGAGCGTGACCCCGCGGCTGAGCCGGCCGCCGCGCACCCCACGGCTGCAGCAGAGGATTTATGCGCGGAGGAGACAGCAGCTACCTGGAGAACTACTGCTCCCAGCATCTCCGCTGACTGATACACCTAGTGTTGGGGTGCTGTATGGACTGGGGTGGGATTCCCACAACAGTGGGGTGACGTCTTCCCGGCTCTTCCTTCAGAAGAATTAAACGCCGTCAACTTTCAGAAATCCTTCCCGGATCTCCGCTTGCCGTTCGTGAATCGTTCACGTTCTTCTGTCTTGGTCTCGGCTTTTTCTAACTTGGCGGATACCTGCGTCATAACTGGCGTCTGTACGCGATAAATCGGCCAACGATGGCACGGTGTCGGCGAGCTGCTCTTCTCGGTTCCCTGTCTTGTGGTAATGGCGTGGTGTCGGTGAGCTGCTCTTCTCGGTTCCCTGTCTTGTGGTAATGGCGTGGTGTCAACAAGCTGCTCTTCTCGGTTCCCCGTCTTGTGGTGATGGCGTGGTGTCGGCGAGCTGCTCTTCTCGGTTCCCCGTCTTGTGGTGATGGCGTGGTGTCGGCGAGCTGCTCTTCTCGGGTTCTGCGTCTTGTGGTGATGGCGCGGTGTTGGCGAGCTGCTCTTCTCGGGTTCTGCGTCTTGTGGTGATGGTGCGGTGTCGGCGAGCTGCTCTTCTCGGTTCCCTGTCTTGTGGTGATGGCGCGGTGTCGACGAGCTGCTCTTCTCGGTTCCCTGTCTTGTAGTGATGGTGCGGTGTCGTCGAGCTGCTCTTCTTGGTTCCCCCGTCTTGTGATGATGGCGCGGTGTCGGCGAGCTGCTCTTCTCGGTTCCCCATCTTGTGGTAATGGTGCGGTGTCGGCGAGCTGCTCTTCTCGGTTCCCTGTCTTGTGGTGATGGCGCGGTGTCGGTGAGCTGCTCTTCTCGGTTCCCCATCTTGTGGTGATAGCGCGGTGTCGGCGAGTTGCTCTTCTCGGTTCCCCCGTCTTGTGATGATGGCGCGGTGTCGGCGAGCTGCTCTTCTCGGTTCCCTGTCTTGTGGTGATGGCGCGGTGTCGGCGAGTTGCTCTTCTCGGTTCCCCCGTCTTGTGATGATGGCGCGGTGTCGACGAGCTGCTCTTCTCGGTTCCCTGTCTTGTGGTGATGGCGCGGTGTCGGCGAGCTGCTCTTCTCGGTTCCCCTTCTTGTGGTGATGGCGCGGTGTCGGCGAGCTGCTCTTCTCGGTTCCCTGTCTTGTGGTGATGGCGCGGTGTCGGCGAGCTGCTCTTCTCTGTTCCCCGTCTTATGGTGATGGCGAGCTGCTCTTCTCTGTTCCCCGTCTTGTGGTGATGGCGCGGTGTCGGCGAGCTGCTCTTCTCGGTTCCCCGTCTTGTGATGATGGTGCGGTGTCGGCGAGCTGCTCTTCTCAGGTTCTCCGTCTTGTGGTGATGGCGCGGTGTCGGCGAGCTGCTCTTCTCTGTTCCCCGTCTTATGGTGATGGCGCGGTGTCGGTGAGCTGCTCTTCTCGGTTCCCCGTCTTGTGGTGATGGTGCGGTGTCGTCGAGCTGCTCTTCTCGGTTCCCCGTCTTGTGGTGATGGCGCGGTGTCGGTGAGCTGCTCTTCTCGGTTCCCCGTCTTGTGATGATGGTGCGGTGTCGGCGAGCTGCCCTTCTCGGTTCCCCTTCTTGTGGTGATGGCGCGGTGTCGGTGAGCTGCTCTTCTCGGTTTCCCTTCTTGTGGTGATGGCGCGGTGTCGGTGAGCTGCTCTTCTCCGTTCCCTGTCTTGTGGTGATGGCGCGGTGTCGGCGAGCTGCTCTTCTCGGTTCCCCGTCTTGTGGTAATGGTGCGGTGTCGGCGAGCTGCTCTTCTCGGTTCCCTGTCTTGTGGTGATGGCGCGGTGTCGGTGAGCTGCTCTTCTCGGTTCCCTGTCTTGTGGTGATGGCGCGGTGTCGGCGAGATGCTCTTCTCGGTTCCCCGTCTTGTGGTGATGGCGCGGTGTCGGCGAGTTGCTCTTCTCGGTTCCCCCGTCTTGTGATGATGGCGCGGTGTCGGTGAGCTGCTTTTCCCGGTTCCCCGTCTTGTGATGATGGCGCGGTGTCGGCGAGCTGCTCTTCTCGGGTTCTCCGTCTTGTGGTGATGGCGCGGTGTCGGTGAGCTGCTCTTCTCTGTTCCCCGTCTTATGGTGATGGCGCGGTGTCAGCGAGCTGCTCTTCTCGGTTCCCCGTCTTGTGGTGATGGCGCGGTGTCGGCGAGCTGCTCTTCTTGGTTCCCCCGTCTTGTGATGATGGCGCGGTGTCGGCGAGCTGCTCTTCTCGGTTCCCCATCTTGTGGTAATGGTGCGGTGTCGGCGAGCTGCTCTTCTCGGTTCCCTGTCTTGTGGTGATGGCGCGGTGTCGGCGAGTTGCTCTTCTCGGTTCCCCCGTCTTGTGATGATGGCGCGGTGTCGGCGAGCTGCTCTTCTCGGTTCCCTGTCTTGTGGTGATGGCGCGGTGTCGGCGAGTTGCTCTTCTCGGTTCCCCCGTCTTGTGATGATGGCGCGGTGTCGGCGAGCTGCTCTTCTCGGTTCCCTGTCTTGTGGTGATGGCGCGGTGTCGGCGAGCTGCTCTTCTCTGTTCCCCGTCTTATGGTGATGGCGCAGTGTCGGCGAGCTGCTCTTCTCGGTTCCCTGTCTTGTGGTGATGGCGCGGTGTCGGCGAGCTGCTCTTCTCTGTTCCCCGTCTTGTGGTGATGGCGCGGTGTCGGCGAGCTGCTCTTCTCGGTTCCCCTTCTTGTGGTGATGGCGCGGTGTCGGCGAGCTGCTCTTCTCGGTTCCCTGTCTTGTGGTGATGGCGCGGTGTCGGCGAGCTGCTCTTCTCTGTTCCCCGTCTTATGGTGATGGCGAGCTGCTCTTCTCTGTTCCCCGTCTTGTGGTGATGGCGCGGTGTCGTCGAGCTGCTCTTCTCGGTTCCCTGTCTTGTGGTGATGGCGCGGTGTCGGCGAGCTGCTCTTCTCGGTTCCCCGTCTTGTGGTGATGGCGCGGTGTCGGCGAGCTGCTCTTCTTGGTTCCCCCGTCTTGTGATGATGGCGCGGTGTCGGCGAGCTGCTCTTCTCGGTTCCCCATCTTGTGGTAATGGTGCGGTGTCGGCGAGCTGCTCTTCTCGGTTCCCTGTCTTGTGGTGATGGCGCGGTGTCGGCGAGTTGCTCTTCTCGGTTCCCCCGTCTTGTGATGATGGCGCGGTGTCGGCGAGCTGCTCTTCTCGGTTCCCTGTCTTGTGGTGATGGCGCGGTGTCGGCGAGTTGCTCTTCTCGGTTCCCCCGTCTTGTGATGATGGCGCGGTGTCGGCGAGCTGCTCTTCTCTGTTCCCCGTCTTATGGTGATGGCGCAGTGTCGGCGAGCTGCTCTTCTCGGTTCCCTGTCTTGTGGTGATGGCGCGGTGTCGGCGAGCTGCTCTTCTCTGTTCCCCGTCTTGTGGTGATGGCGCGGTGTCGGCGAGCTGCTCTTCTCGGTTCCCCGTCTTGTGGTGATGGCGCGGTGTCGGCGAGCTGCTCTTCTTGGTTCCCCTGTCTTGTGATGATGGCGCGGTGTCGGCGAGCTGCTCTTCTCGGTTCCCCATCTTGTGGTAATGGTGCGGTGTCGGCGAGCTGCTCTTCTCGGTTCCCTGTCTTGTGGTAATGGTGCGGTGTCGGCGAGCTGCTCTTCTCGGTTCCCCTTCTTGTGGTGATGGCGCGGTGTCGGTGAGCTGCTCTTCTCAGTTCCCCATCTTGTGGTGATGGCGCGGTGTCGGCGAGCTGCTCTTCTCGGTTCCCCATCTTGTGGTGATAGCGCGGTGTCGGCGAGTTGCTCTTCTCGGTTCCCCGTCTTGTGATGATGGCGCGGTGTCGGCGAGCTGCTCTTCTCGGTTCCCCTTCTTGTGGTGATGGCGCGGTGTCGGTAAGCTGCTCTTCTCGGTTCCCCGTCTTGTGATGATGGCTCTTCTCTCCGCCCGGTTTTAGCGCCACTCGCCCCGTGTGGGCAATGTTCCTGTGATCTCCAGCTGTCCGGGGTCAGTTATGAAGCAATTAATTCCCATGCAGAGCGCTGCAGATTGCAGATTGTAGCCGCGTTATTATCCGCCGCGTCCTGGAAGCTGTAATTTCATCCATTTTGCAGCCTGATAATTTCTGTCTGAGTGGAGGGACGGGGGATTGGGGTCCTCCCTTCTCTCCCCACAGTCGCTGATTTTTCAGTATTTAAACTGGTGACCAGCAGGGTGGGGGCACATAGCTTGCCCCCGCTGTGCCCGATTCTGCCCCTTTTGCCAGGGCGGACGTTTTTCAGAACTTTCTATGGTCCCCACCAAAGCTGCATCTATAGGCGCAGACCTTGAAGAGTAACAGGAGGCATCTGAGCCCCTCTACAATGTGCACCCCAAAGCTGCTGACCCTCTGTGACATGTACCAGAAACTGTTTCTCTGCCTGGACCGTGGAAATCGCTCTGCCGTACTACCCCCATCCATTCTGCAGGGGCTGCTGGGTCAACCTCTCCAGTTGACGGACCCCCATGCAACCAGTGATCACAGCAGTTGGACCCTCCATATCCTCACAGTGAAATTGTATTGTGTGATCGTCAACCTTGGAGATAACTCCATTATCAGGATGGTGGGGGAGGGGGGGTAATGAGAAAAGATGGGAATCCGGTCCAGACCCAATAACTTCTCCGTCAGTTCAGCCGCGGCCATTAATATTCTGCACTAATTGTGCCGGTGACCCGGTGAAAAATCATTTTCTTCCGCTCATTAATTAAAGCAAGAGCGTTAATAAGGTGAACATGTGCCCTCCTGCCAGAGCGGACCCCATACCATCACATAGAAGATGGCGCTGCTGCCCCACCCGCTCCTCTCCTCATCCTCGCCTCATGTGGCGAAGCCGAACAAATGCCCTCGCTCTATTGAGTGCAGGTGCGGAGCCCGCGGGGGCTGCGCCATTCTCCCGTGTACCCGCTCGTCAGACTGATCTGTAACCTTGTCACCGTGACTCTGGTCCTGGCCGTCACCGCACAATGTGTAATAGGGGTCCGTGTATACTGCAGTGCGCATACCCAGCTATCGTCATGTGTTATGCTCTAGTTACACCCAAAGCTGCTCCTCTCATCTCTCGGCTGGAGCTGTGCGGAGTGTGCTCTGCTTTCTTGGAGATGTAGTGCACCAAGCCAAGTGTATTATACTACGGTCTTCTCCCCTCAAACTCTGGGGCCTGGGTGAGGCTGTCCTCTGCACCCAATAGAGTTGTGAAGCCCCCTTGTGTAACCAGCCCCCCGATCCTCAGGTCTTACATAGTCATATGAGTTTGCAAAAGCTGGATGCTAGCCAGTATAGAGCCCGCTATGGTCCCCCAGTTAGTATGGAGCCCATTATGGTCCCCCAGTCAGTATGGTGCCCGTAATGGTCCCCCAGACAGTATGACGCCCGTTATTGTTCCCCAGCCAGTATGGCACCCGTTGTGGTCCCCCAGCCAACACTGCACCCATTGCGGTCCTCCAGCCCACACTGCGCCCGTAATAGTCCCCCAGCCAGTATGGTGCCCGTTATGGTCCCCCAGTCAGTATGGCGCCCGTTATGGTCCCCCAGCCAGTATGGCGCCCGTTATGGTCCTCAGCCAGTATGGCACCTGTTATGGTCCCCCAGCCAGTATGGAGCCCGTTATGGTACCCCAGCCAGTATGGCGCCCATTATGGTCCTCCACTCAATATGGCGCTCATTATGGTCCCCCAGCCAGTATGGCGCCAGTTATGGTCCCCCAGCCAGTATGGTGCCCATTATGGTCCCCCAGCCAGTATGGTGCCCGTTATGGTCCCCCAGCCAGTATGGTGCCCGTTATGGTCCCCCAGCCAGTATGGTGCCCGTTATGGTCCCCCAGCCAGTATGGTGCCCATTATGGTCCCACAGCCAGTATGGTGCCCGTTATGGTCCCCCAGCCAGTATGGCGCCCCCAGCCAGCATGGCGCCCGTAATCGTTCCCAGCCAGTATGGTGCCCATTATGGTCCCCCAGCCTGTATGGCGCCCGTTATGGTGCCCCAGCCTGTATGGCACCCCCAGCCAGTATGGCGCCCGTTATGGTCCCCCAGCCAGTATGGCGCCCGTTATGGTCCCCCAGTCAGTATGGCGCCCGTTATGGTCCCCCAGCCAGTATGGCGCCCGTTATGGTCCCCCAGTCAGTATGGCGCCCGTTGTGGTCCCCCAGCCAGTATTGCGCCCGTTATGGTCCCCCAGTCAGTATGGCGCCCGTTATGGTCCCCCAGCCAGTATGGAGCCCGTTATGGTCACCCAGCCAGTATGGCGCCCGTTATGGTCCCCCAGCCAGTATGGCGCCCGTTATGGTCCCCCAGCCAGTATGGCGCCCGCTATGGTCCCCCAGCCAGTATGGCGCCCGTTATGGTCCCCCAGCCAGTATGGAGCCCGTTATGGTCACCCAGCCAGTATGGCACCCGTTATGGTCCCCCAGCCAGTATGGAGCCCGTTATGGTCCCCCAGCCAGTATGGCGCCCGTTATGGTCCCCCAGCCAGTATGGCGCCCGTTATGGTCCCCCAGCCAGTATGGCGCCCGTTATGGTCCCCCAGCCAGTATGGCGCCCGTTATGGTCCCCCAGCCAGTATGGCGCCCGTTATGGTCCCCCAGCCAGTATGGCGCCCGTTATGGTCCCCCAGCTTTCTCGGGCTCAAGAATGCAAATCTGTCACATTATGCAAAGATCTAGGTGTGTACGCGGGCAGAGATACTGCTTGGGGTGACCAGAGAAAATGGGCAAAAATCACCTCTTGGCGGTGGTAACCGGCTTTCCCAGACCCTTTGTAAATATAATGTTTATCTCTTTATGTCACTCCAGATCTATTCAGGAGCCTGGAAAGCTGAGTGCTCTCTGTTGCGGTGGCTCTACTGGTGGTCACCCAGCTTTTCGGGTAGCAGTAGACCCCAGGACGTATATTTACTGGGATTTTGTCTTTTTTATTTTTTTATTTTTCTGGAGGCAGAAGTGGCAATAAAGCATAAACCCAGACGTGACATTTTGTGACGCGGAAGATCCTGCGCTTCCCCTCCGCCTCTCCGGGAGTAATCGCCTCCATAAAAGCCTGACAGATGTTCCGGAATAATAAATCGCCGCCATGATGTGAGGTGCGCGACGAGGAGCGATGCTCTGCGGGTCTCCGGGGAGGATGATGGCACAGATCGATGCTTCCCGCAGTAATTGGGAGATTTGGGAATAGCTGCGCTGTGGGAGGAGCGCCGCTGTCAGAGGCTGTGCCCTGTGCACCGGATAATGCCTTCCCCAGTCCGGGACCAAGAGGATCTGCCGCCAAATCACCCCCACCGTGACCTCTGATACCCCTCACATGTTACTGCGGCGTGAGCCTAATCTGGCCTGTACGAAGAGTCCGATACTGCGACGTCTCCTTGTACTGGAGTGACAGCTGTCTGCTCCAGTCACCTCCAGAGCTGCGGTCACTACTCTATTACATCATGTCTTATCCTCCAGAGCTGCACTCACTATTCTGCTGTTACATCATGTGTTATCCACCAGTCACCTCCAGAGCTGCACTCACTATTCTGCTGTTACATCATGTGTTATCCACCAGTCACCTCCAGAGCTGCACTCACTATTCTGCTGTTACATCATGTGTTATCCACCAGTCACCTCCAGAGCTGCACTCACTATTCTGCTGTTACATCGTATCTTATCCACCAGTCACCTCCAGAGCTGCACTCACTATTCTGCTGTTACATCATGTGTTATCCACCAGTCACCTCCAGAGCTGCACTCACTATTCTGCTGTTACATCATGTGTTATCCACCAGTCACCTCCAGAGCTGCACTCACTATTCTGCTGTTACATCATGTGTTATCCACCAGTCACCTCCAGAGCTGCACTCACTATTCTGCTGTTACATCGTATCTTATCCACCAGTCACCTCCAGAGCTGCACTCACTATTCTGCTGTTACACAGCCTCTGCTGGTTTTCTCTGGGGGTCTCTGTAGGAGATATGACCCCCTCGGGGTTTGGGGATTCGCGGCTCGGATCTTCAGACTCAGCACATAAAGATCTGATGTAATATCTGCGGCTGTCAGATGCTGACTCGGCACTGCGCCGCCATCCAGTGAGATCTCAATCCCCTTCCCATAATCTTCCGGCGGCCGGTGATGAGCGCAGCTGTGAGGGGTCCGGTGGGAGCGGCAGACAAGCAGCTGAGCTCAGCAAAGAGCGGAGATGTGTAATAATGGGGAGGGGGGAATATCGGGGACCCCGAATCTCGTACTTAAAGGGCCGATGTCCAGTCTGTGTATGATACACTTTGTGCTGCCATTTTCTAGATCTCTGCTTGCTGTCAGTGAATGACTTTGCTTTTATTTATTTTCCTTTCTGTGCCGCCATTTGCGGTGTGCCACTTTCCTGACATTTGTTTTCTGTCTTCCTGCAGCTCTACAGAGACAAGAGGAATCTGTTTGAAGTGAAGGAGAACGTCCCCCGCAGGCTGGTGGAGAAGGTGGCGGGCGACGTGGAGACCCTCCTCGCCAAAAAAGTGCGAGCTCTGAAGGTGAGCGATCTGTGATTACTGAGCCTGTGTAGTGGTGCACGCTGGTAACATAGGACCCCCCGCACACTGGTAACGCAGGACCCCCCGCACACTGGTAACGCAGGACCCCCCGCACACTGGTAACGCAGGACCCCCCGCACACTGGTAACATAGGACCCCCCGCACACTGGTAACGCAGGACCCCCCGCACACTGGTAACACAGGACCCCCCGCACACTGGTAACACAGGACCCCCCGCACACTGGTAACGCAGGACTCCCGCACGCTGGTAACGCAGGACCCCCCGCACACTGGTAACACAGGACCCCCCGCACACTGGTAACACAGGACCCCCCGCACGCTGGTAACACAGGACCCCCCGCACACTGGTAACGCAGGACCCCCCGCACACTGGTAACGCAGGACCCCCCGCACACTGGTAACGCAGGACCCCCCGCACACTGGTAACACAGGACCCCCCGCACGCTGGTAACACAGGACCCCCCCGCACACTGGTAACACAGGACCCCCCCGCACTCTGGTGACACAGGACCCCCCGCACACTGGTAAGACAGGACCCCCCCGCACACTGGTTACACAGGACCCCCCTGCACACTGGTTACACAGGACCCCCTGCACTCTGGTTACACAGGACCCCCGCACACTGGTAACACAGGACCCCATCCCCCTGAACACCTGCTCATCCACCGCTGATCTCAGTCAGCTCCCCCATTATGGCTGATAACAGGGAGTAATAGATTGTAGGTCTGCACCGTGCAGTGAACCCTCTGTAGTTACTTTCATGCAGTCTTCTCTTTATGGTAGATTTGGATATTGATACGCCGACCTCCTGGAGAGTGGTGGTCACTTGGTTGGCTGTTGTGAAGGGGTTTCTCTTCACCATGGAGATTATTCTGCGATCATCCACCACTGTTGTCTTCCGTGGGCGCCCAGGTCTTTTTGCATTGTTGAGTTCACCAGTGCTTTCTTTCTCAGGATGTACCAAACTGTAGATTTTGCCACTCCTAATATTGTAGCAATTTCTCGGATGGGTTTTTTCTGTTTTCGCAGCTTAAGGATGGCTTGTTTCACCTGCATGGAGAGCTCCTTTACCGCATGTTTACTTCACAGCAAAACCTTCCAAATGCAAGCACCACACCTCAAATCAACTCCAGGCCTTTTATCTGCTTAATTCAGAATGACCTAACGAAGGGATTGCCCACACCTGTCCATGAAATAGCCTTGGAGTCAATTGTCCAATTACTTTTGGTCCCTTTAAAAACGGTGGCACAGGTTAAGGAGCTGAAACTCCTAAACCCTTCATCCAATTTTAATGTGGATACCCTCAAATGAAAGCTGAAAGTCTGAACTTCAACTGCATCTGAATTGTTTTGTTTAAAATTCATTGTGGTAATGTCTATAACCAAAATTAGAAAAATGTTGTCTCTGTCCAAATATATATGGACCTAACTGTATATATAGATACATCACATGACACAACTACGATACATTACAGGATCAGACACAACAGAACAAAACAAGAACAAAGCTCCAATCAGACAAATCACAAAGAAATAAACCAGAAATGGAAACTAAATGGAGAAAAGTTTCTTGACCTACAAATCAGGGGAAAAAAAATTAAAATAAAGAAAACAAAACTAAAAGGGAAGAAACAAAATAACTATAACTACATGAATACCCCCGTAAAATAAAGTATAAAATCATGTAAGACCCCCGGCCCAGCTTCATTCACACTACTATATACAACCCCAACTACATTCACACCGTCCTATATACAATATTATATACAATATATACACTATAAACACATTATACTAAACCAAACACTATACAACACCGCAAACACAACAAAACCCTACTGGTCCCACTGCCTCACCTTACAGCCACCCCCTTACACCACCACATTCACCCTACAACAACCCTAAACACAACACAGTATTAGTGATGAGCGAATATACTCGTTACTCAAGATTTCTCGAGCACGCTCGGGGGTCCTCCAAGTATTT
Source organism: Ranitomeya variabilis (assembly GCF_051348905.1). NCBI lineage: Eukaryota > Metazoa > Chordata > Amphibia > Anura > Dendrobatidae > Ranitomeya > Ranitomeya variabilis. The sequence continues at coordinate 215,787,226 of NC_135239.1, read as the reverse complement.
TTTAGTGCTCGAAGATTTAGTTTTTAGCGCCGCAGCTGAAAGATTTACATCTGTTAGCCAGCATAAGTACATGTGGGGATTTCCTAGCAACCAGACAACCCCCACATGTACTTATGCTGGCTAACAGATGTAAATCATTCAGCTGCGGCAATAAAAACTAAATCTCTGAGCACTAAAAAATACTTGGAGGACCCCCGAGCGTGCTCGGGAAATCTCGAGTAATGAGTATATTCGCTCATCACTACACAGTATACAAAATTAACAATTTTTTTATTTTATTTATTTATTTATTTTAATATATATACACACACCTACACTAACTATCCCGCCACCCCTGATCCAGCTCTGGCCACAAAGTTCAGGAATTATCCGAGCTAGGATCAGGCCCCAAAGTTTTTCCCTGGGCCAGGCCAGATCAGTCTCTTATCACCGCCGTTGAACCCCCCAATCCCCCCACCAAACCTAACTAAGGCTACGTTCACATTTGCGTTGGGCGCTGCAACGCACAACGCAAACAAAAACGCAGCAAAACGCATGCACAACGCTGCGTTTTGCGCCGCATGCGTCCTTTTTTTGATTGATTTTGGACGCAGCAAAAATGCAACTTGCTGCGTCCTCTGCGCCCGGACGCGGGCGCCGCAGGGACGCATGCGGCGCAAAACGCAAGTGCGACGCATGTCCATGCGCCCCCATGTTAAATATAGGGGCGCATGACGCATGCGGCGACGCTGCGGCGCAGACCGCAAATGTGAACGTATCCTTAGACCCTCTATTATACACAATATATTCAATACATACAATACACTATAATCCTCTTTCAGCTCCTGGTTTTTCCGCCCTCCTCTGCCAGATCCTGGTGTCTTTTTCTGCCCTCCTCCGCCAGATCCTGGTTTCCCCGCCCTCCTCTGTCAGCTCCTGGTTTTCCTGCCTTCCTCTGTCAGCTCCTGGTTTCGCCGCCCTCCTCCGTCAGCTCCTGGTTTTTCCGCCCTCCTCCGTCAGCTCCTGGTTTCTCTGCCCTCCTCCGTCAGCTCCTGGTTTTTCCGCCCTCCTCTGTCAGCTCCTGGTTTTCCTGCCTTCCTCCGTCAGCTCCTGGTTTCCCCGCCCTCCTCCGTCAGCTCCTGGTTTTTCCGCCCTCCTCCGTCAGCTCCTGGTTTCTCCGCCTTCCTCCGTCAGCTCCTGGTTTTTCCGCCCTCCTCCGTCAGCTCCTGGTTTCTCCGCCCTCCTCCGTCAGCTCCTGGTTTCTCTGCCCTCCTCTGTCAGATCCTGGTTTCCCTGCCCTTCTCTGTCAGCTCCTGGTTTCTCCATCCTCCTCCGTGAGCTCCTGGTTTCTCCGCCCTCCTCCGCCAGCTCCTGGTTTCTCCTCCCTCCTCCGTCAGATCCTGGTTTCTCCACCCTCCTCTGTCAGCTCTTGGTTTTTCCGCCCTCCTCCTCCAGCTCCTTGTTTCTCCGCCCTCCTCCGCCAGCTCCTAGTTTCTCCACCCTCCTCCATCAGCTCCTGGTTTCTCCGACCTCCTCCGCCAGCTCCTGGTTTCTCCATCCTCCTCCGTCAGCTCCTAGTTTCTCCGCCCTCCTCCGTCAGCTCCTGGTTTCTCCGCCCTCCTCTGTCAGCTCCTGGTTTCTCCGCCCTCCTCCGCCAGCTCCTGGTTTCTCCGTCCTCCTCCGCCAGCTCCTGGTTTCTCCGCCCTCCTCTGTCAGCTCCTGGTTTCTCCGCCCTCCTCCGCCAGCTCCTAGTTTCTCCGTCCTCCTCTGTCAGCTCCTGGTTTCTCCATCCTCCTCCGCCAGCTCCTGGTTTCTCCGCCCTCCTCTGTCAGCTCCTGGTTTCTCCGCCCTCCTCCGCCAGCTCCTAGTTTCTCCGCCCTCCTCCGTCAGCTCCTGGTTTCTCCGTCCTCCTCCGCCAGCTCCTAGTTTCTCCGTCCTCCTCTGTCAGCTCCTGGTTTCTCCGTCCTCCTCCGCCAGCTCCTGGTTTCTCCGCCCTCCTCTGTCAGCTCCTGGTTTCTCCGCCCTCCTCCGCCAGCTCCTAGTTTTTCCGCCCTCCTCCGTCAGCTCCTGGTTTCTCCGTCCTCCTCCGCCAGCTCCTAGTTTCTCCGCCCTCCTCCGTCAGCTCCTGGTTTGTCCGCCCTCCTCCGTCAGCTCCTGGTTTCCCTGCCCTCCTCTGTCAGCTCCTGGTTTCTCCGCCCTCCTCCGCCAGCTCCTGGTTTCTCCACCCTCCTCTGTCAGCTCCTGGGTTCTCCGTCCTCCTCCGCCAGCTCCTGGTTTCTCCGTCCTCCTCTGTCAGCTCCTGGTTTCTCCGCCCTCCTCCGCCAGCTCCTAGTTTCTCCGCCCTCCTCCGCCAGCTCCTGGTTTCTCCACCCTCCTCTGTCAGCTCCTGGTTTCTCCGCCCTCCTCCGCCAGCTCCTGGTTTCTCCTCCCTCCTCCGTCAGCTCCTGGTTTCTCCGCCCTCCTCCGCCAGCTCCTGGTTTCTCTGCCCTACTCCGCCAGCTCCTAGTTTCTCCGTCCTCCTCCGCCAGCTCCTGGTTTCTCCGCCCTCCTATGTCAGCTCCTGGTTTCTCCGCCCTCCTCCGCCAGCTCCTAGTTTCTCCGTCCTCCTCCGCCAGCTCCTGGTTTCTCCGTCCTCCTCCGTCAGCTCCTGGTTTGTCCGCCCTCCTCCGCCAGCTCCTAGTTTCTCCGTCCTCCTCCGCCAGCTCCTGGTTTCTCCACCCTCCTCTGTCAGCTCCTGGTTTCTCCGCCCTCCTCCACCAGCTCCTGGTTTCTCCGCCCTCCTCCGCCAGCTCCTAGTTTCTCCGTCCTCCTCCGCCAGCTGGTTTTGCGGCCTCTTCTATCAGCTCTGCCCCGTTGACTCTCTCCTCGCTTCTCTGATTGTTGCAGTAGTTTCTTCCGTCCATTGTCTTTTCTCATTACGTTACTAATGGGACGTAGTAAGAGAAAACCACCCATGAAATCCGGCGGTGAGCGGTCTCCTGCGTCCCCCGTGTGTCGCTGCCTGTAGCTGAGCGCTCTGCGTGGGTCATGTGACTGCGCTATTCTGCAGACGCTCAGATGAAACATGTCGGTTATGGCGGACGCTGTATGGCGCCCTCTGTGCTGGGCTCATCCTGAGTGAGTAGAATGTGAGGACTGCAGTGAAGACTGCCATGGGGAGTCACGGAGGGTCGAGCACCTCTGTGTGCTGTGATGGTGTGAGATTCGCCAGTAATAGTCACCGGTGGTCTCGGGGTGCCCCCTCTGATTGTTTCTGTGTGGCATCCTCTGCACAGACCGGCACTGAGCGCAGCGGATCTCCAGGGCTCAGCACTGGGTCGGGGTCTTCTGTCCTGTCCTGAGCGGCTGCTGATCTCCATCACTCGGGGCTGACAGCTTTAATTGGATTAGAAATGCAGCAGTAAAGCAGATTAGCTAACGAAGACATTAATCCCCGGGGTGGGGGAGGGGTCCTGACAGACTGCGATCGTTACCGCGCTGATACAGGTACTGCGGAAGGAAACCGGCGCCAATGTCACCAGCGAGCAGCGTGTTCACAGAAGCGCCAAAATCTGATGATGTGCCCTAAGATTGTGGGTAAGACTACGGTCACACGCTCAGTATTCGGTCAGTATTTTACATCAGTATTTGTGGCCAGAACCAGGAGAGGAGCAATCAGAGGAAAAGCGTAATAGGAACTCGTCACCACTTCTGCATTTATCACCCACTCCTGGTTTTGGCTACAGATACTGATCTGAAAAACTGACCAAATCCTGATAGTGTGACCGCAGCCGAAGCAGGGAGTCCAACCTGCGCCGCAGCCGGGGAGAGGAAAGAGCGGCATGATTGCGGCAGATTTGCCTCTGAGATTTCTGGAGCTGAAAATCTGTTCCATTCGTCTCAGCTTCTGCGACTGACATTTATTATTGACAGCAGCTGTTGTGGGCGGGATGCAGGAGGTGGCCGCGGTGCACGGGATCTAGTAGATGGTGGCCATGGTGCACGGGATCTAGTAGATGGTGGCCATGGTGCACAGGATCTAGTAGATGGTGGCTGTGGTGCACGGGATCTAGTAGATGGTGGCCGTGGTGCACGGGATCTAGTAGATGGTGGCCGGGATATGCGCAGTGGCCATGGTGCATGGGATCTAGTAGATGGTGGCCGTGGTGCACGGGATCTAGTAGATGGTGGCCGTGGTGCACGGGATCTAGTAGATGGTGGCCGTGGTGCACAGGAACTAGTAGATGGCGGCCGTGGGGCACGGGATCTAGTCGATGGCGGCCGTGGTGCACGGGATCTAGTAGATGGTGGCCGGGATATGCGCGGTGGCTGTGGTGCAAGGCATCTAGTAGATGGTGGTCGGGATATGCGCAGTGGCCGTGGTGCAAGGGATCTAGTAGATGGTGGCCGGGATATGCGCAGTGGCCGTGGTGCAAGGGATCTAGTAGATGGTGGCCGGGATATGCGCGGTGGCTGTGGTGCAAGGCATCTAGTAGATGGTGGTCGGGATATGCGCAGTGGCCGTGGTGCAAGGGATCTAGTAGATGGTGGCCGGGATATGCGCGATGGCCGTGGTGCACGGGATCTAGTAGATGGTGGCCAGGAAATGCACGGTGGCTGTGGTGCAAGGGATCTAGTAGATGGTGGCTGGGATATGCGCGGTGGCCGTGGTGCACGGGATCTAGTAGATGGTGGCCAGGAAATGCGCAGTGGCCGTGGTGCAAGGGATCTAGTAGATGGTGGCCGGGATATGCGCGGTGGCCGTGGTGCACGGGATCTAGTAGATGGTGGCCAGGAAATGCGCGGTGGTTGTGGTGCAAGGGATCTAGTAGATGGTGGCTGGGATATGTGAGGTGCCTGTGGTGGATGGGATCTAGTAGATGGTTTCCATGGTGTATGGGATGTAGTAGGTGGTGGCTGTGGTGGATGATATACAGTCAGCGGCCATGGTGAACTCTATCTAGTAGGTGGTGGCTGTGGTGGATGATATACAGTCAGCGGCCATGGTGAACTCTATCTAGTAGATGGTGGCTGTGGTGGACGAGATCTAGTAGATGGTGGGCAGGATACGGGCGTTGTCCGCGGTGCACGGGATCTAGTAGATGGTGACTGTGGTGGACAGGTTGTAGATAGTGGATGGAATATAGATGGTGGATGTGTCAACTGTGGAGGACTTGTCACGGGCAGCGGCTGTGGTGGATGGAGCGCATGCAGCAACTGTGGTGGTTGGAGCGCAGGCTGCGGCTGTGGTGGATGGAGCGCAGGCTGCGGCTGTGGTGGATGGAGGGCATGCAGCGGCTGTGGTGGATGGAGCGCAACCTGCGGCTGTGGTGGATGGAGCGCAGGCTGTGGTGGATGGAGCGCATGCAGGGCTATGGTGGAGGGCATGCAGGGCTGTGGTGGATGGAGCTCAGGCTGTGGTGGATGGAGCGTAGGCTGTGGCTGTGGTGGATGGAGCGCAGGCTGTGGTGGATGGAGCTCAGGCTGTGGTGGATGGAGCGTAGGCTGTGGCTGTGGTGGATGGAGCGCAGGCTGTGGTGGATGGAGCGCAACCTGCGGCTGTGGTGGATGGAGCGCAGGCTGTGGTGGATGGAGCGCAACCTGCGGCTGTGGTGGATGGAGCGCAGGCTGTGGTGGATGGAGCGCATGCAGGGCTATGGTGGATGGAGCGCAGGCTGCGGTGGATGGAGCGCAGGCTGCGGCTGTGGTGGATGGAGCGCAGGCTGTGGTGGATGGAGCGCAGGCTGCGGTGGATGGAGCGCAGGCTGCGGCTGTGGTGGATGGAGCGCAGGCTGCGGTGGATGGAGCGCAGGCTGCGGCTGTGGTGGATGGAGCGCAGGCTGTGGTGGATGGAGCGCAGGCTGCGGTGGATGGAGCGCAGGCTGCGGCTGTGGTGGATGGAGCGCAGGCTGTGGTGGATGGAGCGCATGCAGGGCTATGGTGGATGGAGCGCAGGCTGCGGTGGATGGAGCGCAGGCTGCGGCTGTGGTGGATGGAGCGCAGGCTGCGGCTGTGGTGGATGGGATGTAGATGGACAGGACGCAGGTGGTGGAAGTGGCTCAGGCGGCTTCTTTCCTTGTAGATTTGTCTGATGGGGAAGCAGAGTTTCTCACATGGATCCATATGTGACCCGGGTATCTCTGTCCCCAGTTTCTTCCCGGCATCTCCGTGTTATTATTGAAGTCTTTGTCCTCAGAGCTCCACACAGTCTTCCATACAAAGAAAGAAACACACAAGTTGAGCTTGGATTCAGTTGGTATACGTGCAGCACATAAACGCCTGTTCACATTGGCCAAAAAACACACAAAACCTACAAGAAACAAAATGAGCAACAACCCTGCTGTAACTAAATAAGTAAAAAGCAGAAGTGCAGTTACATAACACCCGAGTTCTTAGTAATACTGTATGGTGAGCCCCCTATATTGCCCTATACAGTATGGTGAGCCCCCTATATTGCCCCATACAGTACGGTGGGCCCCCTATATTGCCCCATACAGTATGGTGGGCACCTATATTGCCCCATACGGTATGGTGAGCCCCCTATATTGCCCCATACAGTATATTGAGCCCCCTATATTGCCCCATACAGTATAGTGAACCCCCTATATTGCCCCATACAGTGTGGAGGACCCCCTATATTGCCCCATACAGTATGGTGAGCCCCCTATATTGCCCCATACAGTATGATGGACCCCCTATATTGCCCCATACGGTATGGTGAGCCCCCTATATTGCCCCATACAGTATATTGAGCCCCCTATATTGCCCCATACAGTATAGTGAACCCCCTATATTGCCCCATACAGTATGGTGGACCCCCTATATTGCCTCATACAGTATGGTGAGCCCCCTATATTGCCCCATACAGTAAGGTGGGCCCCCTATATTGCCCCATACAGTATAATAAGCACCCCATATTGCCCTATACAGTATGGTGGGCCCCCTATATTGCCCCATACAGTATAATAAGCACCCCATATTGCCCTATACAGTATGGTGGACCCCCTATATTGCACCATACAGTATGATGGGCCCCCTATATTGCCCCATACAGTATGATAGACCCCCTATATTGCCTCATACAGTATGGTGAGCCCCCTATATTGCCCCATACAGTATGGTGGGCCCCCTATATTGCCCCATACAGTATAATAAGCACCCCATATTGCCCTATACAGTATGGTGGACCCCCTATATTGCACCATACAGTATGGCGAGCCTCCTATATTACCCCATACAGTATGATGGACCCCCTATATTGCCCCATACAGTATGGTGAGCCCCCAAAATTGCCCCATACAGTATGATGAGCACCCCATATTGCCCCATACAGTATGATGGACCTCCTATATTGCCCCATACAGTATGGTGGACCCCCTATATTTCCCCATACAGTATGGTGGACCCCCTATATTGCCCCATACAGTATGATGGGCCCCTTATATTGCACCATACAGTGTGATGGACCCCCTATATTGCCTCATACAGTATGGTGAGCCCTCTATATTGCCCCATACAGTATGATGGGCCTCCTATATTGCCCTATACAGTATGATGACTCCCTATATTGCCTCATACAGTATGGTGAGTGGTGAGCCCCCCATATTGCCCCATACAGTGTGATGGACCCCCTATATTGCCCCATACAGTATGATGGACCCTCTATATTGCCCCATACAGTATAATAAGCAACCCATATTGCCCTATACAGTATGGTGGACCCCCTATATTGCCCCATACAGTATGGCGAGCCCCCTATATTGCCCCATACAGTATGATGGACCCCTATATTGCCCCATACAGTATAATAAGCACCCCATATTGCCCTATACAGTATGGTGGACCCCCTATATTGCCCCATACAGTATGGCGAGCCCCCTATATTGCCCCATACAGTATGATGGACCCCTATATTGCCCCATACAGTATGATGGACCCCCTATATTGCCGCATACGGTATGGTGAGCCCCCTATATTGCCCCATACAGTATGGCGAGCCCCCTATATTGCCCCATACAGTATGATGGACCCCTATATTGCCCTATACAGTATGATGGACCTCCTATATTGCCGCATATGGTATGGTGAGCCCCCTATATTGCCCCATACAGTATGGTGAGCCCCCTATATTGCCCCATACAGTATGATGGACCCCTATATTGCCCCATACAGTATGATGGACCCCCTATATTGCCCCATACAGTATGGTGGGCCCCCTATATTGCCCCATACAGTATAATAAGCACCCCATATTGCCCTATACAGTATGATGGACCCCTATATTGCCCCATACAGTATGGTGGACCCCCTATATTGCCCCATACAGTATGGTGGACCCCCTATATTGCCCCATACAGTATAATAAGCACCCCATATTGCCCTATACAGTATGGTGGACCCCCTATATTGCCCCATACAGTATGGCGAGCCCCCTATATTGCCCCATACAGTATGATGGACCCCTATATTGCCCCATACAGAAATAATGGAACACTCCCCTCTCCTCGCTCCCCGCTGCTCCGGTCTCCTGACTCCCCGCTCTTCTCGGCACAGTGGTCGCGCTGTAGTGACGTCCTCAGACGCAGAGGGGGGATGATGGGAGTGCTGGCGTCAGCCGACGTTCCCTCTCTCATCGGATGCTGAAACAGTTGAAATAACAATGAGGGGGTGGTAGCCTGCTGCTGGTCTGTACCCCACTGGGTGCGTGGTCCCACAATAACAGCACTGTCAGACTGCAAGGACAGGAAGAGTTGTCATGTGGACATATCCCAGATTTACCCCAGATCTTCTGACTGCAGCATCACTTTATATTTCAGTTCTTTGTATCTTTGTCACAGTCCCCCAGTCACAATGCTGCAGTGACAGGAAGAGTTGTCATAGGGACGCGGCACAGGAGCTGCTCTGCGCAGGGCTTTATAGTCAGGCTCTCCGTGTCCTCGCCCCGTCCCGATGTCGGCGTTCCCGCCCTGTCAGTGACTTTGAGCTGTCAGCGGTCCGGAGTGACTGACATTGAGGTTTGGTCGCATCGGTCGCCCCTCCCCCGGCTTCGTGCGGCATTTTTTTCCCCCTGAAGCAGTGAACGGCGCACAAATCCTTCATTAAACTCCGGCAGCGGAGAGTTCAGCAAATCCTCTCCGGGTAATTAATAATGACAATGCAGCCCCCTCCCCCGCCACTAATTACCCGCTCCCGCATTGTTCTAATTATCATTTTAATTCTTCAAATCCAGACGCCTTTTATTTATTTGTACTGTTTGTGCTGGAGCCGGCAGATACCAGAGAGCAGCGCACAGCCGCTCCGCTCACGCTCCCGGTTAGGCGCATTTTTCCTTTTTTTTTTTTCCTTTTTTTTTTGTCCTTCCACTTTCTCATGAGCTTCACGTCTCAGTTCATCTCTGTTTGTAAAACCTCTGCTTCGTGTCAGTGAGTAGAGTGCGTCCTGAAGCGAACGTCTCACAGCTGCGGGTGCGTTACAGTTGGATCCATTCCTGAAAGGAGGACGGGCGAATCCACTTCTGCAATTTACGAGCCAAGATGGCGACCAAAATAAGTGGGGGAAAAACAAACTCAGACAAAACAGCGCTGCTCCAAAATCCACCAGGACGCGCCTCTCCGACCGCAGCCGCTGGTGTTCTGTGCACAATGTACTGACCTCTTGGAGAGCGGCCGCCATCTTTGGGGTTCCCAGAACAAGACTGGCCCACATTTACCAAAGATGCCGTCATTTGCGCCAGATCTTTGTTGTTCTCCACCGTTCTTGGCGATCACAGGTTGCGCCTTGTGGATACATTTGCAGAAGATTTCTATGCACTTGTCGGAGCGCAGCGCTTCCAATGTCGCGCATTAGTGAAGAATTGTGAGGAGATTGCGACTTTTCATGCGTCGAACAGTCATTGCCACCATTTTCAAACTGCGATGTCCAGAATGTGAGACTTTATATCACTGCATCGTACTTCTCACCAGAATATTATCCGCTCATTTTCTTCTCATTTTTAAGTTTAGCGCAGGAAATAAAACTGATGCAATAAATGGAGTGAATACTGAGAAATATGGCGTTTACGGCAATGAGACGTCCCATCCCCCGTCCACCCCTCTCTGTTCTGGTGTCTCTTTATTTGGGTCTCGCAGTGAGATGTGAAGGGTCCTGATGGCGTCTAGTAGAGCAGGTTGTCCCACGTCTGACGGCTTTAGCCTTCTCTCATATTAACAACCCTCCTGGTGCAAGTAGTTGTCCAAGTCTCAGATCAGCTCCTGACTTTGCAGTCTCTTCCACAAGCTCCTGGTTTCCCTGCCTTCCTCCATCAGCTCCTGGTTTCTCCGCCCTCCTCCATCAGCTCCTGGTTTCTCTGCCCTCCTCTGTCAGCTCCTGGTTTCTCTGCCCTCCTCTGTCAGCTCCTGGTTTCTCTGCCCTCCTCTGTCAGCTCCTGGTTTCTCTGCCCTCCTCTGTCAGCTCCTGGTTTCTCTGCCCTCCTCTGTCAGCTCCTGGTTTCTCTGCCCTCCTCTGTCAGCTCCTGGTTTCTCTGCCCTCCTCTGTCAGCTCCTGGTTTCTCTGCCCTCCTCTGTCAGCTCCTGGTTTCTCTGCCCTCCTCTGTCAGCTCCTGGTTTCTCTGCCCTCCTCTTTCAGCTCCTGGTTTCTCCGACCTCCTCTGTCAGCTCCTGGTTTCTCCACCATCCTCTTTCAGCTCCTGGTTTCCCTACGTTCCTCCATCAGCTCCTGGTTTCCTGCCATCCTCTGTCAGCTCCAGGTTTCTCCGCCATCCTCTGTCAGCTCCTGGTTTCTCTGCCCTCCTCTTTCAGCTCCTGGTTTCTCTGCCTTCCTCTGTCAGATACTGGTTTCTCCACCCCCTATATTGCCCCATACAGAATAGTTGGCCCCTATATTGCCCCATACAGTATGGTGGGCCCCCTATATTGCCTCATACAGAAATAATTGAAAACTACCCTCCTCCTACCTAACAAACAGGCAATCCCCACATGTACTCAGGCTGGCTAGCAGCCGCAAATCATGCTGCTACAGAGGCAGAAACTAAATCTCCAAGCACATCCAAATACTCGTAGATCACCTGAGCGTGCTCGGGAAATCTCAATTTACAAGCATGCTCACTCATCACTATTAGCTATCCCTCCTAGCTTAGGATCGCCTGCAAATTTGATCAGTTTACCTTCAGTTCCCGTATCTGGATCATTTTTAAAATATTGATCAACACTGGGGCCACAACAGAGCCTTGTGGTACCCCACTTGAAATAATTTTCCAGTTGGATGTGCAACCATTTATTACCACTCTTTGAGTAGATCACTGAGCCGGTTATGAATCCACTTAACCGTAGCCTTGTCAGTCACATACGTGGTCATTTTTTCAATAAGGATAGTATGAGATACTTTATCAAATGCTTTGCTGAAGTCGAGATATACTATATCTACCGCATTTCACTGATCCACCCAGTCTGTGATTCCATCATGGATGGAAATTAGATTATTCTGGCATGACTTGTTTGCTACACCCCCATGCTGGCTCTGGTTAATTACTGTATTCTTAAACAATTACTTACATACATGCTGTTTAATAATTTGTTTACAGTTCTTTCCTGGCATAGAAGTAAGGTTCACTGGCCTGTAATTTCCTTACTCCGTTTTCTTTACTTTTTTTGAAGATGGGGACAACATTTACCCTTTTCTAATCTTCTGGGACTTCTCCTGTTCTCCAGGATTTTTCAGAGATTCTGGCTAGTGGTTCTGCAATTTCCTCTTCTAACTCTTTCAGTACCCTGGGATGTAATTCATCTGCAGCAGTAGATGAAATTAATGTAAATCAGCTAAGTGTTCCCTAACCATCTCTCTGTTTATGGATATTGTGGATTCCTTTATTCCTTCGATGACACCGTGAAGATCAGTTGATGTTACATTTGCTTTCTTAGAGAACACAGATGCAAAATAGGAATTTAAAAGTTCGTCCTTCTCAACATCATTTTTGATCACTTCACTCTTTTTTATCCTATAAAAATCCTATAGCATCTTTGACTTTTCTTTTGCTTTTGACATACCTCCAAATCCATTTTTGCTACTTTTGGTCTTCCTTACAAGCCTCACTTCATTACTGGCTTTAGCTCTTCTAACTCTTGCTCTGCAGACAGCATTATATTCTTTAGATATGACTCCTCTTTATATTAAATATACATTTCTTTTTTCCCTTTTAACAAGTGATTAAGTTCTGTGTTCATCCATCCTGGTCTCTTCAAATGCTTCCAATTCTTTCCTCTTTTTGGGATTGTTACCGATTGTGCGTTGAGAATTTAATTTAGCAAAATCTCCCATACTTCTTGGACATTTCTGTCCTTTACAAGATCCGACCATTGGACCTTTCCTACCCTCTTTCTGAGTCCATTAAAATCTGCCTTTCTGAAGTCCAACCAAGCCTGTGTCCTCGTTGGTCTTCCTTCTCTTGTAATCCAAAATTTGAGGATGGCATGATCGCTGTCTCCTACATTCCCAGCCACCTTTACTTCCTCAACCATTTCCTGGTAAGAATTGGATCCAAGATGGCAAACCCTCTTGTTCTCTCTTCTACCTTTTGAAAGATAAAGTTGTCAGCAAGAGAAGATAAGAATTTTCTGGAGTCCATCATACAGGCAATTCACTCCATGGTCAAGAAAACCAAAATCTTGGTCATGGGATGATGGATGAGAAGATGGCCTACACTCCCAGTTCCTTCACTTTCTGGCCTAGGTCTTCAGTATCTCTCCCTATAGCCCTCAGGTCCTTTCTTGCTGTATCACGTTCCTACGTGTATTAGTGGTCAATGGTGGTCGTCTGCAGCACTGAAGAGTCTTGATACCCGATCAGACAAATCTTTGATTTGTGCACCTGGAAGACAGCAAACTTCTCGTGAAGTAATGTCTGGTTGGCAGATAGCGGCTTCTGTTCCTCTCAGTAGGAATCCCCCACAACCACCACTCTCCTTTTCTTCTTCACTACAGCGCTTCTTTCTCTCCCTTCAAGAGGCTTCTGATTTCTTACTGGGGTGTTCTTTGTTGTTAAAGCACTTTTTTGTTGTACATCTTCATAGTTGCCCCGCGTGAGAGCCAGGTAGCGGAGTTCTTCGGTGGTTTGGGTGCTGATTTCCTCCATCAGCTCCTGGTTTCTCACGATTCTCCATCAGCTCCTGGTTTTCCACCCTTCTTCATCAGCTCCTGATTTCCGTGGCCTCTTCCATCAGTTCCTGGTTTCCCGCTCTCCTTCATCAGCTTTTGGTTTCTCGCCCTTCCCCGTCAGCTCCTGGTTTCCCACAATTCTCCGTCAGCTCCTGGTTTCCAACAATTCTCCGTCAGCTCCTGGTTTCCAACAATTCTCCGTCAGCTCCTGGTTTCCAACAATTCTCCGTCAGTTCCTGGTTTCTCACCTTTCTCCATCCTTATGGCCGGTCTACTATTTGGTGGGTGCGACCCCATGGGGCGATGCACTGTGCCTCCCTTGGGCAGGTGTGTTTCTGGGATCCATTATTGGGCATCGCACAACCTTGCCCAATGATTTCTGCTTCTTTGGAGAGTGAAGCGAGGCTCCCAGACCCAATTAGTAGTGAATGCTGAGGGCGAGGCGGTGCTGTCAGGATATTTCTGCTCCAAATGCTTCTCTTTAAGGCTGATTACAGCAGTCGCCCCCTCCTCCCTCACTGCCGATATTAGTACAGGTCCCGTGAGCTCCATGGAGGGTGCTCCGCGGTACTTCATGTTCCCAGGTCTCCTGTGGGCATTGTGGGACTATGATGTGATGTCTGGGTGCTGGTGAAGCCCATGTTGCCGGCTTCGCTTTGTCTCAGCCGGGCACATAGGGATCAAGCAGCCGGTGCTGCCTCAGCCTTGAAATGTGATAAAGGCACTCATGTGTCTAACTGATAAGATGGCCGCCTAGATGTTGGGTCCAATGGAAGCTGAAGAGGTCCTTGATGTTGTGTGTCTCCTCACTTACCATCTGGCAGCGCGGCCATTGTCTAACCTCATTGAGTCAAGAGGTTCTGAGCGCCTCCTGCCGTCTGATCCCTTCATACAGGAAATCTGGGACTTGTGGATCTATTGTCGTCCTCCTTGATCAAAGGGCCGCGGCATCCTCAGTAGTCAGTGCCGCTAAACTCCCAGCATTCCCATCACTCTCATCGTCTGTCGTTCCCATCACTCTCATCGTCTGTCGTTCCCATCACTCTCATCGTCTGTCGTTCCCATCACTCTCATCGTCTGTCGTTCCCATCACTCTCATCATCTGTCGTTCCCATCACTCTCATCACCTCGGTTTACCGCCAGCATATCCTGGCCTATGCATTTTTGGTCGGAGACGGTAGGGTTAACGTTGTGTCTTTGGCGCCGGCTCTGCGCGGTTGGTCTCCACTCGTACGTGGGGTAGTCGGTAGGAAGCTGATAACACTTCCCTGCTGGCTGCCAAGTCATCTGTTTGCCAAATGCTTGTCTCTCTGGGAGTCCGGGCAGTGAACGTGCCAGCCGCGGGAGGAGGGCACCTATCCATGGGTTTACCCACAATACCGTCTGGTGCAGCGGTGAGTGAGACTGTGGATATGTCAACACCATCTGCCGCAGCATCTTGAAGAAGAGAAGGCGGAAAACGGGGAGGGGGCGAGGAAACTTCAGAGTACTGCGAGCGAAGGGAGAACGGATACCACAGGAGGGAAGGGGGCTCCGACCGGCCGAGGTCACCGGTAATCACTGCCGGTAACCCAGGGCAGCAACAGGAGTGGTAATGGGGGAAAGACTGGAGTAGTAGTCTCATAGTAATCACTCTGGGGTGGGGGGCCTCCTCTCTCTGGGGTGGGGGGCTCGCTGCCTCCTCTCTCTGGGGTGGGGGGCTCATGGCCTCCTCTCTGGGGTGAGGGGCTCGCGGCCTCCTCTCTCTGGGGTGGGGGGCTCATGGCCTCCTCTCTTTGGGCGGTGGGGCTCTCGGTCTCCTCTCTGGGGTGAGGGGCTCGCGGCCTACTCTCTCAGGGGTGGGGGGGAATTCGTGGCCTCTCTCTAGGGTGGGGGCTCATCTCTCTGGGGCGGTGGGACTCTCGGCCTCCTCTCTGGGGTGAGGGGCTCGCGGCCTACTCTCTCTGGGGTGGGGAGGAATTTGTGGCCTCTCTCTAGGGTGGGGGCTCATCTCTCTGGGGCGGTGGGGCTCTCGGCCTCCTCTCTGGGGTGAGGGGCTCGCGGCCTACTCTCTCTGGGGTGGGGAGGAATTCGTGGCCTCTCTCTAGGGTGGGGGCTCATCTCTCTGGGGCGGTGGGACTCTCGGCCTCCTCTCTGGGGTGGGGGGCTCGTGGCCTCCTCTCTCAGGGGTGGGGGGGAATTCGTGGCCTCTCTCTAGGGTGGGGGCTCATCTCTCTGGGGCGGTGGGACTCTCGGCCTCCTCTCTGGGGTGAGGGGCTCGCGGCCTACTCTCTCTGGGGTGGGGAGGAATTTGTGGCCTCTCTCTAGGGTGGGGGCTCATCTCTCTGGGGCGGTGGGGCTCTCGGCCTCCTCTCTGGGGTGAGGGGCTCGCGGCCTACTCTCTCTGGGGTGGGGAGGAATTCGTGGCCTCTCTCTAGGGTGGGGGCTCATCTCTCTGGGGCGGTGGGACTCTCGGCCTCCTCTCTGGGGTGGGGGGCTCGTGGCCTCCTCTCTCAGGGGTGGGGGGGAATTCGTGGCCTCTCTCTAGGGTGGGGGGCTCCACTCTCTGGGGTAGGGGGGGAATTCGCGGCCTCCTCTCTGGGGCGGGGGAGGTCGCGGCCTCCTCTCTCTTGGGGGGGGGGGGGATTGCGGCCCATCTCTCTGAGGCCAGGGATCGCTCCGGTCTCCGTCCGTGGGGCGGCTCGCGCTTGTCTGTGAGGCGGGGGCTTTTGGTCAGAGCAGGCATGGGTCTGTGGCAGTATTCACATGGCGCAGTTTTCCCACAGTGGCCGCTGTACTGTGAGGCTCCTCCGGTTTTACGTCAATAAGTGAAAAGTTCTACAACTTTCTAATAGATTTTTGGTTTCATTTCCACATTTCCAGACTCTGCTTCTTACCGATGACTGAGAACATTCTCAGCCTTGTCAGTCAGTGCGGGGTACGCGGAGACGTGGGCCTGGGGGTCACGTGTGACTGTCTGGTTTTGCAGTGTGGCAGGTGGTCGTATGTGGGGGACACAGAGGGGTGTAGTGACATTTTGGGCAGTGCGGGGGTGCGGGGGTGCGAAGCAGGACGTTTGTGGGGCTCGTATCCTCGGGGATCACTGCGGCTTCTTCTCTTCTGTCTCCACGTTGCTCGGAGCTGTGCTCTCTACTTTTTCCGTTTTGCTTGTTTTTTTTTCCCCCCATAATGTCTAAGTGGAGGATTCTGGGAGCCATGTACATGAGCTAATTCAAGAGGTCCTGCCTGTGGGGGGCTGAGTGTGAGGAGGAGAGTGCCACAAATCACTGTATTTATTGTGTCAGGGGAGTGGGGGGCTTAATATGCTGGTGAGTAATCCTGCAGACGCATTAAATGCACAGAGGAGCGATTAACCCACCGAGTGCTGGGCATGTCCGGACACTGGCACCGACACGCTGAGCCGCAGTATGAGGGAATGTGCTGCTGCGAATGTGTGCAGAGCCCGGTGCATCGTCCATTGTAGAGCCAGGTATGGCTGGTGTGCGCCCCGAGACCAACACCAGTACAATGCAACCTACTGGGGATCAGCGGTGACATCACTGAGAATGTCTCCTATCCATCACTAGAGATCAGCGATGACATCACTGAGAATGTCTCCTATCCATCACCAGAGATCAGCGGTGATATCACTGAGAATGCCTCCTATCCATCACCAGAGATCAGCGGGGACATCACTGAGAATGTCTCCTATCCATCACCAGAGATCAGAGGTGACATCACTGAGAATGTCTCCTATCCATCACCAGAGATCAGAGGTGACATCACTGAGAATGTCTCCTATCCATCACCAGAGATCAGCGGTGACATCACTGAGAATGTCTCCTATCCATCACCAGAGATCAGCGGTGACATCACTGAGAATGCCTCCTATCCATCACCAGAGATCAGAGGTGACATCACTGAGAATGTCTCCTATCCATCACCAGAGATCAGCGGTGACATCACTGAGAATGTCTCCTATCCATCACCAGAGATCAGAGGTGACGTCACTGAGAATGTCTCCTATCCATCACTAGAGATCAGCGATGACATCACTGAGAATGCCTCCTATCCATCACTAGAGATCAGCGATGACATCACTGAGAATGCCTCCAATCCATCACCAGAGATCAGCGGTGACATCACTGAGAATGCCTCCTATCCATCACCAGAGATCAGCGGTGACATCACTGAGAATGCCTCCTATCCATCACTAGAGATCAGCGATGACATCACTGAGAATGCCTCCAATCCATCACCAGAGATCAGAGGTGACATCACTGAGAATGCCTCCTATCCATCACCAGAGATCAGAGGTGACATCACTGAGAATGTCTCCTATCCATCACTAGAGATCAGCGATGACATCACTGAGAATGCCTCCTATCCATCACTAGAGATCAGCGATGACATCACTGAGAATGCCTCCTATCCATCACCAGAGATCAGCGGTGACATCACTGAGAATGCCTCCAATCCATCACCAGAGATCAGCGGTGACATCACTGAGAATGTCTCCTATCCATCACTAGAGATCAGCGATGACATCACTGAGAATGCCTCCTATCCATCACCAGAGATCAGCGGTGACATCACTGAGAATGCCTCCTATCCATCACTAGAGATCAGCGGTGACATCACTGAGAATGCCTCCTATCCATCACCAGAGATCAGCGGTGACATCACTGAGAATGCCTCCTATCCATCACCAGAGATCAGCGGTGACATCACTGAGAATGTCTCCTATCCATCACTAGAGATCAGCGATGACATCACTGAGAATGCCTCCTATCCATCACCAGAGATCAGCGGTGACATCACTGAGAATGCCTCCTATCCATCACCAGAGATCAGAGGTGACATCACTGAGAATTCCTCCTATCCATCACCAGAGATCAGCGGTGACATCACTGAGAATGCCTCCTATCCATCACCAGAGATCAGAGGTGACATCACTGAGAATGCCTCCTATCCATCACCAGAGATCAGCGGTGACATCACTGAGAATGCCTCCAATCCATCACCAGAGATCAGCGGTGACATCACTGAGAATGCCTCCAATCCATCACCAGAGATCAGCGGTGACATCACTGAGAATGCCTCCTATCCATCACCAGAGATCAGCGGTGACATCACTGAGAATGCCTCCTATCCATCACCAGAGATCAGAGGTGACATCACTGAGAATGCCTCCTATCCATCACCAGAGATCAGCGGTGACATCACTGAGAATGCCTCCTATCCATCACCAGAGATCAGAGGTGACATCACTGAGAATGTCTTCTATCCATCACCAGAGATCAGCGGTGACATCACTGAGAATGCCTCCTATCCATCACCAGAGATCAGAGGTGACAGCACTGAGAATGTCTCCTATCCATCACCAGAGATCAGCGGTGACATCACTGAGAATGCCTCCTATCCATCACTAGAGATCAGAGGTGACATCACTGAGAATGCCTCCTATCCACCACGAGAAATCAGCGGTGACATCACTGAGAATGCCTCCTATCCATCACCAGAAATCAGCGGTGACATCACTGGTTTTATTACTGATGGTCCTCACTTTCGGGGTCATGATTGTATTACAGCAGCCGTCGCTGACCTCTACTGGGACCCTCGGCCATGTTGGGGGTAGTTGTTCCGCCCTTTCTATATGAACATTACGGAGTACCCCACAGGATAGTAACAGGGCAGAGAAGACTCTCGGACGCATCGGTCAGCGTTGCGGGTCGTTGCCACCATCATGTCACCCTCTCTGCAGCAGCTCCTGGGTAATCCTGCTATCCGTCGAGGGAAGTGTCGTCTGCGCGATGTGGCAATTATGCGGCAATTAGACGTCAGTCACGTCTGACAGGAGATAATTTGTCCCTTTGTCACTTAATGAAGCCGTGAGTCATAATGTCAGTAAGAGGAGCGTGGCGCTGAGCCTCCTCCGCGCCTGCCAGATAGCGCCAATCACACCGGAGTGTCAGCTCTGTGGACGAGTCTCTGCTCTTTCATCAGTTCTTCCATGATTCTGGGAAAGCACAGTGACGCCCCAATAAACTGCGCTAAGGGTCAGCCGGGGTACATGGTGATACCCGCCGGTCAAGGGACTGGACACAGTGGCCACATTGTATGTCATCCTGCTTCGCCCCCCACACTTCTAACTACTCGGGTGCCAGGATTAGGGGTCTCTGGTGCAGCTGGATAATGGCGGGGTGACGTCTGCAGCCCACCGTGGGCAGTGTTTGTGGGTGGCCCAGCTGGTAGTGTCGACAGGTAGACGAGTGTGTGGACAGCTGGTGTAGGGCGGCTCAGGTGTCTGAGAAGACAGTGACAGGTGTTAGTCACTGGGCGCCACAGTTGGCAATGCCAGGCGATGACCTATTTGGCAAGGAAGGTGTCTACTCACTTGTGTCACATCGTCAGCTCGGAGGGTGGCGCTGCCAGGAAGGAGTGACGCTGATAATGTATAACCTGTAGTGCGGGGGCACGGCGCTGGTACACATGGAAGGACGTTGGAGGTTACTGCAGGGACGGGCACTTGTGTCTGCAGGTGGCACAAGAATAGACTCGTAGCACAGGAATTACATGTCCTTAGGGTGGCGTGACATTAGGGGGTCTGGATGGCAGCTCCTCTGTGCCATGTCACAGTGACATGATGATAGACTGTCGCTTTGCTGTGACACAGACAGATTGGCATATAGATGATACCCAACTGCCGGAGACCGGGTGCCAGCCCTGTGAAATCTTACATTGTGGTGGGGCGCACAGACTTTCTCGTTGTAGGGTGGTTCAGTCTTTGTCGTGGCTCGTGGCGCAGACTTTACGTCGTGTCGGGGCAGCGCAGACTTTGTAGTGGCGGTGCAGCTCAGACTTTACATGTTGTCGGGGAGGCGCAGACTTTACGTCGTGGCGGGGCGGCGAAGAGTTTGTAGTGGCGGTGAAGCTCAGACTTTACATCTTGTTGGGGAGGCGCAGACTTTACGTTGTGGCGGGGCGGCGAAGAGTTTGTAGTGGCGGTGCGGCGCAGACTTTGTAGTGGCTGGTGGCGCAGACTTTACGTTGTGGCGGGGCGGCGCAGACTTTCTAGTGGCGGTGCGGCTCAGACTTTACGTCGTGGCGGGGCGGCGCAGACATTACGTTGTGGCAGACTTTGTAGTGGCGGGGTGGTGCAGACTTTACGTTGTGGCTGGCGGCGCAGACTTTACGTCGTGGCGGGGCGGCGAAGAGTTTGTAGTGGCGGTGAAGCTCAGACTTTACATCTTGTTGGGGAGGCGCAGACTTTACGTTGTGGCGGGGCGGCGAAGAGTTTGTAGTGGCGGTGCGGCGCAGACTTTGTAGTGGCTGGTGGCGCAGACTTTACGTTGTGGCGGGGCGGCGCAGACTTTCTAGTGGCGGTGCGGCTCAGACTTTACGTCGTGGCGGGGCGGCGCAGACATTACGTTGTGGCAGACTTTGTAGTGGCGGGGTGGTGCAGACTTTACGTTGTGGCTGGCGGCGCAGACTTTACGTCGTGCAGAGCATGGCACTTCGCCATGATGGTTTGTGATAATGAGCGAGTGTCAGCCATAGGAAGCAGGCTTTACAATGTGTCCAAGGTGGCGCAGACCTAACAGTGTGGCAGCAGGACAAGGGCATCACGTAGACACAAGGTGGCACAGGCATTGGTGTCAGGGTGGCACGCTCCTCCGTGGCATGTCACAGTGACTTGGTACTAGACTAACACTTGTCTCTGGCACAGACAGATTGGCATGAAGACGGCCCGTCGCTGCCAGTGACCGAGGTGCCCGCCCTGCGAGCCGCGCCACATCTGATAGTTAGCGGGTTAATGATTATGGTCTTGCCACCCAGCCCGGCTTGTCTGATCTCTTTTCTTCTTGCTGCTGCCTGGATCGAAGCGGTCCGACCCCTCGGCACAATGGTGGCGGCGCGCAGTGCGATATCGATCGGGGGCTTATTTGTGTCACTGTTGCTTTTGCTCTTTTAGAATTGGAAGATAATTACAAGATCAGAGGAACTGAATGGAAACACATCGGAGCGCGGGAAGGTGAAGGGCACCGGCGGCCATTGTGTGCGGTCACGTCCTCCTATTACCGGCATGATAGGACCGGGGTGTCCATCATCTTCCTGCCGCAGTGTATACGTATATACATGGGGCGACCCCCACAATGCAGACACAGAGCGTGGCCCCCGTCTGCACCTCCAGACTGATGCATTGCTCCATGGCAGAGACTGGACACACAGGAACAAACCCTCTGCTGTAAATATGCACAGTAACCTTCCCATTTCCTGACAGCAAGCAAACATTGTAATATTAGGGGGATTTTTGGGAAGTTGCAGATGTGCCGTCATGGATGAGACCTGCGCCGTGACGTCTGCTCCTCCGCCATGCTGGGCGCCCCATCTTTCTCTTGTTTCTGTCGCTTCGCATCCTTCTGTGCTGTATCCAGATTCAGCGATGGGAGATTTTTTTTGGGAAGGAGGAAATTGTTGTAAAATCTTTCTTGACTGCAGAGAATCCTTCCCCCGGCTCTGTCCCCATCTATGACCCCATTAGTCCCGTTCCGACCTCTGTATTATAACTCTCATGGAGCGGCGGCTCTGCTGCTGGGGGTTATAATCTGCTAATAGAGGTAATTACAGGTAACCGCTCATCGCCGCCTGGTCCCCGTCCCGATCATCGCACCCCTTGTTCACCAGCTCGCCCTCCCCTCCCCCGGCCTGTGATCATGCGCCTCTGCCAGGGCCAGGAATGGGGTACTCTCAGGGCACTCTGGGTAATTGCATGCAAATTGCTGCACGCCAGCGGTAGCCGGCCTCGCTAACGGGCTGCACAGGCTGATTGCCTTTCTGACAATTTGCATAACATTAGGAGAGATTTTCTCGCTAACATTGAAGTGTTTTTTTTTTGTTAGAGGTCACCCCTGACTAATTAGGTACCCGCATCATAGCCGATTGTGTACCCTGCACGCCAGTGTGCCCCCCGTATACACAGCACATGTGTAAAATAAGCATGGAATCCAACAGCTGCAGAGATCGTCACAATGTGTCAGGCCAGAATGTTTGCTCCAGACCGGAGACAACTGTGACAAACCATCTGCTGTGAAGTGGTTAGATCAGCGCTGCTTATATGTGACTGAATGTGAACACATTGCCATTCACTGACAGCAAGCAGACACAAGACGGCGCCTAGAAAAAGGGGCGCAAATTACTGGCATTCAGAAAGAGGCGTAAGAAAAGTGAGTGATGTGTCCAGGAGCACGCACCAAATCCAGCGTAGAGTGGTCCTACCTGCCTGATGATCGGGGGGTCCTGCATGGATGATGATCGGGGTGGTACTGCCTGCCTGGATGATGATCGGGGTGGTACTGCCTGCCTGCCTGATGATCGGGGGGTCCTGCCTGGATGATGATCGGGGGGTCCTGCCTGGATGATGATCGGGGGGGGGGGGGGTCCTGCCTGCCTGGATGACGATCGGGGGGGGGTCCTGCCTGCCTGATGATCGGGGGGTTCTGCCTGGATGATGACCGGGGGGTCCTGCCTGCCTGGATGATGATCGCGGGGGTCCTGCCTGCCTGGATGATGATCAGTGGGGTCCTGCCTGCCTGATGATCGGGGAGTCCTGCCTGGATGATGATCGGGGGGGTCCTGCCTGCCTGGATGATGATCGGGGGGGTCCTGCCTGCCTGGATGATGATCGGGGGGTCCTCGCCTGCCTGGATGATGATCGGGGGGGTCCTGCCTGCCTGGATGATGATCGGAGGGGTCCTGCCTGCCTGGATGATGATCGGGGGGGTCCTGCCTGCCTGATGATCGGGGGGTTCTGCCTGGATGATGACCGGGGGGTCCTGCCTGCCTGGATGATGATCGCGGGGGTCCTGCCTGCCTGGATGATGATCGCGGGGGTCCTGCCTGCCTGATGATCGAGGAGTCCTGCCTGGATGATGATCGGGGGGGTCCTGCCTGCCTGGATGACGATCAGGGTGGGTCCTGCCTGGATGATGATGATCGGGGGGCCCTTGCCTGCCCAAGGTACGATGCCCGCCTGCCTCTGATGATCGGGGGGTGGCTCCTATGATTGGGGTCGTCCTCGCTTGGCCATCTCTCCAGGGACAGCTTTGCCTACCCCGGCTAATCAAGTTGGTCCTCACCTGCCCCCTGATAGCCTGGCCCTATGCCATACTGTACCCCAATGTCTCTGCTCCTCCTTTCCCTCTTCGAGTGTTCTGGGCATGCTCTGTGTCCTGTGCAGAGGTAATTGTACAGGGAAGGGGCGGAGGTGAGCTGTGACATATTGGGAATGGTGGATCATATAGAGATGGGCACATTGCTGCGCGAGATGCTGGTCTATCTTCCAGGTCAGTAGTCTGCCACGAGGCTCACAAATCTTTTGCCTTCGCCGCAGTGTTTCATTAGTCGTGTTGGCACGGCGTCACTCACTGATGACGTCACCCGTATGTCATGGCGCAGTGATGACGTCACCAGTATGTCATGGTGCAGTGGTGACGTCACCCGTATGTCACGGCGCAGTGGTAACGTCACCCGTATGTCACGGCGCAGTGATGACGTCACCCGTATGTCACGGCGCAGTGATGACGTCACCCGTATGTCACGGCGCAGTGATGACGTCACCAGTATGTCACGGTGCAGTGGTGACGTCACCCGTATGTCACGGCGCAGTGGTAACATCACCCGTATGTCACGATGCAGTGATGACGTCACCCGTATGTCACGGCGCAGTGATGACGTCACCCGTATGTCACGGCGCAGTGATGACGTCACTTGTATGTCATGGCGCAGTGGTGACGTCACCCGTATGTCATGGCGCAGTGATGACGTCACTTGTATGTCATGGCGCAGTGATGACGTCACCCGTATGTCATGGCGCAGTGATGACGTCACTTGTATGTCATGGCGCAGTGGTGACGTCACCCGTATGTCACGGCGCAGTGATGACGTCACCCGTATGTCATGGCGCAGTGATGGCGTCACCCGTATGTCATGGTGCAGTGATGACGTCACCCGTATGTCATGGCGCAGTGGTGACGTCACCCGTATGTCACGGCGCAGTGATGACGTCACCCGTATGTCCCGGAGCAGTGGTGACATCACCCGTATGTCACGGCGCAGTGGTGACGTCACCCGTATGTCATGGCGCAGTGATGACGTCACCCGTATGTCATGGCGCAGTGATGACGTCACTTGTATGTCATGGCGCAGTGGTGACATCACCCGTATGTCATGGCGCAGTGATGACATCACCCGTATGTCATGGCGCAGTGATGACGTCACTTGTATGTCATGGCGCAGTGGTGACATCACCCGTATGTCATGGCGCAGTGATGACGTCACCCGTATGTCATGGCGCAGTGATGACGTCACCCGTATGTCACGGCGCAGTGATGACGTCACCCGTATGTCACGGCGCAGTGATGACGTCACCCGTATGTCACGGCGCAGTGATGACGTCACCAGTATGTCACGGCGCAGTGGTAACATCACCCGTATGTCACGATGCAGTGATAACGTCACCCGTATGTCACGGCGCAGTGATGACGTCACCCGTATGTCACGGCGCAGTGATGACGTCACTTGTATGTCATGGCGCAGTGGTGACGTCACCCGTATGTCATGGCGCAGTGATGACGTCACCCGTATGTCATGGCGCAGTGATGACGTCACCCGTATGTCATGGTGCAGTGATGATTTCACTTGTATGTCACGACGCAGTGATGACATCACCCGTATGTCATGGCGCAGTGATGACGTCACCCGTATGTCATGGCGCAGTGATGACGTCACCCGTATGTCATGGCGCAGTGATGATTTCACTTGTATGTCACGACGCAGTGATGACATCACCCGTATGTCATGGCGCAGTGATGACGTCACCCGTATGTCATGGCGCAGTGATGATTTCACTTGTATGTCACGACGCAGTGATTACATCACCCGTATGTCATGGCGCAGTGATGACGTCACCCGTATGTCATGGCGCAGTGATGACGTCACCCGTATGTCATGGCGCAGTGATGATTTCACTTGTATGTCACGACGCAGTGATGACATCACCCGTATGTCACGGCGCAGTGATGACGTCACCCGTATGTCACGGCGCAGTGGTAACGTCACCCGTATGTCACGGCGCAGTGATGACGTCACCCGTATGTCACGGCGCAGTGATGACGTCACCCGTATGTCACGGCGCAGTGATGACGTCACCAGTATGTCACGGTGCAGTGGTGACGTCACCCGTATGTCACGGCGCAGTGGTAACATCACCCGTATGTCACGATGCAGTGATGACGTCACCCGTATGTCACGGCGCAGTGATGACGTCACCCGTATGTCACGGCGCAGTGATGACGTCACTTGTATGTCATGGCGCAGTGGTGACGTCACCCGTATGTCATGGCGCAGTGATGACGTCACTTGTATGTCATGGCGCAGTGATGACGTCACCCGTATGTCATGGCGCAGTGATGACGTCACTTGTATGTCATGGCGCAGTGGTGACGTCACCCGTATGTCACGGCGCAGTGATGACGTCACCCGTATGTCATGGCGCAGTGATGGCGTCACCCGTATGTCATGGTGCAGTGATGACGTCACCCGTATGTCATGGCGCAGTGGTGACGTCACCCGTATGTCACGGCGCAGTGATGACGTCACCCGTATGTCCCGGAGCAGTGGTGACATCACCCGTATGTCACGGCGCAGTGGTGACGTCACCCGTATGTCATGGCGCAGTGATGACGTCACCCGTATGTCATGGCGCAGTGATGACGTCACTTGTATGTCATGGCGCAGTGGTGACATCACCCGTATGTCATGGCGCAGTGATGACATCACCCGTATGTCATGGCGCAGTGATGACGTCACTTGTATGTCATGGCGCAGTGGTGACATCACCCGTATGTCATGGCGCAGTGATGACGTCACCCGTATGTCATGGCGCAGTGATGACGTCACCCGTATGTCACGGCGCAGTGATGACGTCACCCGTATGTCACGGCGCAGTGATGACGTCACCCGTATGTCACGGCGCAGTGGTAACATCACCCGTATGTCACGATGCAGTGATGACGTCACCCGTATGTCACGGCGCAGTGATGACGTCACCCGTATGTCACGGCGCAGTGATGACGTCACTTGTATGTCATGGCGCAGTGGTGACGTCACCCGTATGTCATGGCGCAGTGATGACGTCACCCGTATGTCATGGCGCAGTGATGACGTCACCCGTATGTCATGGTGCAGTGATGATTTCACTTGTATGTCACGACGCAGTGATGACATCACCCGTATGTC
This sequence comes from Ranitomeya variabilis, assembly GCF_051348905.1. Classification (NCBI taxonomy): domain Eukaryota; kingdom Metazoa; phylum Chordata; class Amphibia; order Anura; family Dendrobatidae; genus Ranitomeya; species Ranitomeya variabilis. Next base: position 215,760,842 of record NC_135239.1, on the reverse strand, counting down.
ATGGCGCAGTGATGACGTCACCCGTATGTCATGGCGCAGTGATGATTTCACTTGTATGTCACGACGCAGTGATGACATCACCCGTATGTCATGGCGCAGTGATGACGTCACCCGTATGTCATGGCTCAGTGATGACGTCACTTGTATGTCATGGCGCAGTGATGACGTCACCCGTATGTCATGGCGCAGTGATGACGTCACTTGTATGTCATGGCGCAGTGGTGACGTCACCCGTATGTCACGGCGCAGTGATGACGTCACCCGTATGTCACGGCGCAGTGATGACGTCACCCGTATGTCACGGCGCAGTGATGACGTCACCCGTATGTCATGGCGCAGTGATGGCGTCACCCGTATGTCATGGCGCAGTGATGGCGTCACTTGTATGTCATGGTGCAGTGATGACGTCACTTGTATGTCATGGTGCAGTGATGACGTCACTTGTATGTCACGGCGCAGTGATGACGTCACCCGTATGTCATGGTGCAGTGATGACGTCACCCGTATGTCGTGGCGCAGTGATGGCGTCACTTGTATGTCATGGCGCAGTGATGGCGTCACTTGTATGTCATGGCGCAGTGATGGCGTCACTTGTATGTCATGGCGCAGTGATGGCGTCACTTGTATGTCATGGCGCAGTGATGGCGTCACTTGTATGTCATGGCGCAGTGATGGCGTCACTTGTATGTCATGGCGCAGTGATGGCGTCACTTGTATGTCATGGCGCAGTGATGACGTCACTTGTATGTCATGGCGCAGTGATGGCGTCACTTGTATGTCATGGCGCAGTGATGGCGTCACTTGTATGTCATGGCGCAGTGATGGCGTCACACTGGCCGGGCTACTCACACAATGCCGGGATCCCAGGCGGTAAGACATTGGTGATCCTCGCGGCAGAGATTACTGTCCCGCTCAGCGTCCGCCCGTCTCTAGTTATCATTGTAGACCACCGTGCGGGTAACAGAAGGAATCACCGCAGGTCCGACATCTGCCCCAAATGTTAACAAAAATCTGCAGAACTTTGTCACTTTAATAATAATTTTAAAAAAAAAGTCTCCAATTTTGCAGAAACTCTCTGCGCTCCGTGTCCTAGAGGTGAACGCAGCCCGGGCGCTGCTACCTGCGTGCATCTAAGGTGGAACTGGACTGAACTTGCAGTTTTGAATGTGACCTCCTACACGGGGGTCCAGGTTGTAACTACGGCAACACATGGCTCTGCAGCGGAGCTGTGGACACAAAGCAAGGCGTCTTGATCCAGAATATTGGCAGAGTTGCATTGGATGCATTGGTGCAGTAATAAAAATGTGCATAAGATCCGCACCATGAGGGCAGTGGGGCAGGAAGGCTCGCAGTGCGGCGGGAAGGTTTGCAGCGGGAAGGTTCGCAGCGCGGGGTCATCCTAGAAATTTCCCACCAGCTGGATCCTGGACGTACGGTCAGACGCGCCCCTATCCCAGTACTCCGCGTGCCCCTCGGCGTCGCCCTGTGGCGTTACGGTGGGCGTCGTACCCTCTGTTCCCATGTATCGCCCACAACCCGAGCAGCGGATGCCTGCGCAGCCCCAGTAATGACACGTACACCTTCCACCGCAGCGCGTATCTAAGCAACCATTGTAAATGCTGCAGGTAATGTGAGAAAACCTCCACCGAGACCGGAGGATCGAGGACGGCAAGACTGACTGATAACAGCGAGCAACAGCAGAGTCCTCCACAGCGTCCGCCATTAACAAGCTGACACCCTGCCTGCATGGTCGTGTGAGAGGTGGTCGCTCCGCCCTGGTGATGCATATTCGCGCACCCCTCACCCCATCCCCCCTGTGGGGGCCACCTTCCGACGTGTGCGGGGCCCGGGCCCCATGTTTGGGTTTCTGCTTCCTGAGTTTTCCTCGTGCTCTGGCAATGCCGGAGTTTAATCAGAGCTAATCAGAAAATTATGAGCCGCTGATTGCTGATTAGACTCCTAATGTTAATATAGTCAAGGAGACTCTCATCTGGGATATTTTAGGAGTCGGGTCCCTGTGGGATCCAACACGGGACAGGACACGAGGCCAAATCTCCCAAAAAGCAGGACTGGCGTTGTGGTGGCAGTGACAGGTTGTGTATGACTGTGTGATCCGAGCAATGCCCCCTCACCACCACGGACGGGCACTGATGGCTGTCACTGCCCACCTCACTGTAAGACCAAGACCCCGTGTGCCTGCACTGCCATAGATTCATCTGTCTGCTGTACCATCTGCCCCAACCGCTGTCCATAGGGGTGCCTTTAGTGCTACCCATGGAGGTGCCCATGCTGTGGCCCATGGAGGTGCCTTTAGTGCTACCCATGGAGGTGCCCATGCTGTGGCCCATGGAGGTGCCTTTAGTGCTACCCATGGAGGTGCCCATGCTGTGGCCCATGGAGGTGCCTTTAGTGCTACCCATGGAGGTGCCCATGCTGTGGGCAATGGAGGTGCCTTTAGTGCTACCCATGGAGGTGCCCATGCCTCGGCCCATGGAGGTGCCTTTAGTGCTACCCATGGAGGTGCCCATGCCTCGGCCCATGGAGGTGCCTTTAGTGCTACCCATGGAGGTGCACATGCCTCGGCCCATGGAGGTGCCTTTAGTGCTACCCATGGATGTACCCATGCCTCGGCCCATGGAGGTGCCTTTAGTGCTACCCATCGAGCTGCCCATGCCGCAGCCCATTGGGAATCCTTTAGTACTATCTATGTTGGTGCCCCTGCCCTGCCCCATGGGCGAGCCTTTAGGTGTACCCTTGAATGACATCATGCTGTAGCCCATAGAGGCCCCTTTAGTGCTACCCATGGAAATGCCCATGCAGCAGCTCTTGGGGGAGCCTTTTATGATACCCATGAATGTGCCCATACTGCAGCCGATGGGGGAGCCTTTAGTGCTACCTATGTTGGTGACCACGCCATGGCCTATGGGGGAGCCTTTAGTTATACCCATGGATGTGTCTACACTGCTGCTCATTCATGTCCCTAGACCGTTGCCGAAGGCTGTGCCCGTACAGCCACCCAGAGATGTGCCCGTACTGCTGCCCCTAGACTTGTTCTTCCTGCTTGTCATGGCTGCCCATAGAGCGCCTCCCCAGGCAGAGCTGTGTTCATACCGCTGCCCACCGCCTGCGACCAACACGGTGCCCTGGATGCGGCATTGGGCCCTCTTCTGTGCTGTGAGTTCAGTGTTTCCGATTTACCTGTTTGCACAGGAGATGATGGCGGAGGTGGACGGGGGCCGCCTGTGGGGGTGCAGGACGGGGGCCGCCTGTGGGGGTGCAGGACGGGGGCCGCCTGTGGGGGTGCAGGACGGGGGCCGCCTGTGGGGGTGCAGGACGGGGGCGGCCTGTGGGGGTGCAGGACGGGAGCCGCCTGTGGGGGTGCAGGACGGGAGCCGCCTGTGGGGGTGCAGGACGGGGGCGGCCTGTGGGGGTGCAGGACGGGGGCGGCCTGTGGGGGTGCAGGACGGGGGCCGTCGCGCTCTGGAAAGGTCTGATCCTACATCCTGAGATTAGTTTTCCTCGTTTCATCGTGACCTTTTTCCCTTTAAATAAAATCTATTGTATTAATTTTTCCATCAACGCGGCGACCGGAACACGGGAGATTGGGCTGGAAAAGGTCACATTCCGTGTAGCTGCAGAAACGCCGGCGACTTGATAGTTTGCGCCCGCGGCTGTTTGTATGATTTATTTTCTTTTTATTTATATATTTGGATTAAGAATATTATCTGCGCTGCTCCATGTACGGTCTGCAGAGCGCCGCGCACCTCCACCCCGCGCCTCCACCCCGCGCCTCCACCCCGCACCTCCACCCCGCACCTCCACCCCGCACCTCCACCCCGCGCCTCCACCCCGCACCTCCACCCCGCGCCTCCACCCCGCGCCTCCACCCCGCGCCTCCACCCCGCACCTCCACCCCGCGCCTCCACCCCGCACCTCCACCTCGCTGTGCTACGTCTGCTAACCTCTCACTGATCTCTAAATGCCTCAATACAGCCGCTGAGATGGGGGGACGCGTGACGCCCGGCCGAAGACCCACACCGACACTGCACCACAGTGTGCTACACGTAGCAGAGCTGAGCGTGATAATGTATTACATGGCCCCTGCAGTCCTATGTAACACCACTGATAACACAGCGATAACTCTCTGAGTACAGATAATGTAGTAGACGTCACCTGCAGTCCTATGTAACACCACAGATAACACAGTGATAACTCCCTGAGTACAGATAATGTAGTACATGTCACCTGCAGTCCTATGTAACACCACAGATAACAGTGATAACTCTCTGAGTACAGATAATGTAGTAGATGTCACCTGCAGTCCTATGTAACACCACAGATAACACAGTGATAACTCTGAGTACAGATAATGTAGTAGATGTCACCTGCAGTCCTATGTAACATCACAGATAACACAGTGATAACTCTCTGAGTACAGATAATGTAGTAGATATCACCTGCAGTCCTATGTAACACCACTGATAACACAGCGATAACTCTCTGAGTACAGATAATGTAGTAGACGTCACCTGCAGTCCTATGTAACATCACAGATAACACAGTGATAACTCCCTGAGTACAGATAATGTAGTACATGTCACCTGCAGTCCTATGTAACACCACAGATAACACAGTGATAACTCCCTGAGTACAGATAATGTAGTAGATGTCACCTGCAGTCCTATGTAACATCACAGATAACACAGTGATGACTCTCTGGGTACAGATAATGTAGTAGATGTCACCTGCAGTCCTATGTAACAGCACACATAACACAGTGATAACTCTCTGAGTACAGATAATGTAGTAGACGTCACCTGCAGTCCTATGTAACACCACAGATAACACAGTGATAACTCTCTGAGTACAGATAATGTAGTAGATGTCACCTGCAGTCCTATGTAACACCACAGATAACACAGTGATATCTCTCTGAGTACAGATAATGTAGTAGATGTCACCTGCAGTCCTATGTAACAGCACAGATAACACAGTGATAACTCTCTGAGTACAGATAATGTAGTAGACGTCACCTTCAGTCCTATGTAACACCACAGATAACACAGTGATCACTCTCTGAGTACAGATAATGTAGTAGATGTCACCTGCAGTCCTATGTAACAGCACAGATAACACAGTGATCACTCTCTGAGTACAGATAATGTATTAGATGTCACCTGCAGTCCTATGTAACAGCACAGATAACACAGTGATACCTCTCGGAGTACAGATACTGTAGTGAGGCCACCTGCAGTCCTATGTAACAGCACAGATAACACAGTGATACCTCTCGGAGTACAGATACTGCGGTGAGGCCACCTGCAGTCCTATGTAACACCACAGATAACACAGTGATGACTCTCTGGGTACAGATAATGTAGTAGATGTCACCTGCAGTCCTATGTAACAGCACAGATAACACAGTGATACCTCTCGGAGTACAGATACTGTAGTAGATGTCACCTGCAGTCCTATGTAACAGCACAGATAACACAGTGATACCTCTCGGAGTACAGATACTGCGGTGAGGCCACCTGCAGTCCTATGTAACGCCTCTGTACTCCTGTCTCTGGCAGTGCTGTGTATTGATAGTGGCAGTCCTGTGTGGCGGTAAGTGCTCTGGCACTGGAGGGGTTACCGCTGCCGTCAGTCACTGGCAGCTCCCGCTGTGCTCCGCCACTTATTCCGCCCACAGAATATCCGCCTTTCAGGTAAAGCTTTTACTGCACAATTATCGCATGAGCCGCGCTCGCCGACAGCCGCATCTGTGTGCAGCTCGCGGGAGGACATGGCTGGTGCCGCCTGTGCCAGGGTAACGTGTGAGGGCAGCAGAGCAGCGCCCTCCGCTGGACAGCCCGAGAATGAGGGCTTTTATACTAATCTGGTGGCTTCGCCGGCAGCTGTGATCCTGGACGTGGAGTAGTCCTCCCGCCTGAGGACTATGCTGGGAGTTGTAGTCTGGTGTCGTTATTATGTTGGTCCAGCTGTCCGTTTTCGGAGTGGGGGTCTCCGGTCGCACACGTGTCATTGGCGTTGTTTCTGCGCTCTGCTCCTCATGCTCAGTGTCTGTGAATAAATCTAGATTGCTGTTGCAGGCGGCTCGATGTGACGCTCTCACAGCTGCAGTGTCGTCACTAGTGATCAGCGCAGAGTTTCTTTGCACCCCGCACCTCCCATGATCTGCAGAACCCCCCTATCTGGGAGGCCGGTGACTGGTCATCACGAGCAAAATTCCAGAACTGCAGTGAAGACTGACACGTACACTGGCTGACAACCACTGTGGTCCAGTAATGACCGCCTGTGCTGGTTGTCACCCCTGCTCCCTGTGGGGTCGCTTACATCTCCAGGTCATACTTAGTTTTGGGGGTACTAGGCCGTTGCTGGCTCTAGGGGGCGCCTGTGGGTGTGGTGCCAGGGCATGGTGCGCTGTGCTGGTACTAGGCCGTTGCTGACTGTAGGGGGCGCCTGTGAGCGTGGTGCCGGGGCATGGTGCGCTGTGCTGGTACTAGGCCGTTGCTGACTGTAGGGGGCGCCTGTGGGTGTAGTGCCGGGGCATGGTGCGCTGTGCTGGTACTAGGCCGTTGCTGGCTCTAGGGGGCGCCTGTGGGTGTGGTGCCAGGGCATGGTGCGCTGTGCTGGTACTAGGCCGTTGCTGACTGTAGGGGGCGCCTGTGGATGTAGTGCCGGGGCATGGTGCGCTGTGCTGGTACTAGGCCGTTGCTGACTGTAGGGGGCGCCTGTGGATGTAGTGCCGGGGCATGGTGCGCTGTGCTGGTACTAGGCCGTTGCTGACTGTAGGGGGCGCCTGTGGATGTAGTGCCTGGGCATGGTGCGCTGTGCTGGTACTAGGCCGTTGCTGACTGTAGGGGGCGCCTGTGGATGTGGTGCCTGGGCATGGTGCGCTGTGCTAGTACTAGGCCGTTGCTGGCTCTAGGGGGCGCCTGTGAGCGTGGTGCCGGGGCATGGTGCGCTGTGCTGGTACTAGGCCATTGCTGACTGTAGGGGGCGCCTGTGGGTGTGGTGCCGGGGCATGGTGCGCTGTGCTGGTACTAGGCCGTTGCTGACTCTAGGGGGCGCCTGTGGGTGTGGTGCCGGGGCATGGTGCGCTGTGCTGGTACTAGGCCGTTGCTGACTCTAGGGGGCGCCTGTGGGTGTGGTGCCGGGGCATGGTGCGCTGTGCTGGTACTAGGCCGTTGTTGACTCTAGGGGGCGCCTGTGGGTGTGGTGCCGGAGCATGGTGCGCTGTGCTGGTACTAGGCCGTTGCTGGCTCTAGGGGGCGCCTGTGGGTGTGGTGCCGGGGCATGGTGCGCTGTGCTGGTACTAGGCCGTTGCTGGCTCTAGGGGGCGCCTGTGAGCGTGGTGCCGGGGCATGGTGCGCTGTGCTGGTACTAGGCTGTTGCTGGCTCTAGGGGGCGCCTGTGGGTGTGGTGCCGGGGCATGGCGCGCTGTGCTGGTACTAGGTTGTTGCTGACTCTAGGGGGCGCCTGTGGGTGTAGTACCGGGGCATGGCGCGCTGTGCTGGTACTAGGCCGTTGCCGACTCTAGGGGGCGCCTGTGGGTGTGGTGCCTGGGCATGGTGCGCTGTGCTGGTACTAGGCCGTTGCTGGCTCTAGGGGGCGCCTGTGAGCGTGGTGCCGGGGCATGGTGCGCTGTGCTGGTACTAGGCTGTTGCTGGCTCTAGGGGGCGCCTGTGGGTGTGGTGCCGGGGCATGGCGCGCTGTGCTGGTACTAGGTTGTTGCTGACTCTAGGGGGCGCCTGTGGGTGTAGTACCGGGGCATGGCGCGCTGTGCTGGTACTAGGCCGTTGCCGACTCTAGGGGGCGCCTGTGGGTGTGGTGCCTGGGCATGGTGCGCTGTGCTGGTACTAGGCCGTTGCTGGCTCTAGGGGGCGCCTGTGGATGTGGTGCCGGGGCATGGTGCGCTGTGCTGGTACTAGGCCGTTGCTGGCTCTAGGGGGCGCCTGTGGGTGTGGTGCCGGGGCATGGTGCGCTGTGCTGGTACTAGGCCGTTGCTGACTGTAGTGGGCGCCTGTGGGTGTGGTGCCGGGGCATGGTGCGCTGTGCTGGTACTAGGCCCTTGCTGACTCTAGGGGGCGCCTGTGGGCGTGGTGCCGGGGCATGGTGCGCTGTGCTGGTACTAGGCCGTTGCTGACTCTAGGGGGCGCCTGTGGGTGTAGTGCCGGGGCATGGTGCGCTGTGCTGGTACTAGGCCGTTGCTGACTGTAGTGGGCGCCTGTGGGTGTGGTGCCGGGGCATGGTGCGCTGTGCTGGTACTAGGCTGTTGCTGACTCTAGGGGGCACCTGTGGGTGTAGTGCCGGGGCATGGCGCGCTGTGCTGGTACTAGGCCGTTGCTGACTCTAGGGGGCGCCTGTGGGTGTGGTGCCTGGGCATGGTGCGCTGTGCTGGTACTAGGCCGTTGCTGACTCTAGGGGGCGCCTGTGGGTGTAGTGCCGGGGCATGGTGCGCTGTGCTGGTACTAGGCCGTTGCTGACTCTAGGGGGCGCCTGTGGGTGTAGTGCCGGGGCATGGTGCCCTGTGCTGGTACTAGGCCATTGCTGACTGTAGGGGGCACCTGTGGGTGTGGTGCCGGGGCATGGCGCGCTGTGCTGGTACTAGGCCATTGCTGACTGTAGGGGGCACCTGTGGGTGTGGTGCCGGGGCATGGTGCGCTGTGCTGGTACTAGGCCGTTGCTGGCTCTAGGGGGCGCCTGTGAGCGTTGTGCCGGGGCATGGTGCACTGTGCTGGTACTAGGCTGTTGCTGGCTCTAGGGGGCGCCTGTGGGTGTAGTGCCGGGGCATGGTGCGCTGTGCTGGTACTAGGCCGTTGCTGGCTCTAGGGGGCGCCTGTGGGTGTGGTGCCGGGGCATGGTGCGCTGTGCTGGTACTAGGCTGTTGCTGACTTTAGGGGGCGCCTGTGGGTGTGGTGCCGGGGCATGGTGCGCTGTGCTGATGACCTCTTGTGGCTCTTGTCTTGCAGAGGTTGGCGCGCGCTGCGGAGGAGTTCCAGAGGAGTCACCGCTGGCAGGATAACATCAGGGTGAGTGCAGTGCCCGGCCCCCGGGGGTTCACCTTCAGAACCCACAGTTGTCTCCTCACCCGCTCAGCCGTCTGTACGCCGTCACATGATCCCATCATCTGGTTCGGGGTCTGATGTGGGACCCCCACTGCGCTCAGATCTACCTCCCCTCTCCTGCTGTCCTTCTGTGGAGCTGCTCTGTGATCCGACCCTTCATTCTTCTCCATTACCACAGGTCATATCCTGTCTTGTTTTCTTCCTCTTCGTACTTTCTTTTTTCTTCAACTTTCTCTTCTTCCTTTTTTCCCTCTTCTCTTTTCCTTTCCTTATTTTCCTGCTTCTTCTCATTTATTCCCCTTCTATTTTCTAATATATTATTTAATCTTTTACTTCCTTTTATTTCTAAAGCTAAAATTATTTCCTCTTTTTCATCTTTACAAATTCTTTTCATTTTTCTATTTCCTTTTCCACCTTTTTTTTCCATCTTATTTTTTTACCTACTTTTTCTTCTCCTTTTTCCTGTTTTACAGCTCCTTCATTGTTTTTTGCTCCTACTTCGTATTTTATGATTTTTCTCCCCCTTCCTTCTCTTCATCTTTTATCCCTCTTTCCTTCTTCTTCTTTACCTTCTCCTTTTTCATGTTCCTCCACTTTTTTCTTCTTCACTTTTTCATTTCTCTTCCTTTTCTTCTTTCTTGCCCCCTTTTCTTTCACTCATTTCATTTCCCTCCATTACCCTCTTGTCCATTTTCTCTTCCTTTTCTGTTTTCATTTTCTTCTTATACCTTCTTCCTGCTTTTCTTCCCATCTTCCTTTTTTACCCATCTCTTCTCGCTTTCTTTCTCTTCACTTTTTCTTTCTCTTCTTATCCTTCCTTTTTTTTCTTCATCTGTTACATTTTCCTCTACCCTCTTCTATTTCTTTTTAATTTTCTTCCTTTCTTACCTTTTTTTGTCTTTTTATTCCTTTTGTTCTTCTCCTTTATTTCCTCTGTATCTTTTCTTTTACTTCTTCCTTCACTTCTTCTTCTGTTACCTTTTCCTCTTCCCTCCTCCTTTCTTACCTTCTCCCCTTCCCTCTTTTTTTTCTCTTCTTCTCCTTTCTTATTTTCTTGCTCTGTATTTTTTCTTCTTCCTTCCCCTCTTCCTTCATCTCTTCCTTCCCCTCTTCCTTCCCCTCTTCCTTCCCCTCTTCCTTCCCCTCTTCCTTCATCTCTTCCTTCCCCTCTTCCTTCCCCTCTTCCTTCCCCTCTTCCTTCCCCTCTTCCTTCCCCTCTTCCTTCCCCTCTTCCTTCCCCTCTTCCTTCCCCTCTTCCTTCCCCTCTTCCTTCCCCTCTTCCTTCCCCTCTTCCTTCCCCTCTTCCTTCCCCTCTTCCTTCCCCTCTTCCTTCCCTCTCTTCCTCCTCCCTCTTCCATGTCCTCTTCCTTCCCCTCTTCCTTCCCTCTCTTCCTCCTCCCTCTTCCATGTCCTCTTCCTTCTCTTTTTTCACTTCTTCGTTCCCCACTAACTTCCTTTCCCCTCTTTCTTACCCTCTTCCTCACCCTCTTTCTTGTCTTCTCCCTCTACCTTGTCCTCTTCTTTCCCTTCTTCCTTGCCCACTTCCTTGTCCTTTTCCTTGTCCTCCTTTTTCCTGTTTTACCTCTCCTTCATTGTTTTCTGCTCCTACTTCCTATTTTACGATTTTTTTTCTCCTTTCCCTTCTTTTCATCTTTTATCCCCCTCTCCTTCCTCTTCTTTACCTTCTTTCATGTTCCTCCACTTTTTGTTTTCTTCTCCACTTTTTCCTTTCTCTTCCTTTTCTTCTTTCTTGCCTCCCTTTTCTTTCACTCATTTCATTTTCCTCCATTACCCTCTTGTACATTTTCACTTGTTTTCTGTTTTCATTGTCTTCTTTTACCTTCTTTTTGCTTTTACTTTTTTCCCTCTTTCCTTCTCATCTCCCTTTCTTACCTGTATCTTCTCCTTTTCATTCCCTTCTTTACTTTTGGTTTCTTTTCTTCTCCTTCCTTCTTGTCTTCATCTGTTACATTTTCCTCTACCTTCTTCTATTTCTTTTGAATTCTCTTTGTTCTTACCTTTTTTGTCTTTCCTTTTATTCCTATTGTTCTTCTCTTTTATTTCGTCTGTACATTTTCCTTTACTACTTCTTCCTTCACTTCTCTCTGTTACCTTTTCCTTCCCCTCCCTCCTCTATTGTTCCCTTTTCTTCCTTTCTTACCTTCTTCTCTTCTCTTTTTTCTCTTGTTCTTCTCCTTCCTTACTTTTTTCTTCTTCCCTCTTCCTTGCCTTCCTCCCTCCCTTCTTCTTTCCCCTCTTCTTTGTCATCTTCCTTCTCTTCTTTCCCTTTTTCCTTTCCATCTTCCTTTCCCTCTTTCTTGTCCCTCTTCCTTCCCCTCTTCCTCACCCTCTTCCTTCCCGTCTTCTTTCCCCGTCATTCTTGTCCTCTTTTTTGTTTTCTTCCCCCTCTTCCTTTCCCCTCTTCCTTGTCCTCTTCTTTCCCCTTTTCCTTTTCTCCTCTTCCTTCTCTTCTTTCCCTTCTTCCTTACCCTCTTCTTTCCCCGACATTCTTGTCCTCTTCCTTTTCCCTCTTCCTTCCCCCTTTTCTCTTTTCCTTGTCATTTCTTCCTTTCCCCTCTTCCTTCTCTTCCTTTCCCTTCTTCCTTTCTCCTCTTCCTTTCCCCTCTTCCTTGTCCTCTTCTCCTTCCCCTTGTCCTTCTCCTCTTCCTTTTCCCCTCTTTTTCCCCTCTTTCTTTTCCCCTCTTCCTTGTCCTTTTCCTTCCCCTTTTCCTTCCCCTCTTCCTTCCCCTTTTCCTTCCCCTTTTCCTTCCCCTTTTCCTTCCCCTTTTCCTTCCCCTTTTCCTTCCCCTTTTCCTTCCCCTTTTCCTTCCCCTTTTCCTTCCCCTTTTCCTTCCCCTTTTCCTCCTCCTCTTCCTTTCCCTCTTCTTTCCCCGTCATTCTTGTCCTCTTCCTTTTCCCTCTTCCTTGTCTTGTTTCCCCTCTTCCTGCTTTCCTTTTCCCTCTTCCTTGTCCTCTTTTTTTCCCCTCTTCCTTCCTTCCCTTGTCCCCTCTTCCTTTCCCCTCTTCTTTCCCCTTTTCTCTCTCCTCTTCCTTTGTCCCCTCTCTTCCTTTGTCCCCTCTCTTCCTTTGTGCCCTCTCCTCCTTTGTCCCCTCTCTTCCTTCTTCTCCCTTCTCTTCCTTCTTCTCCCTTCTCTTCCTTCTTCTCCCTTCTCTTCCTTCTCTTCCCTTCTCTTCCTTCTCCTCCCTTCTCTTCCTTCTTCTCCCTTCTCTTCCTTCTTCTCCATTCTCTTCCTTCTTCTCCATTCTCTTCCTTCTTCTCCCTTCTCTTCCTTCGTCTCCCTTCTCTTCCTTCTTCTCCCTTCTCTTTCTTCTCCTCCCTCCTCTTCCTTCTTCTCCTTTCTCTCCCTTCTCCCCCCTTCTCTTCCTTCTTCTCCCTTCTCTCCCTTCTCCCCCCTTCTCTTCCTTCGTCTCCCTTCTCTTCCTTCTCCTCCCTTCTCTTCCTTCTTCTCCCTTCTCTTCCTTTTTCTCCCTTCTCTTCCTTGTTCTCCCTTCTCTTCCTTCTTCTCCCTTCTCTTCCTTCTTCTCCCTTCTCTTCCTTCTTCTCCCTTCTCTTCCTTCTTCTCCCTTCTCTTCCTTCTCCTCCCTCCTCTTCCTTCTTCTCCCTTCTCTTCCTTTTTCTCCCTTCTCTTCCTTGTTCTCCCTTCTCTTCCTTCTTCTCCCTTCTCTTCCTTCTTCTCCCTTCTCTTCCTTCTTCTCCCTTCTCTTCCTTCTTCTCCCTTCTCTCCCTTCTTCTCCCTTCTCTTCCTTCTTCTCCCTTCTCTTCCTTCTTCTCCCCTCTTTCTTCTCCTCCCTCCTCTTCCTTCTTCTCCCTTCTCTTCCTTCTTCTCCCTTCTCTTCCTTCTTCTCCCTTCTCTTCCTTCTTCTCCCTTCTCTTCCTTCTCCCCCCTTTTCTTCCTTCTTCTCCTTTCTCTTCCTTCTCCCCCCTTTTCTTCCTTCTTCTCCTTTCTCTTCCTTCTCCCCCCCTCTCTTCCTTTGTCCCCTCTCCTCCTTTGTCCCCTCTCTTCCTTCTCCCCCCTTCTCTTCCTTCTTCTCCCTTCTCTTCCTTCTCCCCCCTTTTCTTCCTTCTTCTCCTTTCTCTTCCTTCTCCCCCCTTCTCTTCCTTTTTCTCCCTTCTCTTCCTTCTCCCTTCTCTTCCTTCTTCTCCCCTCTCTTTCTTCTCCTCCCTCCTCTTCCTTCTTCTCCCTTCTCTTCCTTCTTCTCCCTTCTCCCCCCTTTTCTTCCTTCTTCTCCTTTCTCTTCCTTCTCCCCCCTTTTCTTCCTTCTTCTCCTTTCTCTTCCTTCTCCCCCCCTCTCTTCCTTTGTCCCCTCTCCTCCTTTGTCCCCTCTCTTCCTTCTTCTCCCTTCTCTTCCTTCTCCCCCCTTCTCTTCCTTCTTCTCCCTTCTCTTCCTTCTCCCCCCTTTTCTTCCTTCTTCTCCTTTCTCTTCCTTCTCCCCCCTTCTCTTCCTTTTTCTCCCTTCTCTTCCTTCTCCCTTCTCTTCCTTCTCCCTTCTCTTCCTTCTCCCTTCTCTTCCTTCTTCTCCCTTCTCTTCCTTTTTCTTCCTTCTATTCCTTCTTCTCCCTTCTCTTCCTTCTCCCTTCTCTTCCTTCTTCTCCCTTCTCTTCCTTCTTCTCCCTTCTCTTCCTTCTTCTCCCTTCTCTTCCTTCTTCTCCCTTCTCTTCCTTCTTCTCCCTTCTCTTCCTTCTTCTCCCTTCTCTTCCTTCTTCTCCCTTCTCTTCCTTCTCCCCCCTTTTCTTCCTTCTTCTTCCTTCTCTTCCTTTTTCTCCCTTCTCTTCCTTCTCCCTTCTCTTCCTTCTCCCTTCTCTTCCTTCTTCTCCCTTCTCTTCCTTCTTCTCCCTTCTCTTTCTTCTCCTCCCTCCTCTTCCTTCTTCTCCTTTCTCTCCCTTCTCCCCCCTTCTCTTCCTTCTTCTCCCTTCTCTCCCTTCTCCCCCCTTCTCTTCCTTCTTCTCCCTTCTCTTCCTTCTCCCCCCTTTTCTTCCTTCTTCTTCCTTCTCTTCCTTTTTCTCCCTTCTCTTCCTTCTCCCTTCTCTTCCTTCTCCCTTCTCTTCCTTCTCCCTTCTCTTCCTTCTTCTCCCTTCTCCTCTTTCCTCTCTTTATTCCTTGGCTTTATTCTCCTTTCATCCCTCTGCTCTCCCAGCTTCTGTCTGATCTGATGAAGGTGAATGAGGTAATTTGGATCAGATTGTCATTGCCCGGTGTCAGCTCTCAGACATAGAAGCAGGAGGTGAGGGGGGCTGCGGCTGTGGAGGGTCCGCCATCACCGGAGACTGGAGGGAGGAGAGGAGGAAAGGAAATCTTCAGCCTCTGCTGCGGCCAGCATGCCTCGGTCAGAGAGCTGGATTCTCATCCACGCCTGTCACCGGTACACATGTATGCGGGAAGATGGCAGCCGGGACATGGAGGGAACGGTGGGGTCTCAGGGGCGATATCGTCTCACATTATAAATCCCATATTTTTTATGGCACATGTAATGGTGACTCGGCAGCGATGTTCCACATTTGATTTCAGACGTGACGTTTTTTATAATTTTACATTAACCCTCTTATTTTGGGAAGCTTGGTTGTGTGGCCTCCAGGCTGAGTGTCTGTCGCCCCCCGAGCTGCTACGCGGCTCCTTTTCCCCGGTCTCCGGGGTTATCCATGTTTTCTTGTTCCTGCATTAATCTCACATGTACTTGCACGTTCCCGGACTCCGAGCCTGCTCTGTATCCCTGCGCTTGGAGCAGCCGCACCCATCCAGCCATTGCGGGGTCCGCACTCAGCCTATGTGGGACGATGGCTGGGACTGATAAATCTCCGCTAATTAGTGACCCTCCCAGTAACGAGGATCGATCTGCCAATGTGCTGTCCACACACCAGTATAAAGTGCTGGATAAGTGAGCGGAGCACAAAGGGCCTCACTGGCAGACCCCGCTACCCGGCCAGACCCCAATATCCGGGATTAAAGGGCTGGTACCACAATATTATTCTATGACGCTCGGGATCTGCACGACTATTACTGATATCCAGTACAAGCCCATGGTCGGGTTTAATTCTTGTACCTTAGCTGAGCATAGTAGAGCTGAGCAGAGCTAAATTTAGTAGAGCAGAGCTGAGCAAAGATAAGCAAATCTGAGCAGAGCATAGTAGAGCTGAGCATAGTAGAGTAGAGCAGAAGAGCAGAGCTGAGAAAAGCATTGTAGAGCTGAGCATAGTTGAGCTGAGAAGAGCATAGTACAAGAGGGCATAATTTAGCAGAGCATAGTAGTGCAGAGCTGAGCTGAGCTTAGTAGAGCTGAGCATAGCAGATTATACCAGAGCATAGTAGAGCTGAGCATAGTAGAGCAGAGCTGAGCATAGCAGAGCATAGTAGAGCATACCAGAGCTGAGTATAGCAGAGCTGAGCATAGCAGAGCATAGTAGAGCAGAGCTGAGCTTAGTAGAGCTGAGCATAGCAGATTATACCAGAGCTGAGCTGAGCATAGTAGGGCAGAAGTGAGCATAGTAGAGCAGTGCAGAGCATAGTAGAGCTGAGCTGAGTATAGTAGAGCATAGCAGAGCATAGTAGAGCAGAGCTGAGAATAGTAGTGCTGAGCTGAGCTTAGTAGAGCAGAGCATAGCAGATTATACCAGAGCTGAGCATAGTAGTGCTGAGCTGAGCAGAGCATAGCAGATTATACCAGAGCTGAGCATAGTAGTGCTGAGCTGAGCAGAGCATAGCAGATTATACCAGAGCTGAGCAGAGCATAGTAGAGCAGAGCAGAGCTGAGCTGAGCATAGTAGAGCAGAGCTGAGCATAGTAGAGCAGAGCTGAGCAGAACATAGTAGAGCATAGTAGAGTAGAGCAGAGCTGAGCAGAGCATAGTAGAGTAGAGCTGAGCATAGTAGAGCTGAGCATAGTAGAGCTGAGCATAGTAGAGCAGAGCTGAGCATAGTAGAGCAGAGCATAGTAGAGTAGAGCAGAGCATAGTAGAGTAGAGCAGAGCATAGTAGAGCTGAGCCGAGTATAGTAGAGCATAGTAGAGCATAGCAGAGCATAGTAGTGCTGAGCTGAGCTTAGTAGAGCAGAGCATAGCAGATTATACCAGAGCTGAGCATAGTAGAGCAGAGCTGAGCATAGTAGTGCTGAGCTGAGCTTAGTAGAGCAGAGCATAGCAGATTATACCAGAGCTGAGCATAGCAGAGCATAGTAGAGCTGAGCATAGTAGAGCAGAGCATAGTAGAGCAGAGCTGAGCTTTAACCCGGCTGCTGTCCGATGTTCCTTAGACAGGGTCATTAGTGCCTCTGTGCACAATCGGCAGCATTAGAAGTACTGGAGAACAGATCTATTGGTAATGGGGGGTGACGTAAGCCCGGGGTGGGGGCTTCATTAGGGGGCGATGGCAGAAAATCAGTGCAGATGTAGAAATGGACTGTAATGGCCAAATGATTAATCCTGCGTGTACAGAAAACGTTGTGATTTGGGAATAACCCTGTAGGCGCCCTGGATGCCGATCTAAGGATCTCTAACCAGGGAGCTGCTGTGACTTGTAGTGCTCCCATCACCTGCCTCACCATTTATTATACTCCAGTCACACCCAGAGCTGCATTCATCACGCTGCTAGCAGGGATCCATCAGTACTGTGCTGAGCTGCCATGTCTCTGCATGTGTCTCCACATGGGGCCGCTGCGCTGGGGAAATGCTGCCCGCACTGCTACTTCTTGTACCCCCTGTCCAGTCACTGAAGAGGAGCACGCAGAGGTGTGAAGTCATTCAGCATGCTGGCTAGCAGAATTGCGAATGCAGCTCCGGATGTGTCTTTAATTTATATTACTGGCTGTTCTGGGGTCCTAACTTTTATTTGTGCTGGGACTTGTAGTTCCACAACAGTTAAAAATGAAGCCATTTAAGGAAATAAAAAGCCAAATGTTAATTCCGTCATTGGCTGCCCAGGATGCCATGACATGAGCCCCCCTTGCCCGGCCTTGGCTGTGTAGGGCACAGTTAGAGCCGTGATTTCATGGCTTGGCAGCCGCCGTGCCCTCCCTCTCCTCCTCTGATTGAGGCTCCATCCAGATGTCCTGTGCCCCCGCCTCCGCCGATCATCATGCAGATCCTGCCAGCCCCGGCCTGTGATTTCTCATTGCCCAGTGCAGACAGATGGCCGAGAGGTGTAATGTGCCACAGACAGAGCCGCATCCTCGCCTCCCGCCTGCCCCTCGCTCTGATTACAGCCCCCTGCATGGCTGCTCACTGATTGCTTCAAGGTTGTTAGGAAGGGACAGAGCGCAGTCTCCTGCCCCAGATCACTCCTGTGCTCCGCAGGGAGCACGCGGGGATCCTAGGTAAACGGCCGCCGCCTGTGCCTCATCCATACGGACCCAGCGGTAATCGCCCATTTTCACAGACGCGGATCATTCTCCTCCTGTCAGTCCCGTCCTCCAGGAAGACGCTGCTGCTTTCCATCTTAAGTCGCCAAAGGAACGTTTCATTTTAATGACTGCGGCGTAACTGTGCTCTGCGCGACGGCAGAGAGCGATCCGACACCGCCGCCCTGTTAACTCTGCGACACTGCACTCATCATTACTCTGCCTCCATTGTAAAATCTTCAAAAACTACGTACGTGTAACGGCGGGCGCTGCCGGGTATATCTGTATATGACAAGGTGCAGCTATGTAAAGTTACTATTTCCTGTGTTTATTATTACAATTACATCTCTACATTTTCTCCTCTCCGCTGTGACGTGGACGTCCAATTGTAACACCAGATCCTTGTGCTGCTTACTGCTATTATACTACATTATACAGCTCAGATCGCAATCTGCATAGACCTGATGATATATGATGGACATAAACCTGTCTGCAGCCACCACTAGGGGGAGCTCCCTGTATACAGAGATACATGATAAGATCCTGTCTGCAGCCACCACTAGGGGGAGCTCCCTGTATACAGAGATACATGATAAGATTCTGTCTGCAGCCACCACTAGGGGGAGCTCCCTGTATACAGAGATACATGATAAGATCCTGTCTGCAGCCACCACTAGGGGGAGCTCCCTGTATACAGAGATACATGATAAGATCCTGTCTGCAGCCACCACTAGGGGGAGCTCCCTGTATACAGAGATACATGATAAGATCCTGTCTGCAGCCACCACTAGGGGGAGCTCCCTGTATACAGAGATACATGATAAGATCCTGTCTGCAGCCACCACTAGGGGGAGCTCCCTGTATACAGAGATACATGATAAGATCCTGTCTGCAGCCACCACTAGGGGGAGCTCCCTGTATACAGAGATACATGATAAGATTCTGTCTACAGTCACCACTAGGGGGAGCTCCCTGTATACAGAGATACATGATAAGATTCTGTCTGCAGCCACCACTAGGGGGAGCTCCCTGTATACAGAGATACATGATAAGATCCTGTCTGCAGTCATCACTAGGGGGAGCTCCCTGTATACAGAGATACATGACAAGATCCTGTCTGCAGCCACCACTAGGGGGAGCTCCCTGTATACAGAGATACATGATAAGATCCTGTCTGCAGTCACCACTAGGGGGAGCTCCCTGTATACAGAGATACATGATAAGATCCTGTCTGCAGCCACCACTAGGGGGAGCTCCCTGTATACAGAGATACATGATAAGATCCTGTCTGCAGCCACCACTAGGGGGAGCTCCCTGTATACAGAGATACATGATAAGATCCTGTCTGCAGCCACCACTAGGGGGAGCTCCCTGTATACAGAGAAACATGATAAGATCCTGTCTGCAGTCACCACTAGGGGGAGCTCCCTGTATACAGAGATACATGATAAGATTCTGTCTGCAGTCACCACTAGGGGGAGCTCCATGTATACAGAGATACATGATAAGATCCTGTTTGCAGTCACCACTAGGGGGAGCTCCCTGTATACAGATACACATGATAAGATCCTGACTGCAGTCACCACTAGGGGGAGCTCCCTGTATACAGAGATACATGATAAGATCCTGTCTGCAGCCACCACTAGGGGGAGCTCCCTGTATACAGAAATACATGATAAGATCCTGTCTGCAGCCACCACTAGGGGGAGCTCCCTGTATACAGAGATACATGATAAGATCCTGTCTGCAGTCACCACTAGGGGGAGCTCCCTGTATACAGAGAAACATGATAAGATCCTGTCTGCAGTCACCACTAGGGGGAGCTCCCTGTATACAGAGATACATGATAAGATTCTGTCTGCAGTCACCACTAGGGGGAGCTCCATGTATACAGAGATACATGATAAGATCCTGTCTGCAGTCACCACTAGGGGGAGCTCCCTGTATACAGATACACATGATAAGATCCTGACTGCAGTCACCACTAGGGGGAGCTCCCTGTATACAGAGATACATGATAAGATCCTGTCTGCAGCCACCACTAGGGGGAGCTCCCTGTTCACAGAGATACATGATAAGATGTGTCTGCAGCCACCACTAGGGGGAGCTCCCTGTATACAGAGATACATCATAAGATCCTGTCTGCAGCCACCACTAGGGGGAGCTCCCTGTATACAGAGATACATGATAAGATCCTGTCTGCAGTCACCACTAGGGGGAGCTCCCCGTATACAGAGATACATGATAAGATCCTGTCTGCAGTCACCACTAGGGGGAGCTCCCCGTATACAGAGATACATGATAAGATCCTGTCTGCAGCCACCACTAGGGGGAGCTCCCCGTATACAGAGATACATGATAAGATCCTGTCTGCAGCCACCACTAGGGGGAGCTCCCTGTATACAGAGATACATGATAAGATCCTGTCTGCAGCCACCACTAGGGGAGCTCCCTGTATACAGAGATACATGATAAGATCCTGTCTGCAGTCACCACTAGGGGGAGCTCCCTGTATACAGAGATACGTGATAAGATCCTGTCTGCAGCCACCACTAGGGGGAGCTCCCCGTATACAGAGATACATGATAAGATCCTGTCTGCAGCCACCACTAGGGGGAGCTCCCTGTATACAGAGATACATGATAAGATCCTGTCTGCAGCCACCACTAGGGGGAGCTCCCTGTATACAGCGATACATGATAAGATCCTGTCTGCAGCCACCACTAGGGGGAGCTCCCTGTATACAGAGATACATGATAAGATCCTGTCTGCAGTCACCACTAGGGGGAGCTCCCTGTATACAGAGATACGTGATAAGATCCTGTCTGAAGTCACCACTAGGGGGAGCTCCCTGTATACAGAGATACATAAGATCCTGTCTGCAACCACTAGGGGGAGCTCCCTGTATACAGAGATACATGATAAGATCCTGTCTGCAGCCACCACTAGGGGGAGCTCCCTGTATACAGAGATACATGATAAGATCCTGTCTGCAGCCACCACTAGGGGGAGCTCCCTGTATACAGAGATACATGATAAGATCCTGTCTGCAGTCACCACTAGGGGGAGCTCCCTGTATACAGAGATACATAAGATCCTGTCTGCAACCACTAGGGGGAGCTCCCTGTATACAGAGATACATGATAAGATCTTGTCTGCAGCCACCACTAGGGGGAGCTCCCTGTATACAGAGATACATGATAAGATCCTGTCTGCAGCCACCACTAGGGGGAGCTCCCTGTATACAGAGATACATGATAAGATCCTGTCTGCTGTCACCACTAGGGGGAGCTCCCTGTATACAGAGATACATTATAAGATCCTGTCTGCAGCCACCACTAGGGGGAGCTCCCTGTATACAGAGATACATGATAAGATCCTGTCTGCAGTCACCACTAGGGGGAGCTCCCTGTATACAGAGATACATGATAAGATCCTGTCTGCAGCCACCACTAGGGGGAGCTCCCTGTATACAGATACATGATAAGATCCTGTCTGCAGTCACCACTAGGGGGAGCTCCCTGTATACAGAGATACATGATAAGAGCCTGTGTGCAGCCACCACTAGGGGGAGCTCCCTGTATACAGAGATACATGATAAGATCCTGTCTGCAGCCACCACTAGGGGGAGCTCCCTGTATACAGAGATACATGATAAGATTCTGTCAGCAGCCACCACTAGGGGGAGCTCCCTGTATACAGAGATACATGATAAGATCCTGTCTGCAGCCACCACTAGGGGGAGCTCCCTGTATACAGAAATACATGATAAGATTCTGTCTGCGGCCACCACTAGGGGGAGCTCCCTGTATACAGAGATACATGATAAGATTCTGTCTGCAGCCACCACTAGGGGGAGATCCCTGCATACAGAGATACATGATAAGATCCTGTCTGCGGCCACCACTAGGGGGAGCTCCCTGTATACAGAGATACATGATAAGATTCTGTCTGCAGCCACCACTAGGGGGAGATCCCTGCATACAGAGATACATGATAAGATCCTGTCTGCAGTCACCACTAGGGGGAGCTCCCTGTATACAGATACATGATAAGATCCTGTCTGCAGCCACCACTAGGGGGAGCTCCCTGTATACAGAGATACATGATAAGATCCTGTCTGCAGCCACCAGTAGATTTGTGAATGCCGCTCTTGATGTGACTCTTTAAGGAATGACAGGGGTAAAGGAAAGTCTCATCTGTGACAATGATGTGATCGTCTCCTTTACTGCCTCTTCCTTTATACGTCTGCTGAGTGGATCAAGCTAAGTGATCTGCTACATAGAGGGTCCCCTCATCCCTCGCTCTGGGGCCCCTCTGTTTTCTTCGAGAACTTTGCCTGGTTTGAAGCTTCCACTGAAGTCTGGGCAGCGCGCTGGGCACAGTGTCCAGACAGTTGGCTCAGGAGAGCAGATGGCGGCTGTCTGGATGTATGTGCCAGGCTCACAGAATGACGGGGGTGTGCGGTCTGACATCTCATCTTACGAGCAATTTTCGTACTGCGCCAATGTGTAGAGGAAAATACAGATGGAAGTGTGTAACCATCGCTGGGTGACATGTGCCTGCTACAGTCATATCACATTCATACCTCCCTTCTTCCTCTTAGAAATCAGTGGTCATATTTTCTTTAAATTCTGGTGTTAGGGATTGGACACATCCAGATCCTGATGGTCTGTGCTAAAAATGCCGCCATCACGTGAGAGGCAGCCGCAGGCTCCTAGTGGGGAAATCTGTGTCATTATGATTCCGTCTGATGGAACGTTCTGTCCTCTGTCCCGAGGATGCGACAATCACATAATTAGACTTTACTGATGCTACTGGCGAGGAGTGACAGGGCAGTGTCGAGCATCGGTACATGCAATTAAGTATATAAGTGCTATAATACTGCCCATATGTACAAGAATATAACTACTATAATACTGCTCCTATGTACAAGAATATAACTACTATAATACTGCCCCTATGTACAAGAATATAACTACTATAATACTGCCCCTATGTACAAGAATACAACTACTATAATACTGCCCCTCTGTACAAGAATATAACTACTATAATACTGCTCCTATGTACAAGAATATAACTACTATAATACTGCTCCTATGTAGAAGAATATAACTACTATAATACTGCCCCATGTACAAGAATATAACTACTATAATACTGCTCCTATATACAACAATATAACTACTATAATACTGCCCCTATGTACAAGAATATAACTACTATAATACTGCTCCTATGTACAAGAATATAACTATTATAATACTGCCCTTATGTACAAGAATATAACTACTATAATACTGCCCCTGTGTACAAGAATATAACTACTATAATACTGCTCCTATGTACAAGAATATAACTACTATAATACTGCCCCTATGTACAAGAATATAACTACTATAATACTGCTCCTATGTACAAGAATATAACTATAATACTGCTCCTATGTACAAGAATATAACTACTATAATACTGCCCCTATGTACTATAATATAACTACTATAATACTGCCCCTATGTACAAGAATATAACTACTATAATACTGCCCCCTATGTACAAGAATATAACTACTATAATACTGCCCCTATGTACAAGAATATAACTACTATAATACTGCTCCTATGTACAAGAATATAACTACTATAATACTGCCCCTATGTACTATAATATAACTACTATAATACTGCCCCTATGTACAAGAATATAACTACTATAATACTGCTCCTATGTACAAGAATATAACTACTATAATACTGCCCCTATGTACTATAATATAACTACTATAATACTGCCCCTATGTACAAGAATATAACTACTATAATACTGCCCCCTATGTACAAGAATATAACTACTATAATACTGCCCCTATGTACAAGAATATAACTACTATAATACTGCTCCTATGTACAAGAATATAACTACTATAATACTGCTCCTATATACAAGAATATAACTACTATAATACTGCTCCTATGTACAGGAATATAACTACTATAATACTGCCCCTATGTACAAGAATATAACTACTATAATACTGCTCCTATATACAAGAATATAACTACTATAATACTGCTCCTATGTACAGGAATATAACTACTATAATACTGCTCCTATGTACAAGAATATAACTACTATAATACTGCCCCTATGTACAAGAATATAACTACTATAATACTGCTCCTATATACAAGAATATAACTACTATAATACTGCTCCTATGTACAGGAATATAACTACTATAATACTGCTCCTATGTACAAGAATATAACTACTATAATACTGCTCCTATGTACAAGAATATAACTATTATAATACTGCCCCCTACGTACAAGAATATAATTACTATAATACTGCCCCTATGTACAAGAATATAACTACTATAATACTGCCCCTATGTACAAGAATATAACTACTATAATACTGCTCCTATGTACAAGAATATAACTACTATAATACTGCCCCTATGTACAAGAATATAACTACTATAATACTGCTCCTATGTACAAGAATATATCTACTATAATACTGCCCCTATGTACAAGAATATAACTACTATAATACTGCCCCTATGTACAAGAATATAACTACTATAATACTGCTCCTATGTACAAGAATATAACTACTATAATACTGCCCCTATGTACAAGAATATAACTACTATAATACTGCTCCTATGTACAAGAATATAACTACTATAATACTGCCCCTATGTACAAGAATATAACTACTATAATACTGCCCCTATGTACAAGAATATAACTACTATAATACTGCTCCTATATACAAGAATATAACTACTATAATACTGCTCCTATGTACAAGAATATAACTACTATAATACTGCCCCCTATGTACAAGAATATAACTACTATAATACTGCCCCTATGTACAAGAATATAACTACTATAATACTGCCCCTATGTACAAGAATATAACTACTATAATACTGCCCCTATGTACAAGAATATAACTACTATAATACTGCTCCTATGTACAAGAATATAACTACTATAATACTGCCCCTATGTACAAGAATATAACTACTATAATACTGCTCCTATGTACAAGAATATAACTACTATAATACTGCTCCTATGTACAAGAATATAACTACTTTAATACTGCTCCTGTGTACAAGAATATAACTACTATAATACTGCCCCCTATGTACAAGAATATAACTACTATAATACTGCCCCTATGTACAAGAATATAACTACTATAATACTGCCCCTATGTACAAGAATATAACTACTTTAATACTGCTCCTGTGTACAAGAATATAACTACTATAATACTGCCCCCTATGTACAAGAATATAACTACTATAATACTGCTCCTATGTACAAGAATATAATGACTATAATACTGCTCCTATGTACAAGAATATAACTACTATAATACTGCCCCTATGTACAAGAATATAACTACTATATTACTGCTCCTATGTATAAGAATATAACTACTATATTACTGCTCCTATGTATAGGAATATAACTACTATAATACTGCTCCTATGTACAAGAATATAACTACTATAATAGTGCTCCTATGTACAAGAATATAACTACTATAATACTGCTCCTATGTACAAGAATATAACTACTGTAATACTGCCCCAATGTACAAGAATATAACTACTATAATACTGCCCCTATGTACCAGAATATAACTACTATAATACTGCCCCTATGTACAAGAATATAACTACTATAATACTGCTCCTATGTACAAGAATATAACTACTATAATACTGCCCCTATGTACAAGAATATAACTGCTATAATACTGCCCCTATATACAATATATAACTGCTATATACTGTATGTAGTAATCGTGTCCTCGGCAGGTGTGAGGCTCAGAGGTCTGCGGTTTTCTATGTAGATGATTTTCTTGTGTTTTGCCCTTTGTTGCCGGTTTATGTCTCCGTTTTTCTGAGTGATTTGCAATTGCAGAATTTTACCTTTCCAATAAGCAAAGTGCGGCCGTTTGAGAACAGATTTTGTCATTCTCGTCCTTGGCAATGACCTTGAGGGTGAGTTCACCTGAACGTTGGGAGCGCGGCGCGTGTGATCTGCAGTCGGAATGAGTCTGCGGCGTGAGGTGCGGCGCTCTCGGATCCAGCGCACGTGCTCGGGGAGAGGCGCACGGCCGGCGCTTTCTGCTGGTTAATAGGTTTGTGTGTTGACGAATGATCTTCATCAAATGAGAGTCTTTATAATGTTTGATATAATGTCAGGTTTCATTACGCTCCGGGGCGAGGAGCGGGGGGGCAGGAGGGGGGTCGGCGAGGAGGAGGAGGGGGGGGCGATGGTGCGGGATCCGGGGAAGAATGACTGGAATAGCAATGGATCGGAGCTGGAGCGAGACTGCAGCCTGGGAGACGCGATGATCTGTTACTGTCAGCGCCGGACTGACGCCGTCCTGCACGCACGTCCGAGCTGCGGTCAGGGTGGGGGGGTTATTGTGGCGGTATCCCTCCCCTCTCGTGTGCCGAGACGTGTGCACAATCCGGTACGGTGACCACGTAAGAGAGCGCCGCGGCCACGCATCACGTCCTGCGGGCTGCCAGCGGCACAGAGTATTTCAGCAGCGTTCTGACTGCCTTTCTCTCCTTTTAGGAAGAAGATATTGAATATTACGACTCCAAGGCGGACACAGAATACGTGAGTCCCGCGACGCCTCCGGGGCGGTCCGCGTTCTCGCCTCTCTTGGGGCGGTCCGCGTTCTCGCCTCTCTTGGGGCTCATTGTCCTTCTCCTCTTTTAGGAAGATCTGGAGGGCGAGGATGAACCTCGGGAGCCGTCAAACTCCCTAAAGCTGGAGTTCAGCGACGATCCAAACTTCAGGACG
Organism: Ranitomeya variabilis; assembly: GCF_051348905.1. Lineage (NCBI taxonomy): Eukaryota > Metazoa > Chordata > Amphibia > Anura > Dendrobatidae > Ranitomeya > Ranitomeya variabilis. The sequence continues at coordinate 215,734,565 of NC_135239.1, read as the reverse complement.
AAAGTGAATTACTCGTACACGGCGGTGCAGATCCCGACAGACATCTACAAGGGCTGTGAGTACCCGAGGTGCCTGCTGGGAGTTGTAGTCTGCCGACGGCATCGCGCACATTGCATCCTGGGAGCAGTCAGCACCTTGTGGTCCATTCTGTGCCATTTTCAGAATCTCTGAATGTAGAAGATAATTGTTTCCCAGTCAATGACAGAAAGCAGAGGCACAAACCATGCGCTCCGCAGCTGAGGGTTTGCTACAGTGTGTATGTGTGAGTCCAGGATTGGCTACACTGATAATGTGGCAGTCTGGGAACGTAACAGTGTGACACCTAAATGTAAGCAGTCAGTGTTTCCTTTCGCTGACAGCAAGCAGAGATCTTGAACATGGGGAGAAACTGTCTGAACTTTTGAATCGCACAATAATCGTCCTCTATTCACAGAAGATGGGACGCCGGCCCTTTAATGACATCATTTAAACGTCGATCTGTAACGTGAACCCCCCAAATGTCGCCCCCGCCTCCGCTGCTCCCACCTCCTTTTGGGCATTTTTCTTTTTTTTTCTCCTTTGCTCCTGATTGTCTCATCGTGAGTAGAGATGTGCGGACCCCTGATGTTCAGGTTCTGCCAAACAGTTAAATAAAACTTTGGGTTCAGGTACCAGGACAGCACCCGACCCCGGACCCCATTCACTTGGATGGTGAGCATAAACATCCAGCGTTTGCCACGATGTCATGTGCATGAAAGCACGACAAGCACCACTTCTGATTGGCCGTAAAATCATCCCCATCGGTCACAGACGCGGTTCCCAGCTGTCAGATGACATGAGCCCGCAGCTGTGATCGGAGGTACAAGGTTTACCTCCATCATTGGTCCAGGCTGATGGGACTACTGCTCCCATCATCCGACACCTGCTGCAGCTAATAACTGAGCAGGAGCGGCTGATGGGACTACTGCTCCCATCATCCAACACCTGCTGCAGCTAATAACTGAGCAGGAGCGGCTGATGGGACTACTGCTCCCATCATCCAACACCTGCTGCAGCTAATAGAGCAGGAGCGGCTGATGGGACGACTGCTCCCATCATCCAACACCTGCTGCAGCTAATAACAGAGCAGGAGCGGCTGATGGGACTACTGCTCCCATCATCCAACACCTGCTGCAGCTAATAACATAGCAGGAGCGGCTGGTGGGACTACTGCTCCCATCATCCAACACCTGCTGCAGCTAATAACATAGCAGGAGCGGCTGATGGGACTACTGCTCCCATCATCCAACACCTGCTGCAGCTAATAAAAGAGCAGGAGCGGCTGATGGGACTACTGCTCCCATCATCCAACACCTGCTGCAGCTAATAACAGAGCAGGAGCTGCTAATGGGACTACTGCTCCCATCATCCGACACCTGCTGCAGCTAATAACAGTGAGAACAGGAGCTGATGGGACTACTGCTCCCATCATCCAACACCTTCTGCAGCTAATGTCAGTGAGAGCAGGAGCGGCTGATGGGACTACTGCTCCCATCATCCAACACCTGCTGCAGCTAACAGTGAGAGCAGGAACGGCTAATGGGACTACTGCTCCCATCATCCGACACCTGCTGCAGCTAATAACAGTGAGAGCAGGAACGGCTGATGGGACTACTGCTCCCATCATCCGCACCTGCTGCAGCTAATAAGTGAGAGCAGAAGCGGCTGATGGGACTACTGCTCCCATCATCCGACACCTGCTGCAGCTAATAACAGTGAGAGCAGGAGCGGCTGATGGGACTACTGCTCCCATCATCCAACACCTGCTGCAGCTAATAACAGAGCAGGAGCAGCTGATGGGACTACTGCTCCCATCATCCAACACCTGCTGCAGCTAATAACATAGCAGGAGCGGCTGGTGGGACTACTGCTCCCATCATCCAACACCTGCTGCAGCTAATAAAAGAGCAGGAGCGGCTGATGGGACTACTGCTCCCATCATCCAACACCTGCTGCAGCTAATAACAGAGCAGGAGCTGCTGATGGGACTACTGCTCCCATCATCCGACACCTGCTGCAGCTAATAACAGTGAGAACAGGAGCTGATGGGACTACTGCTCCCATCATCCAACACCTTCTGCAGCTAATGTCAGTGAGAGCAGGAGCGGCTGATGGGACTACTGCTCCCATCATCCAACACCTGCTGCAGCTAACAGTGAGAGCAGGAACGGCTAATGGGACTACTGCTCCCATCATCCGACACCTGCTGCAGCTAATAACAGTGAGAGCAGGAACGGCTGATGGGACTACTGCTCCCATCATCCGCACCTGCTGCAGCTAATAAGTGAGAGCAGAAGCGGCTGATGGGACTACTGCTCCCATCATCCGACACCTGCTGCAGCTAATAACACTGAGAGCAGGAGCGGCTGATGGGACTACTGCTCCCATCATCCGACACCTGCTGCAGCTAATAACAGTGAGAGCAGGAGCGGCTGATAGGACTACTTCTCCCATCATCCAACACCTGCTGCAGCTAATAACAGTGAGAGCAGGAGCGGCTGATAGGACTACTGCTCCCGTCATCCAACACCTGCTGCAGCTAATAAGGCCGGGATCACACACAGCAAGATACAGCCGAGTCTCGCAGGTTAAAAACAAGCTCTGGCACCGGCACTCCGGAGCAGAGCGTGCGGCCGCATAGCAATACATTGAGCTGCACGCTCCGCTCCGGAGTGCCGGTGCCAGATCTTGTTTTTACCTGCGAGACTCGGCCGTATCTTGCTGTGTGTGATTCCGGCCTTACAGTGAGAGCTGGAGCGGCTGATGGGACTACTGCTCCCATCATCCGACACCTGCTGCAGCTAATAACAGTGAGAACAGGAGCTGATGGGACTACTGCTCCCATCAGCTGACACCAGCTGCAGCTAATAACAGTGAGAGCAGGAGCTGATGGGACTACTGCTCCCATCATCCAAAACCTGCTGCAGCTAATAACAGTGAGAGCAGGAGCGGCTGATGGGACTACTGCTCCCATCATCCAACACCTGCTGCAGCTAATAACAGTGAGAACAGGAGCTGATGGGACTACTGCTCCCATCATCCGACACTTGCTGCAGCTAATAACAGTGAGAACAGGAGCTGATGGGACTACTGCTCCCATCATCCGACACTTGCTGCAGCTAATAACAGTGAGAACAGGAGCTGATGGGACTACTGCTCCCATCATCCGACACCAGCTGCAGCTAATAAGTGAGAGCATGAGCTGATGGGACTACTGCTCCCATCATCCAACACCAGCTGCAGCTAATAACAGTGAGAGCATGAGCTGATGGGACTACTGCTCCCATCATCCAACACCTGCTGCAGCTAATAAGTGAGAGCAGGAGCTGATGGGAGTACTCATCAGCCGCTCCTGCGCTGTAAATAATTTAAATATATATATATATATATTTTTGGGTTCCCTCGTATTTTATAAGCAGCCAGATAAAACTGGCAGCTGGGGACTTTGCTTGCCGCGCTGTTGCACACTTGATGGCATGAGAAACACACGGTATTCGGGGGCCAAAGCCGAACAGTAGCACGGACTCCCTGGTGGTCCGTGATCGGTGCCCGAACAATAGGTGTTCGGTACGGACTCTGAACTTTACTCTTGGGGTCGCCCATCTCTGCTCGTGAGCACCGACCCCCATGCAGACCCCTGATCTCCCCGGTCTCCCTATGGCTGACCCCTCTCCCTGCCGCTGCCCCCTGTCTCCCCAGCTACCGTCATCCTGAACGAGCTGAACTGGACGGACGCCTTGGAGAACGTCTTCATCCAGAACCGGCAGGAGGACCCCACTCTGCTGTGGCAGGTGTTCGGCAGCGCGACCGGCGTGACCCGATACTACCCAGGTGAGAGCTGCGGAGATGGCGGCGTCATGGCGGCTCATCGAGTGCTGGAGGCCCTAACTCTGCTGTCTGTCACCACAGCCACCCGCTGGAGGGCTCCCAGCAAGATCGACCTGTACGACGTCCGCAGGAGGCCGTGGTGAGTACAGTGGGCGTCCCCTCGCATCCCACCTCCCTACTTCTGCATCTGATGACCTCTGCTTCATCCCTGCTGGCCTAATACTGCTCACTGCTGAGGGTTTGTTACAGTTGTATCCATGTGTGACTATGGATCAGCAGAGAGGTTACGGGTTCTGGTGAGCTTAGGATTGCCAGATACATCCGCAGCACAGCCCTGTTGTTTTGTTACAATGTGTCAGTGTATGTAACGTATCAGTCTGGAGTCCAGGTTGTGGAGGGTTGTTTACACTGGATACAATTGTAGCAAACCATCAGCAGTGGAAGTATGAGCTCTGGATTGAAGCCTCTGTATGTACCAAAACGTGACAGCAAGCAGAGATGTTCGGTGCTATGGGAATAAATATATGAATGCCGCAAAACTTTCTGTTATGTTTATAGCGTCTTTTGCTCTGCACATTGGGTTTTATTGGACGTCCTCACGTCATAGATTTGTCCTGTGGGGGGCGCCATCATGTGCTGTGTCAGTGACGGCTGCTGTGATTGGTCCATGTATTACAGTGTCTGCTCTGCCCCCACCGCCCCTCACATGTGTCCAGGTGTCGTGTCTGCATCCTGTGCTCGCTCCTGTGCTCGCTCTCGTGCTCTTCGCCTGTGTCCTCGTCCCCACGTCTTCTTGGGGTCCATGCTTCTTCTGCTCACTTTGAGACTCATTGTTTCTCGTCCCCACATCTTCTGCATGCTCGTCTGTCTCTGTATCTCCGTGTCTTCTGCATGCTCGTCTGTCTCTGTATCTCCGTGTCTTCTGCATGCTCATCGTCTGTCTCTGTATCTCCGTGTCTTCTGCATGCTCATCGTCTGTCTCTGTATCTCCCTGTCTTTTCCTCGCTCTCATGCTCATCGTCTGTCTCTGTATCTCCCTGTCTTTTACTCGCTCTCATGCTCATCGTCTGTCTCTGTATCTCCGTGTCTTCTGCATGCTCATCGTCTCTCTCTGAATCTCCGTGTCTTCTGCATGCTCATCGTCTGTCTCTGAATCTCCGTGTCTTCTGCATGCTCATCGTCTGTCTCTGTATCTCCGTGTCTTCTGCATGCTCATCGTCTGTCTCTGTATCTCCGTGTCTTCTGCATGCTCATCGTCTGTCTCTGTATCTCCGTGTCTTCTGCATGCTCATCGTCTGTCTCTGTATCTCCGTGTCTTCTGCATGCTCATCGTCTGTCTCTGTATCTCCGTGTCTTCTGCATGCTCATCGTCTGTCTCTGTATCTCCGTGCCTTCTGCTCGCTCTCATGCTCATCGTCTGTCTCTGTATCTCCATGTCTTTTACTCGCTCTCATGCTCATCGTCTGTCTCTGTATCTCCCTGTCTTTTCCTCGCTCTCATGCTCATCGTCTGTCTCTGTATCTCCGTGCCTTCTGCTCTCTCTCATGCTTGTCTGTCTCTGTATTTCCCTGTCTTTTCCTCGCTCTCATGCTCATCGTCTGTCTCTGTATCTCCGTGCCTTCTGCTCTCTCTCATGCTTGTCTGTCTCTGTATTTCCCTGTCTTTTCCTCGCTCTCATGCTCATCGTCTGTCTCTGTATCTCCGTGTCTTCTGCTCTCTCTCATGCTCATCGTCTGTCTCTGTATCTCCCTGTCTTTTCCTCGCTCTCATGCTCATCGTCTGTCTCTGTATCTCCGTGTCTTCTGCTCTCTCTCATGCTCATCGTCTCTCTGTATTTCCCTGTCTTTTCCTCGCTCTCATGCTCATCGTCTGTCTCTGTATTTCCCTGTCTTTTGCTCGCTCTCATGCTCATCGTCTGTCTCTGTATCTCCGTCTTTTCCTCGCTCTCATGCTCATCGTCTATCTCTGTATCTCCGTGTCTTCTGCTCTCATCATGCTCATCGTCTCTCTGTATTTCCCTGTCTTTTGCTTGCTCTCATGCTCATCGTCTGTTTCTTTATGTGCCTGTCTTCTGCTCGCTCTCATGCTCATCGTCTCTCTGTATTTCCCTGTCTTTTCCTCGCTCTCATGCTCATCGTCTGTCTCTGTATTTCCCTGTCTTTTCCTCGCTCTCATGCTCATCGTCTGTCTCTGTATCTCCGTGCCTTTTGCTCGCTCTCATGCTCATCGTCTGTCTCTGTATTTCCCTGTCTTTTCCTCGCTCTCATGCTCATCGTCTGTCTCTGTATCTCCGTGCCTTCTGCTCGCTCTCATGCTCATCGTCTGTCTCTGTATCTCCGTGCCTTCTGCTCGCTCTCATGCTCATCGTCTGTCTCTGTATTTCCCTGTCTTTTCCTCGCTCTCATGCTCATCGTCTGTCTCTGTATTTCCCTGTCTTTTCCTCGCTCTCATGCTCATCGTCTGTCTCTGTATTTCCCTGTCTTTTCCTCGCTCTCATGCTCATCGTCTGTCTCTGTATCTCCGTGCCTTCTGCTCGCTATCATGCTCATCGTCTGTCTCTGTATTTCCCTGTCTTTTCCTCGCTCTCATGCTCATCGTCTGTCTCTGTATCTCCGTGCCTTCTGCTCGCTCTCATGCTCATCGTCTGTCTCTGTATCTCCGTGCCTTCTGCTCGCTCTCATGCTCATCGTCTGTCTCTGTATCTCCGTGCCTTCTGCTCGCTCTCATGCTCATCGTCTGTCTCTGTATCTCCGTGCCTTCTGCTCGCTATCATGCTCATCGTCTGTCTCTGTATTTCCCTCTTTTGCTTGCTCTCATGCTCATCGTCTGTTTCTTTATGTGCCTGTCTTCTGCTCGCTCTCATGCTCATCGTCTCTCTGTGTCCCTGCGTCTTCTGCTCGTGCTCATCGTCTGTCTCCGTCTCTCCCACCTCTGTGCACCTCTGTCCAATTTTCATTTCACGCATCACTGCTACTGGAAAATGCCTCAAATAACGGAGAGAGCGCCTTGAGACGCTCGTGTGTACATAGTTATGTATATGTTCTGTCGCTGCCGCAGCTTCGTGTTTTTATTAGAGGAGTGCGATTTAGTTGGTAAACACCAAGCGAAGTTTGTCACGAGTGCGGAAGGGTGAGAGATACAACAGCCAACGTGTGAAGAATGGTGCGGTCTCACCTGGAAACCATCCACCAACAGGCACCAAACACTGACCAAAGGGGTGAGGCTACACAGCCTCAATATTCTGATCAATCTCTCGCGTAACCACACCAAGAAAATGGCTGCAGGTGTGAGCGGAAAGGTAGACGAACGTGGGAGCGAGCGGAAAGTTAGACGAACGTGGGAGCGAGCGGAAAGGTAGACGAATGTGGGAACGAGCTTAAAGATAGACGAACATGGGAGTGGGCAGAAAGGTAGATGAATGTGGGAACGAGCGGAAAGGTAGACGAATGTGGGAACGAGCGGAAAGATAGACGAACATGGGAGCGAGCAGAAAGGTAGACGAACATGGGAGCGAGCAGAAAAGTAGACGAATGTGGGAGCGGGCGGAAAGATAGACGAACATGGGAGCGAGCCGAAGGGTGGATGAATGTGGGAACAAGCGGAAAGATAGACGAACATGGGAGCGAGCAGAAAGGTAGACGAATGTGGGAGCGGGCGGAAAGATAGACGAACATGGGAGCGAGCAGAAAGGTAGACGAATGTGGGAGCGGGCGGAAAGATAGACGAACATGGGAGCGAGCAGAAAGGTAGATGAACATGGGAGCGAGCAGAAAAGTAGACGAATGTGGGAGCGGGCGGAAAGATAGACGAACATGGGAGCGAGCAGAAAGGTAGATGAACATGGGAGCGAGCAGAAAAGTAGACGAATGTGGGAGCGGGCGGAAAGATAGACGAACATGGGAGCGAGCCGAAGGGTGGATGAATGTGGGAACAAGCGGAAAGATAGACGAACATGGGAGCGAGCAGAAAGGTAGACGAATGTGGGAGCGGGCGGAAAGATAGACGAACATGGGAGCGAGCAGAAAGGTAGACGAATGTGGGAGCGGGCGGAAAGATAGACGAACATGGGAGCGAGCAGAAAGGTAGATGAACATGGGAGCAAGGAGAAAAGTAGATGAATGTGGGAGCGACCCGGAGACAGATGAACCGTGAGAGCGAGCAGGAGACATGGAGACAAACGATCATGAGAGCGAGCAGGAGACATGGAGACAGATGAATGTGAGAGCGAGCAGGAGACATGGAGACTGATGAACATAAGAGCGAGCAGGAGACATGGAGACAGGCGAATGTGAGAGCGAGCAGGAGACATGGAGACAGGCGAATGTGAGAGCGAGCAGGAGACATGGAGACAGACGAATGTGAGAGCGAGCAGGAGACATGGAGACAGATGAATGTGAGCAAGCAGGAGACATGGAGACAGACGAATGTGAGAGCGAGCAGGAGACATGGAGACAGATGAATGTGAGAGCGAGCAGGAGACATGGAGACAGACGAATGTGAGAGCGAGCAGGAGACATGGAGACAGGCGAATGTGAGAGCGAGCAGGAGACATGGAGACAGGCGAATGTGAGCAAGCAGGAGACATGGAGACAGACGAATGTGAGAGCGAGCAGGAGACATGGAGACAGATGAATGTGAGATCAGGAGACATGGAGACAGACGAATGTGAGAGCAAACAGGAAACATGGAGACAGACGATCATGAGAGCGAGCAGGAGACATGGAGACAGACAAATGTGAGAGCGAGCAGGAGACATGGAGACAGGCGAATGTGAGAGCGAGCAGGAGACATGGAGACAGACGAATGTGAGAGCGAGCAGGAGACATGGAGACTGACGAATGTGAGAGCGAGCAGGAGACATGGAGACAGACGAATGTGAGAGCGAGCAGGAGACATGGAGACTGACGAATGTGAGAGCGAGCAGGAGACATGGAGACTGACGAATGTGAGAGCGAGCAGGAGACATGGAGACAGACAAATGTGAGAGCGAGCAGGAGACATGGAGACAGACAAATGTGAGAGCGAGCAGGAGACATGGAGACAGATGAATGTGAGAGCGAGCAGGAGACATGGAGACAGGCGAATGTGAGAGCGAGCAGGAGACATGGAGACAGACGAATGTGAGAGCGAGCAGGAGACATGGAGACTGACGAATGTGAGCAAGCAGGAGACATGGAGACAGGCGAATGTGAGAGCGAGCAGGAGACATGGAGACAGGCGAATGTGAGAGCGAGCAGGAGACATGGAGACAGACGAATGTGAGAGCGAGCAGGAGACATGGAGACAGACAAATGTGAGAGCGAGCAGGAGACATGGAGACAGACGAATGTGAGAGCGAGCAGCAGATATTGGGACACGGAGGAGATGAGCAAGTTTTGCTTGTCGCTATCTCAGTGTTTCAGTTGTCGCCATTTTTTCGTTGGCGGCGTACGAGCGGTAATATTGATATGTGACGCTCCGCCGTTCCACAGACAGAACTTTCTGCGGTTGTTCCGGCCACCTTGTTACATCCGTCCCCGGGGAGCAGAGTAGTAATTAGCACATAAAAGGACACTAGCCCGGTGAATTCAGTCTATTATTCCCTGTTATCAGCCCTTTTTCCTGACAGCCCTGCAGTCTGATCACTGTGGACGATCGCGATGGGCCTCACTCTCTGATCTGTCCTTCAGGTACATCCAGGGGGCGTCCTCCCCGAAGGACATGGTGATCATAGTGGATGTGTAAGTATGACGGAGCCGAGATGTTCCTGCGAGTCCTCCTGTAAATCTGCGGTACACGGGTACTGGCCGCTGCTCTGTACCGCGTCGCTCCGTCCTCCCCCATTGTCATTACCTTGCAGTGTGAGTGTCAGGCGTTAACCTCCGGAGCAGACGTTCCTCCGCGCTGCGGCCGCTCTCCTTCACGTGTTTCTTTCTGAATCAATTGATTTGTTAATTCCGGTGAGCGGCTCAGTGTCGGCGGCGCGCGCCAGTAATGTAGAGGTGTCATGTCCGAACTCACCGCCAAATTATACAGTGTCGCTGCATGATGTCCGATACAGAGCCGGCAATGTAATGAGGCTCCGGCCGCCGGCACCGATCCTGGGCAAGGATTCTACCAAATAATGGATTCGTCTTAGATAGGGACTGTGTCCTGCCCTCGCGCCTGTCACTTTGGTCCAGGAATATAATGCCAGAGCGGCAGTGAAGACTGACACCTCCACAAAGAAGCATGAGAGTGGGGAAGTGGTGGAGCTGTGCAGCCGCACGGGTGTTACTGCGGGGAGACCCTGTGTGATTGCTGTATGTCATGTGCCTGTGTCACAGGAGCGGCAGCGTGAGCGGTCTCACCCTGAAGCTGATGAAGACGTCGGTCATGGAGATGTTGGACACTCTGTCTGATGATGACTATGTGACCGTGGCTTCGGTAGGTGCCCCCATAATGTGGTGCTGTGCAGGGATTGGGAGCGGCGCTGTACCCGGTGCTGTGCCTTCTGCTGCTCCTAGTGCTGTACACTGCAGTGTACCTGGCGTCCTGGATCTGTACCCTGCGCTGTATCTGGTGCTGTACCCTGCGCTATACCCGGTGCTCTACCCTGCACTGTATCTGGTGCTGTACCCTGCAATGTACCTGGTGCTGTACCCTGCGCTATACCCGGTGCTGTACCCTGCAATATACCCTGTGTCCTGGTGCTGTACCCTGCACTGTACCTGGTGTTGTACCCGGTGCTGTGCCTTGTGTTGCTCCTAGTGCTGTACACGGCAGTGTACCTGGCGTCCTGGCGCTGTACCCTGCACTGTACCTGGTGCTGTACCCTGCAATGTACCCTGTGTCCTGGTGCTGTACCCTGCAATGTACCTGTCGTCCTGGTGCTGTACCCTGTACTGTATCTGGTGCTGTACCCTGCACTGTACCCTGTGTCCTGGTGCTGTACCCTGCACTGTACCTGGTGCTGTACCCGGTGCTGTGCCTTGTGTTGCTCCTAGTGCTGTACACGGCAGTGTACCTGGCGTCCTGGCGCTGTACCCTGCACTGTACCTGGTGCTGTACCCTGCAATGTACCCTGTGTCCTGGTGCTGTACCCTGCAATGTACCTGTCGTCCTGGTGCTGTACCCTGCAATGTACCTGTCGTCCTGGTGCTGCACCCTGTACTGTATCTGGTGCTGTACCCTGCGCTGTACCCTGTGTCCTGGTGCTGTACCCTGCAATGTACCTGGCGTCCTGGCGCTGTACCCTGCACTGTATCTGGTGCTGTTCCCTGCAATGTACCCTGTGTCCTAGGGCTGTACCTGGCGCTGTACCCTGCACTGTACCTGGTGCTGTACCCTGCGCTATACCTGGTGCTGTACCCTGCACTGTACCTGGTGCTGTACCCGGTGCTGTACCCTGCACTGTACCTGGTGCTGTACCCTGCTATGTACCCTGTGTCCTGGCGCTGTACTTGGTGCTGTACCCTGCACTGTACCTGGTGCTGTACCCTGCACTGTACCTGGTGCTGTACCCTGCGCTATACCCGGTGCTGTACCCTGCACTGTACCTGGTGCTGTACCCTGCTATGTACCCTGTGTCCTGGCGCTGTACTTGGTGCTGTACCCTGCAATGTACCCTGTGTCCTGGCGCTGTACCTGGCGCTGTACCCTGCACTGTACCTGGTGCTGTACCCTGCGCTATACCCGGTGCTGTACCCTGCACTGTACCTGGTGCTGTACCCTGCGCTATACCCGGTGCTGTAGCCAGCGCTGACATTCTCTACATCATAATTGTTATTTGCATTGTCCGTAGTTTCATGAGAAGGCCGAGCCCGTGTCCTGCTTCCGGCAGCTGGTCCAGGCCAACGTAAGGAATAAAAAAGTGATCAAAGACGCCGTGCACGACATGGTGGCACGAGGAACCACGGACTACAAGGCGGGATTTGAATACGCCTTCAGCCAACTCCAAAATGTGAGTAACAGTAAGAACAGCATGGCGGCCGAGGTGTGATGACTAGTCGCTGGTGGACCTAACAGGCAGTACATCACCAGCAGGGGTCACCATTACATGCAGTACATCACTATCACCAGCAGACGTCACCATTACATGCAGTACATCACTATCACCAGCAGGGGTCACCATTACATGCAGTACATCACTATCACCAGCAGAGGTCACCATTACATGCAGTACATCACTATTACCAGCAGGGGTCACCATTACCTGCAGTACATCACTATCACCAGCAGGGGTCACCATTACATGCAGTACATTACTATTACCAGCAGGGGTCACCATTACATGCAGTACATCACTATTACCAGCAGGGGCCACTATTACATGCAGTACATCACTATTACCAGCAGGGGTCACCATTACCTGCAGTACATCACTATCACCAGCAGGGGTCACCATTACATGCAGTACATTACTATCACCAGCAGACGTCACCATTACATGCAGTACATTACTATCACCAGCAGGGGTCACCATTACATGCAGTACATTACTATCACCAGCAGACGTCACCATTACATGCAGTACATCACTATTACCAGTAGGGGTCACCATTACATGCAGTACATTACTATTACCAGCAGGGGTCACCATTACATGCAGTACATCACTATCACCAGCAGGGGTCACTATTACATGCAGTACATCACTATTACCAGCAGGGGCCACTATTACATGCAGTACATCACTATCACCAGTAGGGGTCACCATTACATGCAGTACATTACTATTACCAGCAGGGGTCACCATTACATGCAGTACATCACTATTACCAGTAGGGGTCACCATTACATGCAGTACATCACTATCACCAGCAGACGTCACCATTACATGCAGTACATCACTATTACCAGTAGGGGGTCACCATTACATGCAGTACATTACTATTACCAGCAGGGGTCACCATTACATGCAGTACATCACTATCACCAGCAGGGGTCACTATTACATGCAGTACATTACTATCACCAGCAGACGTCACCATTACATGCAGTACATTACTATCACCAGCAGGGGTCACCATTACCTGCAGTACATCACTATCACCAGCAGGGGTCACCATTACATGCAGTACATCACTATCACCAGTAGGGGTCACCATTACATGCAGTACATTACTATTACCAGCAGGGGTCACCATTACATGCAGTACATCACTATTACCAGTAGGGGTCACCATTACATGCAGTACATCACTATCACCAGTAGGGGTCACCATTACATGCAGTATATCACTATCACCAGCAGACGTCACCATTACATGCAGTACATCACTATTACCAGTAGGGGGTCACCATTACATGCAGTACATTACTATTACCAGCAGGGGTCACCATTACATGCAGTACATCACTATCACCAGCAGGGGTCACTATTACATGCAGTACATTACTATCACCAGCAGGGGTCACTATTACATGCAGTACATCACTATCACCAGCAGGGGGTCACCATTACCTGCAGTACATTACTATTACCAGTAGGGGTCACCATTACATGCAGTACATCACTATCACCAGCAGGGGTCACTATTACATGCAGTACATTACTATCACCAGCAGGGGTCACCATTACATGCAGTACATCACTATCACCAGTAGGGGTCACCATTACATGCAGTACATTACTATTACCAGCAGGGGTCACCATTACATGCAGTACATCACTATCACTAGCAGGGGTCACTATTACATGCAGTACATCACTATGACCAGCAGGGGGTCACCATTACCTGCAGTACATCACTATCACCAGTAGGGGTCACCATTACATGCAGTACATCATTATCACCAGTAGGGGTCACTATTACATGCAGTACATCACTATCACCAGCAGGGGTCACCATTACATGCAGCACATCACTATCACCAGCAGAGGTCACCATTACATGCAGTACATCACTATTACCAGCAGGGGTCACTATTACATGCAGTACATCACTATTACCAGTAGGGGTCACCATTACATGCAGTACATTACTATTACCAGCAGGGGTCACCATTACATGCAGTACATCACTATCACCAGCAGGGGTCACTATTACATGCAGTACATTACTATCACCAGCAGGGGTCACCATTACATGCAGTACATCACTATCACCAGTAGGGGTCACCATTACATGCAGTACATTACTATTACCAGCAGGGGTCACCATTACATGCAGTACATCACTATTACCAGCAGGGGTCACTATTACATGCAGTACATCACTATCACCAGCAGGGGGTCACTATTACATGCAGTACATCACTATGACCAGCAGGGGGTCACCATTACCTGCAGTACATCACTATTACCAGTAGGGGTCACTATTACATGCAGTACATCACTATCACCAGCAGGGGTCACCATTACATGCAGTACATCACTATCACCAGTAGGGGTCACTATTACATGCAGTACATCACTATCACCAGCAGGGGTCACCATTACATGCAGCACATCACTATTACCAGCAGGGGTCACTATTACATGCAGTACATCACTGTTGTGAATTTACCTTTTGGCTCCCTCTAGTGGCTACTAGTGATTTGACTCTGGGTATGTCATTCATCCCTTGTATGCTCACCTGGGTCGTTAGGTCAGGGGTGTTGCTATATAAGCTCCCTGGACCTTCAGTTCAATGCCTGGCAACGTTGATATCAGAGCTAATCTGTAGTGCTCTTGTCTACTGATCCTGGTTCCTGCTTGATTAAGCTAAGTCTGCTTTCTTGCCTTTTGCTATTTGTTTTTGTTTGCATTTTTGTCCAGCTTGTATATAATCTGTTTCCTGACCTTGCTGGAAGCTCTAGGGAGGCTGGTGTTCTCCCCCCGGGCCGTTAGACGGTTCGGGGGTATGGTCAACCCAGTTACCACTGCCCTATGAGCTGGATTTTTGTACTTCGCAGACTTGCTGATATCTCTGAGACCCTTGCCATTGGGGTCATAACAGTTTGCCAGGCCAGTATTAAATGTTAAATGCATTGCAGAAGCGGGATTATAAGAAAGAAAGTTCTGAGTTTTTTTTTCTCTCTCTCTTTTTTTTTTTCTTTTCCCCTTTACCTCTGAGTGGCTTGTGTTTGCTGCAGACATGAATGTCCAGACCTTGATTACAAGTGTGGACCAGCTGGCTACTCGTGTGCAGGGCATACAAGACTATGTTACCAGAAATCCTAAGTCAGAACCTAAGATTCCGATTCCTGAACTGTTTTCCGGAGACCGATTTAAATTTAGAAATTTCAGGAATAATTGTAAATTGTTTTTGTCCCTGAGACCCTGTTCATCTGGAGACTCCGCTCAGCAAGTAAAAATTGTTATTTCGTTCTTACGGGGCGCCCCTCAGGATTGGGCTTTTTCGCTGGCGCCAGGAGATCCGGCATTGGCTGATCTTGATGCGTTTTTTCTGGCGCTCGGTTTACTTTATGAGGAACCCAATCTTGAGATTCAGGCAGAAAAGGCCTTGCTGTCTATGTCTCAGGGCCAGGACGAGGCTGAAGTGTATTGCCAAAAATTTCGGAAATGGTCCGTGCTGACACATTGGAACGAGTGTGCACTGGCCGCTAATTTTAGAAATGGCCTTTCTGAAGCCATTAAGAATGTTATGGTGGGTTTTCCCATTCCCACAGGTCTGAATGATACTATGGCACTGGCTATTCAAATTGACCGGCGGTTGCGGGAGCGCAAAACCGCAAATTCCCTCATGGTGTTGTCTGAACAGACACCTAATTCGGTGCAATGTGATAGAAAAACCGCAAATTCCCTCATGGTGTTGTCTGAACAGACACCTGATTTAATGCAATGTGATAGAATCCTGACTAGAAATGAGCGGAAAATTCATAGACGCCGGAATGGCTTGTGCTACTACTGTGGTGATTCTACACATGTTATCTCAGCATGCTCTAAACGTATAGCTAAGGTTGTTAGTCCTGTCACCGTTGGTAATTTGCAACCTAAATTTATTCTGTCTGTAACTTTGATTTGCTCACTGTCGTCTTATCCTGTCATGGCGTTTGTAGATTCAGGTGCTGCCCTGAGTCTCATGGATCTGTCATTTGCTAAGCGCTGTGGTTTTACTCTTGAACCTTTAGAAAATCCTATTCCTCTTAGGGGTATTGATGCTACACCATTGGCAGCAAATAAACTGCAGTATTGGACACAGGTTACCATGTGCATGACTCCTGAACACCGCGAGGTGATACGTTTCCTGGTTTTACATAAAATGCATGATTTGGTTGTTTTAGGGCTGCCATGGTTACAGACCCATAATCCAGTCCTGGACTGGAAGGCTATGTCAGTCTCAAGTTGGGGCTGTCGTGGTATTCATGAGGATTCCCTGCCTGTGTCTATTGCTTCTTCTACGCCTTCGGAAGTTCCGGAGTATTTGTCTGATTATCAGGATGTCTTCAGTGAGTCTGAGTCCAGTGCACTGCCTCCTCATAGGGACTGTGACTGTGCTATAGATTTGATCCCAGGCAGTAAATTTCCTAAGGGAAGACTGTTTAATCTGTCGGTACCTGAACATACCGCGATGCGTTCATATATCAAGGAGTCTCTGGAAAAAGGACATATTCGTCCGTCTTCTTCCCCTCTTGGTGCGGGATTCTTTTTTGTGGCAAAAAAGGACGGATCTTTGAGACCTTGTATTGATTATCGGCTTTTAAATAAGATCACTGTCAAATTTCAGTATCCTTTACCGCTGTTGTCTGACTTGTTTGCCCGGATTAAAGGTGCCAAGTGGTTCACCAAGATAGACCTTCGTGGTGCGTACAACCTTGTGCGCATTAAGCAAGGTGATGAATGGAAAACCGCATTCAATACGCCCGAAGGTCATTTTGAGTACTTGGTGATGCCTTTTGGGCTCTCCAATGCGCCTTCAGTTTTTCAGTCCTTTATGCATGATATTTTCCGAGAATATCTGGATAAATTTTTGATTGTTTATCTGGATGATATTCTGGTTTTTTCTGATGATTGGGACTCGCATGTGGAGCAGGTCAGGATGGTTTTTGAGATTCTGCGTGAAAATTCTTTGTTTGTAAAAGGCTCAAAGTGTCTTTTTGGTGTACAGAAGGTTCCCTTTTTGGGGTTCATTTTTTCCCCTTCTGCTGTGGAGATGGATCCAGTCAAGGTCCGAGCTATTCATGATTGGACTCAACCCTCGTCAGTTAAGAGTCTTCAGAAGTTCTTGGGCTTCGCTAACTTCTACCGTCGTTTTATCGCAAATTTCTCTAGCGTTGTTAAACCGCTGACGGATATGACCAAGAAAGGCTCTGATGTAGCTAACTGGGCTCCTGCTGCCGTGGAGGCTTTCCAGGAGTTGAAACGCCGGTTTACTTCGGCGCCTGTTTTGTGCCAGCCTGACGTCTCACTTCCCTTTCAGGTTGAGGTGGATGCTTCGGAGATTGGGGCAGGGGCCGTTTTGTCGCAGAGAGGCCCTGGTTGCTCTGTTATGAAACCTTGTGCCTTTTTCTCTAGGAAGTTTTCGCCTGCCGAGCGAAATTATGATGTGGGCAATCGGGAGTTGTTGGCCATGAAATGGGCATTTGAGGAGTGGCGTCATTGGCTCGAGGGTGCTAAGCATCGTGTGGTGGTCTTGACTGATCACAAAAATCTGATGTATCTCGAGTCTGCTAAACGCCTTAATCCGAGACAGGCCCGCTGGTCATTGTTTTTCTCCCGCTTTGATTTTGTTGTCTCGTATTTACCAGGTTCAAAGAATGTGAAGGCCGATGCTCTTTCTAGGAGCTTTGTGCCTGATGCTCCTGGAGTCGCTGATCCTGTTGGTATTCTTAAAGATGGAGTTATCTTGTCAGCTATTTCTCCGGATCTGCGACGTGTGTTGCAGAGATTTCAGGCTGATAGGCCTGAGTCTTGTCCACCTGACAGACTGTTTGTCCCGGATAAGTGGACCAGCAGAGTGATTTCCGAGGTTCATTCCTCGGTGTTGGCAGGGCACCCGGGAATTTTTGGCACCAGAGATCTGGTGGCCAGGTCCTTTTGGTGGCCTTCCTTGTCAAGGGATGTGCGGTCATTTGTGCAGTCCTGTGGTACTTGTGCTCGAGCTAAGCCTTGCTGCTCTCGTGCCAGCGGGTTGCTCTTGCCCTTGCCTGTCCCGAAGAGACCTTGGACACACATCTCTATGGATTTCATTTCTGATCTTCCGCTATCTCAGGGCATGTCCGTTATCTGGGTGATATGTGATCGCTTCTCCAAGATGGTCCATTTGGTTCCTTTGCCTAAGCTGCCTTCCTCTTCCGATCTGGTTCCTGTGTTTTTCCAGAACGTGGTTCGTTTACACGGCATTCCTGAGAATATTGTGTCAGACAGAGGATCCCAGTTTGTTTCCAGGTTCTGGCGATCCTTTTGTAGTAGGATGGGCATTGATTTGTCGTTTTCGTCTGCTTTCCATCCTCAGACTAATGGACAGACGGAGCGAACTAATCAGACTCTGGAGGCTTATTTGAGGTGTTTTGTCTCTTCTGATCAGGATGATTGGGTGACCTTCTTGCCGTTGGCTGAATTTGCCCTTAATAATCGGGCTAGTTCCGCCACCTTGGTTTCGCCATTTTTCTGCAACTCTGGTTTCCATCCTCGTTTTTCCTCGGGACATGTGGAGCCTTCTGACTGTCCTGGGGTGGATTCCGTGGTGGATAGGTTGCAGCGGATCTGGGGGCATGTGGTGGACAACTTGAAGTTGTCACAGGAGAAGGCTCAGCGCTTTGCCAACCGCCGCCGCGGTGTGGGTCCCCGACTTCGCGTTGGGGATTTGGTATGGCTGTCTTCTCGATTTGTTCCTATGAAGGTCTCCTCTCCCAAATTTAAGCCTCGCTTCATTGGTCCTTACAAGATATTGGAAATCCTTAATCCTGTATCCTTTCGCCTGGATCTTCCTGTGTCGTTTGCTATTCACAATGTATTTCATAGGTCCTTGTTGCGGCGGTACATTGTGCCTGTAGTTCCTTCTGCTGAGCCTCCTGCTCCGGTGTTGGTTGAGGGCGAGTTGGAGTACGTGGTGGAAAAGATCTTAGATTCTCGTCTCTCCAGGCGGAGGCTTCAGTACCTGGTCAAGTGGAAGGGCTATGGTCAGGAGGATAATTCCTGGGTGGTCGCCTCTGATGTGCATGCGGCCGATTTAGTTTGTGCCTTTCACGCCGCTCATCCTGATCGCCCTGGTGGTCTTGGTGAGGGTTCGGTGACCCCTCACTAAGGGGGGGGTACTGTTGTGAATTTACCTTTTGGCTCCCTCTAGTGGCTACTAGTGATTTGACTCTGGGTATGTCATTCATCCCTTGTATGCTCACCTGGGTCGTTAGGTCAGGGGTGTTGCTATATAAGCTCCCTGGACCTTCAGTTCAATGCCTGGCAACGTTGATATCAGAGCTAATCTGTAGTGCTCTTGTCTACTGATCCTGGTTCCTGCTTGATTAAGCTAAGTCTGCTTTCTTGCCTTTTGCTATTTGTTTTTGTTTGCATTTTTGTCCAGCTTGTATATAATCTGTTTCCTGACCTTGCTGGAAGCTCTAGGGTGGCTGGTGTTCTCCCCCCGGGCTGTTAGACGGTTCGGGGGTATGGTCAACCCAGTTACCACTGCCCTATGAGCTGGATTTTTGTACGTCGCAGACTTACTTGTTTCTCTGAGACCCTCGCCATTGGGGTCATAACACATCACTATTACCAGCAGACGTCACCATTACATGCAGTACATCACTATCACCAGCAGAGGTCACTATTACATGCAGTACATCACTATCACCAGTAAGGGTCACCATTACATGCAGTACATCACTATCGCCAGTAGGGGTCACCATTACATGCAGTACATCACTATCGCCAGTAGAGGTCACTATTACATGCAGTACATTACTATCACCAGTAGGGGTCACCATTACATGCAGTACATCACTATCACCAGCAGGGGTCACTATTACATGCAGTACATTACTATCACCAGTAGGGGTCACCATTACATGCAGTACATCACTATTACCAGTAGGGGTCACCATTACATGCAGTACATCACTGTCACCAGCAGGGGTCACCATTACATGCAGTACATCACTATCACCAGCAGGGGTCACCATTACATGCAGTACATCACTATCACCAGCAGGGGTCACCATTACATGCAGTACATCACGATCACCAGTAGGGGTCACTATTACATGCAGTACATTACTATCACCAGTAGGGGTCACCATTACATGCAGTACATGACTATCACCAGCAGGGGTCACTATTACATGCAGTACATCACTATCACCAGCAGGGGTCACCATTACATGCAGTACATCACTATTACCAGCAGGGGTCACTATTACATGCAGTACATCACTATCACCAGCAGGGGTCACCATTACATGCAGTACATCACTATTACCAGCAGGGGTCACTATTACATGCAGTACATCACTATCACCAGCAGGGGTCACCATTACATGCAGTACATCACTATTACCAGCAGGGGTCACTATTACATGCAGTACATCACTATCACCAGCAGGGGTCACCATTACATGCAGTACATCACTATTACCAGCAGGGGTCACTATTACATGCAGTACATCACTATCACCAGCAGGGGTCACCATTACATGCAGTACATCACTATTACCAGCAGGGGTCACTATTACATGCAGTACATCACTATCACCAGCAGGGGTCACCATTACATGCAGTACATCACTATTACCAGCAGGGGTCACTATTACATGCAGTACATCACTATCACCAGCAGGGGTCACCATTACATGCAGTACATTACTATCACCAGCAGGGGTCGCACTCATCAGTCTCTTTCCTCAGACAAACGTCACTCGTGCGAACTGTAATAAGATGATTATGATGTTCACGGACGGCGGGGAGGATCGGGTGCAGGATGTTTTCGAGAAATACAACTGGCCAAACAAGACCGTAAGTCACCGTCCATTATAAGGCCAGACGCCGTGTGTTACCCTGGTCGCATAGACTGTCCTCTCCCCGTAGGTTCGTGTCTTCACGTTCTCAGTCGGACAGCACAACTATGACGTCACCCCCCTGCAGTGGATGGCCTGCGCCAACAAGGGTGAGTGCGCCGCCGGATCTGGGCGGGTCCGGGATGGCGTCACCTGTGTGCCGCGTCTCACAGTCTTCATTTTTGCAGGTTACTATTTTGAGATCCCGTCTATCGGGGCGATCCGCATAAACACTCAGGTACCGGGGATGTGTGGGGGTCAGGGGTCGTCTATGATGGGGTGCAATGGTATTGCAAGTGTTGGGGTGCTTCATTTATTGTGGTTCACCTGGCGTAGGGGTTGCGGTGCCCCCTGTGAGTTAGGGAGCCTCCTGTGTGTTGGGGTGCCCCATGTATTGTTGGGGAGCCTCCTATATTGAAGGGGTGCCCCCTGTATGATGGGGAGCCTCCTGTATGTTGAGGAGTAACCTTGTATGTTGGGGTGCCTCCTGTATGTTGGGGTGCCTCCTGTATGTTGGGGTGCCCCCTGTATGTTGAGGAGCCTCCTGTATGTTGGGGAGCCTCCTGTATGTTTGGGAGCCTCCTGTATGTTGGGGAGCCTCCTGTATGTTGGGGTGCCTCCTGTATTTTGGGGAGCCTCCTGTATGTTGGGGAGACTCCTGTATGTTGGGGAGCCTCCTGTATGTTGGGTGTCCCCTGTATGTTGGGGAGCCTCCTGTATGTTGGGGTGCCTCCTGTATGTTGGGGAGCCTCCTGTATGTTGGGGTGCCTCCTGTATGTTGGGGAGCCTCCTGTATGTTGGGGAGCCTCCTGTATGTTGGGGTGCCTCCTGTATTTTGGGGAGCCTCCTGTATGTTGGGGAGCCTCCTGTATGTTGGGTGTCCCCTGTATGTTGGGGAGCCTCCTGTATGTTGGGGTGCCTCCTGTATGTTGGGGAGCCTCCTGTATGTTGGGGTGCCTCCTGTATGTTGGGGAGCCTCCTGTATGTTGGGGTGCCTCCTGTATGTTGGGGAGCCTCCTGTATGTTGGGCTGCCCCCTGTATGTTGGGGAGCCTCCTGTATGTTGGGGTGCCTCCTGTATGTTGGGGAGCCTCCTGTATGTTGAGGAGCCTCCTGTATGTTGGGGAGCCTCCTGTGTGTTGGGGTGCCTCCTGTATGTTTGGGTGCCTCCTGTATGTTGGGGAGCCTCCTGTATGTTGGGGTGCCTCCTGTATGTTGGGGAGCCCCCTGTATGTTGAGGAGCCGCCTGTATGTTGGGGAGCCTCCTGTATGTTGGGGTGCCTCCTGTATGTTGGGGAGCCCCCTGTATGTTGGGGAGCCTCCTGTATGTTGGGGAGCCTCCTGTATGTTGGGGAGCCTCCTGTATGTTGGGGAGCCCCCTGTATGTTGGGGTGCCTCCTGTATGTTGGGGTGCCTCCTGTATGTTGGGGAGCCTCCTGTATGTTGGGGAGCCTCCTGTATGTTGGGGAGCCTCCTGTATGTTGAGGATCCTCCTGTATGTTGGGGAGCCTCCTGTATTTTGGGGAGCCCCCTGTATGTTGGGGAGCCTCCTGTATGTTGGGGAGCCTCCTGTTATCTGTTGATGTTTCATGATTTGCTTTTCCTTCTCGGTTTTGGGGGACTCAGGAATATCTGGACGTTCTCGGGCGCCCAATGGTTTTGGCTGGAAATGAAGCAAAGCAAGTTCAATGGACGAACGTCTACCAGGATGCGCTGGTGAGAAGCGCAATGACCCCCATAGACCCTGGCCTGGTGCCCCCCCCCATAGATCCTCACCTGGCGCCCGCATACACCCTGGCCTGGCGCCCCCTTCATAGACCCTCGCCCAGTGCCCCCATAGACCCTCGCCCGGCACCCCTGTAGACCCTCGCCCAGTGCCCCCTGTAGACTCTTGCCCGGCCCCTTCATAGACCCTCGCTTAGCACCCCTGTAGACCCTTGCCCAGCGCCCCCCATAGACCCTGGCCCGGCCCCCCACAGACCCTCGCCCGGCGCCCCTCATAGACCCTCACCCGGCCCCCCGCCCCCCATAGACCCTTGCCCAGCGCCCCCCCATAGACCCTCACCCGGGCCCCCCCCCATAGACATCGCCCAGCGCCCCACATAGACCCTCGCCCGGCCCCCCCGTAGACCCTTGCCCAGCGCCACCCATAGACCCTCGCCCGGCACCCACCGTCCGCTCACCCTCTTCTTCGCAGGGTCTGGGTCTGGTGGTCACTGGGACGCTGCCTGTATTTAACCTGACGTCTTCTGGACCCGATGACTCTGGAAATCCCAGCAAGGTGAGGACTCCCGCGAGCGGCCATGTCATTCCTGATCGTCATGTAACGATGGCCTCCTGGTTGTGACCCGCCACCTTCCTGTCGCCCTCAGAGCCGGCAGAACCAGCTGATCCTCGGGGTTATGGGCATTGACGTCGCCCTGGACGATATCCAGAGACTGATGCCCCGTTACAGCGTAGGTGACCGGGGTGGGGGGTGAGGACTCGGGTTCCTTCTTCCCAGCTGTAATTCTGGGGTCTCTTCCACAGTTGGGCGCCAATGGTTACATGTTCGCCATTGACCTGAACGGCTACGTCCTGCTCCATCCCAACCTGAAGCCACAGGTAAGAGGCCGTCCAGCGCGAGGGTGATGTGCACGGCGGCGTCTGTCCAGTGACTGTAAGGCCATGTTCACACTTTGCGGGTTTTACCGCGGAAGCGCAGCAGTTTCCATTGCGTTTACATGTAAACCCTATGGAAGCCGCAATCCGCAGTGCACATGCTGCGGGAAAAACCGCGCAGAAACGCAGCGGTTTACATTCCGCAGCATGTCACTTCTTTTGTGCAGAATCGCTGCGATTCTGCACCCATAGGAATGCATTGATCCGCTAACTTCCCGCATGGGGCAGTGCCCACGTTGCGGGAAGTAAGCGGATAATGTGCGGATGGTACCCGGGGTGGAGGAGAGGAGTCTCTCCTCCAGGCCCTGGGAACCATATTAGTGTAAAAAAAAGAAATAAAATAAAAAATAATGCTATACTCACCTCTCAGCGCTGCACGCGGCCGGCTGGTATCAGGGTTGCTGTGCGAGCAGGACCTGTGGTGACGCCGTGGTGACATGACCGTGACGTCACGAAGGTCCTTCTCGCACAGCATCTTTGGAACCGGAGCGCCGACTGCAGCGCCGAGGAGATCGGGACGTCAGAGGGTGAGTATAACCATGTTTTATTATTTTTAACATTACTATTGATGCTGCATATTGCTGCTATGCAGCATCAATAGTATAGGAGTAATCCCACAGCGGAAACCGCAAAACAAACTGCGATAAATCTGCAGGGATAACCGCAGCGGTTTTGCCCTGCAGATTTATCAAATCCGCTGCGAGAGAACCCGACCTAGGTGTGCACATAGCCTAAGAAGTCTACAGGCCCCAGTAAGATCCACCAAGAAGAAACATTCAGGACTGTTTCCTCTTTAACGTCGGCCATAATTACATTTAAGTGGAGAGAAATATCTCAAATTATTCTTCTTTGTGGTATTTTTTTTAAATGTTAAAAAACCTGACATTTCCCAGGGGTGTGTAGACTTTTTATATCCACTGTATGTAACATTGTGGCGCTCCGTCCGATGAGACCTCGGCTCAGCACAGTTTCCATCTCTGGTGACTTTCCGGCTTCTCATCCTTCCAGGTCATTAACTTCCAGGAGCCGGTGACCCTGGATTTCCTGGATGCAGAACTTGAGGATGAGAACAAGGAGGAGGTGAGTGTTCTCTGCTCTGTGCCCCCCCCCCCCCCCCCCCCCGACGTCTGCCGCTCTGTGCCCCCCCGACGTCTGCCACTCTGTGCCCTCCCGATGTCTGCCGCTCTGTGCCCCCCGACGTCTGCAGCTCTGTGCCCCCCAACGTCTCCGGCCCTGTGCGCCCCCCCCCAACATCTGCTTCTCTGTGCCCCCCGGCGTCTGCCACTCTGTGCCCCCCAGCGTCTGCCGCTCTGTGCCCCCCGGCGTGTGCTGTTCTGTGCCCCCCAACGTCTTCGGCTCTGTGCCCCTCAGTGTCTGCTGCTCTGTGCTCCCCGGCGTCTGCCGCTTTGTGTCCCCCGGCGTCTGCCGCTCTGTGCCCCCCCCCCCCCCAGCGTCTGCCACTCTGTGTCCCCCCCGGCGTCTGCCGCTCTGTGCCCCCCCCCGACGTCTGCAGCTCTGTGCCCCCCAACGTCTCCGGCCCTGTGCGCCCCCCCCCCCAACATCTGCTTCTCTGTGCCCCCCGGCGTCTGCCACTCTGTGCCCCCCAGCGTCTGCCGCTCTGTGCCCCCCGGCGTGTGCTGTTCTGTGCCCCCCAACGTCTTCGGCTCTGTGCCCCTCAGTGTCTGCTGCTCTGTGCTCCCCGGCGTCTGCCGCTCTGTGCCCCCCCCGGCGTCTGCCGCTCTGTGCCCCCCCCGGCGTCTGCCACTCTGTGTCCCCCCGGCGTCTGCCCCTCTGTGCTCCCCGGCGTCTGCCCCTCTGTGCTCCCCGGCGTCTGCCGCTCTGTGTCCCCCGGCGTCTGCCGCTCTGTGTCCCCCGGCGTCTGCCGCTCTGTGTCCCCCGGCGTCTGCCGCTCTGTGTCCCCCGGCGTCTGGCGCTCTGTGCCCCCCCGGCGTCTGGCGCTCTGTGCCCCCCCGGCGTCTGGCGCTCTGTGCCCCCCCGGCGTCTGGCGCTCTGTGCCCCCCCGGCGTCTGGCGCTCTGTGCCCCCCCGGCGTCTGGCGCTCTGTGCCCCCCGGCGTCTGGCGCTCTGTGCCCCCCGGCGTCTGGCGCTCTGTGCCCCCCGGCGTCTACCGCTCTGTGCCCCCCGGCGTCTGCCGCTCTGTGCCCCCCCAGCGTCTGTCGCTCTGTGCCCCCCCCCCCCCCCCCCGACGTCTGCCGCTCTGTGCCCCCCGACGTCTGCCGCTCTGTGCCCCCCGGCGTCTGCTGCTCTGTGCCCCCCGGCGTCTGTCGCTCTGTGCCCCCCCCCCCCCCGACGTCTGCCGCTCTGTGCCCCCCGGCGTCTACCGCTCTGTGCCCCCCGGCGTCTGCCGCTCTGTGCCCCCCCGGCGTCTGTCGCTCTGTGCCCCCCGGCGTCTGCTGCTCTGTGCCCCCCGGCGTCTGCCGCTCTGTGACCGACGTCTACCGCTCTGTGCCCCCCGGCGTCTGCCGTTCTGTGCCCCCCCCCCGACGTCTGCCGCTCTGTGCCCCCCCGGCGTCAGCGGTATTGGCTCTTGTGTGTTTATCATCCCTTTGTCTTTCACCAGATCCGCCGGCGGATGATTGATGGGCTCGAAGGTCATCAGTTTATCCGGACGCTGGTGAAATCACTGGATGAGGTACGGAGTGGGCACCGGAGCTGGTGGTGTGGTGGGGACATTTGGGGTGGGGACAGTGTAGAGGGGACACTTGGGCAGTGTATGGTCAGTCACTATGAGGACGGGGTGAGGTTATGGCGGGGGGGACCGATGAGACGACGTGATTGTTGCCGTGGTTCTGTCACATCGCTGTGTTATCTGCCCCCAGAGATACATTGATGAAGTGGAGCGGACCTACACCTACGCCCCAATCCACAGCACTAACTACAGGTGAGCTGAGAGCCGGCTCCCAGGGGCCACAATCACTGCAGATGCCCTAAGTTCTTCACGGGATTTCGGCCGCTGACACCACAATGCCCCGCACTCCCATAATGCCCCTCTCTGCCCATGGCCAGGGTGCTGCTGCCATCTTGTGGCCAGGTAGAGGAGCCGCGGCGGCTCTCCATGACTGGGGTGTCCTCTGTGTGCACAGTGACGTGTCGTATTTGGCTGCTGAGCTCTGAACCTGTAGTAACATGTTCTCTTCCCTCTCCCCTTGTTCCTTGTCCGCCCCCACTCTCCGGCTACTCTCCCGGACCCCCGTCCCCCCATTCTCTCCCGCTCCTGATGCCGCAGCCTGGGTCTGGTGTTGCCTCTGTACAGCTCCTATTACCTCCGCGCTAATCTGAGCGATCAGATCCTGCAGGTTCAGTGTAAGTTCCCCCTTTGCTTGTGTGTCTCCCAGTGCGTCCCCTTTTCCTGTCCCCCAGCTCACGCCTGCCCCCGGCCATCCCCCAGATTTGTCATTGTTCAGGGGGGACATGTCTGGGGGTGAGGGCAGAAGTTGGCAGCATGCGGAGCCTGGCAGTCACTCGCTGCCCGGGAGGTGTGTGCATGACGCTCTCTGTCCATCGGATCCATAATGGATGTCTTTCAGTTCAATTCATTCAGAATAATCTTTGCTCAGATGCTTCTGTCTCTTCCTGTCTTACCAGCACTCTCGTACACTCTGCCGCTCTCACCAGCACTCTCGTACACTCTGCCGCTCTCACCAGCACTCTCGTACACTCTGCCGCTCTCACCAGCACTCTCGTACACTCTGCCGCTCTCACCAGCACTCTCGTACACTCTGCCACTCTGACCAGCACTCTCGTACACTCTGCCGCTCTCACCAGCACTCTCGTACACTCTGCCACTCTGACCAGCACTCTCGTAAACACTCTGCCGCTCTCACCAGCACTCTCGTACACTCTGCCGCTCTCACCAGCACTCTCGTACACACTGCCGCTCTCACCAGCACTCTTGTACACTCTGCCGCTCTCACTAGCACTCTCGTACACACTGCCACTCTCGCCAGCACTCTCGTACACTCTGCCGCTCTCACCAGCGCACTCTCGTACACTCTGCCGCTCTCACCAGCACTCTCGTACACTGTCGCTCTCACCAGCACTCTCGTACACACTGCTGCTCTCACCAGCACCCTCGTACACTCTGCCGCTCTCACCAGCACTCTCGTACACTCTGCCGCTCTCACCAGCACTCTCGTACACTCTGCCGCTCTCACCAGCACTCTCGTACACTCTGCCGCTCTCACCAGCACTCTCGTACACTCTGCCGCTCTCACCAGCACTCTCGTACACTCTGCCACACTCACCAGTGCTCTCATACACTCTGCTGTTCTCCAGTGCTCTCATACACTGCCATTCTCCAGCACTCTCGTACACTCTACCAATCTCCAGCGCTCTTATACACTCTCCAACAATGTCGTACACTCTGCCAGTTTCTCCAACACTCTTGTACACTCTCATACACTCTATAGCTCTCTCCAGCACTTTCATATTCTCTGCCACTCAAATTAGAGCTCTAGTACACTTTACTGCTCTCTCCAGCACGCTCCTACTCTAGCACTCTCACCAGCACTCTCATACTCTTTGCTGCTCTCACTTGCACCCTCATACACTCTACCACTCTCTCCAGCACTCTCATATACTGTACCACTCTCTCCAGCACTCTCATACTCTACCACTTTCTGCAGCACTCTCGTACTCTCCCACTCTCTCCAGCGCTCTCATACACTCTGCTGTTCTCCAGCGCTGTCATACTCTGCCATTCTCCAGCACTCTCCCACTCTCCAGCGCTCTTGTACGCTCTCCCACTCTCCAGCACTCTTACACTGCCGTACTCTCCAGTACTGTCGTACACTCTGCCACTGTCTCTAGCGCTCTCATACACTCTGCTGTTCTCTTTAGCACTCTCGTAAACTCTGCCGCTCTCTCCAGCGCTCTCGTACACTCTGCCACTCTCCTTCGCTGTGGTACACTTTGCCGCTCTCTCCTGCACTCTCGTACACTCTGCCGCTCTCTCCATCCCTCCCGTACACTCTGCCACTCTCTCCAACACTCTTATACACTCTGCTGCTCTCCTTTTCTGTGGTACACTCTGCCGCTCTCTCCACCAGCACTCTCGTACACTCTGCCGCTCTCTCCAGCACTCTCACCAGCACTCTCATACTTTTTGCTGCTCTCACTTGCACCCTCATACACTCTACCACTCTCTCCAGCACTCTCATATACTGTACCACTCTCTCCAGCACTCTCATACTCTACCGCTTTCTGCAGCACTCTCGTACTCTCCCACTCTCTCTAGTGCTCTCATACACTCTGCCGTTCTCCAGCGCTCTCATACACTCTGTCGTTCTCCAGCGCTCTCATACACTGCCATTCTCCAGCACTCTCGTACACTCTACCAATCTCCAGCGCTCTCGTATGCTCTCCAGCGCTCTCGTGCTCTCTCCCCCTCTCCAGCGCTCTTACACTGCCGTTCTCTCCAGCACTGTCGTACACTCTGCCACTGTCTCTAGCGCTCTCGTACATTCTGCTGATCTCTCCAGCAATCTCATACACTCTGTTGCTCTCTCCAGCACTCTCGTACACTCTGCCGCTCTCCATCCCTCGCGTTCACTCTGCCGCTCTCCTTCGCTGTGGTACACTCTGCCGCTCTCTCCAGCACTCTCATACTCTGCCGCTCTCTCCAGCACTCTCATACACTCTGCCACTCTCTCCAGCGCTCTCGTACACTCTGCCGTTCTCTCTACCAGCGCTCTCGTACATTCTGCCACTGTATCCAGCGCTCTCGTACACTCTGCCGCTCTCTCCATCCCTCGTGTACACTCTGCCACTCTCTCCAGCACTCTCATGCGCTCTCCTACACTCTGCCACTTTCTTTACTGCCAGTTCTTCTCACTTTTTACCTTCTTCACTGCTATCCTTTTTCTTTCACTTCTTCTCTTCTTTCTTCTTTCTCTTCTCTCTTCCTTTCTCCATTTCCCCTTTTTACTTATTTTTCTGCCTTAATCTTCCTCTTTTCTTTCTTACCTCTCTTCTTCCTTTCTCTCTCATTCCTCTTTTTCTTTTTCTTCTATTCTTACCTTTTCTTTCATTTCTTCTTCCACTTTTTCTTTCTTTTCTTACCTCATATGTCTCTTCTCTTCTCCCCTCCTCTCTTTCTCTATTTTCTTCTCTCATCTTTCTTATCTTTTTCTTCCACTCCATCTCCTTTCTTTCTCTCCTTTCTTCCTTCCTTCTCTCTACTTTTATTTTCTTATTTCATCTTTTTCTCTTTTTAGTTCTTTTTTCTCTATCACACCGCCTTCTCTTTTCCTTTCCTCCTTTCTTCTTCCTTATCGTGTGCTCTTCCTTCCTCTTATTTTTCTATTGTTCTTCCTCTAGTAACATTTCCTTTCTTTTATCTTCACCCTTAGTCTTTCTCTCTTGTTTCTTTTTTTCTCTTCTCCAATCCTCTACTCTTTTCTTCTTCCTTCTTTTTTTTCTTTCTGTGTTGTTCACATTCTTTTCCCTTCTTCTTTTCTCCCGTCTTTTTCCCTTCTCTTCACCCTTTTTCTCCTAGGTTCCTCTTCTCTTTTCTTTTCTTCTTTCTTGTTAATCTTCCTCTCTTCTCTATCCCATCTTTGTCTTTTCTCTCTGGCTTCTTTTCTTTCTTCCACATTCCTTTTCTCCCTTCCTCATTCTGTTTTCTATTCTTGTTCCTCTTCCTTTCTCTTCTTTCTTCCATCTCTGCTGTTTTCCCCTCCCCTTATTCCTTCTTTCTTGTTCATCTTTCTCTATTCCTTCTATTTTTCCTCTTCTTTCTCATTTTACTTTCCTCCATTTTTACTCTATTCGCTCTTTTTTTCCCTTCTTCTCTTTTCATTTTGCTTTCTTCTCTCTCATCGTTCTCTTTTCCCAATCCTCTGTTCCTTCTCTTTTTACTCTTTTTTTATGCTCTTCTCTTCTATTTCTTCCTTCTCTTCTTTCTCTTTCCCTGTTGCTTTTCTTCCTCTTTTCTCAGTTCTCGCCTTTCTTTATTCTCTTCTTTCTCGTTTTCCTCTTTTCTCTCTCCCTTCTTTTCCTCTTTTTTCACTTCCTTCTCTTCTTCCTCTTTTCTTCTTACTTTCTTTTGTCTCCTTTCCTTCTTCCTGTATTCTTTTCTTCCTCTCTTCTTTCGCTTCCTTCTCTTTTTCCCTTCTCTTTGTCCACTCTGCTCTCTCTTCCTTCCTTCTCTTCTTTTGTTCATCTTTTCTCTTATTCCTCTTTCTGTTCCATTGTTGCTCTTTCTTCTTGCTCTTCCTTCTTTTCTTGCTCTCTTCATTCTTTCGTCCTGTTTCCTCTCTTCGCTCTCTTCCTTATATTCATTTTCTCACCTCTGCTTCCTCTTCTCTCTCTTCCTTCTCTTATTGCTATATCCTCTCTCCCTTCTTTCTTCCTCTTCTCTCACTTCTCCCTTCCTTCCTCTTCTTCTCTTCCTTGTCTTCGTCCTCTCTTCTCACTTTTCCTTGTCTTCCTTTCTTCTGTCTCTTTTCCTTCTCTGCCTCCTCTCTTCTTTTGCTTCCTTCTATTTTTCCCTTATCTCTTTGTCCACTCTGTTCTCTCTTCCTTCCTTCTCTTTTATCTTCCCTTATTCCTCTTTTTGTTCCATTGTTCCTCTATCCTCTTTCTTTTTGCTCTTCCTTCTTTTCTTACTCTCTTCTCTCTTCATTCTTTCGTCCTGTTTCCACTCTTCGCTCTCTTCCTTCTATTCATTTTCTCACCTCTACTTCCTTTTCTCTCTCTTCCTTCTCTTATTGCTATATCCTCTCTCCGTTCTTTCTTCCTCTGCTCACTTCTCCCTCTTTTCCCTTCCTTCTCTTCTTCTCTTCCTTGTCTTCCTCTCTTCTCACTTTTCCTTGTCTTCTTCCTCTCTGCTGTCTCTTTTCCTTCTCTGCCTCCTCTCTTCTTTCTTTTCGTCCGCTCTTCTCTCCCTTCCTTCTCTTTATTTTTGCTATTTTCTCTCTTCTTTCTTTTCGTCCACTCTTTTCTCTCTTCTCTTTTTCCTCTTTTCCTTCCGCTCTTCTCTCTTCAGTCTTTCTCCATTTCTCGTTTGCTGCTTATGTTTCATGGTGTTACTTGCGGTATTTCTTTTCTGTTTTGGTTTCAGTACAATTATGAGACACAATATTTTTATTCAATCCGCTCTTGAATAAAATATTGTTTGTAATGCCTCCTCCTTTCCACCCGTTCCTCCTTCTTTTTCTTTTGTGTTCTTTTTCTTTGTGTTGTTTTTCTGCCTCTCTGGTGGATTTTCACAGATCCAAACAAGAAAACTAAGGGCAAGTATAATCCAGCAATAGATCTTCCTGCCCCCCACAACCCACCACCCACCCACCCGCCTGCCTGCCCGTCACCCTGCCCGTGATGCCTACTACCACCTCACAGAACCTGTCACTCCTCCTCCTGTCTGTACCCTCCTGTCAGTCTCCCGGACCTCCCTGTGGGATGAAGTGGGACCCTCGTGCATCTCCTCCTCCTGCATCCATCCTCCTCATGTTACTGCCTTCTCTGATCCCCCTCAGTGATAATCAGTCTCATGTGGCGCCATATATATATATATATTCCTGGCAATATATATGTAGGGGATGTGTGTGCACATGACGACGGCTGGTTCTAGGCCCAATTTTGCCATCATGATTAAGGGGTTAAATCAGGCAAGTAATGGTCAGTCCCTCTTGCTCCTTACTCTTCTCTGACCTCCTCTGTCTCCAGATGTCTCCGTCCCTTTTCTTTTCTTGCTCCCCCATCGCCCTCCTGTCTGTCGCCCTCCTGTCTCCTTGTTTGTTCCCACCTGTTTCCTCACCGGGTGTCTCCGTCCGCCTCACCCCTCATCTGCCTTGCTGCCTCTCCTTGTGTGGCCACTTGCGATGGAGTTGTGGCCATCATCTAGTTCTCATGAATGGGTAGTGTTGGTGGCTCCCGTCCACACCCGTCTCCCCCGTTCCTCTCCTTCCACCTTCTCTATCTCTGCACAAGCTGGGAGGGGGCCGTGCTGAGTCGTGGTAGGCCATACCAGGGACCATATTGAATGTTGGGGGGGTGTGGGGTTCCTCCACCGGTCGGTGGTAGAAGAAGAGTTTGTTGGAGCCAGCACGGACCCCTGCAGCTTCTGCCCGATCCCCGGTGGTCCTGTATTGGCGATGCTGATGAAACAATGGTAGTGTCCTGTAACCTGACTCCGACCCCCACTCCTACCATCGCTTGCCCTTCCCCCCACCTTGACCTCTATTAGAAGGTAACAGTCCAATCAGTTGCGTGTTTCCGGCCACCCCACAGCTGTGCACCCCAGTGCATTGTGGGTGGTAAATTTACGGCAACGTCAAATCAGAAGCAAAGAAAAGAATATTCTGTGCAAAAATGAATCCAATATTTGCATCATCGACCATGATGAATCCCAGCTATTGATCCAAACCATGAGCAGCGATGCCCGCTACCGACAAGTACATGGTTGTGCCGCCCCGGTCCCCCACAATGCACTGTGCCTCCTGTCTGGGTGGCGCGTATGCTTGGACTGACTTGCTGGGTATCTCGGTGTGGCTTTGTAGGTGCCTGAACGCAGTATTTCCGTGCTCCCCGAATGGTCCAGTGAACTTAGCACCCAAGTACTTCATGCATGTCTAAGGGGGGAGCGGCCACCTACCAGCGTAGTCACAAGCGGGCCACACGTGTACGTACACACACCGCAGCACACCGACACCGCAGCACACCGACACCGCAGCACACACTGCTGAGATGCCACAGACGCCGTCTACAGGTAAGTTACCTTCATTCCTCGCCAAAGCGAAACCCCGACCAGCGACCTATCACAAACTCAAAAAAAGTAGTGACCCCCCATTACAGCTTATATATAGAAAGAGACTGTATAATGAGGGAGTCATAATATCCCTGCATTACTTCAGAGCTGCACTCACTATTCTGCTGGTGCAGTCACTGTGTACATACATTACTGATCCTGAGTCACATCCTGTATTATACTCCAGAGCTGCACTCACTATTCTGCTGGTGCAGTCACTGTGTACATACATTACTGATCCTGAGTCACATCCCGTATTATACCCCAGAGCTGCACTCACTATTCTGCTGGTGCAGTCACTGTGTACATACATTACGTTACTGATCCTGAGTTACATCCCGTATTATACCCCAGAGCTGCACTCACTATTCTGCTGGTGCAGTCACTGTGTACATACATTACGTTACTGATCCTGAGTTACATCCCGTATTATACCCCAGAGCTGCACTCACTATTCTGCTGGTGCAGTCACTGTGTACATACATTACATTACTGATCCTGAGTTACATCCTGTATTATACTCCAGAGCTGCACTCACTATTCTGCTGGTGCAGTCACTGTGTACATACATTACTGATCCTGAGTCACATCCTGTATTATACTCCAGAGCTGCACTCACTATTCTGCTGGTGCAGTCACTGTACATACATTACATTATTGATCCTGAGTTACATCCTGTATTATACTCCAGAGCTGCACTCACTATTCTGCTGGTGCAGTCACTGTGTACATACATTACATTACTGATCCTGAGTTACATCCTGTATTATACTCCAGAGCTGCACTCACTATTCTGCTGGTGCAGTCACTGTGTACATACATTACATTACTGATCCTGAGTTACATCCTGTATTATATCCCAGAGCTGCACTCACTATTCTGCTGGTGCAGTCACTGTGTACATACATTACATTACTGATCCTGAGTTACATTCTGTATTATACCCCAGAGCTGAGCTCACTATTCTGCTGGTGCAGTCACTGTGTACATACATTACATTACTGATCCTGAGTTACATTCTGTATTATACCCCAGAGCTGCGCTCACTATTCTGCTGGTGCAGTCACTGTGTACATACATTACATTACTGATCCTGAGTTACATCCTGTATTATACCCCAGAGCTGCACTCACTATTCTGCTGGTGCACTCACTGTGTACATACATTACATTACTTATCCTGAGTTACATCCTGTATTATACTCCAGAGCTGCACTCACTATTCTGCTGGTGCAGTCACTGTGTACATACATTACATTACTGATCCTGAGTTACATCCTGTATTATACTCCAGAGCTGCACTCACTATTCTGCTGGTGCAGTCACTGTGTACATACATTACATTACTGATCCTGAGTTACATCCTGTATTATATCCCAGAGCTGCACTCACTATTCTGCTGGTGCAGTCACTGTGTACATACATTACATTACTGATCCTGAGTTACATTCTGTATTATACCCCAGAGCTGAGCTCACTATTCTGCTGGTGCAGTCACTGTGTACATACATTACATTACTGATCCTGAGTTACATTCTGTATTATACCCCAGAGCTGCGCTCACTATTCTGCTGGTGCAGTCACTGTGTACATACATTACATTACTGATCCTGAGTTACATCCTGTATTATACCCCAGAGCTGCACTCACTATTCTGCTGGTGCACTCACTGTGTACATACATTACATTACTTATCCTGAGTTACATCCTGTATTATACTCCAGAGCTGCACTCACTATTCTGCTGGTGCAGTCACTGTGTACATACATTACATTACTGATCCTGAGTTACATCCTGTATTATATTCCAGAGCTGCACTCACTATTCTGCTGGTGCAGTCACTGTGTACATACATTACATTACTGATCCTGAGTTACATCCTGTATTATACTCCAGAGCTGCACTCACTATTCTGCTGGTGCAGTCACTGTATACATACATTACATTACTGATCCTGAGTTACATCCTGTATTATACTCCAGAGCTGCACTCACTATTCTGCTGGTGCAGTCACTGTGTACATACATTACATTACTGATCCTGAGTTACATCCTGTATTATACTCCAGAGCTGCACTCACTATTCTGCTGGTGCACTCACTGTGTACATACATTACATTACTGATCCTGAGTTACCTCCTGTATTATACCCCAGAGCTGCACTCACTATTCTGCTGGTGCAGTTACTGTGTACATACATTACATTACTGATCCTGAGTTACCTCCTGTATTATACCCCAGAGCTGCACTCACTATTCTGCTGGTGCAGTCACTGTGTACATACATTACATTACTGATCCTGAGTTACATCCTGTATTACACTCCAGAGCTGCACTCACTATTCTGCTGGTGCAGTCACTGTGTACATACATTACATTACTGATCCTTAGTCAGTTTGTCCCTCGCCCATTGTGAGTGCAGCTCTGGAGCACAGTGACTGCCTGAGTAGTTTTATTCTATATATAATCTGTAATCTGAGTCTCGTGTCTGTACGATTCTGTGCTTTATCTCCTGCAGTGCAGACATTAGTCCACTAGGAGGGGCTATATTGTATGTAGCTATGGGCCCCTGAGGATTGAGGCCAGCCATGTTCGGTGCCGTCACTTTGGCTTGTGGATGGTGAGATGAGACCCTGGGCCAGACCTCTGTCTCCAGAAACTGATGTGACTGCTAACATGAGGAAAGGGAAATGACCTGAGGGAAGGAGGAGAAGCGGGGTGCGGGCGTAGTATGGGACCCCGTCCTGACAGTGATGAGACCTGAGGGAAGGAGAAGCGGAGCGCGGGCGTAGTATGGGACCCCGTCCTGACAGTGATGAGACCTGAGGGAAGGAGGAGAAGCGGGGTGCGGGCGTAGTATGGGGCCCCGTCCTGACAGTGATGAGACCTGAGGGAAGGAGAAGCGGAGCGCAGGCGTAGTATGGTGCCCCGTCCTGACAGTGATGAGACCTGAGGGAAGGAGGAGAAGCGGGGTGCGGGCGTAGTATGGGGCCCCGTCCTGACAGTGATGAGACCTGAGGGAAGGAGAAGCGGAGCGCAGGCGTAGTATGGTGCCCCGTCCTGACAGTGATGAGACCTGAGGGAAGGAGGAGAAGCGGGGTGCGGGCGTAGTATGGGGCCCCGTCCTGACAGTGATGAGACCTGAGGGAAGGAGGAGAAGCGGGGTGCGGGCGTAGTATGGTGCCCCGTCCTGACAGTGATGAGACCTGAGCGAAGGATGAAAAGCGGGGTGCGGGCGTAGTATGGGGCCCCGTCCTGACAGTGATGAGACCTGAGGGAAGGAGGAGAAGCGGGGTGCGGGCGTAGTATGGGGCCCCGTCCTGACAGTGATGAGACCTGAGGGAAGGAGGAGAAGCGGGGTGCGGGCGTAGTATGGGGCCCCGTCCTGACAGTGATGAGACCTGAGGGAAGGAGGAGAAGCGGAGCGCAGGCGTAGTATGGGGCCCCGTCCTGACAGTGATGAGACCTGAGGGAAGGAGGAAAAGCGGGGTGCGGGCGTAGTATGGGGCCCCGTCCTGACAGTGATGAGACCTGAGGGAAGGAGGAGAAGCGGGGTGCGGGCGTAGTATGGGGCCCCGTCCTGACAGTGATGAGACCTGAGAGAAGGAGGAGAAGCGGGGTGCGGACGTAGTAAGGGGCCCCGTCCTGACAGTGATGAGACCTGAGGGAAGGAGGAGAAGCGGGGTGCGGACGTGGTATGGGGCCCCGTCCTGACAGTGATGAGACCTGAGAGAAGGAGGAGAAGCGGGGTGCGGGCGTAGTATGGGGCCCCTGTCCTGACAGTGATGAGACCTGAGGGAAGGAGGAGAAGCGGGGTGCGGACGTAGTATGGGGCCCTGTCCTGACAGTGATGAGACCTGAGGGAAGGAGGAGAAGCGGGGTGCGGACGTAGTATGGGGCCCCGTCCTGACAGTGATGAGACCTGAGGGAAGGAGGAGAAGCGGGGTGCGGACGTAGTATGGGGCCCCGTCCTGACAGTGATGAGACCTGAGGGAAGCAGGAGAAGCGGGGTGCGGACGTGGTATGGGGCCCCGTCCTGACAGTGATGAGACCTGAGGGAAGGAGGAGAAGCGGGGTGCGGACGTAGTATGGGGCCCTGTCCTGACAGTGATGAGACCTGAGGGAAGGAGGAGAAGCGGGGTGCGGACGTAGTATGGGGCCCTGTCCTGACAGTGATGAGACCTGAGGGAAGGAGGAGAAGCGGGGTGCGGACGTAGTATGGGGCCCTGTCCTGACAGTGATGAGACCTGAGGGAAGGAGGAGAAGCGGGGTGCGGACGTAGTATGGGGCCCCGTCCTGACAGTGATGAGACCTGAGGGAAGCAGGAGAAGCGGGGTGCGGACGTGGTATGGGGCCCCGTCCTGACAGTGATGAGACCTGAGGGAAGGAGGAGAAGCGGGGTGCGGACGTGGTATGGGGCCCTGTCCTGACAGTGATGAGACCTGAGGGAAGCAGGAGAAGCGGGGTGCGGGCGTAGTATGGGGCCCTGTCCTGACAGTGATGAGACCTGAGGGAAGCAGGAGAAGCGGGGTGCGGGCGTAGTATGGGGCCCCGTCCTGACAGTGATGAGACCTGAGGGAAGGAGGAGAAGCGGGGTGCGGACGTGGTATGGGGCCCCGTCCTGACAGTGATGAGACCTGAGGGAAGGAGGAGAAGCGGGGTGCGGACGTGGTATGGGGCCCCGTCCTGACAGTGATGAGACCTGAGGGAAGGAGGAGAAGCGGGGTGCGGGCGTAGTATGGGGCCCCGTCCTGACAGTGAGGAGACCTGAGGGAAGGAGGAGATGCGGGGCGCGGGCGTAGTATGGGGCCCTGTCCTGACAGTGAGGAGACCTGAGGGAAGGAGGAGAAGCGGGGTGCGGGCGTAGTATGGGGCCCCGTCCTGACAGTGATGAGACCTGAGGGAAGGAGGAGAAGCGGAGCGCGGACGTAGTATGGGACCCCGTCCTGGCAGTGATGAGACCTGAGGGAAGGAGGAGAAGCGGGGTGCGGGCGTAGTATGGGGCCCCGTCCTGACAGTGATGAGACCTGAGGGAAGGAGAAGCGGAGCGCGGGCGTAGTATGGGGCCCCGTCCTGACAGTGATGAGACCTGAGGGAAGGAGGAGAAGCGGGGTGCGGACGTAGTATGGGGCCCCGTCCTGACAGTGATGAGACCTGAGGGAAGGAGGAGAAGCGGGGTGCGGGCGTAGTATGGGGCCCCGTCCTGACAGTGATGAGACCTGAGGGAAGGAGGAGAAGCGGGGTGCGGACGTAGTATGGGGCCCCGTCCTGACAGTGATGAGACCTGAGGGAAGGAGGAGAAGCGGGGTGCGGACGTAGTATGGGGCCCCGTCCTGACAGTGATGAGACCTGAGGGAAGGAGGAGAAGCGGGGCGCGGGCGTAGTATGGGACCCTGTCCTGACAGTGATGAGACCTGAGGGAAGGAGGAGAAGCGGGGTGCGGACGTAGTATGGGGCCCCGTCCTGACAGTGATGAGACCTGAGGGAAGGAGGAGAAGCGGGGTGCGGGCGTAGTATGGGGCCCCGTCCTGACAGTGATGAGACCTGAGGGAAGGAGGAGAAGCGGGGTGCGGGTGTAGTATGGGGCCCTGTCCTGACAGTGATGAGACCTGAGGGAAGCAGGAGAAGCGGGGTGCGGACGTGGTATGGGGCCCCGTCCTGACAGTGATGAGACCTGAGGGAAGCAGGAGAAGCGGGGTGCGGACGTGGTATGGGGCCCCGTCCTGACAGTGATGAGACCTGAGGGAAGGAGGAGAAGCGGGGTGCGGACGTGGTATGGGGCCCCGTCCTGACAGTGATGAGACGATAGGACCCGATCCTGCCGCTTTGTGCTCTGGGTAATGGCCAGGAGTGGTGCATAACGCCGTCTGTAGTGTTCCCTCACGCTGTTGTTCCCCTGTGTGACTTCGGGGGCGCTGTCCACTGCTCCTGGATCACTAGACCATTGGACTGGGTCTTCCTCACAGTCGGCGTCTGCAGCTTTCCCAGTAGATGAGTTGATTTTCAGGGCTGGTGGCTTTTTGACTGGTCAGGATTAGACAAACATGGCCGCCTTCGTCCAGCAGCGCCACCGCTGGTTGTGTCCGGTATCGCAGCTCGGTTATATAGAAGTGAATGGGGCTGAGCTGTGGCCTTGTTTTTGGCAGACGGCAGCCATGGTTTTCTACAAGGCCAAAGCCCAGGTGAGAGATAGTCTGCCTCCGTCCTCCCAGGGGCAGTGCTCTGGACTCTCCGGGCCCACCACAAGTCCCAGCATGCCTTGGCCGCAGAGCCCCAGGTCGCTGCCTCCTCAGCACTTGGGTGATTCTTCCTCCTTCTCTTCTCTCCTCCTCATTGACTTCCATCGTTCACCTGAAGGTTGTGGCCGGATCCCACTCGTCCATCCATCCATGCCGAGCAGATCCACAGCGCGAGGGGCCCCTACATGCCGCCATTGCAGGAGCAGCCCCCACACAGGGTGCGGCCCCCTATGTGGACAGGAAGGGTCTCTCCTCTCACTTGCTGGATAATTCTTTTTATCTGTTACAGATTTTGAGTCTCTGATGCCGAACACCTTTGAGTCTGAAGGTCGCGTGTTCTTGGCTCCAAGGTAACGTCACCTGTGGATTTTCCGGACCCTCTTTGTGGCTTCCATTCTCCCAGCTACATTATCCCTCAAAATGCTAATAAGGGACGTAGAGCCCCTCCCCCTGGACTCTGCATAAGCCAATCAGTAGAGAATAGATGGATCACATGACTCATTAGGGGGTGGGGCTAGCCTTTAGCTTTCTGTTATAAGGAGCCGCCCCGGTGTTTCTCATCCTTGTCTTGGTTCCTTCTCCGTTCTCGCCTCCATGTCGTCGTCTCCTCACTCGCAGGCAGTACTGCCAGGACCTGGAGCAGTCCGAAAACAACACCGAGTTCTTGCTGAACTTCATCTCACTCATGGAGAAAGTGACGCCGGACTCCAAGCAGTGTGAGTGGTATGAAGGATGGATGATGGTGGATGTTGGCGGTGGATTGTGGTCAGTGAAAGCCGTGGATCATGATGGTGGTGGTGGATGGTGATCATGGTGGTGGCTAATGACTGTACTGGTGGATGAAGGTGGTGGTGGATAATGATGATGATGGTGGTGGATGATGACTATAGTGCTGGATGATGATGGTGGTGCATAATGACTGTAGTGGTGGATGAGGGTGGTGGTGGATGAGGATTATGATGGTGGTGGATGATGATGGTGGTGGATAATGACTGTAGTGGTGGATGAGGGTGGTGGTGGATAATGATGATGGTGGTGGAAAATGACTATACTGGCGGATAATGATGATGGTGCTGGATGGTGACTATAGTGCTGGATGATGATGGTGGATAATGACTGTAGTGGTGGATGAGGGTGGTGGTGGATGATGATGATGATGGTGGTGGATGATGATGATGGTGGTGGATGATGATGGTGGTGGATAATAACTGTACTGGTGGATGAGGGTGGTGGTGGTGGATGATGATGATGATGGTGGTGGATGATGATGGTGGTGGATAATAACTGTAGTGGTGGATGAGGGTGGTGGTGGATGATGATGGTGGTGGATGATGGTGGATAATGACTGTAGTGGTGGATGAGGGTGGTGGTGGATAATGATGATGGTGGTGGATGGTGACTATAGTGCTGGATGATGATGGTGGTGGATAATAACTGTAGTGGTGGATGAGGGTGTTGATGGTGGATGATGATGGATAATGACTGTAGTGGTGGATGATGATGATGATGGTGGTGGTGATGACGACATGGTTTTTGTGTTCCTCAGGTGACAGCTTCCTCCTGCATAACCTGATCCTGGATACGGGCATCACACGGGATCTGGCTGACCGAGTCTGGAGGGATAAGGACCTTCTCACGTAAGGAGACTCTGACTTTGGCTGCCAGACAGTCGCTACTTCACAGAAATACCTGAAGACTGACAGCAGCTGGCCATGAATAGAGATCGTCAGCAGGATCTTGAGGGATGGGTGACCGTCTCCAGGAAAACAATAAGTAATGAGTAGAGAATGCGTCAATAAAATGTGACCTCCGCGGCCTGGCACGAGCTACCTACCGAGTGTAGTCAATGTGTAGGCCCCGTGTTACAACTACCATGACCATAGACAGCCCTGACGTCTCATCAGAGACTGCCTACAGCTGTGACGGGTGCTGAGACCTCCGGTGACTGTCGTGGTGTAGGTGATGCCTTCTCCCTGTAGGTCTATCTTCTCCTCATCCACTTCTTCCTCCTCACAGGTACGGGCTCCTCGCTGTCTTTTCTTCTACAGATGGAGGCATCACCCGAGTCTTCCCCAACAAGTGAGTGCTCCGCCTAGAACATTTCTGGAAATGGCGCATTCTAAAGACAGCGTGAATGTTACATGGACACATCGTTTCCTCTTCTCTACTATCTTTCATGTTTTATCTGCCGCCTGTCTCACGGCCTCTCCACTCTGTCCGCCTCGCGTCCTCTCCGCTCTGTCCACCTCGCGTCCTCTCCTCTCTGTCTGCCTCACTTCCTCTCCGCTCTGTCCGCCTGTCTCACGGCCTATTCGCTCTGTCCGCTTCACGTCCTCTCCGCTGTCCGCCTCGCCTCCTCTCTGTCCGCCTCGTGCCCCCTCCACTCTGTCCGCCTCGCATCCTCTCCGCTCTGTCCGCCTCGCGTCCTCTCCGCTCTGTCCGCCTCGCGTCCTCTCCGCTCTGTCCGCCTCGCGTCCTCTCCGCTCTGTCCACCTCGCGTCCTCTCCGCTCTGTCCGCCTCGCGTCCTCTCCGCTCTGTCCGCCTCGCATCCTCTCCTCTCTGTCCGCCTCGCGCCCCCTCCGCCTGCCTTGCGCCCCCTCCGCTCTGTCCGCCTCACTTCCTGTCCACTCTGTCCGCCTCGCGTCCTCTCCGCTCTGTCCGCCTCGCGTCCTCTCCGCTCTGTCCGCCTCGCGTCCTCTCCTCTCTGTCCGCCTCGCGCCCCCTCCGCCTGCCTTGCGCCCCCTCCGCTCTGTCCGCCTCACTTCCTGTCCACTCTGTCCGCCTCGCGTCCTCTCCGCTCTGTCCGCCTCGCGTCCTCTCCGCTCTGTCCGCCTCGCGTCCTCTCCTCTCTGTCCGCCTTGCGCCCCCTCCGCCTGCCTTGCGCCCCCTCCGCTCTGTCCGCCTCGCGTCCTCTCCGCTCTGTCCGCCTCGCGTCCTCTCCGCTCTGTCCGCCTCGCGTCCTCTCCGCTCTGTCCGCCTCGCGTCCTCTCTGCTCTGTCCGCCTCGCGTCCTCTCCGCTCTGTCCGCCTCGGGTCCTCTCCGCTCTGTCCGCCTCGGGTCCTCTCCTCTCCCCTCTGTCCGCCTCGGGTCCTCTCCGTTCTGTCCGCCTCGGGTCCTCTCCGCTCTGTCCGCCTCGGGTCCTCTCCGCTCTGTCCGCCTCGGGTCCTCTCCGCTCTGTCCGCCTCGGGTCCTCTCCGCTCTGTCCGCCTCGGGTCCTCTCCGCTCTGTCCGCCTCGGGTCCTCTCCGCTCTGTCCGCCTCGGGTCCTCTCCGCTCTGTCCGCCTCGGGTCCTCTCCGCTCTGTCCGCCTCGGGTCCTCTCCGCTCTGTCCGCCTCGGGTCCTCTCCGCTCTGTCCGCCTCGGGTCCTCTCCGCTCTGTCCGCCTCGGGTCCTCTCCGCTCTGTCCGCCTCGGGTCCTCTCCGCTCTGTCCGCCTCGGGTCCTCTCCGCTCTGTCCGCCTCGCGTCCTCTCCGCTCTGTCCGCCTCGGGTCCTCCCCGCTCTGTCCGCCTCGCGTCCTCTCCGCTCTGTCCGCCTCGGGTCCTCTCCGCTCTGTCCGCCTCGGGTCCTCTCCGCTCTGTCCGCCTCGGGTCCTCTCCGCTCTGTCCGCCTCGGGTCCTCTCCGCTCTGTCCGCCTCGGGTCCTCTCCGCTCTGTCCGCCTCGCGTCCTCTCCGCTCTGTCCGCCTCGCGTCCTCTCCGCTCTGTCCGCCTCGGGTCCTCTCCGCTCTGTCCGCCTCACTTCCTGTCCACTCTGTCCGCCTCGCGTCCTCTCCGCTCTGTCCGCCTCGCGTCCTCTCCGCTCTGTCCGCCTCGCGTCCTCTCCTCTCTGTCCGCCTCGCGCCCCCTCCGCCTGCCTTGCGCCCCCTCCGCTCTGTCCGCCTCACTTCCTGTCCACTCTGTCCGCCTCGCGTCCTCTCCGCTCTGTCCGCCTCGCGTCCTCTCCGCTCTGTCCGCCTCGCGTCCTCTCCTCTCTGTCCGCCTTGCGCCCCCTCCGCCTGCCTTGCGCCCCCTCCGCTCT
Source organism: Ranitomeya variabilis (assembly GCF_051348905.1). NCBI lineage: Eukaryota > Metazoa > Chordata > Amphibia > Anura > Dendrobatidae > Ranitomeya > Ranitomeya variabilis. The sequence goes on along the minus strand of NC_135239.1, from coordinate 215,691,142 downwards.
GTCCGCCTCGCGTCCTCTCCGCTCTGTCCGCCTCGCGTCCTCTCCGCTCTGTCCGCCTCGCGTCCTCTCCGCTCTGTCCGCCTCGCGTCCTCTCTGCTCTGTCCGCCTCGCGTCCTCTCCGCTCTGTCCGCCTCGGGTCCTCTCCGCTCTGTCCGCCTCGGGTCCTCTCCTCTCCCCTCTGTCCGCCTCGGGTCCTCTCCGCTCTGTCCGCCTCGGGTCCTCTCCGCTCTGTCCGCCTCGGGTCCTCTCCGCTCTGTCCGCCTCGGGTCCTCTCCGCTCTGTCCGCCTCGGGTCCTCTCCGTTCTGTCCGCCTCGGGTCCTCTCCGCTCTGTCCGCCTCGGGTCCTCTCCGCTCTGTCCGCCTCGGGTCCTCTCCGCTCTGTCCGCCTCGGGTCCTCTCCGCTCTGTCCGCCTCGGGTCCTCTCCGCTCTGTCCGCCTCGGGTCCTCTCCGCTCTGTCCGCCTCGGGTCCTCTCCGCTCTGTCCGCCTCGGGTCCTCTCCGCTCTGTCCGCCTCGGGTCCTCTCCGCTCTGTCCGCCTCGCGTCCTCTCCGCTCTGTCCGCCTCGGGTCCTCCCCGCTCTGTCCGCCTCGCGTCCTCTCCGCTCTGTCCGCCTCGGGTCCTCTCCGCTCTGTCCGCCTCGGGTCCTCTCCGCTCTGTCCGCCTCGGGTCCTCTCCGCTCTGTCCGCCTCGCGTCCTCTCCGCTCTGTCCGCCTCGGGTCCTCCCCGCTCTGTCCGCCTCGGGTCCTCTCCGCTCTGTCCGCCTCGGGTCCTCTCCGCTCTGTCCGCCTCGGGTCCTCTCCGCTCTGTCCGCCTCGGGTCCTCTCCGCTCTGTCCGCCTCGCGTCCTCTCCGCTCTGTCCGCCTCGCGTCCTCTCCGCTCTGTCCGCCTCGGGTCCTCTCCGCTCTGTCCGCCTCGCGTCCTCTCCGCCTCGCGTCCTCTCCGCTCTGTCCGCCTCGGGTCCTCTCCGCTCTGTCCGCCTCGGGTCCTCTCCGCTCTGTCCGCCTCGGGTCCTCTCCGCTCTGTCCGCCTCGCGTCCTCTCCGCTCTGTCCGCCTCGCGTCCTTTTCACGTCTTGTGTCTTCAGGGCTGCAGATGACTGGATGGAGGACATGGAGCCTCATAATGCCACATTTTACAGAAGAAGTCTTGACAACAAGGGCTACATATTCCGCGCACCTTATAGAGAACGTGAGTTCTGATCATTAACTGTGGTGAGAAATGCTGGAGGCGAGGAGGAGCATGGGAATCGGGAGGAGGAGGAGCGTGGGGATTCCGGGAGGGGAGGAGCGAGGGGATTGTGGGAGGAGGAGCGTGGGGACCACTGGAGGGGAGCAGGAGCGTTGGGATCGTAGGAGGAGCAGGAGCGTTGGGATCGTAGGAGGAGCAGGAGCGTTGGGATCGTAGGAGCAGGAGCATGGGTATTGTGGGAGGGGAGGAGGAGCAGGAGTGTGGGTTTCATGGGAGGGTAGGAGGAGCGTGGGAACCGCAGGACGGGAGGAAGAGTGTGGGGATTGCAGGAGGGGAGGAGGAGCAGGATCGCGGGAGGAGGAGCGGGGGAGCGTGGGGATCGCTGGAAGAGAGAGGTAGGTGATGTGGAGTGCTGGAGGCGAGGATGAGGCAAGGAGGAGAATGAGGCGTCTGGGTGGCGAGGAAGAGCGTGGGGACATAAGTGCGGGATCAGTGTCGGGGACAGGTGCTGACTCTTTGAGGAAGACCTGACATGAGGATGAAGGAGAACAAGTCCTAATTCCTGATCCTCTGTTGTCTCGTCAGCCGGTTACCGACCATCAGATCTGGAGAATAACACGGTGGGGATACTGGTGAGCACAGCTGTGGACCTTGAGATCGACGGCCGAAAACTCAAACCTGCAGGTAATTTTCTGTGGCTGGGACTGTGGGGGGCGCTACATGCAGCTGGACCATGAGGGACGACTGCACGCTGGAGACGTATCACCTCCTTCCTCACGGTATGACCTTCACGTCGTCTTCATCATCTTCATTATTCTCCATTTTTTTCTCTAGTTGTTGGAGTAAAGTTGGATCTTGAGGCGTGGGTAGAAAAGTTCAAAATCCTGGCCAGTAACCATTCTGAAGCAAATCCTCAAGGACCCCGCAAGGTGAGCGGCCCCCTGGAACCCACAGGTCCTGACTAGTTCTGCTACGTCCCTCTGGCCTCACATTGTCCTGTAGACTGAAGCGTCTTCTCCTCTTGTCTCCAGCAATGTAGTCCCTCCAGCAGCTGCGAGATGGACTGTGACATCAACAGTGAGGTATGTGCCCCCCGCCCAGCACCTGAGACCCCAGTACACCCAATACCACAGATATCTAATAGCGCAGCCCTCATCCGGAGGAGCGCTCTTCTATGTCACATGTCAGACGTGCATCTTCTCTGCAGGATTTACTCTGCGTCCTCATCGATGATGGAGGGTTTCTCGTCATGTCCAATCAGCAGGACCACTGGTCACAGGTAATGCGTGAGAGTGAAGACCACCGCCATGGAATGCTGGGGGGTGTGAGCTGCAGAATAGTGAGTGCAGCTCTGGGGTATAATGCAGAATGTAACTCAGGATCAGTAATGTAATGTATGTACACAGTGACTGCACCAGCAGAATAGTGAGTGCAGCTCTGGGGTATAATGCAGAATGTAACTCAGGATCAGTAATGTAATGTATGTACACAGTGACTGCACCAGCAGAATAGTGAGTGCAGCTCTGGGGTATAATACAGGATGTAACTCGGCATCAGTAAAGTAATGTATGTACACAGTGACTGCACCAGCAGAATAGTGAGTGCAGCTCTGTAGTATAATACAGGATGTAACTCAGGATCAGTAATGTAATGTATGTACACAGTGACTGCACCAGCAGAATAGTGAGTGCAGCTCTGGAGTAAAATGCAGGAGGTAACTCAGGATCAGTAATGTAATGTATGTACACAGTGACTGCACCAGCAGAATAGTGAGTGCAGCTCTGGGGTATAATACAGGATGTAACTCAGGATCAGTAATTTAATGTATGTACACAGTGACTGCATCAGCAGAATACTGAGTGCAGCTCTGGGGTATAATACAGGATGTAACTCAGGATCAGTAATGTAATGTATGTACACAGTGACTGCATCAGCAGAATAGTGAGTGCAGCTCTGGGGTATAATACAGGATGTAACTCAGGATCAGTAAAGTAATGTATGTACACAGTGACTGCACCAGCAGAATAGTGAGTGCAGCTCTGGAGTAAAATGCAGGAGGTAACTCAGGATCAGTAATGTAATGTATGTACACAGTGACTGCACCAGCAGAATAGTGAGTGCAGCTCTGGGGTATAATACAGGATGTAACTCAGGATCAGTAATGTAATGTATGTACACAGTGACTGCACCAGCAGAATAGTGAGCGCAGCTCTGGAGTATAATACAGGATGTAACTCAGGATCAGTAATGTAATGTATGTACACAGTGACTGCACCAGCAGAATAGTGAGTGCAGCTCTGGGGTATAATACAGGATGTAACTCGGCATCAGTAAAGTAATGTATGTACACAGTGACTGCACCAGCAGAATAGTGAGTGCAGCTCTGGGGTATAATACAGGAGGTAACTCAGGATCAGTAATGTAATGTATGTACACAGTGACTGCACCAGCAGAGTAGTGAGTGCAGCTCTGGGGTATAATACAGGATGTAACTCGGCATCAGTAAAGTAATGTATGTACACAGTGACTGCACCAGCAGAATAGTGAGTGCAGCTCTGGGGTATAATACAGGAGGTAACTCAGGATCAGTAATGTAATGTATGTACACAGTGACTGCACCAGCAGAATAGTGAGTGCAGCTCTGGGGTATAATACAGGATGTAACTCAGGATCAGTAATGTAATGAATGTACACAGTGACTGCACCAGCAGAATAGTGAGTGCAGCTCTGGGGTGTATGTAATGTATGGACACAGTGACGGTATATGTGATACGATTTCTAGATATGACACACGGATCAGATTGTCACTGCCGTGTATGTATTTTTTTTCGTGATTACATCCGTACCCCCGCGTTTTGTGCGTTGTGGACCCTCCTGATCATCGTGCTGTTGGGTTGTTTGCGCCGCGCTCCGGAGGGTAATTGCTCTTCCATTCGTGCTGGTAATTGCCGCATTAAAGCTGCGGGAATTCAGAAATCGTATTTTGAGAAGCAGAAAAAGTGAAGGGAAAACACGTCAGTAATGAGGACGGACAGAATGTGGAGTCGGTGTATCCAGACCCCACCGTACAGGTAGAGCCGCTGCTCTCTGTTATCAGCCAGTCCTGGCTGCACAGCGACTGATTCTAGGACAGATAGATGTAATTTCCAAATATTTCTGAAGTGGGGAGAGTTTGCAAAACCTGAAGTTTAATTGTGAGACTACAGTTGAGCGGGTTATGGCATGCTGGGAGTTGTAGTCCTACAGCAGTCTGTTCTGGACTTGATGCTCCTCATCACATTAACCCCTTGTGTTTCTCTTAGGTCGGGAAGTTCTTCAGCGAGGTGGACCCCAACCTCATGTCTGCTCTGTACAACAGCTCGTTCTTCACCAGGAAGGAGTCCTACGACTACCAGTCGCTGTGCGCCCCCAAAACCGAGAGCAACAAAGGCGCGGCCCCCCGAGGGATCTTTGTGGTAAGTGTTCCCTGTAATCAGGGGCCGCATGAGCGTCGGACCCTCCCTGCGGCTGCTGCGGAGTAGCCTCCACTCTAGTCTCCAGTCACAGCTAGAGCTACATTCAGACTTCTGCTTGGTTATGATAGCTGTGTCTGCACTGAGCAGGGTGGCCGATGGGCTGCACTTCTGTGGGTGCAGCTCTGGATGTGACTAGAGTATCAGATAAACGTGTCTGACTGTGGTGTCTCCTTCTGCAGCCGACAATCGCTGACCTGCTGAACCTGGCCTGGCTGTCGTCCGCTGCCGCCTGGTGAGTGTCGGTCCCCTTATATACATATATATATACCCCCAGCTTATAATCTCCAGCTTATAATGGTCTCTCTGCAGGTCACTATTGCAGCATCTGTTCGTCAGTCTGATGTACACCAGCTGGATGCACGCGGGTAAGAGCCGGGGCGCTCTGTGTACAGTGTCGGGGCGCACTGTGTCCGGCGTCGGGGCGCTCTGTGTCCGGCGTCGGGGCGCTCTGTGTCCGGCGTCGGGGCGCTCTGTGTCCGGCGTCGGGGCGCTCTGTGTCCGGCGTCGGGGCGCTCTGTGTCCGGCGTCGGGGCGCTCTGTGTCCGGCGTCGGGGCGCTCTGTGTCCGGCGTCGGGGCGCTCTGTGTCCGGCGTCGGGGCGCTCTGTGTCCGGCGTCGGGGCGCTCTGTGTCCGGCGTCGGGGCGCTCTGTGTCCGGCGTCGGGGCGCTGTGTGTCCGGCGTCGGGGCGCTGTGTGTCCGGCGTCGGGGCGCTGTGTGTCCGGCGTCGGGGCGCTGTGTGTCCGGCGTCGGGGCGCTGTGTGTCCGGCGTCGGGGCGCTGTGTGTCCGGCGTCGGGGCGCTGTGTGTCCGGCGTCGGGGCGCTGTGTGTCCGGCGTCGGGGCGCTGTGTGTCCGGCGTCGGGGCGCTGTGTGTACCTCCTGTGGTGGCCGTGGCGCACGCTCAGTGTGACTTCTGTCCATCAGAGATGACTACTCCGCTCGTCCCTGCGCCATACACCGCCCTGACACCGACTTACTGACGGTTTGCACCCAGCAGCTTCTCGTGTATTAAGTGTCATTAGACGATTGTTCCAGCTGTTGGTGTCTTGTCGTGGCGCCATGCTGCTGCCCGGTGACCCCCCGCCATCCCCTGTCCCCATTTGTCCCCACAGATGACATCATGGCGGAAAACCTGGAGCCGCGGGAGGCGACCTGCATCATGAAGCAGACGCAGTATTACTTCAGCAGCGTCAACGCCACCTACACGGCGGTCATCGACTGCGGCCCCTGCTCCCGGTCAGTCCAGGGCCGGGGAGGGCCGGGCAGGGGTAGGAAGGGTTAATTAACCCCACGTCCCTGTTTCCTCTGTCAGATACTTCCACGCCCAGAGACTCGCGAACACCAACCTGCTGTTCGTGGTGGCGGAGACGATGCTCTGCAGCCAGTGCGACTCCATGAAGCTGGACCAGGCGGAGACGCGCTGTATCCTTCCGGCAGGGTGATGGGGGGCGCACACAGCGGGGGTCTGCCGCACCACCATAGTGTCTAGGGCCACCCCGGCCAAAGCGATGGACTCACAGCTGAGGGCAATGCCCTGAACCTCTGCTGACACTGCGTCTCTATTCACTGACAGCAAGCAGAGGAATCAGAAAACCAATCTGCAGCTTCAGCTCCTTCCTTCCCATGTTACTTATTACTCCATTAACTCGTGGTCACAGCTGAGGGTCCGGAGCAGTGTGAGCTGGTGCAGATGCCTCGATATCGGAAAGGTCCTCACGTCTGCTTCGACTACAACACAATGGTAGCGGCCTGTTTACTGTACTTCTTACAGACGTAGCGGAGCGGGGGTCGTACCGGCAGTCCTATGTAACACTGATAAATCTGAGTACAGATAATGTAGTAGATGTCACCTGCAGTCCTATGTAACACCACAGATAACACAGTGATAACTCTCTGAGTACAGATAATGTAATGCATGTCACCTGCAGTCCTATGTAACACCACAGATCACAGTGATCACTCTCTGAGTGCAGATAATGTAGTAGATGTCACCTGCAGTCCTATGTAACACCACAGATAACACAGTGATAACTCTCTGACTACAGATAATGTAGTAGATATCACCTGCAGTCCTATGTAACACCACAGATAACACAGTGATAACTCTCTGAGTACAGATAATGTAGTAGATGTCACCTGCAGTCCTATGTAAAACTACAGATAATACAGTGATAATTCCCTGAGTACAGATAATGTAGTAGATGTCACATGCAGTCCTATGTAACACCACAGATAACTGATAACTCTGAGTACAGATAATGTAGTAGACGTCACCTGCAGTCCTATGTAACACCACAGATAACAGTGACAACTCTGAGTACAGATAATGTAGTAGATGTCACCTGCAGTCCTATGTAACACCACAGATAACAGTGATAACTCTGAGTACAGATAATGTAGTAGATGTCACCTGCAGTCCTATGTAACACCACAGATAACAGTGATAACTCTGAGTACAGATAATGTAGTAGATGTCACCTGCAGTCCTATGTAACACCACAGATAACACAGTGATCACTCTCTGAGTACAGATAATGTAGTAGATGTCACCTGCAGTCCTATGTAACACCACAGATAACACAGTGATCACTCTCTGAGTACAGATAATGTAGTAGATGTCACCTGCAGTCCCATGTAACATCACAGATAACAGTGATAGCTCTGAGTACAGATAATGTAGTAGATGTCACCTGCAGTCCTATGTAACACCACAGATAACTGATAACTCTGAGTACAGATAATGTAGTAGACGTCACCTGCAGTCCTATGTAACACCACAGATAACAGTGACAACTCTGAGTACAGATAATGTAGTAGATGTCACCTGCAGTCCTATGTAACACCACAGATAACAGTGATAACTCTGAGTACAGATAATGTAGTAGATGTCACCTGCAGTCCTATGTAACACCACAGATAACAGTGATAACTCTGAGTACAGATAATGTAGTAGATGTCACCTGCAGTCCTATGTAACACCACAGATAACACAGTGATCACTCTCTGAGTACAGATAATGTAGTAGATGTCACCTGCAGTCCTATGTAACACCACAGATAACACAGTGATCACTCTCTGAGTACAGATAATGTAGTAGATGTCACCTGCAGTCCCATGTAACATCACAGATAACAGTGATAGCTCTGAGTACAGATAATGTAGTAGATGTCACCTGCAGTCCTATGTAACACCACAGATAACACAGTGATCACTCTCTGAGTACAGATAATGTAGTAGATGTCACCTGCAGTCCTATGTAACACCACAGATAACACAGTGATAACTCTGAGTACAGATAATGTAGATGTCACTGGCAGTCCTATGTAACAGCACAGATGACACCCTAGGTGTAGCAGGCAGTCCCATGTAATTGCTGCTCTTCTGTCTTGCAGGAGGACACCTCGGACTGTGGTCGGGGCTCCATGTTTCGGCCGTCGTGGCTCCTGCTGTCGTGTCTTCAGCTCCTGCTCCTGCTGGGCGGCTGCAGCTCGTCGTTCGTGGGCCGGGGCCTCTAGGTCGGCTCCGCTTCCTCCCTCCTTCCTGAGGCCACTTCTTGTTTAGTGACGTGGTTACCATGACAAACAGGCGAGCGCCTTTTGTGCGTTGGGCTGTTACCACGACAACCACCACTTGATTTGGATGATTTTACGGCAACAACAAGGAGACTTTTTAGTGTTATCAGGAGTTACCATGGCAACCAAGAAAGCAAACCATCATGGCGGAGTAGCAGCATCTACCCTGAGTGTGGGCGGAGCCATGGCAGCTCCCAGAATTCCCTGTTTCCTGTTCGTCTGTCTCCATGGTTCCTGTCTGTTCACCTGAATTTCTGTTTTATCAGTTGGGGGGTCTGCGGGTCAGTGGTCCTCGCCGTCCTCATCCATTTCTACAGCTGCTGTATGAGCCTGAGCTTGTAGTGATGATGTCATATCTTCCCAGGCCGATGATGTCATATCTACTCCTAGTAATGATGTTATAGCCTCCCATTGTGCCGATATACTCAGGGTGATGATGTCATTGCTGTCCTTGGTGATGTCATGTACCCATGATGTAATTTCTACCAGGGTGAAAGTCATATCCACCCATGGCGGTGACACCACTGCTGCCCTTGGTGATGTCACTCCCGTCCCTGGTGATGTCACTCCCGCCCCTGGTGATGTCACTCCCGCCCCTGGTGATGTCACTCCCGTCCCTGGTGATGTCACTTCTGTCCCTGGTGATGTCACTCCCGCCCCTGGTGATGTCACTCCCGTCCCTGGTGATGTCACTGCTGTCCCTGGTGATGTCACTGGTGTCCCTGGTGATGATGTCACTGCAGTCCCTGGTGATGTCACTGCTGTCCCTGGTGATGATGTCACTGCAGTCCCTGGTGATGTCACTCCCGTCCCTGGTGATGTCACTTCTGTCCCTGGTGATGTCACTCCCATCCCTGGTGATGTCACTCCCATCCCTGGTGATGTCACCCCCGTCCCTGGTGATGTCACTCCCATCCCTGGTGATGTCACTCCCGTCCCTGGTGATGTCACTGGTGTCCCTGGTGATGTCACTGCTGTCCCTGGTGATGATGTCACTGCAGTCCCTGGTGATGTCACTGCTGTCCCTGGTGATGATGTCACTGCAGTCCCTGATGATGTCACTGCCGTCCTTGGTGATGATGTCACTGCTGTGCTGTTTCATCTTGTCACGGCTTTCCATATCATTTTCATATACAAAAGAGTTGAGGGTTTGCTCACATCAGGGGAGGGGATCAGGAAAAAAGACATTTAACAAAAAGTGAGCCTTGACTCCAGGCCCCGGCCGCCCCATGCCCCTGGACACCAGGCCTCGGCCGCCCCATGCCCCTGGACTCCAGGCCCCGGCCGCCCCCTGCCGCTGGACTCCAGGCCCCGGCCGCCCCCTGCCGCTGGACTCCAGGCCCCGGCCGCCCCCTGCCCCTGGACTCCAGGCCTCGGCCACCCCATGCCCCTGGACACCAGGCCTCGGCCGCCCCCTGCCCCTGGACTCCAGGCTCCGGCCGCCCCTTTGCCCCTTGACTCCAGGCCCTGGACAACCCTTTGCCCCTTGACTCCAGGCCCCGACCGCCCCATGTCCCTGGACTCCAGGCCCCGGACGACCCTTTTCCCCTGGACTCCAGGCCCCGGCCGCCCCATGCCCCTGAACTCCAGGCTATGGCCGCCCCTTGGCTCCAGGCCCCGGATGACCCTTTGCCCCTGAACTCCAGGCCCCGGACGACCCTTTGCTCCTTGACTCCAGGCCCCGGCGACCCTTTGCCCCTTGACTCCAAGCCCCGGCTGCCCCATGCCCCTGAACTCCAGGCCCCTGGCCGCCCCTTGACTCCAGGCCCCGGACGACCCTTTGCCCCTTGACTCCAGGCCCCGGCCGCCCCATGACCCTGGACACCAGGCCCCGGCCGCACCATGCCCCTGGACACCAGGCCTCGGCCGCCCCTTTGCCCCTGAAGTTCAGGCCCCGGCCGCCCCTTTGCCCCTGAACTCCAGGCCCCCGGCCGCCCCTTTGCCCCTGAACTCCAGGCCCCCGGCCGCCCCTGAACTCCAGGCCCCCGGCCTCCCCTTTGCCCCTGAACTCCAGGCCCCCAGCCGCCCCTTTGCCCCTGAAGTCCAGGCCCCGGCTGCCCCTTTGCCCCTGAAGTCCAGGCTCCGGCCACCCCTTTGCCCCTGAACTCCAGGCCCCCGGCCTCCCCTTTACCCCTGAACTCCAGGCCCCCAGCCGCCCCTGGACTCCAGGCCCCCAGCCGCCCCTGAACTCCAGGCCCCCGGCCTCCCCTTTGCCCCTGAACTCCAGGCCCCCAGCCGCCCCTTTGCCCCTGAAGTCCAGGCCCCGGCTGCCCCTTTGCCCCTGAAGTCCAGGCTCCGGCCACCCCTTTGCCCCTGAACTCCAAGCCCCCGGCCTCCCCTTTACCCCTGAACTCCAGGCCCCCAGCCGCCCCTGAACTCCAGGCCCCCGGCCGCCCCTGAACTCCAGGCCCCCGGCCTCCCCTTTGCCCCTGAACTCCAGGCCCCCAGCCGCCCCTTTGCCCCTGAAGTCCAGGCCCCGGCTGCCCCTTTGCCCCTGAAGTCCAGGCTCCGGCCACCCCTTTGCCCCTGAACTCCAGGCCCCCGGCCTCCCCTTTACCCCTGAACTCCAGGCCCCCAGCCGCCCCTGGACTCCAGGCCCCCAGCCGCCCCTTTGCCCCTGAACTCCAGGCCCCCAGCCGCCCCTTTGCCCCTGAACTCCAGGCCCCGGCCGCCCCTTTGCCCCTAAACTCCAGGCCTCGGCCGCCCCTTTGCCCCTGAACTCCAGGCCCCGGCCGCCCCTTTGCCACTGAACTCCAGGCCCCGGACGACCCTTTGCCCCTTGACTCCAGGCCCCGGACGACCCTTTGCCCCTGAACTCCAGGCCCCAGACGACCCTTTGCCCCTTGACTCCAGGCCCCAGACGACCCTTTGCCCCTTGACTCCAGGCCCCAGCCGCCCCTTTCAGTAGTGCAGAGCATTTTGCCTTCTCACTCCTTCCTGCAGGATCTTGCACTTCTGCAGGATATTAAGTGCCAAAGCTGTGTTTTCCTCCTTGGCCCACTGGTCCTGGGACCACCGATCTCTGCCCCCACAGATGGACTACTCTCCCCATCATATCCACTTGCACCAAAGAGTCAGGTTTGTTGCTGTCGCCCGTCAGCCCTGCGACACGTTAGTGCGAAGTAGAAGGTGACGCCTAATTCACGCTCCTCACAGGCCACCATCTTTTTGGGGTCCCCGTCTTCAGCCGATCCCCGTGTTCATGCCGACGCGTCGCCCGTGTAGCATTTTCATCTCCATTGTGTAGATGCTGCTGCTGAAATACTCAGTGCCAGCTGAGAGAATCCCAGGACAGAGGCACAACCATTTCACAAGCACAGGGGACCTGCGAGCCCCCAAAACCGCACACGACACTGTCACATCGGGTCAGCGCAATGGCCGCTCATAGCACAAGGGGTCTTTCTGCAGAACCAGCGCCGTGCGCCTCGATCCGTGAGTCCAGTATTAAGAGATTGGAGCACCAACCCCCAAAATCGTATCGCCCACAATCCCCCTCTGCTTCTGGGATGGCGGCTGTACCACCCAGCTTTCCCCGGAGCAGATAATGGGGGGTGGTCTTCTATTTCCGGGGGGACGTGCCCCAATCTGAGGACTTTGCTCCTTTTGTTGCCATCCGTTGCCTTTCTGGCGTCCATCCTCGTCTATGTCTCGTTCATGCCGCCATCTTGCTTGTTGTCCACCTCCAGTGATGAGAACAATGGGGGGAGTTGGGAGGGAGCCCCTCAATCTGCCAGGAGCCGGCGGGGGAGGGGGAGCCCCTAAATGGTGATTTTCTTTGCTTGTAGCTTGGCTGTGTGTTTGGACCTTGTTTTGAGGGGGTGGGTGATGGCGTGCGCCCGGCGTCCGTCGCGTTTCTAGTCCGATCCTCCATTCCAGAGCGAGAGCTATAAATAGGTATAAATATCTATAAATAGTATATATATCGTCCGCGGCGCGAGGTCGTCGGCCTCCTCATCCGGCGCGAGGTTATCGGCCTCCTAATCTGGCGCGAGGTCGTCGGCCTCATCCGGCGCGAGGACGTTGGCCTCATCCGGCGCGAGGTCATCGGCCTCCTAATCCGGCGCAAGGTCGTCGGCCTCCTCATCCAGCGCGAGGTCGTCGGCCTCCTAATCCGGCGTGAGGTCGTCGGCCTCCTCATTCGGCGCGAGGTCTTCGGCCTCCTAATCCGGCGCGAGGTCGTTGGCCTCATCATCCGGCGCGAGGTCGTTGAGCGCGAGGTCGTTGGCCTCCTCATCATCCGGCGCGAAGTCGTTGGCCTCCTCCTCATCCGGCGCGAGGTCGTCGGCCTCATCATCCGGCGCGAGGTCGTCGGCCTCATCATCAGTTAGTGGCTTTATCCGGTGACTGGAGCTAAAGTTTATTTATTTATTTGTACAGAAAAAAGTTCCACAAGTGACAGAAAGTTTGTACGAGTCGTGCGTGATTCCTGTAAAATATTTTCAAATGGTTTATTACAAAGAATCAGTTAATAAATAATGTGCATATTTTCACTTCAGCTCAGCCTCGGCCTCCTTTTATCGCCTCTTCGCCCCCATGACAACACCGCCTGTCCATGTGCTCCGGCCCCGAGTGTTACCATAGAGACGCGGCCTCTCAATGACCCATCAGATCTCTGCTGTTCCCAAAAGAAAGAACGCTACAATCTGATTGGCTGTTGTCAGGTCTTTGTGGAGCAGAGAGACGAGAAGTGTTGTCATGGGGACACAAGGAAAGGGTATTATATATGTAGCACGGGGTTTATGGTTCGGTATTGACTTTCTCTTTAAGTTTGTGAAAAAGTTCACGGGGTATGAAGACTTCTTCAAGGCACTGATATATATATTCTCTGTCATCAAGAATTGCACATAGGTAAACTGCTCACAGCTGAGGGTTTGTTACATTGTATCCAGTCTGGACAATCCTCTGTGAGCTGAACAGCCAGAGTCCAGACTGATACATTGCAACAAACTATCATCTCCGGGGAGACTTGTGCCGCTGTGCTCAGCCCGCAGAGCGTTATCCACAGTGATACATTGTAACAAACACTCAGCTGGGAGCAGTATGTGGTCAGAAAAAGGTTTTCAGACGTGAAAGTTCCTATTCACGGACAACGAGTAGAGATGTTCCCCGGTCTCGTGCCCCCTTGTTCTCGGTCACCCGGATGTTTCCGTTCAGGTTGTTGGGGTCCCAGTGCTCCGTGATTAGGGCTGTGGTCTCCCTGGTGACGGCCATATTGAGCGTTGATTTTGTGGGGGGACTCAGGTTCGTCTCTGCTCCCCTCCAGGGTCATCATCTTATTCCCCCAATCTCCAGCAGCTGAGGAGGTGCCCTGTACATTGTGAGGTTCTGCAGCAGATGAGTGTTGTGAGGTTCTGCAGCAGCAGAGGATGTGCGTTTGTGAGGTTCTGCAGCAGCTGAGGAGGTGCCCTGTGTATTGTAAGGTTCTGCGGCAGCAGAGGAGGTGCCATGTGCATTGTGAGGTTCTGCATCAGCTGAGATACCCTGTGCGTTGTGAGGTTCTGCAGCAGCTGAGGAGTGCCCTGCGCGTTGTGAGGTTCTGCGGCAGCAGAGGAGGTGCCCTGTTCGTTTTGAGCTTCTGCAGCAGCAGAGGAGGTGCCCTCTGTATTGTGAGGTCACATGGCCTTTTTTTTTTTTTTTTTTTTTTGGGGGGGGGGGGGCATTATTATAACCTTACATCATAGCCCCCCATACACATCAGACTAACGTTGGCCCCGCGGATATTGATGCCAGGGTTCGGTCTACTGTATATGGGGGCGCCGGGTGACTGATGGTCGGGGGATGACGATTTGCCAATCACGTTGTTCTGGAGACAATCCGACGGCCGACATGTCAATCATCTGACCACCATCTAATATGTGGGGGGCTCAGGAATCTCTGCTCCGGCGGCTCCAATATGGCAGCTCATGGTTACGGCCTGCAGTCATCACAATGAGCAGCAGCTCCGGGGCACAAGCTGCAGCCCTGACAGGTGAAGTACTGAGCAGTCGTGACATTGCGGAGCAGGTGGAGAGGGTGGTCTCAGTGGTGGGGGCAGCGGGACATTTGGGGGCTTGTGATGCATTCGATAACACGAGTCTGATGTGAAATCCTCTTTATTACCGAGCTGCAGCTCATCGGTCTGGGGCAGGTGATGGTCGGTGGGCGGCTCATTGGTCTGGGGCAGGTGATGGTCGGTGGGCGGCTCATCAGTCTGGGGCAGGTGGTGGTCGGTGGGCGGCTCATCGGTCTGGGGCAGGTGGTGGTCGGTGGGCAGCTCATCGGTCTGGGGCAGGTGTTTGGTCGGCTCATCGGTCTGGGGCAGGTGGTGGTCGGTGGGCGGCTCATCGGTCTGGGGCAGGTGGTGGTCGGTGGGCGGCTCATCGGTCTGGGGCAGGTGGTGGTCGGTGGGCGGCTCATCGGTCTGGGGCAGGTGGTGGTCGGTGGGCGGCTCATCGGTCTGGGGCAGGTGGTGGTCGGTGGGTGGCCCCGGGCTACCCGCTCTTGTTCTGCACGCGGATGAGGCTGAAGCACAGGCCGCAGGCCTCGTAGCATGGGTCGCACAAGCAGTGGACGCAGGAGCTCCAGAACTTCTTCAGGCACGAGAAGTTCATGTCCCAGCTCTTCACACAGGGGCCGATACACCAGACGTGGCAGCACTGCACGCAGGAGAACTGCAGAGCCCAGCAGAACGCCAGCGGGCAGCCGCACAGCACCGACAGCACAATGTAGCAGCAACTCTTCACCCCTCCGAAGGTCTTGTAGGACATTCCCCAGACCCCCGGGATGCTGTGAGACCCCTCAGGCTCCGCGAAGGCGTCTTCAAAGAGAACCTGGAGGAACAGAACAAATACACAGGCTCCATGAATGGAACGTTCCTGCAATGCTCGGCCGACCCCCCCCCCCCAATATGGGCCGGAGACAATATTACATAGCGGGGGTCCCCAATATCTCCCTGTGACCTTTACGCGCAGCCTCTTGACGCCGGATCGGCTGTACATTGTACGATCAACCTGCGGGCAGATCCCGATCGCTACGATCAGACTCATCGCGTAGAAGACCAAACACAAAACGTCTCTACTGTCCGTATACTTTGTTACAATGTATCAGTGCTAGCAGTCTGGACTAGATGCAAATGTCACGATCCCTCAGCAGTGCGAGGTTCTGGGTCTTTCACATTTAGATTTCTATAGTCTGATGTCGCTTAGATCCAAGTAGGTGGAAAATGTCTCTAATCTGTGACACCGTTGCCACTAAGGGGGACCAACCAGCGGCACTAGAGGACCACCGAAGCTTTACCGACCAGCGGCACTACACGACCACCGAAGTTTTACTGACCGGCGGCACTAGACGTCCACCGAAGCTTTACTGACCGACGGCACTAGACGTCCACCGAAGCTTTACTGACCGACGGCACTAGAGGACCACCGAAGCTTTACCGACCAGCGGCACTAGACGTCCACCGAAGCTTTACCGACCGACGGCACTAGACGTCCACCGAAGCTTTACTGACCGACGGCACTAGAGGACCACCGAAGCTTTACCGACCAGCGGCACTAGACGTCCACCGAAGCTTTACCGACCGACGGCACTAGACGTCCACCGAAGCTTTACTGACCGACGGCACTAGAGGACCACCGAAGCTTTACCGACCAGCGGCACTAGACGTCCACCGAAGCTTTACCGACCGACGGCACTAGACGTCCACCGAAGCTTTACTGACCGACGGCACTAGAGGACCACCGAAGCTTTACTGATCGGTGGCACTAGACGACCACCGAAGCTTTACTGACCGGCGGCACTAGAGGACCACCGAAGCTTTACTGACCGGCGGCACTAGAGGACCACCGAAGCTTTACTGACCGACGGCACTAGAGGACCACCGAAGCTTTACTGACCGGCGGCACTAGAGGACCACCGAAGCTTTACTGACCGACGGCACTAGACGACCACCGAAGCTTTACCGACCAGCGGCACTAGACGTCCACCGAAGCTTTACCGACCGACGGCACTAGACGTCCACCGAAGCTTTACTGACCGGCGGCACTAGAGGACCACTGAAGCTTTACTGATCGGCGGCACTAGACGACCACCGAAGCTTTACTGACCGGCGGCACTAGAGGACCACCGAAGCTTTACTGACCGGCGGCACTAGAGGACCACCGAAGCTTTACTGACCGACGGCACTAGAGGACCACCGAAGCTTTACTGACCGACGGCACTAGAGGACCACCGAAGCTTTACTGACCGACGGCACTAGAGGACCACCGAAGCTTTACTGACCGGCGGCACTAGAGGACCACCGAAGCTTTACTGACCGACGGCACTAGAGGACCACCGAAGCTTTACTGACCGACGGCACTAGAGGACCACCGAAGCTTTACTGACCGACGGCACTAGAGGACCACCGAAGCTTTACTGACCGACGGCACTAGAGGACCACCAAAGCTTTACTGATCGGCGGCACTAGACGACCACCAAAGCTTTACTAACAGACGGCGCTGGACGACCACCGAAGATTTACTGACCGGAAATTACACTGCAGCGACTGATGTACACTGCGCGATCAGTACCAGATCGGTGCACACATGCGGCCATGATTACACCAGATGATGCTCCACCATTGTCCAGACTGATACACTGTGATGAACCATCAGGACAGAACCGAGAATTGTCCGGACTGATACATTGTAACGAACCGACAACAAATTGTCCGGACTGATACATTGTAATGAACCATCAGGACAGAACCAAGAATTGTCCGGACTGATACATTGTAACGAACCGACAGAACAAATTGTCCGGACTGATACATTGTAAAGAACCATCAGGACAGAACCGAGAATTGTCCGGACTGATACATTGTAACGAACCATCAGGACACAACAAATTGTCCAGACTGATACATTGTAACGAACCACCAGGACACAACAGAGGATTGTAACAAACGACAGAAAAAACTTTACTAGTCCATGATGGACCCCCAGACATGTCGCCGCCTATATGAACCCCTGGACTCACCCGCACGTGCTCATTCATGTTGTTGGGGTCCCGGTTGTCCATGTCGATGGGCATTGGTTCATTAGGTATGTTCTTGAGTTCGGCCATGATGAGTGGAGATTTCTCTGCGGTCTCGTTCCTCCGTCTCCTCTTATAAAGCTGCAGACCTCAGGTTTCCATGGGGCCGAGCATCAAACAGGTCCATGGCGACTCCCCGGTACCTGAGCACAGGTGTTATGGAAACTGTCAGCAGAGTCTGTGAAGGAAGGGTCAGAGGTCAGCGAGAAAAAAAAGTCACAAAGTTCAAAGCCGGCGCCGACATAAAGGATGATGATCAGAGAGTGACGACCACAGAGCGAGGACCACAGAGGGACAGCCACAGCGACGGCCACAGAGCGACGGCTACAGAGCGACGACCAGAGGGACGATGACCACAGAGCGACGGCCACAGAGGGACGGCCACAGAGCGACGGCCACAGAGGGACGGCTACAGAGCGACGGCCACAGAGCGACGGCCACAGAGGGACGGCTACAGAGCGACGGCCACAGAGCGAGGGCCACAGAGGGACGACGACCACAGAGCGACGACCACAGAGCGAGGAGCACAGAGCGACGGCTACAGAGCGACGGCCACAGAGCGACGGCCACAGAGCGAGGGCCACAGAGCGACGGCCACAGAGGGACGGCTACAGAGCGACGGCCACAGAGCGAGGGCCACAGAGCGACGGCCACAGAGGGACGGCTACAGAGCGACGGCCACAGAGCGAGGGCCACAGAGCGACGGCCACAGAGGGATGACGACCACAGAGCGAGGACCACAGAGCGACGACCACAGAGCGAGGAGCACAGAGCGACGGCCACAGAGCGACGGCCACAGAGCGACGGCCAAAGAGCGACTGCCACAGAGCGACGGCTACAGAGCGACGACCACAGAGGGACGACCACAGAGCGACGGCCACAGAGCGAGGAGCACAGAGCGACGGCTACAGAGCGACGGCCACAGAGCGAGGGCCACAGAGCGACGGCCACAGAGGGACGACGACCACAGAGCGAGGACCACAGAGCAAGGACCACAGAGCGAGGGCCACAGCGACAGCCACAGAGGGACGACGACCACAGAGCGAGGACAACAGAGGGACGGGCACAGAGCGACGGCCACAGAGCGTCGGCTACAGAGCGAGGACAACAGAGGGACGACCACAGAGGGGTGGCCACAGAGCGAGGACCACAGAGGGACGACCACAGAGCGAGGACCACAAAGGGACGACGACCACAGAGCGACGACCACAGAACGATGGCCACAGAGCGATGGCCATAGAGGGACGGCCACAGAGCGACGAGGACCACAGAGGGACGGCCACAGAGCGACGGCCACAGAGCAACGACCACAGAGGGACGACGGCCACAGAGCAAGGACCACAGAGCGACGGTCACAGAGCGAGGACCACAGAGCGAAGGCCACAGCGATGAACACAGAGGGACGACCACAGAGGGACGACCAAAGAGCGACGGCCACAGAGCAACGACCACAGAGGGTCGACGGCCACAGAGCAAGGACCACAGAGGGACGGCCACAGAGCGAGGACCACAGAGCGAGAACCACAGAGCGAAGACCACAGAGTGACGGCCACAGAGCGACGATCACAGAAGGACGACCACAGAGGGACGGACACAGAGCGACAACCACAAAGCGAAGACCACAGAGCGACGACCACAGAGGGACGACGGCCACAGAGCAAGGGCCACAGAGCGACGACCACAGAGGGAAGACGGCCACAGAGCAAGGGCCACAGAGCGACGACCACAGAGGGACGACGACCACAGGGACAGCCACAGAGCGACGACCACAGAGCGACGGCCACAGAGGGACGATAACCACAGAGCGAGTACCACAGAGCGAGTACCACAGAGGGGGGACGACCACAGAGGGACGACGACAGAGCAAAGACCACAGAGCAATGGCCACAGAGTGACGACCACAGAGGGACGAGGACCACAGAGGGACGGCCACAGAGCGACGACCTCAGAGAGACGACCTCAGAGGGTCGACCACGGAGACGGCCACAGTGTGACGGCCAGCACCACTAGGGGAAGAGAAACCACAATCCATCCACACATGAAGCCCAGGTTGCACTGCAGAAAAGTGCTAGAACCTTGAAGGTGTTATCATGAATGTCACGATACACAGTTCAGCAGACAGTATCACACAGGATAGGATTAGATACACAGCTCAGCAGTCAGTATCACACAGGATAGGATTAGATACACAGCTCAGCAGTCAGTATCACACAGGAGAGGATTAGATACACGGCTCAGCAGACAGTATCACACAGGATAGGATTAGATACACGGCTCAGCAGACAGTATCACACAGTAGAGGATTAGATACACGGCTCAGCAGTCAGTATCACACAGGATAGGATTAGATACACGGCTCAGCAGTCAGTATCACACAGGAGAGGATTAGATACACGACTCAGCAGTCAGTATCACACAGGAGAGGATTAGATACACGGCTCAGCAGACAGTATCACACAGGAGAGGATTAGATACACGACTCAGCAGTCAGTATCACACAGGAGAGGATTAGATACACGGCTCAGCAGACAGTATCACACAGGATAGGATTAGATACACGGCTCAGCAGTCAGTATCACACAGGATAGGATTAGATACACGGCTCAGCAGTCAGTATCACACAGGAGAGGATTAGATACACGACTCAGCAGTCAGTATCACACAGGAGAGGATTAGATACACGGCTCAGCAGACAGTATCACACAGGAGAGGATTAGATACACGGCTCAGCAGACA
This sequence comes from Ranitomeya variabilis, assembly GCF_051348905.1. Classification (NCBI taxonomy): domain Eukaryota; kingdom Metazoa; phylum Chordata; class Amphibia; order Anura; family Dendrobatidae; genus Ranitomeya; species Ranitomeya variabilis. The sequence continues at coordinate 215,671,080 of NC_135239.1, read as the reverse complement.
GTATCACACAGGATAGGATTAGATACACGGCTCAGCAGACAGTATCACACAGTAGAGGATTAGATACACGGCTCAGCAGTCAGTATCACACAGGATGGGATTAGATACACGGCTCAGCAGACAGTATCACACAGTAGAGGATTAGATACACGGCTCAGCAGTCAGTATCACACAGGATGGGATTAGATACACGGCTCAGCAGTCAGTATCACACAGGAGAGGATTAGATACACGGCTCAGCAGACAGTATCACACAGGATAGGATTAGATACACGGCTCAGCAGTCAGTATCACACAGGATAGGATTAGATACACGGCTCAGCAGTCAGTATCACACAGGAGAGGATTAGATACACGACTCAGCAGTCAGTATCACACAGGAGAGGATTAGATACACGGCTCAGCAGACAGTATCACACAGGAGAGGATTAGATACACGGCTCAGCAGACAGTATCACACAGGATAGGATTAGATACACGGCTCAGCAGACAGTATCACACAGTAGAGGATTAGATACACGGCTCAGCAGTCAGTATCACACAGGATGGGATTAGATACACGGCTCAGCAGACAGTATCACACAGTAGAGGATTAGATACACGGCTCAGCAGTCAGTATCACACAGGATGGGATTAGATACATGGCTCAGCAGACAGTATCACACAGGAGAAGATTATATACACGGCTCAGCAGACAGTATCACACAGGATAGGATTAGATACAAGACTCAGCAGGTATCATACAGGATAGGATTAGATACACAGCTCAGCAGTCAGTATCACACAGGAGAGGATTAGATACAAGGCTCAGCAGTCAGTATCACACAGGATAGGATTAGATACACGGCTCAGCAGTCAGTATCACACAGGAGAGGATTAGATACACGGCTCAGCAGTCAGTATCACACAGGAGAGGATTAGATACAAGGCTCAGCAGACAGTATCACACAGGAGAGGATTAGATACACAGCTCAGCAGTCAGTATCACACAGGAGAGGATTAGATACACGACTCAGCAGACAGTATCACACAGGATCGGATTAGATACACGGCTCAGCAGGCAGTATCACACAGGAGAGGATTAGATACACAGCTCAGCAGTCAGTATCACACAGGAGAGGATTAGATACACTGCCCAGCAGACAGTATCCCACAGGAGAGGATTAGATACACTGCCCAGCAGACAGTATCACACAGGAGAGGATTAGATACACGGCTCAGCAGTCAGTATCACACAGGAGAGGATTAGATACACAGCTCAGCAGTCAGTATCACACAGGAGAGGATTAGATACAAGACTCAGCAGAGTATCATACAGGATAGGATTAGATACACAGCTCAGCAGTCAGTATCACACAGGAGAGGATTAGATACAAGGCTCAGCAGTCAGTATCACACAGGATAGGATTAGATACACGGCTCAGCAGTCAGTATCACACAGGATAGGATTAGATACACAGCTCAGCAGTCAGTATCACACAGGAGAGGATTAGATACACGGCTCAGCAGTCAGTATCACACAGGAGAGGATTAGATACAAGGCTCAGCAGACAGTATCACACAGGAGAGGATTAGATACACAGCTCAGCAGTCAGTATCACACAGGAGAGGATTAGATACACGACTCAGCAGACAGTATCACACAGGATCGGATTAGATACACAGCTCAGCAGTCAGTATCACACAGGATCGGATTAGATACACAGCTCAGCAGTCAGTATCACACAGGAGAGGATTAGATACACTGCCCAGCAGACAGTATCACACAGGATAGGATTAGATACACAGCTCAGAAGTCGGTATCCCCTAGTAGTTGCGGCTCCCCGGGCGGCGCCTCCGTGGTTACGGCTGTTGGTACACAGAGGGTCCCACGCCCTGCGAGCAGATAATGACAGCTGCTCATCAATCTCTGCACATGGAAACGCTGAGCACAATGTCTACAAACAATCGCAGAGCGAGGATTTCACGGTGAATGATTGATCGCTGGGGGACTGTAAAGATGGCGGCCGCCCCGACACTCACGGCTCAGATGTGCGACGGAGGAAATGATGGGAGGGAGACTGGAGATCACACTACAAGTCCCATGATCCCCAGATGCAGAGTCTCCTCCATCACCGCACACCCGCGGCCGCCCTGCTGCACCCTAACCTGCAGCGCCCGGCAGACGATGGCGGCCTCCACTGATGCGAACACTTGGCCTCATCATTTCAGGTTCTCCTTCACAGTCTGCAACAAGAGGGAGGTCAGATCCATCGCTGCACAGACGAGGACGCGATTAACCCCTGAGTGACGGAGACAATTACTACAATTCTGACCACTGTCCCTTTATGAGGTTATAACTCTGGAGCTTCCATGGATCCCGCTGATTCTGAGACTGTTTTCTCCTGACACATTGTACTTCATGTTAGTGGTAACATTTCTTCTATATGACTTGTGTTTATTTATAAAAAAATGGAAATATGGTGAAAATTACATATACAGAGATACATGATAAGATCCTGTCTGCAGTCACCACTAGGGGGAGCTCCCTGTATACAGAGATACATGATAAGATCCTGTCTGCAGCCACCACTAGGGGGAGTTCCCTGTATACTGAGATACATGATAAGATCCTGTCTGCAGCCACCACTAGGGGGAGCTCCCTGTATACAGAGATACATGATAAGATCCTGTCTGCAGCCACCACTAGGGGGAGCTCCCTGTATACAGAGATACATGATAAGATCCTGTCTGCAGCCATCACTAGGGGGAGCTCCCTGTATACTGAGATACATGATAAGATTCTGCCTGCAGCCACCACTAGGGGGAGCTCCCTGTATACTGAGATACATGATAAGATCCTGTCTGCAGCCACCACTAGGGGGAGCTCCCTGTATACAGAGATACATGATAAGATCCTGTCTGCAGCCACCACTAGGGGGAGCTCCCTGTATACAGAGATACATGATAAGATCCTGTCTGCAGTCACCACTAGGGGGAGCTCCCTGTATACAGAGATACTTGATAAGATCCTGTCTGCAGCCACCACTAGGGGGAGCTCCCTGTATACAGAGATACATGATAAGATCCTGTCTGCAGTCACCACTAGGGGGAGCTCCCTGTATACAGAGATACATGATAAGATCCTGTCTGCAGTCACCACTAGGGGGAGCTCCCTGTATACAGAGATACATAAGATCCTGTCTGCAGCCATCACTAGGGGGAGCTCCCTGTATACAGAGATACATGATAAGATCCTGTCTGCAGTCACCACTAGGGGGAGCTCCCTGTATACAGAGATACATGATAAGATCCTGTCTGCAGTCACCACTAGGGGGAGCTCCCTGTATACAGAGATACATGATAAGATCCTGTCTGCAGTCACCACTAGGGGGAGCTCCCTGTATACAGAGATACATGATAAGATCCTGTCTGCAGTCACCACTAGGGGGAGCTCCCTGTATACAGAGATACATGATAAGATCCTGTCTGCAGTCACCACTAGGGGGAGCTCCCTGTATACAGAGATACATGATAAGATCCTGTCTGCAGACACCACTAGGGTGAGCTCCCTGTATACAGAGATACATGATAAGATCCTGTCTGCAGCCACCACTAGGGGGAGCTCCCTGTATACAGAGATACATGATAAGATCCTGTCTGCAGCCACCACTAGGGGGAGCTCCCTGTATACAGAGATACATGACAAGATCCTGTCTGCAGCCACCACTAGGGGGAGCTCCCTGTATACAGAGATACATGATAAGATCCTGTCTGCAGTCACCACTAGGGGGAGCTCCCTGTATAGAGATACATGACAAGATCCTGTCTGCAGTCACCACTAGGGGGAGCTCCCTGTATACAGAGATACATGACAAGATCCTGTCTGCAGTGCTCCCCCTAGTGGTCTCTGGGATTCTCCTTTCAGCCTGCACTTTGCTCTGTCAGTGACGCCTCCATGTTACCTGCAGATGCACTGAATTTCCCCAACTAGTAATGCCTGTGCCCACCCCATATGTGCTGCCGGGAACTATAGTAACCAGTCACCGCTGCCAATGATAACGCCGCTCTAGTTCTTCGCTCTTCATGATTAGGAAAGGGAAAACAAACAATAACAGTGGAGAAGCTGCGATCAGCGCAAGTCACCGAGTGTCACAATAATGCAAACGTAATTAATCTTCATTAAGTGGAAGCAGCAAGAGGCGCAATAATCAGGTAAGAAGAGTGCAGCCCCCATAATGCAGTGCAGCACAGCGCCATCGGAGTATCCATTACAGCCAGGTAAATGATAACTGCAGCTCTGGAGGTGACTGGAGAATAGTGAGTGCAGCTCTGGAGGATAAGACCTGATGTAGCTGAGCTGTAGATGTGTATTTCCTGCCCCTCGCACTAATAGAAGTGATGATGAATTTTCATTGTGATCGTGGAGATGATGGACACAAATCCCAACAGTAAAGTCTGCAAAACAAAAGTCCAGAGAAAAAGCTGCTGTCAGGGCAGGATGAGAAGAGGAAAGTCAGAATCTGACACATGTACTGCCCCCTGGTGTATAAAGTACAAATAACAGCTATACTGGTATAACCTGGGCATCTCCTGTATATAATTATATATGTACAGCTGGTATAACCTGGGCATCTCCTCTATATAATTATATATGTACAGCTGGTATAACCTGGGCATCTCATATATATAATTATATATGTACAGCCGGTATAACCTGGGCATCTCCTGTATATAATTATATATGTACAGCCGGTATAACCTGGGCGTCTCCTGTATATAATTATATATGTACAGCCGGTATAACCTGGGCATCTCCTGTATATAATTATATATGTACAGCTGGTATAACCTGGGCATCTCCTATATATAATTATATATGTACAGCCGGTATAACCTGGGCATCTCCTGTATATAATTATATATGTACAGCCGGTATAACCTGGGCATCTCCTGTATATAATTATATATGTACAGCCGGTATAACCTGGGCATCTCCTGTATATAGTTATATATGTACAGCTAGTATAACCTGGACATCTCCTGTATATAATTATATATGTACAGCTGGTATAACCTGGGCATCTCCTGTATATAATTATATATGTACAGCTGGTATAACCTGGGCATCTCCTGTGTATAAATATATATGTACAGCTGGTATAACCTGGGCATCTCCTGTATATAATTATATATGTACAGCCGGTATAACCTGGGTATCTCCTGTATATAATTATATATGTACAGCCGGTATAACCTGGGCATCTCCTGTATATAATTATATATGTACAGCTGGTATAACCTGGGCATCTCCTGTATATAATTATATATGTACAGCCGGTATAACCTGGGCATCTCCTGTATATAATTATATATGTACAGCGGGTATAACCTGGATATCTCCTGCATATAATTATATATGTATAGCTGGTATAACCTGGGCATCTCCTGCATATAATTATATATGTACAGCCGGTATAACCTGGGCATCTCCTGCATATAATTATATATGTACAGCTGGTATAACCTGGGCATCTCCTGCATATAATTATATATGTACAGCTGGTATAACCTGGGCATCTCCTGCATATAATTATATATGTACAGCCGGTATAACTTGGGCATCTCCTGTATATAATTATATATGTACAGCCGGTATAACCTGGGCATCTCCTGTATATAATTATATATGTACAGCCGGTATAACCTGGGCATCTCCTGTATATAATTATATATGTACAGCCGGTATAACCTGGGCATCTCCTGTATATAATTATATATGTACAGCCGGTATAACCTGGGCATCTCCTGTATATAATTATATATGTACAGCCGGTATAACCTGGGCATCTCCTGTATATAATTATATATGTACAGCCGGTATAACCTGGGCATCTCCTGTATATAATTATATATGTACAGCCGGTATAACCTGGGCATCTCCTGTATATAATTATATATGTACAGCCGGTATAACCTGGGCATCTCCTGTATATAATTATATATGTACAGCCGGTATAACCTGGGCATCTCCTGTATATAATTATATATGTACAGCCGGTATAACCTGGGCATCTCCTGTATATAATTATATATGTACAGCCGGTATAACCTGGGCATCTCCTGTATATAATTATATATGTACAGCCGGTATAACCTGGGCATCTCCTGTATATAATTATATATGTACAGCCGGTATAACCTGGGCATCTCCTGTATATAATTATATATGTACAGCCGGTATAACCTGGGCATCTCCTATATATAATTATATATGTACAGCCGGTATAACCTGGGCATCTCCTGTATATAATTATATATGTACAGCCGGTATAACCTGGGCATCTCCTATATATAATTATATATGTACAGCCGGTATAACCTGGGCATCTCCTATATATAATTATATATGTACAGCCGGTATAACCTGGGCATCTCCTGTATATAATTATATATGTACAGCCGGTATAACCTGGGCATCTCCTGTATATAATTATATATGTACAGCCGGTATAACCTGGGCATCTCTTGTATATAATTATATATGTACAGCCGGTATAACCTGGGCATCTCCTGTATATAATTATATATGTACAGCCGGTATAACCTGGGCATCTCCTGTATATAATTATATATGCACAGCCGGTATAACCTGGGCATCTCCTGTATATAATTATATATGTACAGCCGGTATAACCTGGGCATCTCCTGTATATAATTATATATGTACAGCCGGTATAACCTGGGCATCTCCTGTATATAATTATATATGTACAGCTGGTATAACCCGGGCATCTCCTGTATATAATTATATATGTACAGCCGGTATAACCTGGACATCTCCTGTATATAATTATATATGTACAGCCGGTATAACCTGGGCATCTCCTGTATATAATTATATATGTACAGCCGGTATAACCTGGGCATCTCCTGTATATAATTATATATGTACAGCCGGTATAACCTGGGCATCTCCTGTATATAATTATATATGTACAGCCGGTATAACCTGGGCATCTCCTGTATATAATTATATATGTACAGCCGGTATAACCTGGGCATCTCCTATATATAATTATATATGTACAGCTGGTATAACCTGGGTATCTCCTGTATATAATTATATATGTACAGCCGGTATAACCTGGGCATCTCCTGTATATAATTATATATGTACAGCCGGTATAACCTGGACATCTCCTGTATATAATGATATATGTACAGCCGGTATAACCTGGGCATCTCCTGTATATAATTATATATGTACAGCCGGTATAACCTGGGCATCTCCTGTATATAATTATATATGTACAGCCGGTATAACCTGGGCATCTCCTGTATATAATTATATATGTACAGCCGGTATAACCTGGGCATCTCCTGTATATAATTATATATGTACAGCTGGTATAACCCGGGCATCTCCTGTATATAATTATATATGTACAGCCGGTATAACCTGGGCATCTCCTGTATATAATTATATATGTACAGCTGGTATAACCTGGACATCTCCTGTATATAATGATATATGTACAGCCGGTATAACCTGGGCATCTCCTGTATATAATTATATATGTACAGCCGGTATAACCTGGGCATCTCCTGTATATAATTATATATGTACAGCCGGTATAACCTGGGCATCTCCTGTATATAATTATATATGTACAGCTGGTATAACCCGGGCATCTCCTGTATATAATTATATATGTACAGCCGGTATAACCTGGACATCTCCTGTATATAATTATATATGTACAGCCGGTATAACCTGGGCATCTCCTGTATATAATTATATATGTACAGCCGGTATAACCTGGGCATCTCCTGTATATAATTATATATGTACAGCCGGTATAACCTGGGCATCTCCTGTATATAATTATATATGTATAGCTGGTATAACCTGGACATCTCCTGTATATAATTATATATGTACAGCTGGTATAACCTGGGCATCTCCTGTATATAATTATATATGTATAGCTGGTATAACCTGGGCATCTCCTGTATATAATTATATATGTACAGCTGCTATAACCTGGGCCTCTCCTGTATATAATTATATATGTACAGCCGGTATAACCTGGGCATCTCCTGTATATAATTATATACGTACAGCTGGTATAACCTGGGCATCTCCTATATATAATTATATATGTACAGCCGGTATAACCTGGGCATCTCCTGTGTATAATTATATATGTGCAGCTGGTATAACCTGGGCCTCTCCTGTATATAATTATATATGTACAGCCGGTATAACCTGGGCATCTCCTGTATATAATTATATACGTACAGCTGGTATAACCTGGGCATCTCCTATATATAATTATATATGTACAGCCGGTATAACCTGGGCATCTCCTGTGTATAATTATATATGTGCAGCTGGTATAACCTGGGCATCTCCTGTATATAATTATATATGTACAGCCGGTATAACCTGGGCATCTCCTATATATAATTATATGTGTACAGCCGGTATAACCTGGGCATCTCCTGTATATAATTATATATGTACAGCTGTTATAACCTGGGCATCTCCTGTATATAATTATATATGTACAGCCGGTATAACCTGGGCATCTCCTGTATATAATTATATATGTACAGCCGGTATAACCTGGGCATCTCCTGTATATAATTATATATGTACAGCCGGTATAACCTGGGCATCTCCTGTATATAATTATATATGTACAGCCGGTATAACCTGGGCATCTCCTGTATATAATTATATATGTACAGCCGGTATAACCTGGGCATCTCCTGTATATAATTATATATGTACAGCCGGTATAACCTGGGCATCTCCTATATATAATTATATATGTACAGCCGGTATAACCTGGGCATCTCCTATATATAATTATATATGTACAGCTGGTGTAACCTGGGCATCTCCTATATATAATTATATATGTACAGCTGGTGTAACCTGGGCATCTCCTGTATATAATTATATATGTACAGCTGGTATAACCTGGGTATCTCCTGTATATAAGGAGATGCTCTGCATGCTGCGCTCCCCAGTACAGGCTGCACTCTGTCCTCCGCCCTCATACACAGAGCCGGCCATTTTTCTTCTCTATAACCCAGGACCCGGCGCCCTGACGGTTCCCGCCATGACGGTTCCCGCCCCGCCCGCTGACTGCGCCCTTTCCCGGCCTCCACTTTCTCCACTTTCTCCACTTTCTCTCACATGTGACACGATCATGACCACAGGACACTTCAGTACGAACAGTGGCTACAGCTCTGCACATGCGCACGACTGCACCATGGCCGCTCCTCAGGACTCCAGCTCCCAGATGTCTGTGCGGTCGTTGTGGCGCATGCGTGCTGTGTGTTTGTGCGCTGCGCGGCTGGTGACGTTGTCGGGTGGAAGTGTCCGGCGGTTTCCCCGGAACAGGCCGGACCCGGAGCAGGAGAGCGGCCGGAGCGCGAGCACCGGGGGCGGAACCGAGGAGACCAGTGTAGGGGCCGGAAATAGGGGGAGGAATTACTGGGGGGACACCCAGAACTGGAAGTTAATGGTGCGGACTCTGCAGGGGAAGTCATAGCACGGGGCGGCTCTATAGGGGGCGGCATAGGGGCAGCTTGTGCTGGGGGCCCTCGTCAGGCGCTCCTTACCCTCTATAGGGCCCACAGCAGCCTCTCCCACAGATTCTGTAGGGGCAGAGCTTAGTGGGCACCGAATAGGGTCACGTGGTGGTGGGGACTCAATGCGGGCAGGTTTGGGGTCACCCTGTATTTTGGAATCTCTATAGGGGCAGTTTTGGGGTCACCCTGCATCTAGGACTCGTTACAGGAGCAGTTTTGGGGTCACTTGAGGACCCTCTGTAGGAGCAGTTTTGGGGTCACCCTTTATCTAGGACCCTCTGTAGGGGCAGTTTTGGGGTCACCCTGTATTGAGGACCCTCTGTAGGGGCAGTTTTGGGGTCACCCTTTATCTAGGACCCTCTGTAGGGGCAGTTTTGGGGTCACCCTTTATCTAGGACCCTCTGTAGGGGCAGTTTTGGGGTCACCCTGTATTGAGGACCTTCTGTAGGGGCAGTTTTGGGGTCACCCTTTATCTAGGACCCTCTGTAGGGGCAGTTTTGGGGTCACCCTGTATTGAGGACCCTCTATAGGGGCAGTTTTGGGGTCACCCTTTATCTAGGACCCTCTGTAGGGGCAGTTTTGGGGTCACCCTTTATCTAGGACCCTCTGTAGGGGCAGTTTTGGGGTCACTGTATTGAGGACCCTCTGTAGAGGACGCAGTTGCAGACCTTGCAGGAGGATCGGCGTTGTGCTTCCCATACTGGGGGGCTCCTCTCTGTGCTGAGGGTGTCGGGGGCAGGGTGACCCCAGGTTTGGACGTCAGTGCCGCCATGCTGCGCTCTATCCCCGCTAACCGCCTGGTGCTGGCGCTGTCCGGGAGCAGCGTGCTGGTGAAGTGCCTGTGGGGGGCCGTCGTCCTCCTTTACCTCCTCTCCTTCTGGGTGGACAGCGCTCACGTTCTGGCCGTCACCCCTGGACTGCTGCTGCCCCCCAATCTGTGGCTCTGGACGCTGGTGACGCACGGACTGGTGGAGCTGCACCTCTGGGACGTCCTGGTGAACCTGCTGCTGACGCTGGGGGCCGGGCGCCGGCTGGAGCCGCTGTGGGGGGCCCCGGAGCTGCTCCTGTTCTATGGCGTGGTCAGTGTGTCTGTGGGGGTCCTGAGCTCCCTCTTCTTCTTGGTGGCCTACGCCGCGACCTCTGACCTGCACTTCCTCTTCTCTGCGCGGGTCCACGGCTTCCCAGCGTTTGCCGGCGCCGTCCTGGTGGCTCATAAACAGACGATTGGAGACGGGCTCGTGGAGCCTCAGCGCTGGGTGCGGCTCCTGCCTCAGCTGGCACTGCTGGGGGTTGTAGTCCTGACGGTGGCCAGGCTGATCCCGGGGCAGATGCTGGTGGGGTACAGTCTGGGGCTGCTGTCCGGATGGGTGTACCTGCGCTTCTACCAGAGGCACAGCCGCGGCCGGGGAGACATGGCCGACCACTTCTCCTTTGCCAGCTTCTTCCCTGCGCCCCTGCAGCCCGCTGCTGCTCTTCTGGGGACCCTCGCACATGCCGGCCTGGTGAAACTGCATCTCTGCCCGCGGGCCGTCAAGAGATATGATGTGGGCGCGCCATCCTCCATCACCATCAGCTTACCGGGCACCGACCCCCAAGACGCCGAGCGCAGGAGGTAAAAATACAACTTGCTCAATGTCTCTGCTTGTTATAAATGAGGGGGACATTCCTGGTTACAGATCCGATGCTTCTCACAGCTGAGTGTTTGTTACAGTGTATCCAGTGGACACAAACGTCTTGCTGCAGTGTATTGGTCAAGGATGGATAGACTGTAACAAACCCTCAGCGGCAGAGACACGACCGGTCATTCCAGAGAGTTCTCTGGTCGCGCCTTCCTTCCCCTGTGTCACGTGCGGACAGTTTTCATGTTTCTGATATAAATGGGAATGTTCACATTCACTGACAGGAAGCAGAGGTAAAGAATACTGAGGAATGGGCGATTGCCTTCACTATGGCCTGTCTGGGGCAGCGGCGGTAATGGCGGCCATTTTGGTTGTCACTCCGCTTTCCAGGACGCACACGGGGGCACTCTCCCTGCAGGGCCCTGGGGCCGGCGCTTCACGCTCCGGATGATCTTTTCTGGTGCATGAAGCCGATCAGCGGCTGATTAATAAGATTTGGCAGCGCCCCCCGGGGGGGCATTTCTGGCCTTGGCACAGAACGTGGAGGGGCTCTCTGTATACCCCCCAGACAGGAGATGCAAAGAGACCTCCGAAGAAAGCATGGGCCGCTGCAGCTCTAAACCCCCCGCAGCCCCATTAGTGCGACCAAGAAGACTGGTGGGTTTATTAGAGGTCAGGATTTGCTGCACTTAAAGGGAAAGTGGCAAAGAATCATGTTTTATAGAGAAGTACAAGGTAGTCAGTAGGACCAGACTATAATGCGTGCTCGGCCTGTGAAATAATGTTTCTATGCACTGACCGCAAGCAGAGATCTTGAAAATGAGACATTTATGCGCAATCTCTAGGGAAGCTGTAGAATAATAACTGATTACTGACATCAGACTGGACGCCGGCACTTTAAATAACAGTTGTGCAGAGTTAAAGTGAACCCGTCCCCAGGTTTGCGGACCACCACCATTCAGCCCTGAGATCCAGCAGTCTAATATCTTGTGTATCTTCGCCCGATCCGGCCTGCATGACTAGTAAAGCGCCTTTTATTCAGGTGGTCTGGGTCCGGCGCCTCCTCTCTTCTTACGGCAGATGCGTCCTATGTCTTCCACGGTGTCCCCGGCGTCACGCTCCTGCACAGGCGCATGCACTACCGCAGTGCGCATGCACCAGGGCCCTTTGACCTTTTCTGGCACATGCGCATTGCAGTAGTTTGCTCTGCCCTTGACGGTGCATGTACACAGGAGCGCGGGGCCGGGGAGACTGGAGGAGCTGGACCAAGCCCAGTGCCCCCCGGACCGCCTCGCAGGGGTATAAGACGTGCCCTGCAGCCGCATCAGGGGCAGATACACAGAATATTGGACTGCTGTATCTCATATAGCACAGTCCTGGGGACTCCGCCGTTCGGGGTGTATGTATAGATGCCGGCGGGTGATCGCCTTCTGACTTCTCCCCTCGCCCTCTGCAGGCAGCTGGCGCTGAAGGCGCTGAACGAGCGGCTGAAGAGAGTAGAAGACCAGACATCATGGCCGAGCATGGAGGAAGAGGAGGAGGAAGAGGACGATGCGTCACATGAGACGTCCTTCAGCAGCAGCGCCGGTGGGAAAGCAGATCCTGCAGCCGCCCAGGAGCCGAGTGCAGCGGCAGCGCCCATGGTATAACCCGCTATCAGCCATCCAGCACACGGCGCCATCTCCTGGAGGAGCAGGACATGGACCCACTACACATCCTGCGGGGGCCGCCACTTCACTATTGGTATTACATTGCACAGTGGACCCCACAGCGCCCCATGGACCCGCCAGCTCCGCTCCCAGCACCTTCCCTCCCCCTTCTCAGAGTCCTCCGATAACACTACCAAAATCGGGGGGCAGCACTTTTATATGGGATGTGCCATCACTGTGGAGGACCCTCTGCACCCGTGTGTGACAGGCGAGCTGGTGCCGATCTGCTGGACCTGGGGAAAGAACTCTTATTCCTCAAGGAGGATTTTCATTTTCTGGTCCGGGGGATGTAAATGTTCATATTTTTCTGTCTGGATTAAACTTTTTTGAAAAATTATTAAATTGTGTTTATCTGACACATTCAGTGGCATCATGGGAATAGTGCTGATCCGGGAGCAATGGATACGGCGGGGGTCCGCAAAGTCCAAACTGATCAGAATGAAGCAGAGTAACCCACACAAGCCAGCAACATTATTTATGGGTATTGTACTCCAGAGCTGCACTCACTATTCTGCTGGTGCAGTCACTGTGTACATACATTACATTACTGATCCTGAGTTACATCCTGTATTATACTCCAGAGCTGCACTCACTATTCTGCTGGTGCAGTCACTGTGTACATACATTACATTACTGATCCTGAGTTACATCCTGTATTATACTCCAGAGCTGCACTCACTATTCTGCTGGTGCAGTCACTGTGTACATACATTACATTACTGATCCTGCGTTACATCCTGTATTATACCCCAGAGCTGCACTCACTATTCTGCTGGTGCAGTCACTGTGTACATACATTACATTACTGATCCTGAGTTACATCCTGTATTATACCCCAGAGCTGCACTCACTATTCTGCTGGGGCAGTCACTGTGTATATACATTACTGATCCTGAGTTACCTCCTGTATTATACTCCAGAGCTGCACTCACTATTCTGCTGGTGCAGTCACTGTGTACATACATTACATTACTGATCCTGAGTTACCTCCTGTATTATACTCCAGAGCTGCACTCACTATTCTGCTGGTGCAGTCACTGTGTACATACATTACATTACTGATCCTGAGTTACATCCTGTATTATACTCCAGAGCTGCACTCACTATTCTGCTGGTGCAGTCACTGTGTACATACATTACATTACTGATCCTGAGTTACATCCTGTATTATACCCCAGAGCTGCACTCACTATTCTGCTGGTGCAGTCACTGTGTACATACATTACATTACTGATCCTGAGTTACATCCTGTATTATACCCCAGAGCTGCACTCACTATTCTGCTGGTGTAGTCACTGTACATACAATACTGATCCTGAGTTACATCCTGTATTATACCCCAGAGCTGCACTCACTATTCTGCTGGTGTAGTCACTGTACATACAATACTGATCCTGAGTTACATCCTGTATTATACTCCAGAGCTGCACTCACTATTCTGCTGGTGCAGTCACTGTGTACATACATTACATTACTGATCCTGAGTTACATCCTTTATTATACCCCAGAGCTGCACTCACTATTCTGCTGGTGTAGTCACTGTACATACAATACTGATCCTGAGTTACATCCTGTATTATACCCCAGAGCTGCACTCACTATTCTGCTGGTGCAGTCACTGTGTACATAAATTACATTACTGATCCTGAGTTACCTCCTGTATTATACTCCAGAGCTGCACTCACTATTCTGCTGGTGCAGTCACTGTGTACATACATTACATTACTGATCCTGAGTTACATCCTGTATTATACTCCAGAGCTGCACTCACTATTCTGCTGGTGCAGTCACTGTGTACATACATTACAATACTGATCCTGAGTTACATCCTTTATTATACTCCAGAGCTGCGCTCACTATTCTGCTGGTGCAGTCACTGTGTACATACATTACATTACTTATCCTGAGTTACCTCCTGTATTATACCCCAGAGCTGCGCTCACTATTCCGCTGGTGCAGTCACTGTGTACATACATTACATTACTTATCCTGAGTTACCTCCTGTATTATACCCCAGAGCTGCACTCACTATTCTGCTGGTGCTGTGAGTGAGCCATAGCCTGCAGTAACGTCGGCCATTGTTGGGCTCCTGTACTTCTGACTCGGCCTCTGTCTCGGCTGCAGGTTCGGGATCGCAGCTCTTGCAGATTGTCGTTTTCTCTCCCGCATTAGTTGGTGTCTACTCTGGACGCAGAGCGACACTCATCCATGTTATTATTCCATGCGGCCAATCGAGAACAGGGATGAGGGGAGTTCTACCTCCAGTGCTTCTGCTCCAGTCACAGCCAGAGCTGCACACTCCATACTGCTGGTTTCCTGGTTACCACCTGCTGGATCAGTGCGTACACTGCGGTGTTGGATTATGGGATGTAAAAAAATGAACACAGCCACCAGCAGTGTGGTGATTGCAGCTCCAGCTGGGAATGGAGTGTGAGGAAATGAAAAACCAGCCTTAAAAGTTATAGAAAAAAACAAAAAGCAGAAATCCTTTTATTTTACATCTTCACATAGCGTGTATGAATGGAGACCCCCGGGGGGCCGCTGCTCGGTGATTGGGGGCGGCTGTTATGCATTTTCACCCATTTTATTTTGGTCATTGAAATGTTAAAGTAAAAAAGTAACGTGGAGTCTCCTGCTCCGTAGGAGCCTGAATGGCGGGCACTCGGGGGTCCTAGACCTGAAGGGTGGGCACTCGGGGGTCCTAGACCTAAAGGGTGGGCACTCGGGGGACTTGCATGTGAATGGCGGACACGTGGGGGGTCCTGCATCTGAATGGCGGACACTCGGGGGACCTGCGTGTGAATGCCAGGCACTTGGGGTGGGGATGGTAATATGTCTGAATGGCGGGCACGCGGGGGTCCTGCGCCTCAATGGCGGGCACACGGGGGTCCTGCGCCTCAATGGCGGGCACGCAGAGTTCCTGCGCCTCAATGGTGGGCACGCGGGGGTCCTGCGCCTCAATGGCGGGCACGCGGGGGTCCTGCGCCTCAATGGCGGGCACGCGGGGGTCCTGCGCCTCAATGGCGGGCACGCAGAGTTCCTGCGCCTCAATGGTGGGCACGCGGGGGTCCTGCGCCTCAATGGCGGGCACGCGGGGGCCCTGCGCCTCAATGGCGGGCACGCGGAGTTCCTGCGCCTCAATGGCGGGCACGCGGGGGTCCTGCGCCTCAATGGCGGGCACGCGGAGTTCCTGCGCCTCAATGGCGGGCACACGGGGGTCCTGCGCCTCAATGGCGGGCACACGGGGGTCCTGCGCCTCAATGGCGGGCACGCGGGGGTCCGACCCTTCAGGACTGACTCCTCTTCCGGTACAGATAAGCGTTACTGACTTGATTCATCACCACCAGGCCCGTGAGCAGCGGGCAGAGGGCGCAGATGTACCACGAGGCGCCAGTGACATGGGCGCTGAACCACAGGGAACACATGCCGAGGAACAGGCTGGTGCATCCCAGCAGGTAGCCCAGCAGGCCGGAGGTGGCATGGTACAGCTTGCGGGTAGACAGGGTCCAGCGCTGCACCAGTTTGGGGTACAGCAGTGTTACCCCGCCGGCGTTCTGCACGAGCGCCCACAGCACGGCGAGTAATCCCAGCAGACCGTGCCACGTGGAGAAGTGAGGCTTCTCGTGTACAACCTTGTTATAATAGATGATGCCCAGGCCCAGGGTGGCGCAGAGGGTGGAGAGGAGCTGCAGCGCCCAGTGTGCCCGCACCCGCGCCTTACGGGAGAAGGAGCGCAGCAGGGAGGAGTCAGGAGAGAAAACCAAGATGGCTTCTGTCATGAAGAAGGAGAACTGCAAAGAGAAAACAAAGACAAATCGGCATCAATCACCGCTGATCCCCCATCGCGTCAGTCGCCACTGATCCCCCATCCCATCGGGCGCCGCTGATCCCACACCCCAAATATGCTGATTACATTTCCTCCTGGCGTTTCCATTGTAATCACAGTTATAGAACATTGACTGTTCTGTACCTTCAGAGCTGAAATCTAGTGTGCCCTGTTTGTTCATTTTCTGCTAGAATAATGTGAACTGTCTCCATATTTTACAGGAGGAGAGCTAAGCAGGAAATGTCCACAAGCTTACTGACCGTTTCCAATAACAACCAGCAGAATAGTGAGCGCAGCTCTGGTGTAATTACACCGAAGTCACAACATACAAAAAAAATCAGGAAATCACTGGGTGGAGACGTCATTGATCTGCCCTTGATGGAAATATGGACGCAGAATTTACAACCTCTGTATTGTCCAGTCCAGAATCCTGGCACCTGAGGCCTCGGCTGCAGTCACTGAGGTCATTAAGGCTACTTTCACACTAGCGTCGTGTGATGCACGTTGCAATGCGTCGTTTTGGAGAAAAAACGCATCCTGCAAAATTGCCCGCAGGATGCGTTTTTTTCTCCATTGACTTGCATTAGCGACACATTGCGACGCATCGCCACACGTTGCATCCGTCATGCGACGGATGCGTCGTGTTGTGGCGGACCGTCAGCACAAAAACACTTTACATGTAAAGTTTTTTTGTGCGTCGTGTCTGCCATTTCCGACCGCGCATGCACGGCCGGAACTCTGCCCCCTCCTCCCCGGACATCACAATGGGGCAGCGGAGGCGTTGTAAAACTGCATCCGCTGCCCCCGTTGTGTTTTTTTTTCACAGGTATGCGTCGGAACGTCGCAATGCAACGTGCGTCGTACGACGCTAGTGTGAAAGTAGCCTAATGGTCGTCTGAGGAAGGTTCTGCCACTGAATTAACAAATCATCAGGATCCGCTGCCGGCAGCTCCTGTGTGATCAGTGACCAATGACGTCCTTGATGTGCTCTATGGAGACAAGTCCAGAGACGCTGCAGCCACGGAAGACAAGTCCGGAGACACTGCAGCCAAGGGGGACAAGTCCGGAGACGCTGCAGCCACGGGAGACAAGTCCGGAGACGCTGCAGCCACGGGAGACAAGTCTGGAGACACTGCAGTCACGGGAGACAAGTCCGGAGACGCTGCAGCCAAGGGGGACAAGTCCAGAGATGCTGCAGCCAAGGGGGACAAGTCCGGAGACGCTGCAGCCACGGGAGACAAGTCCGGAGACGCTGCAGCCACGGGAGACAAGTCCGGAGACGCTGCAGCCACGGGAGACAAGTCCGGAGACGCTGCAGCCAAGGGGGACAAGTCCGGAGACGCTGCAGCCAAGGGGGACAAGTCCGGAGACACTGCAGCCACGGGAGACAAGTCCGGAGACGCTGCAGCCATGGGAGACAAGTCCGGAGACGCTGCAGCCACGGGAGACAAGTCCGGAGACGCTGCAGCCACGGGAGACAAGTCCGGAGACGCTGCAGCCAAGGGGGACAAGTCCAGAGATGCTGCAGCCAAGGGGGACAAGTCCGGAGACGCTGCAGCCACGGGAGACAAGTCCGGAGACGCTGCAGCCACGGGAGACAAGTCCGGAGACGCTGCAGCCACGGGAGACAAGTCCGGAGACGCTGCAGCCAAGGGGGACAAGTCCGGAGACGCTGCAGCCAAGGGGGACAAGTCCGGAGACACTGCAGCCACGGGAGACAAGTCCGGAGACGCTGCAGCCACGGGAGACAAGTCCGGAGACGCTGCAGCCACGGGAGACAAGTCCGGAGACGCTGCAGCCACGGGAGACAAGTCCGGAGACGCTGCAGCCACGGGAGACAAGTCCGGAGACGCTGCAGCCACGGGAGACAAGTCCGGAGACGCTGCAGCCACGGGAGACAAGTCCGGAGACGCTGCAGCCACGGGAGACAAGTCCGGAGATGCTGCAGCTATAGAGCAGGTTTAAGCTACACAGACGGATCACAGTGGTGTAGGAAACGTAGCCTAGGTGTGCTCTGCTGATGAACGGCTCCTCCTGATTTGTACATTCAGCAGCAGAACCTTCCTCAGACGACCATTAATGACCTCAGTGACAGCAGCCGAGGCCGGAGGTGCTGGGAATTCTGCACGAGGCTCAGACTCCGGACGTTGTAAATTCTGTGTCCATCTGTCCCTCATGTGCAGGTCAGTGCGGTCTCTGTCCAGTGATCTCCATCTTTCCACCACTTCTTCTTGGTGCTCGGTGACAACAGAAGAAATAAAGTCTAATACGATTAAGGGCATCCTGGACGGCAGAAATGCGTCAGTTTAACTCTGTCTTTTTTATGACTTGTAACTAAAATCCTGGATTTATTGCGCCGCTCTCCTCTTTTTTCCTTCCATTGCTGCAGACTTGGCTCCCACCGCTATCACCTGCCATGTTCTCTAGCTCGGTGCCTGCACTGCTCTCACATCACTACATGGTCACATTAGGACTAATCTGCGCAGGGAGGACTCACCGCCAGACTCATGAGGACCGGGTGCCAGGAGAAGAGCGCTGCAACAGAAGACAAAGGGTTAACAGCAGCTAAAAACAGCAGACAAGCAAGTACCGGCCAATCAGACTCCACAAGGGAGGGGCGGGCTATTGTCCCTGGTATCAGCCATTCCCATCAAAGTATAGAAACCCCCAATAACTGCATATGTCCATTGCTGAGACCCTCCTATATGTGACTGATATCAGCCCCTCTTATAACGCTCCAGTACTGATATAACCCCCAGACATCATATGTGACTGATATCAGCCCCTCTTATAACGCTCCAGTACTGATATAACCCTCAGACATCATATGTGACTGATATCAGCCCCTCTTATAACGCTCCAGTACTGATATAACCCCCAGACATTACACCATATGTGACTGATATCATCCCCTCTTATAACGCTCCAGTACTGATATAACCTCCAGACATTACATCATGTGACTGATATCAGCCCCTCTTATAACGCTCCAGTACTGATATAACCTCCAGACATTACACCATATGTGACTGATACCAGCCCCTCTTATAACGCTCCAGTACTGATATAACCCTCAGACATCATATGTGACTGATATCAGCCCCTCTTATAACGCTCCAGTACTGATATAACCCCCAGACATTACACCATATGTGACTGATACCAGCCCCTCTTATAACGCTCCAGTACTGATATAACCCTCAGACATCATATGTGACTGATATCAGCCCCTCTTATAACGCTCCAGTACTGATATAACCCCCAGACATTACACCATATGTGACTGATATCAGCCCCTCTTATAACGCTCCAGTACTGATATAACCTCCAGACATTACACCATATGTGACTGATATCAGCCCCTCTTATAACGCTCCAGTACTGATATAACCCCCAGACATTACACCATATGTGACTGATACCAGCCCCTCTTATAACGCTCCAGTACTGATATAACCCTCAGACATCATATGTGACTGATATCAGCCCCTCTTATAACGCTCCAGTACTGATATAACCTCCAGACATTACACCATATGTGACTGATATCAGCCCCTCTTATAATGCTCCAGTACTGATATAACCCCCAGACATTACACCATATGTGACTGATACCAGCCCCTCTTATAACGCTCCAGTACTGATATAACCCTCAGACATCATATGTGACTGATATCAGCCCCTCTTATAACGCTCCAGTACTGATATAACCTCCAGACATTACACCATATGTGACTGATATCAGCCCCTCTTATAACGCTCCAGTACTGATATAACCTCCAGACATTACACCATATGTGACTCATATCAGCCCCTCTTATAACGCTCCAGTACTGATATAACCCCCAGACATTACATCATGTGACTGATATCAGCCCCTCTTATAACGCTCCAGTACTGATATAACCTCCAGACATTACACCATATGTGACTGATATCAGCCCCTCTTATAACGCTCCAGTACTGATATAACCCTCAGACATCATATGTGACTGATATCAGCCCCTCTTATAACGCTCCAGTACTGATATAACCCCCAGACATTACACCATATGTGACTGATACCAGCCCCTCTTATAACGCTCCAGTACTGATATAACCTCCAGACATTACACCATATGTGACTCATATCAGCCCCTCTTATAACGCTCCAGCACTGATATAACCCCCAGACATTACATCATATGTGACTGATATCAGCCCCTCTTATAACGCTCCAGTACTGATATAACCCCCAGACATTACATCATGTGACTGATATCAGCCCCTCTTATAACGCTCCAGTACTGATATAACCCCCAGACATTACACCATATGTGACTGATATCAGCCCCTCTTATAACGCTCCAGTACTGATATAACCCCCAGACATTACACCATATGTGACTGATATCAGCCCCTCTTATAACGCTCCAGTACTGATATAACCTCCAGACATTACACCATATGTGACTGATATCAGCCCCTCTTATAACGCTCCGGTACTGATATAACCTCCAGACATTACACCATATGTGACTGATATCAGCCCCTCTTATAACGCTCCAGTACTGATATAACCCTCAGACATCATATGTGACTGATATCAGCCCCTCTTATAACGCTCCAGTACTGATATAACCCCCAGACATTACACAATATGTGACTGATATCAGCCCCTCTTATAACGCTCCAGTACTGATATAACCCCAGACATTACACCATATGTGACTGATATCAGCCCCTCTTATAACGCTCCAGTACTGATATAACCCCCAGACATTACATCATGTGACTGATATCAGCCCCTCTTATAACGCTCCAGTACTGATATAACCTCCAGACATTACATCATATGTGACTGATATCAGCCCCTCTTATAACGCTCCAGTACTGATATAACCCCCAGACATTACACCATATGTGACTGATATCAGCCCTCTTATAACGCCCCAGTACTGATATAACCCCAGACATTACACCATATGTGACTGATATCAGCCCTCTTATAACGCTCCAGTACTGATATAACCCCAGACATTACACCATATGTGACTGATATCAGCCCCTCTTATAACGCTCCAGTACTGATATAACCTCCAGACATTACATCATATGTGACTGATATCAGCCCCTCTTATAACGCTCCAGTACTGATATAACCCCCAGACATTACACCATATGTGACTGATATCAGCCCCTTATAACGCTCCAGTACTGATATAACCCCCAGACATTACACCATATGTGACTGATATCAGCCCCTCTTATAACGCTCCAGTACTGATATAACCCCCAGACATTACACCGTATGTGACTGATATCAGCCCCTCTTATAACGCTCCAGTACTGATATAACCCCCAGACATTACATCATGTGACTGATATCAGCCCCTCTTATAACGCTCCAGTACTGATATAACCCCCAGACATTACATCATATGTGACTGATATCAGCCCCTCTTATAACGCTCCAGTACTGATATAACCCCCAGACATTACACGGTATGTGCCTGATATCAGCCCCTCTTATAACGCTCCAGTACTGATATAACCCCCAGACATTACATCATATGTGACTGATATCAGCCCCTCTTATAACGCTCCAGTACTGATATAACCCCCAGACATTACACCGTATGTGACTGATATCAGCCCCTCTTATAACGCTCCAGTACTGATATAACCCCCAGACATTACATCATATGTGCCTGATATCAGCCCCTCTTATAACGCTCCAGTACTGATATAACCCCAGACATTACACCATATGTGACTGATATCAGCCCCTCTTATAACGCTCCAGTACTGATATAACCCCCAGACATTACATCATATGTGCCTGATATCAGCCCCTCTTATAACGCTCCAGTACTGATATAACCCCCAGACATTACACGGTATGTGACTGATATCAGCCCCTCTTATAACGCTCCAGTGCTGATATACAGGAACCTCATGCACACACATTGGTTGGTGGTGAAATCCCCGCTGAGATAATGCACCAAATACTCAGGTTTCAGGTTTTGCTGCATTTTTTGTGCCAAAACCTGATTTTATAAAATAGGACATTTTTTTCAAACATTAAACTTTATTAGCATGAAAAAGAGACAAATCTAGCATGCCAAAACCACAGCAAAAACCAAGGAAAACCTGCTGAATAAACGCCCAGTGTGAACGTATCCTATAATGGTGCAGTACTGATATAAGCTGTGGCGTTATTACGCTCCCGTCCCCCGTCTGATACTCACATGCTCCCAGCTGGGACACGCAGGCGATGTAGATGGTGAAGGTGAATGCGGTGAGATGAGCGGCGGCCCCAGATATGAGGCGCAGGGTGCGGTGCAGCCGGGGCTCGGGGTCCGAGCTCTGCGCCATTGATCCTGCAGAACAGAGGAGACATTATAAACTACAGGACTGTGCGGCGCCCCCTGCAGGGAGACTGGGACTACAGGGACCTATACCCGGGTGGAGACACCGGTGACCGTGGTCCTCTGTGCGGATAGACAGCAACCGGCTGCACCACCGGCCACACACTGAACCCTGCAGGACACTTTCCACTTCTAGCGGTTCTATTTTCTGACGCGCTGTGTGCGGCTCTGACGTGCGGTGCTGTGTGCGCCTCTGTGGTGCTGTGTGCGGCTCTGCTGCGCTATGTGCGGTGCTGTGTGCGGCTCTGCGGCACTGTGTGCGGCTGACGCGCTGTGTGTGGCTCTGCTGCGCTATGTGTGGTGCTGTGTGCGGCTCCGCTGCGCTATGTGCGGTGCTGTGTGTGGCTCTGCGCGCTGTGTACGGCTGACGTGCGGCATGGGTGCGGTGCCTTGTGCAGCTGACGCGCTGTGTGCGGTGCTGTGTGGCTCTGACGTGCTGTGTGCTGCTCTGCGGCGCTGTGTGCGGCTGATGTGCTGTGTGCGGCTGACGTGCTGTGTGCGGCTCTGTGGCGCTGTGTGCGGCTCACGCGCTATGTGTGGTGCTGTGTGCGGCTCTGCTGCGCTGTGCGGCGCTGTATGCGGCTGACGCGCTGTGTGTGGCTCTGCGGCGCTGTGTACGGCTGACGTGCGGCGTGGGTGCGGTGCCGTGTGCAGCTGACGCGCTGTGTGCTGTGCTGTGCGGCTCTGACGTGCTGTGTGCTGCTCTGCGGAGCTGTGTGCGGGGCTGACGTGCGGCTCTGGGTGCGGCTGACGTGCTGTGTGCGGCTCTGTGTGCGGCTGACGTGCTGTGTGCGGCGCTGTGTGCGGCTCTGTGTGCGGCTGACGTGCTGTGTGCGGCGCTGTGTGCGGCTGACGCGCTGTGTGCGGCGCTGTGTGAGGCTGACGCGCTGTGTGCGGCTGACGCGCTGTGTGCGGCGCTGTGTGCGGTGCTGTGTGCGGCTGACACGCTGTGTGCGGTGCTGTGTGCGTCTGACACGCTGTGTGCGGCGCTGTGTGCGGCTGACACGCTGTGTGCGGCGCTGTGTGCGGCTGACGTGCTGTGTGCGGTGCTGTGTGCGGCTGACGTGCGGCTCTGTGTGCGGCTGACGTGCTGTGTGCAGCGCTGTGTGCGGCTGACGTGCTGTGTGCGGCGCTGTGTGAGGCTGACGCGCTGTGTGCGGCGCTGTGTGCGGCTGACACGCTGTGTGCGGTGCTGTGTGTGGCTGACACGGTGTGCGGCGCTGTGTGCGGCTGACACGCTGTGTGCGGCGCTGTGTGCGGCTGACACGCTGTGTGCGGCGCTGTGTGCGGCTGACACGCTGTGTGCGGCGCTGTGTGCGGCTGACACGCTGTGTGCGGTGCTGTGTGCGGCTGACACGCTGTGTGCGGTGCTGTGTGCGGCTGACACGCTGTGTGCGGTGCTGTGTGCGGCTGACACGCTGTGTGCGGTGCTGTGTGCGGCTCTGTGTGCGGCTGACGTGCTGTGTGCGGCTGATACGCTGTGTGCGGTGCTGTGCGGCTGACGCGCTGTGTGCGGCTCTGTGTGTGGCTGACACGCTGTGTGCAGCTCTGTGGCGCTGTGTGCGGCTGACGTGCTGTGTGCGGCTGATACGCTGTGTGCGGTGCTGTGCGGCTGACACGCTGTGTGCGGCTCTGTGTGCGGTGCTGTGTGCGGCTGATACGCTGTGTGCGGTGCTGTGCGGCTGACGCGCTGTGTGCGGCTCTGTGTGCGGCTGACGTGCTGTGTGCGGCTGACACTCTGTGTGTGGCTCTGCGGCGCTGTGTGCAGCTGACGCTGTGTGTGGCTCTGCGGCGCTGTGTGCGGTGCTGTGTGCAGCTGACGCGCTGTGTGTGGCTCTACGGCGCTGTGTGCGGCTCTGCGGCGCTGGGTGCGGCTGACGCGCTGTGTGCGGCGCTGTGTGCGGCTGACGCGCTGTGTGCGGCGCTGTGTGCGGCTGACGCGCTGTGTGCGGCGCTGTGTGCGGCTGACGCGCTGTGTGAGGCTGACGCGCTGTGTGCGGTGCTGTGTGTGGCTGACACGCTGTGTGCGGCTGACACGCTGTGTGCGGCGCTGTGTGCGGCTGACACGCTGTGTGCGGCGCTGTGTGCGGCTGACACGCTGCGTGCGGCGCTGTGTGCGGCTGACACGCTGCGTGCGGTGCTGTGTGCGGCTGACACGCTGCGTGCGGTGCTGTGTGCGGCTGACACGCTGTGTGCGGTGCTGTGTGCGGCTGACACGCTGTGTGCGGTGCTGTGTGCGGCTGACACGCTGTGTGCGGCTCTGTGTGCGGCTGACGTGCTGTGTGCGGCTGATACGCTGTGTGCGGTGCTGTGCGGCTGACACGCTGTGTGCGGCTCTGTGTGCGGCTGACACGCTGTGTGCGGCTCTGTGGCGCTGTGTGCGGCTGACGTGCTGTGTGCGGCTGATACGCTGTGTGCGGTGCTGTGCGGCTGACACGCTGTGTGCGGCTGACACGCTGTGTGCGGCTCTGTGTGCGGCTGATACGCTGTGTGCGGTGCTGTGCGGCTGACGCGCTGTGTGCGGCTCTGTGTGCGGCTGACGTGCTGTGTGCGGCTGACACTCTGTGTGTGGCTCTGCGGCGCTGTGTGCAGCTGACGCTGTGTGTGGCTCTGCGGCGCTGTGTGCGGTGCTGTGTGCAGCTGACGCGCTGTGTGTGCCTCTACGGCGCTGTGTGCGGCTCTGCGGCGCTGTGTGCGGCTGACGCGCTGTGTGCGGCTCTGCGGCGCTGTGTGCTGCTCTGCGGCGTTGTGTGCAGCTGACGCGCTGTGTGTGGCTCTGCGGCGCTGTGTGCGGCTCTGCGGCACTGTGTGCGGCTCTGCGTGGCTCTGTGATGCAGGATTTCTCAGTTTGGGAGCAGTTCAGACTTATGTGCAAAGTCTTAAAAATAAAATGCCCCCTGCCATTCATTTGCACTACGGTCGTGTTCACACAACGTGTGGGATCGTCCGGTCGGTTCCTGCGCCGCCTGCAGCGCTTTTTCTCATTTCCCCTATGTTTTTGGGTCGTTTGTGTTTTTTGCTCATTTCCTTCTCATCCTTCCCACTGACGTATAATGTAAAGTGTCAGAAAATTTAGTTTCCAGTAATTTCTGACTTTTATGTTTTATTTATATAAAACTTATTTCTTATCTCTCCCGCTCGCTGTTTCTCTTGGGGATTTGAACCTTCAACAAACTGATCCCTTGTACTTTACACTGCAGCACAGATTACAGTCTCCTCTGAATCCTGATCTGCCCCCGAGCACTGCCATAACCGCCCGTCCTGGGGTGACGTACAGAGAGGAATCTGCCCCCGAGCACCGCTATAACCGCCCGTCCTGGGGTGACGTACAGAGCGGGATCTGCCCCCGAGCACCGCCATAACCGCCCATCCTGGGGTGACGTACAGAGAGGAATCTGCCCCCGAGCACCGCCATAACTGCCCGTCCTGGGGTGACATACAGAGAGGAATCTGCCCCCGAGCACCGCCATAACTGCCCGTCCTGGGGGTGACTTACAAAGCGGGATCAGCCCCCGAGCACTGCCATAACCGCTCGTCCTGGGGGTGACGTACAGAGCGGGATCAGCCCCCGAGCACCGCCATAACCGCCCGTCCTGGGGGTGACGTACAGAGAGGGATCAGCCCCCGAGCACCGCCATAACCGCCTGTCCTGGGGGTGACGTACAGAGAGGGATCAGCCCCCGCGCACCGCCATAACCGCCCGTCCTGGGGGTGACATACAGAGAGGGATCAGCCCCCGAGCACCGCCATAACCGCCTGTCCTGGGGGTGACATACAGAGCGGCATCAGCCCCCGAGCACCGCCATAACCGCCCGTCCTGGGGGTGACGTACAGAGAGGGATCAGCCCCCGAGCACCGCCATAACTGCCTGTCCTGGGGGTGACGTACAGAGAGGGATCAGCCCCCGAGCACCGCCATAACCGCCCATCCTGGGGTGACATACAGAGAGGAATCTGCCCCCGAGCACCGCCATAACTGCCCGTCCTGGGGGTGACTTACAAAGCGGGATCAGCCCCCGAGCACTGCCATAACCGCTCGTCCTGGGGGTGACGTACAGAGCGGGATCAGCCCCCGAGCACCGCCATAACCGCCCGTTCTGGGGGTGACGTACAGAGAGGGATCAGCCCCCGAGCACCGCCATAACCGCCTGTCCTGGGGGTGACGTACAGAGAGGGATCAGCCCCCGCGCACCGCCATAACCGCCCGTCCTGGGGGTGACATACAGAGAGGGATCAGCCCCCGAGCACCGCCATAACCGCCTGTCCTGGGGGTGACATACAGAGCGGCATCAGCCCCCGAGCACCGCCATAACCGCCCGTCCTGGGGGTGACGTACAGAGAGGGATCAGCCCCCGAGCACCGCCATAACTGCCTGTCCTGGGGGTGACGTACAGAGAGGGATCAGCCCCCGAGCACCGCCATAACCGCCCGTCCTGGGGGTGACATACAGAGAGGGATCTGCCCCCAAGCACCGCCATAACCGCCTGTCCTGGGGGTGACATACAGAGCGGGATCAGCCCCCGAGCACCGCCATAACCGCCTGTCCTGGGGGTGATGTAGAGAGGGATCAGCCCCTGAGCACCGCCATAACCGCCCGTCCTGGGGGTGACGTACAGAGAGGGATCAGCCCCCGAGCACCGCCATAACCGCCTGTCCTGGGTGTGACGTACAGAGAGGGATCAGCCCCCGAGCACCGCCATAACCGCCTGTCCTGGGGGTGACGTACAGAGAGGGATCAGCCCCCGGGCACCGCCATAACCGCCCGTCCTGGGGGTGACGTTCAGAGAGGGATCAGCCCCCGAGCACCACCATAACCACCTGCCCTGGGGGTGACGTACAGAGAGGGATCAGCCCCCGAGCACCGCCATAACCGCCCGTCCTGGGGGTGACGTACAGAGAGGGATCAGCCCCCCGAGCACCGCCATAACCGCCCGTCCTGGGGGTGACGTACAAAGCGGGATCAGCCCCCGAGCACCGCCATAACCGCCCGTCCTGGGGGTGACGTACAGAGAGGGATCAGCCCCCGAGCACCGCCATAACCGCCTGTCCTGGGGGTGACGTACAGAGAGGGATCAGCCCCCGAGCACCGCCATAACCGCCCGTCCTGGGGGTGACGTACAGAGCGGGATTTAAATTTTACTCCAAAAAGGCACAAAAGAAAAACGGAAAATGATCTTTGATTTAGGTGCAAAGCTCAGAAGCTGGAGAGCGACAGATGGGGAGGAGAGGGGGCAGAGACCCTCCATGATGGGGAGGAGAGGGGGCAGAGACCCTCCATGATGGGGAGGAGAGGGGGCAGAGACCCTCCATGATGGGGAGGAGAGGGAGCAGAGACCCCTCATGATGGGGAGGAGAGGGGGCAGAGACCCTCCATGATGGGGAGGACAGGGGGCAGAGACCCTCCATGATGGGGAGGACAGGGGGCAGAGACCCTCCATGATGGGATGGAGAGGGGGCAGAGACCCTCCATGATGGGGAGGAGAGGGAGCAGAGACCCCTCATGATGGGGAGGAGAGGGGGCAGAGACCCTCCATGATGGGATGGAGAGGGGGCAGAGACCCTCCATGATGGGGAGGAGAGGGGGCAGAGACCCTCCATGATGGGGAGGACAGGGGGCAGAGACCCTCCATGATGGGGAGGACAGGGGGCAGAGACCCTCCATGATGGGGAGGACAGGGGGCAGAGACCCTCCATGATGGGGAGGACAGGGGGCAGAGACCCTCCATGATGGGGAGGACAGGGGGCAGAGACCCTCCATGATGGGGAGGACAGGGGGCAGAGAACCTCCATGATGGGGAGGAGAGGGGGCAGAGACCCTCCATGATGGGATGGAGAGGGGGCAGAGACCCTCCATGATGGGGAGGACAGGGGGCAGAGACCCTCCATGATGGGGAGGAGAGGGGGCAGAGACCCTCCATGATGAGGAGGAGAGGGGGCAGAGACCCTCCATGATGGGGAGGAGAGGGGGCAGAGAGAGGGGGCAGAGACCCTCCATGATGGGGAGGACAGGGGGCAGAGACCCTCCATGATGGGGAGGACAGGGGGCAGAGACCCTCCATGATGGGATGGAGAGGGGGCAGAGACCCTCCATGATGGGGAGGACAGGGGGCAGAGACCCTCCATGATGGGGAGGACAGGGGGCAGAGACCCTCCATGATGGGGAGGACAGGGGGCAGAGACCCTCCATTATGGGGAGGACAGGGGGCAGAGACCCTCCATGATGGGGAGGACAGGGGGCAGAGACCCTCCATGATGGGGAGGAGAGGGGGCAGAGAACCTCCATGATGGGGAGGACAGGGGGCAGAGACCCTCCATGATGGGGAGGACAGGGGGCAGAGACCCTCCATGATGGGGAGGACAGGGGGCAGAGACCCTCCATGATGGGGAGGACAGGGGGCAGAGACCCTCCATGATGGGGAGGACAGGGGGCAGAGACCCTCCATGATGGGGAGGACAGGGGGCAGAGACCCTCCATGATGGGGAGGACAGGGGGCAGAGAACCTCCATGATGGGGAGGAGAGGGGGCAGAGACCCTCCATGATGGGATGGAGAGGGGGCAGAGACCCTCCATGATGGGGAGGACAGGGGGCAGAGACCCTCCATGATGGGGAGGAGAGGGGGCAGAGACCCTCCATGATGAGGAGGAGAGGGGGCAGAGACCCTCCATGATGGGGAGGAGAGGGGGCAGAGAGAGGGGGCAGAGACCCTCCATGATGGGGAGGACAGGGGGCAGAGACCCTCCATGATGGGGAGGACAGGGGGCAGAGACCCTCCATGATGGGATGGAGAGGGGGCAGAGACCCTCCATGATGGGGAGGACAGGGGGCAGAGACCCTCCATGATGGGGAGGACAGGGGGCAGAGACCCTCCATGATGGGGAGGACAGGGGGCAGAGACCCTCCATTATGGGGAGGACAGGGGGCAGAGACCCTCCATGATGGGGAGGACAGGGGGCAGAGACCCTCCATGATGGGGAGGAGAGGGGGCAGAGAACCTCCATGATGGGGAGGACAGGGGGCAGAGACCCTCCATGATGGGGAGGACAGGGGGCAGAGACCCTCCATGATGGGGAGGACAGGGGGCAGAGACCCTCCATGATGGGGAGGACAGGGGGCAGAGACCCTCCATGATGGGGAGGACAGGGGGCAGAGACCCTCCATGATGGGGAGGACAGGGGGCAGAGACCCTCCATGATGAGGAGGAGAGGGGGCAGAGACCCTCCATGATGGGGAGGAGAGGGGGCAGAGAGAGGGGGCAGAGACCCTCCATGATGGGGAGGACAGGGGGCAGAGACCCTCCATGATGGGGAGGACAGGGGGCAGAGACCCTCCATGATGGGGAGGACAGGGGGCAGAGACCCTCCATGATGGGGAGGACAGGGGGCAGAGACCCTCCATGATGGGGAGGACAGGGGGCAGAGACCCTCCATGATGGGGAGGACAGGGGGCAGAGACCCTCCATGATGGGGAGCGGAGAGCGATGGCGACTACAGGCTGCAGCCCCCGATGCGTCTCACAGCTGAGGGTTTGTTACACTTGTATCCTCTGACCACACACTGACACACTGTAACACACCGTCAGCTGTGAGAGGCGTCAGCTCAGGAAACCATTAGTGGCTGCATTCACTGACAGCAGAGACCTGAGCACAGAACATATAGAGCCGTGATGCCGAGACTCCCCGCCGCCTGCCCCCTCCTCCTCCTGACTCGCAGGTCTCCTCCCGTGCTGGGACTTGTAGTCCTGCTGGGACTTGTAGTCCTGCTCGGCCTCGCCCCATTACCCGCAGTCTCACCCCTCCCGCGGGGCTCCCGGACGTCTCTTCTGTCTCTCCCGCCCTCAGGAAATGCCCCGCCCGCTGCTGCCCCTCAGGTCTCATTTGGTACAGATCCTGTCAATCACCAGGAGGCCCCGCCCATCAATCAGGTGTTCTCGGTTTGAATGCGGATTCTCCACTTTTGAATGGCTGTCCACAGACCAATGAGCGCACAGGGGCGGGGCCGGAATGGGAGAGAGGCTTGAGGCGCAACCACGCTGGTTGGTGCAGGACGAGGCCGTGGGAACCTGAAGAAGCTGAAGAGTGAGTGCTGCTCTGGGGCCCGGGGATACTGTGCAGCCGGGCGGAGGGGCCGGGAGTGCAGAAGAGGGTCGCCTCCATGAGTGCTGTGCCTCAGAGCTGCAATCATAGTGCAGCTTCCACAGAGCAGGGAGCGATGGTGGAAGGACACGGTTCTGCCATTGATTGGAGGTTTAATGACATTTTCAGGTTCGGCGCAATAACGGCGACACCGGGCGAGTGCGGTTTTTATTCCCTTATTTTAGTGGAGAAATGTATTTTTTATGGCGCCTGATACTAAGATTGGGCTTTATATTGCAATAACATAGGACGTAAATAAAGCGAGTCCCATCCCCTGCAGCTGGCTCCTGGTGGGCGGGGTCTGAGCACAGGCCTTTCTTACTGGTTGTTGGATGGTCTGTGCTTGGCCCCGCCTCCGCTCAGTCCCTAACGCCCCCCCCCCACTCAGTCTCTACCGCCCCCCCCCCCGCTCAATCCCTGCCCCACGCTCTGTCCCCCCCCGCTCTCAGTCCCTGTCCCCCCCCCCCCGGCTCTCAGTCCCTGTCCCCCCCCGCTCTCAGTCCCTGTCCCCCCCCCGCTCTCAGTCCCTGTCCCCCCCCCCGCTCTCAGTCCCTGTCCCCCCCCCCGCTCTCAGTCCATGTCCCCCTCCCACGCTCTCAGTCCATGTCCCCCTCCCGCTCTCAGTCCCTGTCCCCCTCCCTCTCTCAGTCCCTGTCCCCCTCCCTCTCTCAGTCCCTGTCCCCCTCCCGCTCTCAGTCCCTGTCCCCCTCCCTCTCCAGTCCCTGTCCCCCTCCCGCTCTCAGTCCCTGTCCCCCCCCGCTCTCAGTCCCTGTCCCCCTCCCCCGCTCAGTCCCTGTCCCCCTCCCTCTCTGACCCTGTCCCCCTCCCGCTCAGTCCCTGTCCCCTCCCGCTCTCAGTCCCTGTCCCCCTCCCGCTCTCAGTCCCTGTCCCCCTCCCGCTCTCAGTCCCTGTCCCCCTCCCGCTTCTCAGTCCCTGTCCCCCTCCCGCTCTCAGTCCTGTCCCCCACCCCGCTCAGTCCCTGTCCCCCTCCCGCTCTCAGTCCCTGTCCCCCCCCCCCCGCTCTCAGTCCCTGTCCCCCTCCCTCTCTGTCCCCTGTCCCCCTCCCTCTCTGTCCCTGTCCCCCTCCCGCTCAGTCCCTGTCCCCCTCCCGCTCTCAGTCCCTGTCCCCCCTCCCGCTCTCAGTCCCTGTCCCCCTCCCGCTCTCAGTCCCTGTCCCCCTCCCGCTCTCAGTCCCTGTCCCCCTCCCGCTCTCAGTCCCTGTCCCCCTCCCGCTCTCAGTCCCCTGTCCCCCCCCCGCTCTCAGTCCCTGTCCCCCCCCCCGCTCAGTCCCTGTCCCCCCCCCGCTCTCAGTCCCTGTCCCCCTCCCGCTCTCAGTCCCTGTCCCCCTCCCGCTCTCAGTCCCTGTCCCCCTCCCGCTCTCAGTCCCTGTCCCCCTCCCTCTCTCAGTCCCTGTCCCCCTCCTCTCTCAGTCCCTGTCCCCCTCCCTCTCTCAGTCCCTGTCCCCCTCCCGCTCTCAGTCCCTGTCCCCCTCCCGCTCTCAGTCCCTGTCCCCCTCCCGCTCTCAGTCCCTGTCCCCCTCCCGCTCTCAGTCCCTGTCCCCTCCCGCTCTCAGTCCCTGTCCCCCTCCCGCTCTCAGTCCCTGTCCCCCTCCCGCTCTCAGTCCCTGTCCCCCTCCCGCTCTCAGTCCCTGTCCCCTCCCCCGCTCAGTCCCTGTCCCCCTCCCGCTCTCAGTCCTGTCCCCCCCCCCCCGCTCTCAGTCCCTGTCCCCCTCCCTCTCTGTCCCTGTCCCCCTCCCTCTCTGTCCCTGTCCCCCTCCCGCTCAGTCCCTGTCCCCCTCCCGCTCTCAGTCCCTGTCCCCCTCCCGCTCTCAGTCCCTGTCCCCCTCCCGCTCTCAGTCCCTGTCCCCCTCCCGCTCTCAGTCCCTGTCCCCCTCCCGCTCTCAGTCCCTGTCCCCCTCCCGCTCTCAGTCCCTGTCCCCCTCCCGCTCTCAGTCCCTGTCCCCCCCCCCGCTCTCAGTCCCTGTCCCCCCCCCGCTCAATCCCTGTCCCCCCCCCGCTCAGTCCCTGTCCCCCCCCCGCTCTCAGTCCCTGTCCCCCTCCCGCTCTCAGTCCCTGTCCCCCTCCCTCTCTCAGTCCCTGTCCCCCTCCCTCTCTCAGTCCCTGTCCCCCTCCCTCTCTCAGTCCCTGTCCCCCTCCCGCTCTCAGTCCCTGTCCCCCTCCCGCTCTCAGTCCCTGTCCCCCTCCCGCTCTCAGTCCCTGTCCCCCTCCCGCTCTCAGTCCCTGTCCCCCTCCCGCTCTCAGTCCCTGTCCCCCTCCCGCTCTCAGTCCCTGTCCCCCTCCCGCTCTCAGTCCCTGTCCCCCTCCCCCGCTCAGTCCCTGCCCCCCTCGCTCAGTCCCTGCCTCCTTTCTCCGCAGTGATGTCCAGTCGGAGGATCGAGTGCGTCTTCTTCAGCGAGTTCCATCCCACCCTCGGCCCCAAGATCAGTTACCAGGTGAGTGGAGGCGGCGCTGATCCCCTCCCCCGAGGGGCCTGGGCAGGAGGATGGTGATGTGGCCCCGTGTGTTGCAGGTGCCGGAGGAGTACATCTCGCGGGAGCTGTTTGACACTGTCCAGGTTTATATCATCACCAAACCCGAGCTCCAGAACAAGCTGATCACAGTGTGAGTGAAGTCCGGGCCCCGAGCGCTGCGCGTAGTGACGCAGCGTAGACCTGGAGGTGGCGCCATTACGGTTCTGCATGTATCGCCCGTATCTAAGCTCCAGGCGGGGGCGCACTAACGCTGCGGTGGCGGCTGACGCTCGTGTGTTCTCTGCTCAGGACCGCCATGGACAAGAAGCTGATCGGGTGCCCGGTTTGCATCGAGCACAAGAAGTACAGCCGCAACGCTCTGCTCTTTAACCTGGGCTTTGTGTGCAACGCCAGAGCCAAGACGTGTGCGCTGGAGCCCATCGTAAAGAAGCTCGCGGGATACCTGAAGACGCTGGAGGTCTGCACCTCTTAAAGGGGCCCGTACACTGCAAGACGTGTAATAAGTGACGCAAAGCAGTCTGTTACTGGGAATGAGCAGCACGGTGGCTCAGTGGTTAGCACTGTATAAAGGGTAGCACGGTGGCTCAGTGGTTAGCACTGTATAAAGGGTAGCATGGTGGCTCAGTGGTTAGCACTGCACTATAAGGGTATGTGTCCACGTTCAGGTTTGCTTCAGGCTTTGGTCAGGATTTTATGCAGGTAAAATCCTGACCAAAAATGCACCTGAGGTCACTGGCAGGTCACCTGCGGTGTTCCTGCGTGTTTTGCTCATTGTAGCAACATGCTGCGTTCTGAAAAAATGCAACGCATGTGCGTTTTTGCAGGAAAAACGCATGCGTTTTTTAATGCACAGTGGAGACGGGATTTCATTAAATCCCCTCCACTATGCTGTAACATCTGGACGCAGCGTTTCCTGAACGTGGACACATACCCTTAGGCAGCATGGTGGCTCAGTGGTTAGCACTGCACTGTATATAGGTTAGTATGGTGGCTCAGTGGCTAGCACTGCACTATAAGGCATCATGGTGGCTTAGTGGTTAGCACTGTACTATAAAGGGTAGCATGGTGGCTCAGTGGTTAGCACAGTACTATATAGGGCAGCACGGTGGCACAGTGGTTAGCACAGTACTATATATAGGGCAGCATGGTGGCTCAGTGGTTAGCACTGCACTATAAGGCATCATGGTGGCTTAGTGGTTAACACTACTATAAAGGGTTGCATGGTGGCTCAGTGGTTAGCACAGTACTATATATGGTGGCTCAGTGATTAGCACTGTACAATATATAGGGTAGCATGGTGGCTCAGAGGTTAGCACAGTACTATATATGGCAGCATGGTGGTTCATGGTTAGCACATTACTATATATTGGCGGCACGTGGCTCAGTGGTTAGCACTGTACAATATATAGGGCAGCATGGTGGCTCAGTGGTTAGCATAGTACTATATATGGCAGCATAGGTGGCTCAGTGGTTAGCTCATTACTATATATGGGTAGCACGTGGCACAGTGGTTAGCACTGTAATATATATAGCAGCGTGGTGGCTCAGTGGTTAGCACTGTACTATATATAGGACAGCACGGTGGCTCAGCCTATTACTTTCCTTTTTTTGTCTTTGTAGCTGGAGTCTGGTTTCATCTCTAATGAGGACAGTAAGCAGAGGCTGGTGCCCATCATGAGCATCCTGCTGGAGGGGCTGAACTCCACCGGGGAATGCTCTCTGCCTATAGGTACAGACCTCACGGCTTTGTGCTGACCGCCTGACATTAAATCTTCTTTCTCGCCCTCACGTAGGGGGCGGGCATCCACATGAGTCAGGTAATAAATCACCACGAGGGCCCCTATCACAAGGCTACAGGGCGCCTTCCTCTACCGCATTGGGCCCGACGTGAGCTTTTCCTATTAGTGTTGTCTGCCGCCTCTGGGCTCCGGGCTCGTCTGCCGCCTCTGGGCTCCGGGCTCGTCTGCCGCCTCTGGGCTCCGGGCTCGTCTGCCGCCTCTGGGCTCCGGGCTCGTCTGCCGCCTCTGGGCTCCGGGCTCGTCTGCCGCCTCTGGGCTCCGGGCTCGTCTGCCGCCTCTGGGCTCCGGGCTCGTCTGCCGCCTCTGGGCTCCGGGCTCGTCTGCCGCCTCTGGGCTCCGGGCTCGTCTGCCGCCTCTGGGCTCCGGGCTCGTCTGCCGCCTCTGGGCTCCGGGCTCGTCTGCCGCCTCTGGGCTCCGGGCTCGTCTGCCGCCTCTGGGCTCCGGGCTCGTCTGCCGCCTCTGGGCTCCGGGCTCGTCTGCCGCCTCTGGGCTCCGGGCTCGTCTGCCGCCTCTGGGCCCTGGGCTCGTCTGCCGCCTCTGGGCTCGTCTGCCGCCTCTGGGCTCGTCTGCCGCCTCTGGGCTCCGGGCTCGTCTGCCGCCTCTGGGCTCGTCTCCCGCACTGTGCAGCTCTTGTTCTGTGCATGTCCGGTCCCCAGAATATAACTTTAGATTTATCCACCTTCGATGTAGAGTGAAATCAGTGTCACATTCTGCGTCTCTTTCACATGGATTTTATTGAGGATTTATAGTAGAAAAATTGCTCTGGATGAAAATCGAGTGATTGCCAATAATGGCTGACACCGGGGTGAGATGTGTGACGTGACCCCAGCGTGCAGGGCTCAGTGAGCTCACCTCTCACCTCTCCTTGTACTGCAGATGAAAGTAACACCATGCACCTGAAGGTCATAGAACTGCGGCTGGCGCCCCCTACAGCCCAGGAGTACGACGTCCCGGTGTTCACAGAAGACAAGGACGACTTCTGCAATGCACAATGGGATCTGACGACGCAGCAGGTAAATCTGCAGGTGTAAGGATTGATTCCTCCGGCCTTAGCCTGTGGTCACATGTGACAGTTTTACCTGCTCTTTCTCATTCTGGCTTTATTTATTTTTCTTTGGGATTTTGCAGTGAGCAAAGTAAGATAAAAAATGTAAAAAAATAAAAACCTGTTAATCGAACGTCGGCCGGTTCCAAATGTGGCCGCCATGTCTGAATGTCTCAGCAAAAGATGTACGGTGCCATCGCCTCACTGTCAGTGTGAGCTCACTGATGGATTCTCAGATCACTCATTGTGCGGGCAGCATGAGGCTAGAGAAGGCAAAGTGTGCACACTGCCTACAAATACAAAGCTCCTCTAGCTCCAAATAACATGCATTTGTGTAAAATGAAAGGTCCCCAAAGGTGGCGGCCGCTGTGTCAGTCTTCACTGCATCCCTAGGATTCTGCACCCTGCAGCGGCCGGGCTCCCTGAGAGGAGACTCTGTGACTCCTCACCCACTTGTGTTGCTTCCCCAGATTCTCCCATATATTGATGGTTTCCGTCACATCCAGAAGATCTCTGCGGAGGCCGACGTGGAGCTGAACCTGGTGCGGATAGCGATCCAGAACCTCATGTGAGTGATCCAGAGACCAATGTCTGGAGAATAAGATGGCGACATCCCTCTAATCAGGCATTATCGGGATGATGCAGGAGCGCGCCCTGGGGCCGGGGGCTTGTGGTTAGCGCTTGGTGTCCGGTCCGTGTCCTTCTGACTCAAAGCGGCGGTTCCTGCAAGAAATACTGTGCGGCCATTAATGTGCAGCATTGGGACTACAACTCTGTTTCCTTTTCTCTAGGTATTACGGGGTGGTGACTCTTGTTTCCATCTTCCAGGTAAAGATCTGGGGATTTCAGCATCAATCTCGTGTAATGCGTCCGGATCGCCAGAATTCGACCTTTGCTTCTTTTTGCTCGTCTCGGGGGCATCTTCCTGTGGGGTCCAATGCAAGGGGCATCTTTTTCCTGTGGGGTCCAATGCAAGGGGCATCTTTTTCCTGTGGGGTCCAATGCAAGGGGCATCTTTTTCCTGTGGGGTCCAATGCAAGGGGCATCTGCCTGTGGGGTCCAATGCAAGGGGCATCTGCCTGTGGGGTCCAATGCAAGGGGCATCTGCCTGGGGGGTCCAATGTAAGAAGTAGCAGCCACCCGGTGATCTGATTGAGTAAAGCTGCCAGCTTCTCTGTCATTACAGGCGCTGCTCCAGAGCACCGCAGCTTTTACACTCTGCATAGGCAGAAACTGAGATGACAAAAGCTGAGAGACAGGATTGAATTGTACACATTTGAGAGGAGAGAAGGCCTCACTGGGAGAGCTGTCCCAAATGTCAATTATCCATGCATTGGAAAAAAAATACTATTGTTTACACAAATTTACATTTTCACACGTTTTTGGGCACTAACTAGGTTCATGGCTGGGGCGGGAGTGAGGGGCGGCATACGGGACGGAGCGAGGGGAGGCTAGTCTATACATTTCATTGGTCCCGGTCTTCTCCTTGCAGTACTCCAATGTGTACTGTACCACTCCGCGGGTGCAGGAGCTGATCCACGACAAGGCTCTGCAGGACGAGTGCATCGCCTACATAAGTAAAGCAGGTGACCATTCCCTCTATACAGACGCCTCCCTAACTTTTGCTGCCTCCAGGTAGGCCGTGCTGTCCCCCACAATTGTCTGGGGCTCCCTATATAATGGACTTTCGGCTGGACCGTCGTGAGGTGGGCTGACGTTAGCCTGATGTTTGGGGGCTTTACTCTCCCTACATGTGGCGGGACTCCAGTCTCCCTTGCTCGCTTGTTACCTGGTCTTTCTCCTAGGTCTTAAGCGGCCAAGTCTTCGTGACGTCTTCCAGCTGTACTGCGGCCTCAGTCCTGGCACCACGGTACGAGATCTGATCGCCCGACACACGCAGCAGCTGCAGAGAGTGGACGAGAGGTCAGTGACTATAATGTGCGCAGCAGGAAGAAGTCCAGAAACCCTGCGGGGACTACAGGGTCCAGAGGGACGGGGCTTGTGACATCACTGGGACATATTGGAAACATCTGTGATGTAAAAACGACTAAGTGAAAAGTAGGGAACATTGTAACCCCAAATTCCTTGGGAGCTGCTCGCGGGGTACGCTCCCCTGCCTTCTTGCCGGGTACCCTCCCCTGCCTTCTTGCCGGGTACACTCCTCTACCGCGCTCGCCGGGTACGCTCATCCGCGCTGCAGACATAATGGACACTACGTTCTGTGTGAACACAGGAAACTTATCCAGTTTGGGCTGATGAAGAACCTGATCCGAAGACTCCAGAAATACCCTGTAAAGGTGTCTCGTGATGAACGCAGCCCCCCGGCTCGTCTGTATACAGGAAGCCACAGCTATGATGAAATCTGCTGCAAGACAGGTACCGGCACTGGTGTGACCAGACACTGCACAGTGTTTAGGAGAATTCCAGCTTCTTTGGTCAAGGTGCAGGGATGACACAAAGGCAAAGTAATGGCTTCAAAAAGCATTAAAGAGTAAACGTATTTATTGATCAGCCTTTGGCGAGTTATACATTTTTGTAATGTTCTCAGTGACCTTATTTTACTTCCATACATTGTGCCAAATGTGCGGTTTTAGCTGCAGGGTTCATGCTCTTTTTGTAGCTGCTTTGAACTGCTGCTCTTACTGGAATCCGTACTCCAGCCCTGTCTGAACACTGGGGAGGAGGGCAGAGAAGCTAATACATGGAGCGGTGGCTCAG
Organism: Ranitomeya variabilis; assembly: GCF_051348905.1. Taxonomy (NCBI): domain Eukaryota; kingdom Metazoa; phylum Chordata; class Amphibia; order Anura; family Dendrobatidae; genus Ranitomeya; species Ranitomeya variabilis. The sequence continues at coordinate 215,631,743 of NC_135239.1, read as the reverse complement.
TAACTACGGTCTGAGTACAGGTTCTGGCCGCAGCTACTAAAACAGCATGAACTCGGCAGCACAGAAAGCACTTGGGGAGAGAAGGAAGCAAGAGAACGTAATGGAGAATATTCCAGAAGTTCATAGTTTCCAAAGCCTGAGGGATATTTATAGGTTTTTTAAAAAAAGTTTAATTACTTGTAGGAGAAATTTTAAAAGTATTGATCATCTTTGCAAATGAACCTGAGTGCTGCGCCCCATATCTATCCCCCTACACGATCAGTTAGAGAGCGGCTCTGACCATCGCGTTTTACATTCTCTTACCCAGGCATGAGCTATCGAGAGCTGGATGAAAGACTGGACTCCGACTCCAACATCATTGTGTGCATGAAGTAATGGGAGCTATGGCGTGACCCTCGAGCACAGACTGATGGCCAGAAGTACAGACCTCGCTCACGCTATTCATGGTTTTCTAGACTCTGAAGTATTCAGTGATTTTCAGTTGAAGCTCGTTTTTTACCTTTTGCTCAGATGAACGTGTACGGGGTGAGATGTCCCCTAACGCACAGAGAAAACATTCCGAGGCCTTGTAAACATAGATAAGTGCCTGCATCTTGGCGGACACTACAGACTTTCCTCTACCATGAAACTTTATTCAATGTATCTGACACTGTAATACAAGGTCAGTGGTGTAACATGGGGGCCACAAGGGCCAAAGTCTTGGGTGCAAAATTTTGCAACTCCCTCAATGCCGCCCCATTATCAACAGATTAACGCTTGCAAGCACCACTTCTTGGAGCAGCGTGGTAAGTGTCTGCGTCGTGAGCTGTTGCTGAGCTCTGCGTCTTGAGCTGCTGCAGGGCTCTGCATCATTAACTGCAGGACTCTGCGCCATTAGCTGCTGCTGAGCTCTGCGCCATTAGATGCTGCTGAGCGCTGCGTCACAAGCTGCTGGACTCTGTCGTTAGCTGCTACTGGGCTCTGTGTCAGCTGCTGGGCTCATTAGCTGCTGCGCTCTGCATCCTTTGCTGTTGGGCTCTGAGTCATTAGTTGCTGGGCTCTGCGTCATTTGCTACACTGCATCAGTAGTGGCTGCTGGGCTCTCCGTTATTAGCTGCTGCTGGGCTTTGCATCATTTGCTGCTGGGCTCTGCGTAATTAGCTGCACTCTGCATCAGTAACGGCTGTTGCACTCTGCATCATTTGCTGCTGGGCTCTGTGTCAGTATCGGCTGCTGCACTCTGCATCAGTAGTGGCTGAGATGCAGAGCAGCTAATGATCCAAGTGCAGTGAGCACATTAAATTGCCGCCTCTTTCATTGCTTTTGTGGTTTTACAATCTTTGTTAATAGGGATTGAGTTCGGGTTTTGGCTGCAGCAATAAAATTGTTACATAATGGAAAAAAACAAAAACAGAAAATGTAATAAAAAGACAAAACAGCCAGAGAATGTTTAATCTTTATGTTCCTAATTGAATTCAGGTCTCTTTGTGATCTGACTCCAGATTCTGTCTGAATGAAGCTGCCTGCTGAATATAACAGTGGCCCCCTTCGCCCCAATGGTGGTCCGCCCTTCTCTCCTGAGCGCTGATGCGTTTTCTGTTTTACCTTGGTCTTTTCAGATGTCTCTTGCTGCTAGTGGTCTGGACGTGGCCCCTTAGGGACGTACGTGACACTTGTACTTTCTGACAGTCCCTTGTGTTGCTCGGATTTCTGCATTCTGCTGACTTTTCTGTCCGTGGTTTCATCCGCTTTACAGGGTTGCTGGATCCTGGACCTGGCGATGTGGATACGGGAACAGTAACACCCAATCTTTTGTGGGTTTTCTACAGAAAGTGTAATCCATGTAGCGTGTGCAGCGGATTATGCATTAGTGTATATATATATATATATATATATATATATATATTAGTATTATGTATTATTATTATTAGGGCTCGTGCATGGCGTCCTCTACTAGGACCGACTCTTGTTAGGGCGCAGTTCACACGGAGTGTCGGCTCTTCTGGTTGCAGAGTTATAAGCTCTGAAGCCGCCGGTGCGACGTCCTTCCCTCCTTTATACTCCGATATGGTTGGGGTTAGACGCCACCTGCACGATGTGAAAACCATCACCAGCCGCTATTTTGGAGGAAGATCCTCATTACTGGTCTCCTGATGACCCTACTGGACCTTGGGACGATGGGAGAAGTGTCCAAACCAGGTGCACTGGGATGAGCTCCAAGCCTGGACCCGAGGGACAGGTAAAGGGTGCACTTATTTAATGTATATCTATTACAATAATTGCATGTCTCTGCTCTGCACTATCCCCAGGTCAGCCAGATTTGTGTGCCGCGTTGGCTCTGTAGCTGTGCCGCGTTGGCTCTGTAGCTGTGCCGCGTTGGCTCTGTAGCTGTGCCGCGTTGGCTCTGTAGCTGTGCCGCGTTGGCTCTGTAGCTGTGCCGCGGCGCTGTGAACACGGAGGCCTGTAGGGACGTGCATTGTTGTGCTGGCAGTGTAAGCGATCCCCGCCGGCTCCCTTGTGAGGGGGTTGCCCAATATTCGCACATTGGACGCTTCCTTCTGAGAACAGTACCTGTACACCGCCGGGTTGACTATTGTGAACATGGCCGCCAATCTATTGTAATCCTGGACAACTACTTTAATCCTCTGACGTCTGCCGGGTCTTGTTTTTTTTTTCTTCCATCTTGTCCTGGATTTGATTTTTTTTTCAGTTTTCCTTTAAGACTGATGCAGCCCGGATGCGGTTGGGCAACTTTTTTTTTTTTTTTTTCCTTTGTGGAAAATCTGCCTCCAAAATCAAAACCCGGACATGTGACCAGACCCGTAGACTAAGATGCATGAGGAGCTCGACCATCAATGCTGGAGGAGCCCGCGAGGGGAGACCTCAGAGATTGGGACCTGTATGTGGATAGAGCTTTATACCTTGTCTGTACACAGCGTTTATACCGCCGCGCTGCCACCTACTGTCCGGATGACCTCATCACTCGCTGGTTTCCCCAATTTTTCTCTTTCTTGGTGACGTCTTCCAGCACCACAGATCAAGATTTAATCGCCTGACACCCACAGATGAAAAACAATCTGAAGACTCCAGAAATGCCCCTTACAGGTGTCTGGTGATGAGCGCAGCCCCCCGGCTCGCCTCCACACAGGAAGCACCAAGACGGCACTGGTATAACCGGACAAGATGGGGCGCATCGATCACTGTCTGATTCTCAGTCTTAATTAGAAGGATTCATTAGCATTTCATGCCCCTTGATAATTATTTCTATAGCGCTGACATATTCCGTAGCACTGTACATTGATAGCTCTGCAGCATCTTCTGTTCTACCTCTACACCGTCAGTTAATTGGCACCAAAGGTTTTGGGGACTTTTCTTTTTTGTCTGCAGGGTGTTGCACGTTAAACCAGGACGCCTTTCTGCTACGCCGCTCCCTCGTGTTGGATAAGTTGTGCTTCCTACCATCAGTCAACCTGGGAAACTGACGCAGGCAGTCGGCTGCCATCTTTACACTTCTATGACCCTCAGGCTGGACCTTATAACAGATGATCACTTATACTATATGGGTGAATACACCAGTAATGCAGGGTATAAGATCCAGTGACTCTGAGCGGGGAGCTGCGGAGCAGGCGCTGCAGAGCTGGGAGCTGGTGAGCAGGAGCTGCAGGGCGGGGGCTGCAGAGCGGGGGCCACAGGTAGGTGCAGACTTAAATACAGCATCCTAGTGTAACACAAGAGCAGAGTTTGGTCTTTTCCTTACTAGGTTTCCATTGTTTTTCTGCTTTTATCTTTACGGTTTCTGCCCATTAGTCTGTGCTCCATGGACGATGCTCCTGTGAGATGTCTGCAGGCCTTGAGCAGCCGTTTGAGGGTGAATATATCTGCGCTCCATGTCAGTGAATTACGTATTTGGATCCAGATAATGGATCTATATGTGGAGCTGGTAACAAACAGGAGCATTGCAAACAGGGAGAGGAGTTTCCAGCTCACTGAGCGGCTCTGGCTGGGGCCAGTGATATGGAGGTGGCAAAGATCAGGACCCCCCAGGAGTAAGTAACTGGGTAACAGAGGAAGGGGGGAAAGTGTCGGGGAGCCTAGTCCTGATCTAGCACAACCTAGTAAATATGCCTGTGTGGCTGATATTAGAAAGGCAGGCCCGGGACTGTGATTGCTACAGCAGGCTGGGAACAGTGGGGACCGCGGGCGTCTGTACCGGGAGCAGGGGGGACCGCGGTCGTCCGTACCGGGAGCAGGGGGGACCGCGGTCGTCCGTACCGGGAGCAGGGGGGACCGCGGTCGTCCGTACCGGGAGCAGGGGGGACCGCGGGCGTCCGTACCGGGAGCAGGGGGGACCGCGGGCGTCCGTACCGGGAGCAGGGGGGACCGCGGGCGTCCGTATCGGGAGCAGGGGGGATCGCGGGCTTCTGTATCGGGAGCAGTGGGTGCCGCAGAGATCTGTACTGGGAGCAGTGGGCGCCGCAGAGATCTGTACCGGGAGCAGGGGGGACCGCAGGCATCTGTGCTAGGACTGATTTATTTTTTTTTTAACCTCTTTATTAATGACCTTGTGGATGGACTGACAGTGAAGTGTCCGTCTGATTCTTATTATTTGCTGGCGACACCAAACCATGTAGAATATAAAATCTGACCCTGACATTACAATATTACAGAACGCTCTGCATGACTCGTCTGATGGGCAAACACTTGTCAAATGGAATGTAATGTAGATAAATGTAGAGTAATCACTGAGGACGGAGGAATCCTATAGCTGCATATACATTAGATGGGAGAATACTCACATACAGGATACAGGACAGGAGGCCGGGAGACTCTGGGTACAGGTAAGCTGAGCCACAATACTCAATGTCAAGCAGCAGCTGCAAAAGCAAACAAGATTTTAGGGTGTATAAAAAGAGAAAATATCCAACGTATTGATACTCCTTTATACATCACTGGTGAGGCCACATCTAGAATATGGGATCCAGTTTTGGGCTCCACATTTTAAAAAAGAATATTCCAAAGGTACAGTCAGTGCAAAGGCAACAACTAGATTCATACACGGGAAGAAGCCCTCCTATATGATGGGAAGTTGGGCTTGTGTAGCTTAGAAAAAAAGACGTCTCGGAGGAGATCTCATTTACATGTATAAATACTTATGGTCTGTACAACGGCCGGCACAGGACTTATTCCTGCCAAATACCGTACTAAGGTAACTATGGCAAACAATAAATAAGGGAAAATGAAGGGGTTAAACGTACAGTAAGCTGAACTACATGTTATAACATGCATGTGGTTTTGATGAAGACGATGGCTGCGGGCTCACTGCCGATGTCGCCACCATGCACACCTGCTGCCAGTCTGACCACTGTGCCATGAGGACGGTGCCACCAGAGCGAGCTCACAAGTCCCAGGGGTCGCGCAGCACCTGGCTCAACACTTGCATCATTCCTGCCGGCAGGACGCACACGTCTGATGTCTACAATGCGATACCGGCACACGAGGACGCACCAACGTCGCACGTCAGCAGAGCGTGGAAGGACGGTCAGGGGGTCGGTCTTTTCCAGTTGGTTTTCTTTTCAGTCGTTTTCTGGGTGTTTTTTGGGAGGATATTCCTTCATGGTTTTTGTAGCGACTTTTTTTCACTGTAATTTTTTTTTTTTTCATTCCATTGAATAATGAAGAGCTGATGGTTATTTAAGCAAAAATTCTGGCAAAACGCTCCACCAGACATCTGCGCTGCTTTGGGACTGTCCCATTGCCTTGTAAAGTACAGAGCGTTCTCTGCGCGTAAAATGCCAACAACAGATTAGTCATTTATTTTAGCTCCTTGGTGTTTTTATAAACGCTAAGATGTTAATTGTGAAAAGCGGGTTTTTATATAGAAATGCACATGGTCATTCTAAGGCCATGTTCACACGTTGCGGTTTTTACCGCGGAACCGCAGCGATTTTGCCGCTGCGGGTCCGCTGCAGTTTCCATTGCGTTTACATTTACATGTAAACCTATGGAAACCGCTGTGCACATGCTGCAGAAAAAAACGCGCAGAAACGCAGCGTTTTATATTCCGCAGCATGTCACTTCTTTCTGCGGAACTGCAGCGGTTCTGCACACATAAACCTCCATTGTGAGGGTAAAACCCGCAGATGAAAAAATATCTGCGGGATTTCTGCGGTTTTGGGTGTAGAAACTGGTACGCGAAGCCCTCGGTCCCCTAGGGAAAAAGTCCAAAAAAAATAAACCAAATCCATACTCCCTGTCCGCAGAATCCAATACCGAGTGTCCCACGCCGATCGCTTGCTCTCCGGCGATACACTACCAGGAGCGAAGCTCCTAGCAGTGTATCGCGTCCTTTACCGGAGTTCAACGGCTCCGGCGGCTCTATTTACGGCATTAGAGCTGCATGTGAACTTTCCCACGCAGCACTGCCGTAAAGCGAGAGTACCGGGGACAATGAACGCCGGTAAACTCTCGCGCATGCGCAGTTACACACCAACAGGAGCCGGAGCTCCTGTCAGTGTGTTGCTGCAGCCGTGGAGAGCAGACACATCTCTGGATGTGTCTGTTCTCCATGGCAGATCTTCGTGGGACCCTCGTTGGATTTCTGCGGACAGGGCCCGGGAGTATGAATTTGGTTTGTTTTTTTATTTCTTTTGCAGGTCGAGGGTCTTCAGATGGATTGAGCGTATAATAAAGGGTTTGTCAAAAAGTGGGTGTCTTTATTTCATTAAAATATTTTTTTCTAGTGTCTGTTTTTTTTAACCCTTTAATAGGATTAATAATGGATAGGCGTCTTATTGACGCCTCTCCATTATTAATCTGGCTTAATGTCACCTTACAATAGCAAGGTGGCATTAACCCCTTATTACCCCATATCCCACCGCTACACAGGAGTGGAAAGAGAGGGGCTAAGTGCCGGAATTGGCGCATCTTTTAGATGCGCCTTTTATGAGGCGGCTGTGGGCTTCTATTTGTAGCCGGGGGGGGCAAATATCCCTGGCCCCTTTCCTAGGCTATGAATATAAGCCCACAGCTGTCTACGTAGCCTTTCTGGCCTAAAAATATAGGGGGACCCCAACACTTTATTTTTTTGGGGGGGCTCTCCCTATATTTGAGAGCCAGAAAGGCTACGCAGACAGCTGTGGGATTAATATTCATGGCCTGGGAACAGCCATGGGTATTTTAACCCCTTCCCAGGCCAAAAATATTGGCCCACATTTGTCTGCCTAGCCTTTCTGGCCTAAAAATATAGGGGGACCCTATGCAACTTTTTTTTTCGGGCCCCCCTGTAGTTTAGAGCCATAAAGGCTACGCAGACATCTGTGTGCTAATATTCCTAGCCTGGGAACAGCCATGGGTATTTTAACCCCTTCCCAGGCCACAAATATTGGCCCACAGCTGTCTGCTTAACCTTTCTGGCCTAAAGATACAGGGGGACCCTATGTCATTTTTTTTTTTTTTGGGTCCCCCTATATATTTATTTAACCTTTTAATAGGATTAATAATGGATAGGCGTCTTATTGATGCCTCTCCATTATTAACCGGGCTTAATGCCACCTTACAATAGCAAGGTGGCATTAACCCCTCATTACCCTATATCCCACCGCTACACGGGAGTGGGAAGAGAGTGGCTAAGTGCCGGAATTGGCGCATCTCATTTTGATGTTTTCACAGGTGTTATACAAGGGTTAATAGTTTGCCTTTAACTGCCTTGCCTTTAAGTGCCTCTTGCCTTTAATTGCTAGAATTACTAGAATCTGTTAACGCAGTAGTCTGATGGTCTCCCGTTCAAGGAGACTACACTTCTTATCATGTATGTTCTCAATAGTCAGTCACAACATGTTTCTGGTACGTTGTGAGGAATAAAGGTCAGTATGACCCTGGGTGATGGTGGGGGCTACATGAGTTACATTGAAATGCATTTTGTGTAAATGGTATAAAACATTGCTTTGGCTTTTAATATATCAGATAAAAGTGACTTGCTCACAGGATATGTGTGAGGTGTCCTTTGTCTCCAAGCGCGCTTGTAAAATGACGGGCGTAATTCCACAATTAGGCCTCACTGGTGATCTGTCAGCTGACAATGGGTCAGAACAAAAACAGCTACGACAGTTTGGCGCCCAACGTGGGGCCGTGTAACCAGCCTCCTTATTCGGAATCCGTATGTGGGAGCTTCCTGAGAGATTGGACATGCAAACAACACAGCTGCAGCAAGGTGAGAAATGTTATTCTTACAATCTGTTTGCACCTGCAATCCCTCTTTCGGATTTCTCCATACCTCTGGGTAAAAGGCTGTAAACACGGTTCAAAGAATCCACATCACCAGTGAGTTTTATGTTTGTTTTGTCTGTTTATGTCCGTATGAGAGTTGAATAATAGAGTAATAAGATGATAATTGTTATCTGTATTATTTGTCAATATCCTAATTGGTTGTGTATTTGTTTAGTGTGTGTAATACAAGAGCTGGGATAGATAGCTGTATTTTGTATAAGGCCGTGGTTTTTGTTGTTTGGCCTTAAAGGGTTTTCAGAGTGTCAGTGGACACTGCTGCAGTTTTATTTATATAGAGTTGTGTTAATTCCAAAGTGCAAAATAGGCAGGCTGTGTGAACCTTGTATGTATGTCCATGAGAAGCTCTGATTGAGATAAGGGATTTTCTTCTTGTAAAATCAACTAAAAAGTGAAAAGAAAAGAAAAAAAAACAATCCCTGAGCACATATGAATGAGTGATCACAAAAGTATCATTACTTATCTAACTGTTGTTGAAGGTCCAGGATGAATGAGTTGTGGATATTTTTAATGTACATTTAAAGGGAACCTGTCACCCCGTTTTTTCCGTATGAGATAAAAATACTGTTAAATAGGGCCTGAGCTGTGCATTACAACAGTGTATTTTGTGGACCCAGATTCCCCACCTATGCTGCCGAAATACGTTACCAAAGTAGCCGTTTTCGCCTGTCAATCAGGCTGGTCTGGTCAAAAGGGCGTGGTGTCTTCCCCCAGATCTTGCTTAGTTTTCCGTTGGTGGCGTAGTGGTTTGCGCATGCCCAAGGTCCCGAATCCACTGCACAGGGGAGTAAAAACAGCGCGATGTGTGCTATTTCATTGGTGATCGGTGGGGGCGGCCATCTTCCTTTGGCCGCGCGTGCGCAGAAGCGGCGCTCTGCTGGCCGCGGCTTCAGGAAAATGGCCGCGGGATGCCGCGCGTGCGCAGATGGAGATCGCGGCGGCCATTTTCCTGAAGCCGAGATGCGAATTCTGCTTCAGGAAAATGGCCGCCGCGATCTCCATCTGCGCACGCGCGGCATCCCGCGGCCATTTTCCTGAAGCCGCGGGCAGCAGAGCGCTCCATCTGCGCACGCGCGGCCAAAGGAAGATGGCCGCCCCCACCGATCAACAGGGAAATAACACACATCGCGCTCTTTTCACTCCCCTGTGCAGTGGATTCGGGACCTTGGGCATGCGCAAACCACTACGCCACCAACAGAAAACTAAGCAAGATCTGGGGGAAGACACCACGCCCTTTTGACCAGACCAGCCTGATTGACAGGTGAAAACGGCTACTTTGGTAACGTATTTTGGCAGCATAGGTGGGGAATCGGGGTCCACAAAATACACTATTGTAATGCACAGCTCAGGCCCTATTTAACAGTATTTTTATCTCATACGGAAAAAACGGGGTGACAGGTGCCCTTTAATTTACATCTGAGATTCAGTGAAACCTGTGTTATATATGGTTTGACACTGGATAGGTTTCTATGTGTGTCTGTGTGTTTTGGCCGGACGCGGTCAGAATCAGCTTATTCAAGTTATGCAGTGATTTGCCTGTATAGAGAAACTGTTTTTTTCCGAGAGGATGAATGTTTGAATGTTTTGTAGAGATTAAGTCTGAAAACTGCTGCACTCTGTTTCTGTGTAGAAGACACCAAGCTCTTATCTGTGCAAAATACCAGATGGGAGGAGGGAGGCAGACCCCTGCGCGACTTGCTTGAGATTTCTCCCCTCGGTGTTGTGGGCCAGAGGAAGGGGGCATAGAGCTGTGCTCAAATATTGTCCTTGGTTTGGTACACGCTGAGAGATTTGTGTTTAAACAATAGTACAATATTGTAAGTTGGAAATTGAAAGTGATTGAAAGATTGGTAAAAAGATTCTCCTGCTTCAAGTTGAGTGATTGATATAGCAAATTGAGGATCAACAGGAGGTAGCCAACTGCACGGCTAGGTGGATGGAACCTTGCCATTCCATGGAGCTGTGCTAGCCAGCTGATTTACCGGGTGATAGGTGGATGGAACCATCCCCGTTAAATCCTTTAGGTCTATCGGGTAATAGGTGGATGTAACCATTCCCGTTAAATCTTGACACTCGCTCTGACTTGCTATGTGTGGCCGCCCGTAGATGGTAAGGCACACTAAAAAGGGCATTTGCAGAATAAAGGTGAGCTGTCTGAGGAATAAGTTGAAGCCATGGGCAACTTGTTCTGTGTATGTGCAGTCAGTGCCCCAATGGGATCCGCTATACAGATTGAAAAAGGAAGCAGTGAAAGATGTGAAACCAATAGTGAAAAAGGCAAAAATGCCAGTGAGTGGATGTTTGGATGTTCAAAAAGGCACAAAGGAGGAAAATAGCAAGTGAATAAATGGCGTCTGAGAGAGTGCAGCAGGACGGAAGTAAGGGGTATTATGAATGTTTTGATGCTTAAAAGTCCGACTATGACACATTACTGCTACCGTTATACCTTTGTATAACCAGAGACCCAGACAAGACAGATGGACTGTGGTCAGACAAACCCAGACTGGAGAAATACTTGTATGATCTGTGCTGCAACCCGACCTAAGAGAATTGCACTGAATCCTGTCCGGACAAGATCACATGTAGTGACATAAGAAGCTGACACAGGATTGTGGTTGGTGGATAGTGGGGACATTAACTTTTGGGAGTAGGCTGACAGTAATCCTTTTGGGAAGGAGCTGTAGACCAGCATGTCATGTCACGCCCCACCACCAGAGAACCAACCACATCAGGTAGGGTAAGACAGATACAGGAGTATTATCCCTGGAGGCTCTCTGACTAGGTAGCTACGCAAAAACAATTGGCTGACCCTGAGAACCAACCTTTCCCATTTTTCAGATAAAGACAATATGATGGACGTATAAGTGCACCTGGGCAGGCCTAGGGAGATAGTGAGCACAAAAGCAGGTGACGTGCTAGGACACATAATTAAGACACATACAGATGTGACAAAAGGAGAGAGTGTAGAGCTATACTTTGGACGGTTACAGCTGAAATGGGCAGACATGGGGTACAGTCCAGTAAACCCACTTGATGTTAAAGTATTGGTAAATACATTCATTACCGGTATGACCAAAGACTTACGAGAAGCTAATACAGAAATCCAAAAAGACCTGAACGGAGAAATGTAGATCCAAAAGATCGCCTGAAAGTCGCTGAAGAGTTGAACAAACTAGGACAATAAGACGACGCGTCATGTATGCTGGAGTACAAGGAAAACAGTAGAGACGTAGTAAGGGACCTAAGAACTTAGAAACAGTAAAGTGCTGAAATTGTGGAGAAAATGGACACTCAGACCAATTTACCACGTCCTTCACCTCTAGACTAGGAAACTGACAACCCAGTGACAAATGTGTGCCCGGTTCTTGTCCCCTCCGGACCTGGTCCTGCCTTGATGACCACCATACCAATGCCGGGAGGGAAAGAGACAGAATTCTTGATTGACACTGGGGCAGCCGGGACTGTGGTACACAAAGACTTGATAACGCCAGACATGATTACTGACGAGACTGTGGAGTGCGTGAGTGTAGAGGGACAAGCGACTGAAGCCCCTATGACTAAACAAATAAGGCTAGAATCACGAGACAGCCAAGAGGTGCTTACAAACTTATTGTTAGTGACAATACCCCTATGAATTTGCTAGGAGCAGAGTTGAGTGCTGTCTAGGCCGCCATACAGTACTCTCCTGAGGGTATTACAGTCACAAGTCCCCTTTCATATAAACACTTGGGGCAGAGGGACGCCAGGGTCTTCCACGTGCACATTATACCACAGGTAAATCATGCCCTATTATAGTTACACTTAATTCCATTCATTTGCCAGTTTAGTAATTTCCTTACACAAGATGGTATAGTTACTGTGTATTTCTAGGTTGTCTTCATATGATATATAGTTTTTTAATAATAATAATAATAATAATTTTATTTATATAGCGCCAACATATTCCGCAGCGCTTTACAACTTATAGAGGGGACTTATACAGACAACAGACATTACAGCATAACAGAAATCACAGTTCAAAACAGATACCAGGAGGAATGAGGGCCCTGCTGCTCGCAAGCTTACAATCTATGAGGAAAAGGGGAGACACAAGAGGTGGATGGTAACAATTGCTTTAGTTATTTGGACCAGCCATAGTGTAAGGCTCGGGTGTTCATGTAAAGCTGCATGAACCAGTTAACTGCCTAAGTATGTAGCAGTACAGACACAGAGGCTATTAACTGCATAAAGTGTATGAGAACATGATGGAGGAACGTGATTATGTTGTTGTTTTTTATTAATAGGCCACACAGGGATAATTAGGTTAATGCGTTGAGGCGGTAGGCCAATCTGAACAAATGAGTTTTTAGTGCACGCTTAAAACTGTGGGGATTGGGGATTAATTGTATTAACCTAGGTAGTGCATTCCAAAGAATCGGCGCCGCACGTGTAAAGTCTTGGAGACGGGAGTGGGAGGTTCTGATTATTGAGGATGCTAACCTGAGGTCATTAGCAGAGCGGAGGGCACGGGTAGGTTGGTAGCCATTCATTATATTGGCTCAAACCATAGTCACTGTTTATTTGTCTTTTCCACTTCCTATACCTTATTGCAAGCAACTGGTATGAATATTTGGTATTTTTTCAAATCCCTTCTTTTTATATTTGGAACTGTTAGTTATGGATTTATATAGGGCTGCTACTTCCTTAAAATAAGCTTGTGCTTTGCTGTGGCCTATGGCATTGTGCTCTCCCATTTTATGACTCAGTATCTTTCGTAAATATATATTTTCATATATATAATTTTCTTTTGGTAACATATTCTGTGAATCAAATTTAGTTTTCCTGAGAGGTACTCTACCCAATCAAATACGGGTATAAATAGTATTTGGACATTAGTGTCTGATTCATATAAACACGTGTGTAATATTTCACAAATGGTGTATATGGCAAGAGTGGTGAAAGTAACACCTGACACCAGAATATCTGAGGACAGGGAAAAGAGTCAGGTACCAGACACCGTTTGGGCAAGGGGAAATCTGATGTGGGCCGGCTGCCCATTCCCCTTGTCATGATTAAATTAAAAGAAGGAACCACTCCTCTTTGGTTAAAGCAATACCCCTTAAGTCTAGTCAAATCAATGTCCCTGAGCAGGGATATTAAAGAGTATGTTAGGGCAGGGGTTCTGGTGCAAAGATCTTCCCCCTGCAACACCCCTTTGTATCCCATTTAAAAAAAAAAAAAAAAAAAGGACCCAAGGGTTCCCCTGACACAGAATATTTTAGGACTTACAGGCCATTAATGATGTTACAGTGAGTGTAATCTCAATTGTCCCTAATACACACACCGTACGGTCACAAAATGTTTCACAGTCATTAATTTGGAAAAATGCATTCTTCTCTGTACCCCTGCACCCTGACTGACGGCATCTTTTCTCTTTTACTCGCGAAGGTAAACAATACTGTTGGACGGTCCTCCCACAAGGGGGAAAGAACTCCCCAACCATCTATTCAACAGCGATGGCAGGGATTCTTGAGCAGTGACAACCACCTCATCCTCAGACTGTACTATTGCAGTACGTGGATGAACTCTTGCTCTGCTGCCCGGACCAGACTGCAGTTTCCTTGCTGTTTTTTGGCAGAGAAGGGTTGCAAGGTCTCACGTGACAAATTACAGTATTGCAAACAAAAGGTGACATTTTTAGGACATTGTAATGCTGAAGGTACAAGACTAAAGACAGAAAACAGGCAATACAAAATCTCCCTTTACCCAGGTCACACCAGCATTTACGTATTTTCCTAGGTTTGGTGACCTACTGTAGGCCTTGGATAAGGTCTGCTTCACAAATGATGCAACCACTCTATGACAGGTTGTCATCAAACCCCTACAATCTCACTCAAGAAGCAACTGATTCCTTCTATTCTCTGAAGCTGCTCATTGTGTCAGCCCCGGCCTTAGGCATTCCAAACTATGATCAGCCATTTTTCTTATTTTGCACAGTGCAGGGAGGACATGCTACCGCAGTACTGACACAACAGCATGGAGAGAAACAGAGACCAATAGCTTACTACTCAGCACAATTAGACCCAGTGATTAGAGGGTCTCCTACGTGTGTCCGAGTTGTAAGAGCTGCTGTATTACAGCTAGGCATGTGAGCTCACACTGACTTTTTCTTTTGACAATTTGTTCCCCACATGACATTAATGCCATACTCATACAAGTAAAAACCAAAACACCTGTCTATGGATAGACAGATCAGACTCGAATGTGCTCTAGTACTAATTTAATGAATACGTCACCCTCAAAAGACATAATGTTCTGAATCCAGCAACTCATCTGCCTGTGGATTCAGAAAAGGGGGAATGGGTGACAGCATTAGAAAAAAAAAAAAAAAAGTACACTGGTACGTTGACGCACAAACATGACTGCATAGGAACTGATGAGCCAGGAGACAGCAGCATTTCATGCACCATATAGATCACAAAGTAGTGGGAAAGTGGAAAGACTAAATGGGACACTTAAACTGAAAATTCAAAGGCCATGGCAGACACAGGAAAGAGCGGGGTAGAGTGCTTGTCTCTTGCACTCGTCAGTCAGACACACTCCAAATAGAAAGACAGGCTCGTCTCCTTTTGAAGTCCTGTTTAGTAGTTTGCCAAAGACTGGTCTGTACTTCCCACAGGTGCTACAAATGCAACACGGTGCTATGACAGCCCATGTCCAGGCCTTGCAGAAAAGTCTTAATGTGGTGCATAAACATGTGTTTTCATCCATTCCAGATCTTAATGCCAGTGCGGACACACATCTGCTGAATCCAGGTGATTGGGTGGTCATACACAGACACGTGAGAAGGAGCCTATATCCACGGTTTGATGGCCCTTTATAAAGTCCAGCTGACCACATTCACTTGAGGGAGCGCCCACCTGGATCCATGCCAGTCACTGCAAAAAGATCTTTTCACTAGCAGAAAGACTTGTTCCAATCACCTTGCTGGCAGTGGTAGGATGTTTGCACCTTACAGAGACACTGAATACACTTTTAAATGTCGACAAGGACAAAAACTGCTGGACTGTTGGATCTGTACACACAGCCCAGTATCTGCAAGGACTATGCTGTACTTTGCCATACCCCAGGAGCCAAGGAGGGTATTAACACCACACTGCATACACAATGAGACTTGGACTCAGATTTTCTTGGTTCCTTAAAGACGTTGTCCACTACTATAACCTTTTTGTTTTCATAAATCTTGCTATTATGGGCCACTGAAAACATCTACTGTGTTTATTTTAGCAATATTACCTTTTATCATGCTGTAGCAGCACATCTTTAGTGCTGGATTCAGCTCTCATGGGGTTAATCGACAACTTTCTTTCTCCTGAGTTACTGTGCTCTAATACTACAAGTTCCATGATGCATTGCACTGCTACTAAACACGAACCTACCACACCCACTCCAAAACACACCCAACCCCTCCCTCCTCTCCCCCCTCTAGCTTCAGAAAGATTTGTGATGTCATTTCTGTCCAACCTCCTCTTTTACATTTGTCCAACCCACACTCCATTACACACAGATAAATGGACAGATAGATAGATACAGATATATCTATATATCTATGTCTATTTCCATAGGTATGTCCATATCCATGTTTCTTAACCCCTTCACCCCCTGGAGCTTTTTTGTTTTCGTTTATCGCTCCCCTTCTTTCCAGAGCCATAATGTTTCCGTCAATATGGCCATGCTGCGGAAAAAGCCGCACCAAAACCACACCAAGAACTGCATCAAAACTGCACCAAAAACTATATAAAAACCGCACCAAAACTGCACCAGGTTTTGATGCAGTTTTTGGTGCAGTTTTGATGCAGTTTTTGGTGCAGTTTTGATGCTTTTTTTGGTGCGGTTTATGCGCGGTTTTAATGCCGTTTTTGGAAATAAGTAAATAAACGGAAAATGTGCATGATTTGAATGGAAACATGCATGAAAAAACGGATTCCAAGGCCGGATTCATCATTTCACAGCTCAGTTTCATACGTTTTTTTGCCGGATCCGTCGCTGTGCGTTTTTTCGCCGGACAGAAGAAACGTTCCTCTGTATGTGTTTTCCATCCGGCGGAAACAGCTTTTTTGACGGATCCGGCAAAAAACTGATGAAACTCTATGAGAAAAAAACAAATCCGACGGAAAAAAATGGATCCGTTTTTTTCAAAACTCGCCAGATTGTGCCTCACGGCAAAAACCTGATGTGTGAAAGCACCCAAATATATGGATAGATACATCTATGTATCTATAGATATATCTATAGATAAATATATCTATAGATAGATATATCCATAGATATATAATAGAAAGGCCGATGTTTCTATAAGGCTACTTTCACACTTGTGTTTTCCGCAATCCGTCTTTTTGGGAAAAAAACGGATCCTGCAAATGTGCTCGCAGGATGCGTTTTTTACCCATAGACGTGTATTAGTGAAGGATCGCGACGGATGGCCACACGTCGCGTCCATCGTGCAACGGATGCGTCGTGTTTTGGCGGACCGTTGGCACGTCCGTCGCGTCTGCCATTTTCTACCGCGCATGCGCGGCCAAAACTCCGCCCCCTCCTCCCCGGACTTCAGAATGGGCAGCGGATGCGTTGAAAAACTGCATCCGCTGCCCACGACGTGCACAAATTTCACAACGTGCGTCGGTACATCGGCCCAACGCATAGCGATGGACCCGTGCCGATGCAAGTGTGAAACAGGCCTTAATGAGCGTTTAATAAAAAACTGAAAAAAAACGGCGTGGGCTCCCGCGCAATTTTCTGCGCAAGAGGGGGAAAGCCGACGGCCGGGGGCCAATATTTGTAGCCTGCTATGAATATCAGCCCGCAGCTGTCTGCGTAGCCTTTACTGGCTATTAAAATAGGGGGACCCCCCCAAAAAAAATGACGTGGGGTCCCCCTATATTTTATAGCCAGAAAGGCTATGCAGACAGCTGCGGGCTGATATTCATAGCCTAGAGAGGGGCCATGGATATTGGTCCCCCCCCCCCCCCCGCTACAAATACCAGTCCGCAGCCGCCCCAGAAATGGCGCATCTGTAAGATGCGCCAATTCCGGCACTGAGGCTGGTTTCACACTTGCGTTCCAACACATGCGTTTTTTTTCCTATACTTAACATTAAATACGCATGCGTTTTTTCGCATGCGTTTTCGGCAACGCATGCGTTTTTGTACGCGCGCGTTCATTTGCAGAAATGCAACCTGTAGTAATTTTTAGCGGCGTTTTTTTGCGGCAAAAAAATGCATGCGTTTATTTGCGGCAAAAAAATGCATTGCTGTCTATGTAAACGCATGCGTTTTTAAGCACATGCGTTTGTTTGCGATAAAAACGCATGCGTTTTTATAGAAAAAAAACAGAAAAAAAACACTGAAACACCACCCACCACCATCAGGGTGATAAAGGGATCCTAACCCTACCCCTAACCTCACCCCTAACCGTTTAATGAACATTTTCTGACCGTCATAGTGCCACGTATGTAAGTGCCACGTATGTAAGTGCCACGTATTTAAGTACCACGTGACACGTATTTCAATGCCACGGATTTAAGTACCACGTATTTCAGTGCCACGTGCCACGTATTTCAGTGCCACGTGCCACGTATGTAAGTGCCACGTATGTAAGTGCCACGTATGTAAGTGCCACGTATGTAAGTGCCACGTATTTCAGTGTCACGTATTAAAGTGCCACGTATTTCTGTCACGTTTACGGTTAGGGTTGATGTCACCGCTCTATAGGACCCTCAGTGACACACTGACAGGAGGCAATGGCTCCTGCAGTGTATCACTGAGGTTACTAAAGTTCACTGGTCTCACTTTATGGCAAAAAGCTGCGTGGGAACTTTCTCATACAGCATGCCATAAAGTGAGACTAGGGACTATTTTCTCACAGGGTGTCATGTTCCCAATGGCAGGGAATTAAACACATAACACGGGCAAAAACAGGACGAGCTCTAGGGTGATGGAACCTGAGCTGACCGCGATCCTGAACCTCAACACTCAACTAACAGCAGCCGGGGAACGTTCCTGGGGGGACTCTAGACGTCTCGCGCCAGCCGGAGATCTAGCTACCCCTATCAGAAGAATCACAGACCTATCTTGCCTCCAGAGAAATATTCCCACAGAAATAGCAGCCCCCCACATATAATGACGGTGAAATGAGAGGAAGGCACAAACGTAGTTATGAAAACAGATTCAGCAAAATGAGGCCCGCTTAAGCTAGATAGCAGAGGATACAAAAGGTGAACTGCGCGGTCAGCTTAAAACCCTTCAAAATACCATCCTGAAATTACTTGAACTCATGTGCCAACTCATGGTACATGAGTGGTAATTTCAGCCCACTAGAGCAACCAGCAGCAGAGAATTACATATCTGCAAGCTGGACTAAAATCATGAAAGCAAACATGAAACAGGGAAATCCAGACTTAGCTTGTCTTGAAGGCCTAGGAGCAGGTAGCAAAGGTAACAGAGACACACTGATACATTGATAGCCGGCAAGGGAATGACAGGAAAGCCAGGTTAAATAGGAAACACCCAGCCTCTGATGGACAGGTGGAAACCAGAGACCGCAACCCACCAAAGTCACCCAGTACCAGCTGTAACCACCAGAGGGAGCCCAAAAACAGAATCCACAACACAGGGGCATAGGAATACATTGTGGGGAATATATTGTGGAGGGATACCTTCCTCCCCTCATTGTGTTCCTGGTGCCCCTGGTGAGTGGTTGAGTCAGCTGATGCTCCTGCTCTCCACGGGAGATCGTCGTGGGACACTCGTTTTAATTGGATTTCTGCGGATCAGGGAGTATATTGTTTGTTTATTATTTTAATATTTTTTACAGATGACAATGGCTTCGGGGATCAAAGTGACAAGTGATGGTGAGTATGTACTCTATGTTTTATGTACTGTATGTCTATATGTATGTAATGTATGTATGTACTGTATGCGCATGTCGTCGCATGCAGCATGTCGTCGCATGGCGCATGTCCTGTATGTGTTCTATGTATGTATGTACTGTATATGTGGTTTTTTTCGGTTTTTTTTTTTTTACATTCAACACATTAGCCGGATGATGGGACTACTACTGTCCCATCATTGGCTAATGTGTCACTCACTGCCACTGTAGCAGGCAGAGCCCGATGGGACTTGTTGTCCCATCGGACGATACCTGCACACAGAGACAGACACACACACACACCACCCCCCAGCACATACCGGTCCGCACAGCGCCGGGGACCGGGACCGCCTAGCACCGGAGCTCGGGACCGCAAAGCGCCGGCGACCGCACATCGCCGGCGCCCGGGACCGCACAGCGCCGGGGACCGCAAAGCGCCGGCGACCGCACATCGCCGGCGCCCGGGACCACACAGCACCGGCGCCCGCCCGCACATCCCTGCCTAGCCCCGCCCGCCCCCAGCACAGCCCCGCAGGCAGCCTCAGCCCCGCCCACAGCCCAGTCACTCTTTATGAGTGACTGCTCTCTGTGGAGCCTGGGGACACGCCTGCTACTGACGTCACGTCAATTTCCAGAGTCTGGAAATTGACGTGACGTCGGTGGAAATGAGCGGCGGCTGAAGCCTGGGGGTCACGTGACCCGGACTCAGGCACCAGCATAGCGCCGCTCACAGGCGAAAATGGCTAAAGAAGGTATTTACCCAAATCATCAGGGGCCCCGGGGGGATACATAGGGGGGTTAATTGAAAGTAGTGGACAACCCCTTTAAGGTTCTTAATAAGACTAATACAATATAGAGACTTCTTTTTAAATCCAGCCAATTGGCTTAGCGGCCTAGAGGGAGGGATTATTTTTTACTTGACTTGACAGACTTGTATGCAAATTTTGTTGCTTTGCTTATTGTTTCATGTAGCTGTAAAAGCGCTAATATATGTATTATCTAAGGCTGAACCTTCTGTAGTATATCATAGGCCCCGTATGGCCACTGCTGACGGGGGAGTTGAGTGTCCACACTGAGCGTGGATGGGCGAAGCAGGTAGAAAGCCCCCTTGTGGGTACTAGACCCATGAGACAGTAGCTCCTTTGTGGACATCAGCTGACCCCGTAGCAAAGGTTATACCATTTACAAAAGGGGGAAATTGTTATAGAAGGGTTAATAGTTTGCCTTTAACTGCCTCTTGCCTTTAATTGCTAGAATTACTAGAATCTGTTAACGCAGTAGTCTGATGGTCTCCCCTCCAAGGAGACTACACTTCTTATCATGTATGTTCTCAATAGTCAGTCACAACATGTTTCTGGTACGTTGTGAGGAATAAAGGTCAGTATGACCCTGGGTGATGGTGGGGGCTACATGAGTTTCATTGAAATGCATTTTGTGTAAATGGTATAAAACATTGCTTTGGCTTTTAATATATCAGATAAAAGTGACTTGCTCACAGGATATGTGTGAGGTGTCCTTTGTCTCCAAGCGCGCTTGTAAAATAAAGGGCGTAAATCCACAATTAGGCCTCACTGGTGATGTCAGCTGACAATGGGTCAGAACAAAAACAGCTACGACACAGGGTTGGACAAGAAAATGACATCATGTGTTTTGGTTTTTTTTTCCCACTGCAGTTCAAGCTTTATTTGTGTCGAAAACACAGACAATCTGCAGGGAAAAACGCATCAAAAAACGCATCAAAAAACGCACCTGCGTTTTCTGCCAAGATCTTCGGTTTTTAGTGCAGAAAAATCCGCAGGAAAATCTGCAACGTGTGCACATAGCCTAAGGGGTTTCAATAGGTTTTTCCAGGCAGAATCGGCATGAAAACGCCATTGTGTGCAGATAGCCACAGTGTGAGAATGCAATCCTCCTACTGAACACCACAGACCATAACCCCCTGCAGGTACTCCAGCCGCTGTATACAGAGGGTGGGCCTCCTCCAGTAGAGCAGACACCTGCTGTATACAGAGGGTAGGCCTCCTCCGGCAGAGCGGACACCTGCTGTATACAGAGGCTGGGCCTCCTCCGGCAGAGCAGACCCCTGCTGTATACAGAGGGTAGGCTTCCTCCGGCAGAGCAGACACCTGCTGTATACAGAGGGTAGGCCTCCTCCGGCAGAGCAGACACCTGCTGTATACAGAGGGTAGGCCTCCTCCGGCAGAGCAGACACCTGCTGTATACAGAGGGTAGGCCTCCTCCGGCAGAGCAGACACCTGCTGTATACAGAGGGTAGGCCTCCTCCGGCAGAGCAGACACCTGCTGTATACAGAGGTTAGGCCTCCTCCGGCAGAGCAGACACCTGCTGTATACAGAGGTTAGGCCTCCTCCGGCAGAGCAGACACCTGCTGTATACAGAGGTTAGGCCTCCTCCGGCAGAGCAGACACCTGCTGTATACAGAGGGTAGGCCTCCTCCGGCAGAGCGGACACCTGCTGTATACAGAGGGTGGATGCGCGGCTGCTGAGGGTTGCGTACCTTGATGTTCCTTGTCCTGGGTGAAATCTTCACCAATGGCTGCCCTGATATATAGGACTGTCCTGATAAGATCCAGCCGCCTCCATCATGCGTATTTAAAGAGGATAAAAAATGTGGCCATCGGATTGTAGCAGTAGATGCAGCTTTAGGGCTCATACTCACTTGCACGAGACTCGGATGAGTCCTGTACGGCAATACCCGGCGCTGCTGCCGGCACTCAGATCGGAGCGTGCGTTTGCATAGGAATACATGGAGCCACACGCTCCGCTCCTCTGTGCCAGGTGCAGTGCCGGGTATTGCCGTGCAGGACTCATCCGAGTCTCGTGCAAGGGAGTATGAGCCCTAACTCCCCATCTACACATTAATGCTGCCTCTGCCCTGGCCTATGTGGACAAGCTGCAGCGGTATCTCCATGACTGCAGCGATCGGCTGCAGGGTACACTGCTGCACAGAGCAGGGCGGTGGCAGGGCTGGACCTGGAGAGGGTAATTCACTTCTGTGAAATGAGCACTATTTTCGGAGTGCAAAATGTTGAAATGACGGATCCTGTGCAGATTGTAAAAAAACGGGTGCAATGGGCCTGTTTTCCTCACGGACCCGTCGAGGCTATGTTCACATGTTGTGTATGCGTCTTCGCAGCAGTTTTCCGCTGTGAAAACGCATACCCAACACAACCCTGGTTAAAATTAATAAAAAAATAAATAGCAATATTCTTACCTTCCAGCGTCCCGTGCAGCGTTACCGATGCTCCTGGCAGCTAGCGTTCCCAGTAATGCCTTGGGTGCAATGACCTCTGATGACATAGCGGTCTCGCGAGACCGTGATGTCATCAGGTCATTTCACAATGCATTGCTGGGAACGCTAGCTGCCGGGAGCATCGGTAACGCTGCGCGGGGATGCAGGAAGGTAAGAATGTTGCGATATTTTTGTTTAACATTATATCTTGTTACTATTGATGCTGCATAGGCAGCATCAACAGTAAAAAGAGAGCGAGAGAGAATTTGACTGACTGGAAATTCTTCCTCGCATGCTTAGTTTCAAACGACGGAATCCGTTGCTGGATTCCTGCTTTTGACAGTCAGCGACGGATCCTGCGTCCATAGCCTTCCATTGTAGACAGTGACGGGCAGCGCAGGATCCGTCGCTGAGCAATTTTTCCAACGTGCAGAAAAAACGTTCCTCTGTGCGTTGTCTCTGCCCGACGGACAGCGATTGTACGATGGATCCAGCACACGACAGATGAAACGTGATGCAATCCGTCGCTAATACAAGTCTATGGGAAAAAACGATCCAGCAAAAAGATTTGCTGGATCCCGTTTAAAAAAAAAAAAAGACGGATTTCGACGGGAGCTCAAAGACGGAAGTGTGAAAAATATAGTTCTTACCGATAACGGTATTTCTCTGAGCCCATGACGGCACCACGGAGAGAGGGGATCCGCCCACCAAGGACAGGAAACCTACAGATAAAAAGGGCGGTACCACTCTCCTGCATCAGTTGTTTTACATAGAGAATGATGGGAGACTACTAAAACATTTGTTAATTTTAACTGTTTAGCATAACGAGATACCGCGTGACTTAAAAACTATGAATAGACTATGGCACTATTTTGATCTGAGCACCCACAAGTGAAGGGAGGGAATGTACGGGTGCCGTCATGGGCTCAGAGAAATACCGTTATCGGTAAGAACTATATTTTTCTCTGATCGCCCATGACGGCACCACGGAGAGAATTGCATAGATAGTACATTCAGGGAGGGACCACCGCTTCCAGAACCCTTTTACCGAAGGTAAGGTCTGAAGAGATTAGGTCCAATCTATAGTGCCTATAGAATGTGGAAGGTGAGGACCAGGTAGCAGCTCTACATATCTGGTCGATGGAAACTCCGGCCTTCTCCGCCCAGGAAGATGCCACTGCCCTTGTTGAATGAGCCTTAACCTCCCCAGGAATGGACATCCCACTTGTTGAGTATGAAAGACTGATGGCGTCCGTGATCCATCTTGCTATGGTGGCTTTAGATGCTTTTTTCCCCTTTCGGGGACCCTGGAAACACACAAACAGAGAGGGATCCTCCCTACTCTCTCTAGTGACTTCTAGGTAACGTAAGAGACATCTTCTTACATCTAGCGTGTGTAATGTTTGTTCCTTCTTATTCATAGGGTTGGGACAGAAGGAGGGGAGAGATATCTCTTGAGACCTGTGAAATTTTGAAGCCACTTTCGGGAGATATGCTGGGTCTGTTTTTAAAATGACCCTATCCTCTAGAAATTGTGTGTAAGGAGGGTTAGCTGAGAGAGCCTGCAAGTCGCTGACCCTACGGGCAGAAGTGAGAGCTACTAACAGCGGTTTTGAGAGAGAGGTTTTTTATTGAAGTTTCGTGTAACGGTTCAAATGGTGGGCTAGTCAAGGCTTTAAGGACCAAGTTTAAGTCCCATTGAGGAACGACTTTTACCGTAAGAGGCCTTGATCTTCTTGCTGCTCTGATGAATCTAGAGACCCACCTGTTTGAAGCTAAGTCAAAATTGAATAGGGCTCCTAATGCTGCCACGTGGACTTTCAGGGTACTAGTGGCTAACCCCATCTCCAACCCGTTTTGTAGGAACTCCAATATAGAATTAAGGGGAATTTCTTTCCCTATTTTTGCACCTGATGAAGACAGAAACTTTTTCCATAATTTGCCATACTGTTTCGTTGTAACCGGCTTCCTACTTTGTAATAAGGTTGAAATTAGCCCCGGTAAGAACCCCGTTTTCTAATAATTTCCTTTCAAGCACCAAGCTGTCAAGTGCAAGTTCCTGACCTGCGGATGACAGACTGGGCCCTGTGACAATAGATCCTGGAGGTCTGGCAATACCCAAGGGTCGGATATTGACATCCTCCTTATCCATGAGAACCAAGGTCTCTTCGGCCAGAACGGGGCAATCAAGATGACCAGCGCCCCGTCCTCCCGAATTTTCCTCAGCACTGCTGGAATCGGAATAAGAGGAGGAAAGGCGTAGACCAGATGGTGACCCCAAGATATCAGGAAAGCGTCCACAGCTACTGGGTTCCCCAGAGGAGATAGGGAGCAAAAGGAGGCTACTTTTTTGTTTAGATGGCTCGCAAAGAGATCTATTTTGGGGACCCCCCATTTTTCCGTGATCTGGGTAAATATTGCCTGATTCAGTTCCCATTCTCCCTGTTTTAGGCTGGACCGACTGAGGAAGTCCGCTTTGTAATTGTCTACTCCTTTTATGTGCAGGCTTGTTAGGGATAGGAGGTTGCTCTCGGCTATTCGTAGGGTTGAGTTGGTCACTTCCATTAGATTTTTGGAACGGGTGACCCCCTGGTGATTCAGGTAAGATACTACCACCCGGTTGTCCGACATCACTCTTACGAGATGAGAGTGAAGGACCCCTAAGAATTCCTGAAGGGCAAACTTGACCGCAAGAAGTTCCTTCATGTTGGAGGATTTGTTTGCTAGAGACGGAGACCAGATGCCCTGGACTACCAGATCGCCCAGATGAGCCCCCCACCCTGAGGGACTTGCATCCGTAGTCAGGACTTTTGAGATCTGAATTACCCATGGGACCCCCTGGGAAAGATTTTCCTGCGATTTCCACCATGTCAGAGAGTGATTGGTACGAGGAGATAGAGTTAACCGCCCGTCTAAATGCCCTCCTAGATGGGTTTGTTCTGAAAATATCTGCCATTGGAGATCTCTTGAATGTAATTGGGCCCACTGGACCGCGGGGATGCAAGAGGTCATGGAGCCTAGGAGGGACATACCCTGACGGAGTGTTATGGAGGGGAGAGATTGAACTCTTGATACTAAACTTTTTAGTTTCTGTATTTTGTTCTCCGGGAGCCGACATTCCATTTTTATGGAGTCTAGAGTGAGACCTAGGTACTCCTGGACCTGAGAAGGCATTAGTCTGGATTTTTCTATGTTTATTAGCCAACCCAGTTCTTTTAGGGAATGAATCACTGTTGCCAGTTGATTCTCGCAATGCTGCGGGGAGGAGCCTATCACCAAGAAATCGTCCAGATATGGTACAATCAAGGTATTTTCTTCCCTGAGGTGAGCCATTACCTCCGCGATCAGTTTTGTGAAAATCCTCGGGGCTATGGCTAGACCAAAAGGCAGAGCTGAGAACTGGAAGTGACTTAGGACTCCTCTGATGTGAACCGCCATCCTGAGGAATCTTTGGTGATCTTTGTGTATTGGGACGTGATAGTATGCGTCCTTTAGGTCTAGGACCACCATGAAGCATTGAGGAAACAGCATTTTGATAGATGATTTTATCGTTTCCATCTTGAATGCCTGAACCTCTAGGTAATTGTTTAGGTTTTTCAGATTTATAATGGTTCTGAAAGAACCGTCTGGTTTTCTCCTCAGAAATAGAGGGGAATAGTATCCTTGTCCTCTTTCTTGAGGGGGAACCTCCAGGAGTACTCTCTTTTCTACTAACCCGATGACCTCTCTTTCTAGTGCCAGCTGCTCTTCTGCCGAAGATCTTGTAAATGTCATCGTAAAAGAGGGACGAGGGTATCTTTTGAACGTTAACCTCAGTCCTGATTCTATGACGTTCAGTATCCATTGACTGGAGGTAACCCTTTCCCAGGCTGGGAGAAAGAGAGATAATCTCCCTCCCACCTGGGGCGAACCTTCATTGTGGAGGTTTCTTGTTATCATTGGGGTTTTTATTGAAGATAAACCCCTTATTTTTGTTCCTCTTATCCTCCCATTTCCCTTGGCCTCTCCCCGGGTTTTTGCGGAAAAACCTCTTGTTCCGAAAGGGCTTCCGGTAAGAGGGGAGACCCAGAGAAGGAAAGGACTTTTTCTTGTCCCCTGCTTTTTCCAAAATGTCGTCTAAGGTAGAACCGAACAAAAATTCTCCTTCGCAGGGGATAGTACATAGTTTTGTTTTTGTTTGGAGGTCGCCTGGCCAGTTTTTAAGCTAGAGGGCGCGCCTGGCCGCGTTAGAAAGCACAGCTGACCTAGCGGCTAATCTGATTGAGTCGGCCGAGGCATCAGCCAGGAAAGCCGCAGCCCCCCTCATCACTGGTAAGGTATTCAGTATCGAGTCTCGGGAAGTCTTCCCGTTTAATTGACCCTCTAGCTGATTCAGCCAAATCATTAGGGAGCGAGATGTACATGCCGCCGCTACTGCGGGTTTTAGGCCTCCTCCCGCTGCCTCCCAAGAGCCTTTGAGGAAGGCGTCCGCCTTCTTGTCCATAGGGTCTTTTAGGACCCCCATGTCTTCAAACGGGAGAGCGAATTTTTTTGATGCTTTAGCAATTGCCACATCTAATTTGGGGGCTTTCTCCCAAAAGGAGCAGGATTCATCCTCGAAGGGGTATTTCCTTTTTGGAGTTAAAAGAGATTTTTTCATGGGTTTTTTCCATTCCTTTTTAATTAAAGTTGCGATTGCGTCATTAAGCGGAAACGTTCTACTCTTTTTTTGTTCTAAGCCCCCAAACATGATATCTTGTACCGTTTTTTTGGGGTGGGAGTCTACTAACCCCATAGTACTTCTCACTGCCTTTATGAGGCCATCGGTGTCCTCTAGAGAGAAACAGTTGTGCCCCCCCGAGGAAGAAGTGGATGATGCAGATGAGGAGTCGGAGGATACTGAACTCGCACTATCGCTGTCAGATTTTGAGACCGGAGACGGAGACCTGTCTCTGGTCCTTCTCCGTTTTTTTCCCTTTTTTAGGGTTTTAAAGGTGTCTTCCACTTGCTCCTTAATCAGATTTTTTAAATCGGTTGCGAACCCAGGCAGGCTTTCAGATACTGTCTGCTGTATGCAGGTATTACATAGCCTCTTCTCCCAGGCAGGTGGAAGATCTTCTCTACAGATGGCGCAGATTTTATGCTTTGTTTTACCTACGCTTTTCCTCCCCTAAAAGAGACAAATAATAATCTTACTGTCTCTGACTTTCACGAAGATCAACTTACCACCTCCAGGACCCATAAATACCAGTTGGGGATTCTCTGTCTCTGGCTTTTTCCCCGACGCCGTACTGGACCCCTTACTGTGTTGGGACCTTTGGCGTTCTTTGCTGGCGTCCTGGTCCTTCTGCTGTCGCCTTTTCTGCTGCTGCTGTGGCGATGCTATAGGTGGAGGTGACTCTGGCAAGGGAGATGCCGGGTCGCTCATACTGCTGCTGGTCTGCGGTCGTGCCTTGATAGCGCTCCGGTGACTAGTAGCTCTTGAGGCTCCTGCCGATATTGCAGAGCCACTGGGAGGAAGTAACTTCTCCCATTTAAAGCTTCCCGCCGCTTTGCTGTGCTCCGCGCCTGCGCAGTAGCACCCGGCCGACGGCGAGGAGCGCCGAACACCGGCACCTGCGCAGTCGAGCTTTTGCGGCGCCTGCGCAGATCAGCCCCGCCGGCGCCTCGCGAGACCAGTATAATCCCGGGCATGCGCCGAACTTCCAAGATGGCGCCCGGAGTGCAGATATGGCGCTGCTGACCGGCGCCTCCCGGTCCTATGCAGTCCCTTCCGCGCGGCTCTGCACGCCTGATGGCGGTGCAGTGTGCAGACTAACGCTTGTTTTGGGGAGGCCCGCGCCTCCCGCAACCAGAGGGACCCCCCTGGATGTTGCCGCTGCTGCATCTTACCTGGGGAGGTGACCGCGTACTCCTTGTCACCTCCCCCGCACACCCTAGAGGCCCACTAGCCCCCAGCGGTGGCGCTTTGGGTCACCACCTCAGCCGAGGCAGAGGGACCCCCGCTGCCTGAGTCGGACTGGTGGGCCCCGGATTTCCAACGTCGATCTGGTAAGTCCGTAGGTCTCCCATCAAGGACAGGAAACCAACTGATGCAGGAGAGTGGTACCGCCTTTTTATCTGTAGGTTTCCTGTCCTTGGTGGGCGGATCCCCTCTCTCCGTGGTGCCGTCATGTGCGATCAGAGAAAGAGGCCTTACAATACCCCTATAATCCCATCATATTACTCGTACATCACATCAGGTCCCATCGCCTGCCTTACTGCCGGGAGATGTTGGAGACCCCTGTGCCTGCAATGACGATGCTCCAAAGACCATCTGTGACTGACAGGGTATCTACTGCAATATTGAGGTAATGCAGCATAAAGCAAAGTCTTCTATGGGGACTACAAAAGAAAAGTTTAATAATTTGACTTCCCCCTCCCTTTTCATCCATTTAAAATAAATACCAAATTGTTTACATTCTTACGTTTTTATCTCCACAACCATAAAATCTCGGCTATCAAAATGGAAAATTAACCTGATATGTAAACAGCATAAAGTGAAAAATGTAAATGCCGGAATTGTGGGGTTTGTGTCATTGCAAAAAAAAATTAAATTGCAATAAGCAAACAAAACATCTATCCCAAAATGTTAAGTTCCAAAAAATAAGCCCGAGCACAGCAACATCAAGGTAAATAACTGTACATAATCGTACGTCTGGGAACATCATGTGGCCAGGTCAGTTACCAGCCCCCGAACACCGGAAAATAAAAAAAGAATTGTGGTTCTGCGCAGTTTCTCTGCATTTGGAATTTTTTTCCCCATTTTTCCAGTCTTTTCAACAGTAAAATGAACAGTGCTGCTCAAAACCACAACTCCATCGGTCGGTGAGGGGGTGGGCGGTCATTCCCATGTCGGTTGGTGAGGGTGGCGGTCTTTAGCCCGTTGGTTGCTGAGGGTGGCTTTCCTTCACGGGTCAGTCGCTGGGGGCGGTGGGCTTTCACAGGTCAGTGAGGGCGGCAGTCCTTAGCGTGTCGGTCGCTGAGGGCACCAATCACCAAAGACGGCGGTCTTTAACGTGTCGGTCGCTGGTCTTTCGTGGGTCGATCGGTGAGGGCAGCGGTCCTTCACGGGTCGGTCGTTGAGGGCAGCGGTCCTTCGCGAGTTGGACGGTGGGGGAGTCGGCCTTTCGCTGGTCTGTCGCTGAGGTCCTTCGCTAGTCGGACGCCGAGGGCGGCGGTCATTCGCTGGTCGGTCTCCATCTGCTCCTGTCTCCGTCTGTCCCTGTCTTCCTCTGCTCCTGTCGCTGTCCCTGCTTCCATCTGTAGCCGGCCCGTCCCTGTTTCCCTCTGCTCCTGTCTCCCTCTGTCCCTGTATGCAAATTGCCTCTTCAGAGAAAAAGGACTTAAACTCTATAGCGCCACCTGACGAGGGCCAACAGCCCGAAACACCGTGTCTGCGAATTGAGATACTGATTTGGTTTTTATCCCGTCATATTGCACAACTACTGTAGTTATAGGCTTGATTGTGACTTGTAGGATCGCTACTTTCAACAGGTGGCGCTATAAAGATTAAGTCCTCTGTTTCTCTGAAGAGGCAATTTGCATATTAAATTTCCCAGAGGAGCTTTGCAAGGCGAATAAGCCTCCTTACCTTGACAAGACAGAGCTGGTAGGTCACTCTCCACAAGGAGAAACCTTACCCCTTAGACCTCTGTCCCCGTCTCCCTCTACTCCTGTCACCGTCCCTGTCTCCGTCTGCTCCTGTCGCCCTCCCTGTCTCCGTCTGCTCTTGTCGCCGTCCCTGTCTCCCTCTGCTCCTGTCGCCGTCCCTGTCTCCCTCTGCTCCTGTCACCGTCCCCCTCTGCTCCTGTCACCCTGTCCCCCTCTGCTCCTGTCGCCGTCCATGTCTCCCTCCTGTTCCTGTCGCCGTCCATGTCTCCCTCCTGTTCCTGTCCCCGTCTCCCTCTGCTCCTGTCACCCTCTGCTCCTGTCACCCTGTCCCCCTCTGCTCCTGTCACCCTGTCCCCCTCTGCTCCTGTCGCCGTCCATGTCTCCCTCCTGTTCCTGTCCCCGTCTCCCTCTGCTCCTGTCGCCATCCCTGTCTCCCTCTGCTCCTGTCGCCGTCCATGTCTCCCTCCTGTTCCTGTCCCCGTCTCCCTCTGCTCCTGTTCCTGTCCCCATCTCCCTCTGCTCCTGTCACCCTGTCGGCCTCTGCTCCTGTCACCCTGTCCCCCTCTGCTCCTGTCGCCATCCATGTCTCCCTCCTGTCCCTGTCTCCCTCTTGTTCCTGTCGCCGTCCATGTCTCCGTCTGTCACGGTCTCCCTCTGCACCTCTCCCTGTCTTCCTCTGCTCCTGTCTCCCTCTGTCGCCGCCTCTCCGTCTCCCTCTGTCCCTGTCTCCCTCTGCCCCCGTCTCCCTCTGTCCCCGTCTCCCTGTCCTGTTGCTGTCCCTGTCTCCCTCCTGTTGCCGTCTCCCTCCGTCCTGTTGCTGTCGCCGTCTCCTCCGTCCCCGTCTCCCTCCGTCCTGTTGCTGTCGCCGTCTCCTCCGTCCTGTCAGGAGTCGTCACTCGATCTTCCCGCCTTTCTCAGTCGCGCCACTCGAGGGCGGTCACGTGATGCGGTGACGTCAGAGGGCGGTCACATGACCGTGTGTGGCAGCAGGTGCGGGCAGAGCGGGGACAGGTGAGGTGACTCCGCGGCTCCGGTCTCTGCCTCCTCTCGCAGCCGCCGCTCTCCCGCCATCTCCGCCGCTGTGTCCGGGATGGGCGCCGTCCCGGAGTGGGTGCTGATCTCCCTGATCGCCGCGCTGGTCGCCCTCCTCCTCCTCACGCTCTTCGGGCTGGCCGTGTACTCGGGGCTGCTGACTGAGGTGGAGGTGAGAGCCGGGCCGCCCCCCATCCGCGGAGTGGTCTTGGCCTACAAGTTCCGTGTGGGGCCGTATGACGAGAGCGGGAACCTGTACACGGAGAGCGTCAGTCTGGCGCCGAAACTCGTGTCCATAGGAGTCTACTACGACAACCCCATGAAGGTGAGAGCGGGCAGACCACTGTGTACAGAGGGGGGGACGGGGCAGACCACTGTGTACGGGGGGGGGGACGGGGCAGACCACTGTGTACGGGGGGGGACGGGGCAGACCACTGTGTACGGGGGGGGGACGGGGCAGACCACTGTGTACAGAGGGGGGGGACCGGGCAGACCACCGTGTACAGAGGGGGGGACGGGGCAGACCACTGTGTACAGGGGGGGATGGGGCAGACCACTGTGTACAGGGGGGGATGGGGCAGACCACTGTGTACAGAGGGGGGGGACCGGGCAGACCACCGTGTACAGAGGGGGGGACGGGGCAGACCACCGTGTACAGAGGGGGGACGGGGCAGACCACTGTGTACGGGGGGGGGACGGGGCAGACCACTGTGTACGGGGGGGGACGGGGCAGACCACTGTGTACGGGGGGGGGGGACCGGGCAGACCACCGTGTACAGAGGGGGGGACAAGGCAGACCACCGTGTACAGAGGGGGGACGGGGCAGACCACTGTGTACGGGGGGGGATGGGGCAGACCACTGTGTACGGGGGGGGACGGGGCAGACCACTGTACAGAGGGGGGGACGGGGCGGACCACTGTGTACAGAGGGGGGGACGGGGCGGACCACGGTGTACAGAGGGGGGGACGGGGCGGACCACGGTGTACAGAGGGGGGGACGGGGCGGACCACGGTGTACAGAGGGGGGGACGGGGCGGACCACGGTGTACAGAGGGGGGGACGGGGCGGACCACGGTGTACAGAGGGGGGGACGGGGCGGACCACGGTGTACAGAGGGGGGGACGGGGCGGACCACGGTGTACAGAGGGGGGGACGGGGCGGACCACGGTGTACAGAGGGGGGGACGGGGCGGACCACGGTGTACAGAGGGGGGGACGGGGCGGACCACGGTGTACAGAGGGGGGGACGGGGCGGACCACGGTGTACAGAGGGGGGACGGGGCGGACCACGGTGTACAGAGGGGGGGACGGGGCGGACCACGGTGTACAGAGGGGGGGACGGGGCGGACCACGGTGTACAGAGGGGGGGACGGGGCGGACCACGGTGTACAGAGGGGGGGACGGGGCGGACCACGGTGTACAGAGGGGGGGACGGGGCGGACCACGGTGTACAGAGGGGGGGACGGGGCGGACCACGGTGTACAGAGGGGGGGACGGGGCGGACCACGGTGTACAGAGGGGGGGACGGGGCGGACCACGGTGTACAGAGGGGGGGACGGGGCGGACCACGGTGTACAGAGGGGGGGACGGGGCGGACCACGGTGTACAGAGGGGGGGACGGGGCGGACCACGGTGTACAGAGGGGGGGACGGGGCGGACCACGGTGTACAGAGGGGGGGACGGGGCGGACCACGGTGTACAGAGGGGGGGACGGGGCGGACCACGGTGTACAGAGGGGGGGACGGGGCGGACCACGGTGTACAGAGGGGGGGACGGGGCGGACCACGGTGTACAGAGGGGGGGACGGGGCGGACCACGGTGTACAGAGGGGGGGACGGGGCGGACCACGGTGTACAGAGGGGGGGACGGGGCGGACCACGGTGTACAGAGGGGGGGACGGGGCGGACCACGGTGTACAGAGGGGGGGACGGGGCGGACCACGGTGTACAGAGGGGGGGACGGGGCGGACCACGGTGTACAGAGGGGGGGACGGGGCGGACCACGGTGTACAGAGGGGGGGACGGGGCGGACCACGGTGTACAGAGGGGGGGACGGGGCGGACCACGGTGTACAGAGGGGGGGACGGGGCGGACCACGGTGTACAGAGGGGGGGACGGGGCGGACCACGGTGTACAGAGGGGGGGACGGGGCGGACCACGGTGTACAGAAGGGGGGGACGGGGCGGACCACCGTGTACAGAGGGCGGGACCGGACGGACCACCGTGTACAGAAGGGGGGCGGCGGTGCAGACCACTGTGTACTGCGGAGGGGGGACCGGACGGACCACTGTGTACAGAAGGGGGGCGGCGGGGCAGACCACCGTGTACAGGGGGGGGTCGGGGCAGACCACCGTGTACGGGGGGGGGGCAGACCACCGTGTACTGCGGATGGGGGACCGGGCAGACGACCGTGTACAGCGGAGGTGGGGACGGGGCAGACGACTGTACAGCGGAGGGGGATGGGGCAGACCACTGTGTATGGGAGGATGGGGTCGGGGCTGGCTACTGTGGAGGGGCGGGTAAGACCATGGTGTACAGCTGAGGTGGGGACGGGGCAGACCACTGTATGCGATCGGGGGGGGGGGGTCGGGGCAGACTACTATCTACTATATATGGAGGGGTCTTATCACAGTGTGTGAAGAGGGGACAGGTGATACCACTGTGTGGAAGCGTCATTGTTCTCATGAAAATAAGGAGCGTGTATTGCTGGGGACTGGTTATGTTTGGAGTTTGTGTATTTGCTGTCCTGTGCACCATCTCCATGCTCTGCCCCGTCGTTCGCCTCTCCCCTCCGGCCGCTCTGCCCCGTCGTTCGCCTCTCCCCTCCGGCCGCTCTGCCCCGTCGTTCGCCTCTCCCCTCCGGCCGCTCTGCCCCGTCGTTCGCCTCGCCCCTCCGGCCGCTCTGCCCCGTCGTTCGCCTCGCCCCTCCGGCCGCTCTGCCCCGTCGTTCGCCTCGCCCCTCCGGCCGCTCTGCCCCGTCGTTCGCCTCGCCCCTCCGGCCGCTCTGCCCCGTCGTTCGCCTCGCCCCTCCGGCCGCTCTGCCCCGTCGTTCGCCTCGCCCCTCCGGCCGCTCTGCCCCGTCGTGCGCCTCGGTGCTGTTTGCTGTGTGTTGCGTGTGTAATTGCCTGTCATTAGACTGTGTCTTTTTCTGGTGTAATAATTTACACTCGGTTGCACCCAGGACTGTGGGTACAGAGCAGAAATACCAGCTCCTCCGCTGGGACCTCCAGCTTATTATAGCAGCAGCTCCTCTCCCGGGGCCGCTGTACGAGGGCTCCGGGGGCCGCATGATGTAGAGCAGAGTAGCCCAGGTGCAGCTCTCTGCCAGGGCCTCAACTCTGCAAAGATGGAGACTTGGGATATAACTGCAACAAGGACCCCCAAATGTGAGCGATTTAATAGGAAATGTGTCCCTGGGGCCCGAAGAGCTGCACCCACAGACCCCCTGACTGCAGAAATCTCCAAATCCTGCAAAAGTGCACAACACCTGTTTTATCTACCGTTACAAGTGAGTTGTAGATTCCGTGTCAGCAGAATACTGAGTGCAGCTCTGGAAGATAAGACACAATGTAACAGCAGAATAGTGACTGCAGCTCTGGAGGTGACTGGAGGATAAGACTATGTAACAGCAGAATAGTGACTGCAGCTCTGCGGGTGACTGGAGGATAAGACAATGTAACAGCAGAATAGTGAGTGCAGCTCTGGAGGATAAGACACAATGTAACAGCAGAATAGTGACTGCAGCTCTGCGGGTGACTGGAGGATAAGACACAATGTAACAGCAGAATAGTGACTGCAGCTCTGGAGGTGACTGGAGGATAAGACAATGTAACAGCAGAATAGTGACTGCAGCTCTGGAGGTGACTGGAGGATAAGACAATGTAACAGCAGAATAGTGAGTGCAGCTCTGGAGGATAAGACACAATGTAACAGCAGAATAGTGACTGCAGCTCTGCGGGTGACTGGAGGATCAGACACGATGTAACAGCAGAATAGTGACTGCCTCCAAAACACTACTATTCCTGATCGTGGACACGTACCCGAAGTGTCACGTGTCTGTCAGTATATACACTTTACCTCTTCTGAAGAGCCACAGAGGCTGCAACACCATTAACAAGAGGCACCACTAACCAAACACCACCATGGAGACCGAGGAGATCTCCCGACGAGACCGAGGAGATCTCCCGACGAGACCGAGGAGATCTCCCGACGAGACCGAGGAGATCTCCCGACGAGACCGAGGAGATCTCCCGACGAGACCGAGGAGATCTCCCGACGAGACCGAGGAGATCTCCCGACGAGACCGAGGAGATCTCCCGACGAGACCGAGGAGATCTCCCGACGAGACCGAGGAGATCTCCCGACGAGACCGAGGAGATCTCCCGACGAGACCGAGGAGATCTCCCGACGAGACCGAGGAGATCTCCCGACGAGACCGAGGAGATCTCCCGACGAGACCGAGGAGATCTCCCGACGAGACCGAGGAGATCTCCCGACAAGTCAGGAACAAAGTTCTTGAGAAGTACAAGTCAAGGTTGGGTTATTTAAAAAAAAAAACATCCTTTATCATTAAATGAAAAGAACATGGTACCTCAGCAAACCTGCCAAGAGAGGTCCGCCCACCAAAACCCTCAGCCCCGGGCAAGGAGGGCATTAATCAGAGAGGCCTCCCGGAGAGCAAAGGTGACCCTGAAGGAGCTGCAGAGTTCCCGAGCAGAGACTGGAGTATCTGTCTATATGACAGCAATAAGCCGTACACTCCATAGAGGTCGCCATTATGGGCAGAAAAAAGCTTTTACTTGCTCACAAAAATTGTAGGGCTCGTTTTGAGTTTGCTGAAAGACGTGTTGGAGTCTCCCCAAATGTATAGAGGAAGGTGCTGTGGTCAGATGAGACTAAAATTAAACTTTTTGACCACCAAGATAAATGTTGTCTGGCGTCAAACCAACAGAACTCATCACCCCAAGAACACCATCCCCACAGTGAAACATGGTAGCAGCATGCGGTGGGGATGTTTTTTTTTTTCGGCAGCAGGGACAGGGGAAATGGTCCAACTCAAAGAGAACATGGATGATGCAAAATACGGGATATTCCTGAGGAAAATCTGTCTGTCAGTGATTTGAGACTGGGACGGAGATTCACCTTCCAACAAGACAATGACCCAAAGCACCCTGCTAAAGCAACACTCGAGCGGAGTAAGTGGAAAAGCGGCAGAGACAGCCCAGACCTTAATCCACTGAAGTGTCTGTGGTCAGACGTGAAGATCGCTGTTCATCAGAGGAACCATCGAACCTGAAGGAGCTGGAGCAGTTTTGCCTTGAGGAGTGGACACAAATCCCAGTGGAAGATGTGGAAAGACCATAGAGACTTATCCAAAGCAACTGCAGCTCTAATTGCCACAAAGAGGCTCTACAAAGTACTGACTTTAGGGGGGTGAATAGTTTTGCACACGGAAGTTTACAGTTATTTTGTCATTTGTTGTTTACTTCAAAATAAAAATAAAATGTTCACAGTTGTCGGCATGTTCTCTACATGATCTGATGCAAAACCTCAAAGTAATAGTGAAATTCCAGGATGTGAAGTAACAAAGCACGAAAAATGCTGGGGGGGGGGGGGGATTGAATGCTTCTGCAAGCCACTGTGTGTGTAACATATTACATTACTGGGGAGGCGGCTGTAGAGCTACTCTTACAGATTTTGGGGGCACAGCGTCCGTTCTTTCCTCAGGGCTGTAGGTAATGGATTCTCATTTTTTGGCAGGTCCCAGTCGAGTTCTGTCGGTACATTGTAGGCAGTATCCTCAGCGAGGGCGACGAGAAGCCGCTGCCCGATCACGTCCGAATCTTCCGGAAACATGGCTTCAAGTTCTGCGTGTTGCCTGAGATTAACCACGCGGTGATGGCCACGTTCCCCTACACGACCCCTTTCTCCATTCAGTTGGCCACCACCAGGGTTCACCCAGCGCTGGAGAAATACGTCAAGGTAGGAGAGGGGCGCAGCGCAAGCGGGGAGGGGGCTCGTGAGCGTTCACCTGTGAACATTAATGCTGATTTCCTGCATCATTTATGTCTGAATGCAGCGGAGCCTGCACTGCCCCCCCCCCCCCCCCCCCCCACCCAAACTCAGGAAATTAACCCCTTTACCCCCAAGGGTGGTTTGCACGTTATGGACCGGGCCAATTTTTACAATTCTGACCACTGTCCCTTTATGAGGTTATGACTCTGGAACGTTTCAACGGATCCTGGTGATTCTGACATTGTTTTCTCGTGACATATTGTACTTCATGATAGTGGTAAAATTTCTTTGATATTACCTGCGTTTATTTGTGAAAAAAACGGAAATTTGGCGAAAATTTTGCAATTTTCCAATTTTGAATTTTTATGCCCTTAAATCACAGAGATATGTCACACAAAATACTTAATAAGTAACATTTCCCACATGTCTACTTTACATCAGCACAATTTTGGAACCAAAATTTTTTTTGTTAGGGAGTTATAAGGGTTAAAAGTTGACCAGCAATTTCTCTTTTTTACAACACCATTTTTTTTTAAGGACCACATCTCATTTGAAGTGACTTTGAGGGGTCTATATGATAGAAAATACCCAAGTGTGACACCATTCTAAAAACTGCACCCCTCAAGGTGCTCAAAACCACATTGAAGAAGTTTATTAACCCTTCAGGTGTTTCACAGGAATTTTTGGAATGTTTAAATAAAAATGAACATTTAACTTTTTTTCACAAAAAATTTACTTCAGCTCCAATTTGTTTTATTTTACCAAGGGTAACAGGAGAAAATGGACCCCAAACGTTGTTGTACAATTTGTCCTGAGTACGCCGATACCCCATATGTGGGGGGGAACCACCGTTTGAGCGCATGGCAGAGCTCGGAAGGGAAGGAGCATCATTTGGAATGCAGACTTAGATGGAATGGTCTGCAGGCGTCACATTGCGTTTGCAGAGCCCCTAATGTACCTAAACAGTAGAAACCCCCCACAAGTGACCCCATATTGGAAACTAGACCCCCCAAGGAACTTATCTAGATGTGTTGTGAGTACTTTGAGCCCCCAAGTGTTTCACTACAGTTTGTAACGCAGAGCCGTGAAAATAAAAAATCTTTTTTTTTTTCCCCACAAAAATTTTATTTTTTAGCCCCCAGTTTTGTATTTTCCCAAGGGTAACAGGAGAAATTGGACCCCAAAAGTTGTTGTCCTGAGTATGCTGATACCCCATATGTTGGGGTAAACCCCTGTGTGGGCACACGGGAGAGCTCAGAAGGGAAGGAGCACTGTTTTACTTTTTCAACACCGTATTGGCTGGAATTGAGATCGGACGCCATGTCGCGTTTGGAGAGCCCCTGATGTGCCGAAACAGTGGAAACCCCCCAATTATAACTGAAACCCTAATCCAAACACACCCCTAACCCTAATCCCAACGGTAACCCTAACCACACCCCTAACCCTGACACACCCCTAACCCTATTCCCAACCGTAAATGTAATCCAAACCCCAACCCTAACTTTAGCCCCAACCCTAACTTTAGCCCCAACCCTAACTGTAGCCTTAATCCTAATCCTAACCCTAGCCCTAATGGGAAAATGGGAATAAATACGTTTTTTTAATTTTTCCCTAACTAAGGGGGTGATGAAGGGGGCTTTGATTTACTTTTATAGCGGGTTTTTTAGCGGATTTTTATGATTGGCAGCCGTCACACACTGAAAGACGCTTTTTATTGCAAAAAATATTTTTTGCGTTACCACATTTTGAGAGCTATAATTTTTCCATATTTTGGTCCACAGAGTCATGTGAGGTCTTGTTTTTTGTGGGACCAGTTGACGTTTTTATTGGTAACATTTTCGGGCACGTGGCATTTTTTGATCGCTTTTTATTCCGATTTTTGTGAGGCAGAATGACCAAAAACCAGCTATTCATGAATTTCTTTTGGGGGAGGCGTTTATACCGTTCCGCGTTTGGTAAAATTGATAAAGCAGTTTTATTCTTCGGGTCAGTACGATTACAGCGATACCTCATTTATATCAATTTTTTATGTTTTGGCGCTTTTATACGATAAAAACTATTTTATAGAAAAAATAATTATTTTTGCATCGCTTTATTCTGACGACTATAACTTTTTTATTTTTTTGCTGATGATGCTGTATGGTGGCTCGTTTTTTGCGGGACAAAATGACGCTTTCAGTGGTACCATGGTTATTTATATCTGTCTTTTTGATCGCGTTTTATTCCACTTTTTATTCGGCGGTATGATAATAAAGCGTTGTTTTTTGCCTCGTTTTTTTTTTTTTTTCCTACGGTGTTCACTGAAGGGGGTTAACTAGTGGGACAGTTTTATAGGTTGGGTCGTTACGGACGCGGCGATACTAAATATGTGTACTTTTATTGTTTTTTTGTTATTTAGATAAAGAAATGTATTTATGGGAATAATTTTTTTTTTTTTCTTTATTTAGGTGTTTTGTTTTTGTTTTTTTGTTTTTTTTTTACACATGTGGAAATTTTTTTTTTACTTTGTCCCGGGGTGGACATCACAGATCGGTGATCTGACAGTGTGCACAGCACTCTGTCAGATCACCGATCTGCCTCACAGCACTGCAGGCTTACCAAGCGCCTGCTCTGAGCAGGCACTCGGTAAGCCACCTCCCTCCCTGCAGGACCCGGATGCCGCGGCCATCTTGGATCCAGGACCTGCAGCGAGGAAGGAGGTAGGAAACCCTCGGAGCAACGCGATCACATCGCGTTGCTGCGGGGGTCTCAGGGAAGCCCGCAGGGAGCCCCCTCCCTGCGCGATGCTTCCCTATACCGCCGGCACACCGCGATCAAACATGATCATGTTTGATCGCGGTGTGCCGGGGGTTAATGTGCCGGGGGCGGTCCGTGACCGCTCCTGGCACATAGCGCCGGATGTCAGCTGCGATAGTCAGCTGACACTCGGCTGCGCTCCCCCCATGAGCGCGGCCGATCGCGCTGGATGTACTATTCCGTCCTTGGGAAGTAGGGCCCACCCCACATGGACGGAATAGTACGTCCAATGGCAGAAAGGGGTTAAGTACACCCAGACTTTGACAAGAGCGAAAGTGAGGAGGTCATTGTACCATACAGCTGCACCCAACAGCTACCGTCGTGGCCACAGGTTTTCATACTGACGCAGATTTTGTTTCTCGCATTTTCCCTCTCCAGTGTTTTCGCTCTCTAGTCGCTATTTCTATGGTTACTGACGGACAATTATAAACATTCCGCATGTTGTTACATTTTATTGACATCCATGAAGTTCTTGTGATGCCTTCATATTCTCCACACTCCTAGCCCCTTAGGCTACTTTCACACTAGCGTCGGGCCGAGGTTACCGACGCTAGCGTTCTCTGTGCCGCACAACGGGGGCAGCGGATGCATTTTTCCAGCGCATCCGCCGCCCCATTGTGAGGTGGGGGCGGAGTTCCGGCCACGCATGCGCG
This sequence comes from Ranitomeya variabilis, assembly GCF_051348905.1. Taxonomy (NCBI): domain Eukaryota; kingdom Metazoa; phylum Chordata; class Amphibia; order Anura; family Dendrobatidae; genus Ranitomeya; species Ranitomeya variabilis. The sequence continues at coordinate 215,591,199 of NC_135239.1, read as the reverse complement.
GTTGGAAAAAGCGGACCGTCGGCAGCAAAAAACGTTACATGTAGCGTTTTTTGCTGCCGGCGGTACGGCGCAACCGTCGCACGACGGTTGCGACTTGTGTCAATTCGTCGCAATGCGTCGTTAATGTTAGTCTATGGGGAAAAAACGCATCCTGCAAGCACTTTTGCAGGATGCGTTTTTTGACCAAAACGACGCATTGCGACGGAGGACAAAAAACGCTAGTATGAAAGTAGCCTTATACTCCACACTCCTGGCCCCCTTGTTCTCCACACTCCTGGCCCCCTTGTTCTCCACACTCCTGCCCCTTATTCTCCACACTCCTGGCCCCCTTGTTCTCCACACTCCTGGCCCCCTTGTTCTCCACACTCCTGGCCCCCTTGTTCTCCACACTCCTGGCCCCCTTGTTCTCCACACTCCTGGCCCCCTTGTTCTCCACACTCCTGGCCCCCTTGTTCTCCACACTCCTGGCCCCCTTGTTCTCCACACTCCTGGCCCCCTTGTTCTCCACACCCCTGGCCCCCTTGTTCTCCACACCCCTGGCCCCCTTGTTCTCCACACCCCTGGCCCCCTTGTTCTCCACACTCCTGGCCCCCTTGTTCTCCACACTCCTGGCCCCCTTGTTCTCCACACTCCTGGCCCCTTTAGACTCCAGACACCTATACCCCCACCCCGGCAGCTGGATATCGGCCTCTGGGCCAATGCTGACTGATGGCCGCCCGTTCTTGTCTCATCCGAGCTTGGAGTTATCACAATTTTCAACGTAAAACCTCCTGAGACCATTCATGTACGGGGGGCTTCTCCATGGGGGGTTATAAAAAGGGATTAGAAATTTCAGATAATACAATATTATATTAGAATATTAAATATTATCTCTATAGGGTAGACTAGTTTCCTGCCTTTTTCCTAGTGCTGGAATATTTCTGTCACTTTGCCCTGTCACGTATATCACATACTGATTCACACTGTAGTAATACAATATAACAAGTTAATTGGCTAAAAGACTACTCTTAAATCACATGACAATAGTATAATATTAGCACATGTTAATACAAACAAGAATCAGTATCCGTTCTATATACTGAATTATACACGATTGTAATATATACGAAGACACCAGTAAAAGTTCCCACCGCCCCCTTGTAATGACAGACACAAGCAGTCTCCCCCACACCCTGCCTGACAATAAATAACTCCTGAGCTCCTGGCTATCCTGAGCTCCTGGCTATCCTTTTATCTACATTTCGGTCATTGACTATAATGTGTCCTGTCCGGATTGGGCTCTGATGGATTGTCTCTGTGTATTTTCAAATATGGAAAGTTGTAATTTGCCGTGTATAAGGGCACAAACTAACGGATACAGGCGTGCACTCCCATTGTGGGGGCTTCTCATCGATGGAGGGGCTCACTCAGAATGTGTGGGGGCTTCTCATCCATGGAATCATAGCATGCTAGAGTCATCGTGTCCAGCCCCCCGCTCAATGCAAGAGTCACTAAACCATCTCAGACAGATGTCTGTCCAGCCTCTGTGTGAAGACTTCCATTGAAGGAGAACTCACCACCTCTCGTGGCCGCCTGTTCCACTCATTGATCGCCCTGTCAGCCTTCTAATCTCTAATCTGTATCTTCTCCCTTTCAGTTTCCTTCCATTGCTTCCTGTGTTTCCATGTGTAGATGAGAATAATGATGATCCTTCTACACTGTGACGGCCCCTCAGATATTTGTAGACAGCTATTAAGTCTCCTCTCAGTCGTCTTTTTTGCAGCGAAACATTCCCAGATCCTGTAACCGTTCCTCATAGGACATACTTTGCAGTCCGCTCACCATCCTCGTCGCTCTTCTCTGAACTTGCTCCAGCTTTTCAACGTCTTTATTATAATGTGGAGCCCAGAACTGGACCCAGGATCCAGATGATTCCTGACCAAGGAGGAGCAGAGGGAGATAATGACTTCACGTGATCTGGACTCTGTGCTTCTCTGTCATCACAGGAAATTCACAGATTTGTCAATAAAATGCAGCAAGGTGCGGAATGTTTATCATTGTCCGTCAGTAACCATAGAAACAGCGACTGAAGAGGCAAAATGTGGAAACCAAACTTGCGGCCATGAATGTACATGGAGGGTCAGGGACTGAGGCGGCTCCATACAGGGCAGATACAGGAGCGTTACACAGCCGTCACCTGCCTCCAACAGCAGCCATAGGAGCTCCTCACACTGTCACTAGTGAGATGCTGAAGTCGCCTCTGACAGCAGCGGTCATAGAGGTTAGCACTGTGCTAGATGTAGGGTAGCACGGTGGCTCAGTGGTTAGTACAGTACTATATAGGGCAGCAGGTGTCCTATGTACTGCACCTGCGCCTCCCGTGTGTGCTGCACCCTATATATTATTATTATATATTATTATAGCGCCATTTTTTCCATGGCGCTTTACATGTGAGGAGGGGTGTACATAATAAAAACAAGTACAATAATCTTGAACAATACAAGTCACAACTGGAACAGGAGGAGAGAGGACCCTGCCCGCGAGGGCTCACAATCTACAAGGCATGGGTGAGGATACAGTAGGTGAGGATAGAGCTGGTCGTGCAGCGGTTTGGTTGATCGGTGGTTACTGCGGGTTGTAGGCTTGTCGGAAGAGGTGGGTCTTCAGGTTCTTTTTGAAGATTTCGATGGTGGGCGAGAGTCTGATGTGTTGTGGTAGAGGGTTCCAGAGTAGGGGTGATGCGCGAGAGAAATCTTGTATACGATTAAGGGAAGAGGAGATAAGAGGGGAGTAGAGAAGGAGATCTTGTGAGGATCGGAGGTTGTGTGCAGGAAAGTACCGGGAGATGAGGTCACAGATGTATGGAGGAGACAGGTTGTGGATGGCTTTGTACGTCATGGTTAGGGTTTTGTACTGGAGTCTCTGGGTAATGGGGAGCCAGTGGAGGGCTTGACAGAGGGGAGAGGCCGGAGAATAGCGGGGGGACATGTGGATTAGTCGGGCAGCAGAATTTAGAATAGATTGGAGGGGTGCGAGAGTGTTTGAGGGGAGGCCACAGAGCAGGAGGTTGCAGTAGTCAAGGCGAGAGATGATGAGGACATGGACTAGGGCTTTTGCAGATTCTTGGTTGAGGAATGTACGGATTTGTGAAATATTTTTGAGTTGAAGTCGGCAGGAAGTGGAAAGGGCTTGGATATGTGGTTTGAAGGAGAGATCAGCGTCAAGGATTACCCCGAGGCCGCGAGCTTGTGGGACTGGGGAGAGTGGGCAGCCATTTACTGTAATGGTTAGGTTCGTTGGGGGGGTCGCGTGAGATGGGGGAAAGACAATGAATTCTGTTTTGTCCATGTTAAGTTTCAGAAATCTAGCGGAGAAGAAGGATGAAATAGCGGACAGACATTGAGGGATTCTGGTTAGTAGGGAGGTGATATCTGGTCCAGAGATGTAGATCTGTGTGTCATCAGCATAGAGATGATACGATACTGAAAGCCATGAGATTCTATGAGCTGTCCCAGGCCGAAGGTGTAAATGGAGAAGAGCAGGGGCCCAAGGACTGAACCTTGCAGGACTCTGACAGATGGGGGGCGAGGTGAGGAGGTGGTGTGTGAGTGGGAGACGCTGAATGTCCGGTCTGTTAGGTATGATGAGATCCAGGATAGGGCCAAGTCTGTGATGCCAAGGGATGAGAGGGTCTGTAATAATAGCGAATGGTCCACTGTGTCAAAGGCAGCCGACAGGTCCAGGAGGAGGAGGACAGAGTAGTGTCGCTTCCTCTTGGCGGTTAAGAGGTCATTGGTGACCTTAGTTAGGGCAGTTTCAGTGGAATGGTGTGACCGGAAGCCAGATTGTAAGCGGTCAAAGAGGGAGCAAGAAGGGAGATGGGAGGACAGTTCAAAGTAAACGTGTTGTTCCAGTAGTTTGGAGGCATAGGGGAGAAGTGATATAGGGCGATAGCTAGATACAGAGGATGGGTCAAGAGAGGGCTTTTTGTGGATAGGTGTGATGGAGGCATGTTTAAAGCTTGAGGGGAAAACACCAGTTGTTAGTGATAGGTTGAAGAGATGGGTTAGGGTTGGGATGAAGACTGTGGTGAGGTTTGGGATGAGGTGGGATGGGAGCGGGTCATGTGCACAGGTGATGAGATGCGATCTTGAGTAGAGTGGAGAGTTGATCTTCTGTAATGGTGGAGAAGTTGGTTTTGGAGTTGGAGGGCAGGGAAGTCGGGAGGAAGGGCTCTGGGGCTTGTTTACCAAAACTGTCTCTGATGCTATCAATCTTCTTCTTGAAGAATGAGGCAAAGTCTTCAGCGGAGATAAGTGGGGAGGGAGGAGGTGCTGGGGGACGGAGGAGAAAATTGAAGGTGTTGAATAACTGTTTAGGGTTGTGAGACAGGGAGGATATGAGAGATGAGAAATACTGACCAAATGCTGCTAGTGTGACGGCAGCCTAAGAAGGACGAGCCACATTATTAAGCAGCCACAGGTTTGAAGCAATAAGGGAAAGAAAAAGGATCTCTGCTGCCAAAAAGCGCCACATAGTGCAGTGCCTCGGTCAAGGTATGAAAACATTAGATATTTCACAGGAACTTGAGCGCAATTATCCTACTGTGAAGAGATTTGTAGCTGATACAGAGCACAGACGGCTTGTGCAGATAAATGCAGAATGAGGAAGGTTCCTGCAGCTAAAGGCAGAATGAGGAAGGTTTCTGCCAGACAAATTCATCAAATTAAGAAAGTAGCTGTTAAAATCCCATTACAAAGCAGCAGAGAGGTATGTGAAGCTGCTGGAGCCTCTGGAGTCCATGAACCTCAAGGTGTAAGATCCTCCACAGGCCGCAGTTGTGCACAAACCTACTATTTGGCCACCCCTAAACCACGCTCAGAAGCAGACAGGTTGTAGTGGCCCCGACATACATGAAGACTCATTATAATCCAGTCATGTTTACTGATGATACCGTGCAACCCTAGATTAAGTAGTGGAGTAGTGGATGGTTGATGTATGGCCATGTCCCAACAAGGCTGCAACGTCAGGAAGGAGGTGGCAGAGTCATGTTTTGGGCCGGAATCCTGGGGGGAGAGCTGGTAGTCCCTTTAGTTACCCTGAAGCTGTAAAAATGACCTCGGCAAAGAATATAGCGTTACTGACAATCACTTTCATCCTTGGTGCAAAAAGAAGAACTGTGCCGTCAGCAACATCATCTTCATGTTGAGTATGCCCCGGCCCCCACCACATGCTGCAAAGAAACCTCCATCAGTGCTGGCATCAGCATCCAGCGCACCCGGACCAGTGCTGGGGCCCTGGACAAACTAGGTAGAACTATGGGCTGTGCATTATACTACATGGATGACTATGGGCTGTGCATTATACTATATGGAGGACTATGGGAAGTGTATTATACTACATGGAGGACTATGGGAAGTGTATTATACTACATGGAGGACTATGGGATGTGCATTATACAGAGGTGCACTATATTATATGGAGTATGGGTGGTGCATTATACTATATGGAGGAATATAGGGGATGCGTTATATTATATGGATGACTATGGGCTGTGCATTATACTATATGGAGGACTATGGGAAGTGTATTATACTACATGGAGGACTATGGGATGTGCATTATACAGAGGTGCACTATATTATATGGAGTATGGGTGGTGCATTATACTATATGGAGGAATATAGGGGATGCGTTATATTATATGGATGACTATGGGCTGTGAAACGCGTTGAGGAGGATGAATCAACATTCTTGATAAGTATCATTTCTCACCCTCCACCATTATGTCCACATATTTGCAACTAATGTTTAGTTTAGAACTATAAAGAACCTAATGTGGCCTGTCTGCCTTGCCCTATATATATATATCTACCTCAAATCTGACTATTATCCATTTATAGCCTACAGCTTCTAGAACATTAGGGCTGTAATAGGGACAGCCATCGGTGAGTGGGGGCGCCATATCCGCTGACAAGTAGGGTGCCAACCCCCACAGCTAGGCAGACGCTGTTTAATAGGATACAGAGGTAGTGAGATATATTTGTGTATTCACGAGCACTTTTTTGTTTTGCACATTTTGTTTATGTCCATGCACCACACCCTGCCACGATTAAGGCTAATATATATCAATATGGTACCAAATATATACTAATAGCCTTGATTTCTATCCCACCTACTATTTCCGATCTCTGTTCAATCTATAGCGTAATTGTGACACTATTGTCAGGGCGCAATACAGGAGACATAGGGTCAGTCGACGGTGAGTGGGGGCGCCAGTCTCGTATTCATGTTTAGGGTGCCAACCTCCACTGCTAGGTAGGAATTGACTTAGGCTTCATCAGCAGGGTGTAATTTAGAGTGCACGGTCGTGTGATGATTGTGTACTTTGTCTATAGCTTCTTCATGGTTTTAATATTATTAATAAAATTTAATTTTTTATCTAAGGTATCATTATAATCTATAGGGTTACATTTTGAGCTTTTCTATTTTGATGATTGGACCTTATTGGCTGTTTATCAGCTTATGTTGATTAGAATGACTATGGGCTGTGCATTATACTACATGTATGACTTGGCTGTGCATTATGCTAAATAGATGACTATGGGCTGTGCATTATACTACATGTATGACTATGGGCCGTGCATTATACTTTATGGAGGAATATAGGGGGTGCATTATATTATATGGAGGACTATAAACTGCGCATTGTATATGGAGGACTATGGACTGCATTATACTACATGGAGGACTATGGACTGCATTATACTACATGGAGGACTATGGACTGTGCATTATACTACATGGAGGACTATGGGCTGTGCATTATACTATATGGAGGAATATAAAAGGAATATAGAGGGGTGCATTATACTATATGAAGGAATATAGGGGGTGTATTACATATGGGGGACTATAGGCTACTCATTATATATGGAGGACTATGGAGGTGCATTATACTATATGGAGGACTATGGGCTGTGCATTATACTATATGGAGGAATATAAAAGGAATATAGGGGTGCATTATACTATATGGAGGATTATGGGGGTGCATTATACTATATGGAGGACTATGGGGGTGCATTATACTACATGGAGGACTATGGGGGTGCATTATAATATATGGAGGACTATGGGGGTACATTATACTATATGGAGGACTATAGCCTCTGCATTATATGTATGGTATTGTAGACTTTACAATAGAGATCACTCACGTAATGTAAGAAGTAAAATCTTTGGAATTGTACTAAACCTGTCACGGGGGTACTGGGTAGACTAAGGCTGATTACCCGGGCCCCTGCGACATCCCTCAGGCTAGGGAAACCCTGTCTGTCCCTTTGCCAGAAGTTACACTAAAGGTGTGCATGTCTGGGCCGCCAGGCCTGACCCTGACTCCTGTTTCAGTACTAAGCTGAAACCTCCACCTGCCTCCCAGTGATAAGACCACACACCAACCCCTACAGAAAGCACAGACAGGGAAAACTAAAAAACGCACCACACCGCAGACACACAGGAAAACACTATAATGTGCACAGGGCAAAACAAATACAAATATAGGAAGGAGAAATAAGACGAAGAATACACCACCAGATACGATATTTCCTCTCCTAGACAAACACTCAAGATCGAGATCACCAGGCACAAGACACAAGCTATAATCGGCGACGCCCAAAGTCCAGAATGACTATTTAAAGGCAGTGGGCGAGACCCAGCCTCCAATCCGAGTACCAGCTAGATTAACCCCGGACAACCTAGAAGAAATCTAGCCGGCGCCACTGAGCGCATAGTGGACGAATATAGATATAGGGCAGCTCAGTGGTTAGTACAGTACTATATATAGGACTGTGCGGTGGCTCAGTGGTTAGTACAGTACTATATATAGATATAGGGCAGCTCAGTGGTTAGTACTGTACTATATATAGGACTGCGCGGTGGCTCGGTGGTTAGTACAGTACTATATATAGATATAGGGCAGCTCAGTGGTTAGTACAGTACTATATATAGGACTGTGCGGTGGCTCAGTGGTTAGTACAGTACTATATATAGATATAGGGCAGCTCAGTGGTTAGTACTGTACTATATATAGGACTGCGCGGTGGCTCGGTGGTTAGTACAGTACTATATATAGATATAGGGCAGCTCAGTGGTTAGTACAGTACTATATATAGGACTGTGCGGTGGCTCAGTGGTTAGTACAGTACTATATATAGATATAGGGCAGCTCAGTGGTTAGTACTGTACTATATATAGGACTGCGCGGTGGCTCGGTGGTTAGTACAGTACTATATATAGATATAGGGCAGCTCAGTGGTTAGTACAGTACTATATATAGGACTGTGCGGTGGCTCAGTGGTTAGTACAGTACTATATATAGATATAGGGCAGCTCAGTGGTTAGTACTGTACTATATATAGAACTGCGCGGTGGCTCGGTCGTTAGTACAGTACTATATATAGATATAGGGCAGCTCAGTGGTTAGTACAGTACTATATATAGGACTGTGCTGTGGCTCAGTGGTTAGTACAGTACTATATAGGGCAGCAGGTGTCCTATGTACTGCACCTGCGCTTCCCGTGTGTACTGCACCCTATATATATATAGATATAGGGCAGCTCAGTGGTTAGGACTGTACTATATATAGGACTGCGCTGTGGCTCAGTGGTTAGCACTGTAATGTGTGGTTGTTGTTGTTTTTTGTTTTTTTTTCAATTTCAGCATTTTTTGACTATTTAAATCCTTTATCAGATTGGTGATGATCCATCACCAGTTTTATTTATTGCGGTGTTCTGCTGGGGGCAGCGCAGTACCAGGCTGTGGCCAGTAGGTGGTGGTAGAGGTTTTCTCCCATAGAACGAAGCTCCTGGAGACTCTGTACTGACTTTTCCTTCAGCCTCTCGTGGACTTACATGGGGGATTTTGTGATTCACTCCTTCATCATTGTCAGCTAATAGTTTTGTTTTCACCCTGTTGCTCATCAGAGACATCATCAATGTGTAAAAGCCGCTGGTGGATGTTGCCGCTTCTCTCCTGCATTTCATGTGATGTATCAGACGCCCGGGAAGTGAGGAGGCGCGTAATTGACTATAATGGCGGCAAATGGGGTCAGCCTGGTTATTACCCAACCAGTGTCAGACTCCGATGGTGCAGCTTATCTCTGGAGGAGACGGCGCAGGAGCAAAGTAAGGCTACTTTCACACTAGCGTTAACTGCATTACGTCTCAAAACGTCTTTTTTCAGAAAAAACGCATCCAGCAAAAGTTTTTGCTGGATGCGTTTTTTCCCCATAGACTTGTATTGGCGACGGATTGCGACGGATTGGCATACGTCGTGTCCGTTTTACGACGGATGCGTCGAAATTTGGCCACACGTCGTCGGCAAAAAACGTTGTAACGTTTTTTGTCTCTGCCTAAAAAACGTGTCGCGACGCATCCTGTGGCATACGTCGTTGGCTACAATGGAAGCCTATGAGCGACGGATGCGTCGGGACACGTCGTACGACGCAATGCAGCGCTGCAATACGTTTTTTTGCACTGAGCATGCTCAGAAGCTGGATTTTGTTGCCAATTGGCCAGACACCCCCAAATCTATATAAACCTGGCCTGGGCCTTCAACCCCACATATGCCAGCAAGACCCAGAGAGAAGACTGCCAGCCACAAGACCCCAGCCAGCCACGTATATAAGTGCCACGTATATAAGTGCCACGCAGGGGCGTAACGACCGCGGTCGCAGCGGTCGCCATTGCGACCGGGCCCCGCAGGTCAGGGGCCCCGGGCCGGCAGGTCAGGGCAGGGCCGGGCTGGACATCGGGCACTTCTGGCAAATGCCAGAAGAGCCGATGCCAGTAGTGGGCCGCTGCACTGTTCCTCCCCCCCCCCGCCGCCGCCGCATTTAACTATACCGGCGTCTATGACACCGGTATAGTTCAATGCAATGATGGAGGAGAGCGTCACCTGACGCTCCCTCTCCCATCATTCCCCGCTCTGCCTCTGACAGTACACTGCGGGTGCGCGATGACGTCATATCATCGCGCACCTGCAGTGTCCTGGGCAGACTGCAGCCACCAGGAGCAGCGCGGGCAAAAGGAAAGGTGAGGAGAGGTTTTTTTTTTCTTTTTCACCGGACTGTGGGGCCATTATCGGGGGGGGGGGGATGAGATGCGGGCTGTGCTCTATATACCCCTGTGCTGGCTGTGCTCTATATACCCCTGTGCTGGCTGTGCTCTATATACCCCTGTGCTGGCTGTGCTCTATATACCCCTGTGCTGGCTGTGCTGCATATACCCCTGTGCGGGCTGTGCTGTATATATCCCTGTGCGGGCTCTGCTGTATATACCCCTGTGCGGGCTCTGCTGTATATACCCCTGTGCGGGCTCTGCTGTATATACCCCTGTGCGGGCTGTGCTCTATATACCCCTGTGCGGGCTCTGCTGTATATACCCCTGTGCGGGCTGTGCTGTATATACCCCTGTGCGGGCTGTGCTGTATATATCCCTGTGCGGGCTGTGCTGTATATACCCCTGTGCGGGCTGTGCTGTATATACCCCTGTGCGGGCTGTGCTGTATATACCCCTGTGCGGGCTCTGCTGTATATACCCCTGTGCGGGCTGTGCTGTATATACCCCTGTGCGGGCTGTGCTGTATATACCCCTGTGCGGGCTCTGCTGTATATACCCCTGTGCGGGCTGTGCTGTATATACCCCTGTGCGGGCTGTGCTGTATATACCACTGTGCGGGCTGTGCTGTATATACCACTGTGCGGGCTGTGCTGTATATACCCCTGTGCGGGCTGTGCTGTATATACCCCTGTGCGGGCTGTGCTCTATATACCCCTGTGCTGGCTCTGCTGTATATACCACTGTGCGGGCTGTGCTGTATATACCCCTGTGCGGGCTGTGCTGTATATACCCCTGTGCGGGCTGTGCTGTATATACCCCTGTGCGGGCTGTGCTGTATATACCCCTGTGCGGGCTGTGCTCTATATACCCCTGTGCTGGCTCTGCTGTATATACCACTGTGCGGGCTGTGCTGTATATACCCCTGTGCGGGCTGTGCTGTATATACCCCTGTGCGGGCTGTGCTGTATATACCCCTGTGCGGGCTGTGCTGTATATACCACTGTGCGGGCTGTGCTGGATATACCACTGTGCGGGCTGTGCTGGATATACCACTGTGCGGGCTGTGCTGGCACCCAACACCATGTTGCAGTGCAGGAGATTCCTGCAACAGTCCGAGGCGTATCTAGGGGAAGGGGGTGGGGGGGCGTCACGGAGGTAGGGGAGGGGGGCCCCATTTGGAAGTTCGCACCGGGGCCCATAACTTTGTAGTTACGCCACTGGTGCCACGTATATAAGTGCCACGTATTTCAGTGCCACGTACTATAAATACTATAACTACGTGGTTATACGTGGCACTTATATACATGGCACTGAAATACGTGGCACTGAAATACGTGGCACTTATATACGTGGCACTTATATACGTGGCACTTATATACGTGGCACTTATATACGTGGCACTTATATACGTGGCACTGAAATACGTGGCACTGAAATACGTGGCACTGAAATACGTGGCACTGAAATACGTGGCACTGAAATACGTGGCACTGAAATACGTGGCACTGAAATACGTGGCACTGAAATACGTGGCACTATGACTGTCAGAAAATGTTCATTAAACGGTTAGGGGTGAGGTTAGGGGGGTAGGGTTAGGGTTTGGATCCCTTTATCATCATCCGTAGTTCATTAATCGGATGTATCCAGAGTCGCCTCCGTCTCCGTTGCTGCAGAAGCATCCTACGTCTTTCCGCTGCCGCCTCCTTCTCCCGCACTATGATATCCAGGCGATTCGTCTCAAAGATAATGTCGGTAACCAAACTAGCAATGCTCACAAGAACACCTTCCATCGCTGCCACAAAACTAAAACCCTCAAAGATGGGCTGTAAAAACAGTCACTATATAGTTTTCCATATTTTCCAGTAGCCAATCAAATTTGGGAGCCTCCCTTTTAAAAACGGATCAGTCGTAAAAACGGATGCAACGGATGGTAAAAACGTATGCAACGTATGCAACGCATCCAGTATTTTCGACGGAAACGTTTAACGGATTTGCGACGGATCCGTCGAAATGCTGTATGCGTTGCATACGTTTTTCACTTTTTTGACGCATCCGTTTTTTCGGCAAAAAAACGGATTTGCGACGTAATGCAGTTAACGCTAGTGTGAAAGTAGCCTAAGGCTACTTTCACACTAGCGTCGGGAACAACCCGTCGCTGTGCGTCGGGCCGCCGTTCCCGATGCTAGCGTGGTCTCCGCCGCACAACGGGGGCAGCGGATGCATTTTTCCCACGCATCCGCTGCCCCATTGTGAGGTGCGGGGAGGTGGGGGCGGAGTTCCGGCCGCGCATGCGCGGTCGGGAGCAAAAAACGTTACATGTAACGTTTTTTTCTCCCGACGGTCCGCTACCACACGCCCAAGCGTCGCAAAACGGACGCAACGTTTGGCAATGCGTCGCTAATGTTAGTCTATGACGAAAAAACGTATCCAGCAAGAACTTTTGCTGGATGCGTATTTTCGGCAAAACGACGCATTTGCGACGTATTGCAGTTAACGCTAGTGTGAAAGTAGCCTAATAGGAAACAGTCATGGGACGTGCGGGGGGGGCAGTGCACTCGGGATGCGGGGGGGGCAGTGCACTCGGGATGCGCGGGGGGGGGGCAGTGCACTCGGGATGCGCGGGGGGGGGCAGTGCACTCGGGATGCGCGGGGGGGGCAGTGCACTCGGGATGCGCGGGGGGGCAGTGCACTCGGGATGCGCTGGGGGGCAGTGCACTCGGGACGCGGGGGGGGCAGTGCACTCGGGATGCGCGGGGGGGCAGTGCACTCGGGATGCGCGGGGGGGCAGTGCACTCGGGATGCGCGGGGGGGCAGTGCACTCGGGATGCGCGGGGGGGGCAGTGCACTCGGGATGCGCGGGGGGGCAGTGCACTAGGGATGCGCGGGGGGCAGTGCACTCGGGATGCGCGGGGGGCAGTGCACGCGGGATGCGCGGGGGGGCAGTGCACGCGGGATGCGCGGGGGCAGTGCACGCGGGATGTGCGGGGGGGCAGTACACTCGGGATGCGCGGGGCAGCACAAGGACATGCGACCTCTTCAGCGCTCTTTATTGCATGTTATTCAGGCAGTGACGCGCACGGTGATGACATCGGTCATTTTTTATAAATATTTACATTTTGCCGTTTCCTTTTGTGGAGGAATAATTCTATCTATACATATTTTTTATATTCTTTTCTTTCTTCTCCTCCGAGGTCTTGACCCTGCGATCGCCTGTCTCCTGTACATTACATTGCTCTACGTTTCGACACTCCTATGACGTTCCTCCATGGCAACAAGCGATCGGCTCCCTGCGATCTCGCCGTGGGGGTATATCGGGAAACGTCTGTCAGTAATGATGGCTGCCATTTAAAGATCTTTTTTGTCAGTGGCATTTAAGAGATTAATTGTAATGATCAGGGGTCAGTTACGAAACTTGCACCCCCACTCCTGTGCCCTCCTGACTTGCATACACCCCATGATGCGCGGCCAGCTGCTGCAGCGCTGCTTGGAGCTGTACAATGTATACTGTCCTCATGTGGCACCACACTGCCCTCCCTGGTGTGTTGGGCGCTCTCTCTGACAGGTTGGGTATATGCCACGCTCATGGGGGGACGCCGGTGCCGCTCGTGGTGGGGGGGACGCGCCTGTGGAGCTCGCTCTCTATAAGGAGCCATTTTAACACTTTGCAGCCCTGGCATTTTGGGCCGATTCTGGCTGCGGGAAGGGAAGTGTAAATTGCCACCTGCTGTTTGTTCTCAGGTGAAAATGAGATCTGAGACCAAGAGAAGCGAGCGATGGAGGAGGGGAGGTGCGGGCAGGCGCTGCGGAGGAGCGCTCGTGTCTCCCCCCGCCGTGCGCTGTCCTGCCTGCCGCGTCTCCCCGTTTCCTCTCGTCTCGTTATTTCTTGCTTGCCCCTCATCTTCTCATCCACTCTGTGCTGCGGCTTCCATCAGGATCCCTGCGCTCCTTCCTTATTGTTTCCATCTTTGTGTACTTTTCCTGCGGCTTCTAGTAGCAGCGGGGGAGGAAGTAGCGGCGGACACTGAAGGATGAAACTCTCCCCGGGGGAGAGAGAAAGGAGGGGGACAGTGTTACCCTAAATCTCTCTGCGCCTCGAGAAGGGGCTCCGAACAAGCTCTCCGTATTTGTGAGAGCCGCGGACCCTTCTGCACAGAGGATCCCCCTCTGTAAGGCATGTGTGCCCCTCATTTCAGGAGCTCCTTGCTGTCGCTCTGGTCCTCTGGGACATAATACTTCTATTTGTGGACGTCCATGTCCCCCCTCCTCATCCCCTGCACCCCCACACTCCTCGCTACCCTTCTTAGTGCCCCTCTGCACCCACCTTTCTTTTTCTCTCTTTTGCTCCCCTAATTTCCCCACATCTCTCGCCCCACCAGAGGTGTCCGCCGCCCTCCCCAGGCGTCGATGGTCGGGCCGCCCGCGCCGCTGCTCCTGTCAGGATCGAACTTGTATTTTAATGACTCAGATCCAGCTGGGAATAAAATTTTAATGAGTTTGCGGTGAGTAGTGATGTCTCTGCCACCGAGGGGAGAACAGCTGCCGCCGGCCCCCCACACACACACACTATATATAATATATATATAATCGCCATATACGTGTGCTAAGCGTTTGGCGCAGGAATCCATAGACTTAAGCAGAATTGTGCGGACGGATTTGTGATCTCAGTAATGGTGGGTGTCACCTCGGCTCCAGCAGAGACTACAAGGGGCACCGGAGGGTCCTGGACCAGGGGGTCTTTGTAACGACTGTGAATATGGAGGCAAGAAATAACTGGGGCCATAAAACAGTAGCTGGGAGCCGCATCTTCCCTGACACGTGGAGGATAATGGCTGCGTGACAGTGTCGTGTACAATGCAGGACATGATTATACTGACGTCGTCCGCTCAGAGCTGACATTGTCCTCTACAGCTGTAGTAGGACTACTACGCCCAGCATGCACCAGTACTCTTCATTCTTTCTGCACCAGTTGATGCCACTTTGTCACCCAGATGCCAGCAGACAGATTACTGATGACGGTGGCGACGTGTTGGCTGATCATGGCGTCTTTATTCCTCCATGGCTATTGTTAGGATCCAGCCCGTATAATCCCCCCCCTCCATGTATCCGAGCGGAAGGGGCCGCTAATGAGAGGACGAAGCCTCTGCTCTCCTGGGTAGAGCTCCAGCACCACCGCAGGGCGCAGCGGGGCTGCCGCCTCTAATTAGGCCATAAGGGGAACGCAGAGATATTGCAGAGGGGGGGACCCCCGCACGGCTATGCTCAGCTGCGGAGAACCCTTAATCCGCCGCCATGCAGATCGCTCTGAGAGTCTGTGACCTTAATATGTGAACGTCTCCGTGTATATAGTATGAACCCAATGATAATGGTGACCCCTCTGTTCTCTTCTAGGAGCGGAAGCTGTCTGCCCACCCTTATGTGGAGATCTATAAGGGGGATAAGATAATCTTCATGTGCCCTCTGTCTCGCCAAGATGACTTCTATGTACCTGAGATGAAGGAGCTGCTGCGGAAGGAGAGAGGCGAGGCGCCCCTGCCCGAGGCTGAAGGTACGTGCCGTAAACTGGGCACCTGTCATGGCGGCTGGGCCTCACCTCCCCCAAAACTGCAGGGATGTAATCTAAGCTTCTCAGCATGTCGGCCCCTAATAGTCAACGATTACAGCAACTGCTGATGATGGATCTGAGGAGCTACAGGGAGGTGAAAGCCCCCACAACCTCCCTACGTCTGCCAGGGGCTCACTGTAGCTTGGTCCCCCCCGTTGTAGAGGGGTCCCACCTAACCTTGAGCTGAAAGCCATGAGAGTGCTGCCTGAAACTGAGCACACGGCACCACGGAAGGAAGACGAGGCCACATGTGCCGCTTGCCCCCAGCCTGTCTGTAAATGCAAATATGGAATCTTACCCCCTCAAGATGCCGCCATGATTGTGCGATTGTTGCAGTGAACCTGGTGGGGAGTATTCATGTCATCGTCTACACGGCTGTATTCACTACAAGTGTCACCGTGCAGGCTGCAGAAATCCATTATATGAAAATGAGAATTTGTCCGCAGAGACCACCTGACTCACCGGAGTGGTAAGAGCCCGCGTATGAGGCTGCACATGGTCCATCCAAGGTATCTCCGGTGGTCGGTCACATCCCTGTAAGTCCAGTCTTGGGCCTGGACCTCTCATGTCAGGGGTCCGTCAGTCATGGGACGGATCTGTTTCTTGCAGGGGTTTGGTTTTTCTGTGACATGAGCCGTACATAGGACCCAAGGAAAGTCATTAGTTCCTCTCACAGCCGGGAGCCTTCCTCAGAGCGTGGCTGAAAAACTGACTCCTAACCAACTTTCCAGGGGAAAGTCCCGAGACCTGCAGCCGCTCCAGAGCGGGGAAGGTTGGGGGAACCGAGGAGATGTGTCAGGAGGAAGGAGAAGATCCACACTCTCCTCACATGGCCGATAAACTCTGGAGCATCCTGGGATAACGCTGCAGGGTCAGCAGTGGGCTCCGCGGACCACACATTGGGCAGATCTCCGGTCCCTGCTGCCTCTGTACAGGGGCCATGTTACACCTGATATAGGTGGGATAATCTCATCTGTCTGGATGGGGGGCACATACTGACACAAGGAGGACAAAGGTTGTGTCTCCTAATTGCCTCCTGCCCGCTCTGCCATGCTCGCACCTCCCGGGGTGCAATGTTTTGCTTCCTGCCGCCCTCCTGATGGAGGGGTCTGGGACGTGGCAGAGTCAGGATGGTAGACGGGTATCCTCCAGCTGTGTCAGCTGCAATTAACATTATTTTGCACTTAATGACTCCCTAGAGCAGTGTCAGCGGCGGCCGTGGGCAGCACCAGCTGTCACTGTCACCTCCTCGTGTTATGTTGCCCTCTGCCCCGGCTCCCGGCCATCTCTCTCAGCCAAGGTCATTACTTGTCCTGGTCGTCGGCAGCACGAGAGGCGCAGATCTGGTTAATGTGCAGGCGGGCGGGCAGGACGTGGAGCTGACACCCCTCATCGTCCCTCTGTTATTATCTGCGTCTGTTATTAGGCAGCTGGAAGCTGACGCACCACATGGGCGTAGGGCAGAGTATACGGTATAATCTGCCGGGCTGGGGGCCACCTGCGAGCGAGAGACTGGTAGTCGTACTACAATTAGTGAAGTTACATCAGAGAAGCCATTGGGGGGGAAAAACGCATCCTAGTCATGACGACCCCTCCTCGGAGACTGTGGCCAGGGAAGGAAATGAAATATAGGGGCTGTTTGCAGTCCCATGTAAAGATGAAGAGGCCAAAGTGTAGAAACGTCGTCTCTTCGGTCAGGAAAGCCAATCCATCCAATAAACAGAAGTGAATTTTGCACTAATCACAATTGTGCTGCAGATGTGACAATCGCCGGGGTGCAGTCGTGCTACGTGCGGACGTCGTTCTGAGGTTTTGCAGTCTGTGAACTCCGGGCTGATGGCTCTCTCCTACACCGATACACTGTAACAAACGCATCCGCTTCATTAGCAGGCCTGGTCAGGACCGAGTTGGAAGAATTTCCCATTCACTGTTGCCTTACAAAGTTACAAAGGCCCAGATGAACAATAGCTTTTTACAATTTTATATATTTTTCTGTTTGTGCCGCTTTTACGCTTTTTTTTCTTTTTCTAGTCTTCGTCTTCTTTATTCTAAGCTTCCAGGACAAGGTGACTGCGGTTCTTTATTTAGATATTATCAGCTTCTTCATTATTTGAGACTTGCTGCTATGTAGCACCGTTTTTGCAGAACTTCTAATCTATTTTTTTTTTTTCTTTTGAACAGTTGAAAACTAATTTTCAAAATTTTAGTTATAATAAAAAAAAAAAAGTGCAAAATCCAACAGAACAACAAGACAAGCAATGACCTAAACCCCACAAATGATGAATAGGGCTACAGTGTATAAGAAAGTTACAGGACTTTGTTTAGAGGGTCCGGGCCCCGTCCTGAGGAGCCTGCTTGGAAGACCCTGATTAATGACCTGTATGTCCAGAGTCTAATCATGTCCCCCCTATTTCCCCAGGTGCTGAGCTGGACCCCCTTCTAGAGGACACCCTAAGCCTGGAGCTGGTGTCGGAAAATCAGGAAGAGACTGAGGCTGAAGGCCCCCAACGAAAGGAGCAAACCGACAGCGAGAAGAGCCCCAGCGAATCCGGGGCCAGCGCGTCTTCCTTCGAAGACCTGGACCTGGACGGTAACGCTGCGGCGGCCGCCAAAGCTGAACAGGGCACAAAAACAGAATGGAGTAACATGCCGGAGAGCTGGGATAAAGAAAGAGCGGAGGAATGACGGACAGATAGGCAGTACCGAGTCCTCGTAGACGTCTCTGAGATTATAGCCGTTAGTAAATCCTTCAGTGCGCTCCTCCCAGCGTGAACATCCGGAGGCGGCAGATGACTCCCGTCCTCCCATCCTGCGGGGAGGTTTAGGTTACTGACAGTCACTACGGATTTTTGCAGAAAAACTAAAGTTTCCTTTTTAACTTTTTTTTTTTCTGTATTCAAGATCTTACTTTCCATCCGCAAGAACTTTTTATTTTTTGTTTTCTGGCAAGGTGAATATTGTCTGAGCGCGGGACGAGGACCAGGGAGACGAGAGTCACGTAAAGACTTCGCCACTTTGCTTCACATGTAGGAGACAATTTAGTCCTCAGGGAGTCGGCAGGCTTCAAGGTTGAAGAAGATGGTTTAGAAATGAACTGCACACGATGAAGACGCGGCCCCCGGATCCTGCCGCTCCCCTGTTGTGTACTGATATAGCGGCACAGAAATCTCTGACCAGACTGGGCCGAATGGAGGGGAAGGCACAGAACCATAAAGCTATAGGCACGTGTGTGAGCGGCCGGATTATCAGATATTCTAGATTATCGGATGTACTTTTCCTTACTGTTCTAGAGGTTTCCTGATCATTCTGGCCCATTTGATGCCGGATTTTAGTAATGTCGCACTACCTACTTGATCCCTGGTGGCAGATCCGCAGAATCTGTTGTCATGGACTGCAGAAATACTACCGGGTTATTATAGGGCTATGTTTTACTCTTGAGACATTGCAGCTTTTTGGAGGAAGCAAAGGCCTCGACTCGTCAAATTGTTTTTGCATAAATTCTGATGTAAAACTTCGTAGTTTTACACAAATAAAGCTTCTCTGTGTTAGTACACCAGCCCTGTCCACTTTCTAAAAACCAGGGGCCAGTGCAGCCCATAAATTCATCACAGTTTTTGCCATGTCCGTCTCTGACTGAAGTACATTTTTTGTGGTGGTACTTGAGCGATTCACAGACTTCGTTTACAGGCGCGCACCTCTTCATGAATTTGGTGCGTTTTACTCCAGGGAGCCTCCTCCATGATTGGCAGACAAATCCCAAGTTTTCATGAATCGGGACTATAGTTTCAACAAGTCAGACCCAAGGAGGCAGTCATCCAATGTGCAGATTCTCCTGGTTCGGCTTTGTTGAAATGGTTTTACTTTATTTGTGGATGAGAAGCCGCGCCACAGTCTCTTCTCTCCCCATGTTCAGGCTTTTTCCTGGCCCCTTCTCTCCCCGTGTTCAGGCTTTTTCCTGGCCTCTTCTCTCCCCGTGTTCAGGCTTTTTCCCGGCCTCCTCTCTCTGCCCGTGTCCAGGCTTTTTCCTGGCCTCTTCTCTGCCCATGTTCAGGCTTTTTCCTGGCCTCTTCTCTCCCCGTGTCCAGGCTTTTTCCTGGCCTCTTCTCTCCCCGTGTTAAGGCTTTTTCCTTGCCTCTTTTCTCACCGTGTTCAGGCTTTTTCCCGGCTTCCTCTCTCCCCGTGTTCAGGCTTTTTCCTGGCCTCTTCTCTGCCCGTGTTCAGGCTTTTTCCTTGCCTCTTCTCTGCCCGTGTTCAGGCTTTTTCCTTGCCTCTTCTCTGCCCGTGTTCAGGCTTTTTCCTGGCCTCTTCTCTCCTCGTGTTCAGGCTTTTTCCGGCCTCCTCTCTCCCCGTGTCCAGGCTTTTTCCTGGCCTCTTCTCTCCCCGTGTTAAGGCTTTTTCCGGCCTCCTCTCTCCCCGTGTCCAGGCTTTTTCCTGGCCTCCTCTCTCCCCGTGTCCAGGCTTTTTCCCGGCCTCTTCTCTCCCCGTGTCCAGGCTTTTTCCCGGCCTCTTCTCTCCCCGTGTTCAGGCTTTTTCCCGGCCTTTTTTCTCCCCGTGTTCAGGCTTTTTCCCGGCTTCCTCTCTCCTCCTGTCCAGGCTTTTTCCTGGCCTCTTCTCTGCCCGTGTTCAGGCTTTTTCCTGGCCTCTTCTCTCCCCGTGTTAAGGCTTTTTCCCGGCCTTTTTTCTCCCCGTGTTCAGGCTTTTTCCCGGCTTCCTCTCTCCTCCTGTCCAGGCTTTTTCCTGGCCTCTTCTCTGCCCGTGTTCAGGCTTTTTCCTGGCCTCTTCTCTCCCCGTGTTCAGGCTTTTTCCCGGCCTTTTTTCTCCCCGTGTTCAGGCTTTTTCCCGGCTTCCTCTCTCCTCCTGTCCAGGCTTTTTCCTGGCCTCTTCTCTGCCCGTGTCCAGGCTTTTTCCTGGCCTCTTCTCTCCCCGTGTTAAGGCTTTTTCCGGCCTCCTCTCTCCCCGTGTCCAGGCTTTTTCCTGGCCTCCTCTCTCCCCGTGTCCAGGCTTTTTCCCGGCCTCTTCTCTCCCCGTGTCCAGGCTTTTTCCCGGCCTCTTCTCTCCCCGTGTTCAGGCTTTTTCCCGGCCTTTTTTCTCCCCGTGTTCAGGCTTTTTCCCGGCTTCCTCTCTCCTCCTGTCCAGGCTTTTTCCTGGCCTCTTCTCTGCCCGTGTTCAGGCTTTTTCCTGGCCTCTTCTCTGCCCGTGTTCAGGCTTTTTCCTTGCCTCTTCTCTGCCCGTGTTCAGGCTTTTTCCTTGCCTCTTCTTTCCTCGTGTTCAGGCTTTTTCCGGCCTCCTCTCTCCTCGTGTCCAGGCTTTTTCCTGGCCTCCTCTCTCCCCGTGTCCAGGCTTTTTCCCGGCCTCTTCTCTCCCCGTGTTCAGGCTTTTTCCCGGCTTCCTCTCTCCTCGTGTCCAGGCTTTTTCCTTGCCTCTTCTCTGCCCGTGTTCGGGCTTTTTCCTTGCCTCTTCTTTCCTCGTGTTCGGGCTTTTTCCTTGCCTCTTCTTTCCTCGTGTTCAGGCTTTTTCCGGCCTCCTCTCTCCTCGTGTCCAGGCTTTTTCCTTGCCTCTTCTCTGCCCGTGTTCGGGCTTTTTCCTTGCCTCTTCTTTCCTCGTGTTCGGGCTTTTTCCTTGCCTCTTCTTTCCTCGTGTTCAGGCTTTTTCCGGCCTCCTCTCTCCCCGTGTTCAGGCTTTTTCCGGCCTCCTCTCTCCTCGTGTCCAGGCTTTTTCCCAGCCTCTTCTCTCCCCGTGTCTAGGCTTTTTCCCGGCCTCTTCTCTCCTCGTGTCCAGGCTTTTTCCTTGCCTCTTCTCTGCCCGTGTTCAGGCTTTTTCCTTGCCTCTTCTTTCCTCGTGTTCAGGCTTTTTCCGGCCTCCTCTCTCCTCGTGTCCAGGCTTTTTCCTGGCCTCTTCTCTGCCCGTGTTCAGGCTTTTTCCTGGCCTCTTCTCTGCCCGTGTTCAGGCTTTTTCCTGGCCTCTTCTCTGCCCGTGTTCAGGCTTTTTCCTTGCCTCTTCTCTGCCCGTGTTCAGGCTTTTTCCTGGCCTCTTCTCTGCCCGTGTTCAGGCTTTTTCCTTGCCTCTTCTCTGCCCGTGTTCAGGCTTTTTCCTTGCCTCTTCTTTCCTCGTGTCCAGGCTTTTTCCTGGCCCCTTCTCTCTCTTACTGGTAAGATTTTTTTATTTTTTTTTCTGCCTGTGATTCGGGCAACCCAAAACTGATGACCGTTTCCCTTCATGCACAATCCTGAGCTCTGATCCGATCCATTGCAGCACAGTACCAGAAAGCTAAACCAGTATCCCTGCAGGAAAGGAAGTAAACTGCTAACTGGTCAGGAGACTATTGTTTTATATTATGCATGGCCTTACATCTATCACCACCTTGTTCCAGAAAACATAATGACCGGTCCCAGTCTGGATAGCCTCTCCCGAACAGAAGGTGGATATATCTGATAATCTGGCACCTGCTCAGTCCCTTGTTGACCCTTGGTCTCCCTGGAGGCCTCCTGTTCTATGTGACTAGCAGTTGCTGACCATGTGCCTTGCTGATCGGCCGCACGTCGGGTTCTTCTCTGTAGTCCTGGACCTGTATGCTGTGCTCGGACAGATGAGCTGTGTAACCCTGTCATGTCCAAGCTTTACACTTTGCGTATTATGCTCCGATTGATTCCTTCATTGCTCAATGTTCGACCATGACTTCAGTTCCTGTAGGTCCCGCCAGAGGTCTTTTCTGTGCTCGGTGGCTTTGTTACACACATGGACAGCGCCAGCAATAAATCGGCCGCTCGGCATAAGCGCCCATGTCTCCACCTCGTGTCTGAGTGCCGAGTCTCCTCCATTCGTGTTTTGTTCATTGGCGCAGTTTTTGTGCCGTTTTTTGTTTTATTTATTTATTGACTTTGCATTGCTCTTTGTTTTTTATTATTCTGATTATTGCTTGTCTGCAGACGTATCATTTCCGGTAATTGTAGCCTTTCTGGAATAAACTGCTCCTCATTCTGTGACGTGTTCACGTCTCTGCGTTCTGGGCCGCGCATTGTGAGACGCCATCTGTGTCCTGGGATTCTATCAGGACTAGAGAAATGTCTTCCCATCACTCCAGGTATCAAGAACATGGCAGATCGGAGCTGGAGCCGTCTGGATGGTTCCCAACTGGAAGACGACTGCGACTGCTCCTGGCACTTCCACTGTCTATGGATGGACAGTAATCCGAGCTGCACTCCTTTGACTCAAGAGCCCGAGGTCGCAATAGTTAGTACCCACCTGATCTATTCATTACCCGTGTACTGTGTGTACAGCGGCATGTAAAAGTTTGGTCAAAATTACTGTTATTGTGAGCAGTTAAGCAAGTTGGAGATGTAATAATCTCTAATAGGCGTTAAACTTACAGATGACACATTTCCTTTATATTTTAGGCCAAAAAAAAAAATTATATATATATATATATATATATATATATATATATATATATATATATATATATATATATATATATATATATATATCAAAAAAATAAAGGGAACACTTAACAGAATATAACTCCAGGTAAATCAAGCTTCTGTGAAATCAAACTGTCCACTTAGGAAGCAACACTGATTGACAATCAGTTTCACATGCTCTTGTGCAAATGGAATAGACAACAGATGGAAATTATTGGCAATTATCAAGACACCCTCAATAAAGGAGTGGTTCTGCAGGTGGGGACCACAGACCACATCTCAGTACCAATGCTTTCAGGCTGATGTTTTGGTCACTTTTGAATGTTGGTTGTGCTTTCACACTCGTGGTAGCATGAGACGGACTCTACAACCCACACAAGTGGCTCAGGTAGTGCAGCTCATCCAGGATGGCACATCAATGCGAGCTGTGGCAAGAAGGTTTGCTGTGTCTGTCAGCGTAGTGTCCAGAGGCTGGAGGCGCTACCAGGAGACAGGCCAGGAGACGTGGAGGGGGCCGTAGGAGGGCAACTACCCAGCAGCAGGACCCCTACATCAGCCTTTGTGCAAGGAGGAACAGGAGGAGCACTGCCAGAGCCCTGCAAAATGACCTCCAGCAGGCCACAAATGTGCATGTGTCTGCACAAACGGTTAGAAACCGACTCCATGAGGATGGTCTGAGTGCCCGACGTCCACAGATGGGGGTTGTGCTCACAGCCCAACACCGGGCAGGACACTTGGTATTTGCCACAGAACACCAGGATTGGCAAATTATTATTTATTGTTATAGCGCCATTTATTCCATGGCGCTTTACATGTGAGGGGTATACATAATAAAAACAAGTACAACAATCTTAAACAAATCATAACTGGTACAGGAGGAGAGAGGACCCTGCCCGCGAAGGCTCACAATCTACAAGGGATGGGTGAGGATAGAGCTGGTCATGCAGCGGTTTGGTTGATCGGTGGTTACTGCAGGTTGTAGGCTTGTCGGAAGAGGTGGGTCTTCAGGCTCTTTTTGAAGGTTTCGATGGTAGGCAAGAGTCTGATGTGTTGTGGTAGAGGGTTCCAGAGTAGGGGTGATACGCGAGAGAAATCTTGTATACGATTGTAGGAAGAGGAGATAAGAGGGGAGTAGAGAAGGAGATCTTGTGAGGATCGGAGGTTGCGTGTAGGTAAGTACCGGGAGACGAGGTCACAGATGTATGGAGGAGACAGGTTGTGGATGGCTTTGTATGTCATGGTTAGGGTTTTGTAGTGGAGTCTCTGGGCAATGGGGAGCCACTGGCGCCCTGTGCTCTTCTCAGATGAAAGCAGGTTCACACTGAGCACATGTGACAGACGTGACAGAGTCTGGAGACGCCATGGAGAGCGATCTGCCTGCAACATCCTTCAGCATGACCGGTTTGGCAGTGGGTCAGTAATGGTGTGGGGTGGCATTTCTTTGGAGGGACGCACAGCCCTCCATGTGCTCGCCAGAGGTAGCCTGACTGCCATTAGGTACCGAGATGAGACCCCTTGTGAGACCATATGCTGGTGCAGTTGGCCCTGGGTTCCTCCTAATGCAGGGCAATGCCAGACCTCATGTGGCTGGAGTGTGTCAGCAGTTCCTGCAAGATGAAGACATTGAAGCTATGGAGTGGTCCGCCCGTTCCCCAGACCTGAATCCGATTGAGCACATCTGTGACATCATGTCTCGCACCATCCACCAAGGTCACGTTGCACCACAGACTGTCCAGGAGTTGGCGGATGCTTTAGTCCAGGTCTGGGAGGAGATCCCTCAGGAGACCATCCGCCGCCTCATCAGGAGCATGCCCAGGCATTGTAGGGAGGTCATACAGGCAACTGGAGGCCACACACACTACTGAGCATCATTTCCTTGTCATGAGGCATTTCCACTGTAGTTGGATCAGCCTGTAATTTGATTTTCCACTTTGATTTTGAGTATCATTCCGACTCCAGACCTCCATGGGATATTCATTTTGATTTACATTGATCATTTTTATGTTTTACTGTTCTCAACACATTCCACTATGTAATGAATAAAGATTTACAACTGGAATATTTCATTTAGTGATATCTAGGATGTGGTATTTTAGTGTTCCCTTTATTTTTTGAGCAATATAAATAGATATATAAATTTATTATATTCATCTTTTACATTTTTTTAAAATGACAAAAAGGAAAATTGGCTGATGCAAAAGTTTGGGCACCTGTGGAGATTTGTGTGCTCAGCTAATTTTGACCCGAGGTTTCAGACCTTAGTTAGCCTGCTAAGGTTCCGGCTTGTCCACCACCATCATTGTTAGGAAAGGCTTGGTGATTCATATTTCCCAACCTTATAAAAACCCAGCCTCCTCTAACATTGTGCCTGTAGTCACTGAGTACAATCCTGATCACGGGTATCAGTGTAATCAGTATAACGGCACCGACCTGACACTGTCTGTAGTCACTGAGCACAATCCTGATCACAGGTATCAGTGTAATCAGTATAACGGCACCGACCTGACACTGTCTGTAGTCACTGAGCACAATCCTGGTCACATGTATCAGTGTAATCAGTATAATGGCACCGACCTGACACTGTCTGTAGTCACTGAGCACAACCCTGACCACAGGTATCAGTGTAATCAGTATAATGGCACCGACCTGACACTGTCTGTAGTCACTGAGCACAACCCTGACCACAGGTATCAGTGTAATCAGTATAATGGCACCGACCTGACACTGTCTGTAGTCACTGAGCACAACCCTGACCACAGGTATCAGTGTAGTCAGTATAACGGCACCGACCTGACACTGTCTGTAGTCACTGAGCACAATGCTGATCACAGGTATCAGTGTAATCAGTATAACGGCACCGACCTGACACTGTCTGTAGTCACTGAGCACAATGCTGATCACAGGTATCAGTGTAATCAGAATAACTGCACCGACCTGACACTGTCTGTAGTCACTGAGCACAATCCTGATCACAGGTATCAGTGTAATCAGTATAACGGCACCGACCTGACACTGTCTGTAGTCACTTAGCACAATCCTGATCACAGGTATCAGTGTAATCAGTATAACGGCACCGACCTGACACTGTCTGTAGTCACTGAGCACAATCCTGATCACAGGTATCGGTGTAATCAGTATAACGGCACCGACCTGACACTGTCTGTAGTCACTGAGCTCAATCCTGATCACAGGTATCAGTGTAATCAGTATAACTGCACCGACCTGACACTGCCTGTAGTCACTGAGCACAATCCTGATCACAGGTATCAGTGTAATCAGTATAACGGCACCGACCTGACACTGTCTGTAGTCACTGAGCTCAATCCTGATCACAGGTATCAGTATAACTGCACCAACCTGACACTGCCTGTAGTCACTGAGCACAATCCTGATCACAGGTATCAGTGTAATCAGTATAACGGCACCGACCTGACACTGTCTGTAGTCACTGAGCTCAATCCTGATCACAGGTATCAGTATAACTGCACCAACCTGACACTGCCTGTAGTCACTGAGCACAATCCTGATCACAGGTATCAGTGTAATCAGTATAACGGCACCGACCTGATACTGTCTGTAGTCACTGAGTACAATCCTGATCACGGGTATCAGTGTAATCAGTATAACGGCACCGACCTGACACTGTCTGTAGTCACTGAGCACAATCCTGATCACAGGTATCGGTGTAATCAGTATAACGGCACCGACCTGACACTGTCTGTAGTCACTGAGCACAATCCTGATCACCGGTATCAGTGTAGTCAGTATAACTGCACCGACCTGACACTGTCTGTAGTCACTGAGCACAATCCTGATCACAGGTATCAGTGTAATCCGTATAATGGCACCGACCTGACACTGTCTGTAGTCACTGAGCACAATCCTGCCAACATGGGAACTTTAAGAAACATAAACATTAGATGAACGGCAGACAAATCAGGCAGTTCTTTATTTAACTATCCGACCATCCAGTTGTCACGAGGAGACTAGGTGGGCAAGAGCTAATAACCCGGGCCCCTGCAATTTCCCTCAGACTAGGGAAACCCTGACTGACCCTCTACCTGGAGTTTACACTGATGGTGTGCATGTCCAGGCCTCGACCCTCGCCCTGTCTCCTGTTTCAACCCTAGGCTGAAACGTCCGCCCACCACCCAGTGAAGAGGTAATACACCAATACCCACAGTTAGCACAGACAAGGATAAAGGAAAATATACACCACGCCGCAGTCACTCAGGAATACACTATAAATGCGCAGGGCAAAATAAATACAAATATAGGAAGGAGTAAATAAGACAAAGGGAAATACACCACCAGCAACGATACTCCAACTCCTAGCTCACCACTCCAGACCGAGATAACAACGCACAAGACAGGAGCTATAATCGGCGACGCCCAGTGTTCAGGAGAACTATTTAAAGGCAGTGGGCATGGCCCAGCTTCCAATCCGAGCATAAGGTGTTGTGAATTTGGTTTCTGGGCTCCCCCGGTGGTCACTGGTGGTACTGAACGTGGGTTTGTCATCTCCTCTGTTCACCTGTTTCCATCAGGATGTGGGAGTTTCTATTTAGCCTTGCTCCTCAGTCATTTCTATGCCGGCCAACAATGTTACCAGAAGCATTTCTGTTGCATGTTCCTGCTCCTAGACTACTTTCAGCTAAGTTGGATTTTTGTCCTAAGTTTGTTTGCATTTTTGTTCCAGTTCTCTGTGTTTGAATATTTCTGAGACTGGAAGCTCTTGTGAACTGAAATTGCCACTCTGGTGTCATGAGTTGATATTAGAGTTCTAAAGTAATTTCAGGATGGAATTTTGAATAGGGTTTTCAGCTGGCCGTGAAGTCCCCTTTTCTGTCTTCCTTCTATCTAGTAAGCGGACCTCAATTTTGCTAAACCTATTTTCATACTTCGTATGTCAATTTCCTCTAATATCACCGCCAATATTTGTGGGGGCTACTGTCCGCCTTTTGGGGAAAATTTCTCTAGAGGTGAGCCAGGTCTGTATTTTCCTCTGCTAGGGTCAGTCAGTTCTCCGGCTGGCGCTGGGCGTCTAGGGATAAAACGTAGGCACGCTACCCGGCCACTTTCAGTTGTTGTGATAGGTTTAGCTCACGGTCAGCTCGAGTTCCCATCTTCCAAGAGCTAGTCCTTTTTGTATGCTCAACTATGTTCTCTGTGTGTTGAGAACCATGACAGTTTGGCCGGCCAAGGGTTAAAATAATTGGCTGAAGAAAGGAGAGAATTAGAAGTCTGCAGAGATTTTTTTTTTTTTTTTCCCCTGAGTTTGCTTCTCTGCTTATACTGCAGCCTTCGTCTCTCTCTCCTTCTAATCCTTGAATGGCTCTGATCTCACCTGATTAAAATGGATCCTCAGAGTTTAGCTACAGGTTTGGATAATCTCGCTAATAAGGTTCAGAGTTTACAGGATTTTGTTATTCATGCTCCAATATCTGAACCTAGAATCCCTTTACCTGAATTTTTCTCCGGGGATAGATCTCGCTTTCAGAATTTCAAACATAATTGTAAATTGTTTTTGTCTCTGAGATCTCGCTCCGCTGGAGATCCTGCACAGCAGGTCAGGATTGTAATTTCCTTGCTCCGGGGCGACCCTCAGGATTGGGCATTTGCTTTGGCACCAGGGGATCCTGCGTTGCTCAATGTGGATGCGTTTTTTCTAGCTTTGGGGTTGCTTTATGAGGAACCCCATTTAGAGATTCAGGCTGAAAAAGCCTTGATGGCCCTGTCCCAGGGTACAGATGAGGCGGAAATATACTGCCAAAAATTTCGTAAGTGGTCTGTGCTTACTCAGTGGAATGAGTGCGCCCTGGCGGCGATTTTCAGAGAGGGTCTCTCTGATGCCATTAAGGATGTTATGGTGGGGTTCCCTGTGCCTGCAGGTCTGAATGAGTCCATGACAATGGCTATTCAGATTGATCGGCGTTTGCGGGAGCGCAAACCTGTGCACCATTTGGCGGTGTCTACTGAGAAGGCGCCAGAGAATATGCAATGTGATAGAATTCTGTCTAGAAGCGAACGGCAGAACTTTAGGCGAAAAAATGGGTTATGCTTCTATTGTGGTGATGCAACTCATGTTATATCAGCATGCTCTAAACGTACAAAGAAGGTTGATAAGTCTGTTTCAATTGGCACTTTACAGTCTAAGTTTATTCTATCTGTGACCCTGATTTGCTCTTTATCGTCAATTACCGCGGACGCTTATGTCGACTCTGGCGCCGCTTTGAGTCTTATGGATTGGTCCTTTGCCAAACGCTGTGGGTATGATTTAGAGCCTTTGGAAGTTCCTATACCTCTGAAGGGTATTGACTCCACGCCATTGGCTAGTAATAAACCACAATACTGGACACAAGTGACTATGCGTATTAATCCGGATCACCAGGAGATTATTCGCTTTCTTGTATTGTATAATCTACATGATGTTTTGGTGCTTGGATTGCCATGGCTGCAATCTCATAACCCAGTCCTCGACTGGAAAGCAATGTCTGTGTTAAGCTGGGGATGTCAGGGGACTCATGGGGACGTACCTTTGGTTGCCATTTCGTCATCTGTTCCCTCTGAGATTCCGGAATTCTTATCTGATTATCGTGACGTTTTTGAGGAACCTAAACTTGGTTCACTGCCTCCGCACAGAGATTGCGATTGTACAATAGATCTGATTCCGGGCAGTAAGTTTCCAAAAGGTCGATTATTTAATCTATCTGTGCCTGAACATGCTGCTATGCGGGAATATATTAAGGAGTCCTTGGAAAAGGGACATATTCGTCCTTCTTCATCTCCCTTGGGAGCCGGTTTTTTCTTTGTATCTAAAAAAGATGGCTCTTTGAGGCCGTGTATTGATTATCGGCTTTTGAATAAAATCACGATTAAATATCAGTACCCTTTGCCATTGCTTACTGATTTGTTTGCTCGCATAAAGGGGGCCAAGTGGTTCTCTAAGATTGATCTTCGTGGGGCGTATAATTTAGTGCGAATTAAGCAGGGGGACGAGTGGAAAACCGCATTTAATACGCCTGAGGGTCATTTTGAGTATTTAGTAATGCCTTTTGGTCTTTCAAATGCCCCTTCAGTCTTTCAGTCCTTTATGCATGACATTTTCCGTGAATATTTGGATAAATTTATGATTGTGTATTTGGATGATATTTTGATTTTTTCGGATGACTGGGACTCTCATGTCCAGCAGGTCAGGAAGGTTTTTCAGGTTTTGCACTCTAATTCCTTGTGGGTAAAGGGTTCTAAGTGCATTTTTGGGGTTCAAAAGATTTCTTTTTTGGGGTATATTTTTTCCCCCTCTTCCATTGAGATGGATCCTGTCAAGGTTCAGGCTATTTGCGATTGGACGCAACCCTCTTCTCTTAAGAGCCTTCAGAAATTCTTGGGCTTTGCTAATTTCTACCGTCGATTTATAACTGGGTTTTCTGATGTTGCTAAACCACTGACTGATTTGACTAAGAAGGGTGCTGATGTTGCTGATTGGTCCCCTGCTGCTGTGGAGGCCTTTCGGGAGCTTAAGCGCCGCTTTTCTTCCGCCCCTGTATTGCGTCAGCCTGATGTTACTCTTCCTTTTCAGGTTGAGGTCGACGCTTCAGAAATTGGAGCTGGGGCGGTTTTGTCGCAGAAAAGTTCCGACTGCTCCGTGATGAGACCTTGCGCGTTCTTTTCTCGTAAATTTTCGCCCGCGGAGCGAAATTATGATATTGGTAATCGTGAACTCTTAGCTATGAAGTGGGCTTTTGAGGAATGGCGCCATTGGCTTGAGGGGGCTAGACATCAGGTGGTGGTATTGACCGACCACAAGAATTTGATTTATCTTGAGTCTGCCAGGCGCCTGAATCCTAGACAGGCGCGCTGGTCGTTATTTTTCTCTCGGTTTAATTTTGTGGTTTCATACCTACCAGGTTCTAAAAATGTGAAGGCGGATGCCCTTTCTAGGAGTTTTGAGCCTGATTCTCCTGGTAATTCTGAACCTACGGGTATCCTTAAGGAGGGAGTGATTTTATCTGCTGTTTCCCCAGACCTGCGACGGGCCTTGCAGGAGTTTCAGGCGGATAGACCTGATCGTTGCCCGCCTGGTAGAATGTTTGTTCCTGATGATTGGACCAGTAGAGTCATCTCGGAGGTCCATTCTTCTGCGTTGGCAGGGCATCCTGGAATCTTTGGTACCAGGGAGTTGGTGGCTAGGTCCTTCTGGTGGCCTTCCCTGTCACGAGATGTGCGAGGTTTTGTGCAGTCTTGTGATGTTTGTGCTCGGGCCAAGCCTTGTTGTTCTCGGGCTAGTGGATTGTTGTTGCCCTTGCCTATTCCGAAGAGGCCTTGGACTCACATCTCGATGGATTTTATTTCTGATCTCCCTGTTTCTCAGAAGATGTCTGTCATCTGGGTGGTGTGTGACCGTTTCTCTAAGATGGTCCATTTGGTTCCCTTGCCTAAGTTGCCTTCCTCATCCGAGTTGGTTCCTCTGTTTTTTCAAAATGTGGTTCGCTTGCATGGTATTCCGGAGAATATCGTTTCTGACAGGGGGACCCAATTCGTGTCTAGATTTTGGCGAGCGTTCTGCGCTAGGATGGGCATTGATTTGTCTTTTTCGTCTGCTTTCCATCCTCAGACTAATGGCCAGACCGAGCGAACTAATCAGACCTTGGAGACTTATTTGAGGTGTTTTGTCTCTGCGGATCAGGATGATTGGGTTGCCTTCTTGCCCTTGGCGGAGTTTGCCCTCAATAATCGGGCTAGTTCTGCCACTTTGGTTTCTCCTTTCTTCTGTAATTCGGGGTTTCATCCTCGTTTCTCTTCCGGTCAGGTGGAGCCTTCGGATTGTCCTGGAGTGGATGCTGTGGTGGAGAGGTTGCATCAGATTTGGGGGCAGGTGGTGGACAATTTGAAGTTGTCCCAGGAGAAGACTCAGCATTTTGCCAACCGCCGTCGTCGTGTTGGTCCTCGTCTTTGTGTTGGGGATTTGGTGTGGTTATCTTCTCGGTTTGTCCCTATGAAGGTTTCTTCTCCTAAGTTTAAGCCTCGGTTCATCGGCCCGTACAGGATATTGGAGATTCTTAACCCTGTGTCCTTTCGTTTGGACCTCCCTGCATCTTTTTCTATTCATAATGTCTTCCATCGGTCATTGTTGCGCAGGTATGAGGTACCTGTTGTGCCTTCCGTTGAGCCTCCTGCTCCGGTGTTGGTTGAGGGTGAGTTGGAGTACGTTGTGGAGAAGATCTTGGACTCCCGTGTTTCCAGACGGAGACTTCAGTATTTGGTCAAGTGGAAGGGCTACGGTCAGGAGGATAATTCTTGGGTGACAGCCTCTGATGTTCATGCCTCCGATTTGGTCCGTGCCTTTCATAGGGCTCATCCTGATCGCCCTGGTGGTTCTGGTGAGGGTTCGGTGCCCCCTCCTTGAGGGGGGGGTACTGTTGTGAATTTGGTTTCTGGGCTCCCCCGGTGGTCACTGGTGGTACTGAACGTGGGTTTGTCATCTCCTCTGTTCACCTGTTTCCATCAGGATGTGGGAGTTTCTATTTAGCCTTGCTCCTCAGTCATTTCTATGCCGGCCAACAATGTTACCAGAAGCATTTCTGTTGCATGTTCCTGCTCCTAGACTACTTTCAGCTAAGTTGGATTTTTGTCCTAAGTTTGTTTGCATTTTTGTTCCAGTTCTCTGTGTTTGAATATTTCTGAGACTGGAAGCTCTTGTGAACTGAAATTGCCACTCTGGTGTCATGAGTTGATATTAGAGTTCTAAAGTAATTTCAGGATGGAATTTTGAATAGGGTTTTCAGCTGGCCGTGAAGTCCCCTTTTCTGTCTTCCTTCTATCTAGTAAGCGGACCTCAATTTTGCTAAACCTATTTTCATACTTCGTATGTCAATTTCCTCTAATATCACCGCCAATATTTGTGGGGGCTACTGTCCGCCTTTTGGGGAAAATTTCTCTAGAGGTGAGCCAGGTCTGTATTTTCCTCTGCTAGGGTCAGTCAGTTCTCCGGCTGGCGCTGGGCGTCTAGGGATAAAACGTAGGCACGCTACCCGGCCACTTTCAGTTGTTGTGATAGGTTTAGCTCACGGTCAGCTCGAGTTCCCATCTTCCAAGAGCTAGTCCTTTTTGTATGCTCAACTATGTTCTCTGTGTGTTGAGAACCATGACAATAAGGTAAATTAACCCCGGACCAGCTAGATAAAATCTAGCCGATGCCAATGAGCACATAGTGGTCAAAAGCGGAATTACCGCTGTCTGTCGAACGACCTGGTCTGAACAGTGTCCGACATGACAGTACCCCGCCTTCTATGAGGGACCCCAGGGCCCTCACGGCTTATAGGACCCGGCTTGTCTGGATGGCGACGATGAAAAAACCTGACCAGCCGATCCGCATGAATGTCCGAGGCTGGTACCCAGGACCTCTCCTCAGGCCCATAACCACGCCAGTGTACCAAGTACTGTAAAGTGCGGCGCACTACACGAGAGTCAACCACCTTGGAGACTTCAAACTCCAAATTGCCATCCACCAAGACTGGAGGTGGCATAGGCGCCGCGTCCACAGAACCCACCACCTTCTTTAAAAGAGACCTGTGGAACACGTTGTGTATCTTATACACCATAGGAAGCTCCAATCGGTACGCTACAGGGTTAATGACGGCGGTGACCCTAAATGGACCAATAAACCGTGGACCCAATTTAAGGGATGGTATTTTGAGTCTTATGTTTTTTGTGGATAACCACACCCAGTCATCCACACTCAGGTCCGGACCTGGCACACGCCTACTGTCAGCCACACGTTTGTGCACCCACACTCAACAAGCGCTGTTTAACTCTCCTCCAGACTGATGACAATTGTGTTCCTAACTGGTCTTCCTCCGGAACGCCGGAAGAGCCCCTCTGACTCAAAGTACAAAATCGAGGATGTAGCCCGTAAACACAAAAAGATGGAGACTCCCCAGACGACTCCTGGCGGTGATTATTGATGGCATACTCAGCCAAAGGAAGAAAGGTAGACCACTCCTTCTGGTTATCAGAGACAAAGCAGCGTAGGTACTGTTCCAAATTTTGGTTCATACGCTCAGTCTGACCATTTGACTGAGGATGAAACGCCGAAGAATTGATCCCCAGCCGTGAGCAAAATGCTTTCCAAAATTTTGCCACAAACTGAGACCCCCTATCAGACACGATGTCAGACGGAACCCCATGAAGTCTGACCACCTCCTGCACAAATACCTGAGCCAGAGTCTTAGCGTTAGGCAACGAAGGCAAAGACACAAAGTGCGACATTTTAGAAAACCGATCAACAATCACCAAGATGACCGTGTTCCCAGCTGAGGAGGGCAAATCAGTGATGAAATCCATGGAGATTTCCGTCCATGGCTTACTAGGTACCTCAAGAGGAAGTAGTGTGCCAACAGGACGGGAGCGGGGCGTCTTAGCCCTAGCGCACGTGGTACAAGCTGACACGTATGAGACCACGTCCTGTCGGATCTTGGGCCACCAAAACCGACGAGACACCAACTCCAAGGTACCTCTAACCCCTGGGTGGCCAGCCAGGACAGCATCATGATGCTCCGCCAAAACCTTTAAGCGGAGATGAAGCGGTACAAAAGATTTGTTGATGGGAAGCTCAGATGGTACCTCCTCCTGAGCCTCGGCAATCTCAGCCTCAACCTCGGTAGTGAGAGCCGAAACCACAACACCCTTTTGGAGGATGGGTACTGGATCCTCCCGAGGTTCACCCCCCGGAAAACACCTGGACAGAGCATCCGCCTTAGTGTTTTTAGACCCCGGTCTGTAAGTGACAACAAAATTGAACCGCGTGAAAAACAATGCCCAGCGAGCCTGCCTGGGGGACAGACGCCTGGCTGACTCCAAATACAGCAGATTCTTATGATCGGTAATAACAGTAACCTGATGAACCGACCCCTCCAAGAAGTGTCGCCATTCCTCAAAGGCCAACTTGATTGCCAACAACTCCCTGTTGCCGATATCGTAGTTATGTTCGGCGGACGACAGTTTCTTGGAGAAATAGTCGCACGGAGGTAAACCACTCAAAGATGAGCCTTGAGATAGTACTGCCCCCACACCAACCTCAGACGCATCGACCTCCACAACAAAAGGCTTCAACACGTCTGGCTGCACAAGAATGGGAGCCGAAACAAAACTGTTCTTAAGAAATTCAAATGCGCGCACAGCAGCCTCAGGCCAAACGGAGAAATTGGTACCCTTTTTAGTCATGTCAGTTAGCGGTTTAGCAATGATGGAAAAATCCTTGATAAATCTCCTATAGTAGTTAGAAAACCCAAGGAACCGCTGAAGTGCTTTCAGGTTATCAGGACGTTCCCAATGCAGCACCGCTTGCACCTTAGCGGCGTCCATTTTAAAACCAGAAGCAGACACAATATAACCCAAGAAAGGCAACTCTTGAACAGAAAATACACATTTCTCCAGTTTTGCATACAGCTTATTCTCTCTGAGAAGCTGTAACACCTGCCTGACATGATCTAAATGAGTATCACAGTCGCAAGAATATATGAGAATGTCATCTAGGTACACGATAACGAATTTCCCCAAAACATGCGAGAACACATCATTGATGAAATGTTGGAACACTGCAGGTGCGTTAGTCAACCCAAACGGCATCACCAAATTTTCAAAATGACCCTCAGGGGTATTAAAAGCCGTCTTCCACTCATCACCTTGACGGACTCTTATGAGGTTGTATGCCCCCCTGAGGTCAAGCTTGGTAAACCACTTAGCACCTGCCACCTGGTTGAACAAATCTGGTATCAGTGGCATCGTGTATGGATCACGAATCGTAATCTGGTTCAACTCCCTGAAATCCAGACACGGGCGTAGTCCGCCATCTTTCTTCTTCACGAAGAAGAACCCTGCTGCCACAGGCGAGGATGAAGGCCTGATGTGCCCTTTGCTCAAACTTTCAGCAATGTAATCCTTTAATGCTTGTCTCTCCGGACCGGAGATGTTAAACATCCTTGCTTTAGGCAATTTGGCCCCTGGTTTAAATCTGATAGTAGTCATAGGGGCGATGTGGCGGAAACTCTGAACAACCCTTCTCAGAGAACACATCCACAAAATCCAGAAGTGACTCCGGAACGCTTGAAGTCACCGCAGCCACACATGTGGCCAGGCAATTCTCCTGGCAGAACTCGCTCCACTGAATTATGTCCTGAGTTTTCCAGTCAATTACCGGGTTGTGCATGGACAACCATGGAAAACCCAAAACCATTTGAGCAGGAAGATTCCTGAGCACCTTACATGTAACCTGCTCGGAATGTAGAACCCCAATGTGGAGTTTCACCTCAGCCACAAATTCAGTAATCTCTCCCTGTGAGAGAGGAGCAGCATTGATGGTGACCACGCGGATAGGATGAGGCAGTTTTTCAATCCTAAAACCTGCTGTGCGAGCAAACTCCTCATCAATGAGATTTGTGGCTGAACCACTATCCAGAAACACAGTAATTGGCAGCTCACTGCCAGCAATTATAACCTTAGAAGGGAGCATGCATTGAGAAACCACCATGGAGGATATACATAAGCTCAGACTGGTCTCCTCCACACCCTCTGAGCTTAGAAGTTTTCCGCCGTTGCGTCTTTCTTAGACAGTAGAGGACAGATGTTAATAAAATGACCAGTCTTACCGCAGTAAAAACAGGCTCCCTGCTTCCTGAGCTCAGGGGCTCGACGCTTCACATGTGACACCCCTGCGATTTGCATAGGCTCCGTGGGCTCACCTGCAGCAACCTCACGTGAACCTAAACCCTCTCCCATAGGCGGTGTCTCATGCTCCCCCTGATGCAAACGGCGATCAATGCGGACAACCAGACTCATAGCGGAATCTAGAGAAGTAGGAGTCTCGTACATCAGAAGGGCTTTTTTAACCCTTCCAGAAACCCCATGAATAAGCTGACTCCGCAGCGCTGGATCATTCCACTGTGTATCGATCGCCCAGCGACGAAATTCAGAACAGTAATCCTCTGCAACTCGCTCCCCCTGGCGAATATTGCGTATCTTAGATTCTGCTAGAGCCATTCTGTCTGGCTCATCGTAAGTATTTCCAAGAAAGGAAAAAAAAACTCTCCACAGAGTCAAATGCAGCAGAATCAGATGGCAAAGAAAACGCCCATGCTTGGGGATTCCCGCTTATCAATGACAACACCAGGCCCACACGCTGAGCCTCATTACCTGAGGAGATCGGGCGCATACGGAAATATAGTTTGCAAGCTTCACGAAAAGAAACAAATTTACTGCGTTCCCCAGCAAATTTTTCAGGCAAAGGAAACTTCGTCTCAGCAACTCTACCTGTCGCTCCAGCTTGCACATTAGATACTGCTAGTCCCTGTTGCTGCACTGCCCCCCTCAACTCAGTGACCTGTAGGGACAGCGCCTCCAACTGGCGGGTTATGGAAGTCATGGGATCCATGACAAAACAAAAAAAAAAGGAAACCCCTTTTTTTTTTTTTTGTTTTGTTTTAAAGGACGATTATAATGTCACGGGGAGACTAGGTAGGCAAGAGCTAATAACCCGGGCCCCTGCAATTTCCCTCAGACTAGGGAAATCCTGACTGACCCTCTACCTAGAGTTTACACTGATGGTGTGCATGTCTAGGTCTCGAACCTCACCCTGTCTCCTGTTTCAACCCTAGGCTGAAACCTCCGCCCACCACCCAGTGAAAAGATCATACACCAATACCCACAGTTAGCACAGACAAGGATAAAGGAAAATATACACCACGCCGCAGTCACACAGGAATACACTATAAATGCGCAGGGCAAAATAAATACAAATATATACGAAGGAGTAAATAAGACAAAGGAAAATACACCACCAGCAACGATTCTCCAACCACCAGCTCTCCACTCCAGACCGAGATAACAACGCACAAGACAGAAGCTATAATCGGCGACGCCCAATGTTCAGGAGAACTATTTAAAGGCAATGGGCATGGCCCAGCTTCCAATCCGAGGATCAGGTAAATTAACCCCGGAATAGCTAGATAAAATCTAGCCGACGCCAATGAGCAAATAGTGGTCAAAAGCGGAATTACCGCTGTCTGTCGAACGACCTAGTCTGAACAGAGTCCGACATGACAGCAGTGGGTTCTGCCATCTCTAGATGTCAGGAGAGGAGGGTCCGCCGACATTTGTGTTCTCCCTACAGTGGGGTCTGGAGGTAACATGCTCACAGAAGGAAACCGGCTGTACAGGACATTGGAGGGGTCTGGTGTTGGATGGATGGGTTTGGAGAGAAGTCATGGTCTGAGGGGCAGAGGGATCTGATTGGGGAGAGTCTGGAGAAGAGAGGGGTACATGAGTCTGTTGGCTTGTTATTTCCTAATGCTCTTGTCCGTCCTTAGCCGCCATGTTTATAGGGAGGTCATTAGCATTAGCGGAGGGCAGAATATGCTCCGCTGCCATCTCTCAGGTATGGCCGCCCCCGAGTGGACAGATCCCGTTCCGCTCTCCTGGATCCAGAAGATGGGCGCTGAGGACCTCGTCTGATCCCCAAACTGGAGCCAGCGGGTGCCGATGTGATGTGCCGTTACGGCATGAGTGGCTCGCGTGTTACCACAGAGCAGGGGTGAGGAATCTTTTTTCTGCCAAGGGCCCTTTGGATATTTCTACCATCCTTCGGGGGCCGTACAAACTCCGCCCACAAAGTCCATCCTGACTCTGGTTTCGGGACGTAATCTTTCATTGCATGCCCTTCAGTAGTGACACTGTATGTGTGCTAACAGAGCAAGAAGAATTTAATGAGCTGCTTGTAATCAAAATACACCTCCCTGTCCAAAAATGCGGTCCCTGAGAATCTGCTCGGGGGCCTGATAAAAGGTCATCGAGGGCCGTAAATGGCCCTGGGGCCTGAGGTTCCCCACCCCTGCCGTAGAGGGAGACCATGCCGCTGAGAAGGGTCCTGCCTGTGGGGGTCTTGGGTCGTGTTTTTCTCTGTGGGTTGGGAGACCGTGGATTCGGCGCACCGGCCGCGGCCTCTGTGGA
Source organism: Ranitomeya variabilis (assembly GCF_051348905.1). NCBI lineage: Eukaryota > Metazoa > Chordata > Amphibia > Anura > Dendrobatidae > Ranitomeya > Ranitomeya variabilis. The sequence continues at coordinate 215,552,077 of NC_135239.1, read as the reverse complement.
TCATCTGCTTTTTCCAGTTTTTTGTGTTTCTCTTTAAGGTTTTTACTTCGTCTTTGTTTTCTCTGTTTTCTTAAAAGTAAAAACCTCTAACAGCTTAATGCATCCGGAGGGAAGGATGCGGTTCCCATGGAGACGGTGCGAGCCGCTCGCTCTACACGCTGACATAATGCACCGCTGATGATGTCACACCTTACAGCCTGTGACCTCACCGCGTCCTCCCGGGGTCGTCCTGCAGTCTGTGGGGTGAGTGATCGCCTGCACCCACCAGAAGCGTCCTTACATCGGGGCTGCAGTCAGGCCCTGCCGCTGCTCCTCTGTACACGGCTGCTAATTATTTCCCTGTTATTAAAGTTGCACGGATGCTGTGAGGAGGGAAAGTGGTGGGCGAAGAATCAAAGTAATGTCTCCGATAGGAACCGAGAGGAGAAAACAGGGAGCGGACACGGCCGAGAAGTGAGCGAAAATGGGGGAAGGGCAGCAAGAGGATGCATGGTGTATGGGAGAGCCTGACACCCAGGCGGAAACAGTCAGCATGGAGAATAGAAACAGTCAGCATAGAGATTAGAAACAGTCAGCATGGAGATTAGAAACAGTCAGCATGGAGACTAGAAAAAGCATGGAGATTAGAAACAGTCAGCATAGAGATTAGAAACAGTCAGCATGGAGATTAGAAACAGTCAGCATGGAGATTAAAAACAGTCAGCATAGAGATTAGGTACTATTCAACAGTTAGGGTATGTGCCCCCCACATCCACCTCTGGTTCCAGGATTTCTACAAGATTTTGGAGGTATGTGATTTTTTCCCCTTCATCCAGAAGATAATTTGGGGGGTCAGACCCCGATGTTGGGGGGAGGCTCACAGTCTCCATTATAGGATGGTGCTGGGGTCCGAGCTCACAGTCTAGTATGGGGCTGGGGTCCGGGCTCTGTGTGGCCCCTCATGTTCTCCCCTCATGTCTGTATGGAGCTTGTGCACTGGGCGCACTCATGGGGGGCAGATGAGGGTCCTCCACAAACTGTTCCCACAAAGCTGAAGCTACAATTTCCCATCACTGGAGCTGAGGGTCCGAGGCCGCCCCCTGATTACAGAACATAGCATTATCCCCCTCCACCATCTGTACAGGGGGCACAATGCAGTCAGGGGGTAACGTCCTGGAATCACCAAACCCAGCCTCCTCCATCAGACGCAGATAGAGAAGTGCGATCCGTCACTGCACAGAACACGTCTCCTCCAGAGTCCAGTGGTGGCGGCTTTACACCACTCCATCCGACGCTCGGCATTGTGCTTGGTGATGTACGGCTGCTCGGCCACGAAGCTCCTGGGGGGGCCGCAGTTTTTGTGCTGATACCAGAGGAGGTCTGGCCCTGCAGTTACGGGGTCAGCAGAGCGGTGGGGACTTTTCTGCCGTCTGCTCCTGCAGGTTGTACACAACGGCTCGGATGTTATACACTGGGGGGCTAAAGGAAAATCACCGTTTGCGTGATTAAGACGTGCGTACTGCCCTTTCCCCATGTATTGTAGATCGTTATGAGAGATCCATCTGCGAGATGAGATGAATGATGGGCGGCTGGGAGGGCTATGGCCGCACGCTCCCTTTCTATGATAGATACTTTGTACTTTCTGTTCTTCCGCTGCGGCTGATCGTTTATTTGCCCAGTGGGCAGGTCAGCCAGTCTGCATTAGCCAAAGCAGCGAGGATTGGAGATTTCTATATATATATAGCACATTCTGGAGGCTGCACATTAACCACTGACGTCGCACGCCGCCCCTCTGCCACTTGACTTCATGTTATTCATCAGACCATAAGGGGTTAATGGTGTGCCGCGTCCTCTGTCAGGTGTAGGAGAGATGAAGGATGAGACGGGCAGGTAATAAGCCACAAGTGTCCCCTAGGAGCTCTGCAGGGGTCACACTGGGCAGTTCTGTGAATCCTCCCCACAATGAAGATGTTCCAGTTCCCATGTCCTTAAGGGATCCTGTCCAAGCTGTTGAGGATCAGCCGAAGTCACAAGGAATGGAGCGGGCAGAGCCGGCCGCTCGGGATCTGGCTGCCAGGAAGGGCTAAAAAAGCTAATCCTCCCATCATGATCTGTCATGGAGACAAATTATAACCCGGGAGGACCAGGACTCACAATGGCCACAATCAGCGGGTGCAACAAAGTGTGCTGCTCTGTGTGTCCTCCACTGTGGTTCACGCCGGCCTATATACTGGTGACATACTCTATGTACTGGTGTGTGCCGCTCCGTGTGTCCTCCACTATGGTCCACACCGGCCTATATACTGGTGACATACTCTATGTACTGGTGTATGCCGTGTGCCGCTCCGTGTGTCCTCCACTATGGTCCACGCCGGCCTATATACTGGTGACATACTCTATGTACTGGTGTGTGCCGCTCCGTGTGTCCTCCACTATGGTCCACACCGGCCTATATACTGGTGACATACTCTATGTACTGGTGTATGCCGTGTGCCGCTACGTGTGTCCTCCACTATGGTCCACGCCGGCCTATATACTGGTGACATACTCTATGTACTGGTGTGTGCCGCTCCGTGTGTCCTCCACTATGGTCCACACCGGCCTATATACTGGTGACATACTCTATGTACTGGTGTATGCCGTGTGCCGCTCTGTGTGTCCTCCACTATGGTCCACGCCAGCCTGTATACTGGTGACATACTCTATGTACTGGTGTATGCCGCTCTGTGTCCTCCACTATGGTCCACGCCGGCCTGTATACTGGTGACATACTCTATGTACTGGTGTATGCCGTGTGCCGCTCTGTGTGTCCTCCACTATGGTCCACGCCAGCCTGTATACTGGTGACATACTCCATGTACTAGTCTGTGCCGCTCTGTGTGTCCTCCACTACGGTCCACGCCAGCCTGTATACTGGTGACATACTCCATGTACTAGTCTGTGCCGCTCTGTGTGTCCTCCACTACGGTCCACGCCGGCCTGTATACTGGTGACATACTCTATGTACTGGTGTATGCCATGTGCCGCTCTGTGTGTCCTCCACTATGGTCCACGCCGGCCTGTATACTGGTGACATACTCCATATACTGGTGTGTGCCGCTCCGTGTGTCCTCCACTATGGTCCACGCCGGCCTATATACTGGTGACATACTCTATGTACTGGTGTGTGCCGCTCCGTGTGTCCTCCACTATGGTCCACGCCGGCCTATATACTGGTGACATACTCCATATACTGGTGTGTGCCGCTCTGTGTGTCCTCCACTACGGTCCACGCCAGCCTATATACTGGTGACATACTCTATGTACTGGTGTACGCCGTGTGCCACTCTGTGTGTCCTCCACTATGGTCCACGCCGGCCTGTTTACTGGTGACATACTCTATGTACTGGTGTACGCCGTGTGCCGATGCTCTGTGTGTCCTCTATGGTTCACGCCGGCCTGTATACTGGTGACATACTCTATGTACTGGTGTACGCCGTGTGCTGCTCTATGTGTCCTCCACTATGGTACACGCCGGCCTGTATACTGGTGACATACTCCATATACTGGTGTGTGCCGCTCTGTGTGTCCTCCACTACGGTCCACGCCAGCCTATATACTGGTGACATACTCTATGTACTGGTGTACGCCGTGTGCCACTCTGTGTGTCCTCCACTATGGTCCACGCCGGCCTGTTTACTGGTGACATACTCTATGTACTGGTGTACGCCGTGTGCCGATGCTCTGTGTGTCCTCTATGGTTCACGCCGGCCTGTATACTGGTGACATACTCTATGTACTGGTGTACGCCGTGTGCTGCTCTATGTGTCCTCCACTATGGTCCTCGCCGGCCTATATACTGGTGACATACTCTATGTACTGGTGTACGCCGTGTGCTGCTCTATGTGTCCTCCACTATGGTCCTCGCCGGCCTATATACTGGTGACATACTCTATGTACTGGTGTACGCCGTGTGCCGCTCTTTGTGTGTCCTCCAGTATGGTCCACGCCGGCCTATATACTGGTGACATACTCCATGTACTAGTGTATGCCATGTGCCGCTCTGTGTCCTCCACTATGGTCCACGCCGGCCTGTATACTGGTGACATACTCTATGTACTGGTGTACGCCGTGTGCTGCTCTGTGTCCTCCACTATGGTCCTCGCCGGCCTATATACTGGTGACATACTCTATGTACTGGTGTATGCCGAGTGCCGCTCTTTGTGTGTCCTCCAGTATGGTCCACGCCAGCCTGTATACTGGTGACATACTCTATGTACTCGTGTGTGCCATGTGCTGGTATAGTCCCATCTATTGGTGTAGACCTTTGTACTGTTGTTCAGCTACAGTGGCTTGCAAAAGTATTCACCCCCATGACATTTTCCATGTTTTGCTACCTCACAACCTGGAATTCCACAGTTTTTTGAGGGTTTGCATCAGTTCATGTAGAGTTCATGCCGACAACTTGACTCATTCCATTTTCCCTGTCCCTGCTGCCGAAAAACATACCCACAGAATGATGCTGCCACCACTGTTATGGACTGGTGATTTAGGAGCGACATGCGACTAGCTCTGAGCAGGTGGTAACTATACAGACCGCAGTTCCTGATCTTAACACAACACTAGCAGTAGCCGTGGGATGTTCCTGTCACTCCCTGGACACCTCGTCACAGCCGGAGAACTAGCTACCCCTAAAGATAGAAACAGGAAAGCTATCTTGCCTCAGAGAAAATCCCCAAAGGATAGGACAGCCCCCCACAAATAATGACTGTGAGAGGAGAAGGAAATGACATACGTAGTATGAAACAAGATTTAGCAAAGGAGGCCACTTCTAGCTAGATAGATAGTACAGGAAAGAACACTGTGCGGTCAGTAATAAAAACTAGAAAAAGTCCACCGCAGAGAAATGCAAAAATCTCCACACCTGACTAAAGGTGTGGAGGGCAAAATCTGCTGCCCAGAGCTTCCAGCTTAGCTGAATAGATCCATACTGATAAGCTGGACAAATAAGCAAAACATAGAATGTGCTGAACAATAAAGTCCACAACAAGAGGACTGCAAAAGGACAAGCAAGGACTTATCTTTGCAGAACTGGTCAGAGTGTCAGGGAAATCCAAAAGAGCAGTGACTCCAAGCAGGAACAATTGACAACTGGCATTAATTGAGGGATAAGGCCAGACTAAAATAGCCGAGCCAGAAAGACGATCAGTGGAGGCAGCTGCTGATGCTAAATCCAAGAAGCAGCTATACCACTCAAAACCACAGGAGGGAGCCCAAGAGCAGAATTCACAAAAGTGCTACTTACAACCACCGGAGGGAGCCCAAGAGCGGAATTCACAACACACCACTACCATGTTTCACTGTGGGGATGGTGTTCTTGGGGTGATGAGCTGTGCTGGTTTGGCGCCAGACATAGCATTTACCTCGATGGCCAAAAAGTTAAATTTTGGTCTCATCTTCCTCCATACATTTGGAGAGCCTCCCATATTTCTTTTGGCAAACTCAATTTTTGTGTGTAAGTAAAGGCTTTTTTCTGCTCACTCTTCTATAAAGATGACCTCTGTGGAGTGTATGGCTCATTGTGGTCGTATGGACAGATACTAACGTCTCGGCTTGGGAACTCGGCAGCTCCTTCAGGGTCTCCTTTGCTCTCTGTGCTGCCTCTGATTAATGCCCTTCTTGCCCGGGCTGAGAGGCTTGGTGAGCGCCCTCTCTTGGCAGGTTTGTTGTGGTACCATGTTCTTTCCATTTCATGATGATGGATTTGATGGAGCTCTGAGGGTCATTAGACATCGGGAGATTTTTTATAGTTCGATCCTGACTTGTTCTTCTCAACAACTTTGCCCCTGACTTGTTGGGAGCCTCTGGCCGTGCAGTTTATGCCCCTTTGTGGCAGCACCCATGGGGCTACACAGCCCTTTACTATGTCAACCGCACTTGGGGCTTGGTTTTTGTGATCAGTTGTCTTTTTTGTCTCTTGCGGGGTTTTTTTTTGCAGTTGCAGATTTGTCTTTTGCTCTGAGTCTCCATGAATCCTTGGACTCTATGGAGATTATTTCATATTTTTTACTCTCCCTGGAGGTCGCTGCCTGCTTGTTAGCATCCGCGCCATCATGTAACTCGGGCATTAGTATGTTGGGCACAATCTTTCTGCGGGAATCAGGAGGGCAGGACGAGGCATGAACCCTCCAACACCCCATTCACGCAATCAACAACTCCCCTCCCCCCAGGGGGCACTAACTACAGGCTTCATTACCTGTAAGGATGTGTGTGGTGCAATAGATGAGAAGCTGTAAATTGCCCGGCGGTGCGGCAGGAGGAGGAGGCGTCGCACTGTCTTCATTGCACTTGTAGATTGTTTCCTGGATGATTGACAGGTGCAGAACCTCCGGGCACCGAACATCTCCTTGTTCTCCGCACATCAGGCACATCCGCACATCAGGCATAAACAACAAGGGATGGAAAATCCGGGAATTTATCTTGTGCATTCGCTTTTGGCTTCAAAAAGTCACAAATTTTGACGCACAAAAATTTGCAACATTTTACACCTGTTAGAAAAGTGATGGTGTATCAGCCGGAGTCATCACAGCGACGTCACAATTCTGCCTCCCATGACGACGGAGCAAATGTTGGAAGAACGTCTACAGACTGAATAGACGGCAACGGACCTGCGGATTCAAAAATGTCCTGAAGATAAATTTCCCCCAAATGCCAACATAGAATTCTAGGGGGAAATCAGTGGAACCGGCGAATGTAGCTGAACGTCTGCGGAGCGGAGACCACAGTGAGAACGCGCAAGGTGCGATTTTTCTAAGGCTTGGTTCATACTGTCGGACCACCTTTAAAACCTTTTTTTTTTTTATTATTTTGATATAATTTTATTGATCTCCCGGGGAAATCCTAGATATCACATCAGACTCCGGCAGTGTTTCTGGAAAGTTCTGGAAGGAGGAGCAAGTGACGGAAGGAACAATGAGGTTTTAGTGATTCCGAAATGTCCTAAAAAATTGTGGTGTAAAATGAAAATTCTATAAAATAATTTGAGGATCTTTAGAGAAGAATCTTCATCTGAGGCAGAACCGTTGTCATCTCACACAATGATCTGCAGTCTGCAGGACCCCGGCTGCTGGAGGACTACAACTCTCAGCCACAGACGCCCTTTGATATTGCAGACCTATTGCAGTAGCCTGAGGACGGGCCGCTGTGATCGGACGTAGTTGTTGCCATCTGTGGTTGCTCTTGGGCCGTCCTCACACCTGCAAGGTCTTTGCTCTTGGTGGACATAAGCCGTGATCTCCTTCACCCCTCCAGGCTATTGTGTTCTAAAGGTACCGTTACACTAAACGACTTACCAATGATCGCGAGCAGCGATACGACCTGGCTGCGATCGTTGGTAAGTCATTGTGTGGTCGCTGGAGAGCTGTCACACAGACCGCTCTCCAGCGACCAACGATGCCAAAGTCCCCGGGTAACCAGGGTAAACATCGGGTTACTAAGCGCAGGGCCGCGCTTAGTAACCCGATATTTACCCTGGTTACCATTGTAAAAGTAAAAAAAAAAACAGTACATACTCACATTCTGATGTCTGTCACGTCCCCCGGCGTCCACAGGGCTAAAACTGCTTTCGGCAGGAGCGCTGGTAATATGTACGTTCTGCTGCTGAGAGCTTCCCTGCACTGACTGTCAGCGCCGGCAGTAACAGCGGTGACGTCACCGCTGTGCTCTGCTTTACGGCCGGCGCTGACACAGTCAGTGCAGGAAGCTCTCGGCAGCAGCGCGTGCATTACCAGCGCTCCTGCCGAAAGCAGTTTTAACCCTGTGGACGCCGGCGGGGGACGTGACAGCCATCAGAAGGTGAGTATGTACTGTTTGTTTTTTTTTTTTACTTTTACAATGGTAACCAGGGTAAATATTGGGTTACTAAGCGCGGCCCTGCACTTAGTAACCCGATATTTACCCTGGTTACAAGTGAACACATCGCTGGATCGACGTCACACACGCCGATCCAGCGATGACAGCGGGAGATCAGCGACCAAAAAAAAGGTCCTGATCATTCCCCAACGACCAACGATCTCCCAGCAGGGGCCTGATCGTTGGTCGCTGTCACACATAACGAGATCGTTAGCGGGATCGTTGCTACGTCACCAAAAGCGTGACGTTGCAACGATATCGTTAACGATATCGTTATGTGTGTCTCAGCCTTTAGTCTTCAGTATGTACTGAAGGCTAAGAACACAATAGTGTTTCCTCTTTTCAGCCACTTGTTATTGGGATTTTTATCATGTTATTCAAAATAAAATTTGGATTTTAACTAAACATATTTCTTTCTCCTGGAGCTGGATTTTTTCAAGGGTCAATATTGCCCTGGTGGGCAGCAGTCGGGGTCTCCTTTGTCCGGTATGATTATATTGCCCAGGTGGGCAGCAGTCGGAGTCTCCTTTGTCCAGTATGATTATATTACCCTGGTGGGCAGCAGTCGGGGTCTCCTTTGTCCGGTATGATTATATTGCCCAGGTGGGCAGTAGTCGGGGTCTCCTTTGTCCGGTATGATTATATTGCCCTGGTGGGCAGCAGTCGGAGTCTCCTTTGTCCGGTATGATTATATTGCCCTGGTGGGCAGCAGTCGGGGTCTCCTTTGTCCGGTATGATTATATTGCCCTGGTGGGCAGCAGTCGGAGTCTCCTTTGTCCGGTATGATTATATTACCCTGGTGGGCAGCAGTCGGGGTCTCCTTTGTCCGGTATGATTATATTGCCCTGGTGGGCAGCAGTCGAGGTCTCCTTTGTCCAGTATGATTATATTGCCCTGGTGGGCAGCAGTCGGGGTCTCCTTTGTCCGGTATGATTATATTGCCCTGGTGGGCAGCAGTCGGGGTCTCCTTTGTCCGGTATGATTATATTGCCCTGGTGGGCAGCAGTCGGGGTCTCCTTTGTCCGGTATGATTATATTGCCCTGGTGGGCAGCAGTCGAGGTCTCCTTTGTCCAGTATGATTATATTGCCCTGGTGGGCAGCAGTCGGGGTCTCCTTTGTCCGGTATGATTATATTGCCCTGGTGGGCAGCAGTCGGGGTCTCCTTTGTCCGGTATGATTATATTGCCCTGGTGGGCAGCAGTCGGGGTCTCCTTTGTCCGGTATGATTATATTGCCCTGGTGGGCAGCAGTCGGGGTCTCCTTTGTCCGGTATGATTATATTGCCCTGGTGGGCAGCAGTCGAGGTCTCCTTTGTCCAGTATGATTATATTGCCCTGGTGGGCAGCAGTCGGGGTCTCCTTTGTCCGGTATGATTATATTGCCCAGGTGGGCAGCAGTCGGGGTCTCCTTTGTCCGGTATGATTATATTGCCCTGGTGGGCAGCAGTCGGGGTCTCCTTTGTCCGGTATGATTATATTGCCCTGGTGGGCAGCAGTCGGGGTCTCCTTTGTCCGGTATGATTATATTGCCCTGGTGGGCAGCAGTCGGGGTCTCCTTTGTCCAGTATGATTATATTGCCCTGGTGGGCAGCAGTCGGGGTCTCCTTTGTCCGGTATGATTATATTGCCCAGGTGGGCAGCAGTCGGGGTCTCCTTTGTCCGGTATGATTATATTACCCTGGTGGGCAGCAGTCGGGGTCTCCTTTGTCCGGTATGATTATATTGCCCTGGTGGGCAGCAGTCGGAGTCTCCTTTGTCCGGTATGATTATATTACCCTGGTGGGCAGCAGTCGGGGTCTCCTTTGTCCGGTATGATTATATTGCCCTGGTGGGCAGCAGTCGGGGTCTCCTTTGTCCGGTATGATTATATTGCCCTGGTGGGCAGCAGTCGGGGTCTCCTTTGTCCGGTATGATTATATTGCCCTGGTGGGCAGCAGTCGGGGTCTCCTTTGTCCGGTATGATTATATTGCCCTGGTGGGCAGCAGTCGGGGTCTCCTTTGTCCGGTATGATTATATTGCCCTGGTGGGCAGCAGTCGGGGTCTCCTTTGTCCGGTATGATTATATTGCCCTGGTGGGCAGCAGTCGGGGTCTCCTTTGTCCGGTATGATTATATTGCCCTGGTGGGCAGCAGTCGGGGTCTCCTTTGTCCAGTATGATTATATTGCCCTGGTGGGCAGCAGTCGGGGTCTCCTTTGTCCAGTATGATTATATTGCCCTGGTGGGCAGCAGTCGAGGTCTCCTTTGTCCAGTATGATTATATTACCCTGGTGGGCAGCAGTCGGGGTCTCCTTTGTCCAGTATGATTATATTGCCCTGATGGGCAGCAGTCGAGGTCTCCTTTGTCCAGTATGATTATATTGCCCTGGTGGGCAGCAGTCGGGGTCTCCTTTGTCCAGTATGATTATATTGCCCTGGTGGGCAGCAGTCGAGGTCTCCTTTGTCCAGTATGATTATATTACCCTGGTGGGCAGCAGTCGGGGTCTCCTTTGTCCGGTATGATTATATTACCCTGGTGGGCAGCAGTCGGGGTCTCCTTTGTCCAGTATGATTATATTGCCCTGATGGGCAGCAGTCGAGGTCTCCTTTGTCCAGTATGATTATATTGCCCTGGTGGGCAGCAGTCGGGGTCTCCTTTGTCCAGTATGATTATATTGCCCTGATGGGCAGCAGTCGAGGTCTCCTTTGTCCAGTATGATTATATTGCTCCGGAGGGCAGCAGTCGGGGTCTCCTTTGTCCAGTATGATTATATTACCCTGGTGGGCAGCAGTCGGGGTCTCCTTTGTCCGGTATGATTATATTACCCTGATGGGCAGCAGTCGGGGTCTCCTTTGTCCAGTATGATTATATTGCCCTGGTGGGCAGCAGTCGAGGTCTCCTTTGTCCGGTATGATTATATTGCCCTGGTGGGCAGCAGTCGGGGTCTCCTTTGTCCAGTATGATTATATTGCTCCGGAGGGCAGCAGTCAAGGTCTCCTTTGTCCAGTATGATTACGGTATATTGCCCTGGTGGGCAGCAGTCGGGGTCTCCTTTGTCCAGTATAATTATATCGCCCTGGTGGGCATCGTCTGGGGTCATATATGTCGCCAGGGTCCCCCGAGTCCTGTAGGGTTATCATTGATCTTGTGGGCAATAGTTGGGGTCCCCTCTGTCCAATACATCTTTCATTGTTCTAGTGAGCATTAGCTGGGGTCTTATTGATGTGGGGGGCTGCAGCCGGGGTCCTGCAGGGTAATTATTCCACGTCCGTTACTTTAATATTCAGGAATTTTCTAGAACTATGTGAAGATGGAGTCCGGGGTGAATATTTCCTGCTCTCGGAGGGAACATTAATGTAGCAGAGAATTCATGTATTTATGTTTTTTAGTCGAAGTACAATTGTTCCCCAGGGCCCGGACTCCAAAGATGAAGACTTGACAGTGGTGGCCTCTACACTGGCCGTTCCATCCCACCCAGAGCGGTCATTTATAGATCTGCCATGTCTCCCCCTACTAAGCCGTGTCACACTGTGGATTCTCTACTGTAAGAGCGGTAACACTGTGGATTCTCTACTGTAAGAGCGGTAACACTGTGGATTCTCTACTGTAAGAGCGGCCACACTGTGGATTCTCTACTGTAAGAGCGGTAACACTGTGGATTCTCTACTGTAAGAGCGGTAACACTGTGGATTCTCTACTGTAAGAGCGGCCACACTGTGGATTCTCTACTGTAAGAGCGGCCACACTGTGGATTCTCTACTGTAAGAGCGGTCACACTGTGGATTCTCTACTGTAAGAGCGGTCACACTGTGGATTCTCTACTGTAAGAGCGGTAACACTGTGGATTCTCTACTGTAAGAGCGGCCACACTGTGGATTCTCTACTGTAAGAGCGGTCACACTGTGGATTCTCTACTGTAAGAGCGGTAACACTGTGGATTCTCTACTGTAAGAGCGGCCACACTGTGGATTCTCTACTGTAAGAGCGGTCACACTGTGGATTCTCTACTGTAAGAGCGGTAACACTGTGGATTCTCTACTGTAAGAGCGGTCACACTGTGGATTATCTACTGTAAGAGCGGTAACACTGTGGATTCTCTACTGTAAGAGCGGTCACACTGTGGATTCTCTACTGTAAGAGCAGTAACACTGGATTCTCTACTGTAAGAGCGGTCACATTGTGTATTCTCTAGTGTAAGAGCGGTCAAACAGTGGATTCTCTAGTGTAAGAGCGGTAACACTGTGGATTCTCTACTGTAAGAGCGGTCACACTGTGGATTCTCTACTGTAAGAGCGGCCACACTGGATTCTTTACTTTTAGAGCGGTCACACTGTGGATTATGTAGTGTAAGAGCCGTCACACTGTGGATTCTCTCCTGTAAGAGCGGTCACACTGTGGATTCTCTACTGTAAGAGCCGTCACACTGTGGATTCTCTACTGTAAGAGCGGCCACACTGTGGATTCTCTACTGTAAGAGCGGTCACACTGTGGATTCTCTACTGTAAGAGCGGTCACACTGTGGATTCTCTACTGTAAGAGCCGTCACACTGTGGATTCTCTACTGTAAGAGCGGCCACACTGTGGATTCTCTACTGTAAGAGCGGTCACACTGTGGATTCTCTACTGTAAGAGCGGTCACACTGTGGAGCTCCTTTACTGGTCCTGTCTGTGCAGAGCTTCATGTTCTCGCTCATGTTCTTTCCTTCATCAGCTCTCCTGTCTGTCAGGCTACGCCGGTGTCTACAATCCTCCGTATTCAGAGGTGTGCTGTGTCAGGTCCGTGCTGATGATTGATGCAGCCTTTGTCTGGATGTGACATTGATTGCTCCTTTCTCTGCCTCCTGCTTCCCGCTGACATCGAGCTGCCGTGGACGTTGCTTACCTCCTGCCTTTATCACGGTGACACTCGTCTACAATGATCAGAGCTGTGACTGCCAGAAAACATGCAATTAGAGGGCAGAGACGGCGTATCACATCACTGCAGTCACACAGTGGATGGATTTCAGCAATTTACTTATTAAATAAAAATCCCCATTCTCTATAATATGCTGAATGTTCTCACTTACTGGAGAGTCATAGAAAACAGGAATGGCTCCAGAGCAAAAATCTGCAACCCAAACAGTCCATGGTAACCAGAAGTAACAAATCCCCAACCTCTACAGCAAAGAAGAGCTGAGTCCCAAAATATTTATAGTCAATACTCAGTAGAGTACCCCAGAGCTGTGCTCACTATTCTGCTGTGCAGTCACTGTGTACATACATTACATTACTGATCCTGAGTTACATCCTGTATTATACCCCAGAGCTGCACTCACTATTCTGCTGGTGCAGTCACTGTGTACATACATTACATTACTGATTCTGTGTTACATCCTGTATTATACTCCAGAGCTGCACTCACTATTCTGCTGGTGCAATCACTGTGTACATACATTACATTACTGATCCTGAGTTACATCCTGTATTATACTCCAGAGCTGCACTCACTATTCTGCTGGTGCAGTCACTGTGTACATACATTACATTACTGATCCTGAGTTGCCTCCTGTATTATACTCCAGAGCTGCACTCACTAGTCTGCTGGTGCAGTCACTGTGTACATACATTACATTACTGATCCTGAGTTACCTCCTGTATTATACCCCAGAGCTGCACTCACTATTCTGCTGGTGCAGTCACTGTGTACATACATTACATTACTGATCCTGAGTTACCTCCTGTATTATACTCCAGAGCTGCACTCACTATTCTGCTGGTGCAGTCACTGTGTACATACATTACATTACTGATCCTGAGTTACCTCCTGTATTATACTCCAGAGCTGCACTCACTATTCTGCTGGTGCAGTCACTGTGTACATACATTACATTACTGATCCTGAGTTACCTCCTGTATTATACTCCAGAGCTACACTCACTATTCTGCTGGTGCAGTCACTGTGTACATATATTACATTACTGATCCTGAGTTACCTCCTGTATTATACCCCAGAGCTGCACTCACTATTCTGCTGGTGCAGTCACTGTGTACATACATTACATTACTGATCCTGAGTTACATCCTGTATTATACCCCAGAGCTGCACTCACTATTCTGCTGGTGCAGTCACTGTGTACATACATTACTGATCCTGAGTTACCTCCTGTATTATACCCCAGAGCTGCACTCACTATTCTGCTGGTGCAGTCACTGTGTACATACATTACATTACTGATCCTGAGTTACCTCCTGTATTATACTCCAGAGCTGCACTCACTATTCTGCTGGTGCAGTCACTGTGTACATACATTACATTACTGATCCTGAGTTGCCTCCTGTATTATACTCCAGAGCTGCACTCACTAGTCTGCTGGTGCAGTCACTGTGTACATACATTACATTACTGATCCTGAGTTACATCCTGTATTATACCCCAGAGCTGCACTCACTATTCTGCTGGTGCAGTCACTGTGTACATACATTACATTACTGATCCTGAGTTACATCCAGTATTATACTCCAGTGCTGCGCTCACTATTCTGCTGGTGCAGTCACTGAGTACATACATTACATTACTGATCCTGAGTTACCTCCTGTATTATACTCCAGAGCTGCACTCACTATTCTGCTGGTGCAGTCACTGTGTACATACATTACATTACTGATCCTGAGTTACCTCCTGTATTATGCCCCAGAGCTGCACTCACTATTCTGCTGGTGCAGTCACTGTGTACATACATTACATTACTGATCCTGAGTTACCTCCTGTATTATACTCCAGAGCTGCACTCACTATTCTGCTGGTGCAGTCACTGTGTACATACATTACATTACTGATCCTGAGTTACATCCTGTATTATACCCCAGAGCTGCACTCACTATTCTGCTGGTGCAGTCACTGTGTACATACATTACATTACTGATCCTGAGTTACATCCTGTATTATACTCCAGAGCTGCACTCACTATTCTGCTGGTGCAATCACTGTGTACATACATTACATTACTGATCCTGAGTTACATCCTGTATTATACCCCAGAGCTGCACTCACTATTCTGCTGGTGCAGTCACTGTGTACATACATTACATTACTGATCCTGAGTTGCCCCTGTATTATACTCCAGAGCTGCACTCACTAGTCTGCTGTTGCAGTCACTGTGTACATACATTACATTACTGATCCTGAGTTACATCCTGTATTATACCCCAGAGCTGCACTCACTAATCTGCTGGTGCATTCACTGTGTACATACATTACATTACTGATCCTGAGTTACATCCAGTATTATACTCCAGTGCTGCGCTCACTATTCTGCTGGTGCAGTCACTGTGTACATATATTACATTACTGATCCTGAGTTACCTCCTGTATTATACCCCAGAGCTGCACTCACTATTCTGCTGGTGCAGTCACTGTGTACATACATTACATTACTGATCCTGAGTTACATCCTGTATTATACCCCAGAGCTGCACTCACTATTCTGCTGGTGCAGTCACTGTGTACATACATTACTGATCCTGAGTTACCTCCTGTATTATACCCCAGAGCTGCACTCACTATTCTGCTGGTGCAGTCACTGTGTACATACATTACATTACTGATCCTGAGTTACCTCCTGTATTATACTCCAGAGCTGCACTCACTATTCTGCTGGTGCAGTCACTGTGTACATACATTACATTACTGATCCTGAGTTGCCTCCTGTATTATACTCCAGAGCTGCACTCACTAGTCTGCTGGTGCAGTCACTGTGTACATACATTACATTACTGATCCTGAGTTACATCCTGTATTATACCCCAGAGCTGCACTCACTATTCTGCTGGTGCAGTCACTGTGTACATACATTACATTACTGATCCTGAGTTACATCCAGTATTATACTCCAGTGCTGCGCTCACTATTCTGCTGGTGCAGTCACTGAGTACATACATTACATTACTGATCCTGAGTTACCTCCTGTATTATACTCCAGAGCTGCACTCACTATTCTGCTGGTGCAGTCACTGTGTACATACATTACATTACTGATCCTGAGTTACCTCCTGTATTATACCCCAGAGCTGCACTCACTATTCTGCTGGTGCAGTCACTGTGTACATACATTACATTACTGATCCTGAGTTACCTCCTGTATTATACTCCAGAGCTGCACTCACTATTCTGCTGGTGCAGTCACTGTGTACATACATTACATTACTGATCCTGAGTTACATCCTGTATTATACCCCAGAGCTGCACTCACTATTCTGCTGGTGCAGTCACTGTGTACATACATTACATTACTGATCCTGAGTTACATCCTGTATTATACTCCAGAGCTGCACTCACTATTCTGCTGGTGCAATCACTGTGTACATACATTACATTACTGATCCTGAGTTACATCCTGTATTATACCCCAGAGCTGCACTCACTAATCTGCTGGTGCATTCACTGTGTACATACATTACATTACTGATCCTGAGTTACATCCAGTATTATACTCCAGTGCTGCGCTCACTATTCTGCTGGTGCAGTCACTGTGTACATACATTACATTACTGATCCTGAGTTACCTCCTGTATTATACCCCAGAGCTGCACTCACTATTCTGCTGGTGCAGTCACTGTGTACATACATTACTGATCCTGAGTTACCTCCTGTATTATACTCCAGAGCTGCACTCACTATTCTGCTGGTGTAGTCACTGTGTACATACATTACTGATCCTGAGTTACCTCCTGTATTATACCCCAGAGCTGCACTCACTATTCTGCTGGTGCAGTCACTGTGTACATACATTACATTACTGATCCCGAGTTACATCCTGTATTATATTCCAGAGCTGCACTCACTATTCTGCTGGTGCAGTCACTGTGTACATACATTACATTACTGATCCTGAGTTACCTCCTGTATTATACCCCAGAGCTGCCCTCACTATTCTGCTGGTGCAGTCACTGTGTACATACATTACATTACTGATCCTGAGTTACCTCCTGTATTATACTCCAGAGCTGCACTCACTATTCTGCTGGTGCAGTCACTGTGTACATACATTACATTACTGATCCTGAGTTACCTCCTGTATTATACCCCAGAGCTGCACTCACTATTCTGCTGGTGCAGTCACTGTGTACATACATTACTGATCCTGAGTTACATCCTGTATTATACCCCAGAGCTGCACTCACTATTCTGCTGGTGCAGTCACTGTGTACATAAATTACTGATCCTGAGTTACCTCCTGTATTATACTCCAGAGCTGCACTCACTATTCTGCTGGTGTAGTCACTGTGTACATACATTACTGATCCTGAGTTACCTCCTGTATTATACTCCAGAGCTGCACTCACTATTCTGCTGGTGTAGTCACTGTGTACATACATTACTGATCCTGAGTTACCTCCTGTATTATACCCCAGAGCTGCACTCACTATTCTGCTGGTGCAGTCACTGTGTACATACATTACATTACTGATCCCGAGTTACATCCTGTATTATATTCCAGAGCTGCACTCACTATTCTGCTGGTGCAGTCACTGTGTACATACATTACATTACTGATCCTGAGTTACCTCCTGTATTATACCCCAGAGCTGCACTCACTATTCTGCTGGTGCAGTCACTGTGTACATACATTACATTACTGATCCTGAGTTACCTCCTGTATTATACCCCAGAGCTGCACTCACTATTCTGCTGGTGCAGTCACTGTGTACATACATTACATTACTGATCCTGAGTTACCTCCTGTATTATACTCCAGAGCTGCACTCACTATTCTGCTGGTGCAGTCACTGTGTACATACATTACATTACTGATCCTGAGTTACCTCCTGTATTATACTCCAGAGCTGCACTCACTATTCTGCTGGTTGGTATTGGATGCTGTCAGTACACCCCCTCCCTCCCCCGGTGCTGGGTAATAGGGGGCCACCGTGGTGTGTGGGGTAATTGCAGACATAACCATTTATGTGAGTGTTTAGGGAAAGTTTGTCTTTTGTCTAATATACAGGTGACTTTTGTTATCCTGTAAATAATCTGCTCTGCCCATTTTTCGCATCCACCTCTGGGATATAAGGAAGAGGTGATGCAGCAGCTGCAGCCGCACAGTGGCCTTTTTGTAGAGGGAGCATATTATCCCAGTCATGAGCAGGAGCTGATGGCTGCCTTGATGCCACTGCGGGGCCTTCCACATGACCGCACACATCCGGACATTTGAGGAGTCGCCTCCATCCTCAGTGTGACACAGACACGTCGCTGCCTGTACCAGCAGCGGCTCTTCAGCACCGGGCGCAGTAATTCCCCAAATCATTAACACTTTTCAGAGAGAGCAGCTCTAACAGGAGCCGGGAACTGAGAACATCGGGACTGTCAGCCAGGGACAGGGGGAGAGAGACAGGGACAGGGGGAAAGGGACAAGGATAGGGGGAGACAGCCATGTACAGGGGAAAGAGAGCCAAGGACAGGGGGAAGAGAGCCATGGACAGGGATAGGGGGAGAGAGACAAGGATAGGGGAAGACAGCCGGTACAGGGGAG
Organism: Ranitomeya variabilis; assembly: GCF_051348905.1. Classification (NCBI taxonomy): domain Eukaryota; kingdom Metazoa; phylum Chordata; class Amphibia; order Anura; family Dendrobatidae; genus Ranitomeya; species Ranitomeya variabilis. Next base: position 215,533,721 of record NC_135239.1, on the reverse strand, counting down.
AGAGACAGGGATAGGGGGAGACAGCCATGTACAGGGGAAAGAGAGCCAGGGACAGGGGGAGAGAGACAGGGACAGGGGGAAAGGGACAAGGATAGGGGGAGACAGCCATGTACAGGGGAAAGAGAGCCAGGGACAGGGGGAGAGAGACAGGGACAGGGATTGAGACAGGGATAGGGGGAGAGAGACAAGGATAGGGGAAGACAGCCGGTACAGGGGAGAGAGACAGGGATAGGGGGAGACAGCCAGGTACAGGGGAAAGAGAGCCAGGGACGGGGGAGAGACACAGGGATAGGGGAGACAGCCAGGACCAGGGGGAGAGAGACAAGGGATAGGGGAGACAGCCAGGGACAGGGGGAGAAAGACTGGGACAGGGGGAGAGAGACTGGGACAGAGAGAAAGAGACAAGGACAGGGGGAAGACAGCCATGGACAGGGATTGGCACAGGGATAGGGGAGAGAGACAGGGATAGGGGGAGACAGCCAGGTACAGGGGAAAGAGAGCCAGGGACGGGGGAGAGACACAGGGATAGGGGAGACAGCCAGGGACAGGGGGAGAGAGACTGGGACAGGGGGAGAGAGACTGGGACAGAGAGAAAGAGACAAGGATAGGGGAAGACAGCCGGTACAGGGGAGAGAGACAGGGATAGGGGAAAGAGAGCCATGGACGGGGAAAGAGACAAGGATAGGGGAAGACTGTCAGGGACAGGGGGAGAGAGATAGGGATAGGAGAAGATAGCCAGGGATGGAGAGAGAGCCAGGGACAGTGGGAAACTGTCAGGAAAAGAGAGAGAGGGAAAGAGCCCAACCCATGAGAGAGGGAGTCAGCCAGGGACATGAGGAGACGGGGATAGAGAAAGGGGTAAACAGCCGGAGACAGGGAGAGATTTAGTGACTACTGGACTGAATATGAAAAGACAGGTGGACAAAGGTGGCAGAGGCAAATGAGGCAGCGAAGAGGAGTAACAGCAGAGGACAGCGGGACAATATCTGTCAGTAGGAGAACACACTGCCCAGATAGATAGATAATATATAGATAATAGATACACTGGGGAAAATAAGTATTCGATCCCTTGCTGATTTTGTAAGTTTGACCTCTAACAAAGACATGAACAGTCTATAATGTTAAGGGTAGGTTAATTTTACCATTGAGAGATAGAATATCAAAACTAAAATCCAGAAAAATCACATTGTATAAATTATATACATTTGTTTGCATTTTGCAGTGAGAAATAAGTACTTGATCCCCTACCAACCATTAAGAGTTCTGGCTCCTGGAGAAATGCGTGTACAACATCTCCTGGCTTCACCCTTAGATAAGGTCACCGGATTCACCCCTGTCTCTTCAGGGCTGTCCCACACGTCCAGATAATTCCGGTACCGGAATAAATCGGTACCGGAGTTATCCGTGTCCGTGTGCCTGGGAACTCACGGAGGCCATACCTGCGGCACACGTGTGCCGCCCGTATGGCGAGTGGGTACCACACGGAGCGTGTGGTACCCACTCTGCATGGTGCTGAAGCTGCGATTCATATCATCCCTGCAGCAACGTTTGCTGCAGGGAAAATATGAAGAATAGTGTTTAAAATAAAGATCCATGTGTCCGCCGCCCCCCCACCCCCTGTGCGCCCCCCCCGCTGGTCAGAAAATACTCACCCGGATCCCCCGTCGGCAGTCGCTCCTTCCTGGTCTGGCCGCGGCTTACTGTATGCGGTCACGTGGGGCCGCTCATTTACACTCATGAATAGGCGGCTCCGCCCCTATTGGAGGTGGAGCCACATATTCATGAGTGTAATCGGCCGCATACAGTAGGAGGCGCGGCCAGACCAGGAAGGAGCGACAGCCGACGGGGGACCCGGATAAGTATTTTCTGACCAGCGGGGGGGGCGCACAGGGGGTGGGGGGGCGGCGGACACATGGATCTTTAGTTTAAACACTATCATTCATATTTTCTCTGTAGCAAACGGTGCTACAGGGAACATATGAATGGCGGCTTCAGCACCATGTGGGGGGGACAGCGCTTACTGTAGCGCTGTCTCCGGCACGCCACACGGACCCCAGACGGAGAATGTCCGTGTGAGGTGCGTGTTTTACACGGACCCATTGACTCTATTGGGTCCGTGTAATACGTGCGCTCCCACGAACACTGACATGTCTCCGTGTTTGGCACACGGAGACACGGTCCGCACACGGTCCGCACAAAATCAATGACATCTGAACAGATGCATTGATTTTTATGGGTCTACGTGTGTCAGTGTCTCCGGTACGGGAGGAAACTGTCACCTCACGTACCGGAGCCACTGACGTGTGAAACCGGCCTCAGGGAGTGATTGACCGCACTGATTGATCTCCTCACTGATATGATTGTGATCACTGCCTTTCAATTAATTATTCTAATACACAGACTCCAAAACCTGCAGATCGTAAATGTGGAGTCTGGTGGTTCTCTTATATACTGCACCAACTGGTAAATTGTGTGACATGTTGTGATATACGTTATACCAAAATCAGTGATTAATAGTCATATTGGACCGCTAGTATTGTGAGCACTAATGTGTACAAGATTCTTATGATCCGTGATTTCCATAATCGGATGAACCGCCCCTTCCAGAAAATGACGCCACTCTTCAAATGCCCACTTGATTGCCAAGAGTTCCATGTTACTAATGTCATAATTTCTCTCCGCAGATGACAGGTTTTTTTTAGAAAAGTATGCACATGGATGTCATTTACCAGGAGACGCACCCTGCAACGATACAGCCCCCACTTCAGACACGTCAACTTCTAGAATAAGTTCTATGAGAATCATCGCAGATGAAAAACGCTCCTTCAAGGTATTGAATGCCTCCCTGGCCGGACTGGGCCACTTGGAGAATTCTGTCCCTTTCCTGGTCATTTCCGTCAGAGGTTTGGCCACTACCAAAATTTTTTTGATGAACTTACAGTAGTAGTTGACGAAACCCAAAAACCTTTGTAATGCCTTCAAATCCTCAGGATGCTCCCAATCCAATACAGTCCGGACTTTCACCGGATCCATGCGAAAACCTGTGGTTGATTACATATATCCTAGAAAAGGGATCTGAAACGAGAACATAAATTTCTCTGATTTGACAATAATTTATTGTCTCTGAGTATCTGTAAGACCTGCCTGACATGTACCTGATGTGATTCAAGGTCAGGTGAATAAATTAATATGTCATCAACATAGATCACAAAAATTCTACCTGCCAGGTGACTAAAGATGTCATTGATAAAGTGCTGAAAGACGGTGGAGCATTAGTCAACCCAAATGGGATCACAAGGTTCTCATAGTGTCCCTGAGGAGTATTGAAAGCTGTTTTCCACTCATTCCCCTCTTTAATATGAATGAGATTATACACCTCCCTGAGATCCAGTTTTGAAAACCATTTTGCTCCTACAATCTGATTAAAGAGGTCTGGAATGAGAGGGAGCGGATCCGGATCCCGGACCGTGATCATATTGAGCTTGCGGAAATCTAGGCAGGGGCGTAACCCCCCATCTTTCTTCTCTCTGGACCAGAGATATTATAGAGTCTGCTCTTAGGCAGCTTGGCCCCAGGCACAAGATTAAAGGCGCAGTCATAAGGACAATGGGGAGGAAGTTCTTGGCACCCCTGCTCCGAGAACACATCTCCAAAGTCAGACAGGAATTTAGGCACAGACTCTAGCAGGCCGGGTGCCCAAGCAGCATCCCCAACAATACTCACTCCACTTCACCACCTCTCGAGTCTGCCAATATACCACAGGGTTGTGCAGAGCAAGCCAAGGAAGTCCCAGCACCACAGGAGAGGGCAGACCCTCTAGCACATTAGTCAGTACCTTCTGAGTGCATGACCCCTACATGTAGATGTAAACCTCGGACGACTTGAGTAAAATGCCCCTGTCTCAATGGTGCAGAGTTGATGGCGATTATGGGTATGGGTCTGGACAGAATATGTGGATTGAGGCCTCGGACTGGGACAAACCTAACGTCTAGGTAAACCCCATCCCACTTTCCAGAAATGATGATATAACCACTTTATTTTCACCCAGGTGAATCTCAGCTGGCAGAAAACATTGTGTCCTACCCACGGAGGTGATGAGTACACCCGGGTTGTGAACCTCCCTGCAATCCGGACTCCTTAGCTTTCCGGCAACTGTTTCATTTCATGAAATGACCCTTTCTACCACAGTTAAAACTCACTCTCCCTTTGCGCTGAACAACAGACAGTTTTCTAGAACGAGTTTCCCCACCCAACTGCATAGTTCCTCAGATGACTCACACCAGGTTTCCCTTGGCCCTGAACATTGGGGTGTCTCTTTATGTCTCTGGCGAAAACTAGGATCCACCCGGATAGCCAGAGACATGGCCGCCTCAAGGGAAACTGAAGTCTTATACCGGGCTAAGGCATCTTCCACCCTTACTGATAGCCCCTCACAGAACTGGCTATGGAGTGCGAGGTCGTTCCACTTAATGTCCGTGCACCGCCTCCTAAACTCAGAGCAATACTCCTCCACCGGCCGGTCTCCCTGCTGAAGTTGGCGTAGTATGGACTCAGCCAGGAAGGCACAGACGGGGTCATCGTATATATGACCAAAAGGCAGAAAAAATTCTTCCACCGTCTGGAGCAACTGAGAGTCAGACGGGAGAGAGAATGTCCATGCTTGCGGGTCCCCCTGAAGGAGCAAGATTATTATGCCCACCCATTGCTCCTCGGTTCCTGAGGAACAAGGACATAACCTGAAGCACAGCTTACAGGCCTTGCTGAAAATAACAAATTTGTCATGCCGCCCGGAGAACCTATCAGGCAAAGCAATCTAAAGGTTGCCTGGGAGTCATGGTACCAAAACCGAGTGTTAGGGTGCTGCAAAACGACAGTGCGTAGATCTGTCACCTCCAGACTGAGCTGCTGCAGTTGCCCTGTCAGAGCAGTAATAAGTTCCATAATGGATCAAAAATGGTTTTGGTCAGAGCTAATGTCATGACTCTGTTATCGGGGGTCCCTGGACCAGGGGCTCCTTACCTGTCCCTACCACTATGGGTGCCCTAGCTCTCCCTGTTCCCCGGGTTACTTCTGATGGTGAAGGCGCCGGGGCCACATACCTTGCCTTAGGTCCTGAATCCACCCTCAGTCTGTACCCTTCCCCCACCCAAGGAAGAGGGGAGTAGAAGTGTACTGTAATACACCAACCAGAATAACTAGGTAATACGAACAGTGGTAACGAAAAATACCAAACATACAAATATGCTCTCACATATAACAGAGGAATACACCGGGAAGGGGTAAGAAAGAGAATTATCACACACTCAAAACCAAGTAACAGTCTCAGATAAATCCACCAAACGCCTTCTCCAATAACCACCACCAACAGCCTCCAGCCATGCAGCATAAGCTAGCTCTGACAATGAGTGCTAGTCAGGGCCCAGATTATATAGGGGATTTGAGTGGCTAACAGTGCTCAGCTGAGAGCCTTAATGTAGGAAAGCTTCCAGGAGCTCTCAACTGAGTGATTAGCCCCTGCACTGCTTAAAGAAACCTGCACCATTTAATATGAAGGTGAAGTGCTTCTAATCCGTGCAGGAGTAGAAGAAATCAGACGCTCCGGTCTTCTGGCTCCTCTCTGTCACGGTAAACCCGTGACATAGATAATAGATAGATATGAATTGAGCTAGAAATATAGATAGACTTGAGAATGGTTCACATTATGACTCAAAATGTATGTGGGACAAATAAGCTAATACTATGCACATTATTTCTTTGGAGTGCTGCCTCCAATTATTTTTATATTTGGAAGATCTGGTAACTGCCTGGGAGACTTGGCAGATGGACACGTTTTTGGCTAGTGCAGCTGCATCTCTTTTTCTATCTTTAGATAGAGAGACAGATACAGTGGATACGAAAACTCTACATGCCCGTTAAAATGCTAGGTTTTGTCATATATAAAGTTCCTACCAAGAAGTATAGCTTTAAAACTTTTTTCCTCGTTAATGTCTCCTATAATTTGTACAAATGCATTGAAAAGCAAAAGACATTATTTTGAGGGGTAAAATAAAAATAACAAAACGAAAATAATGTGGTTGTATAAGGGTGCACACCCTATTATAACTGGGAATGCCGTCATTCACAGCAGTTTTAGGAAGATTTTCTTAATTGCATTTTAAAGCAGAAGCCATGGTCCATAAACAGCTGACAACATAGCAAAGGGACCTCATTGGTAAAAGTTATGTCAGAAATGTGCAAAAAAAATATTCCAAGGCATTAGGTCTACCATCAAGTCTGAAAAAAATGTGGCAAAACATGTTTTACTACTTTCGTTTTCCATTGAAGAAGATATAATTTTATTTTTCAATTACATTGTACAGATTATGGACGACATTAACTGAAGAAAAAGTTCTAAAGTGATTCTTCCTGGTAAGAATTTTATAGATGCCAAAAAAAATATCAGTTAACAGAGGTGTGGAGACGTTTTCTTTTCACTGTAGATAATAGATAGATGATAGATAAATGATTGATAATAGATATATAATAGATAATAAATGATAGATAATAGATAAATGATAGATAATAGATAGATAGATAGATAATTGATAGATAATAGATAGATAATAGATGCTAGATAAATGATAGATACAGTGAGGGAAATAAGTATTTGATCCCTTGATAAGTTTGTAAGTTTACCCACTGACAGACATTATTATTATTTATTATTTTAGCGCCATTTATTCCATGGCGCTTTACATGTGGGGAGGGGTATACATAATAAAAAACAATTAGTAGCAACAGAAATCCCATATACATATTTGAGAAACGGGTAGCGAAACAAATTGTCCGCAACCCCTGTTCAAACAACCTCGGCTCCAATAAACATCAGACAAAAATAGGAGAAAAAGGAGCAAACTGATTACATCCGGTAAAAATAGTCATATAACTTTATTAATTCGTAGAAAAGATAAACATCTCAACAGTATATGAAGAGCCATGAACAATGCAGATTGCTATATACCCCACCCCCACCTATCACCACCTCACATTGCACATGAGTCCCTAAAGAAATAACATAAAGATCCAAGGACCAGAACCCTGGGGGAGCAGTGCATCCAAAAGTGGACACCTGGAGGTCAGCATGCATCCAGTAACACCTGTCTATCCTTCATATAAAGAGCGGAAGTAACTAGCAAAAGGTGCAATGCTTACCAGCAGATGGGTGGGAACAAGGGGGTCGGATGGAGGGTCCCGACGCACGTTTCGCGGCTACTTGGGGCCGCTTTCTCAAGGGAGTATACCTCAGGCCCTTACAGGACCTTCAAATAGCCCGGTGAACTTGGTCACATGACCAAATGTGGCCAATCAGGATGGCTTTCGTCGGCGCATGCGCACTGCGGCCGCCAGGTCCTGGAATGTGGGTAAGGCGTCATGGCAAGTGCGCACGTGCCGGGGAAAGATCCATGGAGCGATGCGCACACCATAAAGACGCCCACCCGCAGACAGGAAACGGCAGGTCACAGCGCGATGCGCACAACCATCTAAATATATAAGTAAGCAACAGCCAGAATAGTAAAGAATAAATAAATAGCAGAAGGGAAGAATCACTATATGTAATATGGCATCACAGATAACATTAACAGATGGCAAATATTCAGTTCATCCGCAATCACTGTGCTGGCTGTGCTTTTCCCATATAACGTAATGAAAGTCCGGGATCATTTTCTGGTCCAGAGGAGGGGCCGGATAAAGAAGTATAAGAAAGCGCTATAGATCAGCAGAGTCACAACCACTAAATAGACAAAAAAATCATATTAAAATAGAATTAAAAACACATTCGCGGGGTTAATAGACATGGGGGCATGTGGGAACAGGAGGCTAAAGGGGCAGAAGACGTATATTGGGAACACTATAAAAAGGGGGAAACTCAGAGATTCGTTGAGGCCTTTCGGTGTCATGGTATCTAGTTGGACGATCTACCTTGTCTCAATTTGTGCGAGGAGTTTTTTGTTGTCACCTCTTAAACCCAAATGGAGGGCATCGATCCCCCTCACCTTCAAAATTCTTGCGTCACTATTATGATACAACTTAAAGTGACGAGGAATTGTTTTTAACTCCGAAATATCGGACACTGTCTTGGTCTCGCCAATGTCCCGCACATGCTCACGCACCCGTATTCTTAGTTCTCTTGTGGTAAGACCCACGTATATCTTGGGGCACGAACAAGTGGCGTAGTATACAACATTAGAAGTACCACAAGAAATACGTTGTCTGATTTTAAATTCCTTCGACCCATCTGATGAGACAAAGGAAGAGCAGCGTAGAACATTGGCGCAGGCAAGACAGTGCCCGCATGCAAAAGATCCAGCCTGAGGATCACTAGTGCCAAAGGGATTGCACGGAGCCAGAACGTAGTGGCTCCTAACCAGTAAGTCACCAAGATTTTTAGATTTTTTGGGAGTCATCAGGGGAGAGTTAGGGTACCGTCACACAGTGCAATTTTGATCGCTACGACGGCACGATTCGTGACGTCGCAGCGATCGTATGATTATCGCTCCAGCGTTGTAGACTGCGGTCACACGTTGCAATCACGGCGCTGGAGCGATGCCGAAGTCCCCGGGTAACCAGGGTAAACATCGGGTAACTAAGCGCAGGGCCGCGCTTAGTAACCCGATGTTTACCCTGGTTACCAGCGTAAAAGTAAAAAAAACAAACCGTACATGCTCACCATCTGATGTCCGTCCGGTCCCTTGCCGTCCGCTTCCTGCTCTGACAGATCCGGCCGTACAGTGAGAGCAGAGCGCAGCGGTGACGTCACCGCTGTGATCTGCTCTCACTTTCCGGCCGGCAGACAGTCAGAGCGGGAAGCGGACGGCAAGGGACCGGACGGACATCAGATGGTGAGCATGTACGGTTTGTTTTTTTTTACTTTTACGCTGGTAACCACGGTAAACATCGGGTTACTAAGCGCGGCCCTGCGCTTAGTTACCCGATGTTTACCCTGGTTACCAGCGAACGCATCGCTGGATCGCTGTCACACACAACGATCCAGCGATGTCAGCGGGTGATCAAGCGACGAAAGAAAGTTCCATACGATCTGCTACGACGTACGATTCTCAGCAGGATCCCTGATCGCTGCTGCGTGTCAGACACTGCGAGATCGTATGGATATCGCTAGAACGTCACGAATCGTACCGTCGTAGCGATCAAAATTGCACTGTGTGACGGTACCCTTACCCAGGGAGGCTCTCAGGGTGGGATCAGCTCCCAACACGGGCCAATGTTTATTGAGGATAGCACGCATACTGTGCCATTCATGGTTGTAGGTGGAGATGAACCGGATTGGTCCATCGCAACCCACATCCTTACACCTCTTCACTGGATGTAGCAAACTATTACGTGAGGTTTTCCTTGCACGATCATACCCAGTTTTGACACATCTGTGACTATAGCCTCGGGCCAAAAAACGTTGTTTAAGGTCCGAGGCCTGTACCTTAAATTTGGAGTCAGTGGAACATATTCGTCGCATCCTAAGGAACTGTTCGACCGGGACAGCTCTCACTGTGGACGGATGATGAGCTGAAGAAGCGTGTAGCAGAGAATTAACAGAGGTAGACTTTCTGAATACGTCCGTCTGGATGCGCCTATCACCATCGACCTCAAGACGGACATCCAGAAAGTCAACCTTCCTCTCATCAAAAGTATATGTAAGTCGAATGTTAAAGGTATTGTCGTTTAACATCCTCATAAAATCCTCGAGCTGACAGGCCAGCCCGTCCCACAACAAAATGATGTCATCAATATAGCGGTACCAGCACAGCACATGGGAGACGGCCAGTGGGCCCCCGTCACCGAAGATACGTCTCTCCCAGGCACCTGGGAAAAGATTTGCATACAAGGGCGCACAGGCCGCCCCCATGGCTGTGCCCCGCTTCTGCAGATAAAAATTGTCTTTAAAGACAAAAAAGTTGTGGGACAGGACATAGCTCAGCAGCTCGAGGATCAAACCACATAGAGAGCCGTCCAGGTCGGAGGCCCCCAGGAAGAGACGAACAGCCTCCAGACCCTGGGCATGATCGATGCAAGTATAAAGGCTCTCGACGTCAATGGTGACGAGGAGAGTATTGGTGTCCACAAGGATGCCATCAATCCGCTTCAGGGCGTCCGTCGTGTCACGGATATGGGAAGGCTGTAATCCCACAAGGGGTTTCAAGTAGAAATCTATAAACTGACATACGAAATCACAAATGCCCCCTATTCCAGACACGATAGGACGCTCCAGGGGGTCGAGGGCATCCTTGTGGATTTTTGGCAGCAAATAGAACGTTGGTACCTTTGGGGACCTAACCATTAATCCATCAAAAACTCTTTTTGTGGAAAAAAAATATTTTTTATTTTCACGGCTCTGCGTTATACATTTTAGTGAAACACTTGGGGGTTCAAAGTTCTCACAACACATCTAGATAAGGTCCTTGGGGAGTCTAGTTTCCAAAATGGGGTCACTTGTGGGGGGGATATCCACTGTTTAGGTACATCAGTAGCTCTGCAAATGTGACGCCCGCAGACCATTCCATCAAAGTCTCCATTCCAAAACAGCGCTCCTTCCCTTCCGAGCTCTGCCATGCGTCCAAACGGTGGTCCCCCCCCCCACATCTGGGGTATCAGCGTACTCCGAACAAATTGCACAACAGCTTTTGGGGTCCAATTTCTCTGGATACAATTGGCAAAATAAAAAAATGCGGGCTAAAAGATCATTTTTGTGGAAAAAAAAAAGGATTTTTTAATTTTCACGGCTCTACATTATAAACTTTAGTTAAACAATTGGGGCTTCAAAGTGCTCACCACACATCTAGACAAGTTCCCTGAGTGGTCTAGTTTCCAAAATGGGGTCACTTGTGGGGGGTTTCCACTGTTTATGTACATCAGGAGCTCTGCAAACGCAACATGACGCTCGCAGACCATTCAATCATAGTCTGCATTCCAAAACAGCGCTTGGGTGGTCTAGTTTCCAAAATGGGGCAGTCTAGTTTCCAATATGGTGTCACTTGTTGGGGTTTTCCTCTGTTTAAGCACATCAGGAGCTCTGCAAACACGACATGGCATCTGATCTCAATTCCAGCCAATTCTGCGTTGAAAAAGTAAAACGGTGCTTTTTTCCCTTCCGAGCTCTGCCGTGCACCCAAACAGTGGTTTACCCCACATATGGGGTATCAGCATACTCAGGACAAATTGTACAACAACTTTTGGGGTCCAATTTCTCCTGTTACCCTTGAGAAAATAAAAAAATTGGGTCAAAAATATCATTTTTGTGAAAAAAATAGATTTTTTATTCTTACAGCTCTACATTAGAAATTTCTGTGAAGCACTTGGGGGTTCAAAGTGCTCACCACACATCTAGATAAGTTCCTTAGGGGGTCTACTTTACAAACTTGTGTCACTTGCGGGGGGTTTCCACTGTTTAGGCACATCAGGGGCTCTGCAAATGTGACATGGCATCCGATCTCAATTCCAGCCAATTTTGCATTGAAAAGTTAAACGGCGCTCCTTCCCTTCCGAGCTCTGCCATGCGCCCAAACAGTGGTTTACCCCCACATATGGGGTATCAGCGTACTCAGGACAAATTGTACAACAACTTTTGGGTTCCAATGTCTCCTGTTACCCTTGGTAAAATAAAACAAATTGGATCTGAAGTAATTTTTTTGTGAAAAAAAAGTTAAATGTTAATTTAAAAAAAAAAACATTCCAAAAATTCCAAATGGTTTGGAGTTTCTGGTAAATCGTATTGTCTTGGAGTTGTCTCGCTGCCTCCTTTAAATACTCACTCTTATCCATGACTACGATAGCCCCACCCTTGTCAGCGGGTTATATCATTAGGTGTTCATCAGCCTGTAGAGATTGTAGGTCCTGGCGTTCAGTGCCGCATAGATTAGGGGGGGAAAGTTTCCCCTTCTCCATGTCTCCCCGCAATGAGTGAAAAGAATTTTTGATAAATTCTATAAATGTTTCAAGAGCATGGGAACCCCGTGGGGGTCTAAAATTACTTTTGTTGCGGAGTCCCAGGCTCTGGGCTGTAAGTAATTGGGGTGGGTTAGTATTGTTAGCTGGAGCTGGAGGGATAGTATTGGCGGGGTCGGCGAAATATACTTTGAGACTTAAAGGTCGGTAAAACCGCTGCAAGTCCATCTCTAAGTCAAATGTACGGCAGTGGTATGTAGGGCAAAAGGAGAGGCCCTTCTGGAGTACGCTGTATTCAGCGATTCCCAAAGTCCTGGAAGAGATGTTAACAATCAAAGATTCAGTACCTGTGACCTCGTTACTCGCATTTGATCCATGTCCCTTCTTGTATCCATGGTCCCTCCGCGGCCTCTTTTGGTGCGTTGTCCTAAAAAATGAGATGTGCCTGGTAGAGTGGAAAGCCTGTCCTGTTTGGATCCAGATGTAGAGTAATCTGTGGATGAGCGGTGTCCGGGTCGTAGTGGAATGCGTCTGCTGGCGTAGTTGTCCTGCCATTTATAGACTTGACTACTCTCGTAGTCCGCAGTGTCGCGGGCAAGTTTGATGCGTTTCCTGTTTTCCGTGTCTTTCCTGTGTTGGTTTACTCGATTCTGAATCTCCGATTTTAGAGTATTAAGTGCTTCTGGGGTACCTGTAGAGGAGAGTTGTGCCTCTATTATCTTGATCCGTTCTGTGCTGGATTCGATAGCCTTTTGTAGGTGTTCTACAGTAAAGGTGATCAAGTCGAAAGAGCACTTGTTGAGTATTTGTTCAAATTTGGTGCAAAATTCAGGAGAGTCCCGAAACAGTGTGGGACAGAGAGGAACCCTAAGTCCCCTTGGGATTCCTTCTACCCGTAGGTACTCAGACAGGGTGGCACAGTGGAGTTCTATATTTGTGTGGTGCTTGAGTTCGCGTTCAAGGTCACGTCCTCTGGTCTCACGGGGTGCAGCCTTAAGGAAGTCGCAGGAAAATTTCAATTGTGATAGAATATTAGTGGTTTCCTCCACGTTATATGAGAAGGTGGTGGAGGTCATGACCCACTGAGTGTGCTGTCACGTAAGGGGAAACTAAGTAAAAGTATTAAACGTGAGCACTACTGAAAGGATGCACAGGTAGGTTCCAACACCATGTGAAATAGATATAAAAAGAACCTGGTACTCAACTTAAGTGGGAATCACAGATTATCATCGTGTACTTGGAAGTCACCCGAGCATGCTCTGGAAAACCCGAGCAACGAGTATACTCGCTCATCACTAGTCAGAATTGAAAAAAATGGCCCGGTCAGGAAGTTGAAATCAGGCTTTGAGGTGAAGGGGTTAAGGTCATGGAGTGGCCTAGCCAGTCTCCAGACCTTAATCCCATAAACAACTTATGGAGGGAGTTGAAGCTCCGAGTTGCCAAGTGAGAGCCACAAAATCTGAATGATTTAGAGATGATCTGCAAAGAGGAGTGGAGCAAAATTCCTCCTGACATGTGCACAAACCTCATCATTAACTACAAAAACATCTGACTGCTGGGCTTGCCAACAAGGATTTTGCCACCAAGTATTAAGACTTTTTTTGCCAGAGGGATCAAATACTTATTTCTCACTGCAAAATGCAAATTCATTTATATAATTTATACAATGTGATTTTGTGGATTTTATTTTTGATATTCTATCTCTCAATGTTAAAATTAACCGACCCTTAAAATTATAGACTGTTCATGTCTTTGTCAGTGGGCAAACTTACAAAATCAGGAAGGGATCAAATACTTGTTTCCCCCACTGTAGATATGAGATACATAGATGGAGGTGCAGATACAGCTGATGCAGGTAATTAGGTAGTGATATGTGAGACATATCAGGAGGGAGCCGGGGGTGGAGGAAGAAACTTTACACAGAAACCAAGAGATATTGATCAGAGATGAGCTCTAGAGCAGACTAGGATACAAAATATTCTCTGCACTTTCTCTGAACATTAGACCTAAAGTCTACAATGAGTCCATATACGAATATAAAAAATACCCAACACATTGTAGTCATCAGATATACTATACATACATCCAATGTCTTGCAGTAATTTCCGCATATCAGTATACACACTACAGTCATATCTACACCTTAGTATACACACTGCAGTCATATCTACACCTTACTATACACACTACAGTCATATCTACACCTTACTATATACACTACAGTCATATCTACACCTTACTATACACACTACAGTTATATCTACACCTTACTATATACACTACAGTCATATCTACACCTTACTATATACACTACAGTCATATCTACACCTTACTATATACACTACAGTCATATCTACACCTTACTATACACACTACAGTCATATCTACACCTTACTATATACACTACAGTCATATCTACACCTTACTATATACACTACAGTCATATCTACACCTTACTATATACACTACAGTCATATCTACACCTTACTATACACACTACAGTCATATCTACACCTTACTATATACACTACAGTCATATCTACACCTTACTATATACACTACAGTCATATCTACACCTTACTATATACACTACAGTCATATCTACACCTTATTATATACACTACAGTCATATCTACACCTTACTATATACACTACAGTCATATCTACACCTTACTATACACACTACAGTCATATCTACACCTTACTATACACACTACAGTTATATCTACACCTTACTATATACACTACAGTCATATCTACACCTTACTATATACACTACAGTCATATCTACACCTTACTATATACACTACAGTCATATCTACACCTTACTATATACACTACAGTCATATCTACACCTTACTATATACACTACAGTCATATCTACACCTTATTATATACACTACAGTCATATCTACACCTTACTATACACTACAGTTATATCTACACCTTACTATATACACTACAGTCATATCTACACCTTACTATACACACTACAGTTATATCTACACCTTACTATACACACTACAGTCATATCTACACCTTACTATACACACTACAGTCATATCTACACCTTACTATATACACTACAGTCATATCTGCACCTTACTATATACACTACAGTCATATCTACACCTTACTATATACACTACAGTCATATCTACACCTTACTATATACACTACAGTCATATCTACACCTTACTATATACACTACAGTCATATCTACACCTTACTATATACACTACAGTTATATCTACACCTTACTATATACACTACAGTCATATCTACACCTTATTATATACACTACAGTCATATCTACACCTTACTATACACTACAGTTATATCTACACCTTACTATACACTACAGTTATATCTACACCTTACTATATACACTACAGTCATATCTACACCTTACTATACACACTACAGTCATATCTACACCTTACTATACACACTACAGTCATATCTACACCTTACTATACACACTACAGTTATATCTACACCTTACTATATACACTACAGTCATATCTACACCTTACTATATACACTACAGTCATATCTACACCTTACTATACACACTACAGTCATATCTACACCTTACTATACACACTACAGTCATATCTACACCTTACTATATACACTACAGTCATATCTACACCTTACTATATACACCACAGTCATATCTACACCTTACTATATACACTACAGTCATATCTACACCTTACTATATACACTACAGTCATATCTACACCTTATTATATACACTACAGTCATATCTACACCTTACTATATACACTACAGTCATATCTACACCTTACTATATACACTACAGTCATATCTACACCTTATTATATACACTACAGTCATATCTACACCTTACTATACACTACAGTTATATCTACACCTTACTATATACACTACAGTCATATCTACACCTTACTATACACACTACAGTCATATCTACACCTTATTATACACACTACAGTCATATCTACACCTTACTATATACACTACAGTCATATCTACACCTTACTATATACACTACAGTCATATCTACACCTTACTATATACACCACAGTCATATCTACACCTTACTATATACACTACAGTCATATCTACACCTTACTATATACACTACAGTCATATCTACACCTTACTATACACACTACAGTTATATCTACACCTTACTATATACACTACAGTCATATCTACACCTTACTATATACACCACAGTCATATCTACACCTTACTATATACACTACAGTCATATCTACACCTTACTATATACACTACAGTCATATCTACACCTTACTATACACACTACAGTCATATCTACACCTTACTATACACACTACAGTCATATCTACACCTTACTATATACACTACAGTCATATCTACACCTTACTATACACACTACAGTCATATCTACACCTTACTATATACACCACAGTCATATCTACACCTTACTATATACACTACAGTCATATCTACACCTTACTATACACACTACAGTCATATCTACACCTTACTATATACACTACAGTCATATCTACACCTTACTATACACACTACAGTCATATCTACACCTTACTATACACACTACAGTCATATCTACACCTTACTATACACACTACAGTCATATCTACACCTTACTATACACACTACAGTCATATCTACACCTTACTATATACACTACAGTCATATCTACACCTTACTATATACACTACAGTCATATCTACACCTTACTATATACACTACAGTCATATCTACACCTTACTATACACACTACAGTCATATCTACACCTTACTATACACACTACAGTCATATCTACACCTTACTATATACACCACAGTCATATCTACACCTTACTATATACACTACAGTCATATCTACACCTTACTATACACACTACAGTCATATCTACACCTTACTATATACACTACAGTCATATCTACACCTTACTATATACACTACAGTCATATCTACACCTTACTATATACACTACAGTCATATCTACACCTTACTATACACACTACAGTCATATCTACACCTTACTATACACACTACAGTCATATCTACACCTTACTATATACACTACAGTCATATCTACACCTTACTATATACACTACAGTCATATCTACACCTTACTATATACACTACAGTCATATCTACACCTTACTATATACACTACAGTCATATCTACACCTTACTATATACACTACAGTCATATCTACACCTTACTATACACACTACAGTCATATCTACACCTTATTATATACACTACAGTCATATCTACACCTTACTATATACACTACAGTCATATCTACACCTTACTATATACACTACAGTCATATCTACACCTTACTATATACACTACAGTTATATCTACACCTTACTATATACACTACAGTCATATCTACACCTTACTATATACACTACAGTCATATCTACACCTTACTATACACACTACAGTCATATCTACACCTTACTATACACACTACAGTCATATCTACACCTTACTATACACACTACAGTCATATCTACACCTTACTATATACACTACAGTCATATCTACACCTTACTATACACACTACAGTCATATCTACACCTTACTATATACACTACAGTCATATCTACACCTTACTATATACACTACAGTCATATCTACACCTTATTATATATACTACAGTCATATCTACACCTTACTATACACACTACAGTCATATCTACACCTTACTATATACACTACAGTTATATCTACACCTTACTATATACACTACAGTCATATCTACACCTTACTATATACACTACAGTCATATCTACACCTTACTATATACACTACAGTCATATCTACACCTTACTATACACACTAGTTATATCTACACCTTACTATACACACTACAGTCATATCTACACCTTACTATATACACTACAGTCATATCTACACCTTACTATATACACTACAGTCATATCTACACCTTACTATATACACTACAGTCATATCTACACCTTACTATATACACTACAGTCATATCTACACCTTACTATATACACTACAGTCATATCTACACCTTACTATATACACTACAGTCATATCTACACCTTACTATATACACTACAGTCATATCTACACCTTACTATATACACTACAGTCATATCTACACCTTACTATATACACTACAGTCATATCTACACCTTACTATACACACTACAGTCATATCTACACCTTACTATACACACTACAGTCATATCTACACCTTACTATATATACTACAGTCATATCTACACCTTACTATATACACTACAGTCATATCTACACCTTACTATATACACTACAGTCATATCTACACCTTACTATATACACTACAGTCATATCTACACCTTACTATATACACTACAGTCATATCTACACCTTACTATACACACTACAGTCATATCTACACCTTACTATACACACTACAGTCATATCTACACCTTACTATACACACTACAGTCATATCTACACCTTACTATATACACTACAGTCATATCTACACCTTACTATATACACTACAGTCATATCTACACCTTACTATATACACTACAGTCATATCTACACCTTACTATACACACTACAGTCATATCTACACCTTACTATACACACTACAGTCATATCTACACCTTACTATACACACTACAGTCATATCTACACCTTACTATATACACTACAGTCATATCTACACCTTACTATATACACTACAGTCATATCTACACCTTACTATATACACTACAGTCATATCTACACCTTACTATACACACTAGTTATATCTACACCTTACTATACACACTACAGTCATATCTACACCTTACTATATACACTACAGTCATATCTACACCTTAGTATATACACTACAGTCATATCTACACCTTACTATATACACTACAGTCATATCTACACCTTACTATACACACTACAGTTATATCTACACCTTACTATATACACTACAGTCATATCTACACCTTACTATATACACTACAGTCATATCTACACCTTACTATATACACTACAGTCATATCTACACCTTACTATATACACTACAGTCATATCTACACCTTACTATATACACTACAGTCATATCTACACCTTACTATATACACTACAGTCATATCTACACCTTACTATACACACTACAGTCATATCTACACCTTACTATACACACTACAGTCATATCTACACCTTACTATATATACTACAGTCATATCTACACCTTACTATATACACTACAGTCATATCTACACCTTACTATATACACTACAGTCATATCTACACCTTACTATATACACTACAGTCATATCTACACCTTACTATATACACTACAGTCATATCTACACCTTACTATACACACTACAGTCATATCTACACCTTACTATATACACTACAGTCATATCTACACCTTACTATATACACTACAGTCATATCTACACCTTACTATACACACTACAGTCATATCTACACCTTACTATACACACTACAGTCATATCTACACCTTACTATATACACTACAGTCATATCTACACCTTACTATATACACTACAGTCATATCTACACCTTACTATATACACTACAGTCATATCTACACCTTACTATACACACTAGTTATATCTACACCTTACTATACACACTACAGTCATATCTACACCTTACTATATACACTACAGTCATATCTACACCTTAGTATATACACTACAGTCATATCTACACCTTACTATATACACTACAGTCATATCTACACCTTACTATACACACTACAGTTATATCTACACCTTACTATATACACTACAGTCATATCTACACCTTACTATATACACTACAGTCATATCTACACCTTACTATATACACTACAGTCATATCTACACCTTACTATACACTACAGTCATATCTACACCTTACTATATACACTACAGTCATATCTACACCATACTATATACACTACAGTCATATCTACACCTTACTATACACACTACAGTTATATCTACACCTTACTATATACACTACAGTCATATCTACACCTTACTATATACACTACAGTCATATCTACACCTTACTATATACACTACAGTCATATCTACACCTTACTATATACACTACAGTCATATCTACACCTTACTATATACACTACAGTTATATCTACACCTTACTATACACACTACAGTCATATCTACACCTTACTATATACACTACAGTCATATCTACACCTTACTATACACACTACAGTCATATCTACACCTTACTATACACACTACAGTCATATCTACACCTTACTATACACACTACAGTCATATCTACACCTTACTATATACACTACAGTCATATCTACACCTTACTATACACACTACAGTCATATCTACACCTTACTATACACACTACAGTCATATCTACACCTTACTATACACACTACAGTCATATCTACACCTTACTATATACACTACAGTCATATCTACACCTTACTATACACACTACAGTCATATCTACACCTTACTATATACACTACAGTCATATCTACACCTTACTATATACACTACAGTCATATCTACACCTTACTATATACACTACAGTCATATCTACACCTTACTATACACACTACAGTCATATCTACACCTTACTATACACACTACAGTCATATCTACACCTTACTATACACACTAAAGTCATATCTACACCTTACTATATACACTACAGTCATATCTACACCTTACTATACACACTAAAGTCATATCTACACCTTACTATATACACTACAGTCATATCTACACCTTACTATACACACTAAAGTCATATCTACACCTTACTATATACACTACAGTCATATCTACACCTTACTATATACACTACAGTCATATCTACACCTTACTATATACACTACAGTCATATCTACACCTTACTATACACACTAAAGTCATATCTACACCTTACTATATACACTACAGTCATATCTACACCTTACTATATACACTACAGTCATATCTACACCTTACTATATACACTACAGTCATATCTACACCTTATTATACACTACAGTCATATCTACACCTTACTATACACACTACAGTCATATCTACACCTTACTATATACACTACAGTCATATCTACACCTTACTATATACACTACAGTCATATCTACACCTTACTATATACACTACAGTCATATCTACACCTTACTATACACACTACAGTCATATCTACACCTTACTATATACACTACAGTCATATCTACACCTTATTATATACACTACAGTCATATCTACACCTTATTATATACACTACAGTTATATCTACACCTTACTATACACACTACAGTCATATCTACACCTTACTATACACACCACAGTCATATCTACACCTTACTATATACACTACAGTCATATCTACACCTTACTATATACACTACAGTCATATCTACACCTTACTATACACACTACAGTCATATCTACACCTTACTATATACACTACAGTCATATCTACACCTTACTATATACACTACAGTTATATCTACACCTTACTATACACACTACAGTCATATCTACACCTTACTATATACACTACAGTCATATCTACACCTTACTATATACACTACAGTCATATCTACACCTTACTATACACACTACAGTCATATCTACACCTTACTATATACACTACAGTCATATCTACACCTTACTATATACACTACAGTTATATCTACACCTTACTATACACACTACAGTCATATCTACACCTTACTATATACACTACAGTCATATCTACACCTTACTATACACACTACAGTCATATCTACACCTTACTATATACACTACAGTCATATCTACACCTTACTATATACACTACAGTCATATCTACACCTTATTATATACACTACAGTCATATCTACACCTTACTATACACACTACAGTCATATCTACACCTTACTATATACACTACAGTCATATCTACACCTTACTATATACACTACAGTCATATCTACACCTTACTATATACACTACAGTCATATCTACACCTTACTATATACACTACAGTCATATCTACACCTTACTATATACACTACAGTCATATCTACACCTTACTATATACACTACAGTCATATCTACACCTTACTATACACTACAGTCATATCTACACCTTACTATATACACTACAGTCATATCTACACCTTACTATATACACTACAGTCATATCTACACCTTACTATACACACTACAGTCATATCTACACCTTACTATACACACTACAGTCATATCTACACCTTACTATATACACTACAGTCATATCTACACCTTACTATACACACTACAGTCATATCTACACCTTACTATACACACTACAGTCATATCTACACCTTACTATACACACTACAGTCATATCTACACCTTACTATATACACTACAGTCATATCTACACCTTACTATATACACTACAGTCATATCTACACCTTACTATACACACTACAGTCATATCTACACCTTATTATATACACTACAGTCATATCTACACCTTACTATATACACTACAGTCATATCTACACCTTACTATATACACTACAGTCATATCTACACCTTACTATATATACTACAGTCATATCTACACCTTACTATACACACTACAGTCATATCTACACCTTACTATATACACTACAGTCATATCTACACCTTACTATACACACTACAGTCATATCTACACCTTACTATATACACTACAGTCATATCTACACCTTATTATACACACTACAGTCATATCTACACCTTACTATACACACTACAGTCATATCTACACCTTACTATACACACTACAGTCATATCTACACCTTACTATACACACTACAGTCATATCTACACCTTACTATACACACTACAGTCATATCTACACCTTACTATATACACTACAGTCATATCTACACCTTACTATATACACTACAGTCATATCTACACCTTACTATATACACTACAGTCATATCTACACCTTACTATACACACTACAGTCATATCTACACCTTACTATACACACTACAGTCATATCTACACCTTACTATACACACTACAGTCATATCTACACCTTACTATATACACTACAGTCATATCTACACCTTACTATATACACTACAGTCATATCTACACCTTACTATATACACTACAGTCATATCTACACCTTACTATATACACTACAGTCATATCTACACCTTACTATACACACTACAGTCATATCTACACCTTACTATATATACTACAGTCATATCTACACCTTACTATATACACTACAGTCATATCTACGCCTTACTATACACACTAAAGTCATATCTACACCTTACTATACACACTACAGTCATATCTACACCTTACTATACACACTACAGTCATATCTACACCTTACTATATACACTACAGTCATATCTACACCTTACTATACACACTACAGTCATATCTACACCTTACTATATATACTACAGTCATATCTACACCTTACTATATACACTACAGTCATATCTACACCTTACTATATACACTACAGTCATATCTACACCTTACTATATATACTACAGTCATATCTACACCTTACTATACACACTACAGTCATATCTACACCTTACTATACACACTACAGTCATATCTACACCTTACTATATACACTACAGTCATATCTACACCTTATTATACACACTGCAGTCATATCTACACCTTACTATATACACTACAGTCATATCTACACCTTACTATATACACTACAGTCATATCTACACCTTACTATACACACTACAGTCATATCTACACCTTACTATACACACTACAGTCATATCTACACCTTACTATACACACTACAGTCATATCTACACCTTACTATATACACTACAGTCATATCTACACCTTACTATATACACTACAGTCATATCTACACCTTACTATATACACTACAGTCATATCTACACCTTACTATATACACTACAGTCATATCTACACCTTACTATATACACTACAGTCATATCTACACCTTATTATACACACTGCAGTCATATCTACACCTTACTATATACACTACAGTCATATCTACACCTTACTATATACACTACAGTCATATCTACACCTTACTATACACACTACAGTCATATCTACACCTTACTATATACACTACAGTCATATCTACACCTTACTATACACACTACAGTCATATCTACACCTTACTATACACACTACAGTCATATCTACACCTTACTATATACACTACAGTCATATCTACACCTTACTATATACACTACAGTCATATCTACACCTTACTATATACACTACAGTCATATCTACACCTTACTATATACACTACAGTCATATCTACACCTTACTATATACACTACAGTCATATCTACACCTTACTATACACTACAGTCATATCTACACCTTACTATACACACTACAGTCATATCTACACCTTACTATACACACTACAGTCATATCTACACCTTACTATATACACTACAGTCATATCTACACCTTATTATACACACTACAGTCATATCTACACCTTACTATACACACCACAGTCATATCTACACCTTACTATACACACTACAGTCATATCTACACCTTATTATATACACTACAGTCATATCTACACCTTACTATATACACTACAGTCATATCTACACCTTACTATATACACTACAGTCATATCTACACCTTACTATATACACTACAGTTATATCTACACCTTACTATATACACTACAGTCATATCTACACCTTACTATATACACTACAGTCATATCTACACCTTACTATATACACTACAGTCATATCTACACCTTACTATATACACTACAGTCATATCTACACCTTACTATATACACTACAGTCATATCTACACCTTACTATACACACTACAGTCATATCTACACCTTACTATACACACTACAGTCATATCTACACCTTACTATATACACTACAGTCATATCTACACCTTACTATACACACTACAGTCATATCTACACCTTACTATACACACTACAGTCATATCTACACCTTACTATATACACTACAGTCATATCTACACCTTACTATATACACTACAGTCATATCTACACCTTACTATACACACTACAGTCATATCTACACCTTACTATATACACTAGTCATATCTACACCTTATTATATACACTACAGTCATATCTACACCTTACTATACACACTACAGTCATATCTACACCTTACTATATACACTACAGTCATATCTACACCTTACTATACACACTACAGTCATATCTACACCTTACTATATACACTAGTCATATCTACACCTTATTATATATACTACAGTCATATCTACACCTTACTATACACACTACAGTCATATCTACACCTTACTATATACACTACAGTTATATCTACACCTTACTATATACACTACAGTCATATCTACACCTTACTATATACACTACAGTCATATCTACACCTTACTATATACACTACAGTCATATCTACACCTTACTATATACACTACAGTCATATCTACACCTTACTATATACACTACAGTCATATCTACACCTTACTATATACACTACAGTCATATCTACACCTTACTATATACACTACAGTCATATCTACACCTTACTATATACACTACAGTCATATCTACACCTTACTATACACACTACAGTCATATCTACACCTTACTATACACACTACAGTCATATCTACACCTTACTATATATACTACAGTCATATCTACACCTTACTATATACACTACAGTCATATCTACACCTTACTATATACACTACAGTCATATCTACACCTTACTATACACACTACAGTCATATCTACACCTTACTATATACACTACAGTCATATCTACACCTTACTATACACACTACAGTCATATCTACACCTTACTATATACACTACAGTCATATCTACACCTTACTATATACACTACAGTCATATCTACACCTTACTATATACACTACAGTCATATCTACACCTTACTATACACACTACAGTCATATCTACACCTTACTATATACACTACAGTCATATCTACACCTTATTATATACACTACAGTCATATCTACACCTTACTATATACACTACAGTCATATCTACACCTTACTATACACACTACAGTCATATCTACACCTTACTATATACACTACAGTCATATCTACACCTTACTATATACACTACAGTCATATCTACACCTTACTATATACACTACAGTCATATCTACACCTTACTATACACACTACAGTCATATCTACACCTTACTATATACACTACAGTCATATCTACACCTTACTATATATACTACAGTCATATCTACACCTTACTATATACACTACAGTCATATCTACACCTTACTATATACACTACAGTCATATCTACACCTTACTATACACACTACAGTCATATCTACACCTTACTATATATACTACAGTCATATCTACACCTTACTATATACACTACAGTCATATCTACACCTTACTATACACACTACAGTCATATCTACACCTTACTATATACACTACAGTCATATCTACACCTTACTATATACACTACAGTCATATCTACACCTTACTATATACACTACAGTCATATCTACACCTTACTATACACACTAGTTATATCTACACCTTACTATATACACTACAGTCATATCTACACCTTACTATATACACTACAGTCATATCTACACCTTAGTATATACACTACAGTCATATCTACACCTTACTATATACACTACAGTCATATCTACACCTTACTATACACACTACAGTTATATCTACACCTTACTATATACACTACAGTCATATCTACACCTTACTATATACACTACAGTCATATCTACACCTTACTATATACACTACAGTCATATCTACACCTTACTATATACACTACAGTCATATCTACACCTTACTATACACACTACAGTTATATCTACACCTTACTATATACACTACAGTCATATCTACACCTTACTATATACACTACAGTCATATCTACACCTTACTATACACACTACAGTCATATCTACACCTTACTATACACACTACAGTCATATCTACACCTTACTATACACACTACAGTCATATCTACACCCTACTATATACACTACAGTCATATCTACACCTTACTATACACACTACAGTCATATCTACACCTTACTATATACACTACAGTCATATCTACACCTTACTATACACACTACAGTCATATCTACACCTTACTATATACACTACAGTCATATCTACACCTTACTATACACACTGCAGTCATATCTACACCTTACTATACACACTACAGTCATATCTACACCTTACTATATACACTACAGTCATATCTACACCTTACTATACACACTACAGTCATATCTACACCTTACTATATACACTACAGTCATATCTACACCTTACTATATACACCACAGTCATATCTACACCTTACTATATACACTACAGTCATATCTACACCTTACTGTATACACTACAGTTATATCTACACCTTACTATACACACTACAGTCATATCTACACCTTACTATACACACTACAGTCATATCTACACCTTACTATACACACTACAGTCATATCTACACCTTACTATACACACTAAAGTCATATCTACACCTTACTATATACACTACAGTCATATCTACACCTTACTATACACACTAAAGTCATATCTACACCTTACTATATACACTACAGTCATATCTACACCTTACTATATACACTACAGTCATATCTACACCTTACTATATACACTACAGTCA